>NW_027122666.1:0-1469733 GCF_030686945.1 Centruroides vittatus | reverse complement strand
AAGAACACCGCCAAGTGAAGAGAAAAATAAATTATATGAAGGATGGGTGAACAATTACAACTTTCCCCCCTCTCTCTTTCTAGAATTTCGTAAAAGTCTGGATTCATAAAAACTCGATTTAACGATTTACAATTATTAACGGAATTCAATGTCGGGGAGGAATAAAAAAAAAAGAAAGTTTTATTTCGAAATTGAATAAAACAGCTATTAAACTGTATTCTATTTTCAAAAATTCGATATATATTCCGGAAGCGTAACGTAAAATGAGAAAAAAATAGACACGAAAACTCAATAATCTAAACTATAAGCTTATAGAAATAAGGAAGATATAATTCACATCACGAATGGTCGATTGTACATCAATACAAAAAATAAAAAAGTGTATCTTATTGTACTTTACTGTTAGAATTGATCGTTAGGGGGAATTTTGTCGCCAGTTATTACGAAATTATATTCTAACTCGGCTAGAGTTACCTGCATAGAAAACAGATGTTTTAATTAAACACGATCGTACCGTACGAGTACATATTCTTTGACACTAATGTAATTAAACAGTTCACTTAAAGATATATGAGAGAGAAAAAAAAAAATCCATCCAGAAATCCAATCTATACACGTTAATGACGAAATATTTTATCTAAATTGAGCTCATAAACAAATTATTCCGATACAAAATCGTGTAGAAGAATTATCTTTGTACTTAAAAATCCAGCGGGTTGTTGGGAATTTATTATTATTATTTTTTTATAGAGGGGGAAAAACTCAGAAATTCAATCAGGTTAATTGTAAAATAAATAAGTTATATCAGAATGAAGTCTCAAGGTCTAGCAATGTTACCTTCGACATTCATCTGCTGAATCGAGGTTTAATGGAAACATGATGGCGACGTTGTGTCGTACTCTTCTTCATTAGTGTTCTACTTCAATCATTGGTACGACATGAAACATATCAGGAACACCTGCTTCGACAGCCCAACCATTCTTTGAAACGGAAATTGATTATAATAAAATCGCCGGCTCGTATTGCTTCGCGAAACTTTTTTGCCCGGATTAAATTGGAAAGTGAAGAAAATCATTCTAGAAATACGAAGATTGAAATATAATTAAAAATAAATAATGCGATTTTTATCTCCACAAAACGTACTAAAAGAAATCTAAAGGTAAAGGCTGCCTTTCCTGTATAGGAGGAAAATTACACTAGCGTGTAAAGTAAACATACACATTTAAGTTCCTTAATGGAAAACGAGTTACACGATAGATGAAATCACACCCGAACGTTGTTGATTGATGAACTGGATGATAATTCACCTTCTGTAGTTGGCACAGTATTAGCGGTTAAGCTGGTCGATTTACGAGATGCCAAGAGTCGTTCGTGCTGTGAGGAGGTCACCCCTTAAAGGATCAGAGAATAAGATCTGTTTGCTTATCATAATGAAGGCTTCGCTTTCTAAACTTCTAGATTAATTTATTCGAGTCTTAATAATTCTTATTTATCATCTTCACTTAATCTTTATATGTATTAAGAACGGGTTTTACTTTAATAAAGAAACTATACTTGTAGTAAATACATTAATTCAACAATTGATAAATGCTATATAATTTATTTTCGGAACAGGTTCAAATTATAGAAATTATATGAAAGTTTACAGTTGTTGCCGAATGATATTCATTATAAATCCTCTTCCTTTCGGAGAAATTGTGTAATTCACAAATAAAATGATACCTTGTGTGTAAGATAATGTTTCCATTATATAGCTACTTTCAGCCTAGTTTGAGATATTATCTTAATTAATACTGCTTCATATAATTAGGCACATTCGTTTCTCCTTGATTACTAAGTAAGATACCACAACGTCGATTAAAGCTAACGATTAAGCTTAGTCATTTATTCGCATTTGAAATGTTGGTGCTGAACAGATTATACTTCGAGATTATAAAAGTTCACTGTCTTGCAAACCGCCTTTAAGCTTGTTTCTTAACAGTAAATACAATTTATGCAATCGCGATTAATCAGTAAATATAGAAAATCAGAAGCATAAAGATGTTAAAATGGAAGGTACACTGTGCATCAATCATGTTGCAATTGAAATTCAAACTGCAAAAAATCCTAATACAGTACACTCTTGGTACTGTACATTGTGCATTTCTAAGCGTTAAACCAATAAGACTTTCTCCGCATCATAAAACATTTGATTACTTTTATGGATATGTGTTTCAGAGTAAATCTATTTGGAGATTTTCTAACTAAACAACATTCACATTATTGATGTCTTTTCTTTTCACCTGAAGGGAAAGAAAAACTGAAAAGACTAACGATTTCTCTGGTGTAATACACAGCGATTGATAGAATTACCCAGCACGTTTGGCTGTCGAGATTTTGTATCCTTTGGGAAATAGCATCCTTTAACAGTAAAGTAGCCGAACGAGGTATCCTACGATCAGAAAATACCTTTATTTTGGTAGCTGATACAATGATTCTTTTTCGAAATGTACTCCGGAGTTTTACGTCCCAATTGAAAAAAAAAAAAAAAACGATAAGAAAAATGTCACAGGATAAAGTGTCGAGTTTTAAAAACAGAACAAATTAGAAGACACTAATGTTGTAATTATCAAAGAAAATTTGCTTTTGTTGCAGCGCTTCGGTTAGATGACATTTACCGATTCAAGTACCCGCACATTACAAAGCTCCAACTTTAATTAAAGTATACTATTAAGCTCAAGTAATTTACTTAGATTTCTAAAGAAAAATAATAAAATATAAATGATTCGGGTTAGATTTTTATGACTATCCACTTAAGAATGAAGATCAATAGTTGAAAGGAAAATAAACCTTATACGAGAGTTTAAATATTTTTCTTTAAAGAAGACGGGGAGAAAAAAAGTTATGTTTTAAATTAATCTTGAATTAGCCTTCAGGAAGAATTCTATTTGAAGATGATGTATAAAAACTAAATAAAATTAATATAAAAAAAAACGCATACCTATCTAACAATAACCTAGTTTCTTCCATGTTTAAAATTTAATGAAA
Source organism: Centruroides vittatus (assembly GCF_030686945.1). NCBI lineage: Eukaryota > Metazoa > Arthropoda > Arachnida > Scorpiones > Buthidae > Centruroides > Centruroides vittatus. Next base: position 1,466,706 of record NW_027122666.1, on the reverse strand, counting down.
TACAAACTTTATCATATTTTCACGATCGCTTTTGAAAATAAATGCTAAATTATTCAGCTACCGAATAAAATGGCGAAGAAACGACATAAATAAAAATCCAATACTAGAAACACAGAGAGAAATTTAATTTAAAATTCCTAAAGACGTCTTCATGTTACCATGTAAAAGATTCCTCATTTAAATCACAACCAAAAATCACGTACAGACGAATCGATCGAATCCAAATTCGTTTAATTACATAATTATAATTAAATCTGGAAGAAATTATTTTAATTAAAAAAAATAAAACAAATTATTTATAAAACTATCAAATGGCACGTTTAAATCCCTACAATTAAATGGCGGCAAGTGATTTATAAATCAAGAAAAGTGTCAGCAATTCGGTCAATGAACGAAAACGAAATGGCACATTCTTCTATTGTAGAGTAAATGTATATATATTTTAATACCTATACACCATTATATAATCGATCGTCTAGATACAGTCTTGATTATAAGTATTAAACATGTAATACTTTCATTACTAAATCATGATTTGTAACCTTATAAACAGATTAGGAGATCAGTTTACGTGTAAGTAGAATTAAATTTATTATGTATAGATATAGCGTATATAAACACTCAATGTGAAAAATGGGAGTCGACGAAAACCAAAGCAGTGTGTGAGTCAACAGTATATGAGTCATGCCATTGGAGAAGGGATATCCCAAGCGACTCGTAACTCCGCATATCCTGAGCCTATTAATCTCTACTGCCAGTTAGTTTCATAAATATTTCCTGTCATTAGTCGTGTAAAAATCAACAAAATATCAATTTTCTCCAGTAGAATTCTTTTTAACATACGCAATGCGTAGTGGTTTACATTTTAAATAGGGGGGACTGAATACAAAAAAAAAAATGGTGGTTATAATGCGAAAAACCAGCCGTAAACAGTAAATCAATGAGACACTTCATATCATGCTCTAAATATCGTGCCAGCAAACATGGAGTGAGCATATTAAGCAGTTTGTTGTCACGGCAACAAGAGGCCATGCCATTACTCGGACGGGGTATTTAATAAAAATACATATTTTCAAGGATGAATGAGAAGGAACTCGTTAATAAACGTCAACTTGTGGAGTACAGTTTACTCTACTTTTAATAATAATTAACCGCTAATGTGTATGTTAAATAAAACACTACTTCCCCCGACTAAAAATACCATTTCGAATTATTTAACGGACGTTCTAATTATCCGTACGGCACACAGTTGGATGTATAGAGATATTTGCCCTATTTTAAGGACACCTGTTGACTTGTTATGATTCACCCCGTTATAAAAATAAACTAAGAACAATGACATTTTTCAAAATTTAACTAAATCTATAAACAAAGAAATATAAAAATATGGAGCCTTCCCCAGCATATTATGATGCATACGCAATAACAATAGTAAGCCTAGTGTATCGAATTTAGACATAGTTTAACTGAAGCGTGATGCGTCATGTAAGTCGGATCGGTGTGACGTCATTAATCTGTGATGACGAAACAGAGGGGTCCAAACAAGCAAAAAAATTTGGTTAAGTGCCGCTAAGTAGGCGGCAGTGCCTTAACCGTATTTGTGTTGAGGCCCAGAGGCCATTCCGTCCTTATCAAGGGGAGTGCTAACCGTCTCTCCTTTCATTCAACACAGTCTACAATGTTCCCAGTCCGTATATATATGACGTTCTCAATCGAACTCGTTACATGCGGTGTCCCTCTACATACGGTTGGAAAATCTCGCGAGAATACAATAAAAACACGAAAATTTCAACACATGGCGGTATCTAACATAATTTTGCATGATATTACTGAGTTAATTAACGTTACGACAATTAGAAGGAATAAAAATCGCAATTTCGCGAATCTCTAATACTCGACCTTGAAACGAGTCAGCTGATTCGACGTCTGTAATGTCGTTTCGTAAGCGTATTGTCGCATTTACAGTTAATATTCCGACAATAAATATATACTGTATGTATATTTAAAGACGTTCTATAGGAGAAAAAAATCGATACCCTTGTATATATGCCTTTACACAATGGGCGATTTTTTTTATATGTCACAATGCATAAATACAGTAGATAAGATGATTTGTATACAAAATTCATCTATCATTTTGTTTATTTTAAATAAAATGAGTCATACACAAGCTACGCATTCAGTTTATTGTAAAGAAGAAACCACGTTATACACCAACCACATGTTATTTGAGTGCTTAAAAAATGTCGAAAACAAGCGAGAAGAAGATAAACTTGCTCCCTCAACTTTAAAAAAAAAAAAAATGTCTGCGCCGTGCTTAGACTCGCTAATGATAATTTGTTTGTGAGTCACGAAGCCAATCAGCCGATATGTGATTTAATAGAGCTGAAAGTTTTGTTTTTATATAGAATAGTTATGTTAAGTGCCGCAAGCGAACGCATGTTGATGTAACGAAGAACGACTCATGGGTGCATTAAATCAAAAAATATTATTTAAAGGCGCGTTCGTAAACTTAAAACTCTATTTATAGAATAAACAAATCATACATATGCACGAACGTATAAATATACATACATACATACATACATATATATATATATATATATATATATGCCTTACGCTAATTGTAGCGGACACTGAATGTATTGTAAAGATGTTTACATCTATTATTTATTAATAGACATTTTGAAGTATTTACGACTATAAATATGCATCGTAGATGTTTAATTATGTATGAAAATTATATTCTGTGGAGAGATTTGTGTACACTTCAATGTAACCCTATATACAAAAGATATATTCACACAGATATATATAGATACATTGTGATGTTAAATAATTATATTGAACATCACAACTTCACTTGATAAAAAATACATAGATACATTCACCGACATACATATAAAATTATAAATATGCAATTAAATACATGCGTATGATTGAACTTCCAATAATGGCCACCTCTAAATAGCGGCCATTTTTTCAGGAAACCGCATACAAAATAAACCTCCGAGCAATGATCATTTTTATGTTACCACCAGTAAATTTATAACCATATGCTCCAGTATAAAAATACATATATTTCGGTACATGTATTCTGTATTCATACAGATATAATTGTATCTATTATATTGATATAATTTAGCATAAATGTTACATGTACACTATAACTATGCAAAAATTTTTCGAATTAGCGGAAATTATAAAACAGCAGAATTACGAATTTTTGATACGCATCCAAGATATGTAAATCTTTCATAGACAAATTTTAAGCAAATATTTTATAAAATACACGCGAATAATGGCTTTTGTAAACGAGTAAAGAGGAATTTTGAAAATACACTCGAGAGAAAAATTTTATTTACGAACACTTAAAAATTTCGTGAATGTAACTAACAGAGTCTTATAAATGCACTTAAAATAAGAAGGTTTTTTTAATACACGAAACGGGTCTTTCACAAATCACGTAATATTTACGGGCGTTTCGATAAAGTTGCACCACAGAGAGATGGATCACCAAGCATTTTTTGATATGGATATCCATTTATTCTGATTGCGCTGCACTCACACTATGAATTTTCTGATCTATCCTCTATGATACTGAGTCCATGAAGATATAATATATATAAACGTCAATTGATAAATGTACCTTGAAGAAAATTAGCCTTTGCACATTATATGTCTATATATAACACTACAAGATATAATATGATGATTACTATGTTTGATAAGTGCAATGATCTAGATTTTTCTTTAGAGTTGAGATAAGGTAGCAATTTAGAGATGCCTTTTAAGCTGATGTCACAATCAAACCGGGTTTTTCTTTTTTTTTCTCTCTTATTGATCGAAATGATTTTTCTGCATCCCATTAATCACGTGATTGTCAACGTAATCTCGAAGCTTTGTTAAGTGTTACGCGATCATGATTGACGACTTAAAACTATTATCAAAAACTGTTTACATTTATCTTTAAATTAAAAAAAAAATCACTTTTTTCCTAATCATACTTTTTCATTCGGCTCCTACAGGCAAGGCTGAACTTATGACTTGTTGTGACCCTAAGCTATAACATAACAGGCCTTTTTCTCCACCAAATACATGTAAAAATATGCGGCTCTAAGCTATCGTCATGATAACTCGTGGTCCTAAGCTGCAGCTTGCTTCGGTTATGTACAAATCTGGTCCTGGGTGCAGAAATAAAATGCTAACATTGCAAGATTTTAATTATTGTAAATTTTAAACTTTAGTGTTTGACTTAAATGTTTAAAAAAATTCGGTTCGTTTGGGGCTTTATTCCTGATTTTTTTCATTTATAAATTTGTAAAATGCGCGCTTTTTTTCTGTTTTATTAAACTTTAATCAAATTTATCTAGAAGCAACCATTAAACTCATCAAAATTCATACTTGCGATGACGTCTGATGAATTCTATATGAACAGAAACGAAACATCTGCCAAGTAAACATAATTAAAATATAAATCTTTAGACTATTTTTTTTTTTAAAAAAAAAAAGATCTAGAAACAGATGTTTCTGACTCTTTTAAAGCGCATTTTAAGCCTCCATTTTATAAGCACCATGAGGATCCAGATTCATCAATTTTTAATAAGAATCCCTCTTGTAAGTGCAAGTACAACACTGGATATACGAAAAATCCATCCAGAAACTTGAAAAAAACTTTCATAATCTCTGAAGTATGTAAGGAAAAGAGAATATGGTGGAATGAACGCATTATGAAACTGCAAGGAAAAGAATTAATGGGGAAAAGACAGTACCAAAAAGGAAGAAAAAAAAGAAGAAATAAGACAAATCATCACGCAACACATCAATAAAAGCACAAAATAAATCTATATTGTGCTTTTATCTTATATTCTATCAAGAGATCGTATAGAAAATTCTAACAGAAATCAAATTAGCAACCTTTTAACAATGTGTTTATCCAGTTCTCAGCTTGATACAGACATAAGTAATTTAAGTTATTTGATAAAGATTAAATTAAGAATAAACGGTCTTCATTTTTGTCAAAACATCAAATTCTTAATGGATTAATTCTGAATTAGTAAATAATGAAGAAATAATTGAGAGAACAAGTTTAAGTATGATTAAGAAGTAGCCTTCAATAAAATAAAAGTATTATTATTCAAGAGTTTTCAAAATTATCGTCTCGAATTCTTAAAGTTATTGCAAGGGGAAAAAAAAGGAATAAAATGTTGATACTGTGACGCAAATGCTTTGGAGAGGTTCCTAAATTTTCTTTTAATCGATTTTGCATCCGAGAAGGATTTGTTATGAAAATCTTAGGCCAGCTTCTGCGTACAGTAGAAGCAGTCAATAGCTACTTTTCAAACCAAGAACGGTCCTATTGGTAAAAACATTTGTATAGAGAGTACAGGAAAGGTAATCTGTATTCACAATAAACGCGTGATCCTTACAATAGAGTGAAAATTTGTATGCCATCATGAAGTTCTTGGAAGGTCGATATTGCTATGAATATATGCATTAAGAAGAGTATTCAGGAAACCACCAAAATTTTCTTGGCAAAAAGAAATCTAATAGAAGACTATATCAAACCTAGTTATTAGTTCTTTTTTTTAACATTTAATTACGGCATTACACAAATAGACCATTTTTATGAGGTTTCGGCAAAAGGATCTAACAATGCAACTTGGGCAATTTGCCACGTCTTCAGCAAGGTACGGCCGCATTTCGATGAGAGAATATAATTTATCAAAGGAAGAGAAAAAAAAAATATTAGAAAGTTGAAACGTTTAGCATTAAAAATATGCCGTTAACAGTTTTGGGAATTTATATTTGTTTAAACTGTAAGCGTGTTTACTTCCTATTATTTGTTGCGATGAACGAGGTGTTGAAGGTAGTTTCCATTAAACAACGTCGATTCGCTGCTTCAAATCGATAAATGTTGCTATTCTAAACTGAAATTAAATCATAACAGTAGCTAGGCAAAGTATAGAAATGATTCAATTCTAATTAAACATTTATTATAATTATTAATCATTTGGTTTATAAATAGAAAAATGTAATTTTATAAATCATTGGTTTAATAATATTACCAGCTGATTTATTTAACTTGATAATGGCGCAATCTGGAAGATAATATATTATTTTTTAGAATAAAAAACAAATTATTATTTTTTTTATTCTGTTTTATTTATTCATAGCACAAGGAAAATTTGAACAAGATGTAACGTTTTCTGCATCACTCCTCTATGATCAAAAGTGACATTTTCATAACTAATCTTGATCAACGGCGAGAAAGTTCATTTTTGCAGCTTTATTCTGATTATTTTCCAGATTTTTTTACATAGCTTTTTACAAAATACGAATTTTTATATATTAAATATTACCGAAGAATTTATTTACACTGGCTATCAGGACTATCCTCTAAGCTTATCTGAGTTATATCAAAGTAGGGAGGAATCTATAAAAATGTAAAAAACACGTCACAAACCATCAAAAAACATTTTTTAAAATCACACATTTAATCTTTAACACATTTAGCTAAAATTTTTTTTTTTTAATTAAATATGAGTAAGTTTATATCTTTTAAGAAATTACGTAAAAACACTTAAAAATATATATATTTATTTATTTAAACTTTGATACAAAAGTTTAATTTGTTCATAGAAAAAAAAAAGTCAAATTCATCAATTTTAAATTGGAAAATGGTTGGGAGAAAATGAACTACATCCAAAAATCTTGTTAAAACGTAAAAATATAGTTTGATTGCTTAAAATAAACCATTTAATAAATGAAAGATAAGTTGAAAAAGTAAAAACATGAATGAGACAAAGATCAATTTTTGTGAAAAAGGAGACTAAAAAAGAAGCTTTAGAAATTAAGAAAAATCGATCACTCCCAAGAGTAATACAAAAACTATTTTTATGTAAATTTTACAACTGAATATTTAATTTCTTTCCACTAAACTTTTAGGAACTCTTTAATACTTATTTTTGCATATGGAACAAATTTATTTGAATTTTTTTTTTTTTTTCTTGTTTTCCATAGAGAACCTTCTAAGTATATCCATCTTTTAATTTGTAAATTACTCATTATGCATTATAACTACATCTTCACTGATTGTGTAGAAAATTAATTAAAATTTTCGTTTATTATTATTATTTTAAAAATTCATTTAATCATTTCCTATCTTTTCAGACTTGTTGTTACACTTTTTGCTTTCTAAACATCCTTGAAAGTCTCTTAAAGTTTCCTGCTATTTCTATTGATTCGGTACGTTTTCCTTTAATAACTATACCCCCGCAGATTTATTACTTTTCTTAACTGTATTATACTTCTATTTTTGAGATTTATCGTCACTTTAACAGCAGTCACATCTTATAAATTTGCTGTTACGTTCTAGTAACTGCTGCATATCAATATATAATTGTTACATGCTGTGTGATAAAGCCTATCTACACTAAATTCTTGTGTTGTTTTATTCAATACACATCTTGATTTGAATCTAAATTGCCACCTTCACATGTATACGGTTACGTTCTCTTAATTCCTTTATGTCGAACAGATTGTTGTTACCTTTTTTTTACATTTTTGCTTAAGACTCCACGTGAATTTATTACTTTTTGCTGCTATTTAAAGATTTATCGTTACAGTTAACACGGATTTATTATTACGTTCTTATAACTGTTATAAATTTTATTGAATTGTTACTACTTTCAGATGAAGCCTATCTTATATACATTATAACACTCCTTATTAATTTGTTACTATGTTATTTTATTCGAAGCACAACTCAATTACCTATTAAATGAATGTAACATTGTTGTTAACAGCGGATTACATTATTTCTGTATATTTAAAGTAACGTAACAGTAATCTGTTAATCTGATCCTTCGTGTTGCTACAGATCTCTTAGGTTTATCACGTTTTTAACTGCTACATATCTTCGAAATTTATTGTTACGTTTAACTGCAGTAACATCCAACAGATCTATTCTAACATGTTTTTAACTTCTGACACTCGCAAAATTATTGTTATGTGGTTTCTTTACTCGCTATATTTTATACATGCCTTACAATGCTATTTTATTTAATAAATACCCTTCAAATCGCTGTTACGTACTCATAATTAATTCAATGGACTGTTACATTTCACTAAGTGATCCATATCTCCGTACAGAAAAATTTAGAATGTATACAGTAAAACCTGTGTAAACCGGAATCGCACGGTACTAGATATTTTTGCTGGTTTGGCAGGTTTCCGTTTTAAACAGGTTCTTTTTAACATAAAAAATCGTTCCATTTCGAAGAATTTTCCCCGTTAAAATAGGTTTTTTAAAATCCGTTTCCGACAGGTTAACTGTATTGTAGAACGTTCTTCTTACCAAAGCAAATTTTGGCAAATATTCATTAAAATGTGATGAAGAACTTCAAATTTCAACAAACTTAAAAGCTTTCATTGTGTTGAATAATATTTAATTTTACGTTTAACCGTTCTCTTGCTGTACATTTTCTTTATTTCTTCCCCCTCTCAAACTGCTACACGTTATACATAAATCAATTATTTCCCCGCTCAAATATAGATATATGACAAATATGGATACAGCACATAAAAGCTCAATTTCTAAAAATTTTGTACGCTGATGACGTCAATTTTTGTATATATTTATTTTCAGATCCTTTAATCTATTGAAAATGGAAAATGGAAGAAGAAAAAGATGTGTTATGTGGTTCCTGGAATTGAAGTCCATCTAACAGGTGTGAGATGTAATAAAACTTTAAGAATTTAACTTTTATATGCCATTTATAATGTATTCCTATCATGTATACATTCAAAAATCATTAAAGCAGTGCAAGGACTTTATAATCAACCTTTATATTGTAACACAACAGCTTTAACGGTAAAAATATATTTTTATAGGGTTTTCCTATTAAATATAACTATAAAAACTCACTAATATACAGTCTGGAAAGCTTAATCTACGCTTTTTTCCAATAAATAAACGTCTAAAAGAATTACTCGCATATTTTTCATACCATTGCAAATCTTATAAATTTATTTTTAAATCAATTCAAAAGACATTTAAATTTATTTAGCTATACTACTCTGAGTACTACATAAATAGATGGCAAGGAAGAGAATTATGGCATTAACAATGACAGGGGAATATTTAAATATTTGCTATTGTAATGGAAAGATAGAGGTTGGCGCTAGAGGCATTATGGAAGAATGCTTTTTGTCCCAAACTTCAATTGCAAAGTAGTAGAAAGCTTGGTATAGTGAGTCTTTACTAGAATATTTAGCAAGCAAGGCCACTGAAATTTATAAAAAAAAAAAAAAAAAAAATAGCCTTCAGCTTCAAATTCATAGAGAGAGCAGTGGCATATTGTGCTGAACGATTTCAATCAGTACATGAAAGGACATTTCTGGCAAGGTAGCTCCTGAAGTTAACTATGTCCTGTGTAAAATTATTTAGCTGTTACACAGTAAAAAATCCAGCAACGAGTTGCCTAACTTTCCCGGTAACATTTAGTAGCGCCATCTGTTATCATATTTTATTTTAAAAAACTTAATATAACTATTATAAAATAGTGAAAAAGCTTAATTTTGAGGGTGGGGATTGGTTTTATAGAGTTGTAAATGCTAATAACGAGTAAAATCGTCATTAAGTCCGACCCTACTGGAGATAAAGGGGTCGTGTGTATCTCCCCTCTCTCTCGACCTTTAATCACCAATAGCATCGATCCTCCTAATAGACACACATCCCTGCAAAATTTCAGAAATTTTCGACAAAAAGCAGAGAGTTATTAAGCTTCAAACGGAACAAAAACATACTAACATCTATACATACAGAAAAATCACCTTAGTTTTTATGCATTTCTCGACGTTTCAAGGTCCTCTGAGTTCAAAAGTTAAAAAATCTTGGGGGGGTCATTTTTTGACCGATTGCCAAATATTACCTTTCTAGCAGAGGGAAAGTAAGTAAAACTTTTCAGATTCGACGCACTATTCCTTTCTGGTATGTGCCAATATCTCAATAAATCTTCATTTATAATCGGAATATGATTAAATTTATATTTAAATTTTTATATTTATATGCATCACTTTCTTATTTTTAAAAAGGTTTTTTTTTTTATTCCGGAACGAAGGTCAGAAAATGTCACGTTACTTACATTTTAAGGTTAGAATGTCACCGCATTTGTGAACGCTTCGCTACTTCTAACCAAGAAAAAAGTATATATACAATGTATTGATTATAGTATTGATTTTCAGATTATGGAAATTCTTATGAGAGAAACAAAATCCTTTATCGAGAGAGAGCTTTTTTTGTTGTTGTTGTTGCTGTTTTCTTTTATTCTTACTCCCTCCTTTCTATATTTGGTGTATGTTTATTATGGTTGTATTTAGATAAACCATGTGTGTCAATCCATGCAACTAACAACCCTTCGTTCTTGAAACGATCTTCGGTTCACAGACTTTGTTTCCGGCCATAATAAGGAGATTCACTTCTATTGTCAAATCAAAATTTGCTGCAGAAGGAAAATGGCTTCGGTGGTTATAACACATGCTTTGAATAAGAAAAAGAATCACGTATCTATCACCTCTGATTGACACATTATTCCAGGGAAATTTACACGTACCATCGAAGCATAGTGAATTAAAAATGCGTGAAATGTCTGAATTTTTGTCAGGCAATCTTTCACTGAAGAAGAATGAAAACAAGGAAAAAATATATATATCTATATAAAGATTGTTTGTTATATCTGAGAATAGAAAAACTTTTTCCAGCTTAAATAAATAATTAACCCATACAAAACTATGAAAGTGAAGGAAATTTTAGCATCTTCAGACTTCTACAAAAACAAGGAAATCTGGAATGCATCATCAAAATTCCAAACAAAAAAAATAAAATAATTGCACAATTCACTTGTAACACTGGGAATTTAAAGAGTTCATTTTCTGCTAAATCTAGAAAATAAGGAAATCGAGAAAAATGAGGAATAATTAGCAACAATTTTTGCACACATTGTTGACAAAATTTTTCCTATTATAAAAGGATGTCTACCCAATATATTAAAAATCAACAGTGCATAAAATATAATTATTTGTGTGTCAAAAAAATAAGGAAATTCAAATCAACACTGCAGCATTGATAATCATAATTTTTTGTAGATTATTAATAGTTTGTAGAGCTATTTTGTTTTCCTTTTTTAGAACTCCACCTAACAGTAATTTACGACAATAACAAGCAACCAGACTGAACAAATAAGTTAATATTTGCTGGCTATAACATAAAACGCTATAGAAAAGATTCACAATGACTGAACATGAGTGCAAATTAATGTGGCAATGACCCTGTATGATATTTATGATTCATCACATAACAATACAACAGAGATTTTTATATTTAGTCAAGGAATATCTAAAAAATTTTGACAGTAAAGTGATTACTTGCAAGCAAACTGGCTCAAAGAAAAGAAAACTCTTCCCAATTATTAAATTTCTTACGACCATTACAATGATAATAAATTGCAATCATAAGTTAGATTTCCAGCTCTAGGCTAAAAACTTGAGCAATGCTTATAATTCTTCCAAGTGAAATTCTCTTGCACCTCAAATTAAAACTTTATTACCTATTAATGACATCTTTTGTCATTCCAGAGAGAATTAAATATTCTCTTGCCAATAATTAAATTTAGAATTAATGGAAAACAGTAAAGTTTGTAAGGAAATGAATTCTCTCTACACATTTCTCCACTTGCTACTAATAGAAAAAAAATTTTCATTAGCGGTCCTCCTTAACAAATTTTCCTAATTAATATTAAAAATGACATTTGAAATCTTAGAAGTTGTTTCAGATTCTTGATTATCATTTAACATTACTTCTTATTAACATTCATTACATCTGCAATAAGGCGTTTCTGCAGGAGAAAAGTTAATGTTAAATTTAAGTTAATATCCTTTACACAATAGGACATTTTATATAATATTTAGTGTTATGCAGGCTTTTAAATTAATTTCTAAATGCTAATTTTATAAAATGTAACTCTATAAGCATGTTAACTCACCATATATATATATACAGTATATTTATATTGCAAATATTTTGCACTTTCTTTCCTAGCACTATAAGGAAAAATGTATGGATAATCTAAAAAAGTGCATGCTAATTTTACACTTAATATATTCAAGATAATCATCTCATAAAAATTTTGCAGATATTTAAAATAATTTCACATTCAATGCCTCTTCTATTAAAATGAAAAGATTTCAAAATAAATATTTAATTCAGAATGTTCATCAAAATAAATTACTCATCTTAAATGTATCAAGCAGAATTTTAAAATATAAGCAAGCCACAAATGAAAACTTTTAAATTTTAAACTGTATTAGCATGAATCAATATTTATTTTAAAATATTAATTACAACCAAAATTTATAATCATTTTCCAAATATATGATAATATAGTTGATACATATTATATCTAGTTAAGAAAAAAATTTAAACTGTAAATTATATATTATTCAGTAAAAACTTTAAGCTCAGAATCAAATTTATATTTTAAAATGTATTAATTAAACTGTAATATAAAGCAACAGCTCTCAATCTATAAGCAAATCTAGCCATATTACTAATGGTAAATGGTAGAATTTAGTTAATTAAATTGGCTTATGTTATATAAATCTAACTAATACTCCATTGAAGAAGAACAGAAAATTTTAAGCTTATAAACAACACAGCTAAATGAAGGTTATCATTAATTAAATATGCCTTAATTGTTTGCAAATACAAGTATTTTTGCTATAATTCTTCCATTGATTGTATACATTTCATAACGATTATTTATAATCCAAATGCAGCATTTTCCCCCTCCCCAGTAGCTTAAGGAAAATTCTATTGAGAAAATTTACATAGGGAAAGTTCCTATCTGTTGAGTAAATCTTCAATACAAAAGCAAAGGGATTGGCTTTTCAACGACCTCGCTTTTCTACTCTATCTGATGATAACTCAATCGAATTTCTAAGGTTAACGACCTGCATAACCATAAAAATTAAGACAAAAGAAATATGACACTAGCCTACATCGTACTAGACGATTTCGAGGTCAGAGTTCGATGAACTCCAATCAAAATATCAAATCAGGATAAAGAGAGGGAGGGGAAAAAATCGAGAAATAAATAAAACAACACTTTTACGACCGTGACAAATGTTCCTAACTACGTCAGTAGGGAGCTACTATCACAGAACCTATTTTTTGCATTTGAATATTCAAAATCTGTGACGTGGACTAATTCGACAAATGAGGTTTATAGAAAGCTGTTTTTGTATGGGTAAAAGTCACGATACGGAAGATACGGAAGGAAGGAGGGGGAAAAAATGTATAAACATTGCCCTTGGCCAGAATCATCTGAATAAATCTCTTAACCAGTCACGCTAGTTATGATTAGTCATTGTTAATACCAGCAATAAAGGTGATATAAGAGGTCCGGGCAATTCTTCGGCAAATGCGGAAGTTTAGGACTAAAAAAGGGCATTTTATAAAATGATTAAGACTCTTTAATAAGAGATTTCCGCCCTGCTTCCTCTAATTTTGCATGCCCTTCTATACGCGACCATTCCGTTGAGTTTCGCATCAATGTTTAGATTTGACGAGACTTTGTTAATGACACGACACACGTGGACGGTTATTCCACCAGGAAATGGGGAACACTTTTTTTAATAATGTTTTTTTTCTTCAGTATCACGGTGATGAATCATTCCTTCACACAACAATGGCGTTAGTTATTGCAGTAAAATCAATAACATGAGTTTTTCTGCCGTCATTACGTATAATTCAGAATATTAAACGTAATAATTATAAAAATTCATCTCTCGACGAAAGAGAAAAATATAAAATATTTGAAAAACGTAAAAAGTAAGAATAATCCGATCTTGACCAATGGAGTGTGCGATAAGATGCTAACCAATGGCGTTAAAGATTCGTAAACGTCGAAGAATGTTGTTAATGACGCAATAAAATAGCAGGTTAACAAAAAAATTTATGATAAAAAAACTAAATTGTATGATGTAATTAATAATAAAAGCAATAATTCAGTGGCCTAGATTTTAAGAAAACGAAATTGTCAGAGTAAAATTATTCAAAAATTGTAATTTAGTACTTTAAAATCATTTAAAATACCGAAAGTAGAATGTAATACATTTTTTTATACATTTACGCCTACTAAATAAAAAAGGAATATTTTTAATCTTAAGTGATGACGTCATCTATAGTGTATTGTTGTCGCTGACGTCACCCACGGTAGAAAGATAGCCTCGAACCACAATGACCTTCGTAACCAGATAGCATAAGGTGGTTGGCGGCAAGATTAGTTACTTTAATGTAATTTATAAGTTTATTAAAATTATTATTTCACATAAGACATTTTATGTTAAAAAAGCATTAATACTGGCAAGAAAATAAAATGGTAAAAATATAATGTGGCATACAATTTAAAATTTAATAAAATTTGATAGGATTTTGTTGTATACTCTATCAGACAGCAGCAAGCAGCAATTATTTTGTAATTGCAAAAAAAAGTTATTATTAAAACATAGTACAGAAGTGTCGATAAGATGATTAAAGTGATAATAATTAAATAATGATAAAGTTTTTGTTTATTTGACTGCTGATCAATATGCTTTTGATGCTTAATTACCTCAATGAGTGTATGTGTAAAGATGTGAAGTACTGTATTATTAAGTGGAAGCAGCAGTAGCTCAGCTGGCTCCTGACTAAAACATGCTGTGATACATCCGAGTGGAGCCGTACTCATCATTATCCAAAAGCTAGTCCAGAATGGTTCTCTTTAATAAGTGCTAGTTCTTTCATACCTCCTCATTCCACCTACTATTCAATAAACCGCCATCATCCCCAGAGGTGATGTAACATAGTAAACACTTCCTACATATACCAAAGTGTCCGGTTTATTTGAAAGGATATTTAACAGAAAACTGCAGAACAGGATGACTTTTTATTGTCTAAAATATTGCAATATAATGTTTGTTTGACAATTCAGGAAGTTCTTCCATTCTTGAAGGGTCTAATTGGAATATGTGATGACCTTTACCTTTTACGAAGCATTAAACTGTCAAGCCATGCATTAGGAATTTGCATGTCATCAGTACTTAATATAGAGCATAACTGTTTTTAAATTGTTATAGACTAGTTCCTTTCTTCTTAAATAATTATTGAATAATCCAATGTCCTAAATAAATAAATCTTTTTTTCTTATTATTTACAGTATTTAAAATATATTACTTTCTAATAAATGTTTACTTTTAAAGAACAAAATATTAATTTCACATTTTAATCAAATTATCTTTTATTTTTATTGCATTTAACAATATTTGTTGCCAAGATTTTTCATTCAGATATTATATATTAAAAAAAACTTTTACATAAATCTATTTACATAAACAATTTACACTCTTCCACAGATTTATACACATTTTATAAAATTATTTTCTAAATATTTCTGATTAAAGAAACGAAATTACTTTTTCCTTTTAGTAAATAATTTTCCCTGATGCTGGAAAAAATTCCCGACAGTATTTTTTCAAGGAAAAACTATTATATTCAGTCTTTAAGATTAAACACAATATTACTTTTTAATATTCTTATTAAATTATAAATAAATTATTATTAACTTAGAATTTTGTTTCTCTACAGAATAAATTATAATTACAACATGCAGTAAATTATTGAATTATTTCTGAAAAATCTTTATACATATTTTACCTTTCTCCTTTGGTAGAGCTTGGATGGTGGAGAATAGTTTGTTGATCACCCATTTCTAGCACACATTGTGTGCTCAATTCAATCTCTGTTAAATAAATGTCCAAATGTCATTAACATAAAATGTATCGATAATTATTTACAATCAATATAGTTTAACATATAGTTTGAAAATGGTTAGAAAAGCTTCTGTTTGTTAATCAGTAAATATAATAATACATCATAATTAAATTTTCTGCCCATATTAATCAGGTTAGAAAATTCAATACTCTTAATTATTACTAGAATTTCTAATGTTCTAACCAATTAATTTGTCTGTTTCCATGTTTAAGTTGACAGTTTATATATTTATCACTTTATCATAAATAAAAAATAAAATCTTTCAAAAGGCTAAATTAAGAAAAACATATTTCATACTTATTTAAGCATTATCCAATAAATACGTTAATCATAACTATTATTAATTTCCTGAATAAATTTTCTTTGCAGAAATAAAGTTGAATTTAATTAAACAGTAAGTAGGCATACCAGAACTAATATTTTAAATGGTAAGTTCTCTTATTTTTCTATATTTAATTATTATATATTAAATTTAAAGTAGGATTTACAAAATTAATACCAGAAAGAGTAAATTATTATATTATAATTAGAAAGAAGTTACTTCATTTAAACTGAATATTTTAACAATTATGCAAACTAAAGTTTATTATTTAACTTTATAATCACTAATCACTTTCTCAATTTAAACAAAAACAATGACAGCTCAAGTGATTTTGTTTTTGTAATGATTTAAATTAAGCAGAACAGATTTGCGATAAATACTAACAATCGGATTCGGGACCATAGAATTCTATCGGAGACACACGGGCAGACAACAGACCTATATTCTGTTTTTAATAAATTATTTCATCATCAGAAATATTATAAAAAAACATTTACAATATGAAATAAAGGTATTTAATAATTACAAGAATTTAATTCTTACTTCTGTTTTGATAACAGCTGACAATGTGTAACATTTAATACATATTTTTTTTTAAATAGATCAATGTGCAACACTAAGTAATTTTCTATATGATGATCATTAATCTAATCATGAAAAAGTGAAATAGGTATTAAATATCCCATACTAAATGGCAAATGACAGGATTATAAAACACAATTTTATTTGCCATATAAATAGAAATACTTTGGTATCAAATATGTGGCAAAAATATTTACAAAAATATGAAGTTATATATATATTATTAAAATCCCCTTGAGGTATATAAACTACCATACTATAGATACTTTAATAAATGAACAGAATTAAAATGAAATGTTCTTGATAGTATATTGTATGTATCATGCCAGCAGGGAGTTTTAATATCAGGTGTATTGTATCTATCAGCCAGTATTTCTTATAGGGGGTGGCAAATGATTTCGAGAGCCTGACTGCAAGTAGGTGCCGTAGTTGTGCACTTACCTCTTCGATTGAATGGCCTCACCCGCACAGCAACTTTCACCTTATCCGTCGCCATGTTCCAACGTTGAATATACGTTATACTGTATATCCTATGTTGTTCCACTGATCTAAATGTACAATTTGAAATTTACAGAAACATATCCTATACGGGTGCATGTATAGCAATACGCCTCCATACCGACACTACGATAATACCATCGCCATGTTTCGCAGCCTCTATATAGTTCATGACGTAGCATGCTGGAGTAGGTAGCGGTATGCTACCAAAGTAACAAAAATTGAAGAATGCTGCCATCTGTTAGTAGAAATCGACAGAAAAATCTTCAATTGTTTATGCATACGAAATAAATCAATTTAATCATGTGTTAAAAATGATCTATTTACATTCCGTAACACTCAATTACATATACAATTTTTTTCTAAAGAAATCGATTTCTCTAGAAATGTATATATAAAAATTGGTAAATTTTATATGCATTTTTTTCTGCATATTAAATATAGAAGAGTTGTAAAAAAATTTTGCATAAATTTTTCAAATAGAAAATTTAATTTTTATAGTTGGAAAGTTAGAAAATATTCTGTAAAAATTCGCATTTAACTTGATAATTTATGTTAAATTTTATGTTAAAACAATTAAATGAGTTTTGTATTTTAAAAATAATTTTTTAAGAGGAAAAATATATAAATTTTTATACCATTAAATAACAGTAAAATCTATTAAAAAATCTTTTTAGTGGCAGTTCAATAGACTTTAATCAATGGTAATTTATTCTTGGGAGTGTGTTTTTTTTCCAGCAAATTAAATTTGAAATAAATTTTAATTTAAAGAACCTTAAAATCATGTAAAAATTTGCCAATTTTAACGATAAACTGTAACATTTTTCCGTTTAATCTATGATAATTTATACTTGACGTATGAAAATTTCGAACTCAAACATGCAAAACAAACTCATTTAAAACGTAAACTCGTCTAGAATAACGTTTAACTTTACATAATTGAGTATTAAATAGATTAAATGAAGGGATTAAGTATAACAATTTATAACTGTAATAATTGTTTTCCAATTTAAACTTTCACGTTAAGTTAAACAATATAACAATTTTGGGTAAGCAAGATTTATTATATTTTCTATCCTCTCAGAATCAGATGGAGTGCTGTATCTATATCTCTACGGAGCTTCCTAGATTGGATTTAGTTCTACCCTACAATTCCCCGATACGGTGACAAGAAGAGCAAAGTAAAAGGACATGTAAGCATTTATTAGATAAGGAGATGAGGAAGAAAAAAATGGGGGGAAGAATATGAGAACTGATTAAAAATTAGATATTTAGATAGAATTTGTAACAAAATTTGTTTTGCGCTGTATAAGTATCGACCGGGATTCTTTAAATTGGACTACAGGAGAAATCCATTTAGAAATGACTACAAACATCATTTTCACAATCACCCATGTGAACACATCGATAAAGAATGTCTATACACTTAAGCATTGTTGTCGAAAAGATTTTTATTTTTTAGCTTTATCTAAATAACTTTAAAAGTGAGAACACTAAATTTGATTGATGCCTTTAGTCGGAGATTTTATAATATTGTGTCAACAAGATTTATAACTGTATAAACAATAGTAAATTCTCGATTAAATTAGAAAATCTATGCGAGTAAATTTAAATAATAAACGTATCATTTGATCTGAAACTTTGTGTAGTCCTGTAAAGTTTATTTTATTTTATTTTATTTTTTAAACTGATTTCTATGTACAGACAAACAGTTCTGTTTAACACACTAAAAATAAAAAATTTTTAGTTAAATAACAAGTAAAAATTATACTCTTTCCATTTCCGACTGTTTAAATGATTTGATTATTTAATTGTTAAGATACGCATCATTGAAAAATTCATGACGAGTATTTAATTAACTGGATGTTTTAGTCTGCATAAAACACACAATCACAATGAATTAACTATAAACAGATTTGGTTAATGTATATAAAATTTAATTTGAATTTTCAATTTTGTAAATCCTGCTGAAATATTTAAAATTGCAATTTCGAAAATATAATTCCAAAAAATAATGATGAATAATAAACTACAACGTTTCAAAGCAACCAAAAAATAATACATTTTTAAATGAAATTGTTACATTTGTTTGTAATTAGATACAAGGAAAAGGAAATTTGGCTGTACAAACAAAAATTTTCTTCTTGTTTTTCTTGTTATTTTTTAATATTATATACATATACAGTTGAAAGAAATTAAATATTTAAAACAGAATTTAAACGAATATATCAATTTAAATTGTGTAAATTTATTATTGCATGTGTAACAGAAAGAGAAAAATGAATAAAGAATATATTAATAAATATAAGCAAACTATTTCATAAACACTTTCAATTTTCTCTCCATATTTTAAAAATTACCATTTTTTTTATTTATTTTTCTGTAAATAAATTTGAATAAGAAAATGTTGTATATATTATTTTCCTATTCAAATTACAGAAGTTATTTACAGTAATAAAAAAAAAATGGCGAATTTAAAAATATATATATTTAACTAGAATTTCTTAATTAATATATTCTTTATAAGGAAAAACAATAAATAATAATTTAAAATGTATTTACTATATACTTAAATTAATTCATAATTTGTATATTAAAATTATTTTAATATCGAGAATACACGTGAAAAATTTGCATTTAAATTTGTTGTAACAAAGCAAACAGAGCTTATTATTATAGGCATTAAAGTGTTAATAAAATAATAGTGAAAATATAGAAAGTAGTATTATGAATAGTGAGGTGTATTAGTTACTATTCAGTATTCATATAAGCTATAAGCATTACTACCTTTATTTTATAAGTTACTGTTGATTCAGAATCGAAATTCTGTATCATAACATGAATACTTTTATATAAATTTTAAATATTTTCCAGCATTTCTAATGCAGACAGATCTATATCCAAAGGGAGATTGAACTTGAATTTATCATCATTTTTAAATGGAGATGATATAGGCTACATCTATATTTATATAATGAAAAATAACGGTAATATTTATTTATTTAAAAAAATTATCCAGATTTTAGCTTAGTTACATAAGATATTTGCCGTAAATAAAAATCAAAAACTTTGATGTGTAAAGTCAATTTTAATGGCATATTTAATCTTGATACTTCTTTTTTATATATATATTTCTTGAGGAGGAAAGTCGTTTTGTGTTCTTCCCAGCTTTTATCGATCAAAAGATGAGTCTCGAAAGTGGAAAAATTGCTGTTCTTGGATGGATTTTAATGTTTGTGAACAACTTTAAAAATGTAATTTGTAAGTACGAATATAATTTCAATTAAAATAGTATTATTATTATTATTATTATTATTATTATTTAAAAATGCGTGTTATAAAGATTCTTTAAATTTTTATAACGTTTTATTATTACATATAATTTTCTCTTACGAAATTAAAATTATATCAATCGTTTATACGTCGAAATTATTTGATTGCAGACCACAAAAACTGTAATAATAATAATAATAATAATATTCTGTGCAAGGTTAAGTAGAGTGAAGGAACCTTAGGCAATAAATCTATTCCGAATCGATTTACTTCTTTGATTTATGAGTTCTTAAAATTTTAACCATTTATATCAATCAGGTTTTGAAACATTCATTCAAAATAGGAAGCATTTTTTTCATTATAATGTTAAATTTAGAGTTATTGTTCAACTTTTACTTGATATCAATGAAAAATGTTGAAGCTATCTGTAAGAAAGGTGAATATTTTTTACGGAGAATTCATTAATTTAACCCAATAGGTAAAGTTTTGATAGAAAGAACTTAAAACATCATATATTCATGAATGATACAGATTTTACTATTGATTTATTGTGTTTATGAACCATCGTAACAGTAATTATTCATAATATTGATTGATATTTAGAGTGAGTGAGTACAGAAACATGCTGTTAATACGATTTTGTTAATGGCAATTAAAATGTAAACAAATTATCCGAAGCTTCACTAGAGAGCGAGAAACACTTCTGAATTTAAAATAAAAAATAATAAATCTTTATTCATATTTTATGCAAATAATTTATGGGTTGTACATATGCAGTAGTAATTCATATTTGTCAGAAGAATAGTAACCCTATTTCTATGGTGAAAACGTCAATTTGTTAAATTGAGCAAAACAGGAGTAGATACAAGAACTGTACAAATAGTGAAGCTTTGATATGTTTTATTCATCGTCTAAACCATCTAGAGAAGGAAAATTTATTCAATTTTCGAAAGAGCATCCATCTTTCCCAAGTAAAAAATCTATCGTTTTCTTGTATCATGTCAAAGAATTAACAAAATATCAATTCCTCCCCGTATCATTGAACTCAGCAAAGTTTCTGAGTTAACTTTACTACCATTCGTATAACACACTATTCCTACGAGATGTACTGTACAATCTGTCTACATCGTAATAAGAAGTTACAGCTACTCAATGTACTCAGTTATCTGCAGGAATGTGTAACAAAAATATATATTTGTAACAGCATACCTTCAATATTTAAGAAAAATTCTTGATAATCTGCTATTTTAATAAGGATTACTGCGCAATTTTGCATGTAAGTTAACACTGTTTAATTCCAATATTGTTATAAGCAAATTATAAAACAAGGACACCATAAAGTAAGTTCCGATTTTAAAAATATATATATAATGTAAATATTAATTTTATAATGAAAAATAAAAAATCCTAGATTGAAAATATAGGCATTTTTGTTTTTTATCTCTTCTTTATGTTTACAAAAAATCCCATCAAGATATTCAAAAAGAGAACACGTCCGGAGAAAAGAGGACGCGTGATAACCCTGTATTGTGATAATATAAGCCTGTTCTATACGTAGATTTTTTTATCATCACATTTATATTATTAATTCATTAAAATATCAAGACAATTCCCCTATTGCATTAAAAAATTGTTAAATCTAATTAGCACAAAATAGAATTAACTGTTTAAATTCATATATATATATATATATATATATATATATATATATATAGGTTGACAAAAGAAGATTTTATATATTATAATTTGTGTTTCCATATCAAAAAATTTAAAATTCGTGAATTTTTTATTGAAGCAAAAAACAAAAACTGGTCATTTGGAAAGTTTTAATATTTATTTATTTATTTTCTAAATATATTTTATAACAAAAGAGGATTCTGCGTGTATTTAAATCCTAAAAAGATAACAGTTTTGAAAATATTTACATTCAGTGATTTTGTTTAAAGCATATGCAAACATGGACAGGGGAGAGATAAACTAGTGGAAACTGAAAACATAAATTGTGTTTTTGTAAAGAAAAAATTCATAAGAACAAACAAAAACATTTTAAAAACATGTTTGCTTAAATTCTGTTCCATCTTTACATGTCAAGAAAGTCTTAAAATTTAATGCATTCCGTGCTTGAATATTTGATAATTATAGTTAAATATTCATTCATTACATTTAATAAAATATTAATTATAATTGCTATTTCTCCTTAAAAATTTATTATAATCATAAAAATAGTTGTATTATAACTCAATAGATGGCAGAGTTATTAATTTAAGCATTTTAAAAATTACAAATTAATCTCTGAAGTAATTAATGAACCTATTATAAATAATTTGCTGTTAAATGTATCAAAAGTGAATTTAATTAAACAGTTTCTCTGGCATGTAATATGTAACTTATATTGTATTAATTTTTAATTTATTTTTTAGCCGCAAGATGGTGTAATGGGAAATTAAACAGGCTAATATTCAATAATAGAACACCAGAAAAAAAGAGAGAGGGGAAAAAAATGAAAACAGGAGAAGTGACATTGGTATTTGCGGTATGTGAACAAGAATATAAGCAGAGGTATGTCATTGATCCGACCAAAGGCTATCAGTTATAGGTCGTTGACCTCATACACATGCATTATGGGAAAATATATTTTCTATTAAAACAAAAAAAACCGTTTCTAGAGACCATAACTATGTTAAACAAAGCAATACATGATTGGTTAATAAAACACAGTAGCCGTTAAGTTTTACTCATATATGACGTCAGTTTGATGTTCCTAGTTCTTGTCTCGTCACACTTGAGTAGTTAACACAAGGTTTCGATCTTAAATATACATAAAATTTAACACATAAAAACATTTTGAACTTTTATTTTGATATGCATAATATATAAATGGCATCATTTTATAGTACAGTGTACAAATTTCATGTCTATGCGTTAAAGTTTATTTTCATGCGTGATTTAAATATTTTTACACAAACTTTAAGTAATTAATTAGGAAACTTCGATTTCTGAGAGCACAATTACGCATAAATATGCCAAGTTTTAATTAATTTAAATTGAACACTGTATGGTATAAGGCAATTTATATGGCAATTGTAAACGAAATTAAAGATAAATTTATGTTTTAAAGTTACAAATCACGATACAATTTAAATAGAATTGAACTGAAGAGATACTTATATTTAATTTCTGTTTGACCGCATTACTTAAATGATAGTTTGTTTTTTTAAACACGCTCATTCATGCTAAAAAAATGGTAAAACGATGTCGTATTAGGGTCATATTTAAAAAAATGCTGCTTCATGTTTTATTCAAGGTTCATTAATTTTCACGCGCGCATACAAAAAGTGACATCAGTTTTAAATTTTCATGAAGAATTTCATTATTCAGAAATCTCTACTTACGGAAAAATGTAATGTCCTATTTAAATGTAAATTGCCCATCTACACATGATACAGATCATGTTAATTCATAATTATTACGAATATTTTCACAAAAAAGTTATGTTTAGATTAATGATAAATTAGATACTTAAAAAAAATTAATGTTATTTAAAAATGACATTAATTCACGTTAATTGAAATTCATTACTAGACATAAAAATCGCTTATTTACAAACAAAAAAAACATATAAAAAGGATTTTCAATGTTAACTCAGGATATTATTTCTTCGTAAAATGAAGTTTAGACTATTTACAAAAAAATTTTTCATTTCTTGAGTCTTTCTTTTAATCCTTTTCACTACTCCAGAAGTAACAGTTATTATGGTACTATAACACCATAATAACTGTTACTTCTGGAGTAGTGAAAAGGATTAAAAGAAAGACTCAAGAAATGAAAAAATTTTTTGTAAATAGTCTAAACTTCATTTTACGATATAAAAAGGAGTTGCGTAACTTTCCCGGCAAAAAAATTTAAACTTGTATGTGGCGCTACCTGTTATGATATTTTATTTAATTTTTATATTACAGTATTATAAGGTAGCGAAAAGCTTAACTTTTTAGTTTTATAAAACACTGTAAATGAGTAAATGTTCATTAAGCACGACCCCACACGAGATACTCTCTACCCTCCTCGACCTTTAACCACCAAAATTTAATAGCTTCAATTCTTCTAATACACAAACCTCCCTGCAAAATTTCAAAAATTTTCGACAAAAAGCACAGGAGTTATTAAGCTTTAAAGTGGTGAACAAAATCACCCCATACACATACGCACACTTAACATCCATACATACTGTACAGAAAAAAATCCCCTGAATTTTTTTATATTTCTTGATATTTCAAGGTGTCCTAAGTCCAAAAATGTAAAGTCTTAGTGGGTCATTTTTTGACTAATCGCCATACTTTCCCCTCTGTTAAATATAACAGCCGGAAAATCATTATTAATTAAGAAAATTTTATGAAAAGTACAGTAATTCTTTAATTAAAAAAATACATATAAACATAACTTCATACACTTAAATTTCATATATTGTAAGAATTTACACAATACACTTTACATTCTTACATCCAGGTTATATTTTACGTATAATTTTATTTTAAATACAGTAAAACCCGCATAAACCGGACTCTCACGGTTTCCGGTTTAGCAGGTTTCCGTTTTGAACAGGTTTTACTGTATAAATGTATAGGTGAATAGGTTTATAAATGTATAAACTGTGTATAAACATATTGCATTTTATATAAACCCGTGCATAAAATTATACTTTTGTTTTTGTAAATAATTGATTTTTGCACCCTGCAATGAATTTTAATCAACGTTAATTATCATTTTAAGAAAAGTATAAGGCTTTCTATAGACTTAACATTAAAGATTCTTAAAAAGCAAAGCTAATTCCTCGAATACTTTTTTCTTTCGGATAATTATTCAAGATTAATTTAAATGGCGACATAAATTCTGTACAATCAAAAAATTTATGATGATTAATAATTTCCGTGCAATAAAATGATGTCATTCTTCCTGTCAAATCGCCTTTCACCAAAACCCTAAATTATTCAGGATCTACTTTTTATAGTAAAAAGTAATTTCCCCGATTTTTTCTAATATAAATTCAAATTAAATAATAAAAAAATAATAATTACAGTTCGAAATCCATCTTGTAGCCTTAATTACATATTTATTTATTAAAAAATAATGGGGAGTGAAAAAATGTCATCAATTATATAAATATTTGCCTTAGCCTTAAGTGTTAAAAGAAAGAAGCTTAACGGTTAAATTTTGAGAAATAAACAATTATTATTAATTAATTAACGATGTTAAATGTTCATAAATAGCAAATAATTAATGTTACATAATAACACATGGATTTCTGCCATACTTTAAGTCTCTATCTTGTAGCTATGGGCGTTCCCGGAATTAAATTCCAGTTCAACGTTCGTGCAAATTCTGCTTCTATACATTTTTAAAGTTTGAATTGATTAAATTTTCACGAAGACATTCAAATTAAACAGAGACGTGGTTAATAATAATTAGTTTAGTAACGAATGTTTAATTAGTTTGTACTGTTAATCAAGTTGCTTTCAACCAGAATATTTTGGATATTTTTACTCGAAAATGCAGCTAAATTAATAGTATTTTAGTCGAGTTTATTATCTACATTATCTTATAAATAATTTTGTTTTTTTAATTTCATAAAAAAAGTAAAAGCTGGGAACATTGCTTTAGATTTTCCCAGCATTCGTAATTTGTTTTCATATCTAATTATTGCTACCATTTATGTCTTCAGACTGGGAGTCATATCTCACGAAAATTTGTCCGATTTTCCTGAAAATTTTTAGAAACATTTTCCTCTTATACGTAAGCCTCTCTGCCAAATTTCAGAAATTTTCGACAAAAGGAACAGGAGTTATTAAGCTTCAAATTGGATGAAATAATCGAGTCACCCCACACACAAATATAAACATACAAACATCGATACATGGAAAAAATGCCAACGTTTTTGAATTTCTCGACGTTTCAAGGTTTCCCGAGTCCAAAAATGTAAAAATCAAGTCTTGGAGGGTCATTTTTTAAACCGATCTCCATACTTTCCCTCTGTTATAGCCGAGAAAGTAGTATCATCTAGTTCTTGTTTTTATTATTAAAGTATAGATCAGGACGTTTCGGCAAGTTTATTATAGTTACAAATATCTTAAATAGTCATAAATTACGCTAATTGTAATATAAGATGTGTCATTAATGAGTCACAAAGAGTTTTTTATTTTACTATAATTAATACAAAGAACTTAGACATAAAATATAAAAAGAGCGCATACTTATGAGGATAAAGATAATTGGGTGACAAAATTTAAGTTACTTCACGTTTGTCCGAGACTTAGATAACACATCTGAGGTTTACACAATAAAGTAATAACTTCAGACAAACATTTTATCGATTGTGACATCTTTGGGAGAGGAAAAAACAGTAGTATATATATTTTTTCCTCACTAGAAGATTTTTGGCCATTGATTTATCCTTAAGGACACATTTATTTTATCCTTTGGCTTTATAACTTGAAAAAATTAGTTGAAGAATACTAATTATAACTTTAAATTTATCTAGTTTTATTTTTGTGTATACAGTTCAAGCAATGTCAATTCTAGAGTTTTCTAGAATAGGAAAAGTCATACAAAGTCATTTACTCGTTTTATTGATCTGTAACATTAATATACAAGCAGTTGTCTGCAAATTGGTCTTTATCGTCAATTATAAAATTGATTTGATGTTAAAGCCTACATGATTATCTATAGTTAATGATAATAGGTTAATATTGCTATAAAAATATATGTCAATACCACTCGGAGATATTGAAAATTGTTCTATTTTTAAAATGTCTTTATCGTCCAAAAAAACATTACTTATAACTGAATAAATTAATGTAAAAAAATATATTTATATTATTTTAATTTATGAAATATTCTTTTAAAGTTTAATTATAAGCCAAACCTGTAAACAACACCACTTACATGACTATAGAAAAAAAAAATGGCCGCTGTTTAGAAGTGGCCATTACTGGAGGCGTGCTGTATTTACTAATTTATTAAATAAAGTTGATGTTATTTTTAATAAAGTTTCACTAACGTTTAACAAATGATAATTATGTACTTTAGTTTAAAAAAATAGCATTAACACATTAATAAAATGGATATTAGGCTACTACAACAGATTTAACTGTATCATTTTCATTTTTTTGTGTTCAATACAATACAATTAGATAAGTATTGCAATAAGGTTAATATGTTTATTGCTTGATTCTTAAAGCCTTTCATAAGCAAATACATTTAGTTCAACAGGAAGTCAGGATTTTCATGACTCACATTGTTATTTAGTTAAATTTAACCAATTTCAACAGGAAGAGAGTTAACTATGTTAACACTGGCAGCAATAGATAATGAAATTTCAGAAAAAATATATATTTGCTTTATCGTTATGTTCCACATTTAAATTCGTATGTTTTCGCACGAATTCTCAGCTGTGAAAAATCTGATATTTGAACAGATTATATGACTTTCTCACCCTTCAGCAATGAACTTCCTTAGAAAACTATCAGTCCACGTGATCAGGAAATAAATCTTAGGTGTGCAAGATTGAGGTCAATTGAAATGTAGGTTGAAGTGTAAGTGACGATATTAATGAAATTTATTGATGTTAAAGATATTTTCATCATAATAAACATTGTTTAAATAATTGTATAATGAAGAAAGTCACGATTGACATTCTATTTTTGATCGAATTTATTCACTATATAAATATTAGCGCCCCTTTACTTTGTTGTCACTCGAACGTTGAGGTAAGATATTATTTTTACGGTTGTTTAGGTATATATTTTTTAATCATTTAAAAATCTTTAAATGATCCCAAAACAAGTCGGGTTTCTGAGATTATCTTATTAAAATCTTTACATTATAATAATGTTTTTTTACGCTCAAGTTGTGCTCTAATTGTTTTCTTTCTTCAAATCTTTCGCATGCCCTCCAGCGTAGTTTAGCTATTCACAATAATTAAGAAAACTGCAATGCCTTCTGCAAGTAGAACGAGAAGAAAATTGACTTCCTCTTCAAATATTAATAACGAAAATTTTCATTTTTCACTCCCTTTAAATTACTTTTAAATTTCTCTTTAAATCCATAGAAGACAACCTTGAAAATTTAGAAAAACAATTTAATAAGATTATTTTAAATAAGTAATTCATTTTTTTTCTAAATTTTAGTGTTAATTTACGGTAGAAATTTATAATTTTATTCAGTCAAAGAACAGGGTAACCCAAAAGTCACCATACTTTACTGCCTGTTCCAAGTACACTGGTTAAATACGAGTATTTTTTAACAAAATTGTTAAAGAATTATACCGATTTTGTCACAAAATAACACAGAAATTTAGTCTTTACAGTGGTTAACTGACTTTTGGTCCATCCTATAAACTAAAAATAAGGAAAACAATATATTTCTATTTAAACTTTATTCGTTTTTAAACATTCATTTAATTTAATTTTTCTTTAAAATAATCTTGGCAGTGGTGTGTTATAGCTTCTTCATGAGGGCCAGGCGAATTTGAATTAGGGGACATTTTTCTTCGGAGAATGTTTCGGGGGAAATATTTTTTTATAAAAGATTAGTTTGGGGGCCCTTTTTTGGTGGGGTTTTCCAGGCGATTTCCCTTTTTGCCCATAGGATAACACGCTACTATATCTTGGATATATTTAACTTAATCGAATTATCAGGAAATTAAAATGAAGCAAATGCATAAATAAAATTTAACGAAGTTCGATCGTTGAACGTCGGTAGCTAGTGATTATTTGGTAGTTATTATAACATAAATTGGAAGATTCGTTAAATTTGTAGTCAAACCAATTACTTGAATTGATTGCGGTTAAATTTTGTTTTACTTCGCCAAGAACAACAAATCCAACGTGCAAAAGTTTCACTAATTAAAATTTTCTTTCTTGCAACTTTTTAATTTGGCTACTTTCAAGTGACAGCTCTGAGCGAAGATCTATTTGTTAAGGAATTTTAAAAATTTAAGTTCTGTTTTTTCTGTAAATCTCGAAGAAGATTCGCTTGTAGCTTTATTTAAAATGTTTTTAGTTGAAAGTATGTTTAACAAGACCAAAAACTGCAATTTGAGGTGCTATATAATATATATACTATGTTTATATGTAGCACCTCAAATTGCAGTTTTTGGTCGTTGTCTATATGTATATAGACAACGAGTTGCTTAACTTTCCCGGCGAAATTTAAAATGTTACTGGAGCCATCTGTTATCATATTTTATTATTAAAAACATTTTATATTTTTAATTACTATAAAATGACAAAATGCTTGATTTTCAGTTTTATAAAAATTGTAAATGCTAATAACGAGTTCTAATACGAGCTAATAATCGTTACTACCAAAATTTAATAGCATCAAACCCCCTAATAAACAAACCTCCCTGCAAAATTTCAGAAATTTTCGACAAAAAGTACGGGCGTTATTCACCTTTAAACAAGATGAACAAAATCGTGCCCCCCACACATACAAGAAAAACCCCTAATTTTTTTGCATTTCTCGACATACTAATAAGTAATAAGTCTATAAATGGTTATTTTACTTTAAAAATATAATAAATTTTATATTTTTTTGAATTATTTTTTCTTTTTTCTTCTTTCTCAACTTTCAAAACCAAACGTTGATCATCCATCATCAATTTAACAATTGCACTTGACATGTAAGCTTTAAAATCTTAAATAATCGCTCTTCACTTAGATAATTTAGTTAAGAAACTAAACAATAATAGCTTATAAAACTGTCTCATACATATCTAAAACCTAAAGTTGCTGCTATATTTTCTTGTCACTATCAATTTTCTACCATAAGCCACCCTGGTGCATGTATCGGTTATGATGTCACCTTCACTAAATGTACCTAAACTGCGTAGTTTATCGCTTACGTGACGTCAGCCACTGTTACCCGTAAACACAGCCAGAGTAGTGTTTAGTTGGTGTAACGTCACAATCCTTGCCGTCATGTCACGTAATCCAATTGAGCGATGTGATTGGTGGCGAGAGTGGTGATCGAGTTATCACTGTATCATTTCGGACATACGATCACCGTGGTGGAAGATTATAACAGAGCCGAAACTAACTATATTAATCCCTATGTGGTTAATTATATCAATAAATTTTACCAACGGTTTAAGATCAACAGCAGCAGTATCACCGCCTAAAGTTGTGTGTAACAGTAACAAGTTTCAACATGTTTATTATCCGTTACGTGCGCTAAAAATGTAAATTTTAATGTATTTTTATTAAGCTTTATCGAAGGTTCATTGCGTGTTTACATTTTCAGTTATTGTTTAAAAAATGCTTAGAAACAATTTCCTGGTGAGAGAAAACAATAATTTTCTAAATATATTTTTTAAATTGTAGGCACTCTTCCAGTTTCATTATGAAAAACATAACCATTTTTTTGTTTATCGCAACATTGATGTTCATTAACCATGTCAACGGTATAATTTTGCCATCATTATCAAAAAACTTCGAGCTAATAAAAAAGTAAGTTATTAATTATTTTATTGTCTTACTATTATTGTTATTTTTTTCTAAATTTCTACAAATAGATGTTATTGTTCTATATTCAGAGCACCTTCAATATTTGGATTGAGTTATAAAAAATCGTTTGGAGTTCATCCGCATGGATTTGGTTTTAAGCATCCATTCTACACGGCTCCATACTTTAAAGGCATTTACGATCCATTATGGCCGGCCAAAATCGGTGCTCTCAATTACGCTTCCATAGCAAAATATGGACTAGAAGCAGCTAAAGCTAAGCTTAACTTATTAGCTTTAAATCAATACGGCTTGAAGAATTTGGCTGCTTTCTCAGGTTTAAAGAACTATGCTACAATTGCAGGTTTGAAGAACTACGCGGCTCTTGGAGGATTGAAGAACTATGGTGCTCTAACAGGTTTGAAAGGTTACGGTGCCCTTTCAGGATTAAAAAACTATGGAGCACTTTCGGGAATCAAAAATTACGGCTCTTTTGGTGGTTTATACACAGGTTTCAAGCCTTATTTTGGATTAAATCATTACAATTTTGGCTATGGATTAGGACATTTCGGCGGTTTGAATAAGTATGGATACGAAGCATGGCCAAAATATACATATTTTCTCGGTTGAGTTTCATATATTATTAATTAAATTTAATAATTATTTAAATATTAATTTTATATCATTGTAAAGGAGAAAGAGAATTTATGATTAATTTTAAATGATACTTTAAAAGTCATTTAAATAAATAAAGGATCCGTTAGTGAATATTTAACAATGAATTATTTGCATATGAAGATTGATTGCAATCTTCTTCAATTGTCATAAAGCATTTATATAAATGTTAACAATGGAAAAAAATGATCAAATTTAATTCCGAGATAATTAAATAATGGAAAAAATTCATTTTTCCCGAAAGATTGATCGTTTTTAAACATTGCTTTGATGAGCAACTTAAAAGGTTATTGATAACATTTACACTTATTTAATGAATAATTTGTCATGTAATTAATGCGTAGAGTCATTCTGTAAGATATGAGTTATTTAGTTTTAATTAATTAAGTTTACTTTTAATTTAATTTTTAAAATATACAATTGTGGCCCAAAACTCAGTTAACCAATGCAAAAAATAAAAGAACACTAAATAAAACAAATAAATTAATCCAACAAAAATAGAAATTCAAGCCCAGCTAAATACATTGCCACTAATTTAAGTACTAAATTAGTGAAAATTTGATTATATAAATTTTAAAAAAACACGTTTTAAACTCAGTTTATGCTACATGTTTCTGGAATAACCCTAAATACAACGCGGTTGACTGACTTTTGGACCACCCTGCTTATTTAATAAATTTCATTTTTTTAAATTTAAAATAAACAAACCGTGTGATTTAAATCTTTTATATTTATAAATTAATTTATAAATGATAAAAAATTGTTTTTAAATTTGGAACATATCAATGTAAATAAAATTAATCGAATATTATGGATTAATTTAATTTATTTTACACTAGATGGCGTTACTAAAAAATCGATTAAATCGATTTTCTGTAATTTGCTTGAGCTAATTAAAAAAATATATAAATTTTTCTACTAATAATGCTAATTTATCTCTAATTTAATTCGCTCATTCGACACGAAAATCTCATTCTTAATTGTTGTTTATTAAATTTTACACTCACCATTATAATTTGTACATTAAATAATAGAATTTCCTCGTGTTTCGCTCTGTGTTCTGTCTGTTTGTCTGTCTGTGCAATGTTTTCGGTTTACCGTAACTAATAGAGACTTATTAAATGAATACGAGGAAATTTGTCAGGTGTACTTAATGAGATTCATTTATTTTTTTAATTTCTAATGCTACAGTCGAACCTCCAACAACGGACAACTCTAAACAGCCACCAGTTTTCTGGGAAATTTTGAAAAAACTTCATACAAAATAATTTTTAAACAACGGACATTTATAATCAACGTCATTGGACGTCATTCGCAGGTTTGACTGTAATAAATAATTTTGTGTTCCTTTGGCGTCGCGTTGTGTCCCAGTGTGTTCAATTTAAAATGGCGCATTCGTTATTTACTTTATTAAAACAGTTTTAAAAATGGGGTTGTCCAAAAGTCAATTAACCGCGTTTTTTTGCAATTCAGTGTTTCGTGAGAGCGTCTTGTAATTAGTGTATCGAACAATAACGATATCATTTTGCAAATACAGGAAAACCCGTGTAAACCGGAAATGCACGGTACAGAATATTTCTTCCAATTTGGCAAATTTCAGTTTTGAACAGGTTTTACTGTATTAACAATATCGGATAAGGGGACGTCCATTAATTACATTGTAGGAGAGGGTTGTCAAAAGTACACATTGTACACGATCGAGGCATTGTCTAAGTGGAATTTTTAGTGGTATCAGCGGTATTTGCTGTTATACGGCTATTCACTAGTCTTCAATACCAAAGGGGGGGCCAATAAATTGTTGTACACTTAATTAAAGGGGAAGGAGGTACACTTAATTAAAGGGAAAGGAGGAACCAAAATTACAACATTGTACACAATAGGGAGGGTGGGGAGGTAAAAAATGGCTTAAGAACTGCCTTTACTACCGACATTTAGTTATTGAAATATTTTCATAAAGGAAACGTTTTTAATATAAAAAATCACTAGAAAATTATATAACAAATTTAAATATTTAATAAATTTTTATTTACATTTATAAACATTAATATTTTAAATATAAAATAAACTAGTATGTTGTCGATGTAAATACACCACCTTTAGTAATAGGGATATTGTTTTATATATAGAAGAAAAAAAAGTTATTCAAATGAGGTTTTCCACTGGTAATTTTACTTGTAAACGTCACACGACTTCTACGTCAGACATTTAAAAAAGATGTAGCAACTTTTTCTAGTTAGATCACACGCAATAAAATTAGATAAAATCACTTGTTTGTCAATTGCTGATTTAGTGATGCAGATATATATACTTATACTGTATTTCTCAAGAAAGAACGTTGAAATCCAGTATGACTGGTCTCAAGTTATATATAAATTTATATAAGTAGATAACATATTAACAGCTATATTTATCAGATTAAATAAAAGTATTCCCGTTTTAAAAATCACAGAAATTTTTACTAGCTTTAATGCATATCAGATAGAAAAATTTATTAAATTACTTCCTGAAGTTAAATCGCTTTTTATGATAACGATCGTGTTATAAAATCGCTCCAATTAATTGAAAAACTTATTTATTATTGATCAGTTTTTACAGAAAATCATGACGAAAGTTCATATCTGTAAAAAAAAAAAAGAAAGAAAATAAAATTATTGATGGCTAAACAAATTAGGTCCTAATATTTTAGTGTGATTTGATTTGGTTCGATAGGGCTCGGTTGCAGAATACTTCCAGACAGAATCCTTACCAAGATCTGCCAAGGATGGATGCTTCTAGGAAAGACTTTATGGGAAACTGACTCGTAATATACGTGAAGAAAACTCGGAATACTCTCCGTGGATAGCCCATTGGTCAGGTACGAACCCGCGACCTCTACTAGTGTTCGGTGGTTTCATCTATTTTGCCACCAGTGGGCCTCTTAATATTTGGAATCGCAGTATAAATTAGTAGTATAATATTAAGAAGATTGGATTTTCAATCTTTAAATACAACGGAATTATAATATGAGTTAAAAGTATTTAAAATTTTATGGATATTTAATACTGTAAATCGAACTTTAAGCATTCTATAAAGTTGAATAAATAAAATAGAATAGATATTTTATTAATCTGCCAGAAAAATAAAAATATTTTTAAAAACATTTTTAAAAATTTTATTCTACTCTAAGAAATATTTAAAATGGATCGAGAGGGGTGAGATGGGTTAATCACAAATATAACACCACCTCTACGAAAAGCATAAAAGTATATGAAGAAAATCCAAGAAAATGTGTTTTTATTGTATTATTTCTACACTTTCATAGAACTTTTTACATAGAACATTAAATTTTAAGCCTTTGAAATTAGAAAAATAAAACGAACCAAAATAAATAAATAAGTAAATAAATCATCAAAACAAAATTCGTGTAAAATTAATTTGATTAAAATAAAATAATGTAAGAATTAAATGAATAAAGTATTTTTTTTCCTTTAAAAATAGAAATTTTTCAATTCTTAATTTATATTATACGTAATATAAAATAGCCAATCAGATTCAAATACAGTTTATTCAAATATCTTATTAAATCAGTTTCCATTCTAATTGAATGTAATTGGAGTATTTTTATCATCCAATCAGATTGAACGAATCATATTATATTTTCCAGACAAATATTTTATATAATAAATATTATAATTATCCTATTATTAATAACAAGATTTTTTAAAAATTTCTTAAACGCTTTTATTTAACTGTTTTGTATCATGTTCTCAAATCTAGGAAACTTGGAACTAAAATTTTATCCACTTCTAATTAAGATAGAAGGCGGAAACTTTGAGGACATACCTAAATTCCACGACAATTCATTTTAATGAGGTTTTAGAGGGTGGCCCCACCTCCATCCTTACCACCCCGAAATCCGATAAGCATAACCAAAAGTAGAATTTAATCACGTGTACGTGTGTGTGTAAGCGCACTGTAGCGATATATACGGTAAGGTGGCCTCATCTGTATCGACATAGCTTGAGAGAAATGAGACGAGGCCCTGTCAGTCATAAATGTAGGGCCTCATACCTTTCCGTAAACGATAAAAATATTAAATAAAATTAAAGTATGTCTTTCATCACTTATCTAAAGAAAGTTTGACGTTACGCTTTTTACATGGAGTGACTTCTAAAATTTCGGGTTTATTCTGTCTAGTATCTCGATCATCATAATTCTACTGATATCATATCTAACGGAATTTGACACTCAGGCATGCAAACTTGTGTAGCGATTTTAAAAGTTGAGGACAGACATCCATACAGATGAGTTCATGCACTAACGTTGGAAGCGTCATATAATGAATAGAAATTTGTCGATTGTATATGTAATAAACGTCTGATTTATTTATTTATTTTAACAATAATTAAATATTTAAAATTTTTTTATAAACTTTTTTAAATTGTTTGAATATATTTAATTAAAATGTTTATGTTAAATGCATTTAAAAAATTTGAATAAAGTAACAATAGCATGATTTATTCCGATTGATTTATACAGGGTGGCCCAAAAGTCGGTTAGCCGTGTTTTGGTTGGCTACGGCAAAGCACACTTGGGCGATCTGCCAAGAGAGAATGCCCCCGAGGGGATTTTCTATGGAAAACTGGTCCCTATTTAGGTGTTAGACACGTGAAGAAAACCCGAGAAATCCCACGTGGCAGCCCGCTTGTCAGGCGCAACCGACTACCACTGTTCAACGGTTTTATAATCGTATTTTTTGTATATTCCAGCCTTACTTACGAATATAAATCGTAAATTAAGTTTAGAATTACGCATTTTTTTTCTTTTAAAATTTGGTGGAAACATGTTAGAAAAAACATGATCGAATATTGAATAAGACGGAAATAAAGTCTTTACGAACCGAATTTTGGGCCACCCTAGTACGTTTTAAGTAAAATTATCTATTCAGATAGCTCTGGTTCTTGATCTCTTATTCGAAATATATATATATTTGATCAATCAAGTCAAAAAATCTGCTCGAATGCATCATTGACTTCGAAAAAGTTCTTGATGCAGTCCATTGAAAGAAATGATTCTTTTTACCGGAGGAAAAGTAGAAGTAAATTGGAAATAAATCTGAAATCTGCATTAGATAGGAAGGAATGGTGTCATTAAACTGAGAAAACAGAATTGAAGTGTAAAGAAACAAAAAGAAAACAGAAGAGAGAGAGTTCTTGTTAGCTTCAATTTTTACAAATTTCTGAGTGGAAAAACTCTTCACTTAAAAAAATAATAAAAAATAAAACTACAATAAAAAAAATTACAATTGATTTATTTATTAAACTTATCCCTATGTAAGCTAATATTTTTAAACGTAAAAAATAAATTTAGAAAGATTAAAATAATACTATAAAAATTATGAAAAAATTCGTGCCGAAAATGGAGGAAGAATATTCATTTAAATATCAAAATTTAGAATGTAATTATGTAATTATAACTTATTGATAGGGCCTTTAATGTATATATACGTTACAAGATATTGACAGTGCCCCTGTCGATTTCTAAGAGGCCTTATCAATATATATATTGGGAGATCATTTACTTTCTTGAGTTCTTTTTCTGCTCTGTGAAGACTCAAAGAAATGAAAAAGGGGCCATGAGTGCAGAAAGAGGCCCTCTAAGAGAGCCTCTTTTCATATTGCCAGGCGTGGTAAGGAACGGGATCAAACAAATCCAAGACGGATTACCAATGAAAAAATCCTGGAGTTGCTCGTCTTGGACTCGATCCCGGGGTCATCAGAGCAATAACTTGAACCGTGTTACCCGTCTCGATTGTCAAATCCGTGTATCATAATTCAGTAGGAACAGATATCAATAGAAACAATTTGTTTCTGTAAATAAATGGGGCAATTAAGCATAAAGTAGTTATTGTCGACGATAACGTTCAATGTTTTTAATGGAGACAATTTGATGGATTATGAAATTCTTATGGAGTATTAAGGCATCATTAAGTGACCTTCCTCACGATGATTAATGACTTCAAAGTACGTTTAACATTTATAAGTTTTAAAAATACATATATTTAATTAATAACCTGATAATGGCTAGTTTATGTGGACGTTATCTGATATAGTGGTCAATTTACATAACCATCGAACTTTGGCACAGGGTCGCTCACGTGTATCATTATCTGTTTTTGCTCACGCAATTCTTGGGTACATTTTCTCTCACTGTTCAATGTTGGCACAACTTTGTATAATCAAATTAAACATTTAAATCAATTCAACCCGAATTACTCTTTAATCAGCAAATCTCTCTGTTAGTTCGGATTAACGGAGTTTTTATCGTATTTATTAAGGACAATTACATTTTTAAGTGATAACGTCTTTCTTCGTGTGACGCAACACGGAGGTAACTGGTCACGTATAACGTGACGTGTTATATCAATGACATATTTGCTAGATGTATTTATGTAAAATCACACATGGCATCATCATGATGTGAATTTAATATAATAAAGCTGAAATCCTCGACAAGAAATGAATTGATTGAAGCACTATTAGATTGGTGCCTCAAAGAATATTGAATTGTTTGAATAAATAAATAACAAAAACGGAAATCTTATTGGCATAATTTATTTGATTTCATGTGATAAATATGTTGAGAATGTGAATCTTGGATTAAACTCTCATTCATCCATGTTCTTAACATTAAACTCCAGTGGGTTTGCCAAAGGGGTGGCCGCGCGTAGTTTTCCGGGTTTTCTTCACGTTTGTAACACCTAAATAGGGGCCCGTTTTTCATAGAACGTTCTCCCGGGAGGCAACTCCGCGGCAGATGGCCGACGTGTCGAGTTGCCATACAACTTCCAAATAAACAAACTTAACATTAAAAGAAATACAAATAACCATAATAAGCGCGTTACCTAGTAAAGTGACATTAATTTAGTCGGATAAGCAAGCCAATGGCTTAGACCGTTTCATTTAAAACGAATTATGCCATTGGCTTGTTTATTCTGTTATATTAAAGCTACTTTACTAAGCAACGGACTTAGTGACACTTAATGTATATTAAAGCGATTTCTTGCCAGACCCTTAAGGAAATTATTTACTGCTCATTATCATATGAATGTTATTCAAAAAATCTCTTTGTGGTAAATTATAATTAAGAATTTTTCTTTGCCGCTAAGTTTTATTACTTGCAATTCATCAACGAGTTTTTTTTTTTTTTTTTTTTTTTTTTTAGTAAATTGCATTAATATAAATTTTCATTATCATCTTAAAGTTGTTACATACTTTTTATATCCTTAATCATATACAGTAATGATTTTTAATATTTTAGTCAAAAATAAAATGTAAAAAATGTAATTTATATCAAATAAATCCTTCTAAAATATGTACATATTCACAACTTTAGATGCATTCATGAAGTCACGCTTATTTGAATTCATAAAAATTTAAATTTACAATTTTAATGCAGTCTAACCTTTGGACAACGACCACTGGCGAGAACATAAAAAGGATCGTTGTTTGGAGGTTATTTTATATGCAGTTTTGGATCCCTTTCCAAAAAATGGCCGCTGTTTAGAGGCGGCCTTTATTGGAAGTTCGACAGCATTATCAAAAATTGTTAATGGTGCCGATGAAGCTCAGCTCAGTGACGAGGATTCGAATTGTTTAAACTAATTGTTAACGATTTACAAGAAAAAAATTATATTTAATTAAATAATTTTACTAAACATAAAAGTTTTAATGCTGTATTAATTTTTTTTCTATTAATCTTTATAAAAGCTAGTACTGTATAAAACATTTTATATTAAAGATGTTTTTAAATTTGATATTTACTTTATCCTGTTCGAACAATCTCAAAATGGATTTTAATTTATTTTAATTTAAAAAGTTATTTTAATAATTTTATTATTATTAAGTGTTAATGATAATGTTTCACGATTTTCTCCATTTATTATTTTCTAAAGTCCAGAATTTACAGATAGAGATAAATGAAAGTTACAGTCCAAAGTTGAATCAGTTTACACAGCTTCTGAACGCTTGACTCTTCTAATGGTCGACTGACATTAATAAAGAAATTCATTTATTCAAGAAAATAATAGCAAATGTAACCCGTTTCAATCCTAGATTCCATACAAGCTCGCGATGGCCTGCATAGAGTTTAAAATGTTTGCTTCGTGTTAATAAAAACAACCTTAAATATTTTATTATTTGTACTACAATACAAGTCCGCAAATTTTCTCCGGAAAAATCCCTATCCCGGATCCCGAGTCCTTTCGACGGACCCGGACGGCTTCAAAATTCAGATTGGGGATGTTTCCTTAGGCCCGACGGCTATGTGATCGGGAACAATTACGTGACCCTGACCCTTTATGAGACAGACTATGCGTTTTAGGGATAAAGAACGATGCCTCCGTACTACCATGGCCGGGCTAAATTCGTCGGTACTATATTTGTGAGGATCTGGGTTTTTAGCCCGGCCATAGTAGTACGGAATAAATGGCTGGCGGTAACGTTACATTTACCAAAATTAAATATAATAAAAATGTATTTAAAAAATATATTTATTTGACATTTGTAAGCGATTTTCTTGTTCTATTTCCAAATACAGCAGCGCCATTTTGTATTAATATCTTTATTCTTTCAATGTTCAATTTAGAATAATTTTGTTTGTGTCTTATCATTATTACATGAAAATAAATATTATATTAGCTTATATCGTGTGCTTATTTATTTATTGACTGAGTGTTCGAATGTTTTGTCAACAGACTGAACCGCTATCATTCGATTATGTTGGGATTTGTTTTTTCGTAATGCCTGTGATAAGGAATAGAAGAACAAGAAAGCTGTTTACTACTAGATGTGAATCTGTAAAGATCCAGCTGATAAAACGTTCATTATGCCACAAGTATTATATTTAGTAATAGTACGAACTATCTAGTTTTCTACGTTAAGTATTAATTTAGGCCTACTTAAAGATGAACAGCGTGATTGATAACAAATTAAATTGTAAGTAAAAAATCCAATTATTTATAAATATTAGTTACTATTTACACAAAATTATCATTAAAAACATTAATAGCAATTATCTTCATTCTAGAATTAAAGAATCATTTACATATTAAATGATAAAGTTGAATTATGTAAGTCGAGTTCTTTGCATAATTGTTGAAATTTAGACTCTTAGGCTAAAAAATTATGCACTAAATTATGAATAATTGTGGATATTTGACTTAATATTTGTAAGATTAATTACCATAAATTAACTAAATCATAAACTTAAAAGTTTGCAATAATTATACTCATTGACGAAAACGTTACACGCCAAATAAAGTTGATCTATTACTGAAAAATTCCGTCTAAAAAGTTGTCTTAGACAGGTATGTAAATGATTACAGTTATGGTCCAATTGCCAGGTAATGCCAATAGAGTGCTTTATAATAGCTATCTTATTATCCTCAAAGAATTACCATGTTCAGAATTTCCAGAATATCTGTTGTTTGGAGGTTTGTCGAAAGTCAGGCATGCCTACATGACACATTTAGACATTAAGCCTGCTACACACATACCGTTATACCTGACAGGTATATCTGAACAGGCGCACCTATTTAGCTTCGCTTCAGAACCTTCTCTCTAACCATTGGCAGGCGACTAGCAGCGGCAACTCTGCATATGGGGAGACCTCTACGCGTTCTACATTAGTATCCCAACATCATTGGCTTCGTCATCAATGCTGATACGATAGAGGAGCGTGGACCACTGCGAACTGGCAGTTTATTTCCTGGCGACGAATTCTGGTTTTGGTGGTTTGGGAACGAACCACCGTGTCAGTATCACTGGCGAGCGGAGCGCTTCAATTCCGCTCCAATTTACTGTTGAGCGTCGCACGGCATCACATTATTGGTGTGCTGGTCTGGGTAACGATCTTATATAATAGCTGCTACCCGTAGTAAAAGTCCGAAGGTCATTGACAGCAAGCACAACGTAAGTTTAGAAAATCCTGCGCTCTCGTGTGTTATCTTTCATGGTATGGACGAGAATCTATTTTCCAGTAATACAATGCACAGCAAACATAGCTAGGGTTTTCTAGGAATGTCTTCGTCACGTTGCCACACTTTGGCCTAACATGACGCAGCTTCAACCATCTCGAATATTAGGGATCTAGAATAGCGGTTGCAACACTTGGGAAAACCTATCGCAGGACAGCATATGGTTTCTGTACGCTTCCATGCCCAAATATATTATAATTATTCTTTTAATTCTTTCCATTCTTTGAGCACTAAAAGGAACGTATAACTGGTCAAGTGGAGGTCCTACAAGGTAATAAAGACTTCTTTTAAATTGTACTATATTCTATTTCAATGCATTTTCCTTAGTTCTCAATTTATTTATTTATTTATTTATTTTTCAATGAGTATATTGCGTGCGATAATTACACAGACGATGATATAAAAGACATAAAATAAATAACAGGGCTAAACTTTTGATTTATGAATACTTTATGTAGTTTTTAATCGTGTAATTATCATATATACTTGATTTTTTCATTATTTTTATTGAACTTTAAATAATAAAGTTTTTAGGCCTATATTTTCTTAAGTATATTTTTTATAATTTCATTACCATAAACGTAATATTTTGCATTTTATCATAAACTTATAAAATTTATAAATTAATAATGAAGCCAAAATAAAACTTAGAAATCTTCTTCTACAGAATAAACACAATATTTTAATTTTAAATATATGTCAGAGCTCCTAAAATCCTAGGGCCTCAGACACTCGCTTACGCTTGTCAATATTCAGTCTTACATACATTTCTATTAGTCTAGCATTCTTAGTTAGGATTCTTGTCGTATAGATGTACGATACGAGCTTTACATTATACAAACTTATATAAAGGGAGTCAAACCCCTTATATAAAACTTGAGGGCCTCGCATAACATAAGACTGTTATTACATTAATACTGTACGAACTTCCTTCAAAATGATGCTGTTTATATGTACATTAATTTATTGGTAATAAAATCTAGATGATTAATTAACTATTAAAATTTATAACACAGTACTCAATGTGCCAGGTCTATTATTCTAGTTGACTCAACGTTGGGTTACTTGTATTTTACTAAAATCAGTATAGATTTTTTATAAAAAATATTGTCCCATGTCAGCTTATATATATATATAGACGTGTGTGTGTGTGTGTGTGTGTGTGTGTAAATTTCTTCGAACATATGATAACATAAGGTGCTGTCAAAATGATTAATAACAAACAGCAAGTAAACACGACAGGAATCTTAAGTACAGAACCACCATAAAAATATGGATTTACAAAGAATTCTATTTCAGAAAAATAAATCATAGAGATTTATTTTCTCTAAAGAAACTAGAACTTCATATCAAAATCGTTGCACGAGATGGAATATTATAGGTTTCATGTGGACACGATCACTAGTAGAGTAATTTGCTTAAACAAGTTTTTTGTGTCACTTAAACTGGCTGTAGGCAAAAATTGACTATAAAGTGATTGAGAAAAATGCGCTTTTTATTTTTTATATAACTTAATTTGGTTATAAATCACCAATTAAACTTCATAAATTTTAAAATGATTTGATTCTCCATTATCACGATGGACTCGAACTTGATAAAATTTCATACCTCTTTCAGCTGTTGGTGTTATTAAAATTTGAATAGGGAAATTATCTCTGTAAATTAATTAATATTTTATCAGTTTAACAAATTAAATTGCTATAAAAATTTATTTATTTACGAGGATAAATCCGATGATGAGTTTCCAGCATCCGAAATCGCACGTGCCTCCGCATCTTCGGATAATGTTACAATCCAATTACTATTCATCCAAGTTCGGTAATTTTTATAATGATATCTGCACAATATCAAAATTAAATTTTTATAAACAGTTTATTCTTTCGGTTTGAAAACGACGATTAAAATTACCTGAAACTGCCAATTACATACAACAGATACACGAACAATAAGAAGATAGCTAACACGGTTGCACTTACAAGCGATGAAACATCCTTTTTGCTTTTAGTATATTGGATTGCTTGCTCGATAAATATGAATATACATATAAAAAATAATGGTGTTAGAAGAAAAGAAACAAATAAATCTTTTAAGATGTTTCTAACTTGTTGTTGAGTTGTTGAATTTCGATACCAATCGTAAAACGTCTGGAAGATATAGATCAGTTGTTTACAATAAAATACATAATTATTTATTATTTATCGTTCTATACCTTTGAAGTTCGAGTAGCTGCATATTCGCCTTTACACAATTCACACGAGTTTGTAACACGAGTCTCTAGCCATTTTTGTAAGCATGTTCTGTGTATCAGTCCAATAGAACCTAGACAAATTTAAAATATATATATATATATTGTTTATTCTTGTTTGATACAAGATATATTGTTTAATATGGAGAGTGGAAGGTGTTGATAGATAACACAAAGTAAAAATGTTATCAATGTAAGTGCTTCTAACATCCAACTTCAAAAAAAAAAAAAAAAACGCCATAGTTATTAAGAAAGACTTACAAAATGTTTAAAGTATCTTTAAAAAAAGCATAAAACCTTAACGACGTAATAAGGTGCCAAACTACCTCTGAGGGACCCGAGATCGAATCCTGGAAGATCGAAAATTTCCAGGGAATTTTAGAGGGGTGATTCTTCCCAGATACATAGATAATGATAATATATATTTAACTCTTTGCCCTGTGGACACTAAGTGGGCCTTTTTTGGGTGTCCTGGCATTCAGCCACCAATGAGGAGGTTGATGGTGAGGAACGAACCCAACTTCCTTACCACCCAATCTCACAATAGTGGGTCTAATCGAATCCACCACGACACGTAAAAAAAGGTTGTCTTAGTGTCCACAGGGCAACGAGTTAAAAAATATATCATCATCATATTATTATATTTTCTGCTTTAATAACTTA
Source organism: Centruroides vittatus (assembly GCF_030686945.1). Taxonomy (NCBI): domain Eukaryota; kingdom Metazoa; phylum Arthropoda; class Arachnida; order Scorpiones; family Buthidae; genus Centruroides; species Centruroides vittatus. Next base: position 1,422,066 of record NW_027122666.1, on the reverse strand, counting down.
TTTTCTAAAATTCTCTAAGCTTGAAAACATTAATGAATATTTAAAACAATTACAGAAATAATCATTAATATATATATATATATATATATATATTATATATTTATATATATATATATATATATATATATATATATAAATTCATTCATCAATTTATAAACTGACATAAAAAATTAGAGACATTCAGTAGCCATTTTCGAGAGGCTCTAAGCAAGCGTAGATTTATTTAATGTTAAAGCTCGTAAGACACGTGACATCATACAAAATATGGGATCCTAGCTAGTGTTGATTTGCGAATAATGAACCTCTCACAAATTAATATATAAACTAAACAAGATCACACCACAGCTTTTAAATTTATTATTTAATGAAGAAGGGCCTTCTTATATTATAGTTTAGTGCAACGCTAAGTCTATTTGGAAAGCGTATGTGAGCTCCTAGAAACAGAAAAAGTGTGTTGCTATTGCTTTAAATCTTACCAGAGAAAAACAATCATAATAAATTATCCCTAAAGATGAAAATGAATCAAGAATTAGAAGAATTTAAATATTAAGGCTACAATTTTCCGCCATATTCATTTCCGATTTTTAGACGTTCATTCAAAGTTTAGTGTGCGATTTATTAATACAAATATTAATAATAAATAGTTATACGAAAGAAAGATGAATAATGACGAATGTTATAATTCGTCATTATTCATCTTTCAACAAAAAAATAAAAATATATTCATGCAGCATGAAAAATGAAAAAATCAAGCATGAAACTGGATTGATTACTCTAGAATATGGAAAGCATTCTACAGGAATGTGTTTTGAATGTGTTTTAAATTATATTAAATGCTTAATTATAATTAAGTAAGGTTTAATGACGTTTAGTGTGTCTCTTGTATCACAATGAAAAGAAATATATTTACTTCACGTAGTTTTGTTTGAATTTAAAAGTAGAAATTCTGGAGTTGGTGATGTTTTTTCAAGTACAATACTCATAGAGGAGCATCATGCAGTGAGACATCTCCACTGCTGCAGGCAAACATATAAGATATTTTCCTCCACCGATAAAAAATCCAAAAAATAAAATAAAATAAAAAAATTCTAGAGCTTGTAAAATTTTTACTTCCTACAAGAATAGCAGCGAGACAACATGGGAATATAAAAGCGTTATTGATTTACATGATCAAAAGCGTCTTAAAATTGACCATTTACGTCAAAATTGTTAAATATAATCATATAAAATCGTTAATATTAATTATTATAAAGTTAATTACATAAATATCAACAAAGTAATAATTACCTTTGTTGATTTTATTACCATAATATCAATTTTCGCAATTAGCTAGATTATAATATAGAAGAAGCGATCATTCAAAGAAGATAAAGCATAGAATTCAGTCTCAAATTATCTGTAATTTACATTAACTTGATTAATTGTTGCTAAAATTATCGCTTATTAATGTATTGTATTAAGTAACTGATAAATTCCATAAAGGGTGATACGAATTCAGCCGATAGAAATTATTTAAATCTCGGCTAACCGATTTTTGGGCCATTTATTTCAGTAAATAAATTTATGATTTTGAACTGATTGTATTTAGTTTTATCCTCTCAATTTTCCTGGACTTTTTGCACAGTTCATTAATGATTTATTTGTTTTGAGTTTTATGTAAAAATAAATTTCTACGTTATACCTTTACATTGGCATGGTGATATAAGCTTTTCCTTTTTGCTATTATAATAACATATACGACATTTTGGTTCATCCGATCGTGATATGTTAATGGTTCCAGTTATAGAATTACTGGTTATATTTAACGAAAGATTCTCCTTTTTATCGTTATTGTAGTCCTTTTCATAGTCCTTAACTTTAATTGAATTATCCTTAATGTCCATTAAATAATTTTTATTAACACGAGCAATAATATTAACAATGCAATTAGCATTATTATGTTACTTTTATTGTTGCTTATACAGAGTGTTCCATAAGTCTGGAACAATCGAAGTTATGTAGATCTTTGTGTTTTCTTTTACAGATGCAGTGGCGCGTTATAGCTTCATGGAACATAGGAAAATTTGATTTAAGCGCCCCTTATACAGTGTTCAAATATTTATCTTCGAGGAAATTTTTGAAAAGTTCCACGTTCGTTTTTTAACGCTAGTGCACCCAGCATCTGCACCACACCAGCAATCTAGGGTCCCCAGATACAGTACAAATTTAAATTTCCATATTATTACTACAATAATTAGTTTATAAAAAATTGATTTGGGGCACCCTGTTTGTGGGGACCCTAGGCAATTGCTCTTTTTGCCCATAGGATAATGCGCCACTGTACAGGTGAAGCATGGAGCTCAATAAGTAGGAACGAATTTAAGTTGTTTTGATGGTGTGGACCTGCAAATGTGTGAAGTTACTAAAGAGTATAACAGGCTGCATACAAATAGCTTGGTGAGCAGCGTGGTTGCATCATATTAAACTCTTAAGTTAGTCTCTAACATTAAACATGGATTCTTTCCTCCTTACTCAGCACCATGTAAAAGAGTAAACAAAGATTAACAACTTCTCCAGACTTATGGGCCACCCTGTATATCAATCTAATTTTATAGATTAATATTTATTACTTATTTAAATGCTTAAAACCAAATTTTAAATGTAAATTTAACGTATTTAAGTATATTTTTACGTATATAAATTATTAAAAAAAAAAAAAAAACAATCTTCAGTAAAAGTAAATATATTTTACATGTAAATGGTTACAATGCAAACTCAGAATTGAATAATGCATCGAGCTTTTATATTGTTTAAGTTGTGTTATTTAAGTGTAAATTTAGATAGGAGGATGTCTGGATGTTTGTTCAGTCGATCTAATTCAGGAAAATGTGATTTTCATTTTATACCACAAAAGAGAACTCACGGTTTAGTTTATTTAGACCATACAAAAGTTGAAATCGTTATAAGAAATCTGTAAATTCTAGAACAGAAATAATAATCTATCTCATTTACACTCGACAGGGATATTATTATTATTTACATATTCGTAAATATCCAAATAGGAACATTAAAAAACCAGCTTTAGTCTTCCTATTTCCATTTTTCTTGTCTTGTATCCCTCGAAGAAGGTTATTAAAATATGTTAAAGTTTATATAATTTGAATTAATTAAAAAAAACAATTTATATTCGTTATTTTATTAAAAATCTTAGTTAATGCAGTGTTTTTCTAAGTAACAGGAAACAAATTTGATTAGAGAAAAAAACATTAATAGAGTCACCATTAAATCAAAGACGACATAATTAGGTCAATCAAATGGTTCTAATGTATATAAATATGTTATTTTCTGTTTTCCTTAATTCATTAATAGGTATTATGATATATTTATGTATAGAATCAGAGTAAAAGTTTTAACTTTTTCCTACATTCTATCCTCTTCCATAATTTATTAAAGTTGGCACATTTATTTTTCAGAATTAAATATGTGTAAGGTTAACGAAGGATTAGAGGATTTTTATCAAAAACTGTTCTATTAATTAATCACTGATTTATTGAATAAAATATGAGTTCCTTCCGTTCTCATTAATGTGTAATTTTTAATGTATTACTTAAGTTTATACTTTGTTTTTCAATAGTATAGAACAAAAATAATGTTATAAGAATGGTATAATATAGAATAAAATATTAAGAATTGTATAATTTTTTAAATACAAATAATAGATAACTTTATAAAATTATTATTAATATTTAAAAGTTTATTTATTCAATATTTTAATATTGCTATACACTTTTATATTAAATCATTGTAGAAATTAATAATAATATCACTGTTTAAAACTTTAAATAATTCCATAAATAAATTTCAAAATGTAATTTTAAAAATAATCTGTTTATTATTTTAAAAACAATTAACTTTCAATTGTTAAATAAAATTGATCAATTTCATTGTTAAATGTAATTAACTCTATTTAAAGTAATCAGTTTCGTTATTTAAACATAATTAATTCTAAATTTAAAAATGATTAATTTCATTATTTAATTATAATTACATTTTAATGATAATAAATTGCCTTAAGTAAATAAATTGGTCAGTTTTAAATAACGAATTTATTTATTTATTTATTTATTTATTATGTGTTTAATTATTTAATTAAATGAACGAAATGACTTAGAAAATATTTAAATTTTATTACTATTTTATAAACTGTAATTTAAAAAAACTATATTACAGTTATTTTGTATTTTTAATTTTAATTTTAAATTATTAAATAAATTAGATTACTAGACACTAACTAAGATGCAAGATGGGGCTCACTCCAAATCACTAGTATGGAGCCCTATCTATCTCTGAAAGCCATAAAAATATATCAATAAAATCAATAAAAACATTATTACTATCTAAACAACTTTATGGACGTTTTTGATATCACTTATATATATATATATATATATATATATATATATATATATAACTAAATTTTAGGGTCCTCTTTGTCTAGAGCCCATGAAAAAATATTGCTAGTCAACTCTATATAGGTTTAATAGTCTTCAATATATAATGAGAGAAGTGAAAGGAGACCAGGCCAATCACAAATGTGGGGCCTTAATTCTTTCAAAGCCAGAAAATATACGAATAAAATTAATAAAATGAAAGCAAATTTTTACCACTTTTTCGTATCATTTATATATATAAAAGACTAAATTTTGGGACTCCTCTGTATCTGGTGGCCCGTATCTTATGGGTAAAAAGGAAAACTGTCTTGGGCCCCCACCAACAGGGCTCTCAGGCTCTCAAACCAATCTTTTATAAGAAAATATTTCTTTCGGAGAAAAATATCTGAAGTCAACATTGTACACGGGGCCTCCTAATTCAAATTTGCCAGGGCCCCATTAAGCTATAACGGGTTCATGCAAATGGTCCTGCTGACACCTTCTTTTTCCGAATCTGCAAGTATCAATCAATATATTAATTTTTATTGATTAATATTTAAATAATAAAACATTTTAAAGGAGATTTATACATATTGATTTCTCTACTAAATGTTTAAAATCTTTTAAAAAGAAATTATTTATAAAATATATCAGTAAGCAAGCGTAATTATCAGGTAATTTAGATTTAAATTACTTAATTATTATATATAATAAAACAATAAAAAATAAATGTTTTGATATTAAAAAAATTCAATAAATTATTTCACAGTGCTGTAATATAATTAATATATAACAGGTTCATAATATAAAAATAGAAATTATCACCTTCAGCGTCATGTTTTGAGTTTGTTTACTTACAATATATATAATTTATATATAACTATATATTATAATAATATCTGATAGAGATAAAATCCAGAATTAATTATATGCATAAACTAAGTATCTAGGGATATATAATGCATATTTTTTTATGCAGATAAAGCTTGAGATTATACATAATTTCTAGAGCCATTCTATAATTTGTGTATTATAGAATGGAGTTTTATTAAATAGGAATTATTTAAAGCATAACGACTCGGACAGATTTCTGTAATTTATAAATATTTCGTTATTCCAGTTATTTATTTTTAGAATCGTTCTAGTTTAGGCGCCTTGAAATTTTGCATAGGGGAATACAAAAAGTAGTCTTTTGTTCTATTCATTATTTTATAATTTATTTCTGAAAATATGATTATGATCGAGTGATAATTATACGATGGAAAAATCAGATTAATGTTATAGGTCTATTGTTTATTTTTCCTCTTACTTTTTTTGAAACTTGGACATTAACTTACACCGAAACTTTGTGTGTTCGATTTTCATATGAGATCAGTTAAATTTATATAAATAAAATAGTCATTTATTTTCTAATGACTATATTTAACTAATGTATTGATATTTATAAAGTTTTAACTGATTTATTTATAATTTCTTTAAATCATTTTTTTAGTTGTTTATAAGTAAATTAAATCGTTTCAAGGAAGATGTAATACCTGTAGGAGATTATTTTATCAGGGAAAAAGTCCATTTAGGAAACCTAGAAAGGATATTTAGCCCCAGAACGTCTTAATCTCTTAAATTTTGTAGGTAGTTGCGCCTTGCAAACGGGCTGGCCACATGAAGTTTTCGTGTTTTCTTCACGTGTGTCACCTAAACAAGTGACAAGTTTCTCTAGAAAGTCCTCCCGGAGGGAGGGATAGCTATAAAGCAACGCAACACAATGGGTACTCCTATTGCGTTGCACTTTCAAACCATGCGTCTGAAGCATGGTTTTAAAGTGATGTAACTTAAGATTTACTTTGATAAAAACAAGTAAAAACACATTGTTACCATTTATTGATTTTATTTATATATTTTTATGGCTTTAGAAGGTGAATAAGGCACATATTTACAAGTGGTCTGATGCCCTATCACTTCTCTCAACCTCTAATTAAAAAAACATCTGTACATCCAGGCTCTCTAATTAAAACTATTGTTATTTATAGATTATTGAAATCAATAATAAAGAGATCGATAATTTTTTTATTATTATTTAAAACTCTCGATTAGTTATTTGTAAATCAATTACTGTTTAACCTCTGAAGAACGAATGCTGAAGGGAGCATTAAAAAGGCCGTTGTTTGGAGGTTTCTGAAAAAAATGGCTGCAGTTTAGAGATGGCTTTTAGTGGAGGTTCGACCGTATCGTTTATAATTATAATATTACATTTGAAATAATTAATATTTTAAAATTTTAAAACAATTTACTTATAATATGAACGATAATAATAGAGGAAAAAATATATATATCAATTCTAGTTATTATACAACAATTCATGACTTTCAATGCTGGTTCATAAACGGAAGACAGGTTTTTAAATTATGATATCGTCAAGTATAATATTGATTAAAGCCTACATACTTTGCGAAATATCTGTCTATCACGATCTACATCTCAAGAATTATTCATCACAAAAAAAAAATGATTTTTTTTCAGTATATACGAGGGACATCTGGAAAAGTTGTTACCACCCGAAGCAATTTAAAAAAAAAATAAAATTAGCAAAATTATTCATTATAATTTAAAGAAAATTAAGCAAGTGTAATATCTCTTAATTAAAGTGATAATATTTTAAAAATACGTGTAGAAGAGCTCTGTTTTTCGCCCCACTTCATCTATGTTTGGCTTTGTTCATTAATTTTATGTATTAAAAAAAATAGTCGAATTTAAAATATTCAAGTCGCATCGTGACCCACAAAAAAACGGAAAGTGTATCGAAATAAGCCTAAAAATAAATTTCTTTACCTTTTACCTTCGCGAAAAGCGATACAAAAGAAACAATTTCCGTTATAAATTACTGATTATTGCTTTATTTTTAATTACATTAATAACAAGAATTTAATTTTTTTAAAATTTATTATTTTAAATGTAAATATAAGCCTACATATCACAATTTAGCCAGTATTAGTTATAAGATTTTAAATTATATAAAATATTTTGTAAATTTATAGATTTAATATAGAACAGACGTAAGAATTATGGCAGATTTTCATCAGTGTGTGACTAAATCTCAACACCTAAAGCCCTGACTCATTTTGAAACTCCATTATGGACAGTCACCACGTGTTCCTTAAATTCCAGAAAACTCGCCTTCAATGCCCAAATGTGCCAACTTGTTCTTCCCTTTGGGCAACTGTTCATTGAATTGCCTCAAGGTATGTAGATATGGATAAAGTTTATCTTAATTATATAATTCATGTACTTAGTCATTTTCCAGTTAAAGTAATTTCTGGTTATTTTATAATCTCCATTAAAAGCTGTTAGGATTTTCTACATATGTTACAAAGAGAACCACCATTTTTTCATCTTATATTATTTTACTTCATTTTTCCCATTATTCTTGTGTATAACTACAATTATCCTCAAGTACTGTACATAATACTATACCAAGTTAAACAATATAATATTAATTATGTTTTTAACTTTCTGTAGGATTTTATTAATTAAAATTCAATTTAAAAACTAAAATTATGATTAAATAATTTTATTTCGATAAGAAACTTAACTACATAATACAATTAACTGATCAACCATTTAAATAATAGGCTAAGAATATAATGGAATAAATGTTTTTAAAGTGAATAAACATGTGATTCGGTCGGTATATTAATAGCCACATTACAATGAGAAATTGAATTTTATTTGAAAGAAATATATAAACAATAGTAATAAGTTTATATTATAGAGATTTAACCTACATAATCAACCGAAATTTTTATAAAAATAGTAGATAATGATAATAATAACTGGTTAGATCAATAACTATAGGGCAGGCCTTATGACTAAAGGGGCCATTAAGCCATTTGTTCCAGGCCTCAAAAACACAAATTTCTTGTATTTTTGAGGCCTGGATCAAAAGATCCTTGTGTTTATCAAGGAAAATAATCTTTGTTTTGTCAAATTTTAGTATTTAAATTAATATACTAGGAACCTCATAAAGGTAAGTGACCAGGACCTCCTTTACCTGTAAGAGGCCCTGCTATAGAAATAACTTTCAGTTACGTCTACAAATAGGTTAAATTTATCATCATTATTATTTATATTAATAATTACATTAATAAAATATTTGTTTATTTAATTATTAAATCAATTAATTTATATGTTGTTTAACTAAATATATAAATAACTAAGCTTGGAACAATTATAATTTAAAAAATACAATTAAAATAAAAATCATATGAATCAATATAACAATCATTTTTATTGTTTACAACTGTTTAAAATAATGATAACTAATTCTAAAAATATATTAATTTATATAAAAATTATCAGAAAGTAAAAAATTTTGTTATAAAATAGGATTAATGTGAAAAATTTATAAATAACATGTTAAAGAGAAGGAAAATTAATATAGAAAAAAAGTCTTAGGTAGAAAACTCTCCTATGAAAATGAATAAAAGGATAAATGCTGATTTAGGTCATGTGGGAAAGTAGCCACACAATCTTTTGTATATGCTATTTTTCAATGAGAGGGGGAGGGAAAACCATATTCAGAACAGGTTAGCTGTATATAAAATGAAGAAAGAGCAATATTATGGACAGTTAGTTCAGTTTATTTTACTTGGAGCAGCTTGTCTAGGCTAATACCCAATTATTATCATAGGTGAGTAGCATTTGTACTGCATCTATACATTTTTAATCATTTACTCATTAGACAATATGTAGTAAAATTAAATAATTTCATAATTTTTAATATAAATATATAGTTTAAAATAATTAAATTATTATAAAGTTTGTATTAAGTTACTATTCATTTATATTAAAACATATTTTAGAAAATTGATTAGACAATTAGAAAAATTGTAATTTAAATATGTAAATTAATTATTATTATTTTTTATAAATTTATAAATTCTTAATGATATTAATTATATAAATTATTATTATTTATCTATCCTGTTTTCTTATGTAAATTTCCACCCTTAATTATAATGGTGACAGGTTACATTATAACAACTTGCTATTTACTTTTAATTCATTCATTTCTTTAAATATCTATTATATTCTTTAAGTATCTATTCTTTAAATATGAGGCTATTGCTTGATAAGAATTTTTAAACATATTTTAAAATCATTTTTACAATATTTAAAACCTTAAATTTATAATATAAAACTGTTTTAGTAAAATATTTATTAGTATATTAGCACATTCTGTTAATATATTTTTAATGTAGATTAAGTAAAGATAAAAAAAATTGTGAAAGATAAATATAACGATAATAAATATTAATTATATTTAAAGATAAACATAGAAAGTACTTGTTTATAGACAAGTAGAATTCCGTAACTAGTAGTTGATTTTCTATAAATGGTAGAATTAGATCTCAGCTAATGTCAGCTTTTTTGTTGCTATTTTAGTATATTTATGTTATAAAATGCCTGCTTTTTTATGTGTAATTTATTATAAAAGCTTTTATAATTTAAAAATTTAATAAATATGAATTTTTCATCCGGTTTTATTATTTGTTTTAACATATTTCTTATAAAACCTGTTTTATAAAGTGGGTAAACGTTTTCACCCATTTGTGATATTTTACTTTCACTCAGACACCTAGTTAATCGACCTAAATTATTACTTTTACTTAATCCGAACCAGGAAACGGAAAATACTTCCTTGTCTTTGGTTCAAAACAGGGCTATAGACTTGTTTTTGTCAAAGCCCTATCGTTGCGATATCTTCCGAATCTCTCGCCTTGGACAGGTTTTAATACAAAATATAAGTTTTTTAAATTAAATTTTAATTAATTATTATCTTTTAACTTTCATTTTTCTGCCGGTTTATTTACGAAATTTATCGTTCATAAAACTAATTAACACGTCAAAGTCCGTTGACGATGAGTAAGATGTCATCTCCTTAAAGGTGATGAATTTGATTGATGTTATAGAAAATAAAATTCCGTAATCGGCTATTAAATTCTTTATATATTTTTATAACTTGTATATATAGATTTAAGCTTATTTAAGTCATAAATTTCACGACTTAAAGGCAACGTGCCCTATAAATTACATATGTAGCGCGTGGGTAGACAGGAAATGCAATTGATTTATCACACTTTTTTAAGCAAATTCTTAAGTAAATATTATGTAAACTTATTATTTTTATATAGATTTAAGTTAAGAATTTTTAAACTTAAGTTATCCTTCCTCTCTCCAAAAAAAAAAAATCTGCAGACACGAGTCCATTTTTAGCATCATCTTCACTACCAAGGAAAAATATTCGAATCAAAACAGACTACGCCCTATCCCAATTTCCTTTCTCTTTCCTTTCCTATCATCTTCAATCTATCTAATTTTATCTTCCTTTTTTTTTTTCCTTTTCAAAATACTCTCCTTCTCCTCGTTCACTGTTTATGTTTCAGGGTTTAGGTCAAACGATGGGCGAATCGTTTCTATTTTTGATAAAATTTCCTTTTTATATCGCCCTTGGCATTTAACAATAAGGCAATAGGAAAATTTGTAAGTTTCACACCCATTTTCAAACGGATTTAGAAAATAGAAATGCATTTCTCTCGATGGAGGAAGAAGAAAAAAACAGAAATAAATCTAGCTTTAAAAATATTCCAAAAGGATAATAACTTGCGAATTGCATTTCGCCAGTTATAAATAGAATTTTTATTTTTAGAATATAAACAAACGGATCAATATACAGCCTTATACCAGTTCTACTATCTTAACTATAGATTTAAATTATATTAAAATAAATATAAATCTAAACTTTGATCACTTTTCGTACCTTAAACACAATTCGTAAGCGTGTTAATTTAGAAATTGCAGTTTCTCTGCAGAAAATATGATTAAAAATCACATTTCAGTGCTATAAAAAATACAAAAGTCTACATATTTTTACCTTACAATACTTTAATTCAATTATTTCCAGTATCCACTTTTAGTCGGAGAGATTCTTTAGCTCGACTTGCTTCTTCCATGAATCTTCATTATGGTGAAGTAACTGTAATTAGCATATTGTGCAAAATGCATAAGATTAAGATATTGTTTTAAAAGTATAATAATACATCTGATAACATCGTTTCTGAAATATTCACTCCGTTAACGTCAGCATAAAATGATTAATTGAAACTAACCAAGAGAATATTTCGAGTTCCAAAATAATGCAATGAACTCTGCAGAGTTTGATGTACGATAAATGATAGCATTTATAAATAGATTTTTAATTTAAATGATTAACGATTAATATATTTAAAAACTAGATTATAAAAAAAAATCGATTAAAATGTTATTATCTTTATAATAAACTCATTTATAGTTACGCTATTTATAAATTTATATTTAAAGATCTCAATGATTAGTCTCACTATTTGATAAATAACAAGACTAATATATAGTTCCTAAAATTATATTAATGTTAAAGAAATTTGTATAATGTAATTTTATTTACTGTTTTTATTAGTTTTAAATGGACTTTTTATATAAAAATTTGCAAAATTAGTAATATAATAAGTCAAAATTTACTAAAAATATCCCTACTTTCTTTCCTATCGCCTTCAATTTATCCAATTTTATCTTTTTTGCTTTAAAAGTACTCTCCTCGTCCACCCTTCATCTGTATAAATCAATGAAATTAATCATGATATTATCATGATTATTTTCATATTATACATATTATGATTTATATAGTTTTATCATTATCTTGATAAAACTATATAAATAATGGATGCTTAATTATAATAATTACTATTATATACCGAGGAAGAAAGGAAAAAATAAATTTCATGTGCTGTGTAGTGTATATAGTATATATACTCGTATGTTATGTAGTGTAGAATAATATAGTTGAATACACTCAGTTCCAGATTGCCCACTTTGCACTATAGCTACAATTAAACGTTATTAATTTATGATGTAATATAATATCCAGGCCTCAGAAGTGTCCCAAACTTATGGCCCTAGGCCCCCCGTAAAGGTCGTAATCTGTCACTGAATATAGGCCTACTAAAATATACCACACAGTGTATAGTATAGTATGTGTAATTTGTATATAAATAATCTCTTGCATAAAATCCTATATATTAAATACATAATTTGTTTTTATGTTATATTTTATGTTAGTTTGTTATTGTTTTTGGTATTTTATGTTATTTTATATTTAATACATCTGTTTTTATGTAATATTTGCCTTGGAATTAACATATTTCTTTACAGAATGAATAAAATACAGTACATCTGTGCTTTAACGTTATGTTTTATGGTATTTCTTTACTCTATACCATCCGTGGAAAGCATACCTTATGTACATACAAAATACCATGCGATAGGAAAACCGTGAGTATTTTTAACACAGAAATTTAAATTAAAAACAAAACATTTTAAATCTATATTTATGCATGTTTTTTTTAATATTAAGAAATATTCTAAACGATACTCCAAAGTGAAAAGCTATTTTTTTTTTTTTAATTTTTTTTATATACATAAGTTCTAAAATAAATATTTTCTTTACATATTTTTAAAAAAAAGTATTCTCTGAAAGTTGTCCTTTTTATTATTATTTTTCTTTAAATATTTAAATATTCAAAGTAAGATAAAGAAAGAATTTCTTCGAAAATTGTTTAAAGAATATTAATATTTTGAAATGTACTCAAGCAATAAATAAAAATGTTCAAAACAATTTATATCCATAAGCAAGAAGAGGAATAAATTAATATATAAAATAAAAATATTTAAATATCCATCACTTAAACGTGATTAAATTAAATTATTATTATTATTATTTATTGTTTTTTAAAAATAAAATAAATGTTTTATCAAATTTTAAGATTTATTATAAGTCATTGTGACATTTAAACTGTGGCCATTTATATTATTTTTGTCATATATTTTCTATATTTTGTGTACATTTATAAAGAAAATATTTATTGATCTTATTTTAAAAATAATCTTTCTAGGAAGGGAAAGAAATTTGATTTTTTTTTTAAATAACTTAAATTTGATAAGAATAAAACTAGTTTTATATATATAAAATAATATTTGTAAGGAAAATAAAATAAATTTAATTAATTACAGATATTATTTTATTTTCTTTACATTTGGATTAATTTCAACTGAGAATTTATTCTAGAATTTTTGTAGAATTGCTAATAAATTCTAGAAATTATTAAAAATTATCATCATAAAGTTTATAAAATAGAAATTCTAATGTACATAATTCTAATTAATATTAATTAATATCAGTAAATTAATTAGATATTTAAGATTAAAAAAATTTGACTAAAAATATTTATAAAAGTTTTCCTTGTATTTTTAGAAAATTTTGAAAATTTAATAATTTTTATTTGTTTTTTTTATTATAAAATTTATATATTTATTTATTTTAAAATAAGAAGTTTTTAAATAAAAAACGAAAAAATAAATATATAAAAATACATTAAGTTTTATTTATTTTATGATATTTTAAAAATTTAATTAAATTGTATCATAAGATGTTGATTAAATAATTTAAAGTAAAATATAAATTTTATTGTTTACGTTAAAATATATATATTATAAATTATTACTTATTGAGATGAAATATAGTTAATAATACCAAAATATATTTAATTTGCTGGTATAAGTTTTTATAAAATAAATGTTCACTCTTTAAATACATTTTAAAATGTCGAAATAATAAATTATACGTAATGAAATTTAAATTTTCGAATTAATCAATAGAATTAATAACTATTTTAGAAAGTAACCAATAAGATAACTATAATAATTTAAATTTTCAAAATCGGCAGTGACGTCATTCCGATTAACCAATAATATGAAAGAAACTTGAAAAATTTAAAAATTAACCAATAAAACGGTAGAAATAGTATCGATATTAAGAAAGTAGTAGTTTTGAAAGAAAAATTTAAAATAACCAATGAAATTTTTAAAATTTTTAATTTTATAACTCATACTTTATTTATTTATTTATAGGATATTCAAGGTTTATGGATGGCCAAAATGGGGATGGAAATGGCACAAACTTCCGTTACTGGTCAAACTAGCGATTTTATCTAAACTAAAACTCCTAATAAAACTCGGAAAGCTCGGAGTTGCGATTAAATTAGCTAAGAAGATAGTGAAACCAAAATACAAATATCCTAAATGGGTTGTTACTAAAGGAATAGGAGTACATAAATTTAAATATTGGGGTTAAAAATTCAAAAGATTAAAAAAAAAATCCAAAATAAGAAGAAGAATATATATATACACATATATATTTTATCATCTGTATAAAATTTCTGTCGGCTTTGTCTTGGTGTTGTATAATATAAATTCGTTTAAAGCGTCAATTCCTCGTTTACGAGTTGCGTAAACACGTCCATAAAAATAAATAAAAGCCTTCTTTATATGTTGTATAGAAAATATTCACCACTTTCGTATAATTTTTCTTTTCATTCATATAGATGTAAAACTTATTTTTTATTATTCACATATAAATTTCGCGAGTAAAGTCAATTTTTAGTGATGACATTATGTAATGGCGGCATACTCACGTGACTATTCACGTGACGTTCTTTACCAAAATTTTGTAAAAAGTATAGTTTATTCCATAATATGTTTTTTCATTTACGATAAATTAGAGTTTCTTTTCTTTCCGGTAATAAATAAAACAGTCGTGATTTTAAAAATGTTAAAATAATTTAATATTTTTAAAACATATCAATGGAAATTATGTAATAAAATTCAAATTTATTCTTAAGAATGTGAATGGTTTAGAATAGTCATGTGACTCTTAACCATTCTTTGACGTCATATTCGAGAGATCCTATTATAGGTAATCTAATTTATGTTCTTCGTTGCTACCATCTAGTGTTCATTTCGAGAACTATATGTAAATTTTAAAGATTTTTATGTATTGTTAACAGTTTAAATTATATAATAATAACATATAAATAAAATTATGCAAATATTCAATAAATAACAATACATTTTTTAATAATTCCGTTAATGGAAATTTGTGTATTTATCCATAACAAGTATTTACTGTAAATCATGTAAAAAAAAAGTAATTCTATTTGTTTAAAATACGTGAATAAATTACTTATAATGCAATTATATATTTGTTAGTTTTTAAAATCTTTATAATTTCCTTATCTATAAATAAAAATTTTATTTAGTTTTTAATTTTTAAATTGTTCTATTATCACGCCATCTGTTGACAAAAACACTAAACTCCATTACATATAATTTTGAAAGCTTCCGAAAACAACAATGCCATCTAGTGACAAATTCATAAACCATTTTACATACAAATTAAAAAAATAATAATTTTAACGTTAAAAAAAAACTTAATTTATAAAAGAATAATGTAAATTTTACTTGTTAACGTCTAAATTATCAAAAAAGTTTTTAAATCGGTATAAATTTCACGAATCGTGTTCCTTCTTTCTCATCCTTAAATAAACCTCTTATTGACCCTTGACCTATGCGTAACTTAAACTTTAACCTTTGATTTTCCTTCCTACTTTAACTCTAAGTTTGCAACTCTCGTACGTAATTTTTTTCTCACATTTCTCTTGTCAGTTGAAATTTATAAGCTCGATAATTCATTTCATAAGCGTAACATCGTCACGTAGAGATTTTATGGAACAATGCAGATTATTGTTGTTACGAGTAACGAATCGTATGATAAAATCAAACGAGGGGGGGAGACAATAAGATGTTAAGGTGCCATTTTTCGCATTTATAACGTTATCTGGAAAAACGTGACACATCTTCCTCCTACCTGCCCTAATTGTTCTTTATTTATGGTTACGCTTAACAATAAACTATTTTACTAACATTATATAACT
Organism: Centruroides vittatus; assembly: GCF_030686945.1. Taxonomy (NCBI): domain Eukaryota; kingdom Metazoa; phylum Arthropoda; class Arachnida; order Scorpiones; family Buthidae; genus Centruroides; species Centruroides vittatus. The sequence continues at coordinate 1,405,799 of NW_027122666.1, read as the reverse complement.
TATATTTAGATTATTTTTTTAATCGAACCGCATAAAAGGGCCTTCTTTTAATTACTGTTAAGCTATCGAAACGATTGAGTAACAGTAATTAAAAGAAGGCCCTTTTATGCATAACTACACAATTATCATTATATCCAAGATCTCTCGGGTTGAGAGGTGCCGGTCCACTGACCTTTCTGTGGGGCTTGTAAAGGTTAGTGGAATGAGAAATACTACAGAATGATAATTTGTAAATGTTTTTGAGGCCCCCGCAAATGGGAGGAGGTGCCGATTCCATGTTTGATCAAATTTGTTTACTTGTTATTGATTTTACATTTTGATTTATGGTAAATGGATGATTTAGGGCCTCACATTTATGGGGGGTATAGTAGTGTTTAGTGGCCTGACACTTTTAAATTTATTATTATTAGGCGGAGAAGAGAAGCTTTATGTGTTATAGCTTGAGGCCATAAGAAGTGTTAATCCCGCTCTGTGAATGATTTATCGCGTGTTACGACGCGTTACGGTAATCGACATTAATGAAAAAGTCATAAATTTTACCATTTAAATGTTTTTTTATTATTAATTTATATCTTTACATCTATAGGTGTGAGCAATCCTTCGAGTTTCAAGGCCTAAACCAATTAAGATCATTTTGTAAGAAGAATGCTAAATTAATTAATAATTATTTAGCAAGCTTAAAATATTGAATATTTCGATTAATAATTAGTAAAACGAGTTTTAAAATACCAAACTCCTACGAGAAGAATGTTTTAAGGAAGGGCCTTGTAATTAAAGGTAAAAATTCGAACATACATTTCACTACAAAACCTCTTCTCACTTGAGTAACGTAGTGAAAAGTAGGTCGATTTTTAGCCTCCTTCTCTAAATAGACCATTCTCTATACAAGGTTTATAACTGTAATGTCTAGTGATGTAGTTTAAGTTATACATGAAAGGTCACTAACAAAAGTAGATTTCTTTTCATTATTTATCCATAAACAATTAGGTCTATGGTAGCCTACAATATTCGTACTTCTTAAGGATCAATGTCCTCGTGTTTACGAATTTCGCAAGTCTTGCTGCGAGTTTATGTAAAGTTTGTTTTTTTTTTTTTCTGCGTTTTTACAGTAAATAAATGTGAGAAATTAACACACACACACACACACACACAACTCCTCACACGTATTATTTTGACAATAGTTATAAACAGATTGAGCGTGACTGATCGCTACAACAGTAGAATTACCGAGAACCTTATCATGCTTGTCTAAGTTTTGAATATATCCCGAAATTTTCCTTACAATACGGGTCTTACATAGTTGCACATAATGGTGACATGAATTCTATTTCCCCCACAGCAGAATTTACAATTCAGGATGTGATTTGTTTTTTTTTTTTTTTTTTAATGATGATCGTAACGAGATCAACTCCAAAAGAGTAGGCCCATGTCTGCAACATGTATAAGTAGGGCGTGAGGAGAAAACTCTACTCCTATAAATTCTACCCTGATCACTCTTCTCAGTAAGCTGGAAAAAATATATGAATAGAACAAACTTGATTATCATCATATGGAGGGCCGCTCAAAGACGGAGCGAGATCTGATCACCTACTTTTTTGAAGATCTCAAATAGATCAAAAATTGTATATATATATATATATATATTTTTTTTTTTAAATAATAAGATATAACAAATAATAATAATTTTTTCTTTGGTATACTGGCACAATGAAGTGACGCTTAATCAACACTGGGCGAGTTTTCCATCTTTATTTAGTTAGGTTTAGTTACCATCAATTTTTTCCTTCTTAGTACACGAGAATACAATGGAATGAATAATTTATAAGAAATATTTTTGAGGTTCAGTATGTGTGTAGGCTTGGCAAAATAGTCTTTCTGGTATTGTGTATTTGATTTTTGTGTGTATATGGCAACATTACACGTAGACGATTCCTCCCAGAGGGCTCTTTATTGGAAACTGATCCCTATTTAGATGTTATAAACGTGAAGAATACACAGAAAACTCCACGTGACCAGTCCTTTGATAGGTGCGAACCCATGACCCATGAACGTTAAATGGTTTTTTACCCATTCAACCATTGGTAAGCACTCTATTTGAACTTGATTTAGATTTAATTTTACATGAAAAATATATTTTGCTTTAGTGTTAATGAACTGTTTGTCTCTAAAAATACTATAAAAGTTTATTTACAAGGAAATTATGTTTTATAAATTGTTTACTCATAAGAAAGGTATGTAATGATATAATTAATGAAAATGTAATGATTCATAGCTCTAAGAAACTGATTCATGGCTGATATTTTCAAATAACTTATTCAACAATTTAAATTTAACTCTCACGAATTTAATGATCAAGTTATGAGGTAGCAAGATAGAATTTTTGATTTGTAGCCTAATTATTATATTTAGTTACTTACATTAATTGTTTTCCATTCTATTTCAGTTACTTTGACTTCTGGAGGGTTAAGTTACGTTAAATCTCAACGCTTCATTTGCATAAGAATGCATTTCGGACTCTTTCGGATTCCCTCTGTCACGTGTCATAAAGTACTTCGAGTGGTACTATACCTCTGTACTCACGTATTTTTTGTTTTAGAATTTTCTGAATAAAATGACTGTTTCTGGACATCATCTTTGATATTAAGTTTTATTGATATGTAGCCTATACCGAAGAAAGGCATTTATGGAATCATAAAGATCCACAATACGTCAAAAGGATTTTGTGAGAAGGTTTCTTAACAGCCTTGGCTTTCTGTTCCTGATCCATTTTTTCGTCCAGGCTTTCCCTTTTTCATGTTCTTCAGTTATTTCATCCGCATCAATATAAGTATTAGTATTAATATAGTATTAATATATATATATATAATATATAGTATTAATATAGTATTAATATAACCACTTTCGTGATACGAGACAGCCGTATTTGTCTGCTACGTGCCTCAGAAGGGTAAAGAAAAAATCACATTGTGTGATTGGTAGCAAATCTGTAGAGTTACTTTCGACAAAATCGCCCAATTTTCGTATCGCATAAAACCATTTAGTGATGGAGCGCCACTCATCCGCGTGCCATTAACTCCCGTGTGAAAGCATACCTTCGAAATAAAAGATTTCAATGGGGAGATGAATGAACGCGACCGAGTAAGTACTAGTGGATTATACTCCCACAAGTAGCACTGTGAACGATCTCCAAAAGAAGTCAGCAATATAAATTACCAATTTAGATATTTTCTTTACGCAGTGCCGTAACTAGCCATTCCTGTGCCCTGTGCAAGAATTTGCATTTAGGCTCCTTAATTAAGTAGGTTTGGGAAAATAATACAATAAATACATTCATTTTGTGCCCCCTTCGAAATGGGCCCTGTGCAAGTGCATCTGTTGCACCTGCCTAGTTACGGCACTGGTTACATTTTCAATTCTGTGCCCTTTTTTGTACTTTTAAGCCATGTTTATTTTTCTCCATAAACCAACATTACGCCCACATTTATTTTATTACTTCGCCATTTTGGAGGGTTTTTCATTCTAAATATAACCTTATTTTAACATCTTTTTTTGTGAAAGCTTTCAAAATGTAATAATCATATTCCTGCAGAATGCGATCGTCATCAACTTCAGACGTGGGTAAATTCCAAATATTGGATGAATAATCCATTCTCCGCAGGATGTCCCATCTACAAAAATTCGCAAATCGAAGACTATATATAAATTTATTTTTAATTAATGTTTCACCTGCTGTGTTACTTCAAATTTAATTCAGTTTTAGAGCCTTCCAGATTGAAGGCTCCGAAGCGATGCATTCAATGCACTCCATTTGCATCGGAAATAATAAAGATTTAAACAATCAGACAATTATCTTCATGTAAACTTTTAAAAATATAATCTCCCGATAAGTTACTTGAGAAACGAAGCAAAACAATAAACAATTTAAACAAATATATATAACTGGTTTGCGATAATTTTATATAAAATTCAAACAATAACAAAATGCGAACTAACATAAATAGAAAAATTCCTTTAATCACGTTATTGTTATAATTTCAATCGCTTGGTATTATTTTTAGAAACCATATATAGATTTTAAAACAATTTATCGTGTAAAATCTATCGATTCAGGATTCCAAATACGTATTCGAAGGCGTATATCCATTGTTAGATATCATGCAAATCGCGGATTTCCAACAATGGTATATGGATTTACACGGAAACTAAGATTTGAAAATGTCAGATTCAAGCTCGAGAAGCTGAGCGACGGATTATTTCTGTAATACTACATATATTTTCTAATCGATAGTTGCTCTAAGTTGTATGAGACGCTAGGACTCACACAACTTAAAGCATTTAAGAAATGGACTCGTAAGGCTCTTTTATATAAATTTATGTAATGTAAATCTCATATCACACGATACTTGATATTATTCTAGATGTAAGATCCCAGTTAGTGTTGGATTCTGAATCCTATATCTGAGGCCCCTCGAAGGCGCCAAAAATATATACTATAATAAACAGAACTGTAGTTTCTATTTATAGATTTTATTACGTGTCAAAATTAACTATAAATTATATATGAAAAACTAAATCCGTTATCTATGACTATAAATTTCTTAATTGCTGTGCTATTCTCATCGTAAATAACATTATATCTTGTTAAATTTATTAAAAATAACTAATTAGCTTATTTTAAAACTTATATATAGATTTTATGAGCCATTTAAAATGAGAATAATTAATACAAATAAAATATTTCACACCATAATTGATGTACGAATATAAATTACTTAACAATTGAATGTATGTCAATGTGTAGTTTTGCATATAGATAGCAGTTTTTTTGTTTGTTCGTTTTTAATTTCTAATTTGGAGGAATAAAGGTTTATGTGATTATCTAGAATAGTAACGTGATAATTTTTAATATTTTAATGCTAGCAATGATTTCTGCCATAGAAACTCTGTTTGCAAAGCACCATAATGATAGATGTCTCATTATGCAACACGCCAATTCAAGCTTTGTGCTGAAGTTCTAAGGTAAAATCTAATTTATACAGTTTTACAAAATGATGATAAATATATTTTGATAAGTTTGAGGGTGAAGCAACGTGAAGAAAATAAGAAAAAACCTAAAAATAAAGCAACCATTTTGTGCATTATCGTTACAGAAGTTTATAAAGAAGCGCGATATATTTTTTCAAAATATACATTTTTATCTAAAAAATATGAAAATTTTATGACCACGTTTTCAAAATATATAATATAAAAGTAATGTAACCATTTATTTTTATATCATAAAAATATATCAAGTTAATGGTGTAAAGCATCAATAATATTGGAAATGTGATATTGCAAATATAATTTATAAAATATAACATTGTTAATTCGATTATTTTTAAGGTTTTTCATGGATTATCATCGTATTACTGAGAGGAGGAGGAAAAAATAAATATATTTTTAGATTAAGATCGTCCTTCTGGAAGTAATCGATAGATATAAACTATGACATAAAGATGATATTTAATTGACTTTTGTTTTTGTCTTAATGTAAAAATCTATTGGAAATTAACATTTTAATTAAATTAACACGAAAGAAATGAGCCATGACTACGAGGAATTCTCCAAAAAGTGATAGATGCATAATAAAAATGCCCAGGACAAGACGAATTGGAAAGGAAAGGTACAAGAACGAATGGAAGAATTCGAGCCAAAATTTTAATCCAAATATTGTATTTATCCATTATAATTTAAAATAAACGGATTTAACATCTTTTTAATACTAAAAAAATGCCATTTTTTCCACGCAATCGGTCTCATCCCTGTTTAAAGAATTGTCCAATTATTGGATTCGTCACAGTTATTTATGAATGTACGATCTTGAAAACGAAGGAAGTTCAAAGAGGAGGAAAAATAATCCTTTAATAATCACGATAAGCTTATTTTCAAGCAGATTCTAATTAGATTTACAGTAACTGAATTATTTAAAAAATACACACTAAAATATTGATTTAATTTGAAGTTTTCTTAACTTTTTTTAACCTTTATTGTAGATTAGATATGATTTAATTAAGGAAAATAATAAAGATAAATCTAATTAAAGTAGGAAATTATTGTAATTCTTAGAAGTTTTGTATTTGAGAGGAAGGAAAGTCGCTGGGAGCTGAGGAAAGTCACGTTTTTATTATCGAAATTTTTATTTTTAGTAACTTATACTTTTGTTTTTTAATTAAAAATTTAATTTTTATAAAAAATGATTACATTTATAAATAAATTAAAGTATTTTTGTTAATTTTTTTCATGGATTTTACATCATTTACTTAAAGAGTAATCGTAGAGATTATACACAGATATACTTCATTTATTTTTAAATTTATAAATTAAATTAATACTACTGTGTTAATATTTTAATATCTTTTATTAACGTAAATTATAATAGAAAAAAATGTTAAATTATTTTTTCTACTTCAATCATTTAAATATCAGCCTTTTAAAATATAATTTTTCATTGAAATCTTCAATTACCAGCTTTCAAGAAATGCAATTTTTCTTCTAAATTTGCATTACGAATATAATTTTCATTAAAATCATAGATTTAAGTTTTCACCAGCCAAAAGTGCAACCTCCTTTCAAAATTGGCCCATCAATGGCCAAGTGGATGAAACCAGGAACATTGGTCATGGATTCGCGCCTGACCAACGGGCACGTGGGGTTTAGCGGGTTTTCTTCACATGTCTTAACATGTAAATAAGAGTCAATTTCTCTTAGAAAGGAAAGCATCTTACCCTTGTTGTTGCGTTGTCTTCTACCATAACTCTAATCCAAATGGTTCTTGGATCTCTTGTGAAGGGCAAAAGGATTCCTTTGGTCCCGTTGACCTTCAGAAATTATAGAATTCAGATGATAATATAAGTTTATACTCACAGGAGGACCTGTACGCATATTATACTAATATTTTATAATTAATTTGTTATGTATTTTTGAAATTTAAATTATTGATTTCTACGTTTAATTTTCTTTTTATTCTTAAAAAATTAATAATATTTTATAAAATTTTAAATTCTGAACATTTTTCGTTTTTTCTTCCTTAAAAATTACAATAAAAATGATAAATTATAAATGTTTTATGATTTATTGTAATCTTTCTAAACATAATTTTCGGGAAAATTTTTAATAAAAATTCTATTAATCTTTTAAATTAAATTTTTGAGTTTTTTAAATAAAAAATTACAATTAAACTTTCTATATTAAAAAATTATTTTTTTATAAGTAAAAGCAATAAAAGTATTAAAATTTTAAATAATATTTAAAAAATATGTATATAAACTGAAAATTTATAAACTTTAAAAATTATCTTCATATTACATCTCGAATTTTCAAGGGGAAAACAATGAAGGTATGACCCGTATAAACAGGTATTTTCTTTAAAATCAGATACATAACATGACATGTATCTGCATTTTATATTATTGATACATGACATTTTAAGTGGATATAACTGCAAATTTTTCGAAATTTTCCTTATTCAATGAATAAAGAATAATTTTATGAGTTGAAATCTCACTTCAAGATATCTCGGCCCACCAGTGGTCAAGCGGTTCCGTTCCGTAAACACTGGGAGTTCGGTCGTGGGTTTGCGCCTCGCCAGGACTGGCTGGCCACGTGGAGTTTTCTCCACATCTGTAACGCCTGAATAGGGGCCAGTTACCCTTAAAAAGACCCTCCGAAAAGCATCACCCCTAGGCAGATCGTCCAAGTGTTGCGTTGCCGTAACTTAATAAACAAACAAGACATCTTACTCGCCAATTTTTAACTGTGAAATATAAGAATTGACGTAGAAAATATGTTTTTATCACTCCCTACAACAAATTTGAGTAGATTTTCATGGAATAAAAACCTTAAAATAATATATTTAGGTATAATATAATTATGCTTTAAGTATATTAAACAAATTATAAGCCCAAAATCTTCATTCAGACATAAAAATTCATTCCCCTCGTTTAAATTTAGCTAAACTTAGACATGATATCTAATTATGCATACATGAATTTACTGCGTACGACATTCAGAAAATTTCACTTTCCTATAGGAGAGGAAAAGATATGAAATCCAATTTTAATGCCGTTATTCATTTTATCGTTTTCTTTTTTCTTCTGTAGGAAAGGAAAAATGCTTCTTTGACCCGAACAGGGCAAGACAGTCGTTTCCTCTTGAAAACACTTTCTTTTCCTCACCCCCTCACCAAAGAAAGTCGTATCTCTGTTATAGGAAAATACGTTTTGGGAAACCACTTAGTGGTCAAAATTAGCTTTTTTTTTGAATGGATGAATCGGAGTTTTTCTAATTACATTCTCTCCCTTAGGATACGTAAAGGGTAAAGATGGAGAAAATGAGGTGGAGTTAAATATGTTAAGGTGATGCTATTTTTGTAAGCGGTTCAAAGAACTACTTTCATTCGTGATCGCTATTTAAAAAGACCGGACGGAACTGAGGATTATCATAACAAATCTTTCTTCAAAGAGAAAGTTGTTTCGTATTCTGCGAGCCTCCTTTGTAAAAGTAAGCCTTGTTTTTATGTAATTTATTTTTTACGTGTATCGAGACTTAAAGTAAGTCACCTACAACACTTTTTTAATTGAATTATTACGTTAGCTGATCGGTATTTAGTATCGACTTCTGTAGAAACATGCTCTAAATTGTGTAATTTTAATTAAATTTCTTGTGTGGACATTTAAAATTATTAAAATATAATTAAATTTTTATCACGTAAAAACTGAATGCACTCTGTATGATACTTTAAACTGGTTTAAACTTTATTTTCATGCTTTAAACTTGTTTAATGTGTGATTTGGTTAAAGTTCAAAGAGCGTAAAGCATCACTACACAGTTTTGCTCGGAATTTCTTTAAATATTTTTAATTTTTAAAACATCTTGCATGTTAATTTTTTTTCTATTTTTTCCAACTTGCCCCTCTGACATTTAAATAAGTTGTACTTTAAGATAAACAAAACAGGAAAAGAGCTATCAAATTACAGGAAACTTCACCTGCCTTCTGCCTTCTTGAACTTTAATTATAAATTTAACAGCTTATTAATTATTAACAATGAATAAATATCGTTTTGACAGATGATGAGGGCGAAAATTTGCATACTTTTCATCGTAACTCTTCAATTATTATTAATTATGGAAGTGGAAGGCGATAAATTGAAGAAGATTCTAGCAGCTGGACTCATCGCTAAGGCACTAGCACCTAAAAAAATAATTCTACCTCTTCCTATTCCTATACCAATCAAAATTCATCAGGAGAAGAAAAAGATATTTGTTCCTTATCCGTAAGTTGTTTTCTTTTCTTTCGTATTTATTTTCAAAAATAAAAATAAATAATAAACTCAATTACAACTGTTAACAAAAATTTTCCTCCAGTTAAAGGAAAAAAAATGGATACAAAAGGCGTCTCTTATATTATTATTATTATTATTAATATTTTTATTTTGAACAAAGTTAAAATAATTATTTTTTATTATTTTCATGTAAGGATTTAACTTTTTCCTCCGAGGAAAAGAGGAAAAGAAAGTTACGTAGACTAAACGAAATTATTTTGACTCAGACATTAACCCAGTTTAATTGTAACTATAGATTGATTGTATTTATCTAGGTTTTATAGATTTAAAAAAGTATTTTTATAATAAAAATAAATTTGATATAAATCAGTTTGTTTTTTAAATTAATCGCTTTTTAATTACATTTATTTACAGATTATTCGATCTTGTCGATCGAAATTTAGTAAATTAATTGTCTAATTCTTCAAGTTTTTATTATTTTAAATTAATTTTGTTTCTTTTCCTAATTAAATTGAAGTTATTTTAATTTGAAACACAATATCAAATTTATAATAATTTGATTTTTAATGTTTACATGAAAAAGCATTTCTTTTTAAATGTAATTTTGAAATTGATATATGTAATCAATTTCAATACTTCCACGTGTTTTTCAGATTGAAATGTAATTAATCTGTTTCAACAATTGTTTCGATATTAAAATTGAAATTTAAGACACTACTTTAACAATTGTTTCAAAATTAATATTCTGTTTCAACAATTGTTTCAGGATTAATAGTAAAATTTAATATTCTATTTTAAACAATTATCTCAAGAATAAAACTAAAAACTCTACTACAACAAATGTTTCAGAATCTAATATTCTGTTTCATTTACTGTTTTTAAAATTTAAGTGTCTCTTGCAACAATTTTTACAATTGAAATTGTACTAATAATACAAGTATATAATTTTAACGTCAAAATTATGTATATAACTTATATATCGTATAATTTCTGTATAATATAGTGAACAGTTCAAAAGGGGAAAAACAAGAATATAAAATAAACAAAAGCTGTTTTAATATATGTAAATTAGTGCTAACTTGTCTACAGAATAATTTATGTAATTATTTATTTTTATTATTTCTTTAATAGTGTCCATGAATTTCATACAAAATACGTTGCAATTCAGGATGATCACGGATGGAAGGATTGGGATAGTGGATGGCATAGTGGATGGTAACATGCAAACATTATATTCATCACTTCATGTTTTTATTGTATAAATTTATGTATTTTAATAAAGAAATATTATAATGAATGGGTTCCTTTGTGTGAAATATAGTTGATAACACAAGGCACTATTGCAAGAATATAAATTATAATGAATAGCACTATCAGTGTAGTGTAGGAATGTATAACACTTAGTACCATAAAAAGAATGCAAGGTAAGTTTGTAACATACAGAACCATATTAATAATATAAGAATGTAGTATATAATCCATAGCCAAGGCTGGATTTGCACATAAGCTAAACGAGCTGCAGTTTAGGACCTCTATAGCTTAGGGCCTAACAAGCCTAAATCCATCCATGCCCATAATAACACCGTAAGAATATGAGTATATATTTTATAACATACAAAATCTAATATTTTATATAGACATATTTTAACATGTATATATATTATGTAAGCAGCTATAAGAAAGGTTTTCGTATGACAAACAATTAAAATTTACACAAAAATCTTATATATAAAAAATATGTCGGTCATACCATTTCAGTAATGGCAGTTTACAAAGAAATAACTGCTATATCATCAATAGAATAAAACTTCCTTAAATTTAGGGGTCATTAATTGTGCAATGGGTTTTTAAAAATAATGGGTCAATAACTTGTGCATCATTAGACGATACTAAACACCTTAAAACTAGAAATTCATTTCTATTTTTTTTTTTTAATTAAAAATACTGCGCTTTATATACGAAATTTGAAACTTTTTTTGAAATTTTAAGCGTTATTAAAAGCAAAATTTATAAAATAATTAATTATTTAACTTAATTTAATATATTTTATGTATTTTTAAAATAATTTATATTACATTTGGAGATTTATTAACATTATTAAGAGCGTAAATGTGAATTAATGCGAAACATTAAATTATTCCATCATTCCTACTTAATTTAATTAATTAAAATAGTTAAATTATATTTAAAATTTATAACTTAAAATAACTTTATTAACTGTTAAATTTTTATCGAATTACTAATAAAAATTAATAATTTATTTACAAGAAAGTGTGGCTTCGCTGCAACATATAAACTAATTTGCTGCCGAAACCGGAAGAAAAAAGCCTGATAAAATTTCATGTAAATAGCCTAAAACAGATTAACATTCATTATTCATTTACCTGATATCCTGTAAAAATGGCCACATAAATCATGTAACTTACCGTGTAAACAGCTGTCAATGTTCTGTAACCTGAATAAAAGTAAACAAACGAATTAAATTTTATTTTATTTTAATTTTTTTAAAATATGTCTACGTGTATACATATATATGCACAAAACAAAATGCATGAGCTTCTTTTTGGTTCATTGACGTTTAATATGGAACAGAATTTCCTTTAAGTAAAATTTTGTTCAGGAAAACGTAGTTTAAACAACGTTAGGTAATGAATGCCAGAGCGAAATTCAGTAAAAAAAAAGAAAAAACAATTGACCTTGAAAAAAAGGAAATCTGTGAAAATAGACCACAAAAAACTAAGACAATTTTATGATTGAATGCCACACTATTTAAGCCAGGTTACTCTACTTATCTCGTAATATTTATTCCGCATCCTGAAAGGTTCTCTACTAACAGCAGGTAGGTTAGCGATTCACTTAAACGATACTTCTACTATGGCAATATAATCGAGTTAAACGTTTGTAGAATTATGTAAAGCATATAAATTAATTTATGTTTAGATTCAACATGGATAAACGTTATTCGAGTTTCGTGTTGATCGTAGTGATAACGATAGCATCCATGATTAACCATACGGAATGTGGTGACAAAGGTGGGCATGGTTTGGCTGCTTTAGCGGCTATCATGTCAATGGGTGGTCATAAAGGGCACTCGATTTTACCAATTCCGGTACCTATACCACTGCATCACGGACATCACGGGCATAAACACGTTTACTTCCCCATCCCGTAAGTATTTTTATGCGCTTACTATTTTAGTATCTTATTTTAAATTAATAATTTTATGCGTATTTTAGCGTGAAGCATCACACGAATACTATACACGGTTTTCATCACGTTCCTCACTTTCATCATATTCATATTTCGCATTTCGGAGGACATGAACATCACGGACATCATGGACATCATGGACATCACGATCACGGACATCACGGTCATCACGGTTGGCATTAACGGCATGTGGCATGTTTATGGTGGAATTTAAAACTATTTTTACAATGTATTTGTTGAATATATTTTTTAAAAACAATCCTGATATGTGATTTTATTTATTATACAAACATTGGTAAAATAAAGAAACCAATTCGAGTTTTGTTTGTATTTTCGACAACAGATGGAGACACTACGCAACGCTGTATTTGAAAAACTGATAAGACAATTCAAATAAGACACATGACGATTTAACCTTGTTTGATTGGTTTAAAATGCTAATTTTAAATACTTAAAATTTTTAAACATTAATTATATCAGATATTTTTCCTAAATTTCGAAAAAATTTAATTTTATATGCTATAGAAACCGACTACCTGTTCATGATTTTAATAATAAAAAAATATACCAAAATATTTTTCTAAATAACAAAGGAAAAACATTATTTTAATGTATCAAATATATTATGAAGAGGACGTACTGTACGCCCGTGTGCAGTTGGTTCGATAGTACTTCAGTTTTACCATACTGTTTATACACAGGCTACATTTAAATATTTAGGAGTATCATTTGATACGTCTGGCACATTTAAATATCATAAGGCTATACAGATTATAAACTTAACATCGCCGTGTTAATGATAGTTAATGAAGTAAATATTGCTTATCACTTGTTTAGTTCAGTGTGCATAGGCACATGCTTATATGGCCCATAATCTTTTAGATAAAATAGAAAAGATCTAACTTAAAACTGAGTAAATGTTTTCAGGTTAGGCCAGGCATGGCTAACATACGGCCCGCTTAATGAATTTATGCAGCCCGCTATTAATCTTTCAATATTAGCTACTTAACTTCCAATAATTGGTCGAATGGATTATTTTTTTAAAAAATTCCATTGTAGAGATTTACAACTTTTGTGCTCGTCTGTGTGATAGTGCCAAAAAATAATAATAATAAATTTAAAATATTAATATTTATCATAAAATAATGTATGTTAGACAGTTCGAGACATGTTACACAGTATTCAAGATATACAGCTGATATTCAATTTAACTTAGTAATTCGTCTGCTTTGCTAGAAATATAATACTAATATATTTAAACATTTATTTACTTGAATAAATCGTTTTTGTATTTAACATTTTTTAATTTTAATATTTAGTTCGGCGCGTGAAAAAATTTTTCTTTCCAATTCGGCCCGGGGGAAAAAACTGTTGGCCACGCCTGGATTAGGCCATTCGTCTCGAGTTGGAGATTTCAAATGAAGCTGGTTCGTTATTCTATGGGCAAAAAGGGTAATTACACTAAAAGGCAGGGCCGGATTTACATAAGGACATTTGGGGCCGGTGCCCGGGGCCCCCACAAAACTATGTTTAAACATAATCTTTTTTCCTATTACTGCGACAGCCTAGTGTGGCCTAATGAGGGCCCAGGCAGAGAAAACCAAACCCGAGGAAAAAACCTATGAAACATATCAGAAAATTCCGGGAAAAAAATTTTACATAGGTAATTTTCAATTAAATTAAGATAATTAGTTTTACAGAATAAAATATATGTATGTTTACAATAACCTTATTTTTAAATGAAATTTACAACTTCCTAGTTGAAATCTAGTTGAAAGTACAGTATTTTGTGTAAATTTTCTAAATCATCAAATTTGCCTACTCTTAAAGGGGGGCCCCACCGAATTTGTGCCCAGGGCCCCTGGATTGATAAATCCGGCCCTGCTAAAAGGGGTCCCCAAACCAATCTTTTATAAGAAAATATTTCCACCGCCTGAAAAAAGTGCCTGAAGTCAAAACTACTGTACATTAAGCCCTCTAATTCAAATTCGCCTCGGCCCGTAAAGCCATATAATGCACCACAGCCGTAACACACAACCTTTAGAATATATGACGGCCGGATGGCCGAGCGGTAAAGGTGGCAGCCTACCGCTCTGGGGGACCCGGGATCGAATCCGAACGGGTCGAATAATCCCCAGGAATTTTTCGGGGGGTGGTCCGTTCGGATATTTCGGTCCCCGTCCCTCACCACCCGGTCGCCCCATTGTGGGCCTGGCCGAACCCATAATGGGCCTACTAAAAGAGGCCCTCTTAGTGCCCACAGGGCGGAAAGAGTTAAAAAAAAAACCTTTAGAATATTATCTACTATAGAAGTTACAGTATATGTTGAAGCTAACCTTAAAAAAAACAAACAAATTGGTTTAAAGAGTTATTAAGGGTTTAATATTTCCTTGTGAATGGACGAAGCAGATTCCTGTTCTTTTTATTGGCCATTAATTGTTAACTGTTGGAAAGATTACATGATCCAGCAAGACCAATAGAAACATCGCACTCGCAATTTCATTTTTGATATGTCCTGGGGGAGTGTCAGCCTGTCCCCTCTGCTGACCCCCATGTTGAGAGTTTACATGGTTATTTGTTTTGTTACAATTTGTTTACAAATACAATTAAATGAATTTCATTTGCGGTTTCAAGACGAATAATTACGTTCCGTACGAGTTCTTGTTTGTTTTCAGGCGAAAAACAAAATACAATTGTTAACACCCTTTTATATTGTACGGAATTTGATAAAATAAAGGTGTAAATATTTGCCCGCGATTTCGAATAATTATATAATTGTCTAAATATTTAATTTACAAAATACTTAAATTTAATTAAAATTATCATTTATTAATTGCAGTAGTTACTTGTTGCCTAGAAGCACGAAAACATTGACACACAGCATTAAATCTTAGCAATTATATTCTAAATTTTAAATAAATTCATAATTATTAGATTTAATATTTAAAATAAACCATTATAATTGGTATAATTTACAAAATAAATTTAATTTCAAGCAATTTACATGCAAGTACCTATTACATAGAGTGCTTATGACGTATTGCTTCTATGGCCAATAATTAAATAAAGGTTAATTTTGTTAATTTATATTGAATTTATTTATCAATTTTTGGAAGCTTCTTAATGAAGTTTTTATTAAAAAAATTTTGTTATTAATATAATTTTATGATTTTTTAAAAATATTAAACATATATTTAGTTATTTTAATCTAATTTTAACTTTTCAGGCTCTGTTATATATAACAGAGGGAAAGTAAAGCGATCGATCAAAAATTGACCCTTAAAAGATTTTTACATTTTTGGACGTAAAACATCTTAAAACGCCGAGAAATATAAATAATTCGGGGGTTTTTCTGTATGTCTGGTAGGTCCACCAGTGGTCAAGCGGTCTTCGTTCCCTGAACACTGGGAGTTCGAGACGGGGTGGCCACGTAGAGTTCCGGGTTTTCTCCACGTTTGTAACGGCCTAAATAGTGGCCAGTTTCCCTTAAAAAGACCTCCCGGAAGGCATCCCCCTTAGGCAAATCGCTCAAGTGTTGCGTTGCCATAATTAAAAAAAACAAACTCTATGTCTTCACCCTCTCTGAAGCTTAGTAACTCCTGTGCTTTTTGTCGAAAATCTCTAAAATTTTGCAGAGAGCTTCGTGTATTAGGGAATCGATGCTATTAAATTTTGGTGGTTAAAGATCGAGGGGGTGGGGAGATAAAAAGGAGTCCTGTGTCATATCTCGAGTGAGGTCGAACGTAATGACGATTTCACTCGTTATTAGCATTTACAAATTTTTACAAAACCCATCCCTACCCTTAAAGTTAAGATTTTTGCTATTTTATAATAATTAAAAATATAAAATGTTTTTAATAATAACATATGATAACAGATGGAGCCACAGACAATTTTAAACGTTGTCGGGAAAGTTAAGCAACTCGCTGTTGGATTTTTTAAACATTAGATAGAGATTATATTATAAAATTGGGTGCAATGTGAATCCGTAGTGTCTACTTAATAATAAAGTTACATGCTTGAACACTAAACAAGATTAAATTTGAAATTATTATCATTAAACTAAATATTGACACTAAAAACCTGTACGCAAATTATCGAGAATATTTCCAAAACTCAAGTTAATTCGATTTCCCGGGTTAAAAAATAATGACTTTTAGATTTAAATTATTTAAATTTCAAGTAAAAATGGAATTTAAATATAGGTTAGCATGGATTTAATTGTGATATATATAATATATTCTACCATAGGTAATGATCCTTATAGTAAATAAATTAAGCGAATTAAAAATAATAAAATACTTATTTATATATTCTAACACTCCGATTATCCGGATTACTCGGGTTATTAACTATTGATATTTATTTATTTTCAAATCAAATCTTTATTTGTACTAGGAAATTGCCTGTTACATCAATTAACTATTAATTAATCACACTTACAGCTAGGGCCATCGAGAGTTTGTATGGGGTTTGAGGTTAGAGAGGGCCCCATTTGACCCTTAGCGGGCCCTTTTTTCTAATTTTAATTGAATGTTTCTTAATCAGATAAACTAATTAAATGTTTCTTAATTAATAAAAGCAGTCTTAAAGATTGTATTTATTTAAGGTACAGTCTAAATAACATTAATTTATAGTGGTTGGAACCAGTAAGGGTCCGAAAAAATCCCCAGCTTTCCCTTCTCGACTGCTCTGCGTACAGCAGTATTAATTAATACACAGTATATGATATATGATGGGTATCCATTAAGTTACTCTGTCCTTTATAGATTAGGTTAAGAGATAATCTCACAAAGTTTCTTATCACCAAACTTTTATATAAGTTACACTTTGATGTTCATTATCGTCGTACGTGACATCGAAAAATCAAAGACACGTGTTGAAGTAATTGAAGCGTGTAAGGAAAGACCCAAAAGCAAAGCTTATATATAAGATATAATTCAAACTTTAAAGACTTTTTAAAATTTTAAACGCAGTTTTTCCAATAGAAAATCAAAAAATTGTGAATGATGATAACGAGTAAAATCTACATTTAAGTCCGAGCCCACTCGAGATATGACACACGACCCCCCCCCTCTATCTTCCCATCCCCTCGACCTTTAACCACCGAAATTTAATAACATCAATGCAACTAATACACAAACCTCCCTGCAAAATTTCAATAAATCTGAGACAAAGAGCACAGGAGTTATTAAGCTTCACAGAGGACGAACAAAATCGTTCCACCTACCTATCCACATATTCCCCCCCCCGTATATATAAGTAAAAATATAATTTTTTAAAGCAATGCAGTTATAATATAAACAATAATTCAGCTTATACAGTAAACCCTGCGTAAACCGGAATCATATTTTTCCGGTTTGGCAAGATTCCGTTTTGAACAGGTTTTTCTTTAACATAGATTTCCTATGTTAAAGAGTTTGGTTCCGAAGAATTTTCCAGAATTATCCGAAGAATTATCGCTTGGTTCCGAAGAATTTTCCAGTTTTTATGCTCCGTTTTAAACAGGTTTTACTGTATTAGTTAAAGAATAATTATAATTGAATATAAACTTTAAATAATTAATATAAGAAGCAGGAAACAGAATTTACTAAGTAACTTGCATACTTATTTAGGTCTTCCTGCTTTGATTTTGATCAAATAAAGGTTCATTTTCTGTTTTTAAATCATATTTTTCTTTCACTTATAATTTAATTGTCTTAAACATATATTTTTACTGGTTGTTTACAGACAGGCAGGCAGCCAACAGACTGATTTCCTGACTCTAATCAATTAATCTACTATAAATACCCTAAAAAATTGATAAAATAAAATAAATTTATTTAAAATATTAAACACAATAAGCTTATTAAGCGATTTTATAAGAAAAACCAGATTTAAAAAATATCAATGTATGATTATTTATTTATTTATTTTTACGTTATAAAATTTTAACTTCCTCTTTTAAATTAAATTTAAAAATTAAAATTTTAATTAGTTAAATATAATTTAAACAAAACTTTAATCTATAATTATCTTTTATTTAATTAGCATTTAGACAATAATTGATTTAATGTCAAATTTGAAACATAGATGGCAGGATTTCGAATTTTTATTACATTTACAGTATTTATTTATTTATTTTTCTAAAAATAAAAGTTAAAATTTTATTATTATTATTATTATATTTCAGTTTTTTAATTTAAAAAATTATTATATTTTTATATTTTATAAATAAAAAAAAGGAATTAATTAAAATTAATGTACAAAAATATTTCATTTCTGTTATTTTTTACTCATTTTATAATAAAATAACTGAATATTTTATTGATTTTTTAAAAGATATTTTACTTTAAAGTAACTTTTCCATATTGTCTACTTTTTTTCCTACTGATATGCAGTAAAACCTGACTAAAACGGAATCTGTATAAAACGGAAACTGCCTAAACGGACCTAATTACTGAAATTTAATAGAATGATGCGATTTATAAACGATAATTTGGCTGTTTCTCATTATAAAAAGGTAGGAATGATGCCAAATTGATGTAAAAGTGTACCCTATACCAACATCCGAAAGTATTAAAAAAAGGTATAAAAATATTGAGGAATTAACCATTAAATTACTGTAAAGTGTAATTCTACAGTACAGTTTAAACAGCGTCTCGCGACCAACTATCCAATGGCGCATCTCGCCAACGGAGTTTTCCGGGCTTTCTACACGTGTTTAACACCTAAACAAAGATCAGTTTCCCATAGAAATTCCTCTTGAAAGATGACTTACGTGTTGCATTGCCTCATTCCATCCATCAATTCAAATTCAATCTTTAATACCACTACGAGAAACCTTACATTCTCTTGGAAAATTTAATATTATTCCTCATATTTCGTTTACAAAATGTAACCTACGTTAACTGAGGGCTACGTAATAAGAATTTTACATGAATTTTTCATAATTTAAATGACAGGTTGCACCGTACATAAAACCACTGGTTGCTGGGAGTGGGTTCGCGCCTCTCCAATTAGCTGATTACGTGGAGTTTCCGGGTTTTATGCACGTTTGTAACACCTAAAAAGAGGCCAGTTTCTCATAAAAAATCCATCCTAAAGGCACTCCACTCACGAGTCGTCTGCCAACGAACAGAGGGTTGTACATTAATATGCTAATGCTAATTAAGGCAAATTAAGTACGGCAAATTAAATTATAAATATAATAACACATAAAATTTCATATATTTAACAAGGTAAAAGGAAGAAAGCAATTGGATAAAATTAAAAAGTATTTTAAAATGAAGAAAAAGTAAAAGACTAATTCGTTTTCAAACTTGACCTCGTTACCTTGACAATATAGGTCTATGAAAAGAATTAAAAAAACAGTAAAATAAATAAAGCTAGGTCATTTTTTCTGTCTACAATTTACTTGTGGTCTATTATAAATTCAATTGTTATCGTTATATCCTTTAACAAGGCAATTTCCAACCGGTAGATCGCGATTCTCAGAGATATGGTGAATAGTATATGCTGGAGAAAAAAATCTTTAGAAAATTTATTCTAAAAAAATTAAAATTTTTTATAATATTTTAGTAAAAAAAATCTATTTTTGTATGCACGCAACTATAATAAATATAGCTTTGTTTTTATTTTTAGAATTTTGAACTATTTCCAAACTTTGTTTTTACATTTAACTTGAAAATTCTGAATTTTCCTACTCGTAAAACTGCAATCTTTCATGCAATAAACATAATTTTTCAAGCCTAAACGTAGAATTCTATAATTAAACAACGTATTTTTCGTTGTCAGTAATTAAAAATAGAGGAAAAAACGTTTATATGTTCATTCCTACTGTCTGACCGTCTGTCTTGTAGTTTTGTTTGTTTGTTTGTACACGTCAACGCGTCACGTAAAGGGAGATACATTCTGAGAAGACTTTATAGGGAAAGTGAATTTCGGTCTTGCGAACGTGAATAAAACCCGAAAAACTCCACGTGGCTAGCACGTTGGCAAGACCCGAACTCACGAACCAACCTTTAGTGGTTTTATTATTGTTTTATAATTTTTTTACAAAGTATAAGAGGCAACGGATTCATTTCCGTCATTTTTTTCACTCAACATGTATTTTTGACTTAATTTTTTTTTCTAATTATCATTCAATATTTATAAAATGAATGACTTTCGATTCATAAGTAAAAGCATTTATGTAAAAATTCAAATTATATAAATTAATAATTAGCATAAACTTTGGATGAAAGATGGCGACATAAACATAGGTGATCTGCCCCTGTGAGGACTTTCTAAACCCTATTACAGTAATAATTATATAATAAATGTAGACTAGAATACATATATATATATATATATTAAAATATATTTCAAATCAAATAAAAACAAATGAAGTGGGCCATGTTAGGCTAGTTACAATATAACACTGTATGCAGATGTTATCATTGACTATATTGTCTTACTCACTCTCAATCAGATTAGGTCATTTACTGCATGAACATAGATGTGTTACGGTATAAACATTCTAGTAATTCTAACATAATATATATATATATAGATGTTT
Organism: Centruroides vittatus; assembly: GCF_030686945.1. Taxonomy (NCBI): domain Eukaryota; kingdom Metazoa; phylum Arthropoda; class Arachnida; order Scorpiones; family Buthidae; genus Centruroides; species Centruroides vittatus. The sequence goes on along the minus strand of NW_027122666.1, from coordinate 1,384,730 downwards.
TCTAAGTGTAAAAGTTAATTTATGTGTAATCATATGTTTTGCGTGGGAGCTAACAATAATGGTTGCAGAAATCTTTAGAAGGATGCAGAACAGAAACATGTCTTAAAAAAATTTTATTACCTGAGGTATTCGGTATTATTGGTAATAAACCCCAGAAAAGAGTGCAGTTGGGCCAATACAGCCCCAAAATCTGTTTCTAGGCGCTAAATATTTAAATGCTCGACATTATTTTTGAACTGGTAACTCAAATTTTTCCCTGAAGAAAAATATGACAAAACGAGATAAAGATAATAAAATTTAAAAAATTCCTTCTCAGTAATAAAATTTCTACTTTTTCACCAAATGTAAAAAATAGTAAAGTTTCCGAATTAAATTTAAATCATCATTTTAAATGTCCTACTTAAATTTCATTTTAATCGAGATTTCTTTTGGTAGCGACAATTTCCTCTACGAAAGCATTCCACGTTTCATATTTGTCATACATAAATCATACATCTAACTTACCTTTAAAAAGCTAAAAATAAAAAATAAAAATCTAAAACAGAAAGGTTAATCCTCCTGGCTTAAATTATAACTTTCCGAAAACATTCGTCCAAACCGCTCATTAAAATGGGCCAGAAAGCACAAAATAATAAAAGAATGAACATATGTAGAACTTAAGAAAAGGCACAGAGACATTTTACATATACAATGGATGAAAAAAAAACCCTTTTTTATTTATTGAACAAACAAACAATGGCAAGCTTATGCAAGTATAGAATGAACGAAGTGTACTCACCTGTCTAGTTAAGCATTTCTGTCGTTTTCCTTTAATTCTGTGTTCAATTAGGCAAAACAATTTGATAAGAGATAAGAAAGTAACACCGTAACGCTATAATTTAAAAGACAAAGTTACCATTTTATTTAAAAACCTTTTTTTCTAGAAATAAAATAATGTATTTTACTTAAAGGGCGACCACCCTTTCGTATGTTTATCGCTACACCTATACGGTTTATGCCCTTGAAGTTCCTGTAAATATAAATGGTACCTTAACCCGCAGTATGACAAATTACTAATGAGTTATAATTTCATTAAACCGTGAAAATCTAGATGGCATTTGAAACGTTTTTATTTATATTAATCATACAAATATTTGTAAAATTAAACTAAGGATAAAAATAGCTTTAAAAGTAGGTACTGCCTGAACACGAAGAATTGAGACGAGGCGCTAGCGAGTCCGTAATACTGTTTCGGAGGGCTTTATACGATAATCTCTTGCATGTAACGCGGAAGTGACGTCGCTGCTGGCATAAAAAACAATTTAAAAAAAGCTGGTAACATTACTGCTGGAATTTCCTGGGAGTTTTATTTTTTTTTTCATCCCTAATAATTGCTACCATTACTGTACATTTAAGTCTTCAGTCTTCAGATTAGTTTGGGAGATATTACGGGAATGGAGCCACATCTCCCGAATCAATGGTCCGATTTTCCTAAAAATTTCTAGAAACATTTCCCCTTAACGAACAAATCTTCATGCAAAATTTCAGAAATTTTTGACAAAAGGCACAGGAGTTATTAAGCTTTAAAGTGGGTGAAAAAAAAAAAACGTTTCCCCACACAGAATAACATCCATACACACAGAAAAATCTCCCAAATTTGTTTGTTTTTCTCTATGTTTGTTTATTTGTTTCGTTGGTATACGGCAACGCGACACGTGGGCGATTTGCAGAAGGGGGAAATGCCTCCCGGGAGGTCTTTTGTGGGAAACTGTTACCCGTTTACGCTAACGTAAAGAAAAACGGAAAACTCCATGTGGTCAGCAAGTGGGTTGGCGAAGCGACCAACTACCAGTGTCCAATGGTTTTTTCTACTCAACCACTGGTGGGCTATTTTCTGATGTTTCGTGATTTCTCGAGTCCATAAATGTAAAAAATTTGACCAATCACCATACATATTTTGTTGGTCACCTTTAGCATCTATATCTTGGGTGATGAAGGATACTTAAAAGGATTATTTTTTCATAAAAGTCAGGTGAAATTTTTCTCCATTCTTGGACTAAAACCTCTTCTAAATGTTATTTTGCTCTGATTTCAAAAGTTTATAGTTTCTTTTTAAACTTTGCCTATAGATTCTCTGTGGGGTGATATGAAGAAGTCAGTAGAAAACGAGGAACATTATAGGCAATCCATTGATTCACAATATAAGCACAATCTTTGGGATCATTACATTGCTGAAAATAATAATCCCTGGGCAAATTCAGGTTTTTCTACACTTTAATGTAGACTACTTTTTAATAAATTCAAGTAAACATGTTTATCCATTATTTGTCTAATTGTCTCCAATTTTCCTGTTCCACCTGCTGACATTCAGCCCCAAATGAACGCTTTCTACCCCCATATTTAAATGTTTCCTGCATATTCTTAAAAAAATTATCATTTTCCGACATGCTCCACGCATACTTTTTACCAATATTATCACAGGCATTAAATTTTCTTTCATCTTAGAAAAACACATTTTTCCAGTACCAAATGGGCTGTTTTTATAATACTTTGCTAATTGTAATTATATTTCTTATAAATTTTTGAAATGAGGATTTCTCTCACAGCAATGCATGCTTTATATTGGGCTTTTCGCAAAGTTCTGCTTATTGTACAGTACATTTAGGTACTGCAGTGCCAAATGATTCTCCAAGCTGTGTTTTGAGTTACTTTAAATTAAATCAGGCTCCATACTCACTGAAACTTCAACCTACAAAAGAAAAGTTTCTTTTGTAAGTTGAAGTTTCTGCAGCCAACCATTTATTGGTTATTATCCATAGAATCTCTATTATATATACAGTATATAAATTAAATAATAAATGGTATTTTCCTTAAGAAATATAATAAAAAAGAATATTTTAAAACAAAACTTAATGCCAGAATACTATTTTTATATTATATAAAGATAGGTAAATAGATAAATAGGTGAAGTCAATTGATAGATAATAGCTATGCTAATCCTCTTAAACAAGGCAATTGTAAAGAAAAAATAAAATATATAGGAATATATTACTGTTTATTTTCTGATACTATCCTCCAGGAAAAGGAAATTCCGATTCCTATGTTGAGTTTTTAAATTATAAGTTTAATTAAATTATTTAAAATAAAAGTTCAAAAAAGTTAACTATGATATTATTTTGGCTAATTTATTTATAAATTATATTATTTTGTAATAATATTTTTTGAATTTATATCATAGAAATATAGTAAAAGGTTATGGGACCGTCCATTAATTACTTAAAAAATTTTCTCCTACATAAAAAGTGGTCGAAAAGTCAAGTGACTTTTTATTAAAGCAATTCATCAATTTTTAATTTTTACATTGATTAAACAACTTAGGACATCCTGTATATGAAATATAAATGCTTTAAAGATTTTCTGCTTATTAAATTACTTTTTAAACAGTCTTATATAAATATATATTATTATTATATACAATTTTTTATTAGAAAATTTCAAAGTTGTATATTGAACATAAGATACCATTTTAAACATTTTAAATAAATTTTATTAGTAAACTTTAACTGACTTTGACCACCCTGTATAATTTGCAAGTCCTTTGTTTATTAATAGATTAACTATTCAGCAGTGTCATGAATGAATTATAAAGTTAAAATTAATTTTTCTCTTAAGTCATGACCTTTTTAAGATGGAGAAAAAAAAAATGTTTTTAGCAGTTTAGATAATTGAGAAGTTGAATTATTTTCTAAATTTTCAATATTATCAAAGAAATCCAGTTCATATTGATTGCCAAATAATTATTTTTATATGAATATGAAATGTTTTTCCATATTATCAGTTAACTGATTGTCGGGTTACTCAATATTATTTTTCAATTATTTTAAACATGTTAATAATATAATTATTTCAAATTTATTGTATTACAGGGCAGTGTTGCTCCACCTAATACTTTTGTATTAATCTAGTACCTTTTTACTTGTCCCAGTACCAAGATACCCAACACCATTTTTCCAGTACCATTCACGAAATCCTAATACCTTTCCTTTCAATTTAGTACCTTTCAAAAAATTCATTATTATTGTATAATTTTTATACTTTGGCAGTAAATAGATTTTTTGGGCTCTAACCTCTAACAGTTCCATTGTTAAACAATTGGTAGTGTTCAAAGTGATCACTAGAGGTGCATGAAGACCGATACAGTGAACACTGAACATCGATATTACTATAATGTTTTGGATCGCACTCCACTGTGGAGTGGAGTCTCCACCTCCAGCCTCCACATGGTAATATATGAATTTCGTCTGTGTGAATTTTGTATGTTACATATAACATTCTATATATTTTAATAAATAGAAATTTCAAAAATTATAAATTTATTATATATAAATATATATTTAAATAATATATAATATATACATACATTCAGCAGCTTACAATCAAAGTAAGGCCTGCATGAGTCAATAGATCATTATAACTTAAGTATTGATTCTGCACATATTTACGTCGTATTATCGATTAATATAGATTTTTTAAAAAATACTATCGCAGATTACTGATCGATTTATTTTTAGAGAAAACTTAGTACCATTTTTTGTTATCTAGTACTCTTTTTAGAACTTTTTATAGAAAGACTTGGAACAACACTGTTGCAGGGTACAAAATGGAATTGTCAGGCATTGTAACCATGGCAAGAAAGCCTAGAAATATCATCTTGGCCTGTAACATAGTCAATGTCAGGCCAAATAGCCTGAATTCTAAATTTGCAACTCTTTGAATCACATAAATAGTATATTTTATGTTTATAAATATTTATATACCTCATGATATTAATTCAAAAATTGTAGATAATTAATTTAAAAATAATATAAAATATTTCATAAACATTTTCATATAATTAAAACTTTCAATAAATATTACCGTATATCTCGGCGGATAAGACGATAGTTGAACCCCGATGGCCCCGAAAATCCGGGGTCGTCTTATAGGGCAGATACAAAAAAATTAGATTGAAATTTATATAAATTAAAACCATTATAAAAAGACAGACAAACCGTAATTATTTACTAGAAGAGAGTAGGGTATGTGCACAAAATAGAATAGTCCATGGGATGTTTTTGTAAATAGTCAAGAATGCCCGAATTAGTGCGAATGTTTGCAAAAATCGCCAGATGCAAGAAAATAAAATTTGTTCATTCGAAAAATTACAAATAGGACATAATTCCATATACGCTATGCAGTAATATTATTCAGATAATGATTGCTGATCTAAACTAAATTCATAGGCCGTTGATAGTTTGGGGGTCGTCTTATAGGACAGATATAAGCTAAAACTATAAAACTTCGACGAAAATTTATACATCGTCTTATCTGAAGGTCGTCTTATCCACCGAGATATACGGTATTGAACATTAAGAAGTTAACTATAATTATGATTAATTCTAAACTGATGCAACAAAGTATTAAGGAGGAAGATGATGATATTTAATCATTAATATAAACCGATAACTAAATAAAACCAAATTAAACCAAATAAATTTCTCGAAAATCAATAAAGATTCTGCATTTTGACAATTATTAAGAAATTTTAAAGCAGATGAACACATATTTATAAATTAATATTATATAAAATATAATAAAATGATTAATAAAGTTGTACTAATTACAAATGATTTGAACATACCTATTGAAATGACTTCCTGTTAATTTAGAAAAGGTCTAGTGAATAAATTAAAGAAATCAAAAATACTATTTGTTTGAGAATTTTTGAGGTCTAGTAATTTAATAGGGAAGTGTAAAAATATCATGTTGGGAATAACTTTCTTGTTTATTACTGTCAAAAATATGATTTATGATTGTACAGAAGAGTTATCATGTGAAAATTATAATTTTCTTGTGAACCCAATACCAAAAATTCTTTATCTGTGGGCTAAATTTGAATCAATTGTGCTTAATGTGCTATAAAAGGATACAAAAGGGTGATTCAATCTTCTGTGATAAAAGATAATTGTGTGTTATTTTTTATTATTATTCTTGATGTAACTTTATGAATGTTTGAAATGCATTAAAAACTTATTTAATTTAATCATGATTGTGATTAAACCAATTATAACATTACAATTATTATATTTAAGTTCAGACTTATCAGTCATCTTACATACAAGTCCAGAAGCCAAGTCTTGCTTTTAGACTTGCTTATTATGTTGTAGGTTACATAAATTGCAAAAAATATATATTATATTATGAATAAAAAATATATAAAAATATCTGCCTATATTAATTCAAAAAGTGTAGTTAGTTAAATATAATTGAAAGTACATAAAACATCATTTTAAAATATTTATGCTTTATTTATGATAATGATAATTAAATCTAGAACTTAAAAATTTAATTCATAATTAGGAATTAAAATTTTCTAGTAAGACATTATCAATATGAGTAATATTGGCAATATTTTCTATCTTTAATAATGTATTGTATACTATATTTTCAGTATTATTGCTATATATAAATAATACAGATACTCTAATATAATGTTAATATAATATTATATGATTTATTTGTTTATATTATATTATATTAATCTTATCTTATAAGAAGTTTTTATAAGAATAAATAAAAATTTTTATCTTAAAAAATAAAACTAAATTTTAATTTATTTTTGAAAATTTCCTTTTAAAAAGTGTTTAACTTATAATTACATATGCTATAAAGTTTATTAATTTTTATTTGATTTCAGCCTGAATAAACTTTCCTTATTTAACATGTTTTGTTTTTTGCATATTTATACTAAATTTCAATTAAATTAAGCATTAAAGAATTAATTTTTATTAAAATTTTCCTTAAACAACTTTTAATTAAAATTATTTAGAGGAAATTTTAGTTAAGAATACATAAAAAAACTCTTTAAATGAAAGTTTACATTTATATTTTAACAATTTATAACAATTTATGTTTTAATCAAAATTCTTAATTTTAATTATAATTATAATTATTTAGAAGAGATAATAATTTAGAAATTGTTCATTTATTGATAGAATTTGTAATTAAAAATAAAATGAAATCTTATTAATTTTTCAAAAAAGATGTAAAATTAGAGAGTAATTTATTCTTAAATGTAATAGAAATAAATCATTACAAAAAATAGTTTAGAAATTAATAGAAAATGGAATAACATTTTTCAGTATGATATGTTAAAATATAAACTAAATATCTATAAATAAACTGCACTAGTTATTTATTGGTTTCACATTATAAATCTTTCAATAGTTTATAAAATGTAAAATTTATCCAGATTATTGTTCTATATAACCTAAATATTCATTCTATATTTATAAACTATAAAAAAAAATTATCCTTCGTAGTATTTTCTAAAATTAGAATAGGTGCTATCATTTGTTAATTTTTAGTTCAATATGTTTTTTTTATAGGAAAAATATTATCTATTTAATGATTTTTGCATAGATTAAGAAAGTAGATTAAAGGAAGATAAGTATTTTTATCATTTACAAAGGAATTTAGTAGTAAAAAGTACTGTATATCCAGGGTCCCTCAAAAGTCTATAGAGATTTGGCCTCTCTCTATACACCTTATCCTTTGAAGCCTTCAGAATATTATAAAAACATTAAATATTGTATTATATGTTTTAAATAATAAAATTAGACAAAAATTTTTTTCTTAATACATAAGAAATGCAATGGAAGGAATAGTTTATAAATATTTGAGGTTCCCATTAATGGAAGACTTCAGCAAAATGGCTGTGCGGGCCTCCCTGATAAAACCTGAGTACAGAATTAAATTTATAAACTGAATTCTTATAAATAAAGTGAAAATTATTTAATTTTACCTTATATTTTTGGAGAAATATTGCAAAATTAACAGAATTTCTTTATTGTAAATAAGAATGCATTAATTACATTTATAATGAATTTAATGAACGTAAACTTTCAAAAATAGTGATTAAAAATAAATTATTAATTAAAATAAAATATTTAGAAATATTAATTAATTAATAATTATTAAAAATTAAGTAACTAATTAAAGTATTAATTAATAAAATTAAAAAATTAATTAAATTAACACTTTAAATTTCGATTTTCAGTATTGGAGTTAAATTTTTAATATAGTATTAATCAAAAATGAATAAACAACTATTTTTAGTATAAAATTAAAATCATTTTATATTTAATTACATTTTTAATCAATTTTTACTAAAAATATATATGTTCTTATATACAGCATTTATTTCAACAAAGTTTAGACCTTTCATCAGTATTTTATAATAATTTTAAATTTTAAAACATTTCTGATAATTTCATTTACTGAAATCCTTCATTAATTAAAAATTCACACACTTTAATTCAGGAAATATATTAATTTTTAATTAATATTTTTATTGAAAATAAACTCTTGAATGATGGTATTGACAATTCTTAATTGGGGTCGAAGCCGCCAATCTTCGACATCTTAGAATTAATATAGGCCTATATTAATTCTAAGATAGAGGTTACTTATGGGGTCATTTATTAATTATGTGTACAGTTTAAAAGGGATTTAAGGAGTACATCATTATGCACGATTGGAAGGAGGGATTGTCTACATGAACTTTTCCGGTGGTATTAGAGCCATAAGATTTTGCTCTTATACGCCTATCAGTGATGCTCAATCTTTTGTTAGTCAATACATACTATTCAAAATGGCGGCACATGAAGGCGAATGGGTTATTGCCATGCAATATCACAAGCAAAAAATGAAAATTTTAATCAGACGCCTGGGAATATTTTAACATTAGATGAAAAGAGTGAAAAGGCGTAGTGTAGTTTCTTTAGGCAACAAGGCTACGACACCTTTTGTGACGCCTCCATCATGGGATCCCTCGGCGGCTTCGACCCCAACAACATCGCAGTACTACAACGTCTAGGCATCAGCCGCAAATACTCCCGCATGATGACCAAGCTTATGACCAGTGACTGCATCAGATGGAGCCGAGAAATCTACTGCAACCACTTACGCTACAGCACCGCCCCACGTCGTCACCTGTCTAACATCCAGGAACGTCTAAGCAACTACACACGGCCGGATGGCCGAGCGGTTAAGGTGGCAGCCCACCGCTCTGGGGGACCCGGGTTCGAATCCCGACGGGTCAAAAAATCCCCAGGAATTTTTCGGGGGGTGATCCGTCCGGATATGTCGGGCCCCGTCCCTCACCACCCGGTCGCCCCATTGTGGGCCTGGCCGAATCCATGATGGCTTGCAAAAAGAGGCCCTCTTAGTGCCCATAGGGCGGAAAGAGTTAAAAAAAAAGCAACTACACCAGGCACTAAGCTTTTCCACTCCTGGGACCGCATCCTACAGTTCCTGTACTTACACTCCACCAGTTTCCTAAACTATGTACTGTACCTTCAATTCAGCCAGGATGGGTGCCCTTGTCGCGATTCTACTTATTATTGTATGTTAGGCTATGTGCCCATGTCGCGATTCTACTTATTATTGTATGTCTGGCTATGTGCCCATGTCGCGATTCCACTTATTATTGTATGTCTGGCTATGTGCCCATTTCGCGATACCACTTGCTCATTATGTTTGGCAAGCTATGAGCACATGTCGCGACATCATTTACTCCTATTCGGCAGGCCATGTGCCCATGCCGTATTCTCCAAGGCCATAAATTCTGGCTTTCTTTGTTACATACTGTATTTACCCATTTTATATTTACTCTCCACTTCTTTATAAAAATCCTTGTAATTTGATTTAGTTTCAATAAAAATGTTTCAAATTTGTTCAAAATGGCTGTAGTCAGGACCATCTTAACAGCATTACAGACCCTGGGCAAAGCAGTGTGTCGGGCCCCTATGACAACTACTCACAGGAATAGAAATGTAAATGGTCGATAAACGGAACGATACAAAGCAGAAAAGAACTTAAATTAGTAATTAGTGAAGTAACTATACGCCTTTGATCGATATGTGTCATACATGATACATACCGATAACATATACAGATTAGTATGAGATCCCTAGGTTCGTGAGGCCCAAGGGCAAGTGCCCATCAGGCCCATGCATCAAGACGGCATTGGCTATAGTACAGCAAAAACATAACCAACTACAGGCACTATTTAAGATACAAGATGTATGTACAATACCCAGCGCCGTAACTAGGGCGGTGCCCAGGCACAGGGCGCAGACCCTGGGGGGCGTAGATATGACCTGTACCAAGTTTTATATCATACTTTTGGGGTGTAGTTACAGAAGCTCACACCGGGCGCATAAAAGACTAATTACGACCCTGACAGTACCTACATGGACTACTTGTAAAAACATCACGTGTTTCACATTTCCACTACACTTGCACTCAATGTGAACGTTTCAATAATACTCACAACGACTGTAACTGTGATATACAAATTAATGGTAAGTGAAAGATTAGCTAAACGAGAACAGCGCTTACAATTATAAAAAAAAAGTTGTTCCTTAGGCCCCAAATACTTAGAGAAATGTTGCCTGGGTTCATCAACGACTGTACACATAATTAAAGAGAAGACTGTATACCAAAAGTTTATCATTGTACACAATAGAGGGAGGGGTCAATGTAGCTCAACAAACGTACACGTAATTAATGAACTATTTATAAATGACGTCCACACTGGAAGGGAGGGAGGGGACAAAGTCGAAAGGAGGAGGGAGGGATTGAACTTCAATAGACGTCTGTTTTATTTCATTAAGTTTTATACAGTTTTTTCATTTTATTATTCATAAAGTGATAAAGGCTTTGAGGGGATTAAATTTTATTTGACGTCCGAAGAGGGGAAGAGGTTACTTGGACAATGGGTGGAGGATGAGTAAACATTTCAAGAAAAATGCGAACATAATTTATGAACGGATCCTATTGACAGTATTAAAAATTTGAAATATTTGCCCTTTACATCTGATACATGCAACTATTATAAGAATATAAGTATAAGAATAGTATAAGAAAAGTAATGCCGGGTTCACCTCGGTTAATTGGGCTAGATAAGCGGAGTTCTATTGTATTTTAAGGGCAGTTCAGTTGGTTTAACCATTCTTAAATTCCACTAGAGTCTGCCAAATGTTTTTCTTACATATAATCATACACCGTTATAGAAAATTATAATTTTGTATACAATTGCATGAAATGATTGTGATGAGTAAATAAAGATGTGTAATTTATATTAATAATAAATATATTGTTTGATATCAGATTGGGTCATTATATATCATAGACAATGAAGGTAATTTAGAAAATTATGTAAATGTACTGTACATATATTTCCTATGTTAAAGCAAAGGATTGTATTTTATGTAGGTTAATATGTATAGAGGCCAAAGATCCAATAACTATTTATTAAAGAAATTAATTTGGGACAATTTCGTTACAAAATAAATTAAATAATGATAAATTTTATCATTTTTTAGTCTTTAATATGAAACAAACTTTCTTGCACAAATGGCTATATGATGTAAGATGGGTATGAGTTAGTTTCTGTATACTTCCCTTAACCATAGTCAAATGGTTATAGTGGCAATGAATGATAAATAAATAAAGAGTTTTTCTTCTATATTTTAGCATATTTTTATTATATCTTTGCCATTTTCTAAAATATAACAATAAAAATCAAAAGTAAAGCATAAGGAATTGATTTTAACAAAGGTATGTATAATACATACCATTTTAGAGCCCATTGTGGCATTAGTGGATAAAACCACAAAATACTGTCGTGGGTTCGCATCTCATCAACGGGCTGGCCGGCCATGTCAATTTTCCAGGTATTCTTCATGTTTGTAACATCTAAATAGGGGTCAGTTTCCCATAAAAAGCCCTCTCCTATGCAAACAAACAAACCATTTTATAAGGACTTTCAATTATGTTTGAGAGGAACCATTGTAAAATATGCATTGTATTATAATTTGTTCATCTCTGAACTATAATTTAATTATTTAAAAAATTTATTTATTATATTTACATAAATTTACATGATAGACCTATATATGTAAGAGGAACAAATTTAAATTTGTTATAAGCCTACACTAATTTACCTTGAAGTTTTATTTTTTAAATTTTTACTATCCTTGAAAGAATAAAACACGAGTTTGACATTGATAATAATAAACATATATTTTTAATACAGGAAAAAATCAATTATTATCAGAATTACTGACATATTTACTTCTTTTAATAGTTAAAATTCAATAAATAATTTTAAAGCTATGAATATTAATATATAAATGTAGCAAACTTTAAACAGTACCTAGTACTAAAACTATACCTAGTTTTAAATGTTAATGATACAATAATGCTTGAAAAAGTATATAAAGGATCATTTAATATTAAATTTGACCTCAAAATAGTGATCATTATAAGTTAAATATTTGATTAAATCGATTGAATTATAGTATAGCTGTACTATAATTAAAATTAGGACACATTTAAAATAATTGGAACAAGAAAAAAGTAAAAATAGCATCATTCCATTGAATAAGAGAGCTATTTGTATGCAAGTTATTATTATTTTTTTAATTTTTTAAAAATTACTTTCGTTGTCTGTCGAAATTATATATTAAACTCATCGCATGCACTCATATTGCGTGGCATTATACAATAAGGAATGTGGCCAGCATTAAAAGTGGTATTATAAAACTTTTAAATATAATTTTTATATGAAAATCATACTTTATAAATATAAAAATTCCATTTGTATAACCTCTTTTGTTACTACTGGCAATTAACACAGAACTGTGTGTTGTAAAGATTCTTCGATATGAGGAAAAATACAATTAAAAAAATGATTTTTTTCCACTTATTGATGTTAAGAAATAGTACCATTGATAATGATCACTAAAAGAATACTCCAGTTTACTTCTCAAATAACCTAGATAGAAGATAAGAGTGTGTCACAATGGTCCAATGAAGGTGCATTCACAGAAGGTAAACTATGTAATTGCATTTTTGTGGAAAAAAAAATGGGACAGGTGTCCTTGAAAAAGGAAAATAAATTTAAATTTCGGTTCAAAATCCCACAAACTGAAGAGTATTTAAGGCAGAACTAGGCTCACTTCATCAGTACAAAGCGAACAGTCTCGAAAGAGTAGTCTCCTCTTAGGTAAGAAAGAATTTAATAATTTCCATATAATAATTTAGAGTTAAAAATTATTCTTAACTTTGTTTTATCTTAACAGATTTATCAATATGAACAGTACAAAATTCTCAGCTCTTGCCATTGTTGTCTTGCTGGCATCATCATTCACGTTAACATTAGCAGGCATGGGAGATAAAGGAATGAAGGGAGGTGGACTGGCTTTAGCAGCATTAATGATGGCCATGCAGAATCAACATCATCATAAACATATCTTGCCAATCCCCATTCCAATTCCAATTATGAGCCATCATGGTGGTGATGATCATATGCACTTCGGATTCCATGGGTAGGCAAGTTTCATTTTATATCCTTGTTTTACTAAATTTATTTATTTATTTGTTTATTTAACTCTAATAAATAATGCATACTTAAAATTTTTCAGGCATGGATGGTGAGAGAAGAGTTCAAAATCGACAAAGTTTTTCTTGTGTTTCAGTTTTGTATTGTTTGTATGCTATATTTTTTTTATCGTTGATAACACAGCTGTAAATACGCAATTGCTTTTTGTGGATGAAATAAATAAAAATAACTTTAAAATAACTGAAAAGTGTTAATTTTTTCTTTTATTATTTAATATTTAAAACCTACAAAAGAAATTACAATTTATTTTCGACTGATTTATTGAGATGAAGAGGTCAGCAGGATCATTCCTCCACGTGTTAGACCCATAAAAAACTTTCAGAATTTAATATTTTATGTAAAAATTTAATGATAAACTAATATAAAATAATAAAATAAATCTTGTTTTCATTAATTTTATTGATTTTATTCGTGTTCTAATGGCTGTAAGAGAACGCTGAAGACCCACATTTGTAATTGATTCGCAATAATCTGGACAAGTTTAGACTCGGGATATACAATTATTTTTTAAAATTAATAACTTATTAATATTATTTTTTGTTAAAATTAAAAGAAGATAAGGCTATTTAAAAAAAAATAGGCTTTAATTTAAAGTGTAATTATCACTACTTCGTTACCAAAAATAATTTTATTCGTAGGACAATAGTAACACAAGAATGACGAATATTTTAAATAATTTTAAAACATTTTACGAAATTAAATTTAATTTAAAATCTTATTAAAAATAAATAAAAACTAATAAGAATTTTAGTTCGATTATTCAATAAAGTCCAATAATCATTAATAATATTTAATTTCAAGAACCTTAAATATTTTTATCGTTTATAACGATAATTAAAATGTTTAAAAGTATATTTCTTAATTATTTTATTTAAAAATTTTATTTTTTAGCTTATAAAAATGCAAGGAAATAATTTTTTTTTGCAGTATTAATCAGTATATCAATGAACAAAAATCAATTTAAAATATTTTTTATTTCAACTTTTAATATATAAACACATAAATATGTAAACATGAATTTTCAGTGAAATTAAGTCCAGATAATCAAAGGCTGCACGCAGGTATTCACACCAAAATTCGAATTTTTATGTAAAAAAAAAAAATAATAATTTTAAAACAATGAAATTAAAGTTTATTTCTGTAAAAGTTTGTAACTATTTATTTTATTAAAATATTTTTATATTCGAAAAGGCGTAAGGAGGGGACGAAGCTACTTGGGGGTTTGAGGATGTGTCTCGCCCTCGTCAGTGGAATTTGCAACGTCTGCAAACTCCACTGATTAGTAGAAATACAGAAACATAAAGAAGAGGCAGCTTAAGGATAGTTCATACAAAGAAAGTTGGCTCTCTTTCTACAATCTCTCCATTGAGACGATTAAGAGAAGTACAGAAGCATAAAGAGGCTTAATATCAGTCGGAAAAATCGGCCTCCATGGCCGATACCTCAGATAAATATCTAATTACGACCCTGTGGGGAGTCTCCACACTCTATTCATGGTTTATGAAAGTCGTGAGCCCCACTCAAACTTCTCAGTTCTAATACTAATTAAAGATCATAATGTGATCATATCTTAATAGGGACGGCCCGTAGCATTTGGCTTGTGCCGGACACGGAGGGCCCCAAAATTTAGTATTTTATGCAAACACGTGATATAAATTGTGATAAGTTAGGAGAAGGGTAAAGTCCTATATTCGTGTCTGTCTCAGACGCTATCAAATTCTCACATCCCACGCATCATATAAAAATAAAAGTTAATATATATATATATATATATATATTTTTTTTTTTTAATGAAATTTATTTATTTTTTACAATACAAATTACATTTTAATTTATCACAATTTTTGGAAGTTATATTTAAATTCTCAGTAGAAATTCTATAGTTATTAAGAAATTTTTACTACATCTCAAGTTATATTTAGAAACTTTTTCAAAACTTGCATTTCCGTCATTAAATACCATTAAAAATGTTATAAACATACAAAATAATGTTAAAACTCGTAAAAGATTTGCTTGAAAGCTTTTTATGTTCTACTTTGTTACCTCAATTCAGAATGTATTGAAAATCTACTGTTTATATTTAGCGTATTTGTAGGCCTATTCGAATATACGAAATTTTACAAATTTTACACCCATTTTTCTAATATTCTGTAAGTTAAAGACTGTATAAATGCGAAGTTTTTTGGTGTATAAATTATAGTAATTTTATAATTTTATTTAAGAATTTTGCAGTGTGAAGTCTTGTTAATATATGGAATCCAGTGTTTTTCAATTTTTTGGATAATATCAAGAATTGTAATGAAAAAAATGCAAATTATTTAACAGATTTCAGCAGGAATTTAGAAGATTGCAAAGAGAAATACTTTCTGGATTATACAGATTAAATTTTTCCCTGAAGAAAATCAATTATACACCGAAACAATAGAGAAACTGTAAAAAATGAACTTATAAAAGTTTAAAAATTTATTTTTCTTTTACTTCATATGTTTAATGATAATTAATTAACTTAAACAAACAGGACATTGTTCATAAAATAAATAAAAAAAATATATATATAATCAGCCTAGTTTTATTAAAAATTACATATTGGAATCGATGAAAAGTGATTCAACTCTTATCCTCATAAAAAAATATATAAAAATAAAATAAAATAAATCAGCTAAAACAATATTACCTTTTATAAAATATAATGAATTTTTCCCTAAAGCCAACACACAACATCCCTATTAAAAATACATTTTATAATATTAAGGTCAAAAAAATATCTATAACAATTGTTAAGAATTCATTTAAGAAATATTGACCAAGAGTGTTTTGCCTTCTTAAAGAGTTAAAGTTTTTAGTCATGGAAGTGACCTTGAAAAGTATCAAAAGGAATACAGTACCCCTCCAAAAAATATATAAAAAAATCCTTTGGGGAAATATAGACAGTTGAAAGATGGCATTAATGCATCAATGACTTCGTCCGTGAACTTGAAGAGTGATTTAACGTCATCTACTGAAAAATCAGGACAAAAGACATCGAAAAAGGAAGAAATTCGGAATTTACAAAAAGTTCAAAGAACTATTTTAAATTGTTATACTTCCCCGTGTAGGGTATTTAAAGGGATTCAAGGGGGATGTCGTGTAGACATTCGAGCTGGATACACACTCTCATCACTGTTGTAAGTCCGCTTACTAATCCTTTGCGTATGCTTGTATTAAGTTTACTTATAGCTTGAAAAATTGTTACAGACAAAATGAGGACAGAGTATCGATCCTTACTTCTGTGTGTTTTCGTAGCATTATTTTTGACTGGTACGGATGCTGGTATGGGAGATAAGGGTAAAGGTTTGGGTAGTTTAATAACAGGTTTAGCCATAGGTATGATGAAGCATCATCATGGACACCACATTCTGCCCATACCTGTACCGATTCCAATTTCACACGGGGGAGGTGGAAAAAAGATTATACCATACCCGTAAGTATTGTTTTTTCTTTTTTATATCTTTAATTTTTTAAAAATGATCTTACTTTATCTTTTACTTTGTAGTGTTCCCCATCATACGCATTCTTTCCATCACTATACGTCTCACTCAGGTTATGGTGGACACGGGCATCACGGGGGTCACGGGGTCACGGAGGTCACGGAGGACATTACTGGGGTTGAAATTCAACGAATATAAGTGTAAACCAAAGATATTTTTAAGCGTATAAGATGTCATTCATACCATCGTGGTTGTAAGAATTTGTTGTACATATTTAAATCATGTAACACTCATAAATGCTATCTATTTGTATTAACACTCGTTTTGTAATAAAAGCTGAATTATTTAAGGTTTGTAGTAGTTGTAATTTTTTGTTGTAAATATACTTATAAATTTTCTCGATCGTTTTATAACTACCTCAATAACAAATGTTATTTTTCGAGCTGTATGTAAACTTAAACAACTGCATTTAATAACCATGTTTTAGCAAATTAAAAAGTCTTCTCCGGTATAAAAAAAGGATTAACACAATAAACTGCAATATAGCCTATATATTAAAATATTTTAAGATTTTTAAAGTTATTTAACTGAACCAAAATTATTAATAATTTGAAGTTGCAAAATCAATAGTTTCTATTAGAATTTGATGTATTTTAATGACATTTTTTTTGCTCATTTCTACTTAAAAAATAGGCATATATTCATAATATATATATTAAATATATTTATAAATGATCATTATAATCTTTTTCTTATAAAATTATTGAAGATCTGTCGGACAGAATATTAAAATTTGCATTTGTAGAGAGCAATAGGGACTTTTACGTAAGACAATAATATTTTAAATTTCTCTGCATTATAAATAACAAAAGTTTTATATTTTTACGAAACTTTCTTTTTTTTTAGGAAGGAGAATATTCAAAGTAGTAATTTATTTTCTATAGCAAATGTTTCCTCTGCTTTTTATGAGGGAAACCTTATTTAAAATCATTATTCTCCTTACAATGTGGCTATCCTATTTATGAAAGTCCAATAAAATATAAAGTGCATCCATTAAAGTTCCTATCCCCTGCCATTTTTATTTTAATATACAATAAAAAATATTGAGAGTATTTACATAATTTTTTTCAAAAAACTGAAATTAATTCAATATATATTTCAATTTAATTCAATTTTTATTAAATATTCTGCTAATAGTTATTTTTTCGTTCTCGAACATTAAATAACTTTAATTAATATAATTTTTATAGTATGAAATTTTAACTTCCAAGAATTTGAATTTTCAGAAGTTTATGTCTAAAATTCAGTAAAAAAATCCAATAATTCTGACTTAACATTTTATAACTTTTCAAATTTCCTTTAATATTAAAGTTTTTTATTGTAATGCACATACGCGGTGTGTATATAAGCGCAATAAATTGTTATTGAGGTTCTTCTGAATATTATTACCTAAAATAAAACAGTTTTTATATGATTTATATATAAAATGAAAGGGGGAAAACTCTTCCACTTCCTCTTCTAGCACTCAATATTGACAGTAAAGCAAACTTTAAGGCAAAACATGAGTTTTTACACTGATTAAAACCTTAATTTCTTATTTATATTCAAATACCTTTATTTGAATATAAATAAAAACTGAGATAAAATGAGTTAAATCATTTAATTTTTACAATAAATTAATCCTGTATGATATTATGGATGTACAGAGTCAAACCTCTGAATAACGACCATTGACGAGAACATAAAAGTGGCCATTGTTTGGAGGTTATTTTATATGTATTTTTGTTTAAAAAATGGTCTCTGTTTAGAAGTGACAATTGTTGGGAAGTTTGGAAGTGGCCTTTACTGAAGGTTCGATTGTATAATTATTATTATTAGAGTCTACTCAGTCTAGAGTGAAGAAAGGGAGAGTGGGAATGAAGAAAAATTCTTTTACAGCTAAAGCTTGGCGTCGAGTAAGGAGGAACGAATTCAAATTATTTTGAAGGTGAGGAGACCCGCACCCAGCATAAAGTTGCCAAAAATTTTAACAGGCTACATACAAACTGACGTATGTGATTGTTGGGTAGTCTGGATGCAGTCTGTTAACTCTTTGTCAAGTTTACTTCTATGATTCCAGACTTACAGGACACCCTGCATTAATAATCTACTCGTATAAAATGTAATTATCATTGAGTGATGATAATTAATTAATATTTTAATATATTAAGTTACTTAAAAAATGAAAATGTAAGAAAATCTGATAGAATTTCAAGAATAAATCACCCAAGCAAGCACATTGATGACTTCTGAAAATATTTCCTCATACAAATTGGTGAAGCACCTGTGGGTTATAATGCTTCACGCACTATTTGAGATACTTAAAAAACCGTTAAAAATTATAAAGTGCTTTTATTACATAACCCAAATTTTAGAAACTAAGTAAGATATTTTTTAAAAGATTCACATAAACTTCTGCCGATTTTCGATTTTAAACTGATAATTTCAGATGATCAATTAAAACTTCATATAAAATATTGTTCTCTGTGAGATTGGTTTTGATTCAAGAAAAGCTTTAAGTGTTAAAATTTGATGTAGTGAGTGATTAGTCCTTTCAATTACTTTGATGATAGAATGCTACCTTGAACATGGCAGCATCTGTGGCCTGCAAAGTTGCTGATAAGGTAATTAATAAAAGTAGTGAAAACTAATATCTTTTGTATTTTCTTAAAGATTAAAGGTGTACTTTAGCTATTTGGCGGGATAATCATATCTTCTGTCTTCACGTTTGTACCCACGTGTAGGATGACAAATAACGATCGTGTGTTGTAGCGCCATCTGCTATCAGATTTTATTTGCAAATTTTAATTATTCGCTAAGTTCTAATTGTTAAAAATGTTTGCGAACTATTAAAAAATGTACTGTCGTTGGCAATATACATGTGCAAAGTCTCAACTAGATCTGAAATTGAGAATAGCCTAAATGAATTGCAAAGACTTTACCTGGACAGACAAACAAACAGAGCAAGTTAATGTAAAGGTTTAAAAACATATTCTCTCCCAAACAAAAGCATATATTTAGTACGTTGAACATTTGCAACAATCGGCCAAAAAGGGTATAATACTCCAGGACTCTCTGCTATAATACTCCCAGCGCCTTTCCTATATCATCTCAAGAAACCGATTTGTTCTCAAACAGAAACAAATTTTATCATAAGAAAAATGTAAAATGGATTAAATTTTAATTTTATTTTCAGTTTCGGTGTAAAGGCCAGTTTTTATTATTGCAGTAACCCCTCGATATATCGCGCCTCGTTATATCGCTCTTTTTTGGAACCCAAAATTTTAAAAGCACTCGAATCGATAAATTTTAAAATATTAATTGCCATTGAATTCCTTTTTGCAACGAATACAGTATTTTGTTCCTGCCATTGTCCTTAAAACTGTGATAGTTTAAGGACAATGGCAGGTGCAGGTGAAACAACAAATTCGTCAAGATCTAAATAAGCAAAACAGGTGGACAGATCATTTATGTTTCCTTTTGATTTGCCTTTAAATTTTACAAAAACAATAATGCTAAATGGGCATTTAGCATTATTGTTTTTGTAAAATTTTGTGGTATCGATCGCGGTAAAAGTTCGTGGTATCGATGTTTACGTAAACGCCAAATCGATATAACCACAAATAAAATTCTGTATTGCAAAACTAAGCTTATTTTATATGAGAAATTCTTGCTGGTAAAAGATTAGAGGACAAAGATTCCATAACATGTATAATCTGTTTAGTATAAGCCCAGAAGTTTTAGTATTGGGTTATATTGAGCATTTTCTTTGTCTCCCGATAAGAGCGATATAACGATTGACTACTGTTTTGTACTATTTTACTATTTTGAAATTTAATTTTTAGTTTTAGTTTAATTAACTGGCTACCTGGTATTTATAAATATTAAATATTAATATTATAATATATAATATTATATTAATAAATTTTTGAATTAAAAATTAAACAGTCCATTATTTAACTCAACAAAAGTTAAATTGCTGGCTGAAAATGGTGGTAAGGTTTTAGTATATGGTATCCTTAGGTATAGTATAAATACATCACAAGAATGATTATATCAGTTTATTTTCAATTATACTTTTAGCTAATTCAAAAAAGAATGATTTTAATATATTTCTTTGGAAATATTACCGAAATATATAATCGATATAAATTGAATTACAATTTAATCGATATCGATCGACCATTAGTTGAAAATCGATATTAAGATCTATCGATCCCGAAATGATATACCTTAATACCCATATTATAAACTATACCGTAATACACTGTGTAGTATTGTAGTAGAATGAATAGTAAAGTATAATAGACACAGAAATAAATTTATGTAGTCTCAGAAAAATTATTTATAATTGTTTATCGTGACTTCCGGTCTAAACCGGAATTTCCTGTACAGGTAATCGTTGCCTCCGGTCCCTAAGCTTTTCGTATCTGAGCCGAATTTTTATCTGTCTAACGACGTTCTCGAGTTTACACCACTGAATATGGTAGTCGGTCGCGGGTTCTCACCTGACCAAGGGCTGGCACATGCAATTTTCCGGTTTTTCTTTACGTGACTAACGTCTAAAAATTCCATTGAAAAACCTCCGGCGTGATCGTCCCTAGGTTGTGTTTCCTTATGCAATCACCCAAACTGATACAAATATATTTTCTACTCTCATAAATATCATGAATTTCACTATCTTCTCTACATCCAGAGGCGGATCTACATAGGGACAACAGGGCTTAAGCCCTGAGTCCCTAAGTGTCAAGGGTCCACAAAAATTGAATTATCATCATAAATTTTTAATACTTTTTCATTAACAATGAGCACTTATCGTATAGAAAAATAGTTAATATTAATAATATATTCAATAATAATAATGATAATTTATAGTATTATGTGTTTTAGTGTAATCAATGTAACGTAATTGGTCGGGTCACCAAGTTGCAATTTTAAACCCCAATTTAAAGATTCTTAATCTAAAGAAAAATGGGGCCCTATTGGACTTCAATAAGCCCTAGGCCCTGAAAAACCTAGATCCGTCCCTGTCTACATCCCATTACATCCTTTAGGTCCAGATCCTCTGATTGAATTGAACAGATGGGATAAGACAACTGTCAATACGGGCGATCTGCCAAGAGGTGGTGTTTCCCAGGAGGACTTTCTATGGAGAAACTGGCCCTTTTTAGGTGTTTTCCGTATATCAGAAAACAACCAAACACCTTAAGTTGCTGAGAAAATTTAATAAATAACAAACGTTTTCAGCCAAACCTGTTGGCCATCATCAGGTTAAACATATTCGAATGCAAACACAAAAATGGAACAAAAAATTTAAATACAAACAAAATAAAATAACGGATAAAATATACATATAAGAAAGTAAAAAATAAATATAAATAACAAAAAGAGTATTGAGAAGGTTATTGTAGGTTTGAAGAGTATTGAAGGTTGTATTGAGAAGGTTAGAAAAAAGTGTTATTTGTGGCTTCATAAATGACATTATGTACTTTAAAAGATACGTGGACGATGTCCTGGTAATATGGAAAAATGACCAGAAAATCGAGGAATTTATTAATAGAATCAACAACAACGATGACGGCCTCATGCTAAAGATTGAACAGACGTGTTCCTCACGGATACATTTTTTAGACATTGACATTGAATTCAAGGAAGGACATTTGATTACTAAAGTGTACGTAAAACCAACGCATAGCCCTTTGTACATTCCGTCGCGTTCGAATGATCCTTACCAATACAAAATGGCTGCTTTCCGTGCCCTTGTTCACAGGGCTTTTCTCTACTGCAGTAGTGTGGTTGATAGACAAAAAGAAATCTACAGGATATCACATATCGCTAGAACTCTAGGGTACAGGGCGGATATGATAACCGCACTAATCAAAAACTACAAGATTAACAAAACAAAAGCTCAAAGAGGGGATTTCCGCAAATTCACAAAGTTCACGTATGACAGAAAGAAAGAAGCTATCATGAAGGAAATCTCAGCCCGCAAAAATACCAAATTAATTTTCAAGAGGGCTCCCAACCTGTACAAATTATTAAGGAACGACAAAGACAAAATTGATAAAGAAAGAATGGCTGGAGTGTACAAAATTCCTTATGAAAACCAAGAACTAGGCATTAATAAAAACTACATTGGAGTTACTAATAGAAACTTAGGGATTAGATTGAGGGAGCACAAGTACAACATCAGCAAAAGATCTAACGCCACAATTCTATCTCAGATGGCGCAGGTTGAAAGCTCGGTAGTCAAGTGGGGTGAAGCGGACATTATTAAACCTGTATATTCACCGACTTTAGCGTTTTGCGCCGAAAAAATTGAAATATTTAAGAGCAGATTACATAATGCCTGCATTAATGCCAGGGATGCTGAAGGGTTGCCTTCGGAATGGAAGTATTTAATTAAGAGGTTTGATAGCTCTTAATTTAATGCCTTGATTTTTGTTATCACTGCATATCTTATATTTGTCAGAATTTCATATAATTTATTGATAAATGCATATCTTGCATTTATTAGAGTTTCATGTAATTTATTAATGTTCATTTATTTAACCTATACATATTTTTTTATATTTTTTTGTTATTTATATTTATTTTTTACTTTCTTATATGTATATTTTATCCGTTATTTTATTTTGTTTGTATTTAAATTTTTTGTTCCATTTTTGTGTTTGCATTCGAATATGTTTAACCTGATGATGGCCAACAGGTTTGGCTGAAAACGTTTGTTATTTATTAAATTTTCTCAGCAACTTAAGGTGTTTGGTTGTTTTCTGATTTAATTTTGCTGAGTGAGTTCACTTCAATGTTTTCCGTATATGCGAAGAAAATCCGAAAAACTATGTGACAATGATGATGAGGCTTGGTGAATTAGTTTTATTTACCCAACAGTAAATAAAACTAATTCACCGAGTGGCAGAGTGATTTTATCCACTCTGCCACTCTGGCGGATCTAACTTTCTGGAGGCCTTGGATTTGAGGGTTCTTCAGGCCTCTTTTTAAAATAAAATTTTAAATAATAAATTAAATACTGTATATATATATGTAGGCCTATATATTTTATACATGAAGCAACATTTTATTAATCGTTACTAACTGTTACAACATTAAGTAGGTATAAGAAAGTCATGAAGTGACCAGTGCCCACATTACAATTATTTTGTAACATTAACAAATTTCTAAATTGGTATTGTTTTTTTATTTACATAAGTTCTATCACTTACTTAACAATTACCCACATTGCGTTGTGTTTTGGAGCCCTCTACAAGTTGAAGAATCTGGGTTCAAACCCTTTTGCCATTAGCCACTTCGGCCACTAGTGGAAACAGAACAAAATAATAAAATCATATATATATATATATGTATATATATATATATATATATATATAATATATATATATAATTACCTTGACATTAACCTTTTCGGTATTCGATTCCTACGTAATTGAAATAATTTTGGTACATTAGCCTCGCAGTTTCACTAGTCGCTCTGGTTATTTCTATGAATCTGAATATTCAAAATAATGCTTGAATTTTTTATAAGCAATTTTTTAAATTCAGATTCTATATTAATTTTCCGATATTTAGGCCAATACAAGAGATGGCTCATATGTAATGATAAGTTTTGGTCAAAATGAACGTAATATACAATGCATATAGCTGAGGGCATTCAGCCATCCCTTCTAACAATAGTCGATAAAGACCTTCAATTTGCAGCATTCATTTAGCACAATTTGTTTCGCATGATTACTTGACAGTTTCCTTTAAAATACCCAAGTTACAATTTTGCAAATATTTCATGATATTCAAAATTTAGCCTCATTACTTACGTATGATGTAACTTTTCAAGCAAATTTCAACATTGTAAAATAGTTAAACAAGTTGTAAACTATTGAAACTAAAATCCTGAAGTTTTTAAAAAATAATTTAAATTTAAAAATTTATTTAAAATTCAACCTAAAGTTTAAAAAATCAAGTTCTATGAAAACAATGTATTTTTGAAATTTCTTTTATAATTTAAGCTATTTTCAATAAGGAATTACGTATGGAAGGTAGGGGAAGGTGGGGCAAGATGAGGACATTAAAGTTTGAAAAGTCATAAGATGGCAACCACTTTAATGAGAACAACATTTTTTTTATTCTCAGCAACTACAACATTTAGTAATATATAATACAAAATTTAATTTTTGAAAAACGTTTTTAAAAACAAGAAAATTTAATATTTTAAAATGATATGTAAATGCACCATCTTGCCCCACCCATGAGGTAAGATGGGAATATTATTTTTATAGGCCTATACCAGGACAAATTAAAATGGTTAAACTGTCGTTTTCTTCAATATTGGCACAAGAACAACGGCTTGTGCCCATTTATTACAACGGCTACATTTATTATTATTTTCCGAATAAATAAATATAAAAGTTTGAACTTACTCGTATTTACTTTACCAGACGATAGTCACTTCGCGCATGCTCAGTTTCGCTATTTTGTAAGCAGACGATTTTTTTTTCGTGGAAAAAATTTTTATTTCGATTGTTATCTCACATTTTATTTCTTGTTAAGATAGTATTTAAATTAAAAAAATGTTTTCATAAATAAAATAAAACGTAAAAACATAAATAATAAAGTAATACGGTATATACTGTATAAATTTATTACAGTTAGATATGATTTAAAAGTGGAATACAGTCAAACCTGTTTTTATGCGGGGAATAGGGACCGCATAAAAGAAGATGCATAAAAAAAAATCGCGCGAAACTTTACGAGTGGCTATAAAAAGTAGTTTTCGCAACACAATTAAAAAAATATTTTTTATGCGGTGAATAGGGACCGCATAAAAAAAGTCTCACGTAGAAAATAACTCGAAACCGTACGAAATAACTAGGAATTGCTTTTTTAACTCCTTGGGCCTTTTTCTGCAACACCTAATGAGGAAAAAAATCCTCTAAGAATTTTAATTTTTATATTAATTAATTATTTCCACTTAAATACGAATCTAACATTAAAAAGTTAAAAATAATCGTTAAATAATGATTTTATTTGATAAATATAGCTGCAGGAAGTGTTATTTCATTTAACAAGGCGTGAAATTTCACACCTGCAGTCTAAAGCTGAAGGGAAGCTAACTTACCGCATCTGTTCAAATATAACATAATATTTATGGTTTTTATGCTATTAAAATAAGAGGGGACCGAAATAAACGTGAGAAAAAAATTTTACTGAATAAAAAATGAAAAAACCTGCTGATGTCATAGAAAACAACCAATAGAGTTTTTAAAAATTTTACAGGAGTCAATTATGTTCCAATTTGATTGAAATTTTCATATACCGCACAAAAAAAATCGCACAAAACAAATCGCACAAATAAAAATCGCACGGAAAAAGACCGCACAAAAACAGGTTTGACTGTATTTCATTTTCAATAAAAAGATCATTTTTAAAATTATTATTTTATATATTCGAAAAGGAGATATAGAATTATCAATGACAACGAATTTAAAACTAGTTCACTACACTATATTGCAATGCCTCTAGCCAGCAGCAGAATTCGTGGTCAACCTTGGACAAGATGGGTACCCCATCTTGCCTCCACCATCTTGACCCAACGTGCACTTTTCATAAGTAAACACCAGTGGCGTAGAGAACATAACTGGCGCCCGGGGCATAAATGGCGTCCGACACTTTATTGGCGCCCCTCTTCCCCCTCCAGAAACACATATAGTTTGTCTTGGAGACCATTTGGGCGCCCTTCTAAGAGTGGCGCCCGGTGCAGGATACACCCCCTTGCACCCCCCTCGCTACGCTACTGGTAAACACAAGTCAACTTTATTTCAAAACTAAACAATTTCAGTCTTAAAGGTTACTTCAAATACCATAATATCTTCGTCTAAAAGGTAATGTAAAAGTTCACAATAATACTTATTTTGTAGAAACTTTGTAGCGGGCGTAAAATTAGATGAAGTATTGCTGAAACATGGAAAACTATCTTACTTCCAAACAAAGAAAGCGATTCGGACGTTCTCTCGTCTCGTGGTCCATTTTGAGGTTGACATTTAGTTCCACAAATAACAGCTAGATGAAAGCACGTTAATCACGAATAAACAGACGTCTCCGTCTTACCCCATGGCTCCATCTTGCACCACCTTCCCCTACTCAGAAATTTAAACTTCTGCTCTTTATAAGCCTGATAATAAATTTTAAAAAATATATTAAGGCTTTAAATTATATAATGCATATACGAATATATACAAATTGTGATAAAGTTTCTTAAGATATTAAATTTTAATCGTAAGAAATGATAGAAACAGTACTTAAACTAGCAGGAAAAATGCTTCTGGTGACGCAATAAAGTATATATTCTGTAAAGAATTTTTGAGTTTAGAGTCTGAACTCGAATATATTTTATTTATTTATTTATTTATTTATTCGCTAGAATCGAAAGTTTAAAGAAGTTTTAATTAAGTTTTTAAAGAAAGGATGTTATTCCAGATGAAGAAAAATTGAAATAAAAAATTACAATTCGAAATTGACCTCGGGTTATAATCCGATTTCAATATACTTTCACGCTGTTTGTGAGAATTTTGATGTTAATTAATTTAATAAAATTAAACTAAAATAATAATAGAAAATCGTGAAAATAAAATAAAATATATAAATTAAATAATAAAATTCAAATGTAAAAAAATATAAATAATAACGACGTCTTCTCCTTCATTATTCTTGACTTTACTACTTGATCGACGAAACTTTATACACAAAAAAATAATTAAAACTTTAATTGATTATTTCCAAAATCGTGGATATTTTTACAATTTTACTGTATTTAAAAAATGTTTAAAAGCGCATTTATTGGTCGTGGTTTACGAGATTGAAAGTGGGAGATGGTGGGGTGGGGCACCCCATCATATACATCATTACAGTGCATTTATACACACACATTACGATTAAATTCAACGTTTTAATAGAGTCACACCCGAAACATCATAAAAATGCTTATCACTTCTACAACAATAAATATAATATTAATAATAAAAGTCGGTTCTGTGAAAAGCTTGAAATTAGAAAGAATTTTGAATTTAAGGTAATAAAAATTACTAGCGTGAATAATTTTTTAAACTAATTAAATAAAAATTATAAGATACAGTAGTACATTTACTCTTTATAGCAAGTTTACTTAATACAGTTCGAACCTGTAATAACGGCCACTTCTAAACAGCAACTATTTTTTCAAGAATTTTTTTAAAAGAAAATAATGCATACAAAATAATTTTTTTCTTTGTTTCCTTCAGCAACCGTTATTCAGAGGTTTATTATATTTACATTTATAGAAATTAAGTAATATATTTTAACTTTAAGTGAATCAAAGAAATTTTATTAATTTGTATATATATTTTTTTCCTTGTAATTTTTGAAAACTTTCATTTTTAAACCGATGCTAAGAAACTTCTTAATTTTCAATGCATAAATAAGCTTATATTTCCACGAAACATGGAAATGTAACTCTCGGTCGTTTAATATAAATCGCTTTCGTTGTTACACTTGTTAACATAGTTATTCATGAGTAACAATGGCATAGTGACACCATTATCTTATAGTAGGAAGAAGAAGCAGAACAAAAGATCTACGAGTTCAAAATGTATTTATAAACTGTTATCTTGTCGTCTATACATCCGAATCTCATATATCATACGGTAAAATATCGTACGAATTTATAATACTTACATTTCTTTACAATTAAAAATTGTTCAGTTAAATATTCAAGTAAGATATAATTTATTGTTCCCACAAAACTGAATGTGTAAATATATTACAAGGTAGCCCAGAAGTCAGTTAACTAAGCGACTAGCTTGAACTATCTATTAATTTATTGTACAACAAAGTTTTCATTTTGAACAATTTCTGTAAAGTTTGCAAATAATGAAATATTTGAATAAGATAATTTAATTGGGATGGTCCAAAAGTCAGCTGACTTTTAGAACTGTTATGTATTTTAAATTATTTATGATGAACGGGAATTAAATCTCTTCTGAAGCAACTGGACTTTGTAAAGGTACGGTACATAAAAGTATTGCTTCACCATTACTCCGTTCAGCATAAAGAAAATTGAATGTCAGTCTCTGTCTATCTGCCATTCCTTACTCTCGAGAATGATGTTAGATAGATAAAAGACAAGACCAGAGGTAAAAATCTCAGGGGCAGGAGGCCACGATTAACTATATATGAACTTCCGAATTGAAATAATGAAACTGGAAGTTACGTTATTTCAATTCAAAAATTTTTCCATGAAAGATGTTAGATAGATGACCGGCACAACTCTATTATTAAAGGAAAAGTATGATGTACAGGGACAAGATACTACTAATTTGAGGGTGGAAAGTATATACTTTAAATTGAATAAATTTAAAAAGTACGTATATTTAATTTATTTAATATGTTGTAGTTCAAAAGGATCGGTAATATAAAGTAAAAACGCGTGGCGCCATCTGGTATAATAAAATAACATGATAATAAACTTGATGGCGTTGTATTATAACATGATCTCATTTAAATAAATAAATAAATATATATATATATATATATATATATATATTTAAGCGGGGCAATCTCTGGGAAATCCGGAATCAAATCCGGAAGATTAACTAGGACCTTGGTTGCTGCCAATCTTTTTTTCACCTTCAACTTTGACAATATTTCGCCCAATTTTCCAATCTTCAAGAACGATACTTTATAAGATTTCGAAAAAATAATTAATGTTTAAATTATTCTTTCTAACACTAACATGCTGTTTGCAGAATAAAAATTAAACTATTCCAAAGGAACGTTCTTTAAATATTCCGTTTAAATATTGAATTTTCTATCAACGCTTCATACTTAGCCGATTCGAATTATTACTTATATGTGCGCATGACACCAACCTAAGGTCGCATAGACGGCCGGATGACCTAGCAGGGAAGGTGGTACTACTCTGGGGGACCCAGATTCGAATCCGGACGGGTCGAGAGATCCCCAGGATTTTTCGGGGGTGCTCCGTTCGGATATGTCGGGCCCCGTCCCTCACCACCCGGCCTCCCTATTTTGGGCCTGGTCGAACCCACAATGGGCTTGCTAAAATAGGCCCTCTTCGTGCCCACAGGGCGGAAAGAGTTAAAAAAAAAAAAGACCCAGGACTCGAGATGCCAAAGTTGAAAGATAAAAATTATTTTTAAGCTTTGGGGAGTTGGGCACCACTTAAAATATTATTGGCGAGCCTCTTTGATGGATTGATAATTGTATTTTATATCAATAGTATTTCGCAGAATATTAATGGAGTCGATGTGCTGTATTTTGAATGTGTATCATTCCGCTATCGTAGGTAAACCAAACAACTAAAATTTACGCAGTTTTTAAAAAAATACTTCCAAAACTTTTTATACAGACAGAAATTTATCAAAGTAAGATTAACAAAAAAGGCTCATTTATTTCAAGAAATCGATTTAAATCACAGAATTTTGTGGCAGAAATGATATTGTCGTATACTACAAAATTAACAATTCATGAATTGACTGCCTTTTTATTTTGGAATATTTAAAGTGAATATAGATATTTTTGATTTAATATTTCTATTTTTTAATAACAGTAAAATCTAGCTTTTTTGCTACTCATAAAATTCTCCTGTTAAACTGCATAAGTTTTAATATAAATATCGTCTCCAAGATGGCGTTTAATATAAATCAAACGCCATCTTGGAGACGATCGATCAAGATAGTAGCAATCTAAAGTGAAATTTATTCCCATTTACTTGGCTGACAGAACTAGAAAATCTTCCTAAACTCAACATTTTATTTAAAGCACTTTAAACAAAATTGAGCTTTGTTCCGATAGTTTTGGAACAGTTTTCCGAGATAAAAATTAAACATTTAACAGGATTCAGTACCGTATTTTAATTATTATCGGAGAATGTTGCAACATATATTAAAACATTGGAAAAAACTGTGCAAGTTTTACCTTTGCCCATTACAATTTCTCAATGTATGCACCTCGTGTTGCACATCCAACCGATAATCAAATTCTTCCCATGTTCGCTACAGCATATCCATTGTCACTCTTCCCACAGTAGCCACAATTATACAACTTTTGCAGATTACTCACATTGCACAATGGCAAATGATTCCGACTTTGTGAACTGAAGAACAAAACACCTCTATGATAAGACGCCTCGTTTACGGCGCTTCCTACATGTAGGCAGAGAGAGCACCGAAATGAAGGGGCCCCGAAATTCAAACATTGTTACATGGGCTAATGAAAGGAGCCATATTTAAGTTTATTCCTGGTACCAAATGTTCTTGTCACGGACCCGCTAGAAGTACAGCAGCAAACAAAAAAGACAGATGGAACAAGAAACTTGGACATACTTTTTAGATGATTATAGCTTAAACATAATTACTGGCATTTAAAATAGTAGAATTTTGGACGATCCTGTAGATTTAACTTCCAAAAATGACAGATAATATAAGTACCTAAATTATGATCATAAATAATTTTCGTGCACATTTATTTCATGAAATAACGTTTATAAATTATTTATCAAAAGAATAGTATTTGTATTCCCACGTGGTCTAGTGGTTAGGATACCTGGCTTTCACCCAGGAGGCCCGGGTTCGATTCCCGGCGTGGGAATCTATTTTTAATTTCCTTTTCCTGTGCACATATTTTTTTTTTTTATATAATTAGTAATTTTATGTATTTCCTTTTAAATTATCACATGACTTAACATATCTGTTCAATACAGTTGAAATTAATATGCAGACGTTATTTTTCATGTTTAACTATTTTTACTAAGAGAATTTAGGTGACCATTCGGGTATGAGCCGGGTGAAGTGAAGCTCAAACAGATTATTAATGGAAACGTCAGAATATATCGAAATAGTTAAAAAGTACAGTACAGTAATCGGAAATGTGTGTATAGATGGACAATTTTTTCAAGTTTATATCAATAAGAACGTTTATGATCCATCATATCTCGGCTGTTTTTACTGATGTGGCAGCAAATAGGTTTTTAAGAAAAAAATTAGCTTATTAAGTAAATTGTTGATTTTAGTATTAAATTTAAAAAATATTCTTTGGAAATCAACCTCTTTTCATCAAATAATTGCTTATAAATACGTTCTACGACTTTTCCCACTACAGTACATATTTCCAATTAAATCATTCTGAAATTAAATATTTCATCTGCATTTATCTATTCATCAAATATTAATAATAAACACTTAAATATACTATTTATTCATATCATACAGCAAAATTTTATTTTGTACGAGATTGATGTTTTGGCGGATGTCCACACCCTTAGTGTTATTCTAAGCATTTGTCACTTTTAGACTGGACTAATCTGATTTAAAAATGGGTATGAAGAGTAAAATATTAATTTTACTATTCGACCATCTATTAAGCTTCGTCGGGCCTCTTGTATGGCGATCAATCAAAAAATGACCTCCCAAAGGTTTTTACATTTTTGGACTTAGGTCAGACCTGGAAACATCGAAAAATGTAAAAAAAAAAAAAAAAATTGGGGTTTTTCTGTATGTATGGTTGTTAGTGAGTGTGTGTGTGTGTAATGGGAGAAATGGGAGACACGATTTATTTACCCTGTGTGAAGCTTAATAATTCGTGTACTTTTGTCGAAAATTTCTGAAATTTTTCAGAGAGGTTTATGTACTAGAGAGATTGATGCTGTTAAATTTTGTTGGTTAAAGGTCGAGGAGGTGGAAAGATAAATGGGTCGTGTGTATCTCCAGTAGGGTTAAACTTAATGACGTTTTTACTTGTTATTAGCATTTACAATATTTTTTATAAAAGTCATCCCTACTCTTAAAATTAATCTTTTTGCATTTTTATAGTAGCTAAAAATATATAACGGTTTTTAAATAAAATATCGTAACAGATGGCGCCACTAAATGTTGCTGGGAAATTAAGCAACTCGTTGCTGGAATTTGTTTTGGACTTTCCGCCCTGTGGACCGTAAGACCTTTATTCCTTTAACCCTTGTGAATTCGGTCAGATCTAAAATGTGAGACCCTTGTGAATTCGGTCAGATCTAAAATGTGAGACCCTTGTGAATTCGGTCAGATCTAAAATGTGAGACCCTTGTGAATTCGGTCAGATCTAAAATGTGAGCTTTGATTGGTGGAAAAAGGACGGGCCTGACATATCTGGAATAAACAGCCTCCCCGAAAAATTTCTAGAGTTACTCGCTGGGATCGATCCTTGGGTTCCCTAAAGCGATAGAATGAGGCCTTTTCTATTACGATTTATTCCGAAAATTTTTCCAATTAAAATATTTTATATTTAAAATAGAAGTTGCAAAACAATTTTTCTGTTAAACTGTAATGGGAAAATATTTTAAAATAAATCCTTAGTTGATGTATAAAATTAATTCAATTCTTAGTTACAAGAGGGCGCTTCATGACACCATTTATTCATTAGCGTTTAAAAATACATAAGTAAATTTAATAATTCTTCGTTTTTTACAACCGCTTCTTGTCTATTATATTCACTGTATCTTAATAATTTCACTACATTATAGTGCGGATTTTTTAGAAATATGAAAAATATGGATTTCTATCTTTGGTATAATAAGTTTAGAAAAATCCACATTATAATGTAGTGGAATTATTTAGATATCAAAAATGAAATTTACTGTAAGTTATTAAATTTATGTGGAATTCAAAAAAACCAGCCAAGCAGTACAAAGACTGTGCTTCTTGAAAGATAATTGCTGTAATTCATCACCAATAATCATAAATATAACTGAAATACCAAAACTCCTTACTGTTATATTAAATTATATTGTCAAATTATAAATAATTTCAAAAAATATCAATGGAAGTTTAACAAGGTAAATGTGTTTTGCAATCTTTATCACAGAAAAAACTTGTAAAACGTTATAAATCAATTTGTAACTTAAAAGGCAAGTGAAGGGAAGCAAATTGCTCGAAACGGGTCTTGCATGTAACTGTTTAACTCGACTTTTCTCTTTTATTGACCAAAAAACAATTTAAAAACGTTATTTAATCTTCAAATTGAAGACAGCACAACATACAATAAGGATTCTACCCTATCGAAATAAATTTATTTTATTTTTATTAGCTTTTATCGAAAGGAACGGCGTGGATTTTCTTCACAAGACATTATTTTAATATACAGAAAATTACTAGAAAATTACTACTAGAAAATTACTAAAATTACAGTCTTTAGTAAATTACTGACTATATTACCGAATTAGCAGTAGTAAACCTCTGCTAATTCGGTAATATAGTCAGTAATTTACTAAAAACTGTACGTCGCTATATACTGTACACATCGTCCTGTTATAATTCAGCAGTGTAATCTACTAAAGCTCAGTAAAACTAGAGCGCTAATTGTAATAAATTACTTCTCGTTTTCTACATCATCAGAAAAAACACTCTCTAACTCGGACATACTTTACTCCTAATAGTCCGAGTTAGTAAGGGTTTACTGTACATAGAAAGTTTTATACATCCCTCATAATGCTTCAATCCATTAATAGAATGACACGGTTAGGGGTAACAAGTCGTTCAGTGAGACCTTTCACTGAGTGAGTTTGTGAAAAATGTTTTGACCATGACATCAAAATCTACCCTTGAGAAACTAATACCCTAATTGAAAAGTCCTGTTTTATTGTTACGTACTAACATCTGTTTACCGACTCTGACAAATGCTAGTTAGGCAGCAATTTTTAAATTGTACCCACATAAGCTCCCAAGTTTAGATTTAAGAGAGGAAATTATATTATTTATAAAGTACTGTAGAAAGTGTTAAGTATTTAAGACCATATATTGAAGAAGATGGAGAATTAAGGTAGATGTTACTTTTAATTAGACTAGACAGGGGTGGTTCCGCGGGAGGTACAGGGTATAAACTTTCCCCATTGACACATAAACAATTAAAATTAATTTGTTCCATATTTGCCATCGCAAATGGCAAATATGGAACAAATTAATTTTAAAAAACAACGTTTTGAAGTTCGAACAAATCAAAGGAAATTGCACATTTAATCAGAGGACAGAAAAATAGAAGAGAACTCTACTTCAAACAATCTTGTAGTAGTCCATTAGTAAGAAATTTATAAATTTTATGACTTGTCTTTAACTAATTAACTCGGTCATAAGCCAATATATTTTCGGTCATTAACTTTCGTCTATCTGAAAATATTTTGAAATTGAATCCGTAGTGCTCCGTACTGCTTACAAATTTACGAAGAATTAATCTCTACACAGGAATATTTTATAACGAATACTTATTTTTTAAACTACCAAGTAGCAAATAAATGAATTTAGTTTATATTTTGCCATTTAAATACACAAAACTGAAAACAAATGTAAGATTAATAAACCTAAAGATATTTTTCCAATCGACATTATCTTACAGATCAGGGAAGAGGAAACATGATCAAAACAATTGCATTAATTATGGGTCATAGGCTTTTTGCTCGATACATTCGGGCTCCTGTTAGAGCAATTGTAGTACCACTACTTTAGCTAATTCTACCATCCTGTAAAATAATGTTACTAAAATTTGCTATAGATGTTACTATACATTTAAAACAAAATTCAATTAAAGCTATAGAGACTTACATAAAAATATATAATTTTTCGAGTCTCTTTTCTATATTTTTATGTAAGTCTCTATAGCTGCAAATGAAGAAAATACTTGGGATATGTCGTCTTTATGTATGACTTTATGCCAAATTCAATTATTTAATTATTTTTTTCAAAATATCAAAGCCAAACAAAATAAAAGAAAAAAATTCAGTAATGCCAAGTTCCTCGAGGCAAATATATGCATTAATATACTGTGTGTCAAACAACTTTAAATAAGGAAGCATAAGCTGGGATTCTCAGAATGAACAGAAGTAAACTTAGCCATGCTATTAGAGAAAAACGTTCAGAACTTGCTAATGTGAGGTGGTTTCTCTATCAATACAACGTTAAACAACACATTTCCAAGTGCAGTTATTAATCATTAATCATAGAGTCTTGCCACATCTCCAATATCCGAATCTGTTCTACGTTTCTGTGATTTATTTCTTTTGCCGCAACTGACAAAGCTACAACGATAACTTCGATAATTATGATGATTAACGATATCAAATCATCAGATGAACATGACAATAAGAAAAAATTAGTATTATTAAATAATCTGCCCTTGTAGAACATATGTTCTTTAATAGGGTAAAAGAAGTCAATCTGAAATATTTTAATCATCAGATGGTGTTATTTGTTCTAAATATGTTCTACAAATGCAAATGAAAGCATCTAATTCTGGCATTCTGTAAATCTGTGGATATTCTGCAAATGCTTAGAATGCTGATGAACTTTCTTTAATTAATTAAAACTGAATCTGAAAATTAAAGCTAACATTTACGTAAACATGTTAGTTAACTTTAATTTTAATAATTATAATTTAATAAATGATAATTAATATAAATTATTAAGAATATAAAGCTTTTAATCTGAAATGTATCTGAGAACGATTATGGCAATAAATTCCAGATAAAGAAACTGCAAATTAAAATAAACCAGCAACGAGTTGTTTAACTTTCCCGGCAACATTCGGTGGCGCCATTCTGTTATGATATTTTATTAAAAATACTTTTTATATTTTAAACTATTATAAATGACAAAAAGCTTAATTTTGAGGGCAGGAATGGGTTTTATAAGAAATATTGTGTGTTAATAACGAGTAAAATCTTCATTAAGTCCGACCCTACTCGAGATACACACGATCCTTATTATCTTCCCACCTCTTCGACCTTTAATCACCACAATTTAATAGCATCAATCGCCCTCATATGCAAACCTTGTAAAATTTCAGAAATTTTCAACAAAAATCACACGAGTTGTTAGCCTTCAAAGAGGGTGAACAAAATCGTGCCACATCCCTCCACACACTAACATCCAGACATACAGAAAAACCCCAAATTATTTTGCATTTCTCGACGTTTTAAGTCCAAAAATATAAAAATCTTGGGAGTCATTTTTGACCGATCTCCATACTTCCCCTCTGTTATATATAACAGCCGGGAAAGTAAAAATGAGACAGAGCTCAAGTCAATGCTAAATGTGGAGAGCATTCCTTTACGAAAGCAATAAAGTTATAAAATAAAATAAATATTACAAATAAAAGCACGCTGTTTTTACTATATTTTAAAAGTAACTTTAATTTACACCACTTTAAGATTTCAAGTATAAAAGACTAAATTTTGGAGTCTTCTGTATACATGCTCCATGCTAATGACCCTGCTGATCTTCTTTATCAGATTTCAATCTTAAGGAACAATAAAAAGAATTATATTATTACTTTTCAAAAGTTATTTAAAAATAATGTGAAAGGAGATTCCGAGGAAATTTTTATAAGTCCTACCTAATAATTATAAATTTAAATTATAGTTAAATTACTACTTTTTTGTGTAGTTATCTATGGATTTTAGTTTTCCTTTTGTATGAAGACATATATTATTTCGGTTATTGACGTTTCTATAAGACAGATTTATATTATTTCATAAGAATATCTGACTAAGAATATAAAGATTAAAATTACTACTCAACATAACAATTGTAAGGATAGTTATTATATTAATAAAATCATTTATGCGATCGAATCTTCAACAAAGGCCACCTCCCAACAACGATTACAGGAATATTTCTTTTTGAAATGCAAAATAACCTCCAAACTACGGCCATTCATCGTCACCATACATTTTCTCTTTTTTAATTTTGAATAGAACTAAATAACAATGGCATTGTTAATGTCAATGCTTCATCATTATATTGTTTTTATTTATTAGAAATAACGATATTGAATTAATATTGCAATTAAATTATGAGAAATAAATAGGACATTAAATCAAACAGAGAACCTATCACCTTTTTTTACGTGTAAGTTCTCATAGTCTACGTCAGTTTGGAAAGTCCTGAGGCAACACTTTGTACTCTAATTATTTTAACATATTAAAAAAAACGTTATTATTGGTATGGAAATTAGAATGGAGACTCCACACACATCCCTATAATGCATATACACGCACACGTGATTAAATTCTACATTTAATTGGGCTTATCGGGTTTCGGAGTGGGGCCACCCCCTTAAAAACCATTAAAATGTCGCAGGAATTGGAAATATCCTCAAAGTTTCGACTTTCTATATTAATTGGAAGTGGATGAAATTCGAGTTGCAAGATTTGAAGGCATGACACAAAAAAAACTGCTCTTCTATACAAAGAAATTAAATTGAAAATGGTATATTCAACTTTCACTTTACTTGCATATTAATCGAATCAGGATGTTACTTCAAGTGACATCACTTTAGGTGTGAACGACTTCAATGAACACAAACAGAAGGCTGCAAAATCCGTGTTTACAGGAATCATATTTCTATAGAATTATGAGTTGAGAATACATTCATGAAACCATTTAACTATTAAATTGAACGGTTCAAAAGATTACAGAAGTTTATATTGTGCTTCATTATTCTGTGCTTTGTTTATTATAAATTCCAATATGCTTACATTATAAAAATATTGGAATTTTAGAATAGATATACTTGCAATTAAAAACTTATATGTCGTATATAAATTGTTGTATGGCCACAAAAATCAAGGGTAGAATCAGAGGTGGATCTACATAGGGACTAATAGGTGTCAAGGCCCACAAAAATTGAATTATTATCATAAATTTTTAATATTCTATTTCTTATGTTTTTTTTATATAAGATATAAAGTTTGTCATTCAACACCATTTCATAAATAAATATATTTCAACTCTGATTTTGATGTTATTAAAAATGAATTTTAAACCTCAATTTAAAGAATCTAACAAAAAATGGGACCCCATTGGACTTCAATAAGCCCTAGGTCCCGAAAAACGTAGATCCGCCCCAGAGTAGAATACTGTACAAATAAAGGTTAGTTGCAATCAAAATGCTATCAAACTATTTAACTATTACGTCACTAATCAGTTTCCATTCCAACTGTTACGTCACTTAGTAGTTTCCATTCAAACTAAGTTTTCTCATTAACGAAAATCAA
Source organism: Centruroides vittatus (assembly GCF_030686945.1). NCBI lineage: Eukaryota > Metazoa > Arthropoda > Arachnida > Scorpiones > Buthidae > Centruroides > Centruroides vittatus. The sequence goes on along the minus strand of NW_027122666.1, from coordinate 1,345,651 downwards.
TAATTATAGATATAAATTAATACACATAAAACAAGAATTCTCCAATTTTATTCGGAAAGTAGGAAATTTTGTAATAAAATATTTTTATTTTTTCAAAAATAAAAACATTTTTAAAGTTTATTTTTACATCTAGAAAATAAAAGAGATTATTTTATTACACGCTGACAGTTTCAAATAAATTTCAATACAATGTATTACATGAATTTGAACTTTGTAATTTCTGAACCATTCAGTTTACAGGCAACTGACTTCAGGAAAACGTATTCTATGACCTGCACTTAAATAAAACTATTTTCTGGAAGAAAAATCCGGTTTAGGGAATTTCCCCCAAACGGATAAATAATATCTATACACATAGTGTTAGCATCCACGTGACATAATTCAACTTTTTACATTACGAATAGTCACGTGTTTTATCCATCATTTTAAATGACTTGGATAAGGAAATAAATACGGTATTCACGTCATGAATTTCTGCTCTAATTGAGAATCTTTTGCCATTTTATTTTATATTTTAAATAAATTTGCTGTCTCATTTGAATACATTTCAAATACTTCATGTTTATCGCGTATTATGCATCATTATAATCGTTGATTTCATCCATACTCTATATTTAAACAGCACCATGATAAACTCATCCATTTATCTTGCGATTTCTTCCATATATTATGCATCTTTATTCTATTTAGATAAGTGGCATTGTCTATAAATCATTTAAAATTCAATCAGATTGAAGCTATGCTGAACACAATTGAAAATGATGCCAAACAATAGTGATAAAAAGCTTTCAATAGTCGTTCTTATAATCCTTACATTATGTAGAATGATCCGAAATGAATTATATATTATCAAGTCCAATATACAATGCACTAATTAATTATTTAGAATCCGAAATCTTTTGTTAGATAATTGCAAAAGTAGAAAAGAGTAGCACGCATAGATGTAGATAACTGCGGATAATTGCTCCTTTCACTTATCAGCAACAATGGTGCGTTATAGCTTCAAGGAGGCTTTGAAGGAAAATTTGAATTAGGGACCCCATACGCAATGTCGACTTTAAAAATTTCTTTTGGAGGAATTTTTGGGAAGATACTGGGACCTCTGCTAGGTTAAGTTCTGCGCTGCGCCAGTGCATCCTGCACCTGTGTCACACCAGCAATCCAGAGTCCCCAGATATGGCCCAAATTTAAATTTCGATATTCTTATTAAAGTAATGAGTTTATAAAAGATTGGTTGGGGCCCTCTGTTGATGAGAGCCTCAGGCAATTGTCCTTTTTGCCCATAGGATAATTATTGCGCCACTGATCGGGAATGCTTTTTAGGCCTTCTAACAGTGTATTGCTAATTGACTTTCTGAAAGCATTGACTCTATTATCAATTAAAATCAATCTTTCGCGTAATTCGGATGATAAATTATGGAATTAAATCCCATAATTTATCATGAGTTAGTTATGGATCGAAACATTACTCATACCAATCAAACCTGTAAATTTACGGTTGACTGTAGACCTTTAACGTGTTGCATCTCGCGTTAACTGATCAATCAATCATTCAAGATTAGCTAATGCATTATTTTTATACATATCTTACACTGTTATGCGTCATAGGTGATAGATAATTTGATGTTTATTAAGGTATTACTATCGGCACACGAAAGGTTAAAGAACCAGTTCTAAAATACACAAGCAATCACGAAAAACTAAACATTAATTACAGTAAAAAACATGATTACTTCTTCCTTAATTACTTTTTCTAATAAAGTGGCGTTACTCTTTATAGTATCAAATAATTGACGTAACCTATTATTTTCTTGTATGAGTGTAGGATTACGGAGTACATTTATTGATGAAGTGTAGGAAAATATCTCAGACTTTATCACACAAAAGAGAACGATTTTATTTTTCCTACATTATTTATTTATTTTTTCATAATAGGATAAAAGGAAATATAATTTATAACAATTGCAAATACAGGAGCCAATTGAAATATGTATATTGAGATAGAAGATAGATTTGTATCTTTCATTTATTAGTGTCACTTAAATCCCGTACACTTAAAAGTCTATGCACTTTGGACGTAATTAAGATCACTTAATTAACGGATGAACCAAGTTATTCATTCAAAATTTCCTTTGACTTATTTTTCTTTTGTTCTATTATTTATTTTTTTCTCGTGTAGGCTCGTGTGTAGTAATACTGTATGTCTTATATGAATCCAGTGCGTAGAAAAATTGTTGTACATTTTTATTTAATTATTTGCATCTATTTTAATGCACACTTGACCTAACAGTGAATCTCTTCAGCTGTGAGAAAATTCACAAATTGACTTGAAAATAACAAGTAAAAGAAACACTAAAAAATACTTCTTCTTCTACTTGTTATTTTAAAGTCAATTTATCGTCCTGATTTTTTATTTTTTATTCACAAAGTTGAAGTTAATGTTGTAAACAAAATTATATTATTGTTTATTTTAAAATTTGTCTACAAAAAACATCAAATTTTCCCATAGAAATGAGAGAAATTGATTTTTTTATGTAATCATCTGACTTTATATTAACCAATAAAAATATACTAAAGGATCCTTAAAGTAGTATAAAGTGTAAAATTGAAGCGAATCCTACAGGATACTTCAATTTAATCGGATTTTTAATCGTGTTCCCTTTTTTTACATGGGTTTCAACTAGTTCTGCACTAAATTTTCGATACAATCTTCAAAGTTTCTAACTAAAAAATCATAATATTGAAAAAATTTACAGGAAACAAACTTTCTCTACTACTAATTTCTTTACGAGTAATTTTAAAAAATGAGAATAGATCCGTATTGTTTTAAAATCTCATTATAGATAACACGAATATTGGCTAAATACGGGACAGCGACCTTAAAAATCTTCGTAGAAACCTCCGTGAAATATTTAACAGATTGTGACAGGCACTATTCAGTTTCCTCCTACACTTGTCACTAAAGGAAGTCATCATTAGTCTATATATACACATAAAAAAAAGAAAAAAAAATCCTAAAGAAAATAATCACGAATAATCCAGGAATGCATTAATTAGGAATAACTGATAAAATGATCGATACTAGCGCAAATTAAAAGATGTTTTACTGCTATATTTAGAACATAAATAGGCATGACCTATTCTAAAACAAAGACAACCGTAGCTAACGAGTGATAAAGACATAGAAGTTAGGATTTATAATAGGGAAACTGTAATATTGTACAACAACTTATCAATTTTTTGGTACTTCCGGTTATTTTTTTGTTGATTTTCCAACTTATCTTACTAACCATAACGATAAATTAAGCGCCGTTTATGTGTACTGTACATCTCGTGTATTACGTCAATACGACAGTGCCTCTTCCTGTAGAAAATGATAAGGCGTTAACGCTTAACTTCATCAAATTTTCTGATTCAACGAAGTAAATCATGAAATAAGAAAGATATATATACATATATTTTTAACTGCGATTTGTTACAGGAAAAAGTAAGTTTATCGTGCTGTTTCTTATGCGTTAGACACAAGAAGGAAGAAGAAAAAAAATCTGTCGAGAAACGCCTTAACACCTACCAAGGAGAAAATACACTTATAAAAAAAAGTCTGTAGTTCAGTTATATCCTTCTGTCGAGGAAAATAATTTCCAGTTTTAAATTTTATTATAGATTCTACAACTAATAAAAAAATTCTAATGCATAATTTAAGTGGTTATTTATAACAGAATGATTAAAAAAATCCCGCAAAAAATTTATATTATATTCTATTCTTACTAATGAATGAAGTTAAATTTTATATAAATTTCACCCTCCTCTCTTTTTAAATTTAAACAGTATCGTCTAGATACATTTATTCTATACAGTAGTAAGATTTATATAAATTGGAATTTATGCTCGAGGTTATACAGTATTTTAAAATAAGATATCATAAACCTACTTTTTATATGTTTAATTCTCGTGTAAAAAATTAACGTTATATAACTTTATAAAAAAACAAATATTTATTTTAATTACGTTATTGGGCTGCAATTTTTAAACTGCACACCTATAACGTAACGTCCGTCTGTTTGTCGTTAATCTCAAGAACGGAGTTAGGTAGATGAAAATCAAGACCTGATATAGAAAGGCCCTATTAAGTGTATTCGAATTTCCGACATCGACAGGAAGTCACATGATGACAACTAAAAATTAAGAATTGCAGTCCGGTGACGATGTCACAATAAGTAATATGGATTTTATTTTTTTTATCGATTTTTCATGCTGTATAGCGTTTATTCCATCATATAGAGCGTAATCAAAGCTTATTAAATCATAATAATATATATATATATATATATATATTATTATTATGAAGTTTAAAGATATATATATATATATCTTTATATAAGTTTAAAGATATATATATATATATCTTTAAACTTTTTATTTTTATTTCGAATTTTAACAAATGATGTTCTGTATGATAAAATGAGATATAAAAATTTTCTTGATGACACGAGAAAAGTCATATCTGATATGACTAATCCTATAAACAACGGATAAAAATAAGTTTATTATAGAAAATAATAACAATTTCATTTAATATTCAGTAATAAAAACTTTGGATGTATGGAATCGTAAAATACTATTACTGAATTTATTAATATCCAGTGGCTCTTTATCCTGAAGGAAAATTGGTTTGAGGGGCCCTGTTGGTAAAGATCCCAAACTAATCTTTAACAAGAAAGTATTTTCCCCAAAAAATTCCTTCCAAGAAAAATGCCTGTACATGGAGACCCTTTAAATCAAATTTGCCAGGGTTCCATGAAGCTAAAAAATAAAATGGTACAAGCTTAAGTTTGCTGTTATAAATTTCGAGTTATTCAAGGGTATTTTCTATACCTGAATATCACACATATATACTGTGAATTTCTCGTGTACTAGATGCGCTTGTGCAAGAGATCGTCCATAAATTAAGTAATGATTTTATACTTTTCAAGTGCCATCCCAAGCTCCGTAACGCTCTCTCTGTTGCCCACCCCAAAATTATGTAAATTATGTCCTCGATCAACCCCCTTAATTTAAGCAATTGTACACAGCATGGAGTACTGTATGTTACATTATTTTAACGTCTTACAGAAGACAAAAATGTAAAAATTCATGCGTTAATTCTGAGTGTTTGACTTAATTTAATGAAATGTTACTTATACAAGTATATTATTAATGAATATTTTTTAAATAAATTCGATTTTGACGGACTTTCGGAAATAGCGTACACCCGTTAAATCCGTTAAACCGGGGTTTACTATATATCGAAATAAGGAATCAAATTTTTATAGAATATATCAAATGGGAAGAGATTAAAGCATAATAATTACGTTAGTTCTTAATTGTAATATTTGCTTGAATAATTTCAGTTATTACTATCGGATTAATTCTATCGTAACAGCAAAGTAACGGGTGGATAAACGTTACGTATATAAAGTTCGTTTCCATACATAAACCCATATAACATTTTATAAAGTAAAGCTAATAATAACAGTAATCAAGTTCTGTACCTCATAACTAACATAGAATAACGTGACATTGCGATTATATAAAAGAAATCAAAAAATAAAATTAGAATAAAAGAAATATAAAGAAACGTGAAGAAATAAAAAAAATGGAAGTGTTTCATAAAATACCTAAATATAAACTCCATACTTAAATATGTGCCGAAACTGAAATATAGTTTTATAGGACAAATCAGTGTGTTGCATTTAATTAGACTTTAATTATACTTTTTACGTTGTTTTCTTTCTTAAAGTAATTAATTAATATCAATAAATAAATTTTAATATATTATAATAATTGTATATCGATTTACGAAAATATAGAAGCCGGCGTATAAGACCCACTCCATTTTCTAAAGGCATTTTCTTTTTACATTAAATTTTAAATCTACTTTATTGGGCTGAAATTTTCAAATTGCAGATATATAGATTCTCACTCTCGTCTGTCTTCTGTCTGTCCGTCCTTCCTTAATCGCGAGAATGGTAGATGAAAATCGAGGCAAGATATGGAAAACTTAGGAATTAACTTTAAGTGTTAGGGATTTTTTAAACTAAAATATGATTAAAAATTCACTCATTTTGACGATGTCACAACAAAATAATTGCTCGTTGTAAAATAAAATACTGTAATTTTTATATAATTGATGTGTAAAATGTATTTAGGTGCAACAACAAAAAATATTCAAGTACAAATAGCAACAACATTGAAACAACTTTGCATTCCATAAATAAAAATAGGGAATTTTCAGACAGTATTTTTGAGAAAAAAAGTGTGCCTTATAGCACTTTCCCTTCGCCCAAAAGTACAGTATATATTTTTGTAAATTGACGTACAGTTTTCTCAAGTAAAAATATTTCACTTAACAGGTTAATTTTACCACATATTCTTCTAATTGTTTTCTGTAATAATTCTATTTTTCTAATAAAAATCTAATGGACAAATATTTTAAAAGATTTAAAATATCATTTTAATTCACTAATAAATTATAATTTTACCTTACTGTAATAACCTTTATTTTTATTATATAAATATTAAGAATTGATGAGATACTCTAGCACACAATCAACTGAGGATTACACTCAGCCAATTGTGGATGCTTCATGGATTCGAACACTTTGTATAACATTGCAAATAATTAAATATAAAACAAATAAAAAATTATGCATATTTAATTACTTGCCATATTGTCAACAATATTTTTGTGTCGGAACGAGAGTTTTTTTTATTCTGGCTGTAATTTAATTACAGGATTGTAGCATTGTAGAAGTCGACTACAGGGAAAATATAAATTCCGGCTCCAGGTTCGACAAGAAAAAGTCTATTGTGAGAGGTATGAAGGTTGTTCACCGCACGGGGCGGTTATGTAATAAAGAAGCGGTATTTTCATCAGCCTCCCTTTGCAATGTACTGAAAAGATCTAAATTAAGCGACTATAAATATATTAGCAGATTTGTTTATAATATATACAGAAAACGATAGCATGGACAGTTTAGATCTTGGATCGCGTTATCCTACGAGCAAAAGGAACAATTGCCCCACTAGCATGGGCCCAAACCAATCTTTAATAATAAAATATTTCCCGAAAAAATTCCTCCGAAGAGAAATGCATGAAGTCAACTCTGTTCGTGGGTCCTCTAATTCAAATTTGGGCCCCGGAAGCTATAACGCGCTACTGAATTGACTTTCAAGGAGACAGTTTTTAAAAATTTACTCAAAGAAGGTTCACCCTGTCATCCTGACTGTGGGATGTCATTACAATCTTTTTTAAAATAAAATTTATTACAAAAACATGGGAGATAAAATATAGAAACGTCGAGGATAAGACAAACTTCAAAATAGTCGTATAATTATTAATATAATTTTGAAAAAATAAACTTGAAATTCTAGATTGTTTTTGATTTTATTCTATTCAAACAAAAGATTAATTATTTATCTAAACTTAAACGTGTTCCAGAGTAAGGAATAAATCCAGCTGACTCTTTTTTAACACGGGATTTTCTATTTTCGATCTCTCTTCCTACATAATTTTTCATTTGTTATTTTTTTTACAGTGTTTTGTTAAGAAGGAAAGTTATCTTTGATTGAGAAAAAGGAAATTTAATCAGGAAAGCAATTTGTAACATATTCATTACGATCCATTATTTCGATTGAGGAAAGAACTTTCAAAAACTTCCGATTAATCCTATTGACCTACAATATTTAACTTTCACTCTTCGAGAAAAAATATTCTTCAATGGTTTACTTGACAGAAACAATGGAACTCTAATGAAACGGATGAAAAGTCATGACGCGACACCTTCAACATCACTTTAAGAATTCTCGTGAATCTTTACAATATTATAAATTTAAAATACTTAAAAACTCCTCCGTAACGGAGATAAGAACTTATTATACCAAGTGACACAGATGGATCCGGTTATATCAGGAACTAACCTATAAATCTCAGTACTAAAATCTCTTCCTTAGATTTGTGCATCCACAAAGTTAATGATTATGCTCATCTAACACACAAATTTCTCGGTAGGAAATTAGAGATTAGAATTCTAAAATCTGTACATTTAACACATACAAATTGCATAAAATTAATAATTTATTCCAGAGTAAAATAGAAAAAATAAGCCGGTTTTTCCTCGTTTAGTTAATTTAATGACCGGTTCACAAAAGTCAATTTTGTTACATAATTCAACACAAATATCTCAACGTTTATAAGTTTATAAAGGTATAAGGAAATAAAATACGGTAAAATTATAATAAATAAATAAATAATCGACCGGTATATTTAAGTATATATAACGATAAATCAAATGTTTTTTGCCTGTGGATAATTGTTAAATTTATTTATAATTAGCCATTAAACTTTAAATAATTTTTCTATCAGGCATTTGTTTTAAATAAAACGTGATTTTTCCTTTTATAAAAACTGTAACTTAGTATAGGCGTATTTCTTTTCCCATACTTATAAATTTTAAATATTTAAAAAATCGATTGATTTATTTACTTTTTCCTGAATTAACAAGCCTTTAATAGTAAATAAATGAGTTATACGGTTTTTTAATTTATTTCCTACCCATTAATGTTTTTAAAAATATTGACTTTTTTAAAAAGTTATATAATTTCTTCCTTAAAATCATAAATATACCTGAAAACTTACCTTTTATAGTAAAACCTGCCTAAAGAGAACAAATTCTTCAGCCATTTTTTGTGTTAAAAACCTGCTCAAAACGGAAACCTGCCAAATCAGAAGAAATATTCGGTACCGCCAAATCAGAAGAAATATTAGCTAATTGCCTTAATTAAGTAAGTGATATTTTAAACATAACTTCCGTAAAAAAGTGTAAGTTTTATTATAAAATTCATAGTTTATTAATATATTTTTTTTATAGAAGTTCTACTGCGATAACAGTACACACAGTAATTTTTTTTTTTTTTTTATCTTTACAACACTCTAATGCTATTTTTATGATCCCCACTGGTTATAATTTCAGCAATCATCCGAAATTCAAACTAGGACAGGGATGAATTATTATATGCATGAGATAAAATCATCAATATATAAGGACATTCAACCTAAGAAGCATTTAAACAATCAATTAGACTACTACGTACGAAATTTGGTAAGAGATCACTCACCTTTGCTACTTAATTGATAAAAATGATTTGAAAATTTTCAATATTTATTAATTAAAATCTTTATTTTTCTATTTGGATTTTTCCAACGTTTAATTTGACATCCAATTAACCGACACGAAAGAAAACTGTTGAGGTCGCATTCATCCAACCATGATAGATCATTAACTATACGCTAATGATTCTAATGTACAGTACATGGCTCAGCATAGAAATTGGGTCAGCATCTATTGTTGACGATACGGGTGTCAATGCCACTATGTATATTCATATTTCTATATTAAATATATACAAATATTTCATTTCCGTATTGTAACGTATTCCTGTCCCGCCAGCGTCGTGCCGTTTCAAAATTATATACATATTGTAAAATATTTTATACATAATGTAATTCTGTTAAGTAAATCAATGTTAAAGGGTGCATACTCTTATATTAATGTAAAATTTAAGTGATTTACTTTCGAGTTTTTACGCTAACATGTATTGTTTTTTGTAGTACGATAGTAGTACGCCATACTATTGTACTACAAAATATGATTTGCTAATTTATATAATTGTAAAAAGAATAAAAAGTATATAGACTTAAATAAATTTACAGTTTTATACTTCTAAAACTAATTCAATTTATGTATTTAGCATTACTAAAAGCACTGTATAAAAAGGTACTGTATTTCATACAGCCATATAACATAGTGTTCTATTAGTTACTTTATTTTATGGTTTTCTAATAATAGTCGATTATTACTAAAATTATAACTTTAAATAATAAAATATCATTTAAAAAATTGCAAAATTTATTTTTATAGTTTTCGATAAAAACTTTTTCATGTGCATCACTGTTTCAAAGAATACGAAGAAGTGCATCAAAGGATTTAAGTAGTCTCAAGTGAATAATAGAATAATTCACAGAGGTTTTTTTTCTTTGCTGTTTCCATATACGGGTTGGTTCAGAAGGGAAAAGTCATGATATGGTCGAAGCAAAATGTCAAGTACCATTTGCTCGTGACCCAAATGTCAAATGAAGCTCCTAAATTAAACCTTGAAAGATGATAATGCCCCGTCTGTTTTTTGTAAATCTTTACTTTTTCACTCTCTCGATTCAAGTTCAAAGATCTTTCTGCATTTTACAGAACATATTTAAACGATTGTTCCCATGGAACGTCTTCAGTTATTTCTGATCGTCTCGGAAGATTACTAGTCGGATTAAGCATAAGGTATGATTTATTTTTTATTGATTTTTATGCAGTTAGATCGATATCTGTTCATTCTAGCATTTATAGGAATATCTATATTTTTAAATAATTTATTACCCCGCAGGTTTGTTCTCTAGTGTAAAAATGCTTTACAAACAGAGACTATGTCTTCTATTGATGCCCATTGTAATTATTATTATACTGGTGCATGAAAATGAATCGACAGCACTCGCGACTAGGAAACTAGTACATTATGGTTTGTTAGGCCATCTTTTCAAACACCATCACGGCCACCACGATCATCATCACCACCACGAAAAACACCATCATCACCACGAGAAACATCATCACCACCATCATCACGAAGAACACCATCACCACCACCATCATCATCCGCATCACCATCACCACCACCACGAAGATCATCACCACCACCATAATCATCACGGCCACCACCATCATCACCATCCACACCATCATCATCATCACGGCCACCATCATCACCACAAACTTCATCATCACGGTCATCATCATCATCTCCACAAACTTCTTCACAAACTTCATCACCACAAGCATCACAAGCATCATCACGGCCATCACGATCATCACGAACACCACGATCATCATGAGCATCACGGTCATCACGGTCATCACGAGCATCATGGTCACCACGGTCATCATGCACACCACGCTCATCATGGGCACCACGGTCATCATGGGCACCACGGTCATCATGGTCATTAATAAGTGAGTATTTCATATCTTAAAATAAAATTTTAAACTTATTAATAATGAAATTTAACTCATTAATGAATTTTAATAACAGATTTCGAAGGACAAAACGAAAATGGAATGCATTACATTTTCATCTGTTTAAAGATGTACAATACCAATCGGATTTAGTTAATAGTAGTTATTAATACTCACACAATTTTTAATTATATATATACATATATATATATATATGTGTGTGTGTGTAAGATGTATAAACTTAAGTTTATCATCATCATCATCCACCAATTTTTATTGTTTTTTTATTATTATTATAGTCTCATGATGATGATGTTTGTGCTTGATATTGTTCACACTGCTGAAGAGAGATGTGAGACACACGGGTTTGATTATGTAGAAGATTTTTTGTAGTAAATACAATAGTAAAATTATTAAATGAAGATAATTTGTATGTTCAGATGAATTTTTTTGTATGTTAATAGCACATATGTAAATAATGCATGTGAACATTAACGTTGAATTCCTTATGAAGACGGTTAAATATATCCAATTAACGCGTTGTATGAGTTTAAATTTGTATACATACCCTGTTAAATATTAATTTCTTTAAAATTTTAACGTCAAGAGAATCCGAAAATAACGTCTCGGTCTAAAATAATAGGATTACGATTTACAACAATTGTAGAACAATCGAATAATTTTGTACAATTTATTTTCAGATGAATAAAATTATGTAAAACGAAATATTCATTATACTGTCACATGATTTTATTTTAAGATTAAAGTGGTCATGCAACTTTTTATGTTACTTTTATGCTCGAAAAACTGCACGTTTTTCTTAATTCACGAGGGTTAAAAGATGAAACGTATTCATTTCAGTTTTCATCTGCCTTAAGGCTTCCAGAGTCCTTATATTAAAATAGGAACCATTAACATATATATATATATAATCGGAAAGGAGAACGTAGAAGGAAGTCATTAAAAACTGCAAAGAATTTTTATATCTGTATTATAAGAGCTTATGTAAATTTTTTAAAAAGTAGTCTACTAATATTAACACGCCTATGTGCAATTGCGTGTGTCTATAAATAAATAAATAAAGGAAAAGTAATTTTGATTAAGTACAAAAAATATGTTTTAATACGTACTTCTGTGTTGTACAGTACGTACAAATGCATAATTACGGTACCATACATTTGTGTGTGCCTCTGTTATGTGTTGTTTTTATTGCCTACTCGTGTGTACTCTTTGTCTTTCTATTGTGTACGCATAGCAAAGATTATAGGCAAATTATTCCTCATAAATGCATTAAAATTTGAGAAAATAAATACCGCAAACCCGTAATCCACAATGTAACAATTTTTGGTTCAATTTAATTTTGACTGTTCACGAATTTTCATAACGGTGAATTCTAATACATAAATAGTGTGCGAAATTTTCTTTCCGTCGAACATTTTATTTCAAATCAGTCTTTATTTCGACCTATAAGATTAAATTAAATGTCCAACTCGAATACATTTAAATAAAAATTACTTCAGTACATGTGTATAAATATCAATATTTTATCAGAAACGAGTTTATCGTTCCGAAACATAAAAAATAAACTAGATGTCGTGTCAATTATTCACGTTAACAAAAAGTTGACATCAACATTGACGATTGTAATAAATCAAATAAAGTGCTAATTAAGAATTCATGGCAGGTATACAAAAAGTGACGTTTGATATTATTAGCTTGCGGTATTTTAAACATTCCCCCGCAGCAATTATAAAAACAATCATCAATTAACTTGTCAGAATCGATAAATTAATTACACTTGGTTAAATATCAATAAATGATTTCTAAGTGAAATTTCAAATTTGTTTTGTAGACTGTAGCTGAAGAAGTACACTTCTGTACACTTCTGTATGTAGGCCTAATTATGGAGATTTGTTTATGTGGAATTATATTTAGCCTAAAATGTTAATAACAGTTACTATATATGTTATTATTTGAATTAAATGTTGGTAAATGTCATGTACCTGTACTATTATATATATAATATATAGTAGCGTAGTATAATATATATTTATTCTACTATATCTACATATGATTATATAATACTGTTTTTGTATATATTTGTGCTGTGTACAGTACATATTGCTGTTGTATATACATAGCCTATACATACACAGTACCCATTCTTTGATATATATATATATATATATATTATAAAGAGTAAAATCATACATACAAACCAATTATTTAAAAATTTAATAACTTTATATTAATTAGTACTGTTATAATATAATACTGTTTACATTAATGCTAAGGTCAATTCAAGAAGTCAAACTTTTTAAAATAACCAGTTTCTTTCCTAGAAAATAAAAAATAAACAATTTACCTATTTTATTTTCATGCGTTTTTCGGTGGTCCTGGTAGAGGGAGAACCAAAAGGGTTATTTTGCTAAATCGTAAGACTCAGAAGGTGTCCTACGATTTAGCAAAAATATTCAATAAATTTAGCAAAAATTTTCATAAAATATTCGACTCCTTCTGAGTCGAATATTTTATGAAAATGATAAAAGAAATTTGCTTTTATTTGTTTCGTTGATTTGTTCTTATATTTCTGCTACTTTAGGGAGGAGCGACTTTACATTTGTAATTACCGTGATCCATCACACCTCTTTTTTGTCTCTGTTTTTGGGTATAGATTACATTTAAAAAAGTCACTAAGTCTACTATCGTATACAAAAGACTAAAAATGATCTATCACATCAAATAAATTTCTTTGTTTCTTTACAAGGGCATCTCTAATATGTGGAGAAGGGAATATGAAAAAAAATCTCTCCAAATTATTCGGGTGGGGAAATGTGATTAGGAGAAGGTTCGGAGAATTTACCCAGAGAGGGTCCGGAGTATTTGGAGCACATGCTGTCCAGTTTCCTATAGAAAGTCTTCCCGGAAAAAAAAAACATCCCAATTGGCAGATAGCCCAAGGGTTGAGTTGCCTTATTTCATTACTTCACTCCTATCTCACTTCGGAGAATTCGTAAAAAATGCTTTTTTACTACGGGAAGAAATTCGTACGATTATAACCTCAGATTTTGAAGACAAATCGGAATTTATGAACCCTTTAAACTATACTTATCCTCGTGTATAATCTACTAAATTTTTAAAAGTATAGCAGATTGCTACACTTGCATAAAGATAATTTAAGAATATTTCATATTAATTAAGGTTTAACTTCTATAGATTTTTCGATAATTAATCGAGTATAGAATTATTTTTAAAGAATTTTAAATATTATTATACCATAAAATAAAAAAAAAAAGATATATCTGCATCAGTAAGTCGGTTATTGTTATCGTTACTGATATCGAAGTTCTGATATTGTCAATATGATTTATAGATTTTGAGCGATTTCAGATAATAATTGTTATCAGAAATGTCTGATACTTGTTACAGATATAGAATTTCTACATAACTAGAGATATAAAAAAAGAAAGTTTTGTAGAATACCTGTCTTATAAATTATTCATTTTGTAGCGAATAATTAAGAAATAATGAGAGAAAGCTATAACAGATTAAAATAGGATCAAGCGTAACGACTTCCTAACTTGCAAGAGGCTCTTGTTAAATTCAAATAACCTACTTGAATAAATCAAATATGAATATAATTGTCCTTCCATAACTAATAACTTAATAGATCCTTTTGTAGGAAGTAAAATATTTTTAAAAAAATATTATTTTTTTTATTATTTAAAAAATATTCAAGATAAAATTTTTTGTAGATAAAAAAATATTTCATTGTAATAAAATTTCAAAATGACAATAATTTTATTAAATTTTATCAGCATTAAACTGTTTTTAACACGTAAATTTCATAACAATTATGTCATAACAAAATAAGGTTATCAGAAACCACGTGGAATTTCTTTATTGTTATAAGAACAATAATCATTATAGATTGCAATTTTTCAATTTTTTAGTAGTTAATAATTTAAAATATAAAATTATTGTGTAAAACGTTTAAAGAGTGATATAACACTCGTTTAAAATATACCAGCCTCGGATAGAAGGAATTCAGCAAGCCATTTGTCTCGAGTCTAAACGCTAAGAGTCTTCCAAAATTTAATTGTTTATATGAAGAAAGCCATGCAAATGGAATATAAATTAAAGTTTCGACAAGTGGTTCTTTATTTTACTAACATCAATAACACAAAACAAATTTCACCACCAATGGTATTCTTTTTGAACTAGTCAAGGCCAACGCTCTACTCGTATTCTGATTGTTACAAAAATTCAAATTTCTCAACTGGAATCATTTGTTCTACGTTCATTTCTTCCATTAATTTCAAGTTTAAATACCAGAAACAATTATAAAAAAACACTTCTGTCACACCAAATCTACTGTGTAAATTTACCCAACTTTTACTTTACTTTACCACAACCCTTACTTTATTTCTGTGTTTTAAATTTAAAAGTATAGATTTCCTGTACATTATTCATTATTAAATTAGTGTAATTTTAAAGATTAAAAAATATAAAAGTTTTTAATCATTTTCAGCAGTTTTTAATAGGCCACTAAGAAAATAAAAAAGTAATAAAATGATTTATTATAACAGGAAAGTTATCGTTTCACACAGTTTTAAAATATACTCTTCGCTCATTTTCCCTTCTAAATGAAAAATTATTCGAAATAAATAATCCAACAATAATACCGAGAATTTTAAATCGAATTTTCCTATTAAGATGGTCCGGTCTAGTACAGATCATTATTCAATTACATTACTCATAACACGACATTATAATGTTCAATTTAAATATAGAAACATCACATACAAATTTTTAACTACTTAATATAAGCTTTAACCAATTCATCATCGAGAAATTATAATTTATAACAATAAATTCGAGCATCTGTACGTGAAAGAAATATCTTATTATTAAAAAAATAATAAATAATAACAATAAAACAGTTGGCCAAAGACGGAAACTTTCTAAAATGTAACCACGTGACTCCAACTATTGGCCTAGAAAAAACTGAAAATACTTTCTCTTCCACACACGACATCATTGTTGTATCCTGCTATTCGAGACTGCAGGGGATGCCCGACGGCATTCCTCACGAACCAATGAAAAATCGTCTTATAAGACGATCGAAACAATTGGAAGTCGCGAAGTTCAAAGCACTTTCTAAATTAGGTGGGTTTTAAAAAACATATTTAAAGAGTCAAGTGAAGAGAGAATAGAGTTATAGAGCTTTGTGAAGTGAGAGCTACAACAGGATTACTAAGTAAGTCTTCCTATATAAAATATACAGTATAGATCTTTCGGATAAGTTTCACACACTTTATAAGATTTATTCAGGTATACTTTAAGCTGAAATGCGAATTTTAAGAATAATTTATAGCAATAAATCAAGATATGAAGTATTATTTTGACATGAAGAGCTTTATTCTTAATACTAATTTAGAAATGTCTTTAGAGTTTTAGAGTTAATGAAAAGGAATTTTTATATAATTTTAAGTAAATATGAATCGTATTAATGTGTAAATTAATTTTACATTATATATTTTATTATTAACCTTTTATTTTATATTTGTCATTAAATAAAATAAGCATGTATCAATATTTGAATATTGTAATTTAATAATTTATCTTATACTGCAGGAAAATGCCAAGGTATTAATATTACATTTTTTAATATATTACATTAAAAATTAAAAATATACGTATCATGTAATGTTAAAATATAGTTATATACATTAATATTATGTAAATTTAATAGTTAAATTTTGAATATTTTAAGTCAAATTTTATGAAAATAAAGTAGATAAGTTACATAATTTTCAACATAGAACATATCATTGCATTAACTGTATACATTTAATTATTATAATCTAATTTATAATTACATAAATTTTAAGATAATTATAAAATTATCCATATTATTCCGAGATATAATACATGTTTTACCTTAATTATAATTGTGCTTTCTCTATTAATAGCTTCAAGACAATGGTAAAATTGTTCTGTAGCCATTATAATAAACCTATCATTATTATTATGAAAGTATTAAAGAAATTTATTGTTTTTAATTATTTTAAAATTGTAAATGAAAAAATATTGATTCACTTTCGTTTTTTATAAATTGAAAAAAAATTATCTATAGCAGGAATGAAGAGGAAAACAGCACTTGTAGTATTTTTCCTTCTCGTCATATTCACTCATCAAAGCGTAGCAGGAAAGATAAAAAAACTACTTAAATATGGTTTAGGTGGGGCCGCTTTGCTTGGTTTATCTCACGGGGGTGGCCATCATGGACTTCATTTACTTGGATTAGGAGTTGGACTTGGATTAGCGAGTCACGGATTGCTAGGAGGATTAGAATCCGGACATAGTCATACAACATTCGTACCTTATCCGTGAGTTAATATATATATATATATACACATATAATGTGGATAATTTATACTTTAATTTATATTCGTATCCTTTCAGGGTTCATTACCATACTACTTCGTACTACTTGCATGACGGCGGACACGGACACGGAGGTTGGTGGTGACGAACGTTCACAAAAACTAAGAAAATACTCTACATGACAATGTATATAATTCATGTGAGAAGTTTATAACAGAAGACAGACTTCATGAATGTTAATTAATCATCAATTCATTTAATTTTTTTTTAAATTCGTGTGTAATAGTATAAATACAGTTGAATTTGGTAACAAAATGGCGCTATTTAGTGCTATCTATTGTGAAATTTGAATTTTAATCGGTTACAGTTATAAAATTTGGATTTTTCTATGTTAAAATTCAAAATGTTTTTTTTTATAAAGTGTTTAAAAGTTTATTTTTTGTATATTTTAATGATTTGTAAATACTGTAAAAAATTTTATGTAATATTCAGGATACAATACCTCACACAAGGATAAAGTATTTTTTGTTGCAAGTATTGTTTAATATGATTTTTATAATCAGTATTCGATGTATGTAAAACTTTACTGTTGCTTGATATAATACTCATTGAATCAGAAACTAAAATTTAATTTTTTTTTAAATTACGAAATTTTATAATTTTTTATTGTCTTTTTAAATAAAAAAAAGCACACAACAAGTAGACTTTTTATAAATTTGAATGGTTAAATAATACAATTCGTATACTAATAACAGTTTTCAATAGCTTTACTGTTCTTAAATTTATAAATAAATGTTTTATGACTTACAAATTGATTTCTGGAAATAAAATTTTTTATCATGTTATATAGAATTGTGTGTTAATTATAAGATAAATGTCATAATCAGTGGCATAACTAAGATTTTGCTCTGAAGTGATCTGGGAGGATGATCTAAAAAGTACAGAGGTTTTAAAAAATTAAGTCGAATGTATAAAATTGAGAATGACGCATATTTAGTCCCAGTTTAGTCAGCAAGATGGCGGAATTTAGAATTTCAATATAAAGGTTTTTAATCAGTGATTATTCAGAGACAAGTGGAAGCCTCGCTACACAACCGTGTCTTTCTCCTTTCCATTGGTAGCGACTACCAGAGGCAATGTTGGCAATACTGCCATTAGAAGATTCTAATGGCAGTATTCTCTGTTATGGCATTACTACAAACGAAGCCCACAATATTGGCAGTACTGCCATTAGAAAATTCTAATGGCAGTACTGCCATATGTTATGGCATTACTACAAACGAAGCCCACAATATTGGCAGTACTGTCATTAGAAAATTCTAATGGCAGTACTGCCAATATTGTGGGCTTCGTTTGTAGCGGTGCCATAACAGAGAAGCATTGAGTGCTACGGACTGGCAGTATATAGTATTTAGAGATCACTAGTGAGCGTTTCAATCCCGCCTTTACGATTGAGTGGAACACTGCATTCAATGCTGGTGCGCTGAGGAGTCGTCTCTTATGACAGTTGGCCATCCTTAGTGATAGTACGGGAGACATTGACATCACGGTGATACGTTCAGGAAATCTTGCGCTCTCTTGTGTTGTTTTCATAGCAAGACGTGGTATGTTTAGGAAATCTCGAAATTGGCTATAAATATAAAATTTGTCAAATAAATAAACGTTAAATTTAGTACTAAACTCAAACTTTATGTATATATTTCACATTTTCTACATAAATAAGTGGTTGTGAATAATGGTGATGAAAAGTCTCAAATTCTAGTGAAAATGCAATAATTTTCAAATACTGTTACTTTCAACCAATCAGATAAGTAATCTTTACTGTCATTGTCGCGCTCATCACTTTCACTTAAAAATTTTATTGATTCTTGTTGCAGAAGATTATATAATTTTCTAATACACGACTTTCTTCTGCCCAGTACATATGCTCAAGCTTGTGATGAGAAGTCTCAAGAGTCTATCTCTATTCGTTTTAATTCGAAATATTTTCCTAGTAAAATACTTTATATTTTTTCAAATTTTTATTTCTGAATCTTACGCTTCTTTTGGAAGGCCTTTCCAAAGGAAACTGTGTTACAAATGTGAAAAAAACCGGGAAAACTCTACGTGTACAGTCCGTTAGCCGGGACCAACTACCAGAGTTCAGTAGTTTTATCCACTCGGCTATTGGTAGGCTTCTTCACTTTTGATTTTGTTCATTGTGAGAGAACTATTACTGTAGAACTAAACTGTTCCTATGTAATTAGTGAACTCGGCACTGCTGGAGAGTAGTTTTATAAATGAATTTCTTCATATATATTGAATATTTCAATGTAGTATAAAACAATTGTACACATTTTTATTACTTTGCTGTGTGTTCTACCGACTGTTTCTATATTAAAAATGTTCGTATTATTGTAGACCTAAATGAATTTATTCTCTACCTTCATCACTGTTTTAATGGGCCTCAAAAACAAATTTTACCTAGAGCTTGACAAATCCTAAGGCCTCTTCCGTTAAATAATCATATAAATGTTTTGGTTAACTTCCAATGAATGAAAATTAATTTTTAATTAAAAATATTAAGCCTTTTTCAAATATACTATAACGTTATGAAAATAAAGCTAAATTATTCAGTAAACGTCGAAAATAACTTTTTACAGCAAAATATTACTTTTTATTTTAATTTCAACCATTTTAATAACAATAAGCTTTTATTTGAATCGATCGGGGTTTTTTTATTATAAAATGAAATGAATAAAAATGCTGTATTCGAAATTTTACAAACTCAATGATTTGTGCTGCCATCTGTCATCTAAAAATATAAAATAGTTTTTATGGTTAAGATTTCTGAAGTCGTAGTGTATTTATTACTTTTATTCCATATTCCAATTTAAACACTTTTGTGTAAAAACACCTACCAAATAAAAGTAAACCATTATATTTTTGCCTTTCAAACTTTGAATATTATTTGATGCCAAATAAATTAGGCTACCATAAAAATTCCTCACTACGTATATTAGTGTTAACACTAGAAAGACCGAAGGAGCCATTTTGACCCATTTCAGTTTTTAATGATATTTATACTATAACGATAATCAGGAGATCCTAGTGGTCAATGACGGATCCGGGAACTATTACTGCCAGTTCTTCTCCTCAAGATGAAAGTGAAAGACGTGGTCATGATCGTGTCAGGAATGGTGGCCACTGCGATTCTACTGGAGCAACCGCTCCAAGCCAGAATACGCACGCAATGGCACTGTGTGAACAGTCCTGGATCCCACAAATCAGAACACTAGATGCCGATCTCTAAGGAATATAGCTCGTGAATCTTCCGAACAGACCACATTGCCCAAGCGGAAGATCTTCGAAGTGTTGTAAAATTTAGAAATAAATGTTGATGGGATGGACGTGGCTTTTCTCAGATTTTAAATAGGATAATATGATGATATAAATTTATTTTGTATACTAGTACTTTTTATATACTAACAGGACTTATTATACTGGAAAATATGGATGCAGATATTTAGTCTTACAGATCAAAAATACTGTTCTTTATTTAGTTCACCTAAACACATACACTTTAAACTTGTGTTTCGGACTTGTTCGTCCCTCCTCAGCAGGCCTTTAAACGACACTTTAAATTCTGTATTTCCGAACTTTTTTACATTTCCAATTAAACTTATGATCCACAGCAACCATACAATTCGACACATTCTTTTTTTTGTTTATTCTTTTCTACTTAATTTTTAGTAAGAATTAAGGAGAAATTAAGTAGAAAAGAATAAACAAAAAGAAGAATGTGTCGAATTGTATGGTTGCTGTGGATCATAAGATTAATTGGAAATGTAAAAAAGTTCGGAAATACAGAATTTAAAGTGTCGTTTAAAGGCCTGCTGAGGAGGGACGAACAAGTCCGAAACACAAGTTCAAAGTGTATGTGTTTAGGTGAACTAAATAAAGAACAGTATTTTTGATCTGTAAGACTAAATATCTGCATTCATATTTTCCAGTATAATAAGTCCTGTTAATATATAAAAAGTACTAGTATACAAAATAAATTTTAAATTAAGATAGAAAGGACACAAGGCATAATAATTAGGATAATATGATGGTTTATTTTGAATAAAATAAGTACTGAAAATCGCGTTATTTTCATACATGGATCAAAATGATCACTAATTTTATTCGTTGTTACGTCTGGTTTATTTATTACAGCACCAAAATGATTTTTTGAACTACAGAGAACTTTTCAGGCAAATGCATTTTATGTTCTGGTATCTATTTCTGCACACCATTAAACAAATGCTTATCCATTGTCTGTTGATTGCGCAGTTGCTGTTGCTTTGAAATACGCTTCTTTATCCTTGGGTACCTCATTTAACGTTCGTTAAAAACAGTGTTTTTACACTGTAAATTGTGTTGTTCAGTATAACTGTTCAGAACACTTTCTTTGGTCTCCAGCTGATAAAATCTATCATTCGTCACACATATTACAGGAGCCAAAACGTTACGAGTGTCTCCTACTTTTATCTTCTTGTGAGGCCGAAACACAAATTATAGAACAGGCATGTCAAAGATACGGCCCGCGACATGAATTCAATAATGCTATTTGTTTATATTTTATTATCCTGATACCAAAGAAAATGAGATATTTTGTACTTAAACAAATAATAAACAAAATTGTTGAACTCAATAATAATAATTATTATTATTATTATGTTGGGTTTAGTAGGTTATACAGTGGTACCTCATATAACGTACTTAATCCGTTCCAGGTGCACGTCCATTAACTGAAACGTCCGTTATACGAAACGCATTTTTCCATAGAAATACATGTTAAAACATTTAATTCGTTCTGCAGCATAAAATAACCGTACTGTATCATAAAAAAATGAACATGGGGTGCGTTCTTTTATTCTCCGCATAACTCTGCGCGAGCGACATCCGTTTAAAAATTCCTGCGGAACGCGTTCCTAAATTCCGGTGGGAGTGCGCGCCGTCGAACGGCAAAAACGGCCGCTTGTAGTAGTTTACGGTGGAAAGCAACATGGCGTCCCCATGGCTCAGATAGTTTCGTTTCCGGGTCCATTATGTGGTTTTATAAATGAAAATTTAGAAATTGTGAAAACGCGAGTTAGCGCACGCGGTAATGTGAGTGTCTTTACGAATTTTTTGGAATGGTAGCCGACATTCTAATTTTTTTCGTGGCTATTTTGAATGCTCTTTCAACAAATAATCCATTTTATGGTTAAATTTTACAATTGGGACCCTTCTTTTGCCTTTAAAAGCTCATATTTTAGAATAATAGATTTCCCCATCACGATACTATCGATAGTGCGGGCGCTGCCATCTTTCCTTATTTCACCGTCGTTCTTAAATGCCTACAAACAGCAGCGCACTCCCGTAGTAACGGAGACGCAGAGCGACCGCTATTAAAGAACGCACCCATGAAGCAGTCACCAATTATGCCAGAAAGTCCGTTATTCGAGGCGTACGTTATACGAGGCACCACTGTACTCTGTTAACACTGGTGGCTGTGTACTCTGCCGGACCAAAGTCAAGGCATAAACCAAAACAAAAATTAAACAAGTTTATTCAGGAATTTCCTCACAATATGACATGTATTCAATATAGTGACCTTCTGTAGTGTGATGTACAGTACGTGTTTCTATTCAATTGTAATGTGGCCAGGCTTTTGTGTAGTGTGTGTGGTATGACACCTGTAGAGGAGAGAACGACAGGTACAATAAGCACCCTATCCATCCTCCACAGATGCCTTATTTCCTGGCAAGTTCTGTGTACTTGTTGACTTTTTCTGTGCATGTGTTTTGTACATTGTGAGTGTTTGGAACAGATATGTCTGTAATGTATGTGATTTTATTGTGTTTGTCAATGATTGTGATGTCTGGTCTGTTGTGGTAAATTGTATCTGTGATTATGGCTCGGTCATAGACATTTTATGCGTCTTGTTTTCCAATACTGTCTGTGGAATGTATTTGTAGTATGATTCATGGATGTTTACTAATTTGTGTTTCTTTGCAAGCTCTTGATGTATTATATTTGCTACTTGATTATATCTATGTAAATAATTTGTCTGTGTCAAGAGCTTGCAACCGGAAGTGATGTGTTGTATAGTTTCTAGCATGATATGACATTTTCTGCATGTGTCATTTGTGAGTGTTGTATCTTTGAGTATGTGTTTTGTATAGTTTTTAGTATATAAATAAAAAAGACGTAGTCGTTTCCAAAACTT
The DNA here is from genome assembly GCF_030686945.1 of Centruroides vittatus. NCBI lineage: Eukaryota > Metazoa > Arthropoda > Arachnida > Scorpiones > Buthidae > Centruroides > Centruroides vittatus. The sequence goes on along the minus strand of NW_027122666.1, from coordinate 1,321,930 downwards.
GGTCAATCACCGTTTATTTCGTTAAAATGTTCTAGAATAAAGATTCGGACGATCCGACCTTCCTTTTTAGGCTACATGATCGCCCAGGAAACAATTCCTTTAAAACATAGAAATAATCCAATTAAAAATATAAAATTTGTAAAAATTGGAATTGGTGACCTTACGACGTCTTTGAATTCATCCTTGACTTCCAGTCGGGAGTTCTGGATCCTTATATCCACGGATCGTCCGAATCTTTATTCTAGAACATTTTAACGAAATAAACGGTGATTGACCAAGTTTTGGAAACGACTACGTCTTTTTTATTTATATAAAAAATTTTTCATCCAGCGAAAAAGCTAAAATTAAAAAGTTTTAAAAGAAATCGCCGCCAGAGGGATAAGGATAATCTACATTAAACAGCGCAACTTTTCACGTGGATATAAGGATCCAGAACTCCCGACTGGAAGTCAAGGATAAATTCAAAGACGTCGTAAGGTCACCAATTCCAATTTTTACAAATTTTATATTTTTAATTGGATTATTTCTATGTTTTAAAGGAATTGTTTCCTGGGCGATCATGTAGCCTAAAAAGGAAGGTCGGATCGTCCGAATCTTTATTCTAGAACATTTTAACGAAATAAACGGTGATTGACCAAGTTTTGGAAACGACTACGTCTTTTTTATTTATATAAAAAATTTTTCATCCAGCGAAAAAGCTAAAATTAAAATAGTTTTTAGTATTTATGATCTGATCCTGTATGGCAATCATGAACCCTTCCATCTCCCCAAAGAGGCATCCCCGAGCTAACCAGCCGTTTGAATACAGTTTTGTCAAAAAAATTTTGGGCCAGGTCGTAAAGATGCCTGCCATGGTGTGCCTTTTGAGCCCACAATTGCTTAACGGTGTCTATGCTATTTATATGTTGTGTCGTGTCCATATGTTGTGAGTGTAAATTTAATAGTGTTTTATTCAAGTCTGCTAGAGTTACTGTTTTATGTAACTGTGATGTTTCTTGCTTTTTGTAAAAGAACTCTCGCAGTGACTGTATTTGTTTGTAAAGAAGGTTAACTATGTCAATCAGGCACGTCCACCATCTTTACATGGAAAGGTTAATCTTTCTGTGGAGGATTTAGGATGTTGTTTTTGCTTAGTGAGTGTTGTTCTTGTTTTTGAGTAGAGTTATACATTGGACTCACTTTGTGAGTCCAATGTATAACTCTACTCCTGTATAACTCCAAAAGAATATGTGAGTACTGGGATGACATACGTGTTTATTGCTTTAACTGTGTTTTTCGCATTTAACTTTGTTCTGAGAATAGCATTTAACCTACTTTGGTATTATTTAATTAATCTTTGCTTTATTTGTGCATGTTCTGTTAGTTTGGTCTGTTGGAATCCTAAATACTTATTATTATTGTTTTTATTTTTATTTTTATTTATTCATATTACTTAGAATTATTTATTTCATTTAATTTATTTTTATGCTTAATTTTTTGTTTACATTATGTTTTCTCTATTTCATCTTTTGAATTTCAAATTAAAGTCCGTCTTCGCAAGATCTTCTATTACGTAATTCGCACTATTTTGCATATAAAATGAGTGTTTTCTAAAATTAGTAAATTACAGTTTATCCTTGTACTTTATTTTCGGATCAGTTTACAGGCCTGTAAAATGGCCGAAAATGTTTGTTCTGTGATTAAAGTTATTGCTGGAAAAGTACAAATGGTGTTTCTTTAATTTATTGTCAAATCTCGGGTTATAAAAAAAGAATTTTTTGAGTCGGCTACTTTTGGGCTACTTTTTAGAACATTTTTGGCTACAAAAGCTAAAAACATCTAGCCCGCTGTCATACTCCACATAAAAACTTGGCACTTCAGTAGTTTGAAGTTTGATGTAGTTTGACCCCTGCTGTAGAACCTTGTTCAACGTGCAAGAACTTGTTTTCAGAGAGCTTTTTAATTTTCTCTGCCCGGAATTCCACATTTATTTTAGAGTCTTGTAGGCAACTAAGAACTTTCTTATTTTTGAAACAGGAGACAAGTGACAGACACCAAGTTCTTCACACATATCAGAAGAATTTCCACATATGGCATGTCCACAGTCTGAACACTGATGAGTACTACTTTTTAAACAGACACAAGAAATGCCTTGATCTTCATATTCTGGAATCTATTTAATCTACGGGATTGTGCATTCATTTATTTGTAGCTGTGCTAGACGTATCCTATGAGAGATAAGCAGGCCGGAAAATTAATCAATAAATTGGGCCGACACAATAGTTCAATATACTGCCACCAAAATCGTTTCTAATCACAAAAGTAGGGTTGACAACTTTCTTGTACTAAAAAGAGGAGGACGTTGCACGATTAAAAAATCATTGCTACGATTTGAAATAATTTAATGCTTATAACATATACAATAAATAGTGTTTTAAACTCAATGTTAGAATTATTATTAGTTGTTACACAATGTCATCCTAAACGAGTATCTAAATTTTATTTGCTTGTTCTTTATGTGATAAAGCTGAGTGTATTACTTTAGATAAGAAAATAAAATATTGAAACGTAAGCCGGTTAGAACATTTCAGAGATAATAAAAATAAAATTAAACAAAGACACACGGTTGTGAAGCTAATTAAGAGTAAAACCTTCATTAATCCGAGATATGACACGTGAGTCCACTCTATCTCTCCATCCTTTGATCTAAAACCATAAATTTTATTAGCATCAATGCTTCTAATAGGTAAATATCTTGCTTTGGGTATAGTTTTTACTGTACTCAAAAGGAGGTCATTATTAATAAAAGGGCAAGAAGACAATTCGCTTGTGCCAGTAAATATAGGTGGCGTATGAGTCGACCAAAATGGCTGCCACAAAGGGTATAGCGTGCTTGACAACGTACGAGAGTTACTTGTGTATTGTCTTTTTAATAACTTTTCTCTCTGTAGTCAAAACGTTTTATTCGCATCTGTATCCGACATTAATCCTAGTTGATTTCGTAGTTGTTTAAGTCACGATGATTACACTTTGTGACATTTTAGAATATGTGGCTGATCGAAAAAGATGTCTTACAGAAGGAGAGGAAATACTAAAACTGATAACTTCACATCTATCCAGCTCTTTCTCAGCAAACAATTCACTTCAGTTTCACCACAGCTAATTTTGCTGAGCTTAAAATTCTTTAAACAAATGTTTTCACCCTATCTAATATAGGCCATCGTCAGGTTTAAAATTATAACTGTTCCAAAATGTAACGTACCGTTTTCGAATATTTTACATATTTAAAATTCAAAAAAAATAATTTAACTTTAAAATAAATTGAAAGAAGTGTGTATATTAAATAAATAAATAAACAAATAAAACATAGAAAACAAAGCTAAGTAGAAAGAAATGATTTAAAGGTTTTCAAGTGCCATTCTTTTTTCTATTATATATTTCCACACTGTTGGAAGCGCATTAGCATCCATAGTATTTAGGCAACGGTTTTTTATTTTACTTTTATAAATTTCTACCTTTTCCATCTCCAACGCAATGGATGGAGAGTGCACCGTTTAAATGACTTTAGCCTCTTCCCATTTTACAATCGCTCCTTCAGTCTGTGCCGTAATTGCTAATAGTGTTGTGTGCTTTGTCAAAATTGTGTGTGTTCTCGCAGACGTACCGCCAGGTTTCTTCTAGTCACACCCACATAATCTTTTTCGATTCCTAACTGTTGATTTTCAAATGGAATTTTATTTACCCCAGCTTTACCTTCCTTTTTTACTCTGTCTTTATCGTTCCGTAGCAAGCTACAGATATTAGGTGCTCTTTTATAGATCATTCTCGATTTTTATAAGAAAAAGAGCATTTGATACAACGTTGATAAACGACACAACAACACAATATTATCAATTATAGCACAGACTGAAGGAGCGATTGTAAAATGGGAAGAGGCTAAAGTCATTTAAACGGTGCACTCTCCATCCATTGCGTTGGAAATGGAAAAGGTAGAAATTTATAAAAGTAAAATAAAAAACCGTTGCCTAAATACTATGGATGCTAATGCGCTTCCAACAGTGTGGAAATATATAATAGAAAAAAGAATGGCACTTGAAAACCTTTAAATCATTTCTTTCTACTTAGCTTTGTTTTCTATGTTTTATTTGTTTATTTATTTATTTAATATACACACTTCTTTCAATTTATTTTAAAGTTAAATTATTTTTTTGAATTTTAAATATGTAAAATATTCGAAAACGGTACGTTCCATTTTGGAACATTTATAATATTAAACCTGACGATGGCCTATATTAGATAGGGTGAACACTTTCTATTCTAACAAACTACTTTATACCCATAGCAGCCGCCATTATGTAGTTCGCGCTAATACCGCTAGGTGTCAGATCTATCGTTGGCACAAACGAATACAGTTCAATGGAGTATGATTGGCAACCGTAAGTAGGAAGGTATTTCTTAACGATCTTTTTCTACGAAGATTATAATAATAAAATTAATGGTTATTGATCAAGAGGTGGGAGATAGAGAGGAGTCACGTATTATCTCGGACTTAATGAAGATTTTACTCGTAATTGTCATTTACAACTTTTTATAAAACTCATTCCTACCCTCAACGTTAAGCCTATTGCAATATTATAAAATTTAATAATACAAAAACTTTTTAAAATAAAATCTCATAACAGAGGCCGCCACATATAAATACTGGAAAAATTACGCAACTCGTTTCTGTATTTTTTTTAAAAATAACAATCTCTTGTTGTTTTTTCGAAATAGCAGTCGAAAAATAAAGGATTGTTAAATAACAACCCATAAATAAAATAAATGTCATATTGAAACCTAACATTCGTAATAAAAATTGATAACAATGGACAAAGTATTGTTTGACATAACAAAATATCAGAGTTTGTTGTATATATCAATATTGTTAATTGCAGAGATTCTCAACGAACTTTAACAGTAAGACGTTTCATAAATTTTATAAATTTATTCTATATTTATCCGGTATTTTTATAAATGGTCGTTTTTAGTTCTCAAATAACGATTAAGCCTAAAGTAATCTAATCTTAAGTTTAATTTATATTGAATAGATCCGTAGTGTCCGACGGACACTAAAAGAGGTATTATTTTACTTCCAACGTTTAGAATAATTTTTATGTAATGCCCAATATTATTATTAACATTCAGAACAAAAGAATCAACCAAACACTGAAATAAATTAGTAAATCATATTAAAAATGATAAAAACGTGATATAATATCAGTTAACTGCATATATTCGTATAAAGAGAGAAATAGTGAATTTTACTCTTCAAGTCACTTCAGATCTTGATTGGATAAGTGAAGTTAACTGTAAGAACCAGGGAATGAGAGAAATAACAGCCAAGAGTGGTCACCAATGTACGACCCCCTTTCTTTTCGAAAGTCGCAAAAATGTATAAATAAAAACTTTTCACTTTTAACAAAAAATTTATATATTTAGGCCTGTATTTGAAATTTTTTGTTGCATACAAGAATCAGTTTCGGGGACAAGTATTTTCGGAACCAGATTCAAAGACCCTACCGATGTTCTTCTGTTTCATGGAATGGAAAACATTCAAATAAGAATTTTACAATTGCTAGAATTACTTTCAATTAATCCAGATAAAATCTTCCATCAAGTGTTAAATATGAGCAAAATTTAGAATTTTATTTAATATACAGTATTTTTGAACACTAAGTACTTTGACTTGTTAGCACACTCATATTTCGTTAAAATTTTTAATTAATAGGCAAAGAATAATTAAAAAATACATTAATTCGTTTCTAAAATTAAATTTTTATGAAAAATTTTATTATTCTTAATTCAGTTTTCAATTTGACATTTAGTTTGTTCCACTTAAATGTCTTCCTTGGCAAGTTTGAACAAAATATTTAATAATCTTTTATGAAGAAATTGCAATTTGTAAAGCGGAAATCAAAATATAAGTTTATAAGAATAGATTTTACTTTTATAACATTCAGGTAAGAGACCTTATTTTCAGGAGACGGCATTGCTATCAGGACGTGATGGGATGGCGATTGACCTCGTGGCTCGTTGTTTCTATAAAATGCCACAAATGTCCTATGACGATAACACAACGTGGCGAGATCATGCCGCCACTAAAATAAACATAAAATCCCATCGATGCACTTGTGATAAGTGTCGATATTAAAAGGTAAGTGCCTCATTTTCAAGCACTTAATTGAGAATTAACCTGGTGAGACCCAAGATTCAAGAATAAAGTTGTCTTAGGAAATTACGTCAGATTCTGCATATACGGTAAGCGAATGCCAAGTACTTCTTCACAACATTTAAGCAGAAGAAAAAGTTTTCAAATTCGACTATTTTTGTTATTTTGTAAGTGTTTTTCAGTTTGAAAGTAAATGTATCTATTGTTATTACTATTAGTAATACATACGTTGATAATTAAATTGATAAAAATCTTATGGAAGTAATGAAACTTTCTTTATTGTTTTGATACTGTTGTAGTCCCTACGCCTAATTCTATAGGATGTGTATACACAGTCCGTGTAAAAGTAGGCCTACAACATGTTTTAGTAATTAATATAATATAATTAATATATTATATTAATTACTTCCTCTATATAAATCTATAGTTTAACCATGGTTTCAATTTTAAATGTAAAAATTCAAACGAATGTGCACAATATTCATCTTAGTTATAAATCATAATAAAATATTAGCGTATAATTAATTAAAGCAACAAACTTCTGATCGGCAATACTTTTACCGGAAGGATATAGCAAGATTTTTTTTTTTGGCATCAAAGACATCAAATAAGCAACCAGTAAAAATCGTATGAAACAACCTTATATTGTAGAACCTTAGATGAGACCATGTCGCTACTTTTAAATAGAATAAGCACTCAAAACCTTTGGAGTTGTACAGTATGTAAGTATTAATTATTTTCAGGTAATTGTGATACTATCAGAATGTGGTGGGATAGCGAAGTGGCGACGCTATTTCTAGAAAATGCCACAAAAATCCAAAGACGGTAGCACAATATGGCGAGTACTTGCCGCCATTAAATAAGCACGCGCCTCTCGGTCTTTTCGGGCACGGCCAAGTGCTACCGAGCGCGTCCACTGGTTGCGGATAGTGGAAAGACCTCGAACTCCAGGTTAGCTGCGAAATAAGCGAATGTATCATACATTCGACGAATAAGCAGTCGCGGACAACTGGCAATAATATTATAAGAATTGATTTTCTTTCATCATATAGTCGATTATTTTTGGACTGGCAACACTTACGTGTAAGCAGGAAATTCGATGTTGTGTTGGTGGAGTAGAACGTGACTAGGGTCTATTCTTGACAGTTGTAATCGTCAATCTTTGTGTGGTTAAAATAAATAACACCGGTCTTTAACGGATTTCACATTTGGGTGCTGGCTTCTCAGAAGACATTCAGGAGCGCTTCTGCACGCTCGTATCATAATAACGGCTACAATTGCTGTTAAGTAGGTAAGATTTTCAGCAAAAAGCACATACAGCTGCGATTGCATAACAGTGGCAAAATGGGCATGTGCCCAGAGTGTCTAGTTAATAGGGTTCTAAATTCTAAAATTGTTACATGCTGTTTTTAATAAAACTGAAACCAATCAAACATTGCTGTAATATTTAATAATATTTTCATATATATTCTTTTTGGTTGAAATACAATATGCATTACATTAATAAAAAATGTTTTTTTTTTAAAATGAATTTTAAATTTGTTACAGACTAATGAAAGCCTTATCCAAAAGGCGCCATATTTAAGTTTGTCTCTTGTGCCAAATGCTCTAACTACGGCCCTATTTTAATTATTATTATTATTGTATAGTAGCTATAATAATAAGTAAAATAAATAATAACTCTGCTTTATTAAAATTACGATTCTAAAGCCTAATACTCAATTGAGGAAACGGCAAAATGACGTCACTTTTGCTGTCAAAGCACTTTTACCAACATTCTAAGGAATTAATACATGTACAAAACAGATAGTCCGACTGGCGGTGCACTCTGGTGGCGAAAATTCTCTATTTTCTGGCCAAAATCTTAACAGAGAACCTATTTTAGGTTGTGCCTGTAAAAAATAGGTTGTTCGATTGAGTTAAAGTCTATTTTCAGTCGCTAGATGGCAGTAAAATAAAAAGAAAATGATACCGTTTTACTTTGCTGCCATCTAGCGATTATATTTATTAATAGATAAAAACTTTTTTATCGGTTATTAATATAAATATTCTAAAACATAATTACTAAACTGTCAATATAAACAAAATAAAATTTTTATGTAATTTTCTCTTTAATACATCTATTATGATCATAAAATGTATGCTTTCACTTGGCTGATAGATACGTCATTTATATACAAAGTAAGAGAAAATTTTATTAATTTCGTCAGAAGTGACATCAAATCATTGATATAAGTTCAGGCCATTTTAAATTGTAATGAATATAATAAATTCTTTACATACAAAATAGAAAAAAACAGACATTATTCCAGAACTAATGCATAAAATTTGATTAAGAAATTATATATATCAACTTTCTCTAATTATAATATTCTCAATTTTTGCGTGTTGTAGAGAAAATAATTACTAAAACGAGCAATTATTTGTTGTAACATCGTCATAATGCCGGGCTGCAATTTTAAATCATATTTTTAATTTAATTTATTTAAAATATATGCTCTCCACCTTTAATTAGTTGTGGCTGGCTCCTGTATACTGTACTTTTCCTTTAACAATAGAGTCTTGCCGGTCATCTATTTGACACGTTTCAGGAAAAAAATTTTGAATTGAAATAACGTAACTTCTGGTTTATATCGGACGTTTGTATATAGTTAATCGGAGCCTCCTGCCTCTAACGTTTCTATATCAGTTCTCGTTTTTCTTGTATCTAACTCCATTCTCGAGATTAAAGAAAGGCAGACGGACGGATAATAGTGAGAATTCATAGGTCTACAATTTTTTCAAGTTGCAGCTCAATAAATTATTCAGTTCTATTGAATATTGCTAAGAATTTATTAAAATAATTAGCGAATTTACTAGGCTTTTCTCCTACGTACGGTACTTCTTATACTGTTAATTGATACAGTAAATAAAACTGGAAATTATTACATTTCTTGATCAATTTTTAATCAATGCATTTAGGAATGTAATTTATCTTAAGTTATATCATTTAGCATTACTTTTTAAAAAACTTTTCCAGATTAAAATTATTCAAAAATACTATTCTTGGCCGGAGGAGATTTTAATCTATTATTTGGAATTCACAGATGTAAGAAGATATCGCGTTTATTTCAGGATCCTTAAGAAAAACAGGTGGACTAAATTTAATCCTTGTTTTCATATCTGACATGTCTATCGACCATCGATCATTTACTCAAATTGATAAATCTAACGAACATTTCCATAATAGAATCTATTAATATATGTGTTTCAGACTGTTAAGCCCTCCGGACTTAGGGATTTTTGAACTCAGCAGTATAATAATCGGTAAGTTAATAAAAAATTATTAATCCTGTCTGAAGGCCTTGAGAAAAAAATAAGAAGAAAAACGGCAGCATGTTAAAATATTATTAATTTTATACATTTTAACATTAGAATCGTTAGAAGACTAAGTTTAAAGTGTATTTCTACTTTACGAACACATCAAGAAAATCGTTTAAAATCTATATAAATTTACGATGAAAATTCCAATATTACTTACTTTAAATAATTGTGACAAATCAGTTTAATTCTTTTATTCAAAAATACCAAAATTGCCAGTCAATAACAATGGCGTGTTATATGTTCGTGAGGCCCAGGCGAATTTAAGTTAGGGGGATCCATGTATAGTGTTGACTTCAGATATTTTTCTTCTGGGAAATGTTTTGAAGAGAAATATTTTCTTATAAACGATTGGTTTGGGGTTCCCTGTTGGTGTGGACTCCAGGAAGTTTTCCTTTTTGCCCATAGGATAACGCACCACTGGTCAATAATATGTATTACGACCTTGCGTTGAAATCTTTCTACGCCCATGTTTAAGAAAGTAGAAAAATATGATAAAATTAATATTGAAAATAACTAAAAATATTGAACAAAGAGTTGCATAACTTTTCCGTCAAAAAATATTTATAAGAAATGTATTAGCAAAGGCTAAAATAATGTGTGGCGCCATCTGCTATAGAATTTTATAAAAAAAATAACATTTGCATTATTAATTATCATAAAAGTTTTTTTTGAGATAATTTTCGAAAGAAATACATTTATTTTTTGGTAAACTAAAAATTTGTACAGATAAAAAAAAAAAATTCATAACTTAAAGATATTAAGCAAGTGGGGCCATATCTCTCGAACCAATACTCCGATTCTCCTGAAAATTTCTAGAAACATTTCCCCCTAATATTCAAATCTCCCTGCAAAATTTCAGGAAATTTCAACTAAAGAAACAAAAGTTATTGAGCTTTAAAATGGGTAAATAAATTATTTTCTGTATGTACTGTACACACTAAAGTCTGTACACAAGGACGTCGCCAAGGGGGACAGGAGGTGGCAGCTGCTCTTTCCCTAGAAATTCGAAAAAAATTATTTGAATGCTAAGTTTTAATTAAAATAATCTTCTTAGGCTTCTTGTAAGTTTAAAAAAAATGTTTTAATTAAGATATTTCTTTTCCGGTACATAGTAAGTGATTAAAACTTTATGAATCATTTTTATTTTACATACATACAGTTCATATCCTTTATCAATTTACATCATCTTGCCCCCCCTGGCCCATTGGCTGGCGACGCTCTTGTCTGTACATACAGAAAAATCCCCTCATTTGCAATTCTCAAAGTTTCAAGATCCCCTGAGTTAAAAAATGTAAAAATTTTGGGGGAAACAAGAGGTTTTGTTTATAATTTAATTAGAAAAAACACTAAATACAATTAGTTTTGAAATTCTAATCAATAAAGTTTCTGTCCTTCGTTAATACAGACTAAAATTCGAATTGTATAATTAATTATTTAAATTCAGTTGAAATATTTCGAATTTTAATTATATTTTCCATCATTTTATCAATGCTATTGTGTGCCGAATACTAATGAATGGATTTAACATTACTTTCATTCTGAATAAAAACCTTTTTATAAATTTAACTTAATTTGTTTTTAAATGCTTTGACTTTGTTTTTATTTCTAAGCAATTTTTTATGATTTTCAGCTAATATACTACATTACTATTTTCTAATTTATAGTAAAAATTATTTGTAAAAATAAGGAAATAATGAAAAAATTATTTAGGAAAAAAACTATAAAATTTTAATCATTATTTCCGTAAAAAAATTGTGATTTTTTTTAAAAGAAATTCTTTTTATTGGGATTTTTACAACTTTAAAATAAAAATTAAAAGATTAAATTATATATATTGTGAATATGCATTAATATATATGCATACAATTTGTAGAATAGTTTTCTATATGTAAGTGTGTAGATATATAAGAATTTCAACAAAATTTTTATTCTTTTTTTATTCAAAATGATGTCGAGAACCTCATTTCTCTTTTCAAAACTGAAACTGTTTATTCATATATCATATTAAACATGTATTTGCTTCATTTTAGTGTTAAGTTTCAACATCACAGCCTAATTATGGTGTTAAATTCTAACCTTTTTTCCTATTTTCATGAAAGAAATTTTTAAATATGCAATTTTGAATATTAAAAATTGAATAATTTGCATTCTCTTAAGATTTTTATTATTAAATTAGCAGTTTCGTATTATTACATAAATCTCTTAATAAATTAGTTTAGCTTATCGTATTAGCCACGAAAAATGTTTATAAATAATTCATTTATAGTAAATTTTTAAACTTCTCCCTCTCCTTAAATATTTCTCTCTGAAAAGAAAAATTTAATTATAATTTAAAATCCATATGTATTTAATCAAAAAATATTCAGTTGTAATATAGGAAATTATGATTTATAGGTAATTATTGAAAACAATGGATAAAAAGCCTAATGCCAAGTTTTCTTCATCAGCTCCTTTTTATTATAAAAGTGTTATGTGGTTTCTGTAATATTCTGTTTTACAGCTTAAAAGTACCTTTAAACTAATTTACACAAAAAATAAATAAATAAAATAAAATAAATATATATTCAGGTGTAAAAAATAAGAGAATAATTCATACTTATATTTCCATTTGATAATACGTTTCGATAAAGAAAAAATAAGCTGTAATTTAGTTTTAGTTGTCGGATTTACTTAGAAATGTTTCCTTGAAAGGTTGACGCTTATTTGTATCCTTTATCACGTAATCTACCGTGTGATTTATACATTCTATACATAAAAACTGCCTAGTTTCTAAATGTTCATTCATTAATAAATTTAATTTTAATTAAAAAATTATTAATGCTAATTCAATGTCAAAAACAGAATTATTTTTAATAATTTTCTGAAATATTTAAGAATAAATTACTTTGAATTATGCGAAAAAAATAAATAAAATTCTGTTTGGTCAACTATGTCATGATGTAATTTTTAAATCTTTTTCTCGTCCTAAATATTTCCTTACATTTAAATACGTATATAATAAATTTATATAAGCTTATAACAGCAGTTTCATGACTAAAAGTAACCTACAATAATAAAAATAGATCGGAAAATTAATAAATTTTTCTATTTATTGTCCTAGATTTTATTTATTATTAATTTAACTTTTTATTAAATTTTATTTTTATATTATTTTTTCATTAGTAAACTTCGATTTTAAAGGAGTTTTTCGTTTTAATATACTCCTTGATGCTAGGATTTGCAATAGATATATATTTTTTTACAAGATTTTTGAAATTTTTAATATTCGTTGATAACTCACTCAAACACTATCCTATACTTAATTGACAATAGTGTATTTCTATAAAATTTGACACGTATATAAGTTAGCCCAAGATAAAAGTCAATAAAATACCCGTATAAACAAAGACCTACCCTTATTAGAAGTATCGCATGTAAGAGATGTTCGTGTAGGAAATATCATACGAGAGAATACATGTATATGAAGATAAGCCATTAAAAAATTAATTTAATACTGTATTATAGATATAATATAATTAAATGGATACACACGGGGTGTTCGGGAGTTTAACCTCTCCTATTTAGGAAGAAAAATCAATTAACTAAAATTAAAAAGTTACCCTTGTAAATCCCAGATACAAGTCAGAATGAATGTGTAAAAAATCGTAATAATTTCTACACTTATGCACGACAAATTCTTATTAAATCATAAACATTCAAATTTAACAGCATACAGAAATTTGTAATAAACAATTAAAGCTTAAATAATTTAATCCCTTATTCAGAATAGAAAATAAAAATAAATACGTAAATGAAATGAAATTTATAAAATTTGATATTTTATGATCTTTCCGCCTGTTAAAATTAGAATATTTTAAAATAATTTGATTTATTGCATTAAAATTTCGATAAATCTGCTTGGATTTGATAATGTGTCAATATAGGTTATTAACATTGGTTGAACCTTGTTAAACGAGAATGATAACTGAGAAAGATAAGTGTTAAAAAATAATTTAAAAAATAAGAAAAAAAACAGATATCCATCTAGTAAATAACCTTAAAATCTTTGCCTTTTTTTCTGATGATCTATGTTTATTACCTTATTCAGTTTTATTGGAAATTCTCTGTTTAAAGGTTGGCCGCTGAACTTTTAAAAAGTTTTTAAAACCAGATTTTTCCTTATAGGTTCCTAAGAAAGAAAAATAATATTTATATAAAATATATTTTATATTTATAATTTATAAATAAATAAAATTTTTATCATAAATTCATTCTGAAAAGTTTGTATATTGGTTAAATATTAATAAATTTATATTATATTCCTTTTAAATGATTTAAAGGAAAAATTTATAAATAAATTATGGAATTGCTGGTATACTTATATGCATATAAATATGTTTACATATTTAAATAATTCTAATGATAAAATATTAATATTTTAGAAGATATTTCAGAAAGTGTCAAAATGTCGTGTTTTTTCATGGTAATTTATTAAATATTCGTCATAATTCCTCACAGTATTTTTCTATGTTGTCGAATTTCATGCCAAATTAGGTGCGGATACGTTAAACGGTATGGAACACTTGTCTTAACATACATATTATTTTGACTTTTATATATAAAGAAATTAATCATAATAATAAAGTAAAAAACTATTCTTATTTTTTGAATTACCTTCACATTTTTTTTCAATAAAAATATAAATAACATTATATATAATCCTGAGTTATGCAAATATTAAGTTAAAACTTATCGATTTTATGAATTACGAAGTCAATATCATAAGCTATTTTTTGTTAAATCAATTATTTATATTTTACGTATTAATTAAATAAGATAAAACGTTTTAAATTTATTTAATTTAATAATTAAAGCAATATAGAAGTCGAAATTTAAAAAATAAAAACAGAAAACGACTTTTCAAATAAGTCTTTAAGTATCCATTCAAGCAGCACGACTTCTTTCAATTTTTAAACCAAATTGCTTTACTTTAAATGATTCTTTCTTTCTTTTACTCTGCAAACAGGATTCGGCCGAATGAATGAAATTGCCCGGAATTAAACTTAAATTATCAAATTCGTTTATTTTGAAGTCCCATGTACTTGCCTTTTGTATTTATTTATATTTTGTTCGTCATTAACTCGCTCACTTTATTTTTATATCTTGTCTTCATTTACCTTTTTACCATCGCCTGGAGCAATTTAACCTGATAGGTCTTGTGGCAAAAACCAGATCCGACTGGAGATTTTGCGGGGCCTCGGGAAAAGTTATTATTGGGGCCCCCAAAATATTTGCAATACCGGCAACGCAGGCCCCAGTATTTGCTGGCGCCTTTTGCTGTACCGGGTACCTGCAATGATAAAAAGGACTAAGGACAATACAAATTTAATTAAAAATTTTTTCCCTAGAAAAAAAAGAGATATATAATCATTTTACATTTGATTTGGGGAATTTTACGAACAGGAAAAGACATAGATGAATAGTTCAATTAGGTTTTCAAGGTCTGTTCCAATTATAGAAAAATTCGTAAATAAAATTAGTATACGGAAACCAAAGTATATTTATTAATGCCATTTAAAAAAATGATAAAATTAGATTTCCGTTAAGGTTATGCTTAAAACTGGAAAGATTTAAACATAAATTTAACTCTTTAGAAGAAAGCTTAAGCTATTTTTAAAATTTATTATCATTATAAAACATCTTAAATAGAAAAATAAGTTTCATTTTTAATTTTCTTCTATTTCTTATCTGACTTAAACTAGTTTACAGTATAAAGTACAGTGCGATTTCTCTTCCTCCTTATAATATACAGTAAGTCAAAATCCTCCCAAAGAACGCAGGAGACTATTTTAAATTACTGGAAAACGTTGCAAGGCGAAAATCTTTATATTTATTTGTATATTTATATGTTTACGTATATCATTATAATATAATTATCCGAACAACGTAATTATTTTATTAATAATAGTAACATACAAAGAACATATGCATTAAAAGGATTTTGACGCAGACAAAAATATATATCATATTTGTGGTAAAAGTACACTTCAATAATCAGTATAGCCTCCTTTGGCCTTTTAAACCTTCGTAGTGCGATCGGGCATAGAATCAATAATATTCCTGCAGTCGTGCAATGTTATTTTGCTTCACTCGTCTTGTACACGTTCCCGTAATTGGTGGAAGCTTTAAAGCGGAGCTGCATAGTCGGAAGTGATGTTTAAGAAAGGACCAGACGTCTTTGATCGGGAGATCGAGAGACTGAGGCGGCCACTCAAGCAGGCTAATATTTTGATCCCGAAGCCATGATATTGCCCTCCTGGATGTGTTTTGGAGCTCTTTCATTAATCTTGCCGATTAATAAAAGAGCTCATGTCAATGTGGTAATAATCAACAGATTGTACCAAATAATTGTCGAGTATCTCAGTGTAAATAACGCTATCTATTCTAATAGATATAAAACATAGCACTATGGGCCCAAAATAGGTAATACAGCCCCAGACCGTAAAACTACCACTACCAAATTTCAATGTCTCACAGTTATAGACTTCATCGATGTAGCCCATATCCATTTCGCCCATCTAAACCAACTGTATTAATTTTGGATTCATCTGACCATACAATCGTCTTCCAATCTTCTAAGGTCCAGTTTATATAGCGTTTGGCAAAATTAAGACGTTTCTGTTTATGTAATTTGGTAAGTTTAGGCTTCTTGGGCTTTCAAATTGTTACGTTTAAGGCATCTGCAAATAGTTGAAATACTCACTTCTATTCCTAAGCCACGTTTCAATTCCCTCTTTAATTGTGATGATGTATCGCAACGTTCACTCGATATCAAACGTTTTCTTCCTGTCAGTTCGGAAATTTTCGTGATGTGGATGACTTATTATTTTTTATTCTGGATACACTCCAATGCCGAACACCATCTTCTAATGCTGTTTTCTCGACAGAAAACCTATTCTTCTGCAGGTACACAATACTGAGTTTCTTCTTACTGAGAAGCTTCTTCGTGATGATGCATATCATGCAGCAACTCGCATATTTGTACGCTAATACCTCGTTAATATGCACGAAATGACATTGTTTAACGTTGTTATAACAAATTAATTTATGCATCAAAATCCTCCCAATGCAAGAAGCAGAATTTATACACCATAGATATTTTTAAAATATGAAAATTATTCTAATTTTGTGCTATTATGTGGATATTATAATAATCTTACAGCTGATTTATTTCCTTTTCCTTTTACTTTCGCATATCAAAAAGTTTTTGCTGTTTTCTATAGCATGTTCGAACTTTGGAAAGATTTTGACGCTTAGTGTAAATACTGTTAATAAATAAATCTCATTACGTATGTAAAAATTTAAATAGTAAGTCAAAAATTTGCTTAAAAATTGACCACTAACTGAACATATCAAGAGATTATAGTGAATGAAATTTACAAATTATTTTTATATTTTAAAGTTTTAAACTGCACCGTACTGTTGTATAGCAGTAATTTTGCAATTTTTTTTGAAGCTAGTACCCTAATTGGTTTAGTTTGGTGTGTGATTCACTGACAATGCAATAATTTATTTAATTTGGATACCAAGGAATCTTTCAATATCTTACAAGAGATATGGTACTGTACATCTTTGTGAAACTGCGTGCCAAAATGGGCATACATTATTAAATTTTTAAAAACAATATATGTGCCAAAGCTAGTGTAGCAAGCAGTAGTGGGCAAAGCTTGAGAAAAACTGACTCAATTCTTTTAATCAATTTCTCGCACTCTTATTTATGAACCAAAATTTTCTGTAATATGTATTTTACATCTTTTCCTCACAGTTAACTAAATCTTCCTTGGTGGTCCGCAAGAATAGAAGATTTCCCCACTCTTGCTTTAGAGTTTGAACAATTATTTTAAAAAATAAAATAAAACGAGTATACATTAATTAGAATACATTTAAGAAATGCTGAATTTAAAAAGATGAATACAAATCGAACTGAATAAAAAATGAAATTAAGATAAATTAAAATTTATACAGTAAAAAAATTAACGAATTTGTATAAATGAAATGATAGATCCCAAACAAATTCTTATGACGTGTGCCATTACGTCATCTGTGTCATGAAAGCCTGGTTGAAAACCATGATTTCACGACACGGGCTAAAGTTTTTGATATAAATCTCAGTTCATAAAAAATATAGTACAATATTTTTATGCCAATTTCGGAATATGAACTGTCTCGTCATATTGTTGCCAATACAGCATGAAAATATTATTAAATAAATAACAATAAAATGAAACGAAAACAATAAAATTGCCATTGAGAAGAATAAAAAATATCTGTGAGAAGTTTTTGTGCTGTTTCTACAAGTTTCATGATCATACTAAAAAATACTCTATACTTTACTCAATGTCACTCAATAGAATTACAGTCATTATCTAATATAAAGAAAAATCCAAGATAAAGTCATCAATTACGTTCTATGATCACCTGTTTACACAGGTGTTACCAGTTTACCTGTTTACACCTATTCTATTTATATTAAATAAATAATAAATAGATATATATTTTAATCTAATATATCTGATATCATTTATATCATAATTACAAGAAGAATAAAGATAAATCATGAAATGCAATAGTTATTTTTATTTGAAAAATGAATCATAATATTAAAATCCATTTTACTAAGAAAATTCGTTTTGGACAAAATATATATAAAGAAATATAAACTGAAATATGCATAATTTAAAGTAAAAAACATTTTTTTCTTTTCTTATATTTAGAAAACTAGCATTGAATGACCTTAGAAGAGAAGATTTAGTCTGCTAGACGAGAACAAATGTTTGTTCTTAGCAATTAGCATGCAACACACTCATTCAATATCGCATAATTTCAAAATTATGCAACATTAATTTGACGATAATTAACTTAATAAGTTCTAAAAATAAGATAATACCATTATATTGATTGTTAAAATTGCAATAGATCAAGGTCGAAATCAAGAAAAGAAAGCTAGGAATATTCTTCCTTAGATATGAAAATGTGTCTTCTCGGCAAAACCCAATTGGCACGTAGAGTCAAAAATGGTGCCATCGGAAAATACGTGAAAAATCTAAATAACGTTTACTATGAGATAATTTTTGATAACGCGCGGAGTTGTCGACTAAAGTTAACATAAACATGTAAGTCCGGAAAGGCAAGTAAACAAGCATGTAAACTGATGCAACTGTCGATAGCATGCGTGTTTACAGCTGACGCAGACATATTTCAAATCACTCCTAAGGAATTGAGGTATGTGAAAGCAGACATCCGAGGCCGCATTACAAGGTGTTTTCAAGAGAGTGAACGTACTTTGAACATCTATCATGTTAGATGAAGTAATTGTACTACTTTCTGATTGTACTAATTGTACTATATTCTCTGATGGCAACCGCCAAAGTCTAATGGACCACGAACCATTAGACTTTGGCGAGAAATTCCCCACAGAACCCATAAACCGGGGATTCTCCGACACATACAATCTCACTTTTGGATAACTAGGGAATTTCAATAAAGGAATTTCAGACCCAAGATTTTGTTTTGTCTATGTCACGAGATCCGTTAGAGAAAATTCGATTCTTTTTATATCAATTGATACTCCAATCTAATGGCTACTATATGGTATACGACTTTTAAAAATCGAATCTGATATTTCTGAAAAAATAAAAATGTAGACAACTATGCAGTCTCGGATATTCCTTGTGTGATTCAGTGACCGAGTGGATAAAACTACTAAACTGGTAGTTGGTCGCGGATTCGCCAATGGGATAACCACGTGGAGTTTTCCAGATTTTCTTCACGTTAATAACATCTAAATAGGGGCCAGTTTCCCATAGAAGGCTTCCCGGGAGGCATTCCCCCTCGGCAGATCGCCCAGGTGTCACGATGCTGTACACCAATAACTCTTTGGCGTGGGATAATAGCGGACTGCTAAAAAGTGACCAAAATTTGGCAAGCAAAGGAAATAAACAAATGAAATATAATTTCTTTACACATATTGATTAGAAATTGAAATAAAATAGATTTGTCAATTTATATATTGAAAACATGGAAATGAACATCCAAATATTAAACCACTACAATTTTAGGTTGCCATTGTCCGAAGCAAATCTTGATCATGGCAATGGTAACCTAAAACTAAGTATTATTGTAAAAACCGAGTAAATATACCATAAAGTAAATCTCGAGACAATTCCAGACACCTTATATTTTACAATACTTCATGTCCAGCTTACCCGGAATTTTCCCTGTCTCCCCTGTAGTTCCTTCGCTCCTCGTTTAACAATAATTTATCTAATTCTCCTACTTTCAAAATTATGGGACTGATTCACTTTATTTATAACACCCTGTATAAGTCATATTTTTATATGTATGACTATTATTAAATACACAAAGAAGAGTCAAGATTATTTATATGCCTTTAAGATTATTTTTACTCCTTTTAAATATCTATACAAGTAACGAACACTCCAGTTCGAAAACAAAAATAAACCAGCAACGAGTTGCTAAACTTTCCTGGCAACATTTAAAATTTTAGTGACGCCATCTGTTATAGTATTGTATTTTAAAAAAACCTTTTATATTTTTAACTATTATAAAATGACAAAAAATACTTAATTTTGAAAATAAGGATGAGTTTTATAAAAAAAAAAAAAAAAAATTGTAAATGCTAATTACGAGTAAATTCGTCATTAAGTCCAACCCTACTGGAAATACATACGACTCCCATTATCTCCCTATTCCCTCGACCTTTAACTACCAAAATTTAATAGCATCAATCCTCCTAATAAACAAACTACCCTACAAAATTTCAGAAATTTTGGACAAAAAGCACAGGAGTTATTAACCTTCAAAGAGGGTGAACATACTTACCCACTGTTACATATAATAACCGGGAAAGTAACAAGTTTAATATAAATCTGGATATATTACAAAGTATTCGGTTTATAGTCACCAGAAGAAATGTTAGGCCTTTACTTTCTATGTGATATTGTGCAAGGGGTTTTCATAAACGCCCATAATCTGATTTTCAATACTTCCTTTCCACAGAAAGGACTGAGTACAATACAAATATATAAGAATACAATATCTACAGAATGCGTAGATCTTTACGGTGCGTTAAGGAATGCAATTTAAAAAACACTTTCAGCCTTCAAGATACCTGCTTCCAGTCCTTTATTTTAAATGTTGAGTATAACTTGTCTATTTGGACTTTCTCTTTACGATAAAGAAGCTGTGGTATTTTTTTTAAGCAGAGCGAAGCCCTTTTACTTTGTGCAAGTCTAGGTTAAACTTTGAAATGTGAATCTTAGCCAAAAAACTGAGAAAATTAATTCTTGCATAGTTTTATTGCGCTAATTATGAATATATAACCCCTTTTGCAGATATTGCACCACAAAGTTGCGCTTTGCACATACAAAAAACTTCACAGTGGCGATTCGACTGAGCAGCCGTTTAGCAACCTGGCAGTTTTTAATTTACAACTACACCTCCTGCAATAAAGGTTTTTTTAATACGAATCTGTTTGGGTTCACTCAACTTCTGAATGAATTAAGATTATTTAACTTATCTTTCATAGACTTATTTAGTATAAGTAGGATTTTTTCAAGCACTTCTTGTATGAATTGGTAAACTAGTGTTGACATATAATAATATATAAAAGCTATATATAAAAGCTATATATATATATATATATATATATAGTTGTAAAATTAAAACATTTGTAATATCATAGTGATATTCTGCTATACAAAGGAGGAAAAAATGAAGATATCATCTGTCAACAATGACCTAAAAACTAGCGTCAAAAAGTTGTTGTGATTACATTGATAAAAAGAAATATATATATAGCAATTGTAAACATATCAAATTTTCCGATATTTTGACACTAAAATGAAAATACAATACTTTATATTATATATAGACTACATATACACATTCTTTAATTTGTATATACAGGTAGTATATTTAAAAATATGTAAAATTTCATAGTCGATTTTGTGATATTCGATTTTATATGCTTACAATGTTATATATTTAGAGAAATTTGACTCGAAGCAGAAACTTGCAATGAAAAAATATTAAAGTACTGTATTATATTTTAATTTCGTTGGCACAATAATAGTTATAAAACATCCAGTTATCCATAGATATTTGCCAGATAGAGTAGAATGGGAGGAAACAGGATGAAGATAAGATTATAAAGGAAATATAATAATAAATTTACAAATGAATGTGAATGTGAGATGTCATTCATCAGAAAATTTTATGTAATTTTATAGAAAATCAAAAATATCTATGAAATTTTGTTATTAATGAATCAGAATTTCCTTTTAAAAAAGTACAAATATATAAGTTTTTACAAGGTTTTTAAAATAAGATCATTACAAGGAGCACATATTAAAGGTGTTAAATAATTATAAGATAAGCAAATGTGGGAAAAACAATTGTAAAAAATCGACTGAAAATAAACTAAAAGTTTGACTGTTTTTTCCCTTTTAATTTACTTAATATTTTTAACCTTAAAATTTCTTATATGTGTGGGTATTATGTATGTATCAGTTAACTGACTTGGACCATTCTGTATACTCAAAAGTTCTAAAATTTAAAATCGTTTTTAAATTTTTATGTTTTCATTATCATTCTTATGGCAGTAGTGAGAAATATAAAAATGTAGTCTATAATTAGGGCTAATTTCTAAATTAGTAGATATTATGAGAATAAGAGAAAGTAATTGTATAATAGAGTAGTTCATTTCATTCAGAGAATTTAATAAAAGAAACAAATATCCAAATTATATGAAACTAACTGCTCGGGCTTTTATGAGGGTGGGAAATTGGTGAGTTGGAATGAGAGAGGGTGATAAAATCCATGTCTAAAGTGTACTGTATACATTTATTGACCTGAGTATTTACAATAATGAACTCCAAACCAAAAAGTTGCTCGGGCTTAAGTCAAGAGGGGGGATGAGATTTAGAGGTAGTTGGGATGGGGAATATTTTCTAGTATGTCAAATAATATTCATGCCAAATTAGGTGCTGATACGTTGCACGGCATAGAACGTTTTACCTAACAAACATGCATATTAAACTTATATATATATATATAGACACAGATTACACGTTTATTTCAGTATTGCTGGTTTTATTTTCTATAATTATAATAAAACAAATACATTTTCTGTAAAGTAAACAAGAAAACAAAAAAAAATTACTATAGGCCAGTATAATAATAAACAGCACAGAACTGGCGATTAGAATTAATTTTAACTTTAAAATTATTGAATGTGATAACGTGTAAAAATTATGAACTTTCCACGTGACTAATTTAATTTTATTCGTTTCATTTATTTTGAATACAATGAATAAAGTCTGTATAGACTACAGATGACCATCTCCCGCATACAAAAACACGAACAAACCTATTAAAAAGTAAAATACATAAAAGCATAATAATGTAATATACATAAAATATTAACATAATTAAATACCAAAACGTACTTCACTCTTACATAAACAAAAACAAGTCTTTTTAAAATATAAAAAGAGACATTCCTCAAAAGATTTCGGTTTAAAAACGGAACAATTAAAAGTTGAATAGCCTATAATTTAGAGGGATGATACAAGACATAATACGATTGAAACGTGCGAAGAATTCTCACAAAGATTTCATTAGGAAAAAGTATCACATGAAAATAAAAATACGCTTGAAATATTCGACTCGGCTTCTAAAAAAGGAAGGTTCAATCTAGACCCTGATCGGCCTTGAGTAGTCTATTTTTTACTTGTTATATTAATCATATTAGCAAAAAACATGTAACAAGTAAAAAACAGACAATTCAAGGTCGATCTCTGTCAGATAACACATATCAGGGAAAACAGAAAAAACTCCCAAATTTGATCGAAAAGTTCTCAATAAAAAATACTTGTTAAGCTATTTAACGATCGAAGTCAATATTAATCTGGTAGATAATATTGATATTCGATATTATCTACCAGAATATCTATCAATTGAAAGAGCAAAACAGAATAGAAAGCTTGTTTAATATCAAGATCAACATACAATAGTTTTTATAAGTTAATTTCATCTGTTTTTTTTTATTATTATAAAAATTACAAAATTTAATTCGAAGTTTTGTGAGGTATATCAGTTTTTAGATTTTTCACTATAAAGCAATATTTTTTTTATAACAATAACATTTAAAAAAATATTAACCTATTTTTCTGAAGAGGGAATCGTATTATAACTTAATAAAAAAATTGAAACAATATAATTGCATTTACTTAAAATTAAGTCAAGTTAATAAAAACAAATTAAAGTGTAAAAAAAGATTTTAGTTCGCCTGTGAGACTATCCGTTCTTTACGATAACCATTTCACTTTAAGAAAGCGTTGTCCTACGGGCCAAAAGGGCAATTTCCTGGGGCCCTCACCAACGAACAAATCTTTCATCAGAAAATGTTTCCCCAAAATTTATCCTTATGCTATAAGATCAACACAGATCCATCAGTGGTCAAGCGGTTCCGTTCCCTAAATACTGGGAGTTCGGTCGCGAGTTCGCGCTTCATCCGGACGGGCTGGCCACGTGGAGTTTTTCGGATTTTCTCCACCTCTGTAACGCCTGAATAGAGGCCAGTTACCCTTAAAAAGACCTCCCGGAAGACATCCTTCCTTGGCAGGTCGCCCAAGAGTTGCGTTGCCATAACTTAACCAAACAAACAAAGTCAATACTGTACATGGGTCCCCCAATTCAAATTCGTCTGGACCCCACGAGGCTATAATGCCCCACTGATTAACTTCGTTTTTCATCATGATCTAATTCAACATTCGAATAATTTATAGATTCTTAACCGTTAAAAAAGAAGGAAGAATTCACTGAAACAATACATACACTTTGAATTTTTTTCAACCTGAACACATTCACATTCCCATTAACAAAAAAGTAAAATAATGGGAATTAAATCACTGAAGTGTTTTAAATGAAATAAAATTAAAAATAAATAAAATGAAATGTTAAATTGAATGCTAAGATTAGTCTTTCTAATTCTAAGACTAGTCTAAATTGATTTGCATTTTCTGTTAGGTCCCATAAAACGCCCCAATGATCACGAAAGACTTAAAAAATCATTTTTAATGGTGATAGACTTTACATCACTCTAGTTTTTAAATCTTTCTATTAAAATTATTAAGTATTAAAGTCTAATACAGTAAAACCTGTGTAAATCGGAATCATGTTGTACTGCATATTTTTTCCCGCTTTGGCAGATTCCGTCCTGAACAAGTTTTTATTTATATTATAGAAAATCGCTTTGTTTCAAAGAATTATTCTCGTTTAGGCAGGTTTCCATTTTATTCAGGTTCCTTTTGGACAGGTTTCTCTGTAACAAATTTCATTTACAAATGCTTATCTGTATCATAAAATTTATGATTATTTATTAAAAATAAAGTTATATAGATTTTCTCGCATTTATTTCAGTGATATCTGAAGTAATAATTAATATAATCAGGCTCCCTTTAGAGCTGTCTCCTTTAAATTATTCCTCCTCTGATTAGTCTCCTAAAGCTCCCTCGTACGGGTCTGAAAATAATGAAATACGATAATTAATAAAATTAGAAGAGAAATTTTAACCAGTTACTTCGTTGTAATTTGTACAAAACTGAATAGAAACTGTTTATTTTGAACAATAATAATAATAATAAAACATTATGGACTTTACAATGTTTTGTGGTGCGAGCATTATTTATCTCTCTTGTTTTTACAGACCATTGTTTAGTTTTTATTACTTCGAACTGTGTAAATTTATTATTAGTGTGCTCTTTTACAAGTACAAGTCAATATCAGTAATCACGAATTCAATACATTTTTTTTTCTTTCATTCAGATTTTATGTATCAATAACTTGAATTGTTGTACAAAGTTTTCACTTCAGTTAAACTTGACTAAAGATTGTGGTTTTCATAGCTCATTACCTTGTTAAAGTTTAAACAGCTACTTTTTTTTCCCAATAAAAATGTTTAAAAAAGCTTTAAAAACGATAAATTTTCAAGTATAAATAAAGAAAAATATTGAACAATAATATATATAATTAACTTTCTGTGTTTTAAGAGGATATCAGTTAGTAATTATCACTCTTACAGCCGAAAAAATTGAAATCGTCTTCTTGACAATTAACACGAAAATAATGTGAACTATAAGTAATTAAAAATAGAGATTTTTCCTTGTAAGTGAAGAAAGAAATCCATAAATTCTAGTATTTCGCACAAAATATTGGTTGGTAGCGACAGTTACAATAGGAGAAAAGGTCATTTAAAAGGCTAATTTAATAGCAGAATAGTAAAGGAAATTGCTATGATCAGTTTCAATAACTGTTAAATGGAAAGAGCGTATACTTTTTCCGTTCTAAAATCGAAAAAATTAAATTTTCCTGCCTCTTTTCATCGTAATGTAGACACATAACGTCATGGAACATCTGTCGCTTTTTGCCCTAGACACAAACCAGGTCAAAATCTTGAAAAACTTAACTAAATGCTCCTCCGTTACTCTCAACGGTTGAATACGTCAAAACACATTGTTCCTGTTCTTGATATTTAAAGACAGATGACACGCTACGAGAGCTCATTCTAACTCGTCTGCCTCACAATATAAGTTCCCCTCTCCGATTTGCTTCCACAAATTCGGATATTCCAGTGAGTCATGGTGATTTTTCAATAGTAAGTACCGTCCATTTTGTTATAATATCGTTATACTAATCGATTTTCATTTCAGAAACTTCATTATGCATCTTAGGAGTATTTTGGGAATTACTGTACTGTTCACGATAGTCATTTTATCAATAGATAACACCGAAGCTATACACATGTTATTTATTAAGAAGTTAATTAAGCTTGGTCTACTCGCTCATATTGTCAAGGACAAAAAGCCTAGTTTTATACCAATACCGATACCAATACCGATACCAACAAATCACCACGTTCCTTATCCGTAAGTATCGATCACTCTTAATTCTCAGATTTTCCTTTAACAATTAACATTGGCAGTGACCTGTCTATTAAAAGACATGAATATTCTGTGTTCCAGTTCTGTTCCATTCGGTTTCTTCTCATTATTATGTCGATTATATGAGGAAATGGGACGTGTCCTATTCTAAATTAAGAGGAAATGAATAAAAAAGAAATTTAACTTTGCGTTATTTTTAATTTATTTATTTACTTTTATCATGTTTAGAATAAAAAAAGAAGTTTATATTAAATTTAAATGAAGGCGAATTAAATTTAATTTTATTTCTTCCTTATTCATTTCCATAAGACGTAGTGATTGATATATTAATATTATGCTGTAAAGATATTGAGTTTCATCTGTTTTTTGTTGATTTCCTCTTTAATTTACGGTTAAAATCATTATAATTTTCATAATATTTGCAGGTGTATACGTTTAAGAATAGAAAAAATTGTAAATTAGTTTAAAAATTTTAAAATTCTGTATGAATAAAGTCTGCATAGATTATATAAAATAATATAACTTCAATTAAATATAATAATATATAATTAATTTATAATTTATATTGTCAGATCAATTTTAGAATAATAATTAAAGCTCTAACAAACGATATTACTTTCTTTATAGAAAAAATATAAACTATTTTCTCTGTAAAATCTTATACAATTATTCGATATTATGCTTACTAATTCATTTATATAAATTGTTTATGTATTGAAAAATATAATTGTTTAACGTTTAAACGGAATTATAGACGATGTAAATATTGCGATATTACACCATAAAAGTGTTTCCACAATATTTAATAATGCTACTATAGCCAATTTAATAAGAATTAAATGTAAAACAAAAGTTCTATGTCTGTTAAGAAGCTATAACAGTAAAACAAATGAATAAACTCTTAAAATGTGGACTAGATCAATAAATAAAATAAAATTTAAAGTTTCAATTTACTTTTAATATCAGCGTTTTATTACTTCAGGGTTCATCATCATACTTTCTCAATCGTAGGATTAAACTATGGGAAGAAGAACAGAGCGCCCATCCTCGATTTATCATCAGAACACCAGTCGCACGAATTAGGAGCTCACGACCTGGAAAAATACGCTCATCATCTCGAAAGAGGTGGAGAAAAATACAGTAAACATGCTTGGTAATAATATATATATATATATTTAGCTATTTATCACCATGGACAATGGAACTTCATGACGAGTTGATAACTGAAGATACCGTGTATCTTATTAATCAGAGTTCACATAGATTATGACTAAATTGGTTTATGGATAAGTTCGAATTATGTTTGTATGTACACTTAAATGTATATAAATATATTGTAAATAAATTACATATATGCTACCTATCTCTGTATATAAACATCAATAATAAATACTTAGATTTATAAACGAATAAAACAATCTCTTTTTTTATAAATTAAAAATTATAAATTTGAAAGAAGGAAAAATGAGTATTGAATAAAGGATTTTATATACAATATTTTATGAGCAGTACTTTTGGGTAGATATATACATATATATTTTTTCTCTACAAAATACAGAAAATTTGGAGTAGGTTAATGATGAGGGAAAAATAATTGGTAAAAAATAAATCTGTATATTTAACCTCGGATTTCCGCATAGTGTACTGTACATATTCTATTCAAAAGTTTTATATGATAAAACTTCATAATTATGTTGATTTTCTGTAATTATGTATACAAATAAGCTACACAGCGATATTAATTTGAAATGTTTTCATTATTTTTCTAATACAGAGCAATCAAAAGTTAATGTGTTCATATTAAAAATGCCCCACAGTTTCTGCTATTGTTGTGTCTCATTTTCTCGTAAATTCTATAAAAATTACATAGAAAATCGTGGAAAATTTTAAATTTAAACTCAAAAATTCGAATTTTTATTTGCAATGACGGTGATTTTGAACTAATTCAATAATAAATAAGATGCAGAGAACGAGACAACACTATGTTAAAATCACTTACTATATTTATTGATGCTTAGAAATCATATAAAAATTTATAGTTCATAGAGTAATTGTGATAAGGAATTTATGTTTTAGTTTTTTTCCTCGAGCTTAAATCGTAAAACTTTGTTGCACTTGTTTAAACATACCAACTGTTGTCAAATTTTTTAAAATAGTGTTAAACTGGTACAAAAGTTCGATAAGAATCGGTGTCATGAACATTTCTGTTACGTTAAGACAATAATAAATACAAATATTTGTCATAAATTTTACACAAAACTAGTTTATTAGAATTTTAAATGCCGGTTATTTATTCTTAAAGTCACTTGATAAACCGTCCTTTGTTATTCGCTAAATAATAAAAGTTACAAGATCTTACAAAAGATATTTTGTGAATAAATACGTAATTATAAACACAAAATATTCAACTAAATAAACATTAATTTACTAGATGTCATGCTCGCTTATTAACAGAGAGTAATGTCTGTATGCCTACCCGTAAATGTAAATATTTTAGAGAATTTACCTTTCGCTATGGAAATTCGTTTTGTTATATTATAAAATGTTATTTAACTGCTGTTATACTATAAGCAATTAAGGGATATTATTATGCTGTATATTAGTAAGCAATATAACAATGCCTAACAACGTTCCTTATAATTGATTTAATTATTAAATTATCAAGAATTGAACAATTCATAAAACAAAAGTTAATATGGAATAAAATATATAAAGATTTAACAAAATGCATTTAGCTGTGGAGTATAATTGTGTTGTATTGTGGCGTATTAAAATATATTCTACACTTTACATACTTATGAATATAATTAAAATACGATCATAAGTTTTATTTATATTATTTTTTCTTCAGATAATAATGCATATTGAGATATTGCTTCATACGCAGATGTATAGATATCATGATTTATATCTCCATACTTACTCCACAAAATACAAAATCCTTATTATAGGTTAATTTAAGGAACACTGAATTTTGTATGGATCATAAATCCCGTTTACCACAAAGAATATTATCATCCTAACGTTAAAGTAAGGGAATTCAGGACATAATTAGACGCCATGATTTTGAAGTTTTCATGTCGAATCAAAATTAAAATCAATTATTTAATTAATAAAAATTGTAAAAATTGAAATACAGTAGAGAGTCGGAAATCGGAATCAATTGAAGACTGGGGTTGTTCCGATTATCCATTATGTACGAAAAAATACATTAACCTGTCCGATGTTCAAATTTTTCTCCGTTGCGTGTCGCTTCGTGTTGAACTTTCGTCGATTTTAAGCCTACCGAAAATTTTTATAATAATAATCGAGGCTATCGTATCGTTAAAAATTATTTCTGCATTTTGTACAAACAAAATAAATATATTGAAGAATATAAAAACATGAAAATTATACCTTAGAAGTAAATTTAGTATCAAAAACGTTCGATTCAGCACGACACAGTCCGACTGAAAATCGTGCCGATTACCGGCGATTCCGATTACCGGGGTTCCGATTAACGACTCTCTACTGTAATTCTATTGGTAAACAAGAATAATCAAATATAATAATGAAGGCTAGAAATATAAATATTATGTTAATTTTCCTATTTATAATATCTATGCTAATAATTTTAGTAATTGTTAGTGGGTTAAACATTACCGTTCTGTCAATATAAAAATGACATAATTATAAAATAAATTGAGTAATTTGAATATAATTAATTAAATTATAAGAATTCAATTAACAAATACTAACAACACAATTAAAAGTTACACCATTAAGCAAGTTTGTTCAGTGTTCGATTACGTCTTGTTTGCATAAAATCTAATTATGTATTGTCTAAAAATGTTATTAATAAAAAGAATTTAATCGTTTATATAATTATACGGAATAATTTAATATCATAACGAGGAAAAAAATACCAGAAAAAATAATTATATAATGTCAGAATGAAAGTGATTTGAATAAATGTATGGCCTAGAACTACCGCTTCTTAAAATATGGAACAACATAGAATCTCGTTATGTTAATGGAAAAAAGCACAGTAAAAAATACAGTTAACTATTTAAATGACTTCTTTGCATTTAATACGTGTTTAATACGTAATTTAATATGTAATACACTTTTGTGAGTTAATATGCATATTTTTAAATAAAATATTTCAAAAATAAACTTAAAATATTTGTTTCTCTTGCTTCGCATTTTCTTTTATACATTTCATCACGAAAAATAAATTATATAAATGTGATATTTATAAAAACATTTAAGAATATCTGTCACTTTCTATCATAAATAAAAAGAATTCTGGCATAGATAACCAGCTCTTAATTTTTAAAAAAGCAGTTGCAAATACTACTTACTTTATTTTCAATGTTAAAAACCATTTTTTTCAACTGGTTAATTAACATAGAAAAACAAAACATCGTATCAAAACAGCGGCTCCCGCCACTATAAAAATGGGGAAGGCACAAGCTATGAAAACAAGGAATATGGATTAACATACACCAGACAATGGACGAATATAACAAATTAGTTTCTTTTGTATTTGCAGAATAGATTGAAAGTCATGCATTTTCTGTTTGTTGATAATGGAATTTGAGGCACCTTTGGGATTATGAAAAGAGCAACCGTGACGAAAAAGGGTGCACGTACCCCAAATGTCCCAATGTACAGTGCCCCGTATCAAGAAATATCTTCAAAATTTTTGAGTTATGTTCATATATTTATACTCGTATATCAATATACAAAAGTTCAATTATAACAACGTGCATTAGTAAAGTGAATAAAACTCGACTCTAAAATACACTTATTTACTATCTATAAAAATCAAAATACAGTATTTTTCCAATTTGCAGTTAGTTCATATAAAACAACAACAAAAAAATGTATAAAAACTTTGTAAATTTATAAATATATCTAGTAAAAAGTAATAATAAGATCACCATTTTATTGATAGCTACGTTATAATAACAATTAAACCAGTAACATTATAAATATATTCAAAAATCTAAACCAGTGTGTCGCGACCCACGAGATCGTGGACCATATTTTAAACTGATGATATGATTTTCTAACATTAAAAATTCTTTACATTCGTTTTATTAGACAGGTTTTTTTTCAAAAACAGTTTAATACACGAAAGACGAATAACTGCTAATTTTTTCTGTTTAGTCTTTTTCGCATTTTTCGTATCGCGTCGCGGCACATCTAAATCACAGTTTAAAATAAAAATAAACGTTAATCCTCTTTATTCTTTAGAAAAATTTTAAAACTGTTATCAAAAAAGCTGTCAAGGGCTCTTCTACGACTGGAAGAGGAGGTTAAAGAAATAGGAAAGACGTCTGATTATTTTCAATTAAAATTTCTATAAGTTAGAAAAAAACGGCAAAAGCCTAATTGTTGGGGTAGGGATGAGTTTTAAAAAATTATAATTGCTAATAATTTATCCTTCTGCTTCTATTCCGTTTTGTATTATTAAATTTCAATATATAACCTGTTTAAACACCGTTATTTTTAAAGAATTATCACAATGTCTGTGGATGTGAGAATTCCTAGAAAATAACAGTGTTTGAACCGATTATATATTGAAATATAAATGCCAATAAAAATAACAAAAAAATATTTACATTGGCATTTAAAAAATATAAATGCCAACGTTTGAAGGAGTCAATGGGAAAGTGGTGTAAGGGACAAAACAATTTTCGGTTAATGTTACCTGTGGTTCCAAAATGGCGGCTCGTCTCTGATTCCAACAAATAGAAGAAAGGAAACAGTGGGGAGCACGTTCTAACCTAACCTAACCTATTCTAATAATTTTGTTGGTAATAATTATGGTAATTTAATAGAATAGGTTAGGTTAGGTTAGAACGTGCGTCTCCATTGTTTCTTTTCTATTTGCTGGAATCAGAGACGAGCTGTCATTTTGGAACCATAGGTAACATTAACCCAATTTTCTTTATAAACAAATGATTTATTTAAAAATAAAAGTAATAATAATAATAATAAATGTCAATAGTATGCAAGTAAATATATATATATTTATTTATTATTAGTTGTTAATTCAATAAAATATGATTTTTTAACCAATTTAAATTTTATGACGAATATATTCAAAACACTTTTACTTTTACATTGAATCTCTCATTTGTCTTTAATAAGCTAAAAACTCGCACGAGTAAAATTAAAATTTCTTTCCCGTTCGTCTCCTTCCTTTTATAATTTCCAAAATGTAGGCCTAATAGAACCAATGGCCCATATAGGCTACATGTGAGCTAAATCACCTTTTAAGGCTGTAAATTAATTTATATTTTCCATACTAAATCTAACTAGTTTATCTCAATTTAATATTTTTCTACTCTCTATTCACAATATCGATAAAAACTATAGTCATAAGTACAGATTATAATCAATAAATATTAGCAATTTCACCAATATAATTCAAATTATACAAATAATTTATAAATATTTAAAATTATTTTTATAAATTAAAAAAAAATCCGAACTTTTAAACACAAATTTTCTTTAATAATAACAGAATATCAAAGTGTTTAAATAAACCTTACAAATTAAATATAGATATAAGTTGTTTTGAATTATTTAATTAATTTTTTATTATTCAAAACTACTCTATATTTTTAATTAATTATTGCTTGTCTTAATGTGATTCGAAATAGAAATTCAGTGCCTTAGACATACAGACGGATTAACAAACATAAATTAGAAACTTAAATACAATATATATGCTTGAAATTCTTGTTAAAATCCTAACATTTGTATAGAAAACGATTTAAATTTATAAGTATATATTACTTCTACGCAAAAGCGGATCTACATATGGACTAATAGGGCTTAAGCCTTGGGCTCCCAAGTGTCAAGGGCCCACAAAAATTGAATTATTATTATAAATTTTTAATACTTTTTCATTAACAATTAGTACTTATCGTGTAGTAAAAAATAGTTAATATTAATAATATAATAATAATGATAATTTATAGTATTATTTGTATTAACAAAAACCTAGATCCGCCCCTGCTTCTACGTCACAATACAAACAAAATAAAGAAGAAAAAAACATTAAATTTCCTTTTTCACGTGATACCAGTTTTTAATATTAAGATCAAGGTAAACTAATATTAACATACGTATGAAATATAGAATTGTTGAGTATAATTCTGTTGAGTGCTTGAGGATACAGACTCAATTCTGTTTTTACGCGTAATTTTTATAATTTGTTTTGGTTTAAAACGTTTAAATAAATTTCCCAATTTAAAAAAAAATCTCCATTTGACTTTAATTCCAAGAAAAAATATTCAGACTTTCTTTTCTAGAAAATTGCGCTTTTTGTTTAAAAGCAAAATTCTTACAGTTTGTATTAAGGCTGATAAACACTCAAGCAAATTTTAAGTCATGGGTTCGCATCTGAACCCATGACTGACGGCCTGGTCGAGTGGCTTTCTTCACGTGTCTAACATTTAAATAGAAGCAGTAGCGAATTATGTTCCTTTGATCCTAGGCGCAATTTTATTATGAGGTTCTTTATGTAAAAATCTTTTTATATTAAAAAAACACCAAGATCCTTAAACAATGGCAAGTTTTTTCTATATAATATACAGTATACTTTTTAAATGTGTACTAACTTTTTAAAGGCATATTATCTTTTTGCTATGTAATTTTTGAGGCCCTCGAGACCACGAGGCTCTAGGCGCGTGCCTAGTTCGCCTATTGAGTAATCTGCCACTGAATAAGGGTCAATTTTCTATAGAAAGTCCTCCCGGAGGTACACCTTTTTGGTAAATTTATTAAGTTTTAATGATAAGTAAGTTACAATTGTCCTCCTCTTATTTATTAACTAAAACTAAAATATTTTATTTAAACACCGTATAGTATTAATTGGTTTATCGTATTATTTTACAGGTTTTTAAGGACTAGAACCAATTGTCCATTTTTCCATAGGGATAGTATTTTTTGTACATATTATACTCTATTTATACTCTATTTTTTGGGAACGTATCTATTGCGTAAAAATAGAATTAGGTGTATTATTATTTATAGGTTATTACAGTTTTTATATACTTAAATCAATATAAAATATCAATACGTACAGTTTACGTGTAACAAATACCGCATATCTTCTTACATTTAATTGTCAAATACAAAGCCTTAGAGAGCAAGTTAGATCTGTACAGTGGCGCGTTATCCTATGGAAAAAACGGGTAATATTCTGGGGTCCCCTGTTAGGAGTGCCCCAGACCAATCTATTATAAGAAAATATTTCCCTAAAACATTTCCCGAATAAAAATGTCTGATGTCAACACTGTACATGGGACTCCCTAATTCAAATTCGCCTGGGCTGAAGCCATAACATGCCATTGCCTGTATCAATCATAAATATCAGGATTCACTAATCTCTATTTTTTTTTTTAAAAATGCCATAATTTTAATTAATATATATTGAAATACTTTCAGAGAAGTAAAACATCTGTAATAATGTAAATTCGCTTTGCTAGTTATGACATCTGGTGATAAAGGATGGAAATAATTTTAAAATTTGTCAAAATTAAAACACACTTTTACTACATTATAAATTAAAAAAACAATATCTTGCAAATTTGTTAATTACTTTTAAACGTAATTTTAATTCTTATGAAATTTTACAATTGACAATTATTATGTTTTAAATTTAAATTTAGTTTAGCATTTACAATTTTAATAAAAATCATAATATATAAGCTATATATACTATATATTTTATTTTTCAGATTTGAGTAGTAATAATAAGATATTTAAATATTTAAAATTAAATTCATAAAGGTCGACATTACCAGTTTATAATAATAATACTAATATTTCAGGGAGGGATCTGCCATCTGCCATCCAGCTGCCATCTGTTGAGTAAAAAAAGAAATATAAATTTCATACAATTAAAATTTTTATCATCATCTTTAATTTAACAATTTTTAAATTTTATATTATAATTAAAACACATAACTTGAATACTTTTATAATGGGTTAAAACAAAATTGAATTGAGGGTCACTTTGACTTTAAGTCCGGAAATATGTGGGGGGGGGCGAATACTTGTTGAATTTGAAGTAAGGCATTAATTTATAACTCGATATAAAAATAATTTTTAAAAATTTTTTATTTACAGTCAATCCTCAATATAGCGCCAATAAAAGGATCTACCCCGAATTTACTAAACGTAGGATTCTGCATTGTAAAAGACACTGTTATCAGTAAGTCACTTGACTTTGAAACTTTCAAACTTCAAATTTCTGCGTATATTTTCTTAGTTTATACAATTTTTATTTTTTGAGATGTTTCAGTTTAGCGCCACACTCTCCCTAGTGTCAGTTTTAGAGATAAACAAACTGTAGCGTTAAATCGAGGTTTGATTGTGTACTTTACATATACATAAATTAATTTCAAAAACAAACTATTTTATCTTAAATTGATAAAAAGAATATGAAACAGAATGAAATTTTTTGTTTTTTAATTATAAATAAATAAATAACTTATTTATTAATAATTTTCTGTAAAAATCTAAGTCTTAACACGAGCAAGATAAAATTTTATATTACTTGTTACGTTCTTTACCTTAAATATTTCTTCTAAAATTTGTTAATAATTAATTTTTATAATGTAAATAAAGAAAAAGCAATTTTTTACAGTTCTGTAGATCAGTGATTTTCAAATTGGGCGCAACTGACCCCTTGAGGGCGGTAGGATACTTAAAGGGGCGCTTGAATGGAAGGGGCGACAAGGGATGTTGAAGGCAAGGGGAAGAAAAACAAAAAAGGGTTCATTTTGAAACAAACAAACAAACAATGTAAGAAATATATGCACTAATAGGGGGCGGTATTCCAAAAAGATTGGGAAATACTGTTCTAGAGTAATTTTTTTCGGGGAGAGAACTTTTAAATTAATTTGTTCACGTTTTTAAATGTTAGAAAATCATAGTATTAACCAGAATGCAGCTGGTGAATAATTGGAAATAATACTCTAAAATTGAATATTCTAAAATTCTAGAACGTCATCCTGTTTAGAGAATTCTACAATTAAAAATCATGCTAATTTCTGACATTTACTGTAACGTTAATAAGATACATGACAGAATGCGACATATTTGATTATCAGGTTATTAACCTGCAAATAATTTAATTGACTCTTCCTCCTGACTTAAATTACTTTAAGACGGAATACGTGATCTGTTATAATAAATCCAACAAGTTCAGGGAAGAAGTGAGCAGTTTTTTCTACTAAATTTATTAATTAATACGTCAAAACGTCCTGACAAAATATTTCTTAATCCTACTTTGTCATTGTTAAGAACACGTGCTTTATGTATGAGTTTAAAATAATCAGATATAAATGCATAAATAATTGAATCTGCATATATATTTTCATAAAAAATCAACAATAGAAATATAATTTCAAATTTATAAAAAATGCTTTTTTTATTATAATTTATTTTTGAAATTACTCAACTGTGACAACTGTTATATAACACTGGTAAAGGTAAAGATACGAGCATTAATAGAATGGATTAATTATATGTTAAGTAAGATATGCATAATAATCTATTTAAATTAAAGAATATTCCCCAATATATTTATATTTTTGTTCTCGAGGGACTTTGAAATGTCCAGAAATGCAAGAAAATTTGGAGATTTTTCTGTATGTATGGATGTTAATGTGTGAGGGACACGATTTTCTTCACCCAATTTAAAGCTGAATTCCTGTGCCTTTTGTTGAAACGTTCTGAAATTTTACAGGGAGGTTTGTGTGTTAGGGACATTGATACTATTAAATTTTGCAGATGGAAGATTGAGGAAGTGGTGAGACAGAGGGGCTCGTGTGTCATATCTAGAATGGGATTGAACTCGTCTCTACCTTTAAAATTAAGCTTTTTACCATTTTATAACAATTAATAATATAAAACGTTTTTAAAATAAAATCTTGTAACCGATGGCCTATACACAATTTTAACTTTTTTAACGGAAAAATTACTTAACTCGTTGTTGGAGTTTTTAACATTAAATTAGAATAATAGTTACATTATACTTAAAATTTCTTCTTTTATTAATATCATTCGCATGCCTTTTAAATATATTTTTAATAATAAAGCTTAATATAACCTTAATAATTATAAAATATTCATTATTATTAGAAATAACGTTTTTGATTAGTTTTTTTATGATAACATCGTTAAAAACAAGTATAAGTTTTGTATTATTAGATACTTGTAAGACAAATTATGTATTATGCGGGATAAAAACAGTTAATCGGAAATTATATGCTACATATTAAATATAAATAATTTTATAAATATAATTTAAAATTAGTTTAATTTAATTCTAACAAATTGAATCTACTAATTAATAAATCTTTTGATTGCAAATAAGTCATTTTAGTTGTTTTTAAAATTTATTTTAAGCCAACGTTACATAGGTTTTTATTTTTATGAATCGTTTATTATAAAACATCGTTATATAAAGCCGTATATTTTAAATAATGTAAGGTTAGCTTACGAGTTACATATATCTCAATCCTTTGAACTTAGAACATTGACTTTTCATTAGACACTTGGATCGTTAGAATATTCTAAAGTCCTGAAGCAAGGTCCTAGGATGGGTACTGTTTGCGACATATTTGAGATTAGAAGTAAATTTCTAGTCTTCATTATATTCCAAACACCTGAAATTATGTCTATTATACAGCATACTAGAGTCACAACACAGTATAACATATAATTACAAAAGAATATGTAGTGTTAACATAACAGTCAAAATAATCAAAAAATATTGTACTTATTTCGCTTCTATTATTAGTGATAAATGATATAAAATTTTCGAATTACGGAGCAGAGTTATGGAGGGCATTGCCCCCAAACATTGACGTGAAAAATTATTGAATTTTGAGCCAGGATCCATATATTATTTGTAGATGTGTGAAAAATAATAATTTGTTGTGATTAATCATATTTTTAAGAGTGAATTTTATCGGAAATCATCTAGAATCAGCGATCACAATCCTGGCTTCCTGTCCTTTCTGTCGTGCCCCCCAAGAAACAGGATCTATCTCCACTCATGAATATTATAAAACGTTTGCTAATTTATGATTTGTACAGTTACGCGTTATCCTATGGGCAAAATGGACAACTAGACCCACCAACTAGGCGCTCCAAAACCAATCGTTTATAAGAAAATATTTCCCCAAACAATTTCCTTGAAGAAAAATGTGTGTGAAGACAATACTGTACATAGGGCCCCCTAATTCAAACATGCCCTGGGGCCCCGTGAAGCTATAACGCGCCACTACTTTGTATCATAATATCTCATTTATTTCACATTTTGCTTTGAAAAATCGAAGACACTAAAAAAAGTTTTAATATTAT
Organism: Centruroides vittatus; assembly: GCF_030686945.1. NCBI lineage: Eukaryota > Metazoa > Arthropoda > Arachnida > Scorpiones > Buthidae > Centruroides > Centruroides vittatus. The sequence continues at coordinate 1,282,999 of NW_027122666.1, read as the reverse complement.
TATTAATTATAACAGATTTATATATTTTATGAAATGACCATTATTGACAAAACAATTCTATTAAAAATTTAATGTTAAACGTATTTATTTAATAATATTAATATTCGGAAAATTTACTAGGAAACATTCTTAAATTATCTTATTATTTTTTAGCAATACCAACATTTAATAGAAGAATCTAGTATATGTGAATGACATAATGAAGTGTGAATGACTGCATAATTTGTGTAAATACAGGAGTCATTCACCGGTTCATATTTCAAGTTGATATTCCACTAATGAATCCTTTGATAAAATTAATACTGCACACCTGTGCCTATAGTGTTAATATGAACATTTCTATAAATTTTCTATATTATTGACCCTATTTGAAGGCACAGTTATAATAAATAGCAAGAGCTTACTATCATGCTCTTGTGTAATTGTTATTTCTTATGGTTTATATTGCAATATTTTTCAATGTACGTGGTAATTATCACGAAAAAATATTATCAGATAAGAAATAAATTCATTAGGAACAAATTTTTCTAATGATTTGCGTGTTTGCGTGTTACTTAAATTGTTCAGAAATGCCTTTAATGTTCTTGATTTTCATTATTACATATGTAAAATATTTTTTTCGATTTAGCAGTATCATTTTACAATTATTTATAGCCTTGTAATAAAGCTGTGAAGTGAATTAATGGGAAATTGATAATCGATTTTTTCGCCCGAAGCCAGTGAAGTTGTCGAATTTAGGTGTAGGAATGTTTGATAATTACAAGTCTCAAGCAACTAATCATTGTTTAAATGTTCTTATAATTCCGTGACTTGTTTTTATAAATAATTTTTTTAATTTATTGTATTCGAGTACATTAAACTCAAATTAAATAATGAATAATGTCTAAGTTTAAAATGAATAAATAAAACGAAATTAAGAGAATAATATAAATTTAACTTTTAAGTTTAATTTATTATTACAGTATTTAAAAATAATAAAGACTCTTCTATCATTAAAACTCCAAAAATGATATATATTTTGTTTCAAACTTCGAATATAACAGGTAAATAAAAATTGGTATTTACAACTTCAGTAGGCTTAATTAATATTTTTAAAAAAATCCAGCAACCAGTTGCGTAACTTTCCCGGCAAAATAATTTAAAATTATGTGTGGCGCCATCTGTTAGGAGATTTTATTTAAAGCTTTTTAATATTAATTATTATAGAACGGCATAAAACTTTATTTTGAGGTTATGGATGAGTTTTATAGAAAATTGAAATTGCTAATAACGAATAAAATATTAAGTCCGATCCCACTCGAGATATGACACATGGAATCGTCTACCTCCCCACCCCCTCGACCTTTAATCACCAAAATGTTATAGCATCGATACCCCTAATATACAAACCTTCCTATAAAATTTTAGACATTTTCGACAAAAATCACAGGAGTTATTAAGTTTCAAATTGAGTGAACAAAGTCGTGCACCCCCCACACACTAACATTCATACAGTAAAATATCTCCAAATTTTCTTGCATTTCTGGACATTCCAAGGTCCCCCGAGTCCAAAAATGTAAATAGGTTGGGGGTATCACTTTTTAACCGATTGCAATACATTCCCTCTGCAAACAAAAAAAATTCAATATATTAATTACTTAAAAAGGGGGTATTTTCTGTATTTATAGATGTTAATGTATATGGGATGCACGATTATGTTGACCCACTTTTATGCTTAATAACTCCTGTATCTTTTGTCGAAATTTTCTTGGGGGGTTTGTGTAATAGGGGAATCGATGCTATTAAATTTTGGTGGTTAAAAGTCAAGGGGGTGGAGAGATAGAGAGGCTCGTGTGCTGTATCTCAAGTGGAGTCGGACTTAATGAAGATTTTACTCGGTATTAGCATTTACAATTTTTTAAAAATAAAACTCATCTGTACCCTTTTTACCATTTTATAATAATTAATAATATAATAACATTTGTAATAAAATCTCATAAAAGATGGCACCACACACAATTTTAACTATTTTGCCGGGAAAGTTACGCAACTCTTGGATCTTATTTTGTTTCAGAACTGTTGCGGATAGATAAGGTATTAAATAAAGTGATAAAATTATAAAATATAGAGAAACCAGACGTATATATATATATATATATATATATATACATATATAAATCCTAAATACTAAATGACATTTACGAGCTTTTTATAGGATCGTAATGAGATAATTTAGAATCGTCTATTGACAGTATTAATAAATTATACGTAAGCTTATAAATAATCTCCACCACAAATTATGATTTTAATTTACAAGACTGAAAGATGCTATTAATTCTGAGGTTTAGCGTATATAATTTGAGGCTAAATCTCATAAAATAAAACTTACCGCCTAATAAATTACGTTTAAATTAAGACAAAGAAATTAACGGAAACATAAAAAATAAAATAAAATTCTGATTAAGCGTTGATTCTACCAATAAACTTTTTATAGAGTAAGTCTTTAACATGTTAAATGATAAATTGTATGCATTTTAAGACTTTAAATGTGATAAATATATGTATTATTGTGTTGAATACACTTAATCATTAAAATAGGAGCATTGTTTTATACTAAGTCTTAATAATAGAGAATAATGAATAACACCAAAATAAAATTCAAACAAAGGAAAATATTAACTAGGAAAATTTCAATGAAGGAAATGTTAAAATAAGAAAAGCAGATCGAAAAGATTTTATTATTTTGTTTTATATAAATTAAAGAAAAAATTTATGAACCGTAGCAAAATAAATTTACCTACAGAGATCATTGAATGATATGGAAATAAACTTTAAAAAATAAATCAATTTACTTTTAAAAATAAAAAACAAATAGATTATTTTTAAAGATTTATCTCATCATACTGAGCAATTACATTTGTTTAAAAAATAATACACGTAATGTAAAACGTATAGGAAGTATAAAATTTAAGAGAAAAATTAATCATTTTTCTTAAATTTTAAGAAATTAATTATTATAAGTTAATATTTTTATTAATTTCCTTTAGTTCAGATCTTATCGTTAAAATTTAAGTAATAATAAATCCAATGCTTTTATTTTTCTCATTTTAATAAATAAAGTTCAAGTCAACAGGAAAATTTTGATAAAAATATTAAACATAGCATAATTTCTTTCTATATTTTAGATTGTTAACCTAATACGCGCGTATTAAAATAATAATAAAAATTCTTATTGATTTATACCGATAAGAATTTTTATTTTTATAACATTTTCAATTCTGTAAAAGTAAAAATTTCACCTGTACTTATAACACTTTTATTTCACAAAATAAATAAATAAATGCTATTCTTTATAAATTGTTAAAGTAATAAGTTTATAATCTAAGCTTATAATTCTTAATTTTTAGAGACATTTTTATTATATAAATATAAAATATAAAAAAATTATTTAGTTATGTATTCTTAAGAAAGCAGCAAGGATTTCTTATATCTTATGATTATTGTTTTTAAAATATTGAAATAATAATTACAAGATATTAAATTGTGTAACTCTAATTTAAAATAGTTCAAAAGTTCCTATTTAAAGTATTTATAAAACGAATAATTGAAGGAAACGTTATTACAGCACTTGACTTTTAGTTTTTTTAATAATATTTTATTGCCTTTAATTATATATTATAATTTAAATGCACACCTATACTATGCAGATATTCGTTTATCCATGTTTTATAAAGGGACTATTTTAACTCACTAAGACAGTGTTATACAAATTCTCCTCTTAAATTTGAAAATATTAAAATTTCTGTAGTAAAATTTACAAAATTTAAAATACGCTTTCATTATAAACATTGATAAAAACTTATAAAACTAATGTCTATGTATGTATATAATAAATATACAAAAAACAAGAGGAAAAAAATTGCAATATGGAACAGGGAAAAACTAAATATTTAAAAGTTAAATTGGAGTTATTGAACACTCGTACATTGACGTTATCAAGTTTCTATTTATTCTATTTATAAAGTCATAATTTATAATATAATTATTGTGATATGACGCAGAATAATATGAAATATAAGAAATGCAAATTATTAGATCCATATTACTCGAGTGATAAGAGTTAAATGAAATTTGTTTAACAACATTTATTTCCTTGTTAAAAAGTTTTTTTTTAATACAAAGACACGTTATTTATCATAATTTGTATTCATTATTCAGCTGTTTAAACTGTTAATTGTTAAGTCAAACTACACTAAAAATTGATGTTTTCCTCTTGTAAATGTCAAGAAGAATGAATCTAATTAGAATCTCAACACTACTTATTTTAAAAAGAACGATATTAAAACGATCACAAATTTTCCTTCTAGGAAGAAACTCGTTCACTTTCATCAACAAGGAGGAATGGAGGAATCTACCTAAATATAACTCATCCTTGACCTTATAAATATTCCAGACACGTTTTCTGAAGCAAATCCTGTTACGTTAATTTTTATACATTCATAAAATATTGGATAAATGCATTAATATATCAAGATTATCGTGTATTCTGGTGTTTAATGAAGTGGAATGGAGAATGCATTGCATATGTTCCCTTCCACTTCGTAGACTTTGTAACTTTGTACGCAAAAAAATCTTATGTGTTCGAAGCTGATATTAATAACAAACAAGTATAGTTGTGGGTTAGAAGCGTTATTTAATATTAATATTATAATCAAGTATAGTTTATAATGTCGAGAAAACGGTGGTTATTGAACTAAGCGGGAATGTTTTCCGCTTAGAAAATAATTCCAGAAAAAAGTACATATGTATAAACCTCGAGGAAAATTACTATATGCATTTCTATTACAATCCTGATGTATATTTTTTGAAAAAAAAAATTCGGTATAAATTATTAAAATTTAAAGCACGATACTAAAGATTATGTATTACTTATATTTTATAAAATATATATATAAAAACATAAAAATAAAAAAATATATGTCTATAAAATAACGCCATTTGTTAGATTGTTAAAGATTTATCATCGATAATTTAAGCTTTACTTTTTTGTAGATGATAGAACATCAAGTTTAGTTTTTCTTATGAATTAATCTTGATTCTTAAATTAGTTTATTACTTTAAGATTTAAAATACACGAAAGATTAGATAAAATCATAAAAATTATTTTTTAAAAATTGTGGATAAAAACGAGATATTTCTGGAGTTTTTCAGTTTTATTGGGCGATTGAAAATGTATATAAGGTGTGTCCAAAGTAGAAAGAAACATTCAATTGTTGTAGATTTCAAATGAAATGTGTTATGGCAAATTTATCATTCTTATGGAACATACGTGTATAACTTGCCTACTTTCTTTAGAAATTTAATTATTTGCATTTAACACTCTTATATGCTATTTCTCAAAGTTTTTTCGCAGCTTTGTCCATCGCAGCTTTTCATTATTCCTTTGCCCCTTATTGCTGATATTTTGCTAAATTTGTCATAATTCTCTCAAATTTTTTGGTTTCAACTTCTGTTTTCCACATTCTCTTTTGCAGAGAACTCAAAGTCTGCAAAAGAGAATATGGCTATGTCTGGCCAAAAGAAAAACATTATTCCTCTCGTAATACTGATCTATGAAGGGTATAAGCCTGCCTGCCTTGAATGCGTAGTTTAAGTAAACTTCACTCGTAATAATGGCTTCAGTAATGTAGGGTTTAGATACATTGCCAAATATCAGTTTATCACTGTCCAAATGAGGTACCATTTGCAGAATTTAGCTTCAGATTTGATCTTTTATCGTAGACGATTTCTTTTGGGTTTTCTGCAGGCTAATACTTCTTGAAGGGTTAAAGGGAGCATATGATTCATCATCAATAATGAGGATTTCCTGACTACCAGAGTAATTGGGCATATGTTCTTTTACTTCTCTTATCCCAGATCATCGCAATGATACAATTCTTTGTTAAAATATATCTTTTAGCTTTTATTTCATTGCTATTAATATTAGACAAAGGCATAAAATTCAATTTTTTAAATCATTTTTTAAGTAAAAGCATATATCAATTTTATAATTATAATCTACTTTTCATAAAAATTTACAAAAATTTTAAAAATTATTTTGAAGAGAATATTAAGAAAATATTCTGAATATTTTCATTCAAATGGTGAATGTAAGTAAAATTTACTTCGAATATTCCGTTTTTTTACGTGTAATAATCACATCAAAATTTTATTATTATGTAAATAAAATATTTAAGTTCTTTATAATTATACATATATATTAATTCATACATCCAAAAATACCCCTAAAAAAGTAGGTATTTAGTTATACAAACGACGGTATTTCCAGCAAGAGGTTACGAGTGCTTTGACCTAATTAGTAAGCTTGAAGTCATTATCACGGTGTTCATTGACCAGTGTTTTTTCAAATGCTTATATTCTATAAACATAAAGCTTTAAAATTCCTTTAATAATTACCACAAAGATAAATTTATTCAGATTGATATAGCATCAGAAATTGTATAAAGATAATACAGCACTCCTATTAGTAAGGTTGAATAACTTACATTTGATTTTTTTCATCGATAAAATAAGAAAAAGGGAGAATTAACATAAACGTTAACATGAAAAAATGATAAAACTTGAATTGAATTAATGTATAAAAAATTAATTCGCATTTAAATGCATCAGCATAGAGAGAAGAAGCGAGAGAAAATAATTATATGCAGATATTAAATTAGTTTTATGAAAAAATATATTGTCCTTTGTGCACCTATCTTATTATTATGTTGAAGGAAACATTTTTTTAAATTAAAAAGCTTATACGTATATCATTCAATTGTCAAACACATTATTAAATTTATCATCATCAATCATCCGCTATTTAAAACCAGAATTAAAATCGTACGAACCATCTATTGTAAAGCTTATAGAAGTTAATACAGCAAAATAACTTTGGATAAAAACTTTAGGGAAATTATTTGTATAAAAATAGAAAATTTATAGAAGAGGAAATTTTTATTTATTAAACGCTTTTACTCTCACTTAAGAGGATAACATAAAATTTTAGATTTTCTTTTACTAAAAATTTCCTCTTCTGGTTTTAAAAAAGCACGACCGCACCCCGTAATTCAGAGTCTAAAAATAGTATATGACATGAATATAAATTTAATATCGGTTACTCATGTGTGTATACATTGGATACTTATATAAATACAAAGGGATAACTCAAACCAAATTCGTTTTGTTTCTCAAAATATAAAGAACTCTCAGGTAACAGCTTATCTATAGCTCATACTGTTATTAACATTTTCACTTTTAATTTTGAAGGAATTATTGATCAATTGTTTTATAGGTTCTACCAGTAAAATGAAGGTACAGTTAATATGTGTTTTGCTGATTTCTACGCTTTTTGTACAATACATAGAATGTGGTAAAAAGTTAAAATTAAAGAAAATCGCAAAATATGCAGCGCCTCTTTTAATAGCTGGCATCGCAAAAAAACCAACCATCATCCCTATTCCATTTATAGTTCCTATTTTGAAACACATCACTACAAGTCACCATCATGTTCCGTAAGTGTGCATTTCACTATGCAACATTATAGTAAAAAATAAGTAATTTTAAATTAAATTTTCTTATTTAATTATAGATTAGCTCTAGAAATCTTATTGGCTTATGTTCTGAAATAGTTTTAAGCATGTCAAATATTTAAGAACGTGTAGCACGTGTAGTTTAATATTATCTAATTGATATCAATAAATTACATTATTTTTGATGTAATTATCAATATCACATAAATAAATTTAATTTATTGATGTGATACTGAAAATTTATTTAGTAAAAATATCAAATATATCCTTTCCGGCCTATCAGTGGTCGAGAGGATAAACCACCAAACACTGGTTCGAGCCTCACTAACGGGCTAACAACGTGGAGTTTTCCGGGTTTTTTCACGTGTCTAACACCTAAATAGGGGTGAGTTTCCTACAGAAAGTCCTCATCCCCTTGGAAGAACATCCATTTTTTGGTGTATTCCATTTCACCAAATATCCTTCCTCATAAGCACTCATTCAGTCGATTCTTTCATTAAAAAATAAATGAAAAATGAGGATAAAATAATTTATAATTTATTTTTAATATAAATCGTAGTTCTTAGTTAATCATTTTAAAAAATATATCAAAGCCTAACTATTTTATTTTATTTAAACAGAGTAGTTAAACACGATATTGGATATCATCACGTTAAAGTTCTTCACGGTGGATTTCACGATGGACTCCATGGAGGAGGATTTCACGATGGAATTTACGGTGGATTTCACGGTGGTTGGGATGAAGGATGGTGGTAGAATTTAGAGTGAAATAATTTTTAAATAACTAGTCTATTATCATTGTTTTTAATTCGTAACTACTCATCTAATAAGATTTATTTTATTTGCGCGTTTCATAAGTAAATTAAATTAAAAGATAATGTGTAAATTTGCTTAAGTAAATAACAATCGCACATCAAATATTGAGAATTAAAAAGATATAAATATGATATATATGATTATTTAACAAGTTTTTTATTAAAATAATCTATGTTATGCTCTTTATTGTGAGTTGCGACTAGCGATAGTTATCTGAACATTGTCAAAATAATTTAAGTGTATAAACTAAAAACATGTGTTGTATAATTATATATATATGAATGAAAAGAATAAAGGATAATTATGTTATATCAGAATAAAAAGTATGGATATTTTTTATTTAATAATGCAACTTTGGCTTTTAGTTTTACAGGATGGTCCAATTGTGTGCAACACCCATAAAAAATGGGTTATTGAAAAGTAATCTAATATACTAACACCTGATACGGGAAAGGGGGAAAATTTTTTAGGTCATGTCAGAAACCCAACGGCCATCTTTAATTCAACTCCAAGTTTTAAACGGAAAGGCGAGCATATGACATCAGATTAGTGGAGAATTTCGCTACAAAACTATGCGTGTTTAATTTAAACATAACTTTACTCATCCTCACTGTTTAAATGATTTTATGAAAAACCAGAAAAAGGCTATTGTGCTTAATTGTGACCTATGTAAAATACATCAATTATTTTGTCAACATCAAAATTAAATGATATACATTCTACAGAATATGTTCGATGTGCTGTTCACCATGTAGAACTATTAACGAGAAGAAATTAATCAGAAATGGATAATGATCAAGCCATAATGGTTTGATCCGGTTCCATGCTAACGTAATCATCGATGATTCTCTGTTTCAAATAAACAAGATAAAATGATTTTCACTTGTTTATGCTGTGAAGATACGGAATTATGTTGATCCCGTATCTTTACAGCATAAATAACGGTCTTAATGTTACTCCACAGTTAAAAATCCAAAGGTTTAAATCTGGGAACGGGGTGGCCACTCGACTGCACTTCTAACACCAATTAACCTTTAGTGAAACTGCTCTCTCTGTCAATGTGTCCGGAATGTGGTGGAGGACAATGTGCTGGAAGAAATCTGAAACTGTCCCATCTTCAGATAAAAGTGATAAAATATATTTTTGTCTAACAATCTCACCTGTCTGCTGTTAATGCATCGTCAATGAAGAACTGTCTTACATTACATCATGTCATCACTTTGGTTAGTTAAGCTACGCGTATTTCCTCAGTTCGGTGTTTGTGCTGACCATTATCAGTGGTTTTGTTTGTTGACCTCACCATTGACGAAGTTTGCTTTATCATTAAACAATATATGACAGGGGAAAACAAAGCTATAATAACCTAATCTGTGCGTCACTAATTCTGCAAACTGTACCCGACGATCTGGGTCATAGTAAGGTGTAGCAGCACTGAATTTTGTAGACGGTGTCAATTGTGCATAAGACAAATTTCACATCGAGGTACGGCTAACTCCACATTCCTGGGACAGACGAATGTTACGATGCGTATGAACGGTGGGACTCCACATATATAAATGCTCGAGATTATGCAAATTAGAAGGAAATAAGTCTCGCTTTGGATGTTATATAGATTACTCCCTATGGAATTTCGGGACTTTGAGTTTATATTTAAACTCGGGGGACGAGACGAGTTCAACGATGGATCGGAGACGAAAAATAAGAAAGTTATGATATTTACGATTTTTTGCTTTTCACAATGCATTTTACGCCATTTTAGAGTTTTCCACTAGGTGGCGTTCGACTGTTTGTGCTCTCGACGGGCTCCACCCCGGGGGAGCCGCCGGCAGGCCGCCTAGTGTTTAACCTCACTAGGTATTAATTCATCGTAGTTCTTAAACAAAAGAAAAAAAAGGAAACGTATACGCCACCTAGCGGAAAATTCTAAAATGGCGTAGAATGCATTGTGAAAAGCAAAACATCGTAAATATCATAACTTTCTTATTTTTCGTCTCCGATCCATCGTTGAACTCGTCTCGTCCCCCGAGTTTAAATATAAACTCAAAGTCCCGAAATTCCATAGGGAGTAATCTATATAATATCCAATTTTAGACAGACAGGTAGGTAGGTTTCTGCGTTCCAAGGGAAATTGTCCCCTGCGAGAACATGCAAATTAGGCGTCTGGAAAACCTCGCTTTTCCCATGGTATTCTGGCATCTTTGACCTTTGATCTTTTCTGCGATTTGGACAGTTTTTTTTATTAGGGTCTGGACACCCGCAGACACATCCTAGATTGTAAGGGAATCGGCCCCTCGTGAATTTATGTAAATTAGGTGCCTCGGAAACACGGCTCGTTTCTAGTATACTTTCGGAACCACGCCCTTCGGGCTAGAGAGTTAGACTCTGTGCACATTACTCTGTAAGAAAACACACACATTACAGTCACGCCGAAGGAGTCGTCGACCTCTGCAACTTCCACTCCTTGTTACTATCCGCATAGGGTTTCTCGCTCGTGGCAGTCTTAAAGTCCCAAAATTGTTATTCATTTGGGGTCGTTTGAATGAGTTTATTCTCTGTTTTTGTTGACGAATGACTTGAATATAATTCTTTTGTAGTTTCTGGATCAGGAAAGCTACTCGTGCCAGGCTCTGAACGGCTTTCTCTTTTAATTCCGTCCTCATGTTTCTGGATCCTTTTATGGAGTCTTTGATAGTGAATTTGATAGTCTTTGAATTTTTCCTGAATGCTGTCTTCCAGATCTGCGATGACACTCTCTCCTTTAGCCATATTATTTCATTTATCTATGCTGTCAAACTATCTATGCTGTCAGACTACCTATAAATTGATTTCTTCGTTCGGTGGAGGTGTCAGCTAGACTCCGAGTTAGAAAACTATAGTGAAGAAAAAAACGAACTCGATGCATTTAAAAATCAGCAGAACTGTGCTGATAAGTCTCTGGGGACTCGGAGTCTAGCTGACACCCAAGCCAGGGAATGAAAAACCTCAGAGGCTTTGCTTAAATGAGATTCCAGAGTTTCCCCGGATATCTTTTCTCAAATTTCTGCTCTCTTCAAAAGCAGAGAAGCCGAAACTATTAGGTCTTGCTAAATGATATCAAAACAGTGTTTCCGGTTTCTCAGAATTTGACAAGAAGTTTGGCAATTGTACTGTGGGTAATAGATAGTCTGTTTGAATGGCTGCGGATAAAATCTTTTGCTATAACACATGCGTTTTGCTCATCAAAACGATTTCAGCACGTCTCTTGTATCTGAAGCTATTGCGTCACTCATCATCGCAATGTGTTGCCCTTGCCATCCACACCACCTGTAAAGAAAAAAAATTATTTAAACCTTGAGAATGTGTAAAGTTACGTTAAAATATCGTTGTCTTTCTGGTGAAGTTCTCCACCGGTTTGATATATCACATGTTCACTTTCCAATTTAAAAACTTGGAGTTGAATCCAAAATAGCAAATTTCAAGATGGCTGCCGTGTTGTAAACGTGGATAACAGGTACCCCCCCATCGAGTCATTGAATTACTGTTTGCTAACCTGATTTGTTATATAGATGAGTTTTCACACTTTTGGACCACCCAGTATACAAGGATACTATAACAATTTTCATGCTTAACAAGCGATAGAAACGTAATTGAAATAAGTAAAAAAACTGTTATTTATTTAGATGGAGAACTGGATGTATCCAATAAACAATAAATTATTAGTAAGAACTAAGACCTTATCTATTAACTCATCTAAAAACATCTACTAAATAAATGAGTCCATAATTTAAATTGTTACATAAAAAATAGAATTTATGTACCTTTTTCTAAAAAGAAAATAACAACTTGTGCCATTTTATTAATTCTTTTTAAAAGTTGTTGAGGTAAAAGCTGCATTTTAAATCTAAATTATTCATTTATCGAATTTTATCGAAAATATTTATACTCTTCCTCCTCGTTAATATCCACGCAAAGAAATATTAACTTGTCATGCAATATTAATTTATTTAAATTACTTGAGTAAATGTATAACAAATTGAGACAAGATAAATTTCGTTAAATTTTTTTTTTAAATTCCTTATTAAGGAAAACATATGTCAATTGCTTAATCAGAATTTTATTGATCATTGCACCCTATAAAACCAATAATAATATTTATCGAGATGTACTGGTTAATATAAATGTATGTACTGTACTTAAACATTTAGCGGAGAATAATCTCCCATACAACTTATATATAATAAAATAACAATTAATGAGTAAAAAAGGCAACAATTTTACTCATTAATTTACTATAATTTTCTTTTTGTAGTCGTAAAATTTAAGGTTAGAGCAAAGGGAATAAATTGGATCAAGCATGGAGACTTTACTTGGAGGGTGTTTATCACATTACAATTTGTTAACAGGAATCAAGAATTCTATCTATTAAATTTTTAAAGTGCTATTTTAAAAATTTAGAAATTAAACTTTAAATTAATCTACTTGTAAAATATTTCAAACTTTTAAAATTTCATAAATTACTCTGTTTAAATGAAATGAAATTATAAATATTTACATTTATACATTTTGAAAAATTAGAGTTTTGATTCAGTCACAATTTTTCAGTGTGAACTGAATATTTTATAGTTATGAATGTTATCTGTCACCTTTATTTATTTTTTGTTGGTTTTGCTTAACGAGAAACCTATAAATTTTCAAATATATCAAATAATATCAATTTATTTGTTAATTTTGTCCCCATTTTTTCTATCTCAATTAACATCACATAGGGTGACGTTACACGAAGCGAGTTTAGTGCTTAAGAATTCTCTTTTTAGTTTCTTATCTCATTTATTCTGTATTTATTAACACATGTTATCTTTTATCCAAATATAATCTCACCTTATTTTATGTTTTAGAATAGAGAGCAATTATAATTTTATATAGGTCGATCCTTAAACTATTTTTATTATTTACACATTCTTCGTCATTTAAAAGTCTTGTAAATTATATGAAAAGCGGTAGTTTTAAATTAGGATATCTTCTTAATGTCATAAAATTAACATATTTTAAAGGATGACAAGTTGAATATATGTAATCATTTTTCTTGTAAATAACATTTAACCGATATTTTCTAGAATTATAAATTAGACATAATGTTATGCAAAAAGAAACATACATTCACCACGTATTTACTACAGAACAGTGATAATTATAGTGTTTTAACTATATAAAGTATAATATAAATAGAAGATGCTGCTCTCATCTGTTTCTATATAATAGTAATAAAAAACCAAGTGTATAAGAATCCGTAGCTTTTATTAAAGACTTGAAACATTTTAAAAATGGCGACCCTAAATATTGACTTGTCTTCGTACTTTTATGGCACCTTTTTGCTTTGTCTAGAAATTTTTTCTTAGTAATTTGACTGTTTATTTTGAAGGAACAATCAAGCAAGTGCATATCATTTACTTTTAGAACTCAAAGAATAGAAGGCAGATTTTTAGAACTCATTCTTAATATGAGTTCTACTTTAACGGATTTTATCTTTTCCCACCGCTTTTATACGCAATTTACGTATTGCTAATATACTGTATTATATGTAGCTTGATTTCACGTTGCATCGTAGGTTACGGATTTTACTTAGTTTTGTAATGATACGTTTCCTTGTCTACTACCTAACGTATAGCCTATAGCTTTATAATAATTGACAATTGAGGATTGGATCCTTTATGTATAACATCGTCCAATTATTCCTAACATTTAAATATTACTATTAGAAATAGTAATGAAAATTATTAATCTTGCAATGAAAACTTAATCATCTTGAAAAGTATCTTAAAATATGCAAAAGGAAACTTTAAGAGAAAATATTTAGTTCCGAGAATCGCCAGTAGAGGAAATAAGGCGCTTGATTGATGAATAGCATTCACGAAAACTATCATATTAATTAAGATATCAACAAACCTTCAAGAAAGTTCTTTTATTTTTAATATATATTGATAAAGCTTTTTATAGTCATTAGAAAAGATATGTTAATTTCAGGTTATGCATATTAAATTATATAATGCAGATTAGCATGTACGATATTAAATTATGCCACAAAAATTTTTAGTAAATTTCAGGTTACACAGGAAGTTGGAGTGAAGAAAATCTATATTAATTAGGATATTCTGTTAAAAAATTTAGAAAAATTTTAACATTATAAGAAAGAATTAGATTGAAACCATAAACATAAATACTATAAAATTTAATTACTTTAAAGTTAATTACTTAATATTTTACATGCGAGTTAATAGAAATTTTATTCCAATTTTATCAAGTACATATTTATTACAATATAGAAAATACTTTTCTAGATAATATAAAATAGGACAATAAAATGATATATAATATTCAAGATTTGATTGATAGCTATATTAAAATAAAATGTGGGCAAGACGTTACCATTTTTAGGATGGCAACACTGTTTTTTAAAAGTTATCTTACACGTCCTTTACCCTAAATAATTAGAAATCATATCTATATTATGTCTTATAGGGTGAAGATTATCTTCACAGACAATCGTTACCTTTATGTAACCGCAATGACTAGAAGATACAGTCAGTGTTAAAATGGTTCGGTGCTCCCTTGATGATAAAAGAAAACAGTCTTGAATTAACATGAAAGTTTAATATTTGAGTTGTAATTAATTAATTATGTTATTAAGAAACAGAATATGTTATAGTTCCAGTCGAACTAGTCTGAAAAATAAATTTAAAGTAAATACTTTACACTCAAGAAGTCTGTCGTCAGAAAGAAATACTCAACAGTATATCAACAGTATATCAAATTAGTTTAGTACCTTTTTATATCTCCTTTTGCTTTAATGAGTGAATCCTGTCTGGCATCCTGGAAACTAGTTTTTCAATCTGGTTGCAATATTTGGAAAAGTTCATCCATGTTTGAAGCGCGTTGCTTTCTAACAGATCTTTTTTTCAGTAAAGTCCACAAGTTCTCTATTGGTGACAGGTCTGGGCTATTTGCTGGCCAGTCTAATACGTCAGTCCTCTTAACATTTAACAATGTTTTAACCATCTTAATTGTATGAGATGTGACATCACCTTGCTGGAAGAAAAAATTGCCGTTAGGATGCAACTCCTGAATGGATGACTTCAAGTTTCATGGATGAAAACTTAAAGTCATCATCTAAAATATTAATGTAATAATAAGCTTTCACAGCTTTGCCAAATAAAATGCAAATTTTTTATTCCTTTTCCACTCATGCAACCACATACCATGAGGCTTTGGAGATTTAGCAGTCCGGCATAGACAAGACGCGTGTAAGGCTTAGTTTTTCTTCTTTGATATTTTACCTCTACTTCCAAGCTGATTTCAAACTTTGCTCCATCAGAAAAAAAAAAATCTTCTTCCACCTTCTTACTGTCCGGTATTTATTTTCCTCGACTATAATCTTTTATCTTTTGTTTTGTTGTTAACGATGGTTTTGATGTCGGATTGTAAAACGACTATCATAGAGTCACCGATCTGCTTCCATTTGATCACTATCTTCATTATTTCTTTATTTCAGATCTCGATTTTTATCTACAATTCTCTTAAAACTCTCATTCAACTGGTCGACCAGGACTGGAACTCTCATTCAACTGGTCGACCATTAGCAACTGATGCAATCAGTTGCTAATGGCCGACCAGTTGATTTTCCTGTCATATGTCCTGTTTGCAGAAATTTGCCAATATCCTTTACTGTTGATAATGCTAATTTTACATCCTTGCAATTTGTGCATGTGACAGTCTATCAAAGTGTTTTAGCACTGTTAGTTTACGAAAATCCATTGAAACTGGCTTACCACGAGTCATAGTTCTTTTCACTTGGACATCTACAGGTTTTGACTAATTACTGTCATTATCAGACTCTACTCTCTCTCTATCAACCAATGAGAATTTCTAAACAGCATCATAACTACAGGAATGAATTTGCATAATAAAATAATTCATACACATAAATTTGTATTCCGTTAACCTTATGGCCAAACTATTTTTATATATTTATTTCTGGAAATAGATTTCTTGGGTGTGAAGTATTTACTTTAAATTTATTTTCCACGCTGGTTCAATTGGAATTTTATGAACTTTCCGTTTCTTAATAATATAATATATCAATTACAACACAAATATTAAAATTTTGTTATCTTTATTTACCTTAAAGCTGTTTCCATTTATTACCAAGGAGTGGCCGAACCATTTTGACACTGACTGTATTTCATAAGGTAAGTTTTCTTTTCTGAAATAAGAAGATAAGAGAAAAATTAATAAAAATGTAAAATTTCGCCTATAAATTTTAAAGAGAAACATCCATCAATATGGAAAGATGCATGTATGGATAAAAGATAATCAAAAGTTTATTCTTAAAGCATTAAAAGTTATTGAAAATATCTTCCAAAGGTATGTAATATTTTATAAACTCAATAACTATATTTTATTATTAATAATATTTTTTAAATAATCATTTTTAAATAAAAAAACTGAAAAAGTGTTTAAAATTATTTACACATTTACAAAGAGTACACATTTTAAAATATATAACTTCTTCAACAATCTTTTAATTCTACATCTATAAATTTACCACGATATTACTCAATATCATAATACCTATTTACTGTTAACGGCTGTATATTTATATATAAAAACTATTTAATATAAAATTTAAATATTCAATATTACAAAAAATAAAATAATTAAATTCCTTTAAAATCTTTTTATCATCGCAATAGTTTATTAAGTTGTAAATAGTATTTTCAGAAAAATTAATAATCGTTATTTTATCAGACTAATTTAAATTTATTGTTAGTATCAGATTTAACAAAATTATACGCTTCATTTGATTCTGTATTAATAGAATAAGTTATCGTAAAATTTATTTAATAAATTACTGATAAAAAACGATTGATATATACTTAAATCTACATCCATTAGAAAGTTATATCTACGAAAATTCTTTAGTCAAGTTTGATGAGAAAATGAATGTAAATAGCGAGGTTGAGGCCGACGTTTTAACGTGTACGTCTGACTTCACGCCACTTCAGCGCCACTTTCCTGTAAGCCTAGAAGTTTGACAATGGCGTTTTGATAGTCAGTGGAATCATGTTCGACATTCCAAACGCCATTGTCAAACTTCTAGGCTTACAGGAACGTCAGACGTACACGTTTTTGCGTTTAAAACTTCGGCCTCAACCTCGCTAATATCAATATTTTAAAAAATTATAAGGATTCATATGTTCTATATAAATAAATCGAGTAATATGCAAAATTTATAAATTTTTATGTTTAACTTAATTTTCAATAATAATTTTCTCTTTACATTAGTTTTAATAACAACATCAACTTTTCTTTACTTCACAACTGGGTGCATGGGTAGACACTGGGTATCTTTAACAATCACTATTTCAAAGATACCCAGTGTCTACCTATGCACCCAGTTGTGACGTAAAGCGTAATTAAAAGAAGACACGGCTTAGGAATAAGTCAACATTAACTTTGTTCATATCAACTTTTTCGTTGCATTAATTTGATATAAAGAGAAAATATTATACTAACAAAATTTTCTAATCTGAAAAATTTCTCATTACATTTCTAACGTATAAAGTAGAAAATAAATCAGAAATTTTTTAAAATTATTTTTTCTCGTCTATTATAATTTGTTAATTTTTATTGTTTAAAATTTTTTATTCAACAATATCGGTTTCAGCTCACGTAATGTAAAGAATTCTATGTTAAAAGCATCGTTTATAAACTCGTAGACTTATTATTATGCTCGGTAATTTTAGTACTCATTAATCAAATGTTGACAGAATAAATAAGACCAATTTTTTTCCCATTTTTCAAGAAAAAAAAATTTGATTCCAGAAAAAAAGGAATGTATTCGTGAATCTTAATAAAGTTTTAATGCAATTTTTTAAATTTATTCTAAAATAAAATCTAGAGTTCCTTTGTATGTAGTCAGTAACTATTACGGATGACTAGCAAGATTAAAGTCGACATGTAAAAGATAATACAGTATAAAAACAAAGCCAGTGGCAATAAAATTGACAGCTGAAAGGTAGTCACATCGAATAAAGCGATAAACATTAATGAATGAATGAATTCTGTATTCAGAATTTTAATTATTTACATAGGCGTTTGCTTTTAAAATTACGCGACAAAAATATCTAAATTTGTTAAAATTCTGATGTGTTAACTACATTGTGAACTTAGCTGAAAAATTAAACAAAACATTTACTACGTTATAATATTGTAATAGTTAACAATATCATAAAATATGGAAGGAATGGTTTGTGAAGTAAAATACTAAATAAGGTTTATCTAGAATTCCTTAGAAATGAATAGATAAGTAATTTTTATTAGGGCAACGATCTTTAGTAATTTTTTGTAGGACAAATGACCTTTAGTTGCTTCCTGAATTTGAATTATATTTTCACCGGAGGTGCAGCATACTGTATGTCGAATAGGGCAAACTAGGTTTGAGGGAAATTAAAGCACGTCTAAAGAAATTTGTGTTAGAAATAATGTTACAATAAAAGGTGTGGCGTGTGTGTTAAGGCTATGGACATGGCATTAATTGGGAAAAATTTGCCGTAATGAAGGCACATATTGTGTTATAAAAGTAAACTTGCTTATTTTGTTTCCGATCAGTTTAGCCATTTGTTATATTTCTGCCTGTTTATACGGTTGTACAGTACACTGGGTGTAAGTACGAGTCGATTTTGCTTACGGATTACCAAATAGGTACACTAGGAAGCCTAGGGCATCGTGTCTCGAGGGGTTTCAAATATATTACACAGCAAAAAGATTACATGCCTCTAGAATTTAATAAGTGTATATTATAAAGTAAAAACTTGTCATTATTTAAGGATTTTGGCTTTTTAATATTAAATAAAAACACTTACTAGTAGGACCTCAAATGAACGTGATCCGCTACTGTTACCGAACCACGATTTCGATTTTACGATAAACTGAAACTGAAACTGAAACAGAGCTTAAAAATTTTTGAAAATATTAATATCATAACTCTTTACCACGCTATTTAATGGATGAAATTTCGTGTCTGCTCGAATTAAAACGAAATATCCAACCGTTCCCCGCAAGGAAAATTTGCGAATTAATAAACTGCTTTTAAAATCTTTCTGAATTGTCTTGATTAAATAGCTAAATGGAAGTTTTATTTCATTTTATAAACATTATTTTCCCGTAGATTTATTATAAAATAAAAATGTATTAACATCGAAATATATTTTAAAACATCGTAAAAATATGGTCGCATTAATAAAGTTAGTCAGAAACTTTAAAAAGTTATCTTTTTGCGAAAAGATGATGCATTTCTTAAATAATTTTTCAGAAAAAAAATCATCATCGTAAAGAAATTTCGAAGTTTTCGGACGTCAAAAAATCCATTAATTATCGACCCGTGATGAAAATATTTATTCGTGGCGTCGACCACGACTTCAATTTTATATCTATTAATTAAATTATTAATCAAGTTTATAATTGTATAGTACATCCTATCCCACGATGACACGTGCTTAAACTTCTAATTTTAATTTGAAAATTTTTAACTTAATCTTTCAGTTTGGTGTTGTGTGGCAAAATATACGATAGACACATTTATTCGTTTGTATGATTTTAAAGTATTGATTTCTATTGTATACGTTCATAAATTAATGTTTTATTTTGTGTGCTACTGTGCAATAATTTTCGGGCGAATTTTTGGACCTGAAAATATTCTGCACTCCTGAGTTTTACGACGAAATATTATACGAGTTTATGTTTATTATATAAAATTATAATTATTATCGAGAATAAATAAGATGTTCGATATCCTTCTATGAACTGATACGTTGCTAGAAGGTTGTTGAATACCTAATTTATTTGAATTTTAAATAAGGCTAAATAAGTAAGTAAATAAATAAAGCTAAAATTAATTTTAAAAAAATCCAAATTAAAGAGTATATTTTCGTGATAATTAGAATATAGTTAGTTATAAAATTAAATTTATTTTTCAAATATTAAGCACTTTTCTTTATATTTTAATTATTTAGCTATGATTTTTTTCTGTAAAACAAATTTTTGTTTTACAGAATTTGTTGCCCAAGGAATTTGTTTTAAAAAGAAAAAAGAAAAATAGATTCTTGACACCTTAGCTAGAGGCCTCGCATAACTAGGAGGTAATTACTCCCACCTATATTTTTACGTGATGTGATTAATTAATATTTATTAAATAGGTTAATAAGAGTGTAAAGAAACTCAGAATTTTTTCTCACTCTAATAAAGGTAATAAAAAAAAGTGTATTTGTTTGCCATGTTATCAACATTGTATAATTTCAGGATTTTTCAAGTTCCTTCCCGGATATTTGTCAAACGAAATAATGTTATGTTGTTAGAGCTATCGCCTACAAGATGAATGTTTTGATCATTAAGATGATAAAGAAATAAATTAATTTGATTCATTTAAGAAATACATGATTCAAGTTAATTTTTTCTTAAATATTTATGTAATTTGAAATTATGTAAAAGAATTTTAATGTGAATTTTATTCCTTTGAAATTATCATAGTTCATTTTAACACTTAGTTATAGACATACACTATGCATTAAGAAAAGTAAAATATCTACAATTTTTTTTTAAATATAATCATTCCTCCATTATCAGAAGATAAGACAATAGTGTTTTGTGTTTTTTAGTTCTAAATGCCTGAGGTTCAAAATAATTGGGACTTATTTTGATTATTATAACACTCAAAATGAGTCCCATATATTTCAACTTGAACTTGATTCTTAGATCTTGAACTGAAAATTCGTGATTTGTATTTAATAATGAGAATTCTGATTGTTTTCGGATCTGCGGGGATATATTACACGACAATGAACTGTTTTTTTAATATTAATGTATAATAAAAATTTTTAAAACTTTTGTACCAAATTGATTTAAATGATAAAGAATATTTCTAATGTAAAAAACATGTAAATTATTATATAACTTAACATTCAGTGATTCTTTCACTTTTAAATGTATTAATCCAAAGAGATTAGAATGATAATTTTTTAATCTATTCGTCAGGTAATTTTAAATTTATATACCGTAATTATTTTTATTTTATTGGTAATTTTATTTTTTCTATTACATACTTACGTATTACTTACTCTTAAAATCATCAAAGTTATGTCAAACCTGTTTAACAAATATTAAATGGACATAAGGTGAAACAAAAGAGGGAACCACAAGTTTATATATCATTTCATCTCTATTACAAAGATATTAAGGAATCTTACAGTTTTTCATGAAAATGATGACCCATTTTACAAGTATTTTTAACTAAAAAACAAAATTTAAAATTTTATATTTTAAAAACTCATGACTGGACCTACACTTCTCGATGCTCCGCAAGAGCTTCGAGATAACAAAGTATAAAAAACTTGCATGTATAAATATAATCAGGAAAAATTTGTTGTTTTTATCAATAGTTTAAACACTAACATTGTAATTCTGCGAAATCTAAAGAACAATACTGGAGTTCTGTGTGGCAACTGCCAGTGAGGGTTATAATGAACAGCCATACGACTTCGGTGAGTCATCACAAAACTCAGTGCGTTTGGTGCTTTTATAGCACCGTACACGATAAAGAACAAAATAATATTAATATTTTATTCTTTAATTTTTTTTTAAATAAGAGATAATAACAGTATAATTTTGTCATTGGTTGTAGCAGAAATATAGGAACATGACACAATAAGACAAAAGAAAATCTTTGACGTGACCCGCCTCCAAGTTTGTTTACTCATAATGGCGCGGTTTAATATTTTATTATCTAAAATAAATTAAGTAAGAGAATTCGATTTCTTCTTCTAATCGGGCTCTAAGTACCTTCATGTTTTTATTTTTTGTAAAATTTAACTTTATTGAGAACCCTCGAGCATACTGTGTTTAAGCACGACTCTGTTGACACCAAAAGAATATTTACATTTAAAAACCTGTAAATTAATATTAGAGAAATGTTATATAAATGAAAATCAAAATACGAATATCAAATTTTTAACATGTTTAAACCTCCGATATTTATGTTTGATAAATAAATAAACATTGACATTTTAAAAACCATATAGCTTATTAAACTCTATTAATATTCAAAGATAACCTTATACTTTTATTCCATTAA
Organism: Centruroides vittatus; assembly: GCF_030686945.1. Taxonomy (NCBI): domain Eukaryota; kingdom Metazoa; phylum Arthropoda; class Arachnida; order Scorpiones; family Buthidae; genus Centruroides; species Centruroides vittatus. Next base: position 1,260,472 of record NW_027122666.1, on the reverse strand, counting down.
TTCCTTTGAATACTATCTTAAAGTCATAACGTGATACCAACGATTAGAGAAACTTCAAACAAATAGAACAAGAATGATATCAGATTCAATAGTGTGATACTACAATAATTATTATTTATATTTTCTACCTTTTGAATAATTTTATCTATTATATGAGTGTTTTATCACAAATTACATAACGACATAATTATAAATTTGCAACTATTTCCTTGAAGCAGTCCAATAGATGGAATTTTATTATCGTCGAAGGTTAAACACACCATTATCACATAGAATCTTAATTATCCTAAATAACTTGAACATAAAATGTTATTACCCCATATGTCCCGAATTTTATTCTGCTTACAATAAAAGAGTTTTTTTTATAAAGGTTCCTTCTAACTTATCGCAATTAAATTAAATGCAGTTATACTGCAATTTATATTTATTTATAAAATATTTTTTTCGATTAATATAAATGTTTATATCAAAAATTAAATATAGCATAGATACTGCAAGGGTTCAAACGTTTTAATGTTAATTAACTTACTAAAAACTCTCATTAATATTTATAATAATATTCATTTTGAATCTATGAAAATAAATATCAAATTATACTTCATTTAATGAAGTGACAGAAATTTGTAACAAATGAGGACACCGAAAGAAGAAAAATAACAGAAGGTGTTCTTATCAGTAACAAGTTATACAGCGAAGAACTACAAATTTATTCTCTAATTAAAGAATAATAGAGCTGTGGATTTGGAATGCCAGTGATAATAGGTCTAGAAAATACAACCAGGATAATAGATCTACAAAATTTAGAATGCTAATGATGAAAAATATCGTGTACTTGAAAATAAAGAGATTAATGTGGTGAATTAGAACTAAAATTATTCATTTAAAAATTCTCTTTAATATTGTAAAAATATATGTAATCATCAGATATTATTTACCACGATCAGTTTTGTAAATTACTATTGATTTTATCATTAGGGCAACAAAGAATTTTTAAAAAATCCAGTAGCGAGTTGCTTAACTTTCCTGGCAAAGTTTAAAACTTCGTGTGGCGCTATCTGTTATGATATTTTATTTAAAAACATTTTATTATATTTTCAAATTATTTTTTTAAAATTAAACATTAATATTTTTAATTATTATAAAATGGCAAAAAGCTTAATTTTGTGGTTATGGGTGAATTTTATTAAAAAAAAAAAAAATGTAAATGCTAATAACGAGTAAAATCGTTATTAAGTCTGACCCTACTGGAGATATGACACACGACCCCCTTTATCTCCCACTCCGTCGACCTTTCACCATCAAAATTTAACAGCATCAATCCCTCTAATCTGAAACCTCCCTGCAAAATTTCAAATATTTTCGACAAAAAAGCACAAGTTATTAATCTTTAAAGAGCGTGAACAAAATCGTGTCCCAACTCATACACTAACATCCATAGATACAGGTATTACACCAATTTTTTTTTGCATTTCTCGACGTTTCAAGATGTCCTAAGTCCAAAATTGTAAAAATCTTGGTTAGTCATTTTTTGATCGATTGCCATACTTTCCCTCTGTTATATATACCGAGGAAAATAAAACAATTGATTATTTATATTACAAGCAATGAAAATGCTCAAGTAAAAAATAAAATTCGGAGTCCGTTTCAAAAAAACATTTTTAGAAGTTTTCTTCACATATAAGATTAAAACCGTTAATAATTATTACTTTTTAAAAGATTTTCTTTTAAAAAGTGCTATATTAACTTCATTTTAAATGTTAAATTTTACATTAAATATTCTTTTTAAAATGTTTAATAAAACTACAATAAGTATAAATAAGATTTTTTAAAGAATATATAAATTTGCAACACAACTGACACAATTTAAAACTGTTTACCTCCGCGTATATTAATATGAAGACATTACAATTGAAATGACAATTCATAAACTGCAACTAATTCAGAACAGATGTGAAATTCCTACTTTTCAGAAAAGAAGTGGAGATTTTTTGACTACATTATTGCACATTGTTAATGCCAGATAAATTAACTTAGACATCACCTACACTCGACACAACCCAACTGTAATTTACGAATGTTTTTTAAGCAATAAATACGTTCTTCTAAGACATTTTAAATAATCTGGAGCATTAAGAATAAAAACTGTAGTATTGTTAACAGGATATTGGGATAGGTCGAAAATAGACATTTAAATCAAATTTTATTCTTAAAATGATTTAATTACTTATTAAAAAGCTGGCTACGTTGTTGCCGGACTTTCCCGGCATTCTTCATTTGTTTTCACTTTGCTACATTTCCTTTAAGTCTTCAGATTGGTTCGGGAGATATTAATGGGTGGAGTTGTATTTCCCGAACCAATAAACCGATGTTTCTGAAAATTTCTAGAAACGTTTTCCCCTAATACACAAATCTTCCTGAAATACATTAGATATTTTCGAGAAAAGGCACAGGAGTTATTAAACTTCAAATTGGGCGAATAAAATCGTGCCCGCAACACACATGTAGAAAAATCCACCAATTTTTTTCATTTTTCGAGATCCCGAACCCAATAATAATAATAATAATATCTTAGCGGGTCATCTTTTCATCGATTGCCATACTTTCCCCTCTGTTATATATAACAGCCGGGGAAGTAATATATTGTCAAATTACAATGATGGACCTCATTATTATACAGATTTATTTTGTTTTGTAACCATATCACTGTTATTAATTTTAAACTCGGAGATGTTGCGGATTACTTAATTATGAAATCTAAAATTACAGAAAATTATATTGTTTCTCGTATATATTTTTGTAGGTAATGTACTATACTGTACTGTACTGTACATAACAATAGGATCGAAAAAAATTTGTTAAAAAAAGAAATAACACTTTAATGTTGCAATTTCGTGTGTTAATGATAAGATATTATCACGCTACGGTAAGTAACGTAATAATACAACACCATTAACATGCTCAAAGGTTTTCTTTCGTTTGCCTGTATTTTCTAAATTGAAGAGTAGCTGCAAACTAATGAGAGAGCTTCTATCCCATTATCAAGAAAACGGTAAAAATATTCACATTACGAAACACGTTACTATTTCTCTTAGTAAGAAAGAATTGAATAAGATGAGTGTTCATATAAAATTGAAAGCTTACTGTACCGTATCAGCAACAGCGTAATATTATTAATTAAATTCAACAGTATTTACCGGTATCATTTGTACTTCCCCGGCCTTTATAATTATATAACAAAGAAAGTATGGCGAACGGTCAAAAAAATTATTCTCAAGATTTTTACATTTTTTGGACTTAGGACACCTTGAATCGTCGTGAAATGCATGAAAAGAAATAAATCACAGAAACGTAGAACAGATTCGGATATTGGAGATGTGGCAAGACTCGATGATGTAATGATTAATAACTGCACTTGGAAATGTGTGGTTTAACGTTGTATTGATAGAGAAACCACCTCACATTAGCAAGTTCTGAACGTTTTTCTCTAATAGCATGGCTAAGTTTTCTTCTGTTCATTCTGAGAATCCCAGCTTATGCTTCCTTATTTAAAGTTGTTCGAGGCACAGTATATTAATGCATATACAGGTAGGCCTCCTACAACGCGGTACCTTTACAGCGCGTTTTCGCTCCAACGAGGTTGGAAAAATGCGGAAATTTTCTTACAACGCGGTACTTTACAACGCGGTTTAGGGTATTTAGAAACGAATTATCTTTCACATAACAGAAAAATCGCGACGGATCACATAAGTGCAGTGGAACTCGATGGAACAAGCTCAGATCTTGAAATAAGGCCAGTCAAACATTCTCGAACAACTATAATAAGTGACGATGAGGACTGAATTTGAGCATAACATTATGTTTCTTTTTGATTTTGACTTGAAATCATAATCTTTTTAGTATTTATATGATGTTGAATTTTATTTAAGCTTTTTATGTACATAAATTTAAAAAATAATGAAAATGTTACACCATAAAAGGCAGTTTTTCTCTTTTTAGAACTGAATCCCAGTTTTTGTATTAAGTTGGTGTCTCCTATAACGCGATTTCCCACAACGCGGTATTTTCAAGGAACGTATCTACCGCGTTGTAGGAGGCCTACCTGTATTTTCCTCGAGGAACACAAATATCAACGACGATACTATTATACATCCACAAGAGCCGAATTATCGGGCTAGATTTGGCTATAATAAATAAATAATTAATAAGACAATTTGTCACTAGAGCTTGGCGAAATTGTCTTATTAATTATTTATTTATTATAGCCAACTCTAGCCCGATAATTCGGCTCTTGTGGATGTAGAGCTTTGTAACGGGTTAGTCGTTATTTATTTATATGACGATACTATTATTAATACGAACAAAATCGAGACCAATAGTAACTGATTAAACTGATCAGCACTTATGCAGGTTGGTCATAAGACTTGGAAGAAGAAAGAACGACACATTTCCCAGAAATCCGTGCGCAAAAAAAACATGAAAGTGATTACGCAAATTAAATGATCGGGTCTTGTAACGCTAGTTATGATTCGTATTCTTAATCTCCAGGAATAGATAAAATAAGATAGTAATTTAGGACAAGTGTCTTTCACCTACGGACACGCTCTTTGTTTTCACTAATATTTTATTTTCGACATTTGAACTATATAAACCTTTGAAAAATCAACTAGAATTAACGGACCTTGCTGCAAATGATTTTTATTAAAACTTATTTAAAGAGGGAATTTGTTACTTTATTACAAATGTTTGCCAGAAGAGAATTTTCAGAAGATTACACGGTGGATATTTTCTATTTCTTCATCTAAGTGCTATACTTTTATGAATAAACTTTTTCGAAAATGAAATATATATAACCAAAATATCAAATATCTAAAGGAAATTTTAAAATTGGGTTCCACAAAATTCATTCCCAATTTTCGTGTCATTCTTTCGCCAGTTGCAAATTTTATATTGATCTATGCCCATTATTATTAGAAATAAAAAATTTTAATTTTAATATTTGACCGTATCTTTCATACCTGATTCGCAAACATGTTTACAGCCCACACGACCCTTCCCAGAAGTAGGTTGGTGACCCCCCCATTTAGAACTGTCGCAATCTGTTTACAATTAAAACCTTTAGACCAGAGTAATATAATAATTTGCTAATTTAAAAACTAAATGATTTTTAAACAAAATAAATGGTTTTGCTTATATGAATATATGAAAAATCTATTTTAATTTCTATGCATATAAGCTAATAAAAATATACTTACTGAATATTAAACTTTGTACTTAATTACACTGAAATTTCCTATACAGCTTTACGTATCAATTTATTTTAGCATATTTGAATCCATAATGTAAGCATCAATTTTCGTGAATAACTGATGTCTACATTAAATTAATTTCCAAGATCCACTGTATAATATGTTAACAATTATTAACCGCATATTATAGATTTAAAATAGGGAAATTCAACTTTTTTTTCATGTTAAGTCCATTAATTGGTTGATATTAGTCAGTGCTTGATAAATGATTGAATGATTGATGCTTATTTGTCATCAAGTTGCAGATTTTTTTTAATTCTTATTCCTCTTTACGTGTTAAGTTTTTGTATACACTCATATAGACTTGTTTGTAAAATTTACAATTATAATTTATTCGAGGCAGTTAAGAAATAAAATTTTTAACATATTAATTCTTCCGTTCATTAATATTTACGTACAGGCTAGAGCACTAATATTGCTAAAAATTATTAAAAATTTTTCAATGAACATATAGAAGATTTCCTATCGTAAATAATTTTATTTATTACCAATATAAAAACTTTATGTTAATTAATCAGTGTAAATTTTTATACATTCCAATACAATAGCAAAGATTAAAAAAAAATCTAAATTTGTTATAAAAGTACGCTGCATCATAGAAACTAATAATAAATTAAATATTTTTCTAAAATGATTATACTTATTATTCAAATCATAATTTATATTAAATTAATTGTGAATATGTATCATTTAATAAAAAATGTTTTAGTAAATTAATATTTCGTATCTAATTCTATTAAATTTTATCCTAAATATGTAAATTAATCTATTTTTTTAAAACTTAAATAAAAAAGCAGAATGTTGATTCGTCTTTACACTTGTGTCCTTTTCTGTATATTCAATAACTACAGTTAAATAACTCAGTTTAATACAGTTTAAGTAACTGTTTTAAACGGAAGCATCAGGCTTTTACATGGTATCAAGCGCTTTTAGATACCTCAAAAACACTAATATTCAACATACCTATGGATACTGTCTCAAAAACCAGCACTAACTAGAATAATATATGAGGAATATCTTATAATATATCATCCGAGATTATATATGAGAATATATAATTACCTTTGATATAATATTAAGTTTCATGAGGCCCGGAATTCAATCTACTAAGTCTACGCTATCCTAGGGCCTACACAACCTGACTTTAAAATATAAAAATCATTTTACTTACTTGTCTGTAGAAATATTTCTTACGTTTTAAAAATATTCACTTTTTATTATTTAAATTAATAAATAGTTTATTAATATGGTTTAAGACCCTAAAGAATAAGGAAAAACAAAATACGTAAATCCGAAAAGAATATTTTAGTTTCCTCGTTATAACTTATGTGTATATAAAAGTCCACAAAAACTAAGTCTAGATATTTGTAGGTCAAAATGGATGATAGCGATTCAAAAATTTGTTGGATAAAACAGTATTTTATAAAATTAATTACACTTAGTATCTATATTATAGTAATAACTATAATGAAGTTTAGTATATTCAGTATTATAGTGTAATTTATAAATTCATCAGTTGCGAATTTTTATTGATTACTGGTTAATTGTAATACTTAAAACAAAACAAAATTTTGATTTAAACAAACCGGTTTACAGGGTAATAAATTAAATATAGAAGTCAAAATAAAATGTTATTATAATATTGCAATATATTATTTTCGTTATCGATATTCAATTATTTTTCCAGCTGTTAAGTCACTATTACTTAAAATAAACATTCTTCTTACTCTTGAGACATAATTAAGATTCTAATTTTAATTATGTCTCAGGATTAAGTGGAAAAAAAAAGAATAGAATATATTCTAATTTTTAAAGGATTTTCAAATAATAAAATATTTCAGATATTATAAAATGTTCATTTAACTATGATGAGGATGCTCTCGTATGCAAAATAATTTTAGCCTCATATGTTTAATTCTATGGTATTAAAATTAAATCTCAGAGTCAGATTTGTATATTCAAATTATATCTGTCGCATTATGAAAAGATTTTATATGTTATAAAATTATATGTTATAATTCTACTGAACTTAAATACATTTTATATTTTTAACTATTAAAAATCAAAGGCGCTATCTACCCGGAAAAACAAGTTTGAATTTTATACGACGATTTTATCCTTGAAATTTATTCTTGAACTTGTTCTATGTAAGTATTTTATTATTTTTCTCCGTTGTTATCATCTCCAATCACAGCTCTTATAATAACAGATATAAAATATTAAGAGCTATTTAAGAATACTAATATAAATTATTATTTTTATAAAATTATAAAAAAGAATTTAATAAAATTTTAACTTATTGAAACTATTCTTGATATTTCTATCTCGGTAATAGAAATTTACTAACATTTTATTTTAATTTCTAATTTTAATATTCGTAATAAAACTAACACTTTACGAAAATTCTAAATATATTTAGATTTTTAAAACTTAAAAAATATCTTCATTTTTAATCTTACAATTTTAAACCATAAGGTTTTTTAAAGTTTTTTAGTTATTAAAGGTACACAAGTAGTCTTTCCTATCTAAGTGATAATTATAAAATAAGAAATAGAAAAATAAGAACATAAATTCAGTGGCACGTTATCCTATGGGCAAAAAAAGCCGTGGTCCCTTACCAACATGGGACCACAAATCAATCTTTTATAAGAAAATATTTACCCCCCAAAAAAAATCCCAGAAGAGAAATGTCTGTCAACATTGTACAGTACATGGGGCCTCCTAATTCAAATTCGCCTTGGCCCCATAAAGATATAACGCGCCATTGCATAAATTAAATATTTCTAAATATTACACATTATATTTATATTTAATTTTCTTCTTAACTAGAAAAAAGATAAATTTTACAAATTTTATATATTTATACGCGAGATTTTTTTTATTTTATAAAAATGTACTATTATTATACAGTGATTTAATTTAATTTATTTCCGCATATTTACAGGTTAAGAGCATAAAAAAGAAAAGAAAAAATAATAATAAAGATTGAATAATTTAGTTTTTAACGATAGCAATAGTATAGCTACGACCATTAATTTTTTAAGAAAAGAATTATTTAGTTATCTCTGTACAAATCAAAAAATTTTGTTGCTAGTGGTAATGATGCTTCAAAAATTACAAATATATAAGAGAATAATAACTTCCTTCTAAAATCTACAAATTTTTTTTAATGTTTAAGTTATTCACTTACTTATATAACGTTTTAAAAGTTATTTAACGATTAAAAACATTTATTAATAACTAAATTAAGAAGAACTTTTAATATTTGAACGATTTTCAATCACAATATTGTTCACAATGGATTAAAAATTGCTCTCTATTATAGAACAATTTTTAACTCATTACGCGTCATAATTATGAAGTATTTAAGAACACTAATCACCTTACAAATACCCATTAAAAAGCTATAATTTATACAACAAGCAGTCTTTATTTATAACCTCAATATATTGTTTATGCATGACTCTTCCCCTATAATTTATTCAACCTTACGACTATTTATTATGTACAGGTAAGATGTAATTTTCTTTATAGTTAAGAGATATGTTTATGCATATATCAAAAGGTAATTTGAAGAAAGAAAATATAATTTTAATGTTCTTGAAAATATTTAATTCATTCGTTATAAATTTTAAATTTTAATTTATAAAATTGACAAAAAAACTTTCTAAATTGTAAATATTTATTTTTTATTATTTACAAGTTCAATAAATTTTAAAGATATTAAAAATTACCGTGAATACAATATAAAACTTGAATAATTTTAAATCCAAAGTTTCATTTTATGGAAGTTAAGTAGACTTTATAATTTTACTTTAAAAACTTCTTTAATTTAATGTATTTCTTATAATACAGCTAAATATTTTATTTTAATATTATAATATATGTTATTTTCCTTTTTTATAGAAAAAAGTTTATTTAAAATTTACTCTTTTTTCTCTAGAAAGCGAATATTTTGGTGGAAATTGTCACACGTTTTATTTTTGTTAATTTAATTTTGAAGGTTCAAATTATGAGAAAATCAAGTAATGATTTCAGTTTTCCTCTTGATTTAATCGCTATGATAGATGTGATATTATCTACTAAATCAAGAAAATTGGAATTTTTAAAGATTATAATAACGACGAGAGCGGATTACAATAGTATCTGGTCATCATGTTAGCATTTTTTTAATCCTAAATTCTCCTTACTTTATTTCATTTCGTCGTAAACTTTAAAAACAACTATCGATAAAAAAAATCCCAACCAAGCTTACATTTTAATAAGAAGGCTTACATTATAAAGAAGGCAAAAATAGATTATAATCTGATTTGTTTCTTCTATTTTTATTTACAGTGTATAATCTATTTTTGCCTTCTTATAATCTATTTTTGCCTTCTTACTTATAATCTATTTTTGCTTTCTTATTTATAATTATTAATCGGATGACGTTTGTACATTACACGGAGTTCATGGTCGACATTTTTAAAAAAAGTTTTAATATTTATAAATGTTTATTATCTTGACTTACTTGATTTATGATTTAATTTAAAGTATTAATTACATAAATAAAAACAAAGAAACTTGATTTAGCATCTTCTCGATTATAAAAATTCGAAAATTAATGCCAAAATAAGCAGTCATTGAGTAATTTAAGAACTTCTAGCCATGAGATGATCTCAAATAACTCTACTGAGTTATTTGAGATCATCTCATGGCTAAAAGAAAATGCTAAAGGTTTTATATCTTTAATGTTAGAAGATCATTACCACCATGAAAAAATGGAAGAGTTTTAATAGAGCAGCTTTAGAATTTTTCAATGAAAGCAAAGTATTGAGTCGGACTACTACTTTTTCAATTTCGAAGTGGTTCTTTTTATTTCCAAAATTCCTGTTTGAATTCCTCTTTGAATCATTTAATCCACTTTGAAATTATTATTCTTATTTGCAATCTCGTTTGAATTTTATTTCGATTTGAAAATCCTGTTACACTATGAGATTGAAAGATTCTAATCTTTGAATCTGATAGTGTAATATAGAAACATCTAAATAAACATTACAGACAATTGACTAATCATTACATATATTGACGAGTTAAAACAGTTTTCTTCGGCTTATATGTTTTATATGGCATTCTTATATTTACCCATATTTTAAAGCACACAGTTTCACGTAAACACGATTTTACACATGCCTATAGTTTTGCATATAAAGCTGATAAGGCTTTATAAATAATCCATGTAAATGTATGGACTATTTACAATAAACACGTTTAAAATTTTTGATAACATTATAAATAAAATGATATAATAAACAGGTAGTTATATAAGCAAACGATTCGTTTGTTAAGTTTAGAAGTATGCACTTGAATCTAATAAACGATAAGCGATACATTATATTTTAAAATTGAAGATTATACGATCGATGACTTCATAATGACCCACTTTATTTAATAATTCCATAAAATGTTCTTTTATCTTAAGAATCAAAGAAAATTCATCTTTTTATCAACTACGAAATTAGTTCTTATTTGCTATGAGAGAAAGAAAGAGAAAGATGATTTCCAGCAAATAGCAATGAAAATCCTTCCTCCCACAAAGGGTAATTGTCATGCGGTGGCCTTAATAGCATAACTATTATGAAGAGGCAGGTCATAATACAAATATTAACATATATGACGCACGATAAAAGGAAGTCGGTTTTTTATAAAACAGCCCTTATATTTTTTAAATGGTAAGAGAACATTAATATTATGAACGCCTATATTCATGTCTCACATCTGATTTTAAGAAAGCTGACCTTGATCCATAACCCAATTAGAAGAAATTATCGATGTTATAAAAAATATTTAATCGGAATACTATTTAAAATAAGTAAGCCAATGATAACTCTTTAAACTCATTTTATAAAGAGTTGTCCGTAAAATCATTACTTAGAATATTTCTCTCTTTTGAGCTATTCAGGTAGGAATTCATTTTACTAATATTATTACTTTCATTTTTTTAAATCACAATGTTATAATACGTAGGTAATAAATGCTATTTATAGTTTATAGCGATTTATTAAAAATTTCTCTTCCGTCTTATTCTTTTTAATAACGTTTCATGGAATAATTAATAATATAATCTTAAATGTATTATATTTTATAAAGATAATGCTCTTTAATATTAGAATATTTATAAGTAAATTTAATTTTAAATTATTTATAAGTTACTCTATGAAATAAATATATTCCAAATGCATAAAAGTATATCAAATAATTATAAAAAACTATTTAAGTATATATAAAATTAAACTAATTAGAATTATTGGTTAAGATATGAGTAAAAAGTACCACTCGATTATTTTACAGAACTAATTTTAGAAGAAAAAGTAGAAATAGTATATGCAGTAAAATGTCTTAAAAAGTAAAATGTTAGACTGTTTTATCATAATTATTGTTCATTTACAAGAACGAATACAGCAATCGTCCTGTTGTTATTTAAATTTTATTTAATACCACCTGGAAACAAATCAGAATAAAAATGACAATGATTTATATAATCATGTCTATGACAATGGAAATAATTATAGTTTATAGTACATAGTGCATTAAGTATATAGAAACCTGTCTATATTTATCTTGTCACGAATTTAGGATTCATAAACGTGTCTTAAAGATCAAACGTGAAATTTTATTGACCATTTCAGCCCGGTTTTATTGTCTTCATTAACTTGATATGGAAAAATAACAATCTTAGTTTCTATATTATCTACAGTATTATCGTTATTATTATAATATTAATAAAGAAAAGCTAATCAAACCTGACTTATTAAAATTCAAATGTTAAACGAAGAAAATTTTTTTTAATTCGAAGGCAAACAACTAAGAATATAGGATATCATAGGGAATTAATGTAAAAACTATATACAGTATACAATTATACTTAGCCATGTATATATAATATATATATGGCTAAGTATAATTGAAATTGAAAGAATTAATTCTGTAATAAAAAAACAGAGGGTTTTATATTGGTAAATTCAAATTTTTATTAGCAATGAATACAAATATTTAAAAATATTATTGTCACTGATTAACACAGTAATTAGTACATTATTAAGTATACACGAATTAATATAACTATTGAAATATTAGTTATAATAATAACTATATTAATTAAAATAACTGTTTAGATTTAAACCAATTATTTTTTACTCGCTATTCGTATTATCTATTTATTTTATTTCGAGTTGCTTTAAAAATTAGAGAATAATATGATATATTATTTATAAATTTTTATAACTCCTGTTTAAATTCTTAGTAAACATAAATTCTAAATTTACGAGTAATTTTAAAAAAGTATGGCTTAGTTTTAGTCTTAAAGTCTTGAAATTTTAAATTATTTTTAGTAAAAAATACTTTTAATATTTAAAATTACTTATAAAAATCATTTAAATATTCTTACAGAAGATTAATTTAACATTTAACAATTATTCAAGGTCATTTTTACATGCAAAATATTATATATACAGAAAAGATTAACACACATCGTTGTTTTTCTATTATACTTTTCGACTAACCTCCTTTACTTTAATAATGATCTATATTCTTATAAAACTAATAGGCAATTTATGATTTTATCTCAATCTCTACTTTTAAAAAAAGTTCTTAAACTGCTGCCTGAAAAACTATTCGTAACCAAGACCTGTTTCACGCACAATCTCTATATGATATCTGCATAATAATATATTATAATTTTCGATAATTGAAGATTTAATTATTGTTTTTTCTTTAATTATAAACACTTACGTTTGAATTCTATATTTATCGATAAAACTAATTCATAAATATAGAAGGAACATTAAAATAAAGTAAAAGTGTCTTTTGAATTCGTTTTTATCACACTTCAAAACAAATTTTCTCGACGGAGTCGACCTTTGTCTTGAGGCTCTCATCCGCCTCAATACTCAAAACTCGTTAAAATTTTCTTTTGGCAGCGATATAAGAACTTCTATTGTGCCAGAAGGAATATTTTAACAAGTTTCGCGTATTGAGGCGGATGAGAACCTCAAGATAAACGTCGACTCCGCCGAGAAACTTTGTTCTTGAGGTGTAAAAAAGAAAGAAGAAGACACTTTCACAGTACTTTACTTTTTAGTGTTCTATTTTCTATTTTTAAGCAGAAGCGGCCCTACATATAGCGACGTCTAGGGCCTGGAAAGTTGAGCATATTCTAGTATTTAAATCATAAAATTGGTAATCATTGGAAATATGTAATTGTTTTACTGTCTGTTTCTACATTAAAAATGTTTACATTATTGTAGATCTAAATAAATCTACCACCTACCCTCTACCTTCATCGGTTTTTAATGGACCTCAGAAATAAACTTTGCCTAGAGCCGTCTTGGTTTTTATGAACTTTATTTATTTTTTTTTTTTATCATTCTGGAATATTTATCAATTGCGAATATAAAGTAAATACCCTGTATCTTATATTTATGTCATTAAAATAGGGCGTGCACTTTTCGAAACCAATAGGCGGCCCTAGTACAGTGCTAATGGATAGGTAGCTTCCTGTTTCGTCTATCGTGCTGTGTATAAGCTGTTTAAAAAATTAATTTTTTAGTTATTTACGTATTTGAAATGCCGGTTAATTGTTGTTTGTCTCAGTGCTAATGATGAAAAACGTCCAGGTTAGAAATTTTATAAATTTCCGAATGATCCGAAAGAAAAAAAGAATGGGAAGTAAAGATAAAACTGGAAGAAAATCAATCGATACGATTGAATGACAGACAAAATTATAAGGGCAGTTAATTTGAAATATTTTAGAGTAAATATATTTTTAATAAACAATTGAATGGAAGGTTATAAAAGTTAATTTACATATATTTAATATAACAAACTTGTCAACATATGCTTCAAATTGCCAATGTCTATCCGAGGATAATAAAGACAAACTTGAGACAATAAAATGCCTTTATTTAAAAATTATTTTCTTTATAAATTATCAAAATGCATCTCGGCTTCATTTACTTCAAGCCCTCTTCAGTTCTAAAATAGTTTACAAATTAATTTACTAGTATTTAGGTGGCATTTTTAAAGAAATTATAAACAATATTTACAGAAAAGTTTATCGTAATAGTCTTAGAGAGAAAAACTTGAAGGTTATTACATCACACCAATCATTTTAAACTTTTGAAATCTTAACAGTTTGTGTTATTACTGTTTAAAACGTAAACTGTTTTTATGCCAAGAAATAGTGAACTTTCAGAGGCTGAAATGCGAAATATATATGAATTACGAGATGCTGGAAAGTTTCAGAGAAGTAGTTACAATAACTAATCATTCTAAAACTGCTGTGTCCGAAAGACAAAACAAGAAAATTATGGAAAATGGAGAGAAGTGGACGCAAGAAAAATTAATTGACAGAGATAAACGAAAAGGTTTTCTTTTTTACAAAACATCAAGTAAATTATAAGCTAATTTAGCTGCTAATTTACCGAAATTTGTGTCCCATAACACGATGTGATGTGTTCGTGATAATAACAACATAAAATACTGAAAAAATGAAAGCGATAACCTGATTTGATGATACCTAATTTGATACCTGTTCACAAGCAACAAAGACTTCAATCTGTCATAAGCTGAACCAAGGAGTGAGAAAAAGTTTTCTGATGAAAAAAGAATTTAGATGGACCAGATGGTTATGGATATTATTGGCATGATGTGAAAAGAGAAGCCAAAGTTAGAATGAGAAGTCAGTTAGGAGGTGGCAGTTTGGGACGATGCTTTTGGATTGAATGTGAAAACTGATATTCTTAGATAAACAACCTATTCCAGCAATTATGTTTTTATTCATCTAACGTTTTCAGCTCTCTTTGTAGACATCGTCGGGATCGAACGTTTAGTATTCTTTAAGGTTTAAAAAATTATGTTCTAAACAATTTAAATACATAAAAAATAGGTAAATTAAGAATACAAGTACATGTACACAACAATGCCGTAAACATACAGAATAAAATTAAATAAATAAATTTAAAAATAAAATAAAAATAATGTAAATAAACTCGTAGATGAAATAATTGTTTTAGCCTTTGGTATCACAGTTCCCTGCAGTGAGAAGGTACTTCTAAGCTGCTGATAAACAAGCGAAAACTTTGTGATTTATGCACGTTATTCTTAACACTGTGCTTATATATGCATATTTTTTTGTTTACCATATGGTTGATTATTTAATTAACACATACAACAACACCAATTCTCGCAAGAAACCTAAACACCCACCATCCGTAATTCCTAGTGTGATATGTAATAAATGATTAGATAACATTTATAGAAAAATCATTAGATCGAGCAGCAGAAGTATTAGATATAAGCGCAACAAAACTATTTATAGCTGGTTACGTAATGACAAAGACCCATTAGACCCTGACACCGCTCCTGGAAAATACGACATACCGGTTAATCTAGGTTTGGAAAACAAAACGAGCAAGTATATAGGATACACATCCAGAAACCTCCCTACAAAACTTAAAGAGCACCAATATGACGTGCGTAAAGGAAATACCACAACTGCCTTAGCTATAATGGCTACTGTACCAGACAATACACCAAACTTTAACGAAGCTAAGCTTTTAAAAACAATAAGTATTCAATAAGAAAGTAAAACTCTTGAAAAAATATGCATATATAAGTATAGTGTTAAGAATTCGTGCATAAATTACAGAGTTACCGTTTCTTTATCAGCAGTTTGGAAGTACCTTCTCAATGCAGGGAACTATGATACCAAAGATTAAAACAATTATTTCATCTATGCATTTATTTACGTTATTTTTATTTTATTTTAGTTTTAAAGTTATTGATTTATTTAATTTATTTTATTCTGTGTATTTACGGCAATGTTGTGCACATGTACAGTACTTGTTTCCTTAATTTACCTATTTTTTATGTATTTAAATTGTTTAGAACATAATGTTTTAAACCTTAAAGAATACTAAATGTATTCTTTAAAATTGAATAAAAAATAATTGCTGGAATAGGTTGCTTATTTAAGTATTTACAGTAATCCAGTTCATGATCAATGTATGGAAAAACTGATATTGTCATTATTGATAAAAAATGAATTCTTCAAAATATCAGAATATGTTAAAAGATAATTTAATTGCATATAGATCTTTAATTGGTGAAAACAATTAGATATTTCAACGAGATAATTAATGAAAATATAAAAAAAAGTATTAAACTGGTTTTCTAGAAATCCAGATCTTAGTCCAACAGAGAATTTATGGAGCATAATAACAAACATAATTTATGGTCAAAATAAGCATTATTATCAAGTAAACCAGTTATAATTACCCATTAAGGAAATATTGAGAAAATATTGATGTGAAACAATTGCAAAAATCGATTCAAACTATGCCTGATAGTGTTTCATGTTATTCAAATGAAAGGAGGTCCAACTAAATATTAAATGATATGAATTTTGCCAAAAATAATTATGTTACATTTAAAAATGCAGTTAATTTCAAAAACAGTTTAAAATTATTTCAATTATCATCAAACATTAATGACAATGATTTTTAACATTGTTTTGTATTTATTGTTATGTATCTAAAATTTCAAAATTATATTACAAATTGAAGTTGAGTAATTAAAACTAAATTGTTCTCCTCATAATTCTGTTACAAGATCTACAACGAAACTGTAAAATCATTAGTTCATACATATTGTTTTAAGCTTGTGTACTTTTCTAAAAGTTCTGCCTTTGTTGTCCCCTAATTCGTTTAATTTTTTTCGTAATTCAGTAACTGTTAGGCCTACATTCTTTAAGTCCATGTTTTCAAAAGTAGATTAAAACTTCCCATTCAGTTTCCACTGTTTACTTACTACCGGAAATTAAGTATACATCAAGCTGACACTAGGTGACGAGATTTAAACCGTGCATGCCCCATAAAGTACTGTATTTAAAAATGCATTTAAAGGTATAATTATACATTTATAATTAAACTCGAATTATTTCCAAAGCATTTCATATATTAATATAAGCTTATTAAAATGGTATGACGATTTCACTTAGATATAAATATAGCTGAAAAGAGTTATTGCTATTCTATCACGCTAAATATTTAATAGAACATATAAATGCTTATGCTAATTTTAGTTAGTTTTTATGCCTATAATATAAATTTTTGAACGAAGATCTTCTATAGTTTTCTTTGAAATTTTAGCATACATTAAATTCTTTTTTATGTCAGTGTTCACAACCTAGGATGAGGGCCGAATTAGAAATTAACAAATACAGTTTTTACGTACGGTACTTTAAGTAATGTGAATGATAATTGGTTAGCTCCTAACTGTTGGTTGACAATATTGACAGAGATTAAATTGCATATGCTAAATATTATTAGTGTATAAAGATATTATTGCTGATGTACAGTACGTATACAATAAATATTTTAAATAACATAATGTAATATAAACTACCGTATTTTAACATAGGTTTTCTATATACAGTTATAATTAAATTAATATAAAACGCATACATTAAAGAAATTAGGCGAAAATAAACTCCTGGTTATTTGAAATGGGACGAAAAAAACGTAAAATTTGTCATATTAAAAAAACAGATAAAATAAAACCGGTTCAATTATAAAATGTTTAAATGTTTAAATGGAACATTATACAATCTGTTATACACTGTCATGAACTGTTTTAATGATGCATTGTGAATCTGAATTATATTCACTTATCTAAAGTGTCATACTTTATTTAAATAATAATTAGATTCATTCCAAAATTTTAACAGCTTTCCCTTTAGGGCTTTTATGTCAATAAGATAATGTTTTTATATATAATAGCCTATATTAAACGTATATGACTAATATTAATTAATTATAATATATGACTAATATTCATTAATTATAATATAATATATTTCAAATAAATACTACAAAAATTAAGTAAATTATAATTCATATTTTAAAGATTAATATTAATAAATATATTTTACGCAAATAAAATATACAAGCGTATATTATAAAATAATATTTCGATATTTTTATATTTTATCTAATTTACAAGGAAAAAAAGGTTATTGTATCTTTAATTACGTTAAACAAACAGTTACAGAATGAACATCTAATCAGCTTACATGAGTTTTTGAAACAGTAAAGTATTGTATATACAGCATAATCTAGCGCCCACCAGTGGCCAAGCGGTCTTCGTATCCTGAACACTGGGAGTTCGGTCGTGGGTTCGTGCGGGCTGGCCACGTGGAGTTTTCTGGGTTTTCTCCATGTCTTTAACGCCTAAATATGGGCCAGTTTCCCTTAAAAAAACCTCCCGGAAGGCATTCATCCCTAGGCAGATTGCCCAAGTGTTTCGTTGCCATAACTTAGCAAACAAACAGCATAATCTATTGTTTATATAATATATATGCTGAACATGTATAGCTGGTGTGTGTATATATATACTAGCTGCGTGTGTACAGTACATAGTTACTCGGGTCTTTGGGGGTTAAGGATGAGGTTGGGCTGGAAGAAGGTGATTAAAACAACCTTTCTGCGGTGTTGTTGATTCTACCAATTTTGTTGTATTATGAACCTCGCAGTTATGACAGAATCCGTTGCGGCAAGCGATAAAATTAAACACGACCTACTACGTCGTGTCGTCATTTTTCGACCAGTCGAATCCACCGCAACGGCAAATGGAAAGTCGAACGTTCGTCCAATGGCAGATTAAAGCTACAACAACTGTCGTATAATATCGGGCTAAATAATTATAAATTTGACCCTAGAGGGCGGCGTTAGGCGCCATCTCGTATTAAATTTAATAATTATAGTTTAATTAAATAATTTTAGATTAAACTGCAAGAAAAGAATCGACCCGGAGAGGGACTCGAACCCTTATCAACATCCCTAAATTTTGACCAGCGTATTATTTAAAACTAAATACAGATTAGCATTATGGTAGCATTCTTTTCTAAATTTAAACTACAATCCCTATCTAACACTCCGTCTGTCTACAGTGACGTTGGTTAAGGTTAGAGCTATATAATGTGCAATACGAATAGGAGCAATGATGATAGGCGGCATTTTCCGCCATAATGTGAATCAACCTTTAGTTTGAATAACTATTTTTAAATAAATGAAATGATTTTAATTCGAATAAAATTAAGAATAGCTGATTGATTAAAAGATAACGATTAAACGGAAATGAATATAAAACCAATTTAAAAAGTAAAATTTTCAGAACAAAAATAAAAAATTTTAATAAAGGTGATTGAGGTGAAATCTGGCTATACGATCATTGTCAAAATTATTCGATTCGGTTATTCGATTCCAAGGAGAGGCAAGTGCTGCGTTGGCCGTCCTGTGCGGACGCACATGTAGGGCCTACAGTATGTCGCCTCCACTTTCTCATTCTGAATCGTATAAACATGGGCGAGAACGCTTGGTTTCTAATACTTAGGAAATAAAGCGGATAAGTAGTTCGTATTGATTTACATCCACATGCGATAAACCTGTCGAAGTAGCCAGTTTTAAACTTATAGAAGAGGTTACCAATTAACTGAACTGTTTAGAAACTAGACCAACACTTGCCCTGCGGAAAACTTTTTATGGAAACGATGAAATCAAATGCTTAAACGAATTTAGTTCAGTTAAATGAAATAACATTACCAGTAGCAAAGGCCAGTGCTAACTTAAACTTACTTGTTACGTTAAACTTGTGGTGTACATTACGTTTTATTTAAGTTTTAATTTTATTTACATTAATTACGTTGTTTACAAATTCAATCATTGACGAATTAACCACTGTTGTATATTCCACACACTATTAAACCAAGCCAGACTAAGTTGGCTGAAATCTATAGCCAAGTCAATCTGAATCCACCCAACCAACTTAACACTCAATTCACACATATATATATATTTAAAATTTAGAACACAACAAACAATGTTTATTCTTGCTTTTGAAGCATTAAATAACCTAAATTACATAATGACATAATCCTTACCTCACATGTGGTTGCTTTTTTATCTGGTTTTTAACTTAAGAAAACGGCTACTTCCTTAGTAAAAGTCGCGCTTTTTATTATAGTCTGCCACTCACTGTGTGAAATATTTGCATGTAAGTTAATGGTGCCCATTAAATGAAGCGCAGTTAGTAGGATCGCATAGATGTAATATAAAAACTGTACTGTGCATGTACAGCACGTGCAACGCATTAACTTATACCAGCATATTATTATACAAATTGAACCTATAATTATATTTCCGCGGCAAAAATTCCCTTAGTATAAATCACGCGATTAAAAATTGTGTTTATAAACATTGTATCGTCACATTACTTGCCATTAATTTAATTCTTTTTGTCTATATTTCTGTGAATTAAATAAAACAGTATTGTTCTTCCTTAAAATAGCAGCAGGTTACAACAATAGTTATTTAAATTAATAATTTTCGTTTACATAAGAAAAGCAATTAACATTGTCTTAATTTGTCTTAAAAGTGACACGATAATTGCCTTTATGAACCTGCCCAACGTCCCGCTATTTCTGAGTTAAAATAATTTGAACTAAACATAGACAATTATAGATACGTTTCACATTAAAAGAAAATTTCATTTTAAATGAAATAACTCGGTGTTGTGCATATATAATTTTGCTTATGAATATATATTTTCTACTACATTATGTATACGTTTATTTGTTATAACAATGAAAAACTCGTATAATCAATTTAAAGAGGTTTTAATTTTGACACGTACACTTATTGTTCGTTAGGTTTCTTTCGAAAATAATTGTTTAATAATAACGTTTAAAAACTTTTGCGGAACGCCTACGATCCTCTCGTGGCACACCGGTTGAAAATCACTGCCTAAGACGTTCAGGTTTATAATCTTGGATAGGATTTGTTAATATAAACTAAATATAGTATTTAAATAGAATATATTTTCATGTAATAAACATTTTGAATGACCTAAGGCATACTTTTTTCTAAGATTGAACTTAACGAATATTATACTTTTTTGTTGATCATGCAAAAACATGTGGTTTTAAGAGGGTATTGATATAGAAATTTAGAACATGCTTTTATTGAATTTAGGTTAAGTTTTCCTGTCAATATTGCTAACCTTAAATAACTTTTTTTTATGAACAGATTTCTATGAAGAGAATGTGAAGATAACTCAATATAAAAGTAATAATAAATACTATTGAGTATAAATCCATATTTAAATAAGTAAGGATATTCGTTTATAATAATAAATATTTTTCAAATCTTATCAAACAACTTTAATTAAATATCTTGAATTTCAGATATGAAATTTATAAAAATTCTGTTCTTGATAACGTGTGCATCTATGGTAAGATGCCACTTGAAGTTGAAGTTAAAAAAAATCGATTCCGTTAATGTTAATGAAAATTCTGAATAAACAGAAAGTGATACCATTGCCTATTCCTATTCCTATTCCTTTCTCAGTGCCAGTTAAATCTCATACTTATATACCTTATCATCATCCGCTGCCTCCTCCTCTTCTTCATCATCCTATACAGTAAGTACAATTTCACTAATTTAAAAAAAATAATTTATAAAAATTGATTAATTTATGTCGTTCATTCTCAGGCCTCTGTTTAACCAATTCCACCACGTCCCTTTTCATCATGGCTTAGGAAACAGTCACTTTCACCATACGTTAAAAAGTGAACCAATCCGAATTTACAAAGCTTCACCTAATTTTGAATTTGGTTACGGTGATCAATTATTCCATCATAAAACTTTGCCACTATCCGATTACAGTTTTAAATATTTAGAAGACCCAGTTTTGAGCGATGAAGTATTGATTTCAAAGCTTAATAAACCAAAAAAGTTGTTTTTACAAGACAGCTTTTTGTTACATGATGGTGACCTTAAAACTGAATTAAAATCTGGTTTAGACTGGTCATCGCTTAGCAAAACTTTCATTCCACATGATATTAAAATATCGAAAACAATTTCTAAGCCAATTTTTCTGGATGATTCTTTAATTGGTGAATTTGATAGTGAACTCTTGAGCAAACCACCTTTAAAATGGTCAACGCTAGGTAAAACAAGTTTTAAATTTCATAAATGGCCGAAAACAGAATTTTCTACAGTTTCTTTTAGTGATGGTTCTGACATAATAAAACACCTACGAAGAGGATTCAAAAAACATCCAAAGATCAAGCCAATCATTGCACATAACGTTAAATTTCTAAAAACTCCTCTTTCATCCAAAGAAAAGCCTGTTTTTCATCCAGATGATATTCCCATAACATTTGTTAAAAGTGCTAAATTTAGTGGGAAACCTTTGCTTTCTGAAAGTCATATTAAAGAAAGCGATTTATTCTCTGGAGGAAACATTAAGGGCCAAAAATCTTTGTTTGATGGAGCAGATATTAAGAGTGGAGGATCTTTGTTTGTCGGAAGTGATATAAAGAGTGGAAGATTCTTGTATTCTGGAGGCAAAATTAAGGGTAGTAGGTTCTTGTTTCCCGGAGGAAAAATTAAAAGTGTACCATTATTCTCTGCAGACGAAATCAAGAGTAGCGGATCGTTGTTTTCTGGAGGTGGAATTAAGAATGGAGGATCTTTATTCCCTGTAGGCGAAATTAAGAGTAGTGGATCCTTGTTTTCTGGAGGTGGATTTAAGAGTAGTGAATCTTTGTTCTCCAGAGGCAAAATTAAGAGTGAGGTGATTTTGTTTCCCGGAAGTGAAATTAAAAATAAAGGATCCTTGTTCTCTGCAAGTGGATTTAAAAATGAAAGAACTTTGTACTCCGGAAGTAAAATTAAGAATGGAGGACCCTTATTTTATGGAGGTGGCATCAAAAATAAAGGCTCTATATTATATGGAAGGAGAGTTAAGAATGATGGATCTTTATTTTCAGGCAGTAATGTAAAAAGCAGAGGATCTTTGTATTCTGGAAGTAATATTAAGAACTCCTTTAAACCTATCGCATCTTCAAAAATTAAACCACATTCTCTCCAACCAAAACAGGTTTCACGACCACTAATATCATCATCAAAACCTGTGGAATGGCATCAGCAGCATCGCGAATTTAAAGTTTCAGCAAATACTAAGGTAAAATCGCTTAAACCAAATTTGAGCGGTGTACGCATCAGACCAAGAAATGTTAAGCAAAACAGACATTAATATAAGAGAATACTAACAACAAAATGTACATAGTTCGATTAATTTCTACATTAAATAAAGAAATTAACTAAACATATCCATTTAACGTATAAATGTATTTAAATATAATGTAAACTACATTATATTGAATATTTGTTTTAATAACCTTACCTTTAACATGGCAAAAAGTAATTATTGTATTAATGAAACCAACAAAAAATAATTAAATAAAAAAATAAACATAAGTTTACTTTACCTTAGTTTCAATTCCTGAAATATATTCTTGTAGCGTATTTAAATTTTTCAGAAGAAAATCTGGATCTACTAGAAATGGTGGCAAATATAAATGTGCACTGATGCTAAATCATAGAAATCCGTTTTGTAGAGTACCTCTACTTCTTGTCTTATCTAATCTTAGCCATCTTGTCAATTCTTATTGGTGTAACTGTAAAAACTGTAGCCCCAAGTATTATGTCAAAATAAAATAATTTTGATATGTATATTAAATTGTAATCAATTATTTTTTAATATCAATCATTACAATAATTCTTTTGTTTCATTCGCGGTAACAATGATTTTATAATTAAAAGATGAAATGAATAGACAGTACATTATGTTCAGTAATCTAATGATAAAATAACATCACTGAAAAGTAGCACACGAATTACGTGTTTATTTGTAATTTATTGTTTATTAACAATAATTGGAACTGTAACAATTTATTCGTGACACAGCGCGTACGAAATGTGATTCTGCACAAATCGTTGTCAGCTTATCAAGTTAAAGTAAATAATACATTTGACGCTTTTTATCCGACATTACTTCTAGATTTTTATATTTATAACAACAATAAAATCCGCAGTTGCAATTTATACAGGATACCCGGAAAGTTACTATGCAGTAGAGAAGGTTTAAGTAAAGTTTTACGTACGATATAGCAGTTTCTTCTACAAAAAATCCGCAGATGTCTCCCAGAGGGCACGAAATCGAGACAAGTGTAGTCCGGAGACCCGACAGACCAAATTCCACAGGGAATATGCGATCGGCAAGTAAGACTTCCAAAAACTGTAGTTCAAAAACCATCTGTGAGCAAGCAGTAATGTCATGTACAGTACCGTAAAGTGGAAATGTGGGATATACAACTTACAGTCTCGTGTGCAATGTATAACTTTATTCTTATTACAAATTTCATACTGCACAGTAACATTTCGGACGCCCTCTATAATGGAAAGTGTAGTATACAGCATTCGGAAAATATATTTACGAATGTTTTACAATAGTTCGGTGACATTTAATTTTTATTATAGATTACACTTTTTATAAAGATTAATGTCAAGCTTTTTTGAGCCTTTCTTAACATAAAGAAATTCTAATTAAATATCCTTATTTAAATTCAGAAACTAATTCAAATAAAAATTCCCAATCCTTTATTAAGATTTTGAATTTTTATAAAAAAAATTAAGATCACTATCAATTAGAAAAGGATAAATGAATTTTAACTATTCCGTCATTGAAGTCAATCACAAAAAGTTTTTAGTGTATTGGGGAAACGAACGTTTAAGTGATATATTGCTTTTTATTTTACGCACAATGACCGCACTGATTAATAACGAACTTTTTATTTTCCAATAGTAAACTTTAATTGACATTGTTATTAATAACCGGTATTCTGTATCTGATTAACGGCAATGGAAAATAAATTTACCTTCCTTGTAATTTACTATATAAGGCTGTTGCAGAATTTTATTGAATAGATCTTGCAAACTATCTAAGATTTGGTAAGTGGTCTTTTACTTCTATAATATATCGCACAGTATTATAATAATTTTACTTCTAACTTATTAAATACTAAAGTAGTGACTAAACAGATTAATATATTAAAAATCGATTTATAAAATGTTTAACAGATAGGTCTATGTTTTAGTGCATTGAAATAGAAATTTAGCTTTCTATATAGAAAAGAAAGCGAAATATTACATTTTGAACATTTGCATCTGTAGATATATTTCGGATATTTCTTTTTTTATCTATATGAAAGTTTTTTATTACGAATATCTTTTTATAATTGCTACTTTGACATATTAGAACTGATATAATAGGCATATTTAAACATAAAAAATTCATAAAATGCTAATAGGTTTTCTTTTAACAGTTTAGTCTAATCTAAGAAAAATGAACGGTAAGTACATTCTTATCTGCATCGTTGCTACATCATTTTTCTTTTCGACAACTGATGCTACTGGTAGCATGAAGATACATAAATGGCTTCCACTTCTGATGCATAAACATCCAATGATAATCCCATTTCCCATACCTATACCAATTCACCAAGGATCAGATACCAAAGTCGTGACAGTACCGTAATTATTCGATTTTATCATAAATTGTTAATTATGAGAATTAAATACGTAAATTAGTTAATTTAACTTCTTTTAATATTTCAGAGTGCACCATCATACTCACAGTGCTCACCATCATCATCCCATTGTACATATTCAAAAACACGTACACGGACATGGACACGGATACGGATACGGACACGGACACGGACACGGATGGTGGTGAATCTTCTGTTTGTAAATTCGCAAAATCAGTTGGCACATCATGTATATAAAAATTATACTAACAAAATCTATGTATAAAACCGATAAAACTAATAATGTAAATAAATATTCTCGTTAAAGTTTAAAAGTTTTGTTTTCAAATTTATTTCATGCGAATTTTAATTGTTAAAAGAGAACTTAAGATTTTCTTTAGAATAAAAAATACAGAACACGATGTATATTTTTAACTCCGGATATACATCATAACTATTTAATATATAAGTAAATTGATTTATAATCAGGTTACGAAATAATAAATACTATTTCTTCATCTTCTCTATGAAAATCATAAAATGTTTTAATTAAAATTATCTCAATAGATGATATGAAGTAGTGTGACCAATTAAAGGTGTTTATTTAAATTAAATTAAATTACATTATTGGTTACTTATAAAAACAAAAGAAAAAAAAAGACTTTTATGTAATGTAAAGAACAAAAAATAAATGGATAAAGTTTTAAAATATATCTCAAATTTATCCTACAACGGAAAAAACGATTAAAATCGTACAAAAGTAAGTTAATTTATACATATGTTATTATTTAGTAGCTTTAAAGATGTGTATGATTTTAATCATTGATTATTAAACCTTGTT
Organism: Centruroides vittatus; assembly: GCF_030686945.1. Lineage (NCBI taxonomy): Eukaryota > Metazoa > Arthropoda > Arachnida > Scorpiones > Buthidae > Centruroides > Centruroides vittatus. The sequence continues at coordinate 1,233,855 of NW_027122666.1, read as the reverse complement.
TATTTTATTTCATTTTTACGTACAGAAAGCACTTAAATGAGTTTATCTGTTAAAAAATATAAATTTTATATTAATTTTAATTTAATTAATAAAAGTTAGATTGTTTTTAAAAAATTTCATTCAAGTTAATAAGCGGATAGGATTATAAAATAACTAATTCCGATATTTACTTTCCTGTAATTAGTATTATTTAGAAATTAAGAAGACTGATCAAATATATTTTGAAAATACACACGCAAAATTAGTTAATACGTGGAAAAGGATAAGTATAATATAAATTGACTTTTTCGACGAGGTGGTTCGTCCACTAATAGTCAATGTGGAAATATATAATTTTCTGTCGCTAAAAAGAATTATGAAGTTGCCAAACTACTAAATTATAGTGTATGAGAAAAATTCGAAAAACTAATCTGACAACTTAGAAAGACCAAAGATACAGAAATGACTTGGAGTCATATTTTTACGTAGGTTACTGCTTCAGATATATAATCATCGCTGTCGATAAAGAAGGAAACAATTCCTACTAAAATCATTTATTATATCGACACACAAGGTGGAGTCACACTGACACCAAGATTGCATCTGACAAATTATATTAAAGAATTTTTCCCTTGAGTTTTTACTATAAAAGCTGTTTTCTTAGCGTTATAAAAACAGGTTAATATTGATTAATGTTGAAACTTGACACATACTTAGACTACATGTATAAAAAGCACTTTATACTAATTTTATCCAAACAATTTAGAAAATTTATCGATAAAATTCATTTAGTTTTAATTAAAATCAATTTACATTATATATCTTCTAACCATTAATTTTATATCGAATTATACTGAGCTAACTTATCAACGGCATCAAGTTGATAAATTTTATCAGGTTTAGTGTCGTATAATAAAATTTATCCAGTTTGATTTGCTATTGATTATTGTAAAAGATATTTTAAAATAAACTAGATAACCGGACGTAAAAAAATTATAAATACATTAAATAATAAATAAATATTTAAGTCACTGACTTTTATCTTAATACTGTTGAATAAAAATGATAAATTAATTAAGAGAATTGCTTGACTTGTTATGATTTATTAGCATAATTAACAGCAAAACTGATGGAAATAAACATAACTAATTATTTTATTTTGATATATCGCCTGAATAAAATTACTTTTGTTACGTGTGTAATTTATCAATTTCATTATGTACAGTACAGTAAATGAATGTTTAATGTCAACTCTGAATAAAGATAGGTTTTAAAAACTTAAATTTATAATTATAATAATACATATTTTAAAATTTCGGGAAATAACTGTGTAAACAATATTTTAATTGTTCAAATATCAAAAACTTAAAAAATAATAATAATAATTTTAATAAATAAAATGACTTGAAATATTTGATTAAAAAATAACTATTCTAGAAACACATTAAAATAAATAAAATAAATATATATATAATATATATATATAATATATATTAATAATTATACTTTTTATAAATTGTATTACTTTCCCGGCTGTTATATATAACAGAGGGAAAATTTGGCAATCAGTCAAATAATGACCCCCAAGATTTTTACCTTGAAACGTCGAGAAATGCAAAATAACTCGGGGGGTAATTCTGTATGTACGGATGTTAGTGTGTGGAGGCATGATTTTGTTTATCCTCTTTGAAGCTTAATAACTCCTGTGTTTTTTGTCGAAAATTTCTGAAATTTTGCAGGGAGGTTTGTGTGTTAAGGGGATTGATGCTATTAAACTTTAGTAATTAAAGATCGAAAAAATTGTGAGAGAATGAGGGGGGGGGTCGTGTGTATCTCCAATAGGGTCGGACTTGATGATTTTAATCGTTATTAGCATTTACAATTTTTTACAAAACTTATCCCTTTCTTCAAAATTAAACTTTTTGATATTTTATAATACGGTAGTTAAAAATATGAAAAGTTTAAAAATAAAATATAAATATAAATCGACGATTTTTCATAATAAATAGAAATGTTTAAAATTTACATACGTTGAATAAATTTTGATTATGTAACAACTTTTTAAATTATTTCATATTAGTGTTCTAAAAACTTTTCAAAACTTTCCATTTTTGTAACAACAATTTTAGATAAGCTTTTTAACCAAAAGAAATTATGTTTCTTTATATGTACTGTACATCCACATTTTAGTATAATGTTATTTTTAAAAATATTACTACATATTACAAAGGATTTACATAAAGTATCGTATATTTTTATTATAAAGTATCGTACATAAAAGTATTTAATAAATATTTTTATGTACGATACTTTATAATAAAAATTTAATTACTTTTTATTACTAATAAAGATATATATAAAATAAGCAATGTTGTGATTATGAAGCAAAGTTAACCTAATAATCATCAACAATCAATCACTTTATTGTAATAAGGTTACCTTGTTACAGGGGGATCTAGTAGTTAATATTACAATTTGATTTTAAAAGTTAACCTAATAATTAAGGATGTATAAAAATATACATCCTTAATTATAATATCGGAATGTTATGGCTTTAAAAAATAAGACGTTTATAATAATTAAAATTTAATTTATTTAGCTTCATAATAATCCTATAAAATATATTTTTATCAGTTCTCGTTTAAAATTAACAGATACTACTACTACGTTTATTATATTTGAAAGAGATAGAAATGTTATTCATTAGATTTACTGTAAATTCTTCTTGTATCAGTAAAGAATAATTGCAAACTTGTCAAAAATGTTTTATTACTACTTTTATTTTGAAAAGTAAACTATATTTAAGTTTTTCATCACTTTAAAATATTTATTATAATTTTTTTAAAAGACCTTTCACGTGAATAAAATAATGATACTTTTGTCACAGTAAAGTGTTTTTAGCCGAGTTTATTTAAAAAATTTTTTAGCCGAGTTTAATAGAAACAAGTATTTATAATATAACAAAAGAAACATTATAAAACTGTAGACAATCCAAAAATGTTCCTTTCGTTTAAGATAATTATGACACTCCTCTGCCTTACAGTTTAAAATTCTTGTCGAAGACTTCTTTTAACTTCAGTGCAATTATAAAAAGTCTTGTAAGAATTTTAATTGTTTTGAAAATTTAAAAAATTAAGATTTATATTCTTAATTAAAAAATAATGATGACAATAAGATAAAATGCGTTTAGTTTTATTATGTTTGAAATATGTTAAAAGCCATTACCACAGCCATACATGCCAAAAATGCATGTATTTAAATTTACTTGACGCTTTTAAGATATTTAACTTATGCCAGCCTAATAAAGTAACTCTTCGAATATTTTTCTTCTGTTAAATTTAGAGAAATTTTAAAATACACTAACATTTTATGATTTTTATATAAAACTTTAGTATAGAAAATTTTTAAATATAATTTAAATCTTAAATTTATTATTTGATTTTTAAAGAAATAATAAAGTTTTTTTTTTAAAGCAGTTCAATTTACACTGCAGTTTAAATTATTTATAAGTTTACTGTGTTTAAAATTACATTACTTCAAAACTTTCAAGCTTTATTAAATAAAATACAACTAGAAAATGAATTACAGATATTTAGTAGAAATTTAAGAAAATTTAAAATAAATATTTGAATAAAATGTTTTTAATTCTCATTGTACAATGAAAAATCGAGAGAGCTGTGTCTGTCGAGAGACTGATTTTGATTACCTAATACTCTTGGCTGTATTTCTTGCTTAAGAAAATCCCATTAATGTTTACAGTATGTAAAATATTAACTACATTTTTAAATAATGGATGTTTCTCTGAAAAATTGAATATAATGTAAAAATGTAATCTAAATGGATCTTTGCTTGGCAGATAATTATATTAAAATTTTATTTATCTGAGAATCAACACTATTTACTGAATTTAATCAAGCTTTCAATAAATCCTGATAACCCAAATACAAAATGTTGAAAAAATTTAGATTTCAACATGCATATTAATCAAGTAACACTGAACATTTAATTGGTAAACATTCATTTATCTCAACGTACGACATTTTCTAAATTAATTTGAAACAAGATTTAAATTTAAATACTATATTTTCATATCATTCTACATTATAAACGATTATTAAAATACTGTACGATACATTATAGTTTTATAAAAGGTAAAGATGTATTTTAATTATTATTTATAATAAATTTTAAAATTGTAATTATATTAAAATTCAAATAATTCAATAAATAGCCTACATAATTTACATCATAAAGACTTATTTTAAAAAAATCTTTTTTAAAGAATTTCTCATTAAAAAGGGATAAAATTTCATAAGGAATGCACTACAGAAATTCGCCTACTACAGTATAAGCTATAGATGCTAGTAGCTCTTCTAGCTATTTATTGATGAAAATTGTCGAGACAATGTTATAATTTCGTATTGTTTTGTTATAGGCATATAATAATAATATACCTATTATTATGTCAATATATTACTACGCTTATTACTTAAAAATTTATTACTAGCAACTTATTATTAAGAAAAAAAGATAGAAAATTGTTTCTCGCGAATATTGCATTATAATTGATCGTTATTTTTTTATTTAATAAGTAGTTTAAATTTTCGTTGGTATAAAGATCCATAATTTAAGATTTTTTAAAATAATGGTATCGTTTCACAGTTAATAATTTATCGAAATTCATATTCATCACGTTATTCAAAAAATTATATTACGTGCTAAATCGAGCACGATTTAGCACGAGTTTATCAATAATTTAGTTTTCACACAGCTTTCTAAAAAACTATTTAAAAAGTTTTTTTAATATTTACGTGTACTTTATATCAATGGCATCAAGTTTTTAACAATTTTGACAAGTTTAATGATGTGTAAATTAAAGTCTGTCGACTTTGATTATTTATGATAAACAGAAAAACTATTCTAGATAACCGGATACCAGAAACATTTTAAATCCCTTCATAGAAATAAATAAAAAAAATATATTCTAGTAATAAATATATATAAGTTAAAATCACACTCACTTAAATATCGAATATTTACTGTATAAAACTTAGAAACTAAATTTCACTGTTTAGTAAAATTAATAGAATAATTAAATTCGTTAATTCAATATATATATATTGCACAGTACGTTTGCTATTAAAGCAATGATTGCCACCTCCTCAAAATAACAGAGAATCAACTAACTCATAATAAACAACAAAAACAATAATTAATCAAAATATATATCTTGAGTTCATTACATAGTTTTGTACGTATATTTTTAAAGTTAAGTATATCTATGTATAACATATTTTCAATTGAATTGACATATTTAATGGCAGGGTATAAAAGAAAAAAATGGAATATATTTATTCGATGTATCAGTAGCACACTATAAGATTTTTCTGGTATTGAAAGGGATAAATTATTACTTCGAAAAGAGTTGGATTTTGAGCCATTGTAATACAGTATTTATAAAACAGAAGCGGATTGAAACAAACTTTTCTTTTACGAAGCTCGATAAGGTCTAATGGAATTCTTGCAACTTCACTAGAAATGGTATATGGCAAGTTTCAAAATTTTTAAGCACAAAAAAAATTCTTGCGTTTTCGGAAAGCATTTTGAATTTGATTGGCCCACCAGTGACCAAGCGGTTCCGTTCCCTGAATACTCGGTCGTGGGTTCGCGCCGCGCTAGCCACGTGGAGTTTTCCGGGCTTTCTTTACGCTGAATAAGGGCCAGTTACCCTTAAAAAGACCTCTCGGAAGCATTCCCTTAGGCAGATCGCCCAAGTTGCCGTAACTTAACAACTTGATTTTGGTATGTTAAAGATTAAATGAGTATAAAGTTATCTCATAGCCTAAAAGTTATTATAAAAAAAATCTTATTACCGTTTTGAGGAAATTGAGCGGTAGTATTTCTATAATATAAGTTACATCTTTGATTGATTTGTCAATATGTATCTTAACTGTAAGTTTATAATTGCTACTTTAACACAATTACATTTAATTATAATAGTTTTAAATTTAAAATTATTATGTCAAAATAATCAAAGAAAGGTTTATCAAATCAATAAATTAAGACTTTCCTCTTATTTGATAACAATGTTTTAATTATCAGTGCTCGCGTTTTTTATGTGCTTAATTAACCTATAAGTTATTACTGATTATAATTACAAATTTCATCGATAAAATAATCATATACTGATTAAAAATGATAAAATTTAGCATTATATATTATCTAATTGTCAAAAATGTTTAATATTAAAAAATTTTTCTCAAAATTAGATTATCTAACAGTAAAATCAGCATTTCTATTAAAAAATATGAAAAAATAAAATATCAGGCTAATTAAATTAAAAAGTAAGGCATTTATTATAATTTAATAGTTTTCTGTCTATCGTGATAATCATCATTATCATAGTTTAATATAAGTTTATCCATCTTTTTATTAATATTTAAAATGTATATTATAAAATTTATCAAATTTAATCATTGTATTATTAATAAATAAATAAATTATTTAAAAAAATTATAATATAATATTGATATTAATGTAATAATAATATTATTACTGACCAAGAAATGTTTTAATGTACTAGGCCTATATAAAATTAATATAATTTAGTCAATAACTATTTTCGTTTAATACGGTATATTTTAGTACAGAACAGTTTACTGTTATTACATGGTTAAAGTAAATTCTTATAATATAATTTTAAATATACAGTACTCCATTCGGCAAATAAGTTATATTTTAATTTTTCTTTACTTCACAACTGCATGTATAGGTAGACAGTGGGCATCTTTAACATCACTCTTTATTCAGGAATATCTTACATACCGATACGTAATTTATGTGATTAATGTTTTTTTCCATTTTATTATATCATTTTTAGAACGAAACAAATTTATATATTTGAATTTAAAGTTATTCTTTTTAATTTTTAAAAATTTTCTTTATAAATAATATTAAAAATACTAAATGCTATATTACAGTACGTTTTTAGCATAATTATTTGTATTTATTTAGAATATATATCAACTAGCAGGTAGGCCCTGCGTTGCTCGGGCAAAAGTAACGACAGCGAAGATTAAAATGATTACATTATAGTCACAAAAGAAAAAGAGTAATTTCATCAACAAACTAAGTATTTCTAAAGAAAAGTCGAATTTGAAAATCGAATGTTCTAATATTGTTCGATTTTCACGACTTGTTCTGATTACATCGTTCGATTTTCATCGAATGTTCTAAAGAAGAAAGGTCGAGAAAAACCGAACTAATGTGTTTAAATTTGAAAATTGAATATGTTCTAACATATTATCTTTTTCTTTCTCCAGCGCCGGTAAATCTTGCACGTCGCTTTCTCTTGTTCTCCATTGTTACGTAACACTTCCATTGTTACTTAACATTTTCATTGTTACTTCACACTTCCATTGTTACTTGACACTTCCATTGTTGATGGAAGTGTTAAGACTTAATCCTGTCCCTCTCCCCCGTGGGGAAGTATTTCGAAAAGTCCCTTTTTAGTGTGCGTCCTCGTGACGTACCCTAACTGTGTACCAAATTTCCACTTTCAACTCCTAACCGTTTGGGCTCTGCACTGATTATTATTATTATTATTATTATTATCAACTCGTCTCGATTATATATATAGATACAGTATATTTTCGTTGTTTATGTATATTTTTCCCCTAGACAGAGGTAAATTTTACCCAAATCAATACAGAAAATTAACGATTTGATTGACTGCTATATTATTAACAAAAAGTTAAAAATTAAATTTTTGATATTAAATATATATTTTAAAAAATTCACGTTTAACCTATAAAAATTGCTTTAATACATTCATACTGCATATTAAAATGACCTAGATGGTTAGAAAAAGTAAGGATGGTATCATAAACGAAGAATTTTTGAGGGTCTTTCGAACCCAAAGAGCTGTAAGTAGAAACAACTATATCGTAAATTTCAATTACGGTGTAAATATTTAATGGAAATTTTTAAGGAGCCAAATTAGTTGGCGCTGATAATCCCCAGACATATTAATTCACTGCTGCCTAGACATAGATAACACAAACAACCTGACACCATTTTGATACGTTTTTAAGAAAGTCAACTCCTCCCATTGCCATAGTTCTCTATCAGATTTTCCTATAATGACTGCTTGATAGGTGTGTCCAAGAATGTATCCAGATCAGTTAATATAGCTCAATAAATCTCTGGCTAATATTACTGTTGACATTGCTATTATAGTAATTTGAAAAAAAAGTATTCTTTTGAATATTAATATCAGTCATTGTGGTTTAGTTGTAAATAATAGCCTATATTCAGATTATTTATTTAGTAATAATCTTTATAAAATGCTCCATTTTAAAATCAGATTAATCCTATATGTGACTGATGAAGCATTTAGAATACAATAGCTAGCATTATGCGATGATCAGCTTGTTTATGGTACAAGTGCAGTCAACCTTCGATATCAGTCAGGCATGGTGATTAGCGATTAAGTCTTACTTGTTGGCCTTAGGCTTTGATTATTAGGAATACCGAAGGTTAGTGCAATGTCCTGAATAACCTTAACATTCTAGATTCATAAGATGCAAGTCATCACAGTATATCAATCAATTATTATTATAGGGTTTATTAATTATGAACATGTAACTTATGTGTTGTATGTACACAGGAGTTTCATTTAAACACAGTAATTATGTGATTATAAATTTTTATTTTTTTTAACAATATTATGTTTCTCTCACGACTGTTTGTATTGTATCAATCATACTTGCCAAATCTATAAACTGCAATAAATTCTTCTTTAGTTTGTACCAAATATTTGAATTTTCATTATGAGAAATTTTATTTTACAGCTGATAATGAAAGAAGTGTTTGAAAATTTTACATTTAGTTTTAAGTTTTGTATATATTTAAAGTTAATTAATAAGAACGATATTCTAAAAATCAATGACTTTATTAAATTAATTAGGGGAGAGCGGGACTAGTTGTGATTTATTTGAAAAAACATTCCAAATAAATACACAACAGGTTGTTATATTCGCGTGAGTTATTTTTATCTATTTACAATTAAGTGAAAGCCTTTTCCCTGCTATTGTTTTATTCTTTGGACTTTGCAAGCCATTTGCATTATTGTCACTGCTTGTAACAATCATGACATATTTTGCAAGTCACACTTGTGGAAAATAATAAATTATTCGAAACTATTTAAAACAGGTTTAAAGGTTTTATGCTTATATAATGAGGGAAACAACGTATATAATGCATATAATTTTGTTTTAGAAGTGCAGCTAGTATACACATTAGTATACACATTAGAAAATAGTAAAAACTGTCACAACTAGCCCGCCCTTCCTTATATATTTGCCAATCATAAGAAACACTGCTTTTAATACCGTATAGGCTATATATACGGTATTAAAAGCAATACAGATAAACATTATTAAAAATAATATAAAAACGAAAACTAAATCTGTATATCTGTATTCTGTATATAACCAAACGCTATAATTCAAAATCAATCTTAAAAGAATAGTTGCCCTCTTATCGGGAAGACCATTTTGTATCATTGTTTACCATTTACTATAGTCTCGTTCGACAATGTTTTTAAGAAATTCTTACAAAATTATGTGTTTTAAATGATGTGTGCATAATTGCAAAGGCAATTATTATCCAAGAGGAAAAAGAAAACAAATAGTAAATGTATTAAAGGCACCAAAAGACTAAATTGTTTAAAAAATGGAAACGAGCGATACCGCGTGCAGATTCAGAACTGACTGAACGCTAAGATGTTTGTGAAAAACATTTTGCTCCGCATCAAATTCTTCGTTCGTGAAGAATATATAAAGATGAAAGGGAAATCATCAACGTTCCTTATAAAACTCCTTCACAAACTAAGAATGCAGTGCCTAGTTTGTAGGGGCGGATCGGTTTTTCGGGGCTTAGGGCTTATTGAAGTCCAATGGAACCCCATTTTAAAGATTCTTATTCTAACGCCCCTGCCTGTTAGAATAAGAATCTTTAAATTGGGGTTTAAAAATTCATTTTTAATAACATCAAAATCAGAGTTGAGATATGTTTATTTTATGAAATGGTATTGAATGACTAACTTTATATTGACTAATATAAAAAACATAAGAAATATTTACATTGATTAATTACTGACCAATTACGTTACATTGATTACAATAAAACAAATAATTTTACAAATTATCATTGTTATTATATTATTAACATTAACTATTTTTTTACTATACGAAGTGTTCATTGTTAATGAAGAAGTATTAAAAATTTATGATGATAATTTAATTTTTGTAAGCCCTTGACACTTGGGGGCCCAGAGCTTATGCCCTATTAGTCCCTACGTAGATTCGCCCCTGCCTGTTTCTTTCCGAATTTTTCATCATACCTTTCCAAACCCAGCAAAGCACTTCGAAAAAGTATTTTAATTACCTTTATTATAGTTTATAAATATGCCAAATTCAAAACTTCTGTCAAGTAGGGCATACATACAGAATAAAACAGTTCGTAAAGGGCACTTCTAAATAAATGACCTTCAATTAACGGGCATTTTAATATTTTCGATGCGAATAAAAGACATTTATTTTTATTGCCTAGTTTGTAATGATTTACGATGTTGAGAAACATTACCATAAACACCTGGAAACAAGGACAAACTCGTCACTCTCAGTAGATGTCCGTCATTAAGATGTTATTCTACGTCACAAAACTTTTACGGGGACGAAATTAAAAAGTTTTCGATGGTTTATGAGCTTAACTTACTTTTAATAGTTAAATTAATATATTATATATATATATATATATATATATATATATATATATAGTTAAATTAATATATATATATATATATTAAACCTTTTTAGAGTATAAAAATATCAGTTTAATGAAGTTTTTAAAAAAATTATACATGTATTCTGTTACTTTTAGATTATTTTATGTAAATTTCACTAATTTTATTGAAATTAACACAAATTAGTTCAATAAGCAATTGTTGCTAGCAGTAAATCAATAGTATAAATTGGACTTCACGACACCTGGTGAATACTCGAATAAGCTCAACCACTTCGCCAACGTCTTTGAATGGAGAGTGGTATCACCGGTATTCTTATTCTTACACCATGGTCAAAAGTGAAGTCTTTTGTGTCCCTACGCAAATACCATTTTTCCCCTCGTTAATTTAACCCTTTTCATGAATTCATGCCGAATCCACAGAGGAAAGTTAACGGATGGTCCTTTCGAAGAACAAATTGTAGACCCTCAAGGCGACCCAGTGTGGCCTACTTACATGCTGGTATAGTGTTGGTTTCAGTTTCGGTGGGGACGGTTTCCTTGCTTTTAATATGTACAGATATACAGATATATAACTTTCTGGTTTTTAATGGATTATACTACCCAACAAAAAAGTTTTTTTATATACCACCGAGAAAAAATAGGTGATTCTCGTAGAAAACCATTTTCCTGATTTTAAAAAGTATCGTCAGATTTTCTTATCACGTAAGAATCAGTTACATTCAAGCTACTCTTTAATAAAACGACATATTAAAATATGTCGTTATAAAGTACTGTAAATAAAGTACTTTATTTGCGGTCACCTCGTATAATTTGCTATAAAATATAAACAATTTGAAAAATTCTATCACATGATGCGTATAATTTACGATCAAAATAAAAAGACATAATAGCGACAAAATACCTAAAATTTTATGTTAGTATTAATTGAGATGATTTGAAAATCATCTCAATTAATACTAACATAAAATAATATTATTATTTTATGTTATTATTATGTTAATATTAATATTTTTGAAAATTAATATTTTCAAAAATATTAACATAAAATTTTATTGTACACTATTGTACAATAGTGTACGTTAAATTAATCTGGTCCATTAATATATTTGACACATCACTTGTAAATGATAGAAATAGTTTACTTTTGATTTACTGTAAATGAAATGCATAAAACGTTTGAGGCTCGCTTACCTATGACTTGGCTAATGTTCAATTTGGCCTACCTGTCGAAAAGTTTGGCACCACTGCTCTAAACGAACTAGAAAAACTTCTTATAAATTCTGTAATGCTAATGCTAGTAAATTATCACGTATCAATATAAGTGTAACAATTTATGCGTTTATTCTTTCTCTTAATTTTTTCTCGATCGCTTACTTCTTTCTACCAAATTCTGCAATTTTGCAGCGAAATTCTTGGATGGAAAAGGACTTCGAAGTTAAGAATAAGCGTCATTATAAAATATCAATAAGATTAATTAGTTAGAACTTAGTACCGAAAGTTGCACAGTAAAAATATTTCTATATTTTCAATCGCCATACATATGTGCCGGCTGTAATCTTTTAGAAAAGAGCACTGAGTTTCTTTCCTTTTAGATTATAAAAGCACTTATTATAAAAGGCACTTATTATAAAAGGAAATACGAATGTTATATTGAATATAAATGGCTAAAAAATCGGAAATCGGATATTTACTGTATCCGATTTTCGATTTCTTCAAATAATAAATGTTTGATTATCACTCAAGCTAATATAAACAATAATATAAAATTTTCATCTTCAAAAATCGATAGCTAGATCTTATTAAACTTTACGTATAATAATTGAAGACAAGACTGGATGAAAGCGATAAGTTACAATCATTTAAAATCCGATTATTTTACATGGATGAAGGTTTTATGTAACCATCTCTGTAGAAATGGATACATTAAACCATACTGATAAAAGATCGCAGAAATTAAATGACACTGTAATACTTTCTGAGATATATCATTTCATGACTGCATTTACACCGAAATAATTAAAAATTAAAACTTATACATCAATTTACTCAAAACTTCAATTTTGTAGCATAACATCTTCATCCACTCATATCTTCAATTACAGTATTTAATTATAGGCTAAATAGTCTCAGTTTTGATAACACTCTTTCATATTATTTAAAATTAAATGCGGATAAACTTTCTCCATACAATATTTAAATTTCAGATAATTAATATTCTGTCATTAGGCATTGTCTATTCAATTAAAAACAAAATCACACGAAGCAACTTTGTAATCAAGAGCTTACAAACTGACAAAGACTGACAGACAACAAAACGGGCGTTTTGTTGTCTTTTTGCCTGTTTTAATCTGATAAGAAAATAGCACTGATCCAACTGTCTAAAACTCTAAACCTGTATTTTGTTCTTTCTGAAAACGAGTTTCTGAGTATTATACAGTTAACATCGAACTCAGTAAATAGCACGTATACATTTACGGAAGAAAATGTTTCAAAAATAATCTGTATATTTAATAGATTAGCTTATTGAAAATCTAAATTCAATGCTATGTTTTCATTCAAATTTTTTCTTTCCCGGTTGTTATATAAAAGTATGGCGATCGGTCGAAAAATGACCCCCTCCCAAGATTTTTACATTTTTGGACTAAGGATACCTTGAAACGTCAAGAAATGCAAAAAGTTGGGAGGTTTTTGTATGTATGAATGTTTGTGTATGGAGAGCACGACTTTGTTCATCCACTTTAAATCTCAATAACTTCTGTTCCTTTAAATAAAAAAAGTTCCATTTTTTAAAATTTAAAATTAATAATACAATTGCGTAAATCTGTCGAAAATTTCTGAAATTTTGCAGGGAGGTTTGTGTATTGGGGCAATTCTCAGGAAAAATCGGACCATCGGTTCGGAAAATTTCAAGCGGGTGGGATCATATCTCAAAAAATTATTTTTTAATAACATCTCGTAACAGATAGCATCACAGTTTTAACTTTCGGCTAGTGTCATAATGATTTTTAAACTTAACTATTTTTTTAAATCGAAATTTTTATCATAATTCAACAAAATTATTCATTTTAAGCTATTTTTATTTATCAATTTTATATCCTAGTATAACTAAATATTATTGGATTTCATAATGGTTCCTTTAACCATCTGTTCGATTGAGGGAAAGTCAAACAAGAACCCTTGCCACAATTAAAGGTTAAGTGAATAAAATTACTCTGCAATTGCAACAGGCTAAAGACTAGACACAATATTTTTTTTGTTCTCTGAATAATTTATATCATTGTCTACATTTAAATTTATACGTAATATTTAGCCATTGAAATGCAATTGTTATTATTATTATCATTTCCTGTCCTAATCGGATTTCTAAAACAACTATTCTTGTTTTTTTACAGAAGCCTAAGACCAGTTTATAGTTAGAACTCTTATTATTATTTGCATAATAAGAGTAATAAATCTCCATCTGACTATAAAATCAAACTCCTTCTCTGCAATTTCTTTTGAAGAGTTAATCAGTAGTTACCCAATTCAAAAATTTTATAGTTATTATAAAATACTTTAATATATAATATGATACAGCTTGAAAATTATTTAAATAACAGCAATACATTTTTTGTCGATAATAACGGGGTTTTATCGGAGCAGTTAAAATAAAAAGTTTCAAACTTTTTAAATGTAAAATTAATAATACGGTTACATAGATCTGTATTTCTCTTACAATCTTTTTCAGATGATTTTTGAGAAAATATTTCTATGAAATTCTGTTTGACCACTAGTAATATTTGAAAATTTTAATTAATGTATGTTTGTAATCGAAAATTTTTCTACTCGCACAAAATTTTATTAATAAAAATATTATTTTACTGTAGAATTGCTTATTTTTCAGATATATTCTCGGAAATGCAGTGTAACCTTGATTTACGAGCGTACCAGAAAAATTACTCTTATATCAAGATTTCGTAAATAGGGACGAGCTTTTCCCTTATTTCTTATGATCGAAATTTGTATTTAGTTTCGACATAATCCAGTCACCTTAACAGCATTTTCCAAATAACATTAAAGACACTTTATCTATTAACTGATTCTAATTAGAGCATTTATTGATATAATACGAAATTAAAAATAAAATACGACATAAGAGAGGCAAATACTTAAATTATCAGATATATCCTAATTTAATAGTAAAAAAACAAAAGCTAGTTAAGATAATAGATAAACAGAAAACAGGTAGGTTAGAATAAAATAAAATTATTTTTAATTAATGAAATTGTAATTGCCGCTAGAGAAATCTATAATGTAGAGAGAGACTAAGTTCATTAAACCGCACAACTGCGTTAAACAAAACGTTACCCACAGGGAACAAAGACTACGTGAATGAAGCACAAAAAATGGAGACTGGATTCTAACCAGAGCGCACGTAATTAAAATGTCGTAGCACTCGTGATTAGAATATTTCGTTCTCGTAAATATCAGTCTGTTTATCGAATTCTCGTATGTTGAGTATTAGTAAATTAGGGTTACACAGTAACAAAATTTTTTATGTAATCTTTTAAATTTAGTATAAGGTAACAGTATATTTAAATTTAAATATGTCATCAGTTTTAAACAGATTTATTTTACTTTATATGAGTAGTTCCAAACGAAAAACTGAAGAAATATAGTATTTTTAAATTAAAATTCCTTAAATTAAATTTCTAAGAGATGTTGTGATTTAAAGTCTGATTTTGTAATATTTAAATATAAAGCATTATCTCTCTCTCTCTCTTACACACACACTTACACACATACTAATGTAAGTTAATACATGAATTAACACATACATGTTGGGTAAAAATAACTGCTTACAAAAGTAATTATTAACTAAAAATGTCAAAAATCAAATCGAAGGTAAATATTATTTAAAATATTCTATATACATGATTTACCAGTGATATTTACAGTGGAATAAAGTCTAATAGGTAACTGACTCTCTGTGAATATGGAGTATAAAGCTGGCTACAAACTACCGGTATACTGAACGTACGGACGTTCAGTATACCGGTAGTTTGTAGAACGTTCATCCATACTTTCGGATATACCGGATAGGTGGTTTCAAATATACCAGCAACAGTGGCGCGTTATAGCTTCACGGGTCCAGGTAAATTTGAATTAGAGGCTCCATGTACAGTACTGACTATAGACATTTTTTCTTCAAAGGAATTTTTTTTGGAAAAACTATTTTTTTTATAATAAAGATTGATTTGGGGGACTTAGGCAATTGCTCTTTTTGCCCATATGATCAGCAAAGTATACCGTGTTAAAAGTGGTCTGTAAAATTTTATTGAACTTTTGATAGTTTATGTTTCTGTTTTTATGGTGTATATTAATGACTTTTAGCAGTAGTAGTCTCATGCTATACAGCATTAATTAACAACTGTAAATAAATAATAAAGAAAGAAACTGTTAACCTTTGTGATTTGATTTATAAATTATCCACGACTCTCTTTATCTCGTCAAAATACAATTCCAATTAAATTATCATATGACTCAATTTCATTCCATTCAGACATTATAAAGTGATCACTTATAATGTCTATTATAAAAAAATAATAATTTATAAAAGTATTATTTTTTTTAATAATGATTAAATTCGATCGGAGCGCTCGAATATCAACGTCTGCTTCAGATGAAATCGCGAAGAAAGAAAGTCGCTTTATTCAATTATTTGTGTAAATTATTATAGTCTCCATATTTTTACATATTATTACGAATATGCATAATTTTTATTTTGGTTTTAAAAATGCTCCATGTAAAAACTTCCCTTGTTGCTTCTCTATTTACAAATGTGGTTAGATGCTGTCACGGCGCCATCTGCAAGTCATTTCAGTAACTAATAACGAAGGCTTTCTAAACGTTTTGCTTAGACGTTATACACTTTTTAAAATTATAAATAAATATAAATTTTGCCTGTTGAGTAATTCCTAAAAAGTTTTATTTAAATTAAATAAATTTTAAAAACTAGGCGTATCAATAATGACAATTTTCTTATCGTCTTGTTTTTTTTCTACATATTTCGATTTGGAGCAATTTTGTTGTTTAGTGCGAAGAAGATATGTAGAAAGGAAATACATTTTCTAGACACAGTACGATCTCGCTAATCCGAACCCTGCTCATCCGGAACCTTGTTATCCGAACAGATTCTACCATTCCCCTAACTAAAACAAACTATACACTTGCAGCTCACGTGTAAACATAAGTGAGCATTGTGAGCTTGTTTGACTTAAAACAATCCTAACCTCTATTTGCTGCCGTAAAGTATCTTACAACAGTAAAAACATGGCCTCAAAGCTCAAGCATCATATCTCTACTATGATATCCCCGTTAATCCGAACTATAACTGGTATTGTACTGTAATTACTTTAAAACGGAAACATGATCATAAAATCTGTATTTGATTTCGTTTCGGGGAAGTATTACTTAAGCGATTTATAATTATTTTTCATGATTCAAAACAGCATTAAAGTTTTATCGAGTTTTTATAACAAGAAAATTAGTTTGTTCATCAGACAACGCCCCGAATAATGATAAATTATGAAAAGAATTAACCTCTTTATTGCATGGTATTAAATCATTGGCATAGAAATAATTTAATTATGATATATTTAATTATCAAGTTATTAGTACAAATATCATTCATAAATTCTCTAACCGGGTACATAAACATAACGAAACGCATTTGTAATAGATGGCTGCTTTCTAAAGTTTAACGTAAGAATTAATGGCGAGGAAATGATTTCGATGCATCAACCAATGATGTGTCTCATTTCTGAGCAAGTTACTGTTGATCGCATCATTGGTACACAGCAATTGAACTTTGTCAAGTGTTTCGAGTGCTACGTCATAGACGTGATGGGAAAATTCCATTTCCCACCAATGCAATGCTTCTTTCAAACTTTGTGTTCACAGACCAGTGTTTACTCCTATCCTTAGCTGACCAGCATTTTTGTGAAATTAAATTAAAATAATTATAAAATTGATAGAACGCTGTTCAAATAAATTTTTTATTACTTTTCCGGTTGTTATATATAGGCCTAATAGATGGTAAGTATGGAGATCGGTCAAAAAATGACCCCTCAAGATTTTACATTTTTGGACTTAGGACCCTACCTTAAAACGTCGAAAAATGCAAAAAGAAAAATAATAATAAATAAATAAATAAAAAGTAAAAATAAAAATAAAAAAATGAAATAAAATGAAAAAAATAAAATTAGGTTAATTTCTATGTATAGATGTTAGTGTGTGTGGGGGGCACGATTTTGTTCAACCTGTTTTATGCTTAATTACATCTGCGCTTTTTATCAAAAAATTTCTGAAATTTTGCAGGGAGATTTGTGTATTAACGGGCTTGATGATATTAAAATTTGGTGATTGAAGGTAGGGGGAGTGGGGAGATAATGGGGTCGTGTGTATCTCGAGTAGGGTCGGACTTAATGACAATTTTACTCGTTACTAGCATTCACAATTTTTTATATAACCATCCTTACCCTCAAAATTAAGCTTTTTGCCATTTTATAATAATTAAAAATATAAAAAGTTTTTTAAAATAAAATATGATAACAGATGGCCCACCAAAATTTAAAATGTTACCGGAAAGCTGAGCAACTCGTTGCTGGTATATTTTTCTTCTTCGTTGTTAACAAGTCTTCGTTGTTAATAAATCTTCCACTGAAAAACTATTATCTTTTACATTTAATAGATTTCATACATCCTCTTTGTCCACATTTTCGAAACCTATTGATTGAAGCATTTTCATTTCTATTTTATTCTTTTTTTTATGTCTCATTGCAGTACACAACGCTGAAACATACCTTACGAAGTGTATGGGACAATTAAATTACTTCGATAATGCGCGAAACTGTTAAAACAGACACACCTATAACTTGGAATATGTGACGAGTTGTAGTCGTTTGACAATCGGATGACTTCCGGGCGTTGCTCGAAATTTTAATATTTTTACGTTAAATGGGACTGGAAATTACGGACTCCGTTATCGAGGCTTCGTTACCTGAGGTTAGGTAACACTAACTAAGATATGCCTATACTTTTTAACGTACAAAGCTGGGATATAAACAGTATGGTTTGCTATATAACGCTTCAGAAACGAAAACGATCATTGTGTTACCCAAGGGTTGAGACTAGAATTACCGTAAACACCCACTCCATTGCAACAATTACCTGCATACCTACTTACTCGTATCTGCATTCCATAATTTATGGCCAATCCCATAAGCATGCGATTAAAGACAAAGACAAACAGGTTTATAAAATTTAGATATAATTTCTTGAAGCATTAAATATATTATCAACTATTTATTACCTGTATGTTATAGAATTAAGACCAAATTTTGGAAGCGAATGGCCGGAACCTCATAAATATTTCCCCATCAGACCACCTCCATTTTGAGCCTGGCCGAACCCGCGATGGATTTGGTATGAAGGCCCTCTTTTCAGGGTCTGCTGTTAAGAAAATTATGAAAATTTAAACGGTTTGATCGGAAGATACTTCTAACAAGGTTCTTTAATTTTATCTTATGTAAACGTATGCAGAAAATCAAAACTCAACTTTTTAAACTATATTTATATGTAATTAAGACACCTGATATCAACGCAATCTAAGCTTTTTTTTGTCATCAATTTACAAATTAACTGAGGTTGGTCTAACTAAAAACTTGATGAGATTTACATTTTATAAAAAGGTCGAAGTCGGTTCAACTGAAAGTTTTAGATTATGTGATAAATGTGTGATTAATCATGCACACATGCACGTAATTACATCATTATATAAAATTTATATTAAAAAGTTAAAGTTGTCATTACGATCTCTTTGATATATTGGAGATTACATTGATAATTTGACTAAAAACTGAATTGGTTTCTATTTAGTAGTATTGTAGAAAATAATTTATAAATTCGACATGGTGGCGCGAATAACCTCTTAACAAAATCGATAATAAAGTTATTATTATGAAAATTTATACTTTTTCGCAGTTGTTAAGGCGTAAATAAGTAAACCAGCAACACTATAAGACCGATTAAGATCAAAGTAAATTTTATTTTATTTTTTGTAAAGTTTATTCCTTCTTGATTCGTTTTTCGTCGAATATAAAAACATTGTTTTTAAAATTATAATAAAAACAACTTACTTTAGTTACAGCTGGAAATATTGAGGCTATCTGTATACACTATGAAACATAGAAAAACTGTGCAAACCAGTCAAGTTCGTTTACATGGCTATGAGATGCGATGAACCTTTAACTGGCCTCCAGATCGCTAGAGGCAGAGAAATTCGATTCGAGGTTTGATTATAAATTGATAAACGATAAAAATAAAATTTTCATTTTAAGTGGAAAAAAACCACCTACAAAAACTTGATCCGATTACGATTACATAAAATGGTAGTTTAATATAGATTATTTAGCATTTACAAAATGCAGAAAATTAATGCATGACCATAGATAGACAATGTTAATTTTCGTAGGAATATACGAAAGGCCATAAATGCTTAAAGCCTATGAATATTTTAATGGACTCTGTTATCGCTTACGATATTCATAGGCCTTAGGCTCTTTTGTATTCGACTCTGTCTTCCTTTCTCTTTATGCACTGTATACCACTAGGAACAGAAATGCTCAACTCTTTCCGTCTTGTAGGCATATGAATAACTTAATGGACTCTGGTGCCGCGTTAAAATATTCATAGCATCTAAGCACTTTTCCATTCGACCCCTTGTCTCTTCTCCATGCACTGTGACAGTAGAGATAGAAACGCATCGCTCCAAAAGTAATACAGTAAGTAATGTGACACGTTCTTTCTGCATAGAAACAAAAAGAAAATCAAAGTCTCTCTGTAGATTAGAACTAATTAGATAATACGCAGAAAAACACACGAATACAAAGAGTTAAAGTCGCGTGACAGCCACATTCCCAAGATTTGACTTTCTAGTTGATAAATCAATGTCAGAAAGCAAAATTGTTTCCAAAGCAAGACACTAGTCTACAGATATGATCAGAATTAAGAATCTTTTGTGGGCGTATTTTTATTATTTTCAAAATTATTTCCGGAGTAGAAAACAGTATCAGTACTATTGCCAGCAAATATCAAAGTAAGTGTGATGACAAGCTTCCCGAATACAAATATTGCACTTCGAATTTACTTATCGATTTTGAGGGCGAATGCAGAAGGTCACGAGCATTTTCACCATTAATAAATTATTAGTGACAGTGTGAAGTGCAAAAGTCTGCGCAGCCTCGAAGTTTTATATTCAAGTACAGGCTAGGAAATTTAAACTGTATAGAAAATCATTTGCGATTCGAATTATCTTAGTCAAACATTGTCGTTTTTGTCATGATTTTTTGTAGAAAGTATATTAAAATAAGGGGAGGAAACACTCGAAATGCATATCCATTCCTGTAATTAATAAAATCTTGTTAAGTTCTTTAAAACAATTTTGTGATTTATTTGAATTAAAATAACTATACTTCGACGAAATTATAATAGAATTTGCAAATAAGAAAATGTCTCAAGATAATATATTTTAATAAAAACCAATCTTATATATTTATGATTTTTGTGGATGAAAATATCAAATATCTTTATTTTGAAATTTTGTTTTATTTCGAATTCCTGTAAAGTTTTTTGTTAATCCAATTTTCGTTGTCCCTAAACTTTTCATAGGCCATTAAGCACTATGTATAAAGTGCCTTATGGTTAAGGCGGCTCTGGTGAGCACTTAGAGGACTTTTTATCATACCCATTATAGATTTGGCAAGGCTTACGATGAGGCGGTCGAATTCTGAAGGCCCCAACGTATCCGGAACAAACAACCCATGAAAAGTTCGTGAATAAGTGATTTGTCTCAGAGCAGTAGGCTGAAGCTTTAATTGCCGTAGTATCAGGTCGTCTGTGGTCTATTAATTAATTAATTTGGTTTAATTAAAAGGATAAGGCAACGCAACACATGGACGATCTACCATGAGGGATGCCTCTCTATGGAAAACTGCCTCTTACATGCGAAGAAAATTCGAAAAACTCCATGCAATCAGTTTAAGCTTCGAATTTGCCATCAGCTACCACTATTCGGGGGGTTTTATCCACTCGGCCACCCATGGGCGCATTCCGTAAGACAAAAAAAAGTTACACACATAATATATGTATATATATATAATATATAATATATTATATATACATATATATACATAATATATATATTGTATATATATATATATATATATATTATATATATATATATATATATACATTATTTATAAATACCTACCTATAAATTTATAGAAATTTATAGATACCTACTTTCTCAATGCCTACTTACTTTCCTCCCATCCTATACCTACATACAAGTATACCTCGACTTACGTCGGTAATTGGTTCCAGGAGAGGCGACGTAAGTCGAAAAACGACGTAAGTCGAATTTACTTGTGTAGTTTCGACGTAAGTCGTAGTTTCGACTTACGTCGTAACTAAACGCCAATAATGATCACTTAAAGACCGCTAAATAAGACGACAACACAGAAACACGGATGTTTTCATGGTTCGTTCTCTAGGATTTATGATGATTATATTAACATTTACTGTAAATGTACATATTTTAATATGATTTTATGTGCTTTCAACGCTTTTCTAGTGATATTACGACTTCAATGTTTGTGGCGGACGGATTTAAAGTCGAATAAAATGACTTAAACTTGATTTTTATTTTTCCATATACTTTTTTGACAAACGACGTAAAATCGGGAACGACGTAACTCGAGAGGGACGTAAGTCGAGGTATACCTGTATATATAAATATATAAAAATAGGATGGGAGGAAAGTAAGTAGGCATTGAAAAATCACTACAATTTTTGTGATAATAATTCAATCACAATAAAATTTATGTTTATGTGTATATAAATCAATAAAATTTTGATTCCTCTGTCAATAATGTGGAGAGTCACGGAAAGTGGTCGCACACATGTGACAAAAGAGATAGTCTTATTGGTTCAGGAGCGATAGCAGATTGCTAAATCAATGGTTGCTGTGCAGAGATGGTGGCATCAGGTGAACGGACGTTTGCGGATCGTCCTACACATCTCGATTTCCGGTCGTTTGAGAAAGTTGATGAATGGCGCCGGTACGTAGAGTACAGTACATTGAATTTTAAGGTATGAATCGACATATTCATTTAATAAGGTACATTTCCAAAAATTTTAATCTTCTTTTCCGTAGAAGTATAGAGATTGAGATATAGAGAAACTTCATACATTTTTGTATAAAAATATAGAAATTCAATAGTTTCCTATTTCTTCGATAAAAGCATGTCAATATTTTTATGTACAATCAAATCCATCTTCAGCGATATTTATCAAAACAAGAAAAATATATTGTTGTATAAGTAGAAATAAATCATTAATTAGACATTAATTAGGGAAATTTTCCGAAACCAAGATAAACCGTGTTTTAAAAGTGAAATTGAAACATTGTTTACTTTATTTCTGATCAGTTTAGTCACTTATTATATCACTACACTGCCTGCTTACACTATTATGTGCTTGCAGTAAAAAAGTTGTTAGTTACTAAAATGTCCGCTAGGGGATAAACGGCGCTGAAACACCGTAGCGGATAACTCAAAATGCTTTAAAAATTAGGATACACCTGTGCTTATAACTAATATATAAAATTGAAACCGATAGAATATCGATATACAATATCGATATCGATATTGTAAACATTTATTGGTTTCGGATTCATATATCGGTTAACGGCACAGCACTAATTGTTAGAACTGCAACCATCCTTTCCAGAATTTAACACTTCAGTGCAATTTTCTGACAGCTGGGGGAACTATATTCGTTGAAAAAGTAGAGTTGATGGTTATAACGATTAATGAATACCGAATTACGCAACACCTGGCAATGCCCTTTGACAGATCGCCTACGTGTTGCATTGCGGAAACCAAATAAACCAAGCCACTACTCTAGGATTTGCTATAACAATAATTTGAAATTTACGTATAAATAAAGTTTTGAATTTAAATAATTTGTTTTTCTCTATATCTAGAGGATTTTTTCTTTCCTGTGAGCTCTAAGAAAGCTTTACTCATCGTGAGTTTGGGAAGCCTACGTCAGCGGCCAGGTGGTGTTTGTTTGATGGAATACAGCAACACATGGGCGATCTGGCAAGGAAAGGTGCCTTTCGGAAAAGCTTCCTGTGGGAAACTGATCCCTACTTAGATGTTACATACGTGAAGACAACTCGGAAATGTACATGTGTCCAGCCTGTTTTGGTCAAGCGCGAACCCATGACCAATATTTAATTGTTTTATTAATTATGCCAATGTGAATCCATTGCAAGAGGAATGTTTTATGTATTTAAGATTTTAATAATCATTTCCTTAAATTATTAAAAAATATTTTTATCAAAAACACGAAAAAGAACATTGTTTTTCAAAATTTAAAATCTATGCATGTAATTCAATTTTTATTAGAAACAATACTATAAATATTAAAAGTTTTCTAAATAAGGACAAAAATTATAATATATAATAATTATATAAAAATATTATAATAATAAAAATTATAATATAAATAAGACAAATTGAATATATTTTAGTATATTTATTGTAAATTTACTGATTTTATCAAGAAATATATCTGTAGTTAGACTTTCAGTTCATCAGCTCCTTCATCTGTAATAACATTTTTTAATTGTTTTTCTTTAATAAATAACTTGATTATTGAATTTACCAATGGCTAAATAAATAATAAGATTAATTTATTTTATTTAAATTAAATTATAATTATTTAACCCGATTATTCATTGTTTATATCAATTTCTTGTTTATAAAAAGTTTAAAACTAGTTTATATATTACTTTTATTCATTATTTATTATTTCTGGTTATACCTAAATAACTAGTGATTCGTTGAACGGACAGCCTTATACGTGGTACGATCCAAAAGTTCGGGGAATGCAGTAATCTACAACAACAAAAGCATGTATTTGAAGTTATAGCGTATGAAATGGATTCTACCAAACCACCTCTACGTGTTCAGGTTAATTTCACTCATGTCATGTGATTAAACCGCGAGCGCTGCTGTTTTTTTCCGGAGATAGTTACCTTTGTCCTGCGACGTAATCAAAGTGGAGTTTCAAGAACAACCTCCAACATTAAATTTTGTCAGCGTTTAGGTAAAACACCTACGGAGATTTTAAAATTGCTAAGAAAGGTGTACGGTGATTCTACGGTGAAAGGTCACGGTAAAGTCGAAATGTTGGAGGTTGTTCTTGAAACTCCACTTTGATCACGTCGCAGGACAAAGGTAACTATCTCCGGAAAAAACAGCAGCGCTCGCGGTTTAATCACATGACGTGGATGAAATTAACCTGAACACGTAGAGGTGGTTTGGTAGAATCTATTTCATACGCTGTAACTTCAAATACATGCTTTTGTTGTTGTAGATTACTGCATTCTCCGAACTTTTGGATGGTACCACGTATATATATATAAATATATTCTGACATAAATTATTTTGTTTATAAACAATTTTTTTGGCCAATTTAGTAAATGAATTTGTGTTTCGTGTGGAATTCTTAAACTGTTACATAAAATACTACTATAAACTATAATTTATTTTATTATTTTTAAGCATTATTTTATCTAATAGTTTAAGAATAAAGTAAAATACAATCAATCTGAAGTCATATTTTTTTTAAGCTATTGATTCTTGTACATCGACTCGGCCTTTCGAACATTGTCATTTACATATATCTGAGTTTTTATTAATGAAAATTGCAGTTTAGTAGAGCATTTATGACTATAAGAAAATAATTTATTCATCGAAGCATTATTTCTTTTACTACTATGGTCAGAAAATAGTCTTGCAATCTCCAAATGTCTATACTCAAAGCGGACAAACTCATGATATGGCACTTAGTAAAAACCCAGCAACGAGTTGCTAAACTTTTTCAACAACAATTAAAACTGCGTGTGTGGCGCTATCTGTTATGATATTTTATTATTAAAAACTTT
Organism: Centruroides vittatus; assembly: GCF_030686945.1. Taxonomy (NCBI): domain Eukaryota; kingdom Metazoa; phylum Arthropoda; class Arachnida; order Scorpiones; family Buthidae; genus Centruroides; species Centruroides vittatus. The sequence continues at coordinate 1,208,009 of NW_027122666.1, read as the reverse complement.
TTATATTTTTAATTATTATAAAATGGCAAAAAGACTTAATTTTGAGAGTAGAGATGGGTTTTATTTAAAAAACAAAAAATTGTAAATGCAAATAACGAGTAAAATCGCCATTAAGTCTGATTCCACGACTCTCTCTATCTTCCCTTGACCTTTGACCTTTAACCACCAAAATTTAATAGCACAAATCCCCCTAATACACAAAACTCCCTGCAAAATTTCAGGAATTTCTGACAAAAAGCGCAGGAGTTATTAGTCTTCAAATTCGATGAACAAAATCGTGCCTTTCCACACACACACACACACACGCAAACATACAGAAAAATTCTCGAAATATTTTGCATTTTTCGACTTTTCAAGTTTCCCGAGTCCATAGAATGCAAAAATGTTGGTAAGGGTCATTTTTTTATCTCCTTACATTCCTCTGCTCTGTTATATATATATATATATATATATATATATATATAAGTTATAAGTGTATTTTCTGCGTATCTGTATCAATAAAGATCTACAACCTGCAATGAAAACTGACATGCTAAATGCCATTGACCTAATAATCCTGAATTAATTTACTCCTTAAGTAACGAAAGTCCATAAAGTTCTAATTAACGAAAGTTAAATCGATAGATCTAAGTTATGATTTAGAATATTTAAATATATTTGAATAATTTAATAGAAAAACTAATTTTGTTATTTATTTTTTTTTTAAAAACTGGAAAAATTGGGACATTTCTTAATCTTTCAATCGACATGTTCGGTCTATGACACTTATTAATAATTTTTTTGGAAATTATCACTTGTCCAATGTAAATGCCTAATTCGATTGGACTTCTACACAGAATTTTGTATTGTTTCGTTATTATTTTCCACGTATTTTGAATGTTTTAAATCCAAAAGTTATTTGAATTAACACAGTTTAATAATATTTCGATTCAGCGTCACGAAAGTTGGTACTAAATCGAATAATCTCAAATAATAATAATAATTATGTAGGCTGTAGTAATAAAGTGTACATACAAATTTGAAAGTTATGTGATGTACGATAAGAAGGTCGTCTACAACGCAAAATTATACATTTACTAATGCACATACAGGGGGTGGCACTACTTAGGAGGGTGTTACATCGAGATTTGACACTTTATTTTGGGAATTTAATAAGATTTTAAAGTTATTTAACCCCCTAAAGCAAAGGAAAAGTACTATTTATAATTAAAAATTGGTTTTCTTCACGCTTATTGACCTAAAAGTTGACGTTGGCAATTTAATTTATTTCGTTTTACTAAAGTACTTCTTACAAAATTAGAAAAATTAAGTTAATTATTAGAATATTATTAAAAAATTAATTAACAACAAGCAAATTACTTTCTACAGTTTGTTTTATTATTATATGATTGTTAAACTTATGATAAAAAAATCATAACTTTAGAAAGTACAGTACTTTACTTAGAATAATAAAAATCATCATTAAAGTTATTTAGGAATATAAATTACAGCAAATTTTTAAAATATATTTGCATAAATATACATTTCAATAGCGAGAAAGTAAATATTGTCCTTTGAACTTCTGTAGATATGCTTTAAAATATGCATTTCAGGAAGTCTACCGAAAAAATTTAATGGAAGAGAGGTCAATGCTATAACTTTATTTCTCTCGATTATTTTTCATTTAAAAAGTTTAAAATAATATTTAAAAATTAATATGATAATAATTAAACTATTTCCACTAAAATATTTTAATTTAACTAATTAGAATCAAAATTACTTCAAGGCACTTGAAATTCGTGACGACGTTACTTCATATTTATTAAATGTACATTTTTAGTTTTATATTCACATATTTATTTGTTTAACGAGAGAAATTTTAAAACATTTATCATTGATTTAATATTGTAATTGAATGATCTAAGAGAAAATCTTTGATTTATTAACAGAAGCGACAGTGCATTGACGTATACCTGATATTGTACGGAACATTGAACTTGTATTTTATATGATGACAAAACAAGATATGATTAACAATTAATCTAATAATTTTCACTGTTATTGCTTCGGGCTAAATTGTCAGAGTTCAGTGTCAAGGAAGAAATTTATATTTTTTTAATTCGTTTCGGTTATTAAGGAAGGTGGTAAATGCATATTTTTTGGCTAAGACAACAAGTATATAAACAGTGTAAAATCAATCAACGTTTACAGTTGAAAACTAGCAATCCTTGGATGTATTTACTTTCAAAAAAATCTCTTGTTGAATTCAACCTTACATTGAAAGGTACGTGATACTCCATTACATTTTTACGTGAATTTACTGTATCCTAGGATCTACATATAAATTTTTACGTTTCAGTTAAACAATGAATGGAAGAAACTTGATTTTTTTACTGGTTTGTACGTTCTTAGTAATGAATGTTGAAGGACACTTAAAAAAGATGTTGGTTAAGCTAAAATTAAAAAAGATGCTTCCATACTTATTGATGGCACATTCAAAGCATAAAATTATTCCTTTACCATTTCCAATTCCATATCCTATTAAAACACATCACGAGTAAGTATAATTTTATTCGTATTCGTGTAATTTCTTATTAAATCTGAAATAAGTATGCTATTTTATAAATATTCACGCTCATTTAGGGTGACACACGCTGACCATCTCGTGCATCATGGACTTCACGATCATCATGGACTTCACGATCATCATGGACTTCACGGGCATTACGGGTATCACGGCTGGAAATAATTAATTTTTTATACTGTATTTCACTGTAAATACGTTTGCCTTTATAATTTAATCATGAATGTTTGTTCATTTTGTACATTTTTATTCACATTTATTTGTCATGAATATATCGACTAACAGTATGAAATACTAACAAAGTATAATAAAAGAATAAAATATGTTATACATAAGGTAGGATTTGTGTTCATGTTCATGTTTATTTCCTTAAATGCTACGATAATAAAATACGATGCGGTTCCAAATTCATGAAATTAAGGTTGTTCGATAAATGTAGACTATATTTTATATGACTTTTACTACGTATTTTGCGTATTTCACTAATTTTCGGGTCTAAATAAGTGCTTTATAAACTTTGTAACTCGTTTGCATGACTGCAAGTGATATTTTTACTTTCCCAGCTGTTACATAGACTATAACAGAGGAAAAGTATGGTGATCGGTTAAAAATTGGGCCCTAAGATTATGGACTCAGGGGACCTTGAAATGTCGAGAAATACAAAAAAAAAAAAAAAATCGTGTGTTGTTTCCTTTATGTATAGATTTTTGTGTGTGGGAGGCACGATTTTGTACACCCTGTTTTTAGCTTAATAACTTCTATGCTTTTTGACGAAAATTTCTGAAAATTTGCAGGAAGGTTCGTGTATTCATCTGGCTGATAATCAAACCTGAAAAGCTGATAAAACGAAAGGTTTTGGTTATAAGCAGTATGAGTAAGCCACGAGAAATTCCACTCAAACCGAAAAATAATAAAATGTTTGTCTGTTTTCTGTTGCACACATTGTAAATTTATCGTCTACTATTTGGAGTGATAAAAAATACAGTATTGAAAACAATTAGTGGTCATTTATGTACCTATTTAAATACTTTTTACATAAATTTGTGTAATGTTTATTGTATGAATGTTTTCATGTAAATTTAACACAATAATTACAAATATTTATTAAGTCCAAAAGGCTTAATGTTTGTATCTACCATTAAAAGCTAATTTTTAATATATTCAATCAATCAATTAATGCTTTATTGTGTGAACCTTAGCTCGTTACAGAGGGTAACAGAAACAAAAATCAATAATAATATTTAACAAGTTAATAATTTAGTACAAAATAACACAAAATGAAATAGAGAGTAATAATTAGTTTTTGAAAAGCACGATATATTAATAATATTTTTCCAAGACTTAATTTTATGTTGGATACGTCTCTTAAAAATTAGACGATAAAAGCTATTACTATTATTGTAATTACCAATATTCTAGTAACTCCAAACTCCAATAGCAACATGTATGCTGGAATTTTATTACATAACATGAAAGTTTTTTTAAATCATAAAGCAAAGACGATTTCCAGTTTATCATGGTAAGTGATTGCTCATATAGGAGCGGCATAGAGTAATACAGATGAAATAATTGAATGAAATAATTTTATATAAACAGAAGCAGAGTTAATTTCCGCTCTTGAGAGAATAAGCCGCATAGAACCCAGCCATTTTAGCTTTACGTATAATATGATTTTTAGCCTGTAAGAATTGTCCGGAAGACGAAGATAAAACTCCTAACTATACGTAATTTGAAGCAACTTGTAAAGGTTAGTTGTTAAGAAACCATCTTTCTCTGGGTGATTTTCGACCTTCCTTCATGAATACCATTATCTTTGTTTTTGAAACATTTATAGTTAACCCATAGTCACGACAAACGTCCCCTAGGATTATAATTTTCATTAGTAGCATTAGTGCAGAGTCAGCCAAAATTACAGTGTCATCAGCATACATTAGTGCATGTATCTCAACTTGATCAGAGAGAGAAATCTCAGGTAAACCAGATTTAGTGAGTCGGACTATCAGACCATTGACATAGCCTACAAATTAAAAAGTAGTGGCTCAAAATCTCACTCTGCAAAATTCCTATGTCGACACCAAATGAATCAGTTGTTTCAGATAATATTTTCTCTCTTGGAGTGGCTTTATGGCTTTAGAATATATATCAATAACAAGACCAAGGAACTGTTTATTTATACCCATTCTTTCTAGTAGAGCCCATAAAACTTTATGATTGCCAGTGTCAAAAGCAGATAGAAAGTCCACAAAAATAGCATAAAGCTTTCCTCTTTTTTTGCAATTTAACAGTGCGTTTAATATAAATATTTGATCTTGAAAAGATTGGCCAGATCGAAAACCTGCTTGTTCCTGACACAAAATCTCATATTCAAGTATCTATTCTTCTAGTCTTTTATTTAATAAGGGTGATAGTTTCCCAATTACAAAAACCATGGAAATAAGACAATAATTTTTCGGGTCGTCAACATTACCTTTCTTATACTGTATATTAGAATAATTAAAGATTCAATCCAAGCTTCTGGAAAGCTACAATTTCTTTTAATACTGTTAAAGAGTTCCATTACTGTAAGTAAGAATTTCTCTGAACAATATTTTAGGTATTCTGTTTGAATAAGATCAGATCCAGCCGAGATGTAAGATTTAAAGCAATTAATTGCTCTTTATATCTATTTCAATGTAAAATCTGAGAAACATTCTTCCCTTACTGGAAACAATTTATATATGTCCATCGACAATTGTTCTTCATTAATAAATACAAAATGACCTTTAGAGAATTTAGAAGTGTAAAAATTTAGCCATCTTTCCAAAGGATTCTTGAACCATAATTCGATAATCTTTTACGTTTGAAGCAGCTAATTGTTTGCCAAAATATTTTTGAGTTGTTACATGTTACCAGTTTTATATTTAAGTTTGAAAAATACGATTGTTTTTTTCTTTAGACATAAATGTTTGTAGTCTTTTAAATAGTTCTTATATAAAATATAATATTCATTTGTATTTCACCTTTTAGCCTTCTTAAATGACTTCCACAAATTTTTTCCTGTGGTGTAGAACTCATTGTTATACCATTTATTTGTTACATGAGTTTTACTTGGTGCAGAGTTAACATTATAGATTACATCCACAGACATTGCTGCTTTAGCTATACATTCTACTAAGTTATCAGGTATGAGGGTTCCTCCATATTCATCTAATAAGACATTAATCTAATAGAAAATGAAGATTTTAGTTCATCCCTCCATATTGCACGTTTACCTAAAAGTTATCTATTAAAAAAACCAGATGATGCCAATGGGATCGTTGTTAGTACATCTGAGCTTATCTCTGTTAAAACACTTAAATCATTTACAACACAAAGAAATATATATACCTTGTGATACTGTCATAAAATCAATTACACTTCCTTCTTTTATTGCATTATAAGTAAAATTATCTTCTTCATCTCCTGGTAGTAGACCGTTTAAACATGTCCTCACTAAAATTATATAAAATTTTTCTTCTATCATTAACAATTGGATGTTTCCAGACTCTCAGAGCACTTTGCCAGTCCCCAGTAAAACATGACAAATAATTAGGGTGTCCCATTCAAGCGTTAAAATCAGCTCATAAAATCAAATTAGTTTTAGGTAGCAGGTAATTTCCTATAACCGATAAAATGTTCTTTAAATCGACATAAAAATAATTATCAGGCGGAATATAAAACACTATTAGTTGGATACTGGTGAACTTTTCAGTGTCTAATTGTAAGATCAAAACAAATTGTGATTGCAGTGGCGTGCCGTCATTGGAAGCGATGGAAGCGCCGATTCTACCTTCCAATGACCTTTCCTTGTATTTTATAAAATATAAATTTTCATATTTTAACGTACTTTGCATTAATTAAAATTAATATTTTATTATAACCGCATTATGTATCTTTTACAAATTTCTATACTACATGTGAAAAAAACGACAAGATTGCTATTGTATATTCGAATAATTCGGTGGCAGAAGGAATGTCGAAACCGGGTCAGTTTCCAATCAGCCAGATTATATAGTCATTGACACATGCGGTTTACAGAGCACCAACCTCACCCGGTTTAGCCGGTAGAAGCAACACACGCATAAAGCATCTAATTTTATATCCCGGACCGGTTCTCAGCTTACTTTTTTACTTAAATGAAGCAGTCCATCCTTCCTGACAGTTCGTCAGGAGGTTGGTACTCCAACTTTATTCACGACCTTGCTTCGCATCTTGCTTTGCAAGGGTTTAAATACATACATGCGGACGTAGCCGCTATATTATTATCCCGACATTGTTATCTAATTTATAATTTATTTGTATCCGGATAATGTTGATGAGTTCGAAAGTTCACTCATGTTAGAATGTTTGTTAAGTTTTTGAGTAGTGACAGTTTGTCTTTTCCTTGTCTAAGCTCCTATGAACTCCCCTAACATATTGTGCACAATACTCACTTCGGTATTAAGAGGATCCTTATGTCTTATTGTGTTGTTCTATGGTATTAGTGTGTATTTCTTCTTCCTCCCCGTTGTGTTTTATCGCTGTTTTCCTGTCCTCCGTTTCGTTGTATTCCATTCTTTCTCATCGTACTATTCTGTCGTTCCCATTGACATATTCTGTCGCACGTTCTCGATACTTACTTTGGTGAGGATAGGGGTTTCCCGTCTTTATCGTTGTGTGCTATCATAGTATTCTGTGATTATTCCTCCTAGTTGTTGTGTTATATCTTTCTGCTGACATTGTATTCTATCATGGAGTTTTATTGGTATTTTCCCTTCGTTGTTAATCTTGTAAATGTGTTTGCAGTTAGTATTTCATATGAAACCATTTCTTGTTTCAGCGCGTTTTCTCAGAACGCACTGGTTGAGTTCTTACATGTATTCCATTATATATTAGTTGTCGGTTATTATGGTTATAGAAACAATAATAATATTAATTGCTTTATAATTCAGTGGAGGGTGTATCACTATAATCTATGGTCGGCTACGAAAGTTTATTTCACAAACTATTCCAATAGTTGATAGGAATATGTTAGATAAGGCACCTATGTGGTGCAGGTGGTTTTGATGATTTAATTTACTTAAGTGAGCAGTGCAGAGTATATCACTATAGTCTAAAGTCTGCTATGAAATATATTAGCACCGTCTCATACTATTGATGTTGAAGAGGTGAACAATTTGGCATTTATGTCGTTCAAATGATTTAGTTATGTACATTTGCGGAAAGTATCCTAGGCAATTTGAATTAGTGTAGAAATCACCTATGTGTTACGGTAGAGAGGTGAAAGTCCCATTGCAGATTTTATGTATTTCACCGAACTTTTGGACCTATTTTATATATAGAGTTCAGCAATCCCAAGGAAAGCACTGAGAATTAACTTATAAAGAGGATGGAGGTGAAATGGAATGTCCTAAACTCAGCATTGAATGTGAACACTAAAGACCTGTTACCAATTTGTACTACCCTAACTGCTACAACAGAAACATTCACAGACTGTATTCATCCCTTAGGAAGAGCTAGTTTTTATCGAGATAATTTCGATTATAGAGGTTTCCCGGCATAAATTAGCTAACTGTTATTTACTTATGTGAATATATATTTTTTTTTCTATATTTTTTTCTATATTCTATTTTTATAGCTTATTTTAATAAATTCATTAAAATGATAGTAGATATGCTCATTATTGATCAAGATTCGTTTTCGTACTGGCCATTGATATCCTTCTTTATTGCATATCAGCATTAAATTATGTCTTGGTAATTCATATCTGATACAGTCCATTAGTATGTGTGTTGGGGTTTCCTCAGTTCCGCAGTTTTCGCAAAGACCGTCACTCCCATGATTAAATCTTCTGTGGTAGTCTGCAAAATCTCCGTGTCCTGTCAGAAATCTTGTATTTTTATGGTGTATAATAAAGTAACTATTCGTAACTCTTTGGTTTATATCCGGTAGATATTCAAATAGTTCTCTGCCTGTTCTTGACTTTTCCCATCTTCTTTGCCAAATGATTAAATATTTATTTTTTATTTCTCTTTTTATATATTGCTCTGACAGCTTACTGTATATTTCCTTTAGTGTTAAATCACTGGCCTCCTTTGCCAAGTTATCCGCCTTCTCGTTGCCAATGTTTCCCATATGGGCTTTAACCCAACTAAGTTGTATCTTATTTATTCCAATTATGATGTTTTGTCTAATACTGTTTATAAGTTCATGCGTATTGTTTGGGTCATTAAGTGCCTTTAGTATTGATTCACTATCCGTGCATACTAGTATTTGTAGATTCTTCTTGTTTGTATTGATCCACTTTATTGCCTGGTGGATTGCAACCAACTCTGCTTGGTAATTATTACATCTGTTATCTAGTTTAAATTTTTTGTGATATTGCTCACGTGTTCTTGTAAAATAGATGAAGGCGGCACCCACTCCCGTTGAACTTCTTGAACCGTCCGTATATACTCTGTGAGGGTGTGATTCATTGTATTGTATGATTTTGATATGTTTCCATTCGAATCTTTTCAGATGTTGATGCACTTTTAGTTTCTGTTCTATTATGTCTCCGTTTCTGAGGATATCATGGGAATTTATATTCTGTTTAATTATATTTCTGGTGTCTCTTCTTTTATTCACTTCCAGATCCAACGGTAGCAGTCCGGCCATTACACATAAAGCGTCGTTAGATGTAGTGCTATATGCACCTGTAATTCTTAGTAAAATTTTTCTTTGGAGACTAATTATTTTTCTTTTTGTGTGTATTAGATTTACTCTTTTCCCCCATACTTGTGCACCATACGTGACAATTGGTATGATGACACCTTTATAAATTTGTATTAATGCTTTCCCACTCCTGCCCCATTCTCTTTTCGCTACCTTGGCAATCTCTTGGAATAAGTTACCTACTTTATTCTTTATTTGTTCTATCTGTGGTGTCCAGAGGAGTTTATTATCTATTGTTATTCCAAGATATTTTATTTGAGTTGTGCATCTGATTACCTTTCCATTCATTTTTATGGTTGGTTGTCTACGTTCAATTTGACATTTTGTAAAGGCAATGGCGTTTGTTTTGTCCGGGTTGAATTTTAATTTGTTCCTTTTCCCCCAATTAACTATTTTTTCTAAGGTCCTATTGCATTCCTCCTCTACTCTTAATCTGCTACCTGCCGAACAAACTACCATTATATCGTCTGCGAAGGCTGTAATTTTGTTATCTTTTAGAGAATTATCATTTAAGAGATCGTTTAATATTATAGACCAGAATAGCGGGCCCGAACACGAACCCTGCGGGCATCCCATAGTCATGTCTTTTTCTATTATAATATTTGAGTATTCTATGAAGGCCTTCCTGTTTGTTAAGTAGTCACATATGAGTGCGTAGAGATTACGTGGGCAATTTAGTTCTTCTAGTTTTGTATGGAGGAGAGGCCACCATGCATTATCAAATGCGCCCTCTATATCTAAGCTTAAAGCTATGACCCATTTGTATTTTTGTTTGTCTGTTTCAATTTCGTCTATAACTTTTGATATGGCGTCTTCGGCTGAACAGCCTTCTCGAAACCCGTATTGATTTTTATTTATCCATTTCATTGAACCTAGCCATGCTGTAAGACGATAGACTATCATTTTGTCTAGAATTTTCCCCATTACCGGTAGAAGGGAAATTGGTCGATAACTTCTCGGATCCCGTTTGTCTTTGTTTTTCTGTTTATATATTGGTATGATTTTTGCTTGTTTCCATTCTGATGGAAATATTGCGTATTGTAGGCATTTATTATATAGAGTGTGTAATAGCGATGGAATCTTATTATTTATGATATTCACCATTTCTATTGTTATTAAATCGTGACCGGGAGCCTTTCCTTTCTTAAAATTAGATATGGTCCATGAGATTTCTTCTTTTGTAAATTCTGGTATATCTGGTCCATTTGTTTTATAGTTAAGTTGTTCTCTTATTCTCTTTTGTTCTATGGTGTCCAATATGGGATTGTCTTCTTTGACAAATTCATTGATTAGTAATTTTATACATTCGTCCTGATCACTTATAAGATCACCATTTTTGCTCTTCATTTCTGTTAATTGAAAATGTTGTCTTAATTTCCCCGCAGCGATTTTATATATTAACCCCCATGGATCACTTTCACTTTTTTGACACAATTTATCCCAACTCCTCTGTTTAGACTCTTTTATTTGTTGTTTGTAGTTCCGTTGTTCTACTAAAAACTTTTCCTTAAGGTATGTCCTTTGAAGTGGGTCTCTACATTTGTTGTATTTTCTTCCTTTAGCCCGTACTTTACTTTTAAGAATTGTCAGGTCGGATGTCCACCATTTTGTGGTGTTATTTTTCATTTCATTGCATATCGGGATATGTGCACGTAGTGCTTTATTTAGGTTATCTATAAGTTTCTTTATATCGCGCTCAGCTGTAACTTTGTTTGTTGCTGTTCCCAGATGTGTTAGTGTTGGTTTTATATCCTGTATAATATTTTCCCATTAATATTTTCTCGGACCGATTCTCAGCTGTTAGCCGCCTGCCTGTCAACTTCCAAGCACCCAGATTATAGGCATTGGCGCTTGCGCTTTACAGAGCACCAACGTCACAATTTAGCTGGTAGAAGCAACACACGCATAAAGCTTCTAATTTTATATCTCGGACCGGTTGTGGGCTGTTAGCCGCCTGCCTGCTAGATGTTCGGCCGCCCTCGCCCGATTATGTGAATCGTGAGTAGACTAGATCAACGGCGGACAACCCCCGGCCCGCGGGCCAGCTACGGCTCGCGAAAAGTTTCTATCCGGGCCGCAAGATCTTTAATAGATTATTAAATTGGAAAAATAACTAATAGTTATTTTTCCAATTCTTTGTAATTTTCGAAAACGATAAGAGAAGTAAATGTAGTAATTAACTTTTTATTTATTTATTTCATATTTGCAGACTAAAAAAAATTACAAGTCACAAGAAGGAGTCAATTAACTACTACGGCCCGCGGAAATAACGTAAAATTTATTCTGGCCCATGCTATAAAAAAGGTTGCCCACCCTAGACTAGATTTATAACTTAACCTAACCGATAGGAGTTTACTGGCATGTTTTTATGATAGTTCTGTATAGTTGACAGGAGTTTAAAAAAATCCATTAAAATATTTGATATATTTATTCTGCGTTTATTCTGCTCTCCCATCTTATATTACTTACGGATTTCAATGTTAAACTGGTGATATTACGATTTAGTATGTCCCATCTCTAAGGAGATGCAGAAAAAACGTGTACAATTCTAGTAGTGATAAAAAATTAACTGTTACTTTGGCAGCATCATTTAAAACCAAATTTAATGAATGAGACGTACAATGGTACAGAAAAAGCTCTAGAATTTATTTTCCTTAAATTTACGATTTATGTATCGGTTGTCATAAAAATTTCTTTCCATTTCTCTCCCAAGACTACAGATATCCAAGTACAAAGTAACTAGTTTCGACTTATTTCTACTTAAGAAGTAGTTAAATAATTAAGCGATTAAGGAATTAGAAACATAAATAAAACCCTGACGAAAGAGCCGAAATTTTACTTAAACAAGCTTAACTGAACCAATCTCTTGCCGAGTATAGTGGGGTCTGTTCTCTTCATAATATTAGATGTAATAAAGACAGAAATTTTTCCAGTTCAATGAGAGTGACCGAAAAGTTGGAAATTTTGGAAATTTCCGTGAATACTTGGTCCTAAAACGAATTAGTTAAAAAACGAACGACTAACAATCTGTTAAGTTTAACATATTTAGATTTTTACAGCTATGGTGAGAAACGTTTAAAATCTACAACAACCCTGTCGCGTTCTTTGATATATACTAGTGATGCGACAAAAGAGGTATTTGACATTGACCGGTATCGGCACCATCGGGATTTGGCACGCACACACCTACCTGGACCGTCTCTGATTCCATTCATTAGCCACTCGTAGGGAGCTACAGTATTTCACTAAGTGGATTGTTTTAAGATTTAAAAAGTAAAGAATATTTTGTTATTTTTATGTACGTTTCTTCACAAAGTTATATTTAATTATGTTCATTAAAAGTATATTCATACAATTGAAGAATTTTTTGTGCTAGGTATGTATATTCATCACATATTTTGTTTTACCAAGTAAGTTTTTTTTTTATAATTTTAATTTTAGCCTTTATATCGTGGCTAGTAATTCAAAAATTTATTTTAAAAAAGTTTAGGCTCAAGACCATATAATGAAAAAGAAAACATTATTAAAAGAAAAAGACCAATGCCTAAATTAAATATAAATACGTCGACAAAAAATTTTCGACATTTTGAAGATAAAATTTGTGACGAATGACGATTCTTTCGTAAAATTGAAACAGTTTGGAAATCGAAGCGGAATAGAATTTAACATTGGTAGACAATATAAAATAAATATTGAAAATTATAACAAGATAATTACGATTAATAGGTATATCTAAATTAATAGATGTTATATGTTTTTTCTCAAAGCCAGAATTGACCTTTAGAGGGCATAGGGAATTTATTGAATCTAATAACGGAGGTAATTATATTGAACTTTCTTATTTATTAAGTACGTCAGATAATCTATTAAAAATACATTTAAAGAAGTATACGGTTTTTACTGGCTTATCGAACAAACGAATACGAACGGGCCCTGACGCGCAATTAATTGATTGCCCCTGAAAGTCGGCTTCTTACAGAAACACTGCTTCCATATCATCAAATGTCACGGCACGCCACTGTGTGATTGGAATGTAATTTCAACTCGAGAAACTGTATCTAGTCTACCACTAACAATCAAACCACCACTGGGTCTTCCAGGTCCTTCGCAACAGTGTATTACTTGATGGTAAATTTTATATTTATCAGAGAACATTGATTCAATTACCGGTGAAGTATGCCATGTTTCCACTAAACAGAATACAGGTACTCCTCACTTTACAACCGAGTTCCGTTTCGACGACTACGTCGTTAAGCGAATTGGTCGAAAAGCGAAGAGCTTGCGCCGGGAATATAGGATCGTTGTAAAATTATACAAATTATGCAACAAACTTCAAATTTATTCATAAAAAGACTATTACTAGTAACTACTGTAAGACAATTATAGTACGCGCAAGCCTATTATAGTACGCTTAGTGAGCATGTCACCATTCGCCACTGACCGACACTCAAGCTGAGAAAAGGAATTCCCCGAATTGCAGGTCGAAACTCGATTAGTCGTAACTGCGAATGGTCGTTAAGCAGATAGGTCGTAAAGTGAGGAGTACCTGTATATCTATCTATCATATAATAAATTCCAAAAGTTATAAAAGCAATATTTATTTTTTAGACCTGCTATATTGTAGAAAATAAATTTCGCATTTACGCCATTGTCCGAGTATAAAACATTATGTTGATTCTCCTTAATTTCATCACGTTGTTTATAATTAAAAGTTACCGGTATATTCCTAAATTGTTCGTTATCCGTTTGAAAAATTTCTTCCTGAACGTTAATCTCTTTGAAGTGAACTCACTCAGCAATATGTAAATCAGAAAAAATCAAACACCTTAAGTTGCTGAGAAAAAATTTAATAAAATAGCCCTCTGTACATTCCGTCGCGATCTAATGATCCTTACCAATACAAAATGGCTGCTTTCCGTGCCCTCGTTCACAGGGCTTTTCTCTATTGCAGTAGTGTGGTTGATAGACAAAAAGAAATCTACAGAATATCACATATCGCTAGAACTCTAGGGTACAGGGCGGATATGATAACAGCACTAGTCAAAAACTACAAGGTTAACAAAACAAAAGCTCAGAGAGGGGATTTCGGCAAATTCACAAAGTTCACCTATGACAGAAAGAAAGAAGCTATCATGAAGGAAATCTCAGCCCGCAAAAATTCCAAATTAATTTTCAAGAGAGCTCCCAACCTGTACAAATTATTAAGAAATGACAAAGACAACATTAATAAAGAAAGAATGGTCGGAGTGTACAAAATTCCCTATGAAAACCAAGAACTAGGCATTACTAAAAACTAAATTGGGGTCACTAATAGAAACTTAGGGATTAGATTAAGGGAACACAAGTATAACATCAGCAAAAGATCTAACGCCACAATTCTATCTCAGATGGCGCAGGTTGAAGGCTCAGTAGTCAAATGGGGCGAAGCAGGCATTATTAAACCTGTACATTCACCGACTTTAGCGTTTAGCGCCGAGAAAATTGAAATATTTAAGAGCAGATTGCATAATACCTGCATTAATGCCAGGGATGCTGAAGGGTTGCCTGCAGCCTGGAAGTATTTAATTAAAAGATTTGAGAGCTCTTAATTTAATGCCTTGATTTTGTTATCATTGCATATCTTATATTTGTCAGAATTTCATACAATTTATTAATAAATGCATATCTTGCATTTATTAGAATTACATGTAATTTATTACAGTAGAGAGTCGTAAATCGGCATCCTGGTAATCGGAATCGCCGGTAATCGGCACGATTTTCAGTCGGACTGTGTCGTGCTGAATCGAACGTTTTTGATACTAAATTTACTTTTAAAGTATAATTTTCATGTTTTTATATTCTTCAATATATTTATTTTGTTTGTACAAAATAAAGAAATAATTTTTAACGATACGATAGCCTCGATTATTATTATAAAAATTTTCGTTAGGCTTAAAATCGACGAAAATTCAACACGAAGCGACACGCAACGGAGAAAAATTCAACACAAAGCGACACGCAACGGAGAAAAGTTTGAACATCGGACAGGTTAATATATTTTTTCGTACATAGACCGTAATCGGAACTAATCCCTAATCTGAACAACCCCAGTCCCCAATTGATTCCGATTTTCGGTTCTCTACTGTATTATGATTTGGCTTAATATTTATTTATTTAACCTATACATATTTTTTATATTTCTTTGTTATTTATTATCATTTTTTACGTTATTATATGTATATTTCATCCGTTATTTTATTTGTATTTAAATTTTTGTTCCATTTTGTTTGCATTCGAATATGTTTAGCCTGATGATGGCCAACAGGTTTGGCTGAAAACGTTTGCTACGTTATTTATTAAATTTTTTCTCAGCAACTTAAGGTGTTTGATTTTTTCTGGTTAATCTCTTTTTTGGCACATATATAAGACAGAATTAATTCTTCCGTTGACTCGCCTGTAACATTTTCTTCACTTCCAATTCGTCTTTTTTTTTTACGTTTCGTGGTGATCCATCCTGTGATAGTGGTGTAAAAGTTTTCCTTTTCTGAGATGAAAATTCAGCCATTTTTCCAAAAAGATAAGAATAATGAGTCAAATCGCAAGAGAGCAAAAATTTCACGCCAACTGCCACGACCGCTACACAGCGCCCAAATGAACTAATAATTCTAAAAGCTTTCTTATATTGTAATTTAGTAAATTTCACTTTCATTTTTTATTGCATACAGGGCCGGATTATCGAATAGGCAAAGTAGACAAATGTCTAGGGCAGTGGTTCCCAACCTTTTCTAGGATGCGGAACACTTTTGTGAGCAATTTTCTTTAGCGGAACACTTACTTAAGTTAATATGAAATACATAAGCTTGTCATCAGTTATTTTATTAGAATTGAGCAGTTATAATTCAAAATCTCTACTCATATTATTAACGCCAATTCTAAGACAGGAAAAAATATACCTAAATAACTTTAATGGGAAACTTGTGCCTGATGTTTTTTACATATTTCATTCAGTTTTTATCATTGCCTTTATCTTATTCGAAACAGTAGTACACTCCATAAGTACGAGTCGTACATATATATTTAAGTTTATGAAAATTTTATGATTTTAATTCTTTGATATTTGGCGGCTCGAATACGATTGTACACTTTCCGATTTGCGACTAAATCTGCGGAACACCCGTGTTCCGCGGAACACCGGTTGGGAACCACTGGTCTAGGGCCCGTAATTCGGAGGGGCCCGGCTTCAGTGCAGAAGATTTCTCTGTTTCAAAACGAGTTAAAAATTATTTAAGAAATTAGATAGGACAGAAAAGGCTGTATTTAACAATTCCTACTAAGTTCTGCTCGACTAGCTATTATCTAAAAAATAAAAAAAAAGGTCAACAGCCACCCGTGCGTCAGAGGTAATGTACGCCACGAGATCTCTCGCACCATCTAGAAATAATCCTAGGGCCGCCTCTCGTGGTAGTACTGATGTACGGTTATGATTTATTTTCTAAATCTAAACTTATACGTCGCGACATCGCATATTTGATGTAGCGTTCAAGTTGCTCGAGTGCGAAGATATTACAATTCAATAGTGTTTTATAAGAGTTAAAAAGGGTGACACTACGGTGTGACTTGGGGTGACACCACGATATCCTCACCGGGTGTCACCCATGCTAGCTACGCTAATGTCACATTATATAAGATTTGTTTAGAAGCAACTTATTTAAATGGGGCCCCAATTTAAATTTTGTCTAGGGCCCGCTAGAGGCTTAATCCGGCGCTGATTGCATAATAAATATGAAATTCGTATTTTGTTCACATGAACAATTTAACACGCAAGATCATGGATCTAAATATTTTATAACCATTGAATTTGTTTGAATTGTTATTCTGGAAATGCCTGAGAATTGAAAATCTGCTTATTCCAATCATTTGGCGCTTGATCCTATCGATTCAGAAATTACTACGGGTTGAAGATATGCAGTACTAAGTATCATCTCATTGGAAGAGATTTATGAATTTTTAACAAATATTTCTATTTCAGTTGATCGAAGGGAAAATACAATTTTACAGATCTGAGATCTTTAAATTTTTTTTTGTTTTTTGGTGGGATAACTTCAAAAACACTGTGTCTGAACCCTGTAAAGAACCTAATGCAACCAGTTGTTGCAGTATGTAAACAGGATTACAAACACACTTTTAAATTTAGAATGTATACAATTCATTAAAATGATCACGTATTATCGAGCTCGATGATGATAGATACATTTCTTTCTAATAACATTTGATGTCTGTGTGGAGGACCCCCGTGATGTCTTATCACGGATCCGATATTTCCTAGCATTGAGATCGACGCTCCGTTAATTAAGGAGGAAGTTTCGTTCAGGATGATGAGAGGGTGTGAACTGCATATGTAGATGGTGGTGTTAGAGGCACGAACTCCGTTAACATTTAACACCCGTTTATTAATATACAAAAGACATCTTACATGAGACAGGAGATATCCCGTGGTCCTTAATTTAAGATATCCTGACACATTATTTAATGGTAACGCCGTAATAGCATACAAGAATATCGAATTTTAGTACGGTTTACAGGTGGAAAAAGTAAAGCTCATGGTTGAGGAGGATCATGTGTCATATCTGGAGTGGGATCGCACTTAATGAATATTTTACTCGTTAGCATTTATAATTTGTTTTTCTTTTATGAAACTTGTCTCTACCCTAAACAATTAAGCTTTTTGCCATTTTATAGTGGCCAGCCCGTTGGAGAAGCGCTAACCCACGACTTATATTCTATGGTTAGGCTTATATCCATCCATTCGGTCACTGGTGGGCTCCTTATATTTAATTAAAATAGTTTAAAATGGTGTATGGCCAAATTGAATTGGAAAACACTACACTATCCGGTGATTGGCAAGTAATTAGCGAGGTTGAGGCCGACGTTTTAAACGCAAAAACGTGTACGTCTGACGTTCAGCGCCGCTTTCCTGTAAGCCTAAAAGTTTGACAATGGCGTTTGGAATGTCGATCATGATTTCACTGACTTTCCAAACACCATTGTCAAACTTCTAGGTTTTATACGAAAGCGGCGCCGAACGACCGACATACACATTTTCGCGTTTAAAACTTCGGCCTCAACCTCGCTGTTATCTGATTAGTAAACACGTCAACTTTGTTAATAAAGTTGTCGGATCATTTTATACTTAGGCCTATAAATCATTCACTAAGCTCATGTCAGAAGATGAAAAATTATTGAGTAAAATCATAAATAATTGGCAGTGAAATTTAAGCAATTGCTTTACAAAATATACAGTAATCCGTATATTGTAATCACGGATATTGTAATCAGTCGTCTAATGTACTATACTGTACAGTTCAGCAACCAGTGTGCCACGGCCCACGAGTTGATACTAGGTGTATACAATGCCTCCTTGGAAAAACAGAGTTGAAAGTGGGTTCGTGAATATGATAAATGCACGTTAATTGAAAAGGGACAACGGTTTGCCTATTATGTCCTTATTGTCACTGACATTTGTGACAGAAGGAATTCTAAACTGCTTCAAACTTTTACACCTTTTCAGTCATATTTCTCAGAATCTGTGCACGTGTAAATGTGGCGAGTCACAGCCGCGACAATCAGATGGTGTGCATCTAATTTCCTAAGACCACGGAGTTCGCACTTCGATCACGTGCTTTTTCGTGATACTTCGTCCAGGGTGATTTCCGGGTAGTTAAGAATTAAAATCGAAATAAGAAAATCGATTATAAATTAATTTAAGATATTTTAATATTATCATAAGTA
This sequence comes from Centruroides vittatus, assembly GCF_030686945.1. NCBI lineage: Eukaryota > Metazoa > Arthropoda > Arachnida > Scorpiones > Buthidae > Centruroides > Centruroides vittatus. The sequence goes on along the minus strand of NW_027122666.1, from coordinate 1,188,967 downwards.
AAAAAACACTAAATCAGTACTTTTTCTATGTACTTTGTAACTCTTGTATTTTTTGTATATGTTTTTACTTGTGGTATACCACCGAATTCTGGAAAGTACCCAGGTGTACCGTACGTAAGTGAAGGTTGCATAGTATGGTTTAATGTTATTAGAATTAGCGTGTCTTATTATTTTGTATACTGTGATAAGTCCTTAAATTTTGGCCGTCATATGCTATAAGCAAATTTAAATTAAATTAAAATACACAGTTTTCTCTATATTTATCATAATCTACAGGCATTATCAGTCTCAACATGTGGTAAATAACATTCAATGGGTACATATACTTTTGGAATCAAACTGATCCAAGATCACTTCGATCCTTCAAATCGTGTATACAAAGGAACTACTGCGATCCGACCAATCTCTATTTGCGTATACAAACGCCATCTAGGATCAACTGGATCGCGATCAAACTAATCCGAGCCGAGGGTAGGATCGTTTGGATCGGATAAAAGAGATTAAAGATGGCGGCTACCATGGTTGAAGTTAAACTTACAGGAAATAACGAAGAAACACGTTTAATTGTTGACAAGGAAACTTATTTAAAACTTATAAATGGCAAGTAAAAACATCATTATTAAAATATCCGATAAACTGAGATGAAAAAATAAGTACTGTATTTAGAGACAATTTTGCGAGATTGTTCAGCACGAATGTATGGCGTGCACTTTCATCTTTTCTGCAAGTTTTATTTTTTAGTTTTGTGAAATTTTTATTTAAATTTTATTTTGTGGAAAACAATTTTATTCACAGAGTAATACGATTTAAAAATTCGTATGAATGAGCACAAACAATTTTGTCAAATAAATGATAATTCATAACAGCGTATGTCGTTTAGTATTAACTACAGTTTTAATATCGAAAGATAAAATGGATCATTTTAATTTAATTAATTGATCCTTGTTAGTTAACGTATACAGAGTTTCAAAGATATTATAAGTATAATATTTTTAAAACTCAGTATATGTTAACTAACAAGGAGAGACTATTATTAACTAACAAATGTTTGCCGCCATCTTCGATCCTACTTGTATACTTTCCGCCATGACAGAAGCTATCTGTCACGTGACAAGGACTGATCCGATTTTACAGGATCGATCCATACAAAACAAAAAGTATATGCACCTAATTGTTGTCAGTCTTAACTAGTGTTAATCGTAATTTATTCATAGTGCAGTATAGTTTCAATATCTGGTATTTGTTACTTCAATTATATGATAGATGCTGTTAAAGGCTGAAAGGATTATAAATTAATTATGAATATGTAGGATTGCCGACAGGGTGCAAACTATGTCAAGAGGTTCGAACGGTCGCAAAGGGTCGTATGTGGGCGATCGGCACTGAGACAGACTACACTGTAGAGTCTACAGTTACAAGAAACCGTTTATTTGACACGAAAGAAGCTTACAAGATTTCCGCGATCTTGGAAGTTCTAGGTCGGCAGCAACCTCTGGGTCTTCCCCTCCTTTCCAATATAGTCCCATTTTGAAAGAGTGTCCCTGGGTCGCGAATGGCCAGTTCCCTCGACGTCGCGACGACTCCGGGACGATGCAGTCGACTTCCGTTGATGAAAAGATGTCGATTCGAGGTCGGGAGAAGGAGACGAAGATGGGCACGAGACACACACACAACAATAGATCCGTTACTTGGCGCTTTCGAGAGAAGAAGCCGTCGCGTCCTTGAATTCTCAGGTTTTATCTGTTTTCCTCCGATTCCATTTTCCGATTGGTCTCTTCCCGTCACCTGTTGAAAATTCGAAACCTTTCAGGGGCGCGGGAGAGGTCAAAATCGAAGTTTAATTCGATTCTCATTCGGAGATAGACGATCTGCGTTTCTCCATTGTTCTATTGTTTAAAAGTTCGCGTCGTTTTCATTAAGAAAAACTATTTCTAACTTCTATTTTTTTTTCTCTAAAAAAAAATCATTTTTCCTAAAAATAAATGATTTTAACGCGAGTTTCAATGAGGTTCGGACCTGTCCAGAGCCTCACAAATATAATTAATAAATATTTAAGTTAGACCTTTTTTAATTTTTTAGCGTGTCCTTTCAATATTGGTATCAATAAAACCAGAATTTTCGTTAAGTGTAGGGATACATAGATTACTATCTATGGAATTTCGAGACTTTGAGTATATATCTGAACCGAGGGGACCGAGACGAGTTCAGCGATAACCTACTTTTGGACCGGAGACGAAAAATAAGAAAGTTATCATACTTTTATAATGCTTTCATACAGACGGCACCGTAGTTGCTTGTGCTGCCATCTTGCAGTAAAGTCTGTATACAAATTTTAAAAAACACGCTGAAAGGCAAGAAATTGCACGAACAGTCGAAGGCCATTTCCCTTTTTTTTCTTTTGTTCAAGAACTACCGTGAATCAATAACTAGTGACGTTAAACTATCGACGGCTTGCCGGCGGCTCTCCCTTACGGGGGGAGTCCGTCGGGAGCACGAACAGTCGAACGCTAGTTCCTTTTTTTCAAGCATCGCGACAATCAGGCAATCCGGCAAGTCGGACATATATACCTTCAACAGAGGCAGACGTTGATCCATGAGCACACTGATCGTCTACAGTTCGAGTTAAGTCTTTTTTGCACATCCTCGCGCTCGTCAACCTCAGGGGCTACCAAGGGCGTCGCCAGGGGGAGGGGCAGAGGGGCAGTTGCCCTCCCCTAGAAATTCAAAAAAGTTATTTAAATGCTAAGTTTTAATTAAAATAATCTTCTTAGGCTTCTTGTAAGTTAAAGAAAATGTTTTATTTGAGATATTTCTTTTCCGGTACATAGTAAATGATTAAAACTTTATGAATCGTTTCTATTTTACCTACATACAATTCATATCCTCTATCAATTTACATCATCTTGCCCCCCCTTACCCATTGGCTGGCGTCGTCCTTGGGGGCTACGGCTCCTCAGTCTCGCTATCGCTCGCGGTCGGCTCGTAGTACTAGCCGACCGCGCTATAGCGATCGGAAGTCGCGATGCTTGAAAAAAAGGAACTAGCGTTCGACTGTTCGTGCTCCCGACGGACTCCCCCCGTAAGGGAGAGCCGCCGGCAAGCCGTCGATAGTTTAACGTCACTAGTTATTGATTCACGGTAGTTCTTGAACAAAAGAAAAAAAAGGGAAATGGCCTTCGACTGTTCGTGCAATTTCTTGCCTTTCAGCGTGTTTTTTAAAATTTGTATACAGACTTTACTGCAAGATGGCAGCACAAGCAACTACGGTGCCGTCTGTATGAAAGCATTATAAAAGTATGATAACTTTCTTATTTTTCGTCTCCGGTCCAAAAGTAGGTTATCGCTGAACTCGTCTCGGTCCCCTCGGTTCAGATATATACTCAAAGTCTCGAAATTCCATAGATAGTAATCTATGTATCCCTACACTTAACGAAAATTCTGGTTTTATTGATACCAATATTGAAAGGACACGCTAAAAAATTAAAAAAGGTCTAACTTAAATATTTATTAATTATATTTGTGAGGCTCTGGACAGGTCCGAACCTCATTGAAACTCGCGTTAAAATCATTTATTTTTAGGAAAAATGATTTTTTTTTAGAGAAAAAAAAATAGAAGTTAGAAATAGTTTTTCTTAATGAAAACGACGCGAACTTTTAAACAATAGAACAATGGAGAAACGCAGATCGTCTATCTCCGAATGAGAATCGAATTAAACTTCGATTTTGACCTCTCCCGCGCCCCTGAAAGGTTTCGAATTTTCAACAGGTGACGGGAAGACCTTTTCGAATACATAAAACAGGTGACCTTTTCGAATACATAAAATAATAATTTTACAAATGATCTTTTTATAGAAAATGAAATATTCCACTTTTAAATCATATCTAACTGTAATAAATTTATATAGTATATACTGTATTACTTTATTATTTATGTTTTTACTTTTTATTTTATTTATGAAAATATTTTTTTAAATTTAAATACTATCTTGCCAAGAAATAAAATGTGAGATAACAATCGAAATAAAAATTTTTTCCACGAAAAAAATGTCTGCTTACAAAATAGCGAAACTGAGCATGCGCAAAGTGACTATCGTCTGGTAAAGTAAATACGAGTAAGTTCAAACTTTTATATTTATTTATTCGGAAAATAATAATAAATGTAGCCGTTGTGATAAATGGGCACAAGCCGTTGTTCTTGTGCCAATATTGAAAAAAACGACAGTTTAACCATTTTAATTTCTCCTTGTATATAAAAATAATACCCCCATCATACCCCTGGGTGGGGCAAGATGGTGCATTTACATTTAATTTTAAAATATTAAATTTTCTTGTTTTTAAAAAACGTTTTTCGAAAATTAAATTTTGTATTATATATTACTAAATGTTGTAGTTGCTGAGAATAAAAAAAATGTTCTCATTAATGTGGTTGCCATCTTATGACTTTTCAAACCTTAATGTCCTCATCCTACCCCACCTTCCCCTACTACAATCTCGAAAACGAAGTAGAAATCTTCCAGGCTACAGATGAAAAACACATAACATCTATCTTCTGTTAAATGCATTAAACACGATTCCGCTCACATCAATTGAATCGAAAGGGGCTTTCTCGGTAGTAGGACTTCTCATTAGTTAATTAAGAACCAGATCGAGTGATTGGAGTATTGACCATCTTTGCTTTTTAAACTCTTATTATAAAAATTTACAATAATTTTTGTATTATGTTTTATTTTAAAAACGAAAATTACCTTTTAAATTAGAAGTTTGATCTAAGTTCATTCTTTTTTTTTTTTTTTTAATTTTCAACTCAATTCAAAGCATTTTGCTGTTGTTGTTGTTGTCGTTGTTCAGCAAACTTTAATAAATTTTTTTTATTTGTGAAAATTTCTACGTAATTCAAGGGAAATTTTTAATGTATATCTCACACAGCATTAATAATATGACTTTGGAGGTTGAAGGACGTAATAAATTACTTTAAAAAATGAAAAATAATTATATCATTTGATTTCAAGATATTTCGTATATCTCACAAATAATTAATTTAATCCCGGGATCTCCCGGATTTCCGGGAAACAGTTCACTTTTATCCTGGAATCCCGGGACAAGCGAAAGACCGGAAAATGAGAAACCCTAATAATGATCGTCAGTGACAGCTTTCATGCAAGACGTTTCTTCATCGTTTGCATGTTATTTGATTTGTTTGGAAATTCACGGAAATCCAGGGAGACCTGACTAACTGTAATCTTGGGTACCAGGCTCGAGATAGACGAAGCTAGAGAAACTTTTAAGGAAAATAGGTTCCTTGTTATGAGATTAAATTCTGACAATGTCTTAACAGCTATATTCAATAACACTTACTATGAAAGTGCATTAGATTAGCGAGAATATGGAAATATGGAACGTTGGTGTTCTTACAGAGGAACTTCGAAATATTGATGTTATATATTTCATAAAAACTTACAGTACCTACTTAATTGGTCTGTCGAATGAATTATAGTTAGTATTAACTACAATACAATGTATCTCTTTATTTTTTCAAGCAAGAAACACTTTGTGCTTTGTACAATACCTAAATAAAATGCATATTACCTTGTCAGGCATAGTGTATACCGGTTGGGTGCTTCGTTACTCTTACGCCAGAATCGAATCAGGGCGAGCAATCTCAGGAATTTCTCGTAGATGATAATATAATGTAAAATATAATGTAAAATAGACACAGACACACAGAGAATTTCGTAAGGATTTGTTTTCATTTTTTGGACTCGTGGAGAATGAAGTATTGATATCAAAACGTTAAGAAATGCAAAAAAAAAAAAAAAAAAAAAAAAATGAGGGAGTGAACCGATCACCATACTTTCCATATAATTAATTCTATGAGAAGTGGTAAAGTAATAAGTAAATAAAACTCCACTTGGATGTACTATAGGAATACTATCTATGGAATTTCGGGACTTTGAATATATATCTGAACTGAGGGGACCGAGACGAGTTCAACGGTACCTTACTTTTGAGCCGGAGGCAAAAAATAAGAAAGTTATACTTTTTTCGGCTATTGCGCGATGATGACGCGATAGGCTTAGCGGAGAGAGCAACGCGACTCCCGATCATCGCGCAATAGCCGAAAAAAGTATAACTTTCTTATTTTTTGCCTCCGGCTCAAAAGTAAGGTACTGTAAGTTTTTATGAAATATATAACATCAATATTTCGAAGTTCCTCTGTAAGAACACCAACGTATTTCCATATTCTCGCTACTCTAATGCACTTTCATAGTAAGTGTTATTGAATATAGCTGTTAAGACATTGTCAGAATTTAATCTCATAACAAGGAACCTATTTTCCTTAAAAGTTTCTCTAGCTTCGTCTATCTCGAGCCTGGTACCCAAGATTACAGTTAGTCAGGTCTCCCTGGATTTCCGTGAATTTCCAAACAAATCAAATAACATGCAAACGATGAAGAAACGTCTTGCATGAAAGCTGTCACTGACGATCATTATTAGGGTTTCTCATTTTCCGGTCTTTCGCTTGTCCCGGGATTCCAGGATAAAAGTGAACTGTTTCCCGGAAATCCGGGAGATCCCGGGATTAAATTAATTATTTGTGAGATATACGAAATATCTTGAAATCAAATGATATAATTATTTTTCATTTTTTAAAGTAATTTATTACGTCCTTCAACCTCCAAAGTCATATTATTAATGCTGTGTGAGATATACATTAAAAATTTCCCTTGAATTACGTAGAAATTTTCACAAATAAAAAAAATTTATTAAAGTTTGCTGAACAACGACAACAACAACAACAGCAAAATGCTTTGAATTGAGTTGAAAATTAAAAAAAAAAAAAAAATGAACTTAGATCAAACTTCTAATTTAAAAGGTAATTTTCGTTTTTAAAATAAAACATAATACAAAAATTATTGTAAATTTTTATAATAAGAGTTTAAAAAGCAAAGATGGTCAATACTCCAATCACTCGATCTGGTTCTTAATTAACTAATGAGAAGTCCTACTACCGAGAAAGCCCCTTTCGATTCAATTGATGTGAGCGGAATCGTGTTTAATGCATTTAACAGAAGATAGATGTTATGTGTTTTTCATCTGTAGCCTGGAAGATTTCTACTTCGTTTTCGAGATTGTAGTAGGGGAAGGTGGGGTAGGATGAGGACATTAAGGTTTGAAAAGTCATAAGATGGCAACCACATTAATGAGAACATTTTTTTTATTCTCAGCAACTACAACATTTAGTAATATATAATACAAAATTTAATTTTCGAAAAACGTTTTTTAAAAACAAGAAAATTTAATATTTTAAAATTAAATGTAAATGCACCATCTTGCCCCACCCAGGGGTATGATGGGGGTATTATTTTTATATACAAGGAGAAATTAAAATGGTTAAACTGTCGTTTTTTTCAATATTGGCACAAGAACAACGGCTTGTGCCCATTTATCACAACGGCTACATTTATTATTATTTTCCGAATAAATAAATATAAAAGTTTGAACTTACTCGTATTTACTTTACCAGACGATAGTCACTTTGCGCATGCTCAGTTTCGCTATTTTGTAAGCAGACATTTTTTTCGTGGAAAAAATTTTTATTTCGATTGTTATCTCACATTTTATTTCTTGGCAAGATAGTATTTAAATTTAAAAAAATATTTTCATAAATAAAATAAAAAGTAAAAACATAAATAATAAAGTAATACAGTATATACTATATAAATTTATTACAGTTAGATATGATTTAAAAGTGGAATATTTCATTTTCTATAAAAAGATCATTTTTAAAATTATTATTTTATGTATTCGAAAAGGTGCCTCTAGCCAGCAGCAGAATTCATGGCTAACATTGGGCAAGACGGGGTACCCCATCTTGACCCCACCATCTTGCCCCAACGTGCATTTTTCATGGGTGCAAACACGGGTCAACTTTATTTCAAAACTAAACAATTTCAGTCTGAAAGGTTACTTCGAATACCATAATATCTTCATCTAAAACGTAATGTAAAAATTCACAATAATACTTATTTTGTAGAACTTTGTAGCAGGCGTAAAATTAGATGAAGTATTGCTGAAACATGGAAAACTATCTTACTTCTAAACAAAGAGAGCGAGTCGGACGTTCTCTCGTCTCGTGATCCGTTTTGAAGTTGTCATTCAGTTCCCAAATAACAGCTAGATGAAAGCACGCTAACCACGAATAAACAGACTCCCCGTCTTACCCCATGGCCCCATCTTGCACCTAATTCTTTTGCTCTCTAGTATTCTTGATTCGTCTATCTTGGCTGCTATAATAGAAACATCAAGCTTATAGCTCAATAATTCGGCAGTTTGTTTGGCTTTAATAATCAGGTTTATGAAGAAAAACTATACTTGCAGACTTCGTACTCGTTTGTATCCTCGCCCAATTTGCACAACCTGGCGTAATGCAGTTATTTAAGCTACTGAACATGGTTAAAAATTAAGACAGCATAAGCACAATTATTCCAGATATTACACGTTCTGACAAGTAAAGAATTTTCAGAGTCCTGTCACAAATAGGCTACATATTGACCATTTGTGACATGCCATAACGAGCAAAAATTTAAAAACTAATAAGTAGGTTTAAAATTAATAAATACAATGTATTCTGACAGTTTATGAGTTAATTATACTTTATATTTGAAAAATTTCTTCAATCTTAACACGAAATAAGAAAAAAGTGAACTTTTAAGAAATTTGCGGGATTTCTCGCGATGAGAAAAATTTTCCGGGTTAAAAAAACAACCGGGATCACGGATTTCCGTTTGAGAAATCCTAATCATTATACATTGTTTCTACACGTAGCATCATAAGACTCCAATTTGCTTGTGTATTATGATGGTTCCTATCACAAGGAAAGAAGGCTGTTTGGAACAAATGAGATAAAACCAAACCTAGTCTATCCGAAAGACCTTAAAAATGTATATTGATGCGCAAAAATTCAGGTATCGTGGTCAAAATATTAAAGATATATTTCTCCAAGAAAATGCTAACTAAAATTTACGAGGATGAATACACGAGTTAAGAAGACACACAGCAAAGGAGAAACCTTTTTCAATGTTGTCAAAGTAAAAAAAAACAAATATATATATATATATATATATATATAAATTATTTTAATGTTGCCAGAGTGACAACACGTTCGTTCAAAGCATATAAATAATGAAACGGTATTTAAAATTGATAAGTTATTCCTTTGTGTGTGTCTTCCTATTAGTTCTTCACCCGTTGATTAATTGGATGCCAAAAAGGGAATTATAATTATACGAATTAAATGAAAGAATAGAAAAAAGTAAGTGATATATAATATATTGTAATAGGAAAAACGAAGTTATGTAAAATAAAATATTTCCTATAAAGAAATAATTATATCTATAATCATAATAAATAATAATCGTGCAATTAACAATTAAAATGTACGGGACGTCGAAAAGTCACGCAAATCAAAGAATAATTTTTTATACAGTTATTATTATCTATTAAGAGTTGGATTGATGAAGTAAAGCAATGCAATATTTTGGCGATCTGCCAAAGGTACAGTACTTCTCGATAGGGTTTTCTATTTAAGTGTTAGACACGCGAAGAAAATTCAGATTTCATTGATTTTTTTGTTTATTACTCTATTTTTAATAATGGAGAAACGTTTAAATGCCTTACACTTCTTGAATTAGTTGCAGCTGCTTCTCTAAGAGACAAATCTTACTTAACCTAACATTGCACGCACCAACAAACCTTGCATAAGACTGACAAATAGCAGTGTTCGAGAATATAACAAATAGATGCAGCTTTTCATTTCGACCATCACCAAAGCTTATCTGTGCTTATCGACATATACCGGCGATTGTTCAAATGTATAATAATATAAAAAAATACTCGGTCTTTCACCGACGTATTTTGTACGTGTCGACATTCAACGGAGAATATCAACATTCTCTAATTTCGGTCTTTCACAGTAACACAGGGGCGGACTGGCCTTAAAGTTTTTGTGTGGAAAAAATTATTATCGGCCCAGCCCATAAATAAAAAAAAATGTCTTGTTTCTATTTATATTTAAATATATTCAAAATACAACATTTACAAAAATTGCAATAAGCGCAAGTCTAAAACATTAATTTTTTATTTAGAAGTTTGCTTTGTTCAGTAATAATATTAATGACATCATCAGAATCTATTTCATTTAAAATATCCTTCTCCGTTGACATTAACATGAAGGCTTGTAGATTTTCTTGCGAGATACTTGATCTTAATGAATTTTAACGTAGAAAAGCTTCGTTCACAGGACACTCGTGTTACAGACATAGATAGTAAATATTTGTATGCTTGACCAAGTATAGGATAAGCACCATTTAACACGTTATATCTGAATAATATATTATAACAACAAATAGGGCAATTTTTGCAAGCTTTGCAGTAAGAGAACGAAATTGAATATTTATCGTTTTCTACTTGATCATCAGTAGAATGTTCATTTTCGTTTAATTTTATAAAAGTTTCATTGACATTTTCCTTTAAAATATTCCATGACGATTTAAAATGTTACAATTGTGAAATTATATTGTGTTGAGTTGCTTTTGGATTAAACTGTATTAAAATGTTGCTTAATTTTTGAAATGCATTCTCAGGAATATTTTCAGAAAAGTTTTTTGGATCCAAACATGCCAAGTTGTTATAAAGTAATTGGTTTTTCGTAAACGATTTTCCATGCTTTGAAATGCAGTATCTAGTATGTGATTGTAATTACTTATTTCATACCCTTGAATGATTCTCTTACCGGTAAATCACAAATATTTATTCATATACTCATAAATTAACATAGGTATACTGGAATTGATGCGAATGTAACATATCAGATATATGTCATCCAGCTTTTATTGTACAAAACCACCTGCGAACCTCAAAGTCAGTCCAGCATCGAAAGTAATGCGAAGTTGAAACGTTTTCATAAGTGGTTTTTGTTGTTGTTACTGACCAGTTCTAAGTCTGAATTGTTTTTAAAATATTAATAATTTTCAAGTTCAAATATTTTAAATTTCAATTTTGGAAATTAATAGTAATATTATTATTACAGAGAAATTCTAAATTGGATATTTAAAATTCGAAATTCAACATTAAAGATTCTATTTCTGTAAAATTTTAAATATTTAACATAACTTTTTCTATAATTCGGATAAACCACAGTACATTAAAAGTAAAATTTGCAAAAAACCAAAAAAGTGAATGCGACGATACAAAGCGTTGGTAAAACTTTACAGCTCTATATGAAGTGTCCAGTGAAGCCGGATTAAATTACCAGATAGTCCTTGCAATTAGGGTTGCCCTCGGGCTGGTTTATTTTTGCGTCTTAAAGGATGATAGAATTGTTTACGAATGTACATACATACTAGGGTTTCTCATTTCCCGGTCTTTTGCTTGTCCCGGAATCCCGGGACAAAATTAATTATTTTTAAGATATACAAAATGTCATGAAATCAAATTATTTAATTATTTTTTGTTTTTTAAAGTAATTTAATACGTTCCGCATCCTCCAAAATCATATTAATAATGCTGTATAAGATATGTATTAAAAATTACATTTGAATTATGTAGAAATTTTCACAATAGAAAAAATTTATTAAAGTTTGCTGGAAACCTCATACAACAACGACAAAAATGCCTTTGAATTGAATTGAAAATTAAAAAAAAAAAAAAAATGAACTTAGATCAAACTTCTAACTTAGTAGGTAATTTTTGATTTTTTAAATAAAATATAATACAAAATAATGTAAATTTTTATAGGATTTTTAAAAGCAAAGATGGTCAATACTCCGATCACTCAATCTGATTCTTATTTTAGTAATGAAAAGTCTTGCTACCGAGAATGCTTTTACCGATTCAATTGATGTGATTAGAATCGTGTTTAATGCATTTAAGAGAAGACAAATATTATGTTTTCATTTGTATCCTGAAAGATTTCTAGTTCGTTTTCGAGATTGTAGTACTTCTTTTGTTCTCTAGTATTCTTGATTTGTCTACCTCGGCTGCATTAATAGAAAGATCATAGCCCAATAATTCGGCAGTTCGTTTGTCTTTAATAATCAGGTTATGAAGAAAAACTTCATACTTGCAGACTTCGTACTCGTTTGTATCCTTGCCCAATTTGCACAACTTGGCGTTACGCAGTTATTGAAGCTACTAAGCATGGTTAAAAATTAAGACAGTATAAGCACACTTATTCCAGATATTACTGGTAAAGAATTTTGAGAGTTCTGCCACAAATAAGCTACGTATCGATTATTGACCATTTGTGACCTGCCATAACAAACAAAAGTTAATAAAAACTAATAAGTAGGTTTAAAATTAATAAATAGAAATGTATTTTGACAGTTTATGAGTTAATGATACTTTCTATTTGCAAAATTTCTTCAACCTTAACATAAAATAAGAAAAAAGGGAATTTTTAAGAAATTTGCGAAATTGCCGGGATAAGAAAAATTTCCCGAGATATTTCCCGGGTTAAAAAAACGACCGAGATCCCGGGATCCTGTTTGAGAAACCCTAATACATACATATACTCCCTTGGATTTCACTTAGTCTTGAAAAGGGGTCAAGCGCGTATGGACAGTCTACGAAAGTATATGTGCATTTGTACACAATTCTATTATCCCTTAAAGACACAAAAATAAACCAATCCTAGGACCAACTCTAGTTGCGTCGAATATATGTACGAGGTGGGTTCTTGGTATTTAGTACGATTACGAACGACTAGATGTCAGTATTTAAAATTTTTATTTTATATAGCGTTATATTGTTTTGTAATATTTTGTGCGACGCCGCAGGTTGCCCATCTACAATCAACGCCATCGTGGGTGAATAGAAAACTAAAAATTAGTTAGCTGAACCTAAAAAATAGATTATTTTTAATTAAATCGTTTGGAATATAGAGAAATTATTATTGAATAACATTTTTACTTACATAAAATAAAGGAAATGATATAATTGGCCATTAAATCTGTTATGATTACAATCAACGTTTTGGTGGCTGGGTGGAAAACCAATAACTCGTGCTTCCAAAGTTTAGCATTAAAAGATTCATAGGGGTGGTGAATAGATTCTAGCAACGTAAACAAATGACCAATTTTGTCTGTTTTGATTATATTTCTCCTAGGATGCTTTGTGTTTGGGCCGAGTCAGCCAATGTAGTGAATCCACTTGGACCCGCCTTCGCTCGGGCACCAGACGTCTCCGCAAACTATTTCCCCTGGAGTGGATTCCAGGCGAAAACTCCCCCCCCTCTTAACGGTCAACGGCAACGTAATACAGAAGAAAGCGTGCTCTAACATCTTAAACGGCTTGGTTAGGCTTAGACACCTGAAATCCCTTCACAATAAGCCGGACCAAGGTAAAGCCTACCGCATTACTAACGCCTGCAGAGAGAGTAACCACTTCATGCGGGACGGTAAATACACTCAATTTGCGAATTGGCGTTTCATCCACCGTGCCTGCATGAGTGTGATTCCCCTTCATGGCCATAAAAGGTATGGTAACTTCTCTAAAAAATGCAGAAGGTGTACTCACCGTAATGAAACACTCGCTCACGTCCTTTGTCACTGCCTCCCAAGCATGGTTGACATAACGAAGAGGCACAACAACATTCTGTCCCGCCTGGCCAACGCCTTCGACAAAAACGGAGGTAGTCTCTGCATTAACCAAAGGATTCCGGATTTCCCCGAAAATTGCCGTCCGGACCTTGTGTTCATTAACGACTCAGCAAGGGAAGCCACTGTAATTGATGTAACAGTCCCCTTTGAAAACGGTGAAGATGCCTTTTCCACAGCAAGATCAGCGAAAATTCAAAAATACAAAACACTGGCAGACTTTTTAAGAGGTAAGGGGTATAACACTTTTGTAGACGCTTTCATTGTAGGTGCTCTTGGCGGCTGGACCCAGCCAACGAACCCGTCTTAAGGCGTTTGGCCGTTTCAAGAAGATACGCCATCACGATGAGAAAACTCATGGTAAGCGACACCATTCGGACAAACCAGGAAATATATATCAAGCATCTCAACGGCAGCTACAGCAATAACAACCCTCGTCACAACCAGTTCAGAAACAACACCTCTGCAAGCCACCATAGCCAAAACACCAATTTGAGTTCTACTAGCCGACACTAACTTCGCTTGTTCAACTCTCAGCTGGCTATGTGCTCATGGTCACGCGCCTCCCTACTTTGTACATATTGTACGCGGTATCAGCTGGCTCTGCGCCCTTGTCAACTCGCGTTCCTACAACCATTGTAAATACTCTACTTTTAGCAGGCTAAGTGCCCATGGACACGCGTTTATTCAGCCTTATTGTTGAATTTACTTTTTATTTCTGTTCTCATATAACCATTGTATCTCTAATATTAGTTTATTAATTATAATAAAAGGCTTTTAAAGTGTTTGACTCAGGTCGGCTGGAGTAATTTAACTTGGACTCGGGTAGGGCCGGGTAAAACGATAAAGGCCTACACATATATCTATATTACACCTGAAAATTGAAATTTATCTTACGTAACGAAAAAAAACAAATGAAATTTTTAAAAATAAAACCGAACATAACGATATATTATGTACACATTTAGAAAAACGGCCCAAATTGTATATGGCCTGTGTGGAATTTTCCACATTTTCCACATGGCCAGTCCACCCCTGCAGTACCATATATAGTAAATGAACTGTATTGATGTATGTGGTGACAGTAAAATACTTACAATCTTGAAAAAACATGACTTGGTTTAAAATTAAAATATATATATATTTAAATTATTTTTAGATATAAATCCAAAACAGAATAGATCAGAGTCGTCATCTTATGACGTATAGTACTTTAGTTTATAATTCTGATATTAGATGGCGTCAAATGTTTATATGGATTATTTTAATTTTATTGTTATAACATAGATTTATAAATTTTAAAAAAGCCAACATAATAAATAAAAAACGTTTTTACTAAACTGACGTAAAGTAAAAAAACATCTTCAAATTTTACGTAATTTCTGATTAGCCTCAGATTTTTGCTTTATGGCAACATTTAACTTATCACTGGAATCCAATTTCTGCATCTATTTTTGTTATTCGAGATAATTCACAAGTTTAACATCTTTTAAAATAATATAATATGATTATTAATTTATAATTAAATTTTAAAGTTAATTATAAACAGCCATTTAATCCAAGATACGTTACTGAATATAACATCTTTGCTTATTCATTCTATCTCAGCAGATGGCGTTAAAAATTCAATCCTTTCGCTATGAGAAAATCCAACAATAAATCCATAAAAACATCGATATTTATTCATTCTGTCTCAGCAGATGGCGTTAAAAATTCAATGCTTTCGCTATGAGAAAATTCAATAATAAATCCATAAAAACATCGATATTTACTCGTTCTATCTCAGCAGATGGCTTAAAGATTTAATGCTTTCGCTATGGGAAAATCGATGGCTTAACGTTTTGAAAATCAAATTTGTTAATTTTCAATAAATTTTCGACTTTAAAAATTTGTAGAAAATTAACTATTTATACGTTCAAAAATGTTTCTATTAACTATACGATAATGGAAAAATTAAATAGGCTTCTAATGCAAAAAACTGTCTGGTCCTATCTGCTTCCGTTTTCGAGAATTTTTGGAAAAGGATTTTCTCATAGGAAAAGCATTATATTTTTAATGCCATCTGCTGGTGATCGCACTAAACTGACGCTGTTTAGTCAAGAATAAAGTATGATATTTCGCATTATAACAATTTAACTCTTAAAAAATTAAAAAAACTAACAGAAAAAAGATGTCATTACAAAGTGCATACAAATAGATAAATGTTATATTTTAGGTAATTTCTTTTGCTTTTGAAATAAGGAAGTATAAAATGACGTAAGAGTGACGTAAATTGTACAGTTTTATGACAAAACAATGCACTTTATGTTGTTATTTTTTTATTTTTATGTAAGAGTTTATTTTAAAACTAATAAAAAAATTCTATAAAACCAATGAATATTGATTGTGGGCGATGTCTTAGTGAAGGATTTTCAATGGAAAACTAGCCCCTATTTAGGTCTAGACACGTGAAGAAAACCCACAGAAATCCACGCGGTAGCCTGTTGATCAGTCGCGAAACCATGATGAAATTATCAGTGTTCATGGTTTTTTTTTTTTTTTTTTTTTTTATCCGCTTGAAAGGAAGGAAAGAACCCAAAGCAAATATTGTATTGTTAAACTTTGATATATGGTTTATTTGTATACGGCAAAGTGACACGGCACAAAGTTTCTGCCTAGGGGGGTGTCTTCCGGGAGAACTTTCTATGGGAAACTGACCCCTATTTATAACAGTGGAGTGACGTGACATTTGATGATAGGGAAGCTGTGTTTCTGTGAGAAGCCGACTTCCAGGGGCAATCAGTTAATTGCGCGTCAGTTATCATCACTGACGCGCGATTAACTGACTTGGTTCCATTCGTATTGTTTGTTCGATAAGCCAGTAAAAACCGTAGACTTCTCTAAATGTATTTTTAATATCACAATTACATTCTGAATCGCTAGCCACGATATAAGGGCTAAAATTATAAATAAAATAATAAAAACTTACTTGGTGAAATAAAATGTGTGGTGGATGTACTGTACAGTACATACTCGTACCTGGTACAAAATATTCTTCAATTGTATGAATATACTTTTAAAAAAAATTATAATTAAATATAGCTTTGTAAATAAACGTACATAAAAATAACATAAAATCATCTTTACTTTTTAAATCTTAAAAACAATTCACTTAGTCAAATAGCTCCCTACGAGTGACTAATGAATGGAATCAGAGACGGTCCTGGTAGGTGCATGCACGCGGGCTGCCAAATCCCGTGGGGGTCGATACCGGTCAATGTCAAATGCCTCTTTTGTCGCTCACTCGTATACCTCAAAGGACGCGACAAGGTTGTACATTTTAAACGTTTCTCGCCATAGCTATAAAAATCTAAATACGAGGGCTATTTTTTAAATAAGGTCCGTTTGTGAATAAAAGTGAGAATAATGCGCAATCACGGCAGTATGCATATGCTTCTGCTCCGAGCAAGCTTGGCGCGCGTTTTGACGCCATCTGCAGCCATATCGTCTGTCTGTATGCTGAGCTGTAGAAGTTTAAAATGTTTAAGAAAATTGAGTCTCCCGCCGACTGTGAGATACGATCTGTTATTCGATTCTTGAATGCAAGAAACTTGGCAGCAGCGGAAATTCACCGTCAGATTTGTGAAGTTTACGGTGATAATGCTATGAGTGACAGTAAAGTTCGAAAATGGGTAAGAATGTTCAAGGATGGGCGAGTTAATGTGCATGATGAGCCACGCCCTGGCCGACCTTCTCTGATTTCTGAAGATTTGATTCGTGATGTGGATAACAAAATTCGAGAGGACCGACGATTCACGATTTCAACGTTATCAATTGAATTTCCACAGATTTCAAGATCAGTTTTGTATACCATTGTTTCGGAGAAACTGAATTATCGAAAATTGTTTTGTCGGTGCGTTCCAAGACTGCTTTCTGACGATCACAAAACAAAAAGATTGGGCAGTGCTTTATTGTTTTGACTCGACACGATCATCCACACAGTCCAGACCTTGCACCCAGTGATTTTCACTTGTTTCGATACTTAAAGGAGTTCCTTGGTGGTCAACATTTTAACGACGAAGAAGAAGTGAAAACTGCAGTCGTGGATTGGGCTTCTTGACAGGCGGCAGATTTCTTTGAAGTCGGAATTCAAAAAATTGTTGAGCGGTATGACAAATGTTTAAACTTTAAACAAAATGGAAATTATGTAGAAAAGTAGATAAAAGTGTGTAGAATATAGAAAAAAATATATTTTAACGATATTTACAGTATTTTTCTTCTTATTAAAAAACGGACCTTATTTAAAAAATAGCTCTCGTATGTTAAACTTAATAGATTGTCCATCATTTGTTTTCTAACTAATTCTGTTTAGGACCAGGGTCTTAAAATGGTCACTTTTCGGTCACTCTCATTGAATTGGAAAAATTTCTGTCTTTATTATCTAATATTACGAAGAAATCAGTCCGCACTGTACTCGGCTAGAGATTGGTTCGGTTGAGCTTTTGTTTAAGTAAAATTCCGGCTCTTTCAGCAGGGTTTTATTTATGTCCCCAATTCCCTAATCTCTTAATTATTTAACTACTACTTAAGTAGAAATCAGTTGAAACCGGTTACTTTGTACTTGAATATTTGTAGTCTTGGGAAAAAGTGGAAAGACAAATTTTTATGACAACGGATACATAAATCATAAATTTAAGGATAATAAATTCTAGAGCTTTCATGTACAGTACCTTATGCATCTTTCATTAAATTTAGTTGTAAATGATGTTGCCAAAGTAATAGTTAATTGTACAAGATTTGTACACGTTTTTCTCTACATTTCCTTATAAATGGGACATACTAAATCATAATATCACTGGTTTAACATTGAAATCCGTAAGTAATATAAGATGGGAGAGCGGAATAAAAATATCAAATATTTTAATGGATTTTTTAAAACTCCTGTCAACTATACAGAACTATCATAAAAACATCATACCA
Source organism: Centruroides vittatus (assembly GCF_030686945.1). NCBI lineage: Eukaryota > Metazoa > Arthropoda > Arachnida > Scorpiones > Buthidae > Centruroides > Centruroides vittatus. The sequence goes on along the minus strand of NW_027122666.1, from coordinate 1,170,353 downwards.
GTAAATTCTTATCGGTTGGGTTAAGTCATAAATCTACTCATGATTGACATAATCAAGCGAGAGCGGCCAAATATCTAACAGGCAGGCGGCTAACAGCCTAGGACCGGTCCTGGATAGAATTGGAAACGTTATATGTGTGTAGCTTCCACCAGCTAAACCGGGTGAGGTTGGTGCTCTGTAAAGCGCATGCGCGAATGAGTATAATCCGGCTGTTGAAAAGCTGACAATACAGCGCTTCCATTCCGCCACTAATATTCGAATATACAATAGCAATCTTATCGTTTTTTTCACATATAGTATAGAAATTTGTAATAAAACACATAATGCGGTTATAATAAAATATTAATTTTAATTATATGAAAATAATCGCACAATATGTATTTAGTTTTTAGAAAATACAAGGGAAGCGCCTCTTAGCTGATTGCTGTCATGTTGCATTCAGCAGTGCCGGCAGACTATACAAAAGGAAAACACAAGCTATAAAAAGGGCATCATACATTGCTCAAAACGCTTCAAACTACGGATATATTCAAAATTTCAGGCGACTTCCGGTTGGTGCCAGCATGCTTCCAGCCAACTGTAAACGTGTTTTTCGGTGTTCGATGCTCCAGTAAACAGAATAACAGCCACCATGAGACTGGTAAGAGCTCTATTTTGCGTTGACAAGTTTAAATTTAATTTATTTGTTGATGAATAAACTTGAAACAAATTAAAATTCGGTTAGTACGTTAATAGAATGTTTTAATATTCTAGTGTAATTACTTGAGACATTACATAATTCGTTTTAAATAAAAAAGTAAAATAAAAATTAAAAATAAAAAATTGTTTTAGTCGTTAAAGTGTAATCTTAATTATTTAAAACTCCTGCGAAAATTTAAATAATCTTTATCTCTTTTTCTCTTTTCGAATATTCATTTTTCATTAAGCTGTTTTATTAAATAAGTTCGAAAGTAAATTTCACGTAACGTGGAAGTCCACATCATTCGCCATTTTTCTTGATTTCTCTCCCGATATCTCCGGCAGTCAGCGTTTGTGTTCTCTCGAAAACGCCAACAATTGCATTACTTCCGGAAGCAACTCACTGGCTCATTAATACTGAGATTTTCAATATGCCATATGATTTAACTTCAGATCAACCCTTCTACAAGGGGTCAGATCCAATAAGCTGACAGTTTCTCCATAATATGTCTCTACGTATTTATCAATCCTATTTTTTTTTAGGTCAGTTTATTATCAGAAATAACATCCAGGTCGTTGACTACATCGACAAAAGAAAAATTGCGATTATAAATTTTAAAAGTAATATAGAGTGGATATCTAATGGGATCAGAATGATAGATTACCGATTTATTCTAGGTTATAGTAAGGTAAAGATTTCTAAATGAAGATGAAGGCTTATCAAAATTATATTGAAGGTAGGTTTTTAATGAGTGTCGACTGTTACTTGATTATCATATTAGAGGATATGAGAATGAAACGGAAATAATTGCTCTTTTTGGATTAGGCTTCATTTTAAAGAATGACACAGTTAAAATGCACATTGATTTTCAATTAGTGGAAGAAAAACAAGATAGAAAATAGCCACAGTTACCGGTTTAATCTCTTTTATTTAAAACAATGGATAGTACCAAGTTCGGATTGAAATTCTGGAAAAAAAGTTTGTCAATGACAAATTTTATTTGTTGACAAGAAAAGGATATTTTATTATTAGCAGATAATTTCGCGTTAGATAAATCGGGGATTGAAGACCTATAACAATATATGAAGGAAATATGAGCAAATCTATTTTTAATGTTGTAGATAGCATAGGTTTGATTATATTGAATGATGTTCTTTGAGATTAAGTACGTTTTGGGAATAAAATGACAAAAAAATTCTCAAATAATTTTATTTAATTAGTTCTTATAGTTCTTATAATACTATTTTTGATTAATCTGATAATTAAATGAAAAGTTAGGGTTATCATTCCATTTTGACCAATATTTTTTATACAATCGGGTGGCTGAAGCAGTTAAGGAGTCAGTATACTAAGGGCCTATAGTTTAGGCTATACAACTGAGTTCTTTTCAATCGATCCTCTTTAAAATGTTTATATTTCCTAAGATTTTGCGTATTACTTTATATCACGTAAATTATTAAATCAATAGAATTTTCCACATGATTGCTATTATTATTTAAAAATTATATGAAATTCTCTAAAAAAGTACACTAAGTATCTGATTTTTCCATCGATCCTCAATTGATCCTTTGAATTCCATCGAACCCATTCAAAATTCCATTGACCTCAAGAGTCTATATCAAGCCCTGGACCAAGGTTCAGTCTACCACTCTGGGAAAAAACCTCAAGAATTTTTCAGGGTGGTCCTTCCGAATATGTAGGGCCCACCCTTCATCACTTGGCTGCCGGGCCGAATCCGTAATGGACTTGTTTTACGGGTTTGTCTTACGGAGCGGAAAAAGACAAAAAAAAAAAAAAAAAAAAAAAATCTAAAAACTTTTCGAAGGGTGGTCTGTTCAGGATATTTGTCATGTCCCACTGCACCACCGGCTGCTCCCGTTGTGGGCCTGGTTGCACTTAAAAAGGCCTTCTTAAAATCTACAATATGAAAAGAATCAAAATGAAGAAGCAGTATTCCTTAATTTTGGAAGTTGTGAGGAGTGTAATTTCTTATTTTTTACGTTAATCTTGTCATTGAAGTGAATTAAACTTGGGAGCTTTGTAAATAAATAACATGAAATACTATTAAAATAAAATAATAAATTTTAATTTAGTTGTCTTAAGTGGGTACTGCATCATTTTGTTTATTCTTTTCGTGTTTCAAAAATTGATTTATTGTAAAACGAATGCCAGATAGTATTTAAAATAATTAACGTTCTTGCAGCACAACGAAGATAGAGACATAAGGTCTAGTTCATTCCATTATAGAATAGTAAAAGTATAAGGAAATATTCTGATAATTCCTCTGATCTTGCTTTATCATTTCCTCTTACCGATATTCTGATAATCGTAAGAAGAGGAAATGACAAACTTTCCTTAAATAAAACGAATGAATATAGAATAATAATGAATTTAGTTGTGAAATATTAAACATTTTCTATTTATTTCCAGTTTTCCGGGTAATCAGAATAAAACTAGTAGTAGTAAATGGATCTTTTATTGTACTGCATTGTAAAGGCTTTTAATGGATAGCAGAAAGCTTTTATAATGATAATGAATGGGAAAGATAAATTGCGTAAGATTTGCACTACAAAACTTATCTTTGTTTTTAGAAGATATTATTAAAATGGCTACTCAAGAAAGAGTGGAAGGAAAGGGAAGAAAAGAAAAGCGATTCGAAAACATGTAGCAGTAGATAGGACTCGGCAAGGAGGTCGCATTAATCAGATATACGAAAGAAAATGATCCAACGAGTGCAATCCTCTACATGGTGGATGCAAGATAAAGTCAGAATGTCAGAAATAATTTTAAAATTTATTTTTTTTTCTTATTACGAAATTATAGAATTTATCATTATCTCGTAATTGGTTAACGTATAACTACATATAATTTTATTATATTAAAATTTGATTTATTTTTATTTAATTTCAGTTATAAAAATATTTTTATAACACTTAAATCTCACTTAAAACTTTGTTAAAACTTATCTAATGAATTGATACGAATAGAGTAAGCAGCTTACAATTTAGTTTTAGCTCAGGATAGAAAATATTTTTTAAATTTGATATTTTATGTAAAAAACAGTATCTGAAAAATTAAAATGTTATCCATATCTTTTGTTTTTCAGTGTTTTTGAGTCTACATTCATGATTGACCTGGATCCGCTTTTACCTCTTTCAGTTCCAACAATGAATACCTACTTTATAATTGTTAACATTTTGAATGTCTTTACCTATTGTTTAAGTATTTACAGTTTTATTATTGGATATCTTACATTTGCGACTGTAATAATGATTTATTTTTTACCTTGAATACAAATTACAATACAATAATTACAATATGCAATAATCGATTTCAGAATTTCAGTATTCTTATTTCATTTGTTCAAATATTTTCAGTAAGAAAATTCTTGCTATTCTGTATAATTTATTCGCATTTTTTCAATACTCTTATAGCCTGTCTGCTAAATCTATTCAAATTGATGAAACAAGACATTTTTACTTCTATAACTAATTGTTACTTCTGAGAGTATTCAAACCTTTAAAGAACATTATGAGCTCTTCAGTTACACTCAGAATAGTTGATTAAACTACAGTGTTTTATCAAATAGGCAAACTTTACAATACTTTACAATATTTTCGCCTTCCTAACCATTGTCGGCGTAACAAGAAATTGCACTTAGTCAATACTAACTGTGCCTATTTTAGGGAGATAGGATGACAGGATAGAATAGTACTCTCCGCGTCAAAGATTTTCTCTGCTGCTTTTAAAATTTCTTTTTAGGGCTCCATTAAATTTGCTTAGAATTGAACCTCGAATCCCAAGACGACAGAAAACAGTTTCCGTCGAAGTAAAATGTGTAAGTGACTATTAAATCCATAAATCACCTCTCCGGTAGTCCCGTACTTTCCCAATTATCGCCCAGGCTATAGAGTTTTGTTTACACACTTTTGTTTACAAATGCTCTTTTTCAACAAAAATGACATATTAAATCTGATAAAACTTGAAAAGCGTAAGTACTCGTAGCTGTAGAAAAATTACTATAATGTCACTCTATCTTCCCTACAATAGGCACAGTTGATATTGGCCAAGTTAAATCTCTCATACAAATTCTATATTTAAAAATTCGTTAAACATATTCGCCTTTGAATCTTTCATGAAGTAAAAGAAACATAAATTTAAATGGTCTACTATCTGATGAAATTATCTTCTGGAACATAGAAAAATAGATTTGATAAGATTTTTAATTTTTGCTTGTATTATTTTTGCTTGTACAGTTGCACCATCGGTGAAACTGTACAAGCAAAAATAATGTATATACTAGACAATGTACTGTGTATGTTTCGAGGTATCCTGGAATACTATCCACATCGTGCACATCAAGTATTCATTTTCCTGTTCTGTAACGCACGTGATTGAAATGGATGAAACTTCCATGTATTGATATAACATTCTATGCATTTCCATGTAACATGTTTAATCCAAACTTCCAATCGTTTTATTTCATCATTCACAGTTAATTAAGTGAAATGATTTCTAAAATCATTACATTCAAAACAGCAATGCCTACCGTAATCACTCATGGGCATAGCTCATGAGCGATAGAAAAAAAAAATAAAAAATAAATTTCAAAGGTCCACTATCTGATGAAATTATTTTCTGAAATATGTTTTTCGTATAATGCTATTATAATTCTGGATAATTGTAAATTCTCATCCACACGCGTACTAATTAATGTTTTAGTTAGTAGTAAGCTTATCCTTTGAAAGTATTAATGATTCAGATATAGTTTTAAAATTTTATTTTTAAAAATCAAATTTAAAGAAAAAAATTCAAAACTTATATCAAACCCATTATGGAGAGAACATTTTTCTATTTCAGAAGATAATTTCATCGGTTAGTGGACCATTTAAATTTATGTTTTTTCTATTTCATGAAAGATTCAAAGGAGAATATGTTTAATGAAGTTTTAAATATATCATTTGAAAATATTTTCTGATGTTTTATTGAATAAATTCTTCATAATTTAAAAATTATTGACCCAAAAATATCCACAGAATTGTATTTAATATAATGATTCCGGAAGTTCAGATTAAGAGGAAAAAAATCCTTTAAACAAAAACTTTATTGTACTGTACTGTATTTCAATCATGCATTTATCTTTTAAAGCTTATGATGTTTGATATTATAAAATGTATTGTTTATTCTATAAATGAAATACAATACAGTATATACATTTTATTTTAGGAAATTTAGGATATTTACACAATTTATTCAGACTCTTCTTTTATTTGAACTGAGGAAAAATTTTCTTAAGATATTTTATAACCTACTTTATTTATAACCAGTAGTAATATTTAAAAAAATCGATAGACTAATTTAAATTCATACACAGTACAGTATAATGCAGGTAATTAAAACAAAATAACGCGTGCATGTGCGTGCGAGCCAGCTAAAATATTTCATTATTTTACTTATAACTGTTTACATATCAATCAGCTTGTGTATGTTGTAGTACACGTCATCCTAATAATTTTCAAATATGTTTAATTTTTATTTTGAGAAAAATTACATCAAGAACCTTTACTTTGACAGACTGTCAATACTCTGTCTGAACTAAAATTTGACATAAAGAACTGTATCAAAGTCTAACGATTTTCCCCTTAAATTGATAGACCTTATGCCTATTAATTTAATGCAAAAAATGAGATGAATGCAAAATTTTGAAAGCATAATTTTAGCTGTCATAACTAAGCACTCATCTCATTTATATAATTATGTTTAATGAATATATTAAAGGTTGGTTGTCATTAATTACTACGGGGAAAGGACAGCCTCCCTGAGATTGTTTTTTTATTTTTGCTTTCTTTTGCCCTGTAGGATGTTGTTTCCATATTCATCATGAATTAGTTTAGGGTAGTGAGGAGGTTTTTCGACCACCCAGGCTTAGAAACGTACGTTCGAAGCACTAAATAGAGAAGATTAATAGAAATAATAGTTTATTTTTTATACTAAGCCTTTCATAACGATTTCAAGTACCTATTTATATTGATAATTTCTTACTTAAGTATTTTTCATTAACTTAATTTTAAGCATCATTTTAGTACAAGAAATGTAGTGAAAATCATAATATAGTATAAAGTATAAAGTAGTAAAGTAGTTATAGGTTAACATTTATATTTAAAAAAAATATACGCATATTCACAAATTGTTTTTAAATTACAATTATAAACCGTTAGGAATAGTTACAAGAATTATTTTTAGAAATTATTTAAAAATATATATACTAACAAGCAATTTTTTTGTAGTCACGATTTGTCAATGTCCTTTATAATTCAACCCTGAAGGCTAAAGTGTAAGAGATTTGTGATAAAGACATTTAACCGAATAATGAGGTGTACATTCTAGAATTACTCTAAACACTGTATCAATTTCACTTTAGAATGTTTTTCATTAAAACGAAAATCAACTGTATTTCTATAATAACTTTTCTGTAATAGCAAAGTAGCTTCGAATTTCAATTAATTATTTGTTGGTGACACCACCCTTTATCAAAACCTGTTATAAATATATTAATAGCGTTCAGTATCTTAGGGCCGTGCAAAAAATAATACGTATACAGTTTTTGAGTCGCTTTTATATCCCTCCCTCCCTGTTTGTGCACAATAATGTATTGTAGCTTTTTGCAAACTACCCTTTAATTAAGTGTACAGTAGTTCATGGGCACTCCTGACATTGAAGAAATGACTAAAAAAGTTCTGCAAATATTTTTCTAATTGATAATTTATTGATATGACTAATAAGCAAGCTGATAAGAACAAATTCGTATGCCACTAATACTATTAAAAAAGTCTTCGACCCCTTCCCTCCCTATCGTGTATAATCATGTATTGTACTATATCGAGACTCCTCCCTTAAATTTTACATCTAATTAACGAATTAGGTTATTGTGGACTTAATTGAATATTTAAGGTACTGGACATGAAACAACTCAAATTTCCACATTTTATAAATAAAATTCTTCCCAAAATTTTATTTACGTTTATTATATCATAATACTTTTTGCCCAATACCTTAATATTTTACCTAATATTTGCAAAAATAGTATATCAAAAATTAATACACCATTATAAAAAAACATTTTTATTTAAGAAAATATAAAAAATTTCCATGTAATAAATGCTCTTTAAGGTAAAGGTTTATTTGCACCCTCCGTACGCACCAACATTGTACTCAGTTATTACCTGTTTGGTCCTTTCAATAGACACATCCAGAAACAGTGTTTAACGAGGTTAAACAGGTTGTGTCATCTTACACAGTGGCACATCCAGGACTTTAAAAATATGGCTCCTTTGGGGTGCCTGTTGTTGTTTTTAGAAAATATTACTCAATCACCTTAGAATTCTTTTGTAGCTTAATCTTACCTAAATGAAGTCATGTGATATGCTTTATTATATTCATTGTTATTTTAAAGTAACAAAACTGATTGCTTTGATGTCGAGGGGTGCCACAGCTCCATATGCACCCTCACTGATCTTAGAGCTCCATTAAGGTGAACCAAAATGCTTGTAATCACACTGGAAACAGTTACTTTAAGCAACATTTTATTTTATCGTTTATTTAATTAATTGCTTTGATATTAATTAAGTTTTTGATATTAAATCTGTAGAAATTTCTTCACTACGAATGGATTTCAAAAATGTATTTGATATATTTGATATTAATCGCAACCTAATTAAGAATTCTTAGCATAAGTATCGATGTAAAGATTTTACAATAAATTTATTTTACTACTTAGAAATTTATATCAGTAATTAACATATTGAAAGTTTCAAAGATTAAAATAATATCTTATCAACTTGTACTTTAATAGAGTCAATATACTTAATCCAGGCTAAATATTAAATTTAATTAATTGGTGTTGACAACATTTATATAATCAATATACATGCATTGGTGATTCACCAAGCATTTCACACGAACCTTCAATAATGGCCACCTCTAAACGCCGGCCATATTTTCAGGAACGTTTATTTTCGAAATGTTTACAAAATAACTTTCAAGCAGCGGTCATTTTCTATGTTTCCGTCAGTGACCGTTGTTCACAGGTTTCACTGTGTTAATATTGTTAAAATAATAATAATAATTTCAGTTATAATAATATCCAGTAAGAGTAATAATGACGTTATTTTGTGAAATAAAATATGTAAACACAGTAGAGTCTGGTTAATCCGGTCTCTTCATTATCTGCCATACCCTCCATTGTGATCACCCATGCCCTTCATGAAAATATTAGCCATGTCCGTATGTTGATTTCCTGTTTACTCAGGTTTTATTTCTGTGTAGAATATTGCATTTCAGTGTACCATATTATTTATTTGGCTGCCTCCAAAAAAACTCGATACCAGAAAACTATGGGTGTCATCATTCAATGTAATCCGTTATAATCCGATATCTTTCTGCGCAAGGAATGGCCGGATTAGCGAAAATGTAATATATTATTAGTTGAAATATGAAAAATTTATAAAATGAGGTACTTGATTAACATTAAAATAATGTCACGCTTCCAGAAAACCGAAAATATTTTTTTATTTAGAAACTGAGATGTGAGACATTGAAAGCTAAAGATAGCCTGAAAGCTGAGAATTTAAATTATAAACTACATAATTTTAATTGAATAAAAATACATGTTTTAGACTATTTTTAGAAGAAAATATCTGTTTGTTTGAACAAACAAATAATAGATTTTTCTATTAAATACTTTGCTTTAGGACATTTTGGAAAAAAAAATATATATGTATATATTAGCAGGTAGGCCCGGCGTTGCTCGGGCAAAAGTAACGATAGCGAAGATTAAGATTATTACGTTATAGTCACAAAAGAAAGAGAGTAATTTCATCAACAAACTAAGTATTTCTAAAGAAAGATCGAATTTGAAAATCGAATGTTCTAATATTGTTCGATTTTCACGACGTGTTCTGATTTTATCGTTCGATTTTCATCGAATGTTCTAAAGAAGAAAAGTCGAGAAAAACCGAACTAATCTGTTTAAATTTGAAAATCGAATATGCTCTAACATATTACTCTATTTATTTTTTTTTTCTCCAGCGCCCGTTTCTTCTCCATCTGCGTCTTGCACGTCGCTTTCTCTTAACACTTTTATTGTTACGTAACACTTTCATTGTTGATGGAAGTGTTAAGCCTTAATCCTGTCCCTCTCCCCGTGGGGAGGAATTTCGAAAAATCCCTTCATAGTGTGCGTTCTCGTGACGTAACCTAACTATATACCAAATTTCAACTTTCAACTCTTAACCGTTTGGGCTCTTAACATTTCCATTGTTACGTAATTCCTCCATTGTTAACACTTCCATTGTTGACACTTCCATTGTTACTTCACACTTCCATTGTTACTTCACACTTCCATTGTTACTTAACACTTCCATTGTTGATGGAAGTGTTAAGATTTAATCCTGTCCCTCTCCCCCGTGGGGAGGAATTTCGAAAAACCCCTTCTTAGTGTGCGTTCTCGTGACGTACCCTAACTGTGTACCAAATTTCAACTTTCAACTCTTAACCGTTTGGGCTCTGCACTGATTATTATTATTATTATTATCAACTCGTCTCGATTATATATATAGATTATCAACTCGTCTCGATTATATAGATATATCTGTATTTAATGTTTATTACACTAAAATTTATAGTTTTTTAGTAAATAAATTAAGTATTAATAAAATCTACTCTTTTAATATTAGGATCCTTTATGTAGATTGATGTTATTTAAATTTTGGTGATTAAAGGTTCAGGGGTGGAGAGATAGAGGGGTGTACAGTAATGCCATAGCCTCGTTATTAGCAATTTTACTTTTCTTTTTGCTTCTGTAAAACTCGTCTCTACCCTAAAAACAAGCTTTTTGGCATTTTTTAATAATTAATAATATAAAAAGATTTTTAAAAATTTCATGGCGCCACACACAATTTTATCCTTGCCGGGAAATTTACGCAACTCATTGTTGAAAATTCTTTTAAAAGTTTCAAATTAAAGAGCAAAATTACTTTTATTTTAACAAATTATTCAAAATTAGAACAGAATAGATGCAAAAAGTTTTTAAAAATTTATACTTTTAAAAGAAAAAAGAATGGCTGATTATTTTAATAAATTTTTCGCTAACATGTCTTTAGTTCTATATAATTCAAATCAACGAGCATCCTGTAGGCTAATCCTTTAAATATTAATTAAAATAGAGAAAAGTTGATAGGAAAATTTTCAAGAGGAAAAAGTTTTTAAAAACTCAGAAGGTCAAGTTTAAAAAAATTAATTATTTTTCCATAAACTTGACCTCTTGTATCATATATTACTTTACCTAAAGCAAATTAGTTTCTTTCACTCGGCTGATGTTATCACAGTAAATTTATATTGAAAAGAGGTTAAATAAATAAATAAATTTATAATTCTGTCCTATATACATTTTTTTACCCCATAAAATAAACCAAAAAAATCTCAAACATGGTCGTTATCGTTCTTAAAATTTGAATTTATTTGAATCATTGCATTAAAATTTGCAAATTAATGTTATAACATGAATTAAAGTTCATTAAATAACTGGATGAACTATTTAAAACTTAACAGCAGAGGTTCTAACCTTTTTCTCTGTATAGATTGGTAGAGTAATGTGTCTTTCTTCTGTACCCTTGTGCTTACGCGTACTATACCTAGGAGATCTTACCATGTAAAAAAAAAGCCAAAAATATTCTCCAAAAATGATTTTTTTAAACCAAATTTACTAGGAAATCTGAAAATGTAGAGCCTTGGTGGGGGTCTCGGTCTGAGGTCCGAAAAATCGACGTTTGAACAGACAGCACCGGAAAAATCAGCAGAAAAAAATATAGGTCATTACTTGAGTAACATTGTTCAATTACACTTTATATCTCTTCGCAGACTGCATTTCTTAATAACTATACACACTCAGAACACCTTGTAAAAGTGCAGCCGTAACCAAGTGTAACGATACATGCGTTTTGAAACGTTTTTAAAAGGATATTTTTTTAAAAACGTTCCAAAACGCATGTATCGTTAATACAAATTCTCTCAGAATTCGATTTCCGTTTATTCTTGATAAAGGTCATTAAATATGACCGAAAACGATCGAATTTGGTAATAAATACGGCTGCACTATTACAAGGTGTTCTGTGTGTATAGTTATTACACTTTATGAAAGTTGTAATGAACTCAATGTTAATTAAAGCTAATTTTAATTAAGAATAGATAAATATTTATGAAACTTTTATATTATATTTAATTGCTGAAAAGTCTATAAGCATTTAATATACCACTTTTTATTAGTACAAGTTGTACAGTAAGAGGAAAATATCATCTTTTATACCTTTGGGCGCTTCTACGGAAGTAGTATAATGAACCTATAGTAAATGTTATTAAACTATTATTCATCTTTTATTTTTTAAATTAAAAAAAAATTAATTATTAATTTTTAAATAAGAAAATGTGTCGCAAAAAGATAAATAATTATCAGCAGAATGCTGTGAATAAAGTAGAATTTGAGTTTAAAACCGTGTTTATAAGGGACATAACAGCACAGGAAACAATATATGAAAAGTACTTAAAATTATTTTAAATAAAATTTACTTATAAATGTTAAAAAAAAACTTAATAAAAAGCAGATCTGATATGAGAATACGTGAATATTTAACTTTATGAACTTCACTTTTATATGACATGAATTTCACGTTGAAGTGTCAATAACTTGTCGAAATTCAATACTTTTCCAGGTTATGGTCATTGGACTATTTCTATAAATGTAGATTTTTTTCTCCATACAAACGAACATTTGGCGTTGCCAATTAAAAATACAAAGTTTTCATCTATTGAGGACGAATAGGAAATATGATATAAAAAACAGCAATAAATTAAACTATATATTCTATATATAAGGGTAAAACTAAGCAAAGTAAGCAGGTCTCAGTGGGTGGAAATTAAATAAGTTAAGCGTTCTGTAAGGATATAAAGACATAATATTCAGTAATACGAGGGATTACTAAATAAATATAGTGAGGTGAGTTTTTTAATTGAAATTTAATATCATAAAATACATTTTATTTATAAAATATTATAGAATAAAAAGCTAATTATAGTGCTGCTTATAGAATTGAAGGTTAGGTTGTTTTTAAATTTATATTAATTACTTAAAATATGTATTTTAAATAATAAAATAATTATTGTTATTTTAATAAGTAACATTAAATTAAATTCCTGTTAATCTTTAAAATGAAGTTAAAAAGATTGCAAAAAATCTAAGATTTTTATATTAAAATAAATATTTAATATAATTTAATCACTGTAAATAATCGCCTTAAATATAGATAATAAATAATTCTTGATATTAATTTTTCAGACCATGAGGTTATTCCTGATTTCTTGTCTGGTTTTGTACCTCGTCACACCATCATTAGGAAAAGGCCATTTAATAAAACTTTTAAAAGCTAAAAAACATTTAAAATATATTCTTCCATTCTTGTTAGTCAAAGCGATGAATAAACCAAAAATAATTCCTGTACCAGTACCGATACCGATACCTGTCGATAAATCACACCTTACGTGAGTATGATATATTTTATGAATTTATACATAACATATAATGTATTAATGAAGGCAATTTTTTATGTAGGATGCTTAAGAGTTCACTGTTATCCAGATCTCCCTCTAGTTTTGATGTCGGTTGGAAGTTTCATAAAGAACCTTTGATACCTATTGTGCCTCCTATAGAAGCATGGGCACCTAAAAAAGAAATAATCATTATTGCCAAATCGAAGAAAGAAATTCCGGAAGAATGGGATAATGATAAATGGGAAGAAGAAGAAGAAAAATGGGATGAAGAGAAATGGGAAAATATAAAGTGGAAAGATGAAAAACCAAAAGTAGAAAAATGGAAAGGATGGAAAAAGATATAAAAATATTAATGTATATAATTATTCTAGTTAAAATTTAACTTAACAAACATATTTTCATGTCATCAACTAATACATTTATTATTGCATCTTTCATTAATAACGAATACGTATGAACGGTCATAAATAATCTATTTTGTATTTATATTATACCAATAATAAAATTTTATATTCTTTTTTTTAAATTTTAATTAATTTATTTTTTACTCTTTTTGGTCTGTGGACACAAAGAGGGCATTTTAATCATACGCGTCATGGGTTCGACCAGACCCACAATGTCACAAGTGTGGGATAGGCCTAAGATATCCAAGACAGATCGCCCATGAAAAATTTTTGGGTTCTTTCGATCGTCTAGATTAGATCCTGGTACCCCATCAAAGTGGTCGAGTGGATAAACATTAATAGTTGGTCGGGGTTTGCGCCCTTTAAAGCCTGATGGTTTACAGTGTTCCGGGTTTACTTGTTTACTTCATATGTCTAACATCTAAATAAGAGCCAATTTCCCATAAAAAATCTTTCCGTAAAGCATCCCCGCTTGGCAGATCGCCATGTGTCGCGTTGCAGTACTCATCAATCATAGTCTAATCAATATATTGTATACTTTATTTTGCCAAAGATTTTCTAAAAATATATATACTAGTAGTTTACAGAATTTTAAAAAAATCCGTGAATATTTTATAGAAGAAATTCAAATTAGTTTCAATGATCACAGATGGGTAATAAATCCTTTCTTGAAAAAAATGTGCCCACTTGACCACAATTAAAACAAATATGAAAGAAAAACTAATTAAAATATCCGGCGAAAGAATGTTACAGATTGAGCTTCTTTTCATAGGGTTTAGATAAATTTTTGGTGGAAATACATCAAGTTATGAATAAAATAATAAAAGTAATGGTATCATTTATGTGAATTAATTTCCTTTTCTATGGATACAATTAAAATAAAATATAGAAATAAAGTCATTTTCAAGATAGTCCATCATATGTGTGTCAAATACACAGCCAATACCTAATGAAAAATAAACACATGTATTCCATTATTATATATTTTTATATTATTTTATGTTCTCTGTGAATCACTTTTTTTCATAGTGTTTATGTTCCTCTATAATAAATGCTTAATATAAAATAAAAATTCATTTTTTTATTAAATAAAAGAAACACATTAACAATTTACTAATTAATTTTGTAAGTTTTGAAATAGTTTTATTGGGCTGCAATTTGAAAAATTGTAGACCTATAAATTCCCCACTGTCGTCCGTCCGTCCGTCTGTCAGTCTGTCTTTTCTTAATCTTGAGAACGGTGTTATATGAAATCCGAGACCAGATGTGGAAGCCTTAGGAGAAGGAGGCCCGGATTAACTATATATGAACATCCGATATAAACCGGAAATTATGCTATTTCAATTCAAATATTTTCCCTGAAAGCAATCAATAGATGAATGGCACGACTCTATTGTGAAAGAAACGTATGATGTACAGAGGCAAGCCACTACTAATTTTAGGTGGCGAGTATATATTTTAAATAAAATAAATTAAAAATACAATTAAAAAATTGCAGCTCAGCATTGCGACGATGTCACAATAAATAATTGCCCGTTCAAATTTTAAATTTAATTATAAAAAACAATATAAATTTTGATCCTTACCGCGCCGCATGTGTGCATCCTCCTTAAAATGTAATTTCTGGATCTAAAATTTATAACAAAGAAAATTATTATTAAATAGATTTTTCTGTTTTAGAAGACGTATGAAAATTTCTTTTAATTGTGTTGTATGAATAATTCGTTATAGAGATTCTTTTTATGGCCATGAATGACCAGAATCGAGTCTCTTTGCGTTTTTTCAAGCGTAGTTTGAATAGAGACAATGCTTCTCATTGAACGCTACTGATATCATAAATGTATGCAATCCAATCCATTTAGATTGCAGTCATTCACTGTAGTAGTCTATTGTACATTTGTACCATGAAGTCATAATGAGTATCCATTACTTATAAATAATAGTTTACAACTATTATTACTCAGTCCAGTTCATTTAGATATCTATTGTTTATTACAAGTTACTTGTTGGGCTGCAATTTGAATTTGATGTATATACCTGTACATTCTCACTGGCTGCTTGTCCTTCGTTAATCTCGAGAACGGAGTGAGTTGAAAATCGAGATCAGATATGAAAAGCTTAGAAGTCGAAGGTTCCGATTTACTATATACGAACTTCCAGTTTGGACAGGAAGTCGCGCGATTTTAATTCAAAATTTTTATTTAAATTAAAATATGATTAAAAACTGCATCTTGGCATTGTAACGATGTCACAAATAATGGGAATTTTTTTAATCAATATTTAGAGTGGTTTCCATGGTTTGTTGGTTTGTTCTTTATACAAATCTTTATTCTTAAACCTATATGGACCAAAGTTTGTGTGAGTATTATTGACGTCCTTGAATCGATACCAAGTTATCCATTACCTCAAAATATTGGGGGGTAGTATATAGCTTCCTCATACGACTTGCTGCTTTTACATATAGCTCCATATGTTGGCAAAAATCATAAATAAATGCTGATTGTTGTTTGTTTGCCTGTCGATACCTGCCGACTAGCTTCATGCCTGCCTAAAGGCATTATTCACCGTGGAATCACGTTAAAAAGTTATCCTTTTCAATGAATATTAGAATCAATCTATTAGAAAGCAGTGGCCCTATTCTCGTCATCGTCTCTCGTCTTTCACAAGCCGGTCGCTGATTGGCTAATCATTTGTTTACGTCTCGAGAGATCATCGCGTCTCTCTAAACGCGGTTCCGGACAACTTTTTCTCTCTTCGCTTCTTTCGTTTATCAGAGAAGAGCGGATGGTTGTCTTTCGACCGGTCTTTCGTCTTTCGCCTCGATTTCGTTAGAGATCTACAAACAATTTTTGAAAGTTGTATATAATATTTTCAATGTCGATACTTCTGATATTTTACCCGTAATATCAAGTAAATATTATGTACTAAAATCGTTTTATCTATATACAGTAGGAAGCAAGTATTTTTATTTCTATATTAAAAATGTTTTGATATGCAGTTTGTTTTCCGAAATTCGAACCTCTTCCCATGTATGTAAGATGGCTTCTAGATGCTACCAGGAATGCACTGAGGCTTTCTTCCGTAAGAATTCTCATCGATGCCTGTAGACAAATCATTGATTCTCGCAAGAAATCTAATGTAAGTAAATACTCGTCAATTTAAAATATTTCGAAATGAAATTAATTTAATCTTTTAGATTAGTATAATCCACCCGATCTATTGCAAACTTTATTGAATGCAGAAGGCGACTCGAGTCTTCAAATGAAAAAAACTTAGCACTGATTCTATAATAGCCAATGTAGTAGGATTTATGGTTGCTGGGTAGTATTTTCTTCATATTATTTTCACATTACAAACTAAAAATATAACTTGTTAGTGTTTTTCTGCATTTTAACAGCTATGAGACGACTAGTATATCATTAGCGTGGTGCATACATTATGTATCCCATTATCCTGAAGTTCAGGACAAAATGCGCAAAGAAATTAATGATAATGTTAAAAAAAGTGTAACTACAAATTTTTATAAGTATTCTTTGTCTTTATGAAATTTTACAAAATAAAATCACTAATTTAATACGTGCTTTTTCAATCTTTAAAGGATGATATTCAATATTCAGATTTGATGAACTTTAAATACATGGATCAAGTATTATCAGAAACATTACGTATATCACCACTATCACCGATGTAATATACATTTTTAATGCTCTTAATTCAAATCTCCAATTTGTGTTAATAAATTTCCTGAATTTATTAGAGTTATCAATAGAATTTGTGCCGAAGATTTTAAATATAAAGATATAACTATACCAAAAGGAGCCATCTTAATTGTCGGCTCGCCCATTCTTCAACAGCATACTGATTACTGGCACGAACTGGAAAAATTTGATCCCGAAAGGTAAAAGAATGATAACAGAAATAAGCAGAATGCTAATTTTTGAGCTGAATGTTAAATGATATTTACAGATTTTCTGCAGAAAATCATATTGATCCGTATATTTATCAACCTTTCGGCGCCGGTCCCAGAATTTGTATTGGTATGAGATTAGCACAAATAATCGTAAAATTAACTCTGGCAAATCTTATTAGATCATACAGATTGGAACCATACGGGAATTTGGTAAGTCCATTATCGTATATATTAGGGCTTAATTTCTCATATTACTTGTTTTTAATGATGAAATCATATTTTTCATAGGACATTGAACAAGAAAATTTCTTATTTTTTTCCTTTCCTAAAAATGGTGTTATTGTCAAAGCAATTCCATTAATGTCGTAATTCAACGAGAGTTTATTATTCGGAAAATATTTTAACTTTCTCTCTATATTTAGTTAGTTTAATACAGAGGATGTCAAGAGATAAGGTAAGCCGGTCAGGAGGTAACATAATACCTTAAGAGAAGTAAATAATATATAGAAAAATTTACTTGTATTTGCTTTAGTTTAGTAAAGATAGCATTTTGATTATTTTAATTATTAACAATTGAACAACAAACAGATACATATTTTATGTTAACAAGACAAAAAGTATTCCATCAAAACGAGTTGCTTGAAAATGTTTGGTAATAAACTAATAAAGCAAATTTTCAAAGCTGCAACCTCTTTCATTAAGCATGTCGCAGCACGCGGACGAATGAATGTTGAATGATGTCCAACAGCTGGGTGCTGTATATATTCGTTTTTTTTTTTTTTTTTTAAATTGAATCTAATAAATTTAACCCGTAATAGTTAAATTTGCCGAAAATGTGACGAAGAATATCGAAGGTGAAGAACGACAATGGTCTCAATCCACAGTCAAGTGGAAATAGGAGACGATCCCATATCACGTCGAAACCTTATTTTAAATTAACTGCATTATTTCGTGAAGTGATAGAATTTTCAACAGAAGTCCGATTTCCTAAGTTTTGAGTAAAACGAGCTAAGAGCTAAGTTTTGAAGTAAAACGTAACAATTCACAGTAAAATGATATTTCTATATAATTCATAATTACTGCAATGCTTGAATTTGAATTATATATGGATTCGTGAATAAGACCATTTATATACTATAACAACTCTAGAAAATCAGACACCACGTGTGTCCAAATATCACAATCGAAGCAAGCAGTAAGATAAACAAAAAAAATTTTCTAAAATTTAAATACATATACAATTGTTTATACGCTTATCTCTTTCCTCTATCTCAAACGTAATTTAAAAGCTTCTATTAATCCTCTAAAAAGTATTTAAACACATTATTATTTAAATCATATTTATAATTGTAATTATAAATAGATCTGAAAGGTTTTCAATGTAAACCTAGACCTAAATAATTGAAAATATTGATAAAGCATAAATCCTTCAAACAAACAGTGCCTCGATTGGATTAGTTGTTGCTCTTCTTGAGATATATTATTTATGTTTCTTGACAGCCATTTAATTTAATTATATTTCAGTTTCTATAAATTTTGCTCAGAGTTAATTTGATGCTAAAGATGATTGGTTTTAAAACATAGCTTCATATTAATTTACATACAGGCGTACAAATACTTCATCTCGTCTCTATATAATTTATATCTTTTTTTGACAGTTGTCAAAAAAAGATATAAATTATATAGACAAAGTCATTAAGCTTGTTTGAGACTACGTATCTCTCAGATACATAAAGACTTCTAAATAACATGATTATAAACTTTTAAAATAAGTACTAATAATTATATGTAAATATAATATAGCTTTTATTTACAAGGATTATACAAAACAAAAATCTGTTCTTAGTAATTGTTTAAAATGAAATGTTTTTAATGTTTTGCTTATATGAAGTAGCATACTGTCAAACAAGTTTTAAATTCTTAATAAATATTTTATTTTACATAAAATAGAAATAATACAAAATATCCTGTGAAATTTTTCTCGGTTTAATCGTCCAAAAAGTGCCAATTTTTATCAGTGATATTTTATATATAATTACTTTTGTTGAAAAATTATGCAGAAAACTGACTCTTGATATGTGCTCTTTATTTTCTAAGACTAAAATAATTTTATTTATTTGTTTGAAAGACGAACAATTAAATACAAGTTATATAGACACTTTCAAATTCCAAAACAAAGCTAAATTTTCCTCCCATAATTGACTGAATAATTGTTATAACATAATGCAATCTACTAGAGAAATAGTGATATAAACACACAACTGCAGTTTATGAATTATAGGCATTAAAACAAAAATTTCTAGAGCATTTTTCACACCGAACGTTTAATGCGACAGTGAGTGAGAAGTGGCTAGACCTAATTAGTAAAGGTAACTAACTACTTTACAAACACGTTTATGCAAATGAATTTTAAAAGGGAAATTAAAAAGAATAAGAAAACTCTTGACTGTGTTTCGGAAAATCTAGCGAAAAACTACGCCTACAAGATAAATTTAGAAAGCTCACGCGACAGTAATGAGAGGTGATGTGACCGAAAGCAAGAACTTTTCTCGATGAAGTCTGAAAAATTGAAATAATTTCTCTGTTTGCGAGAGTATCGTAGCACGCTTCCGAGGACATTCCAAGTAGTGCTTAACGAAGAAAATGAAAAGCTTCGCTTAAAAAGACAGTCCTAGAGAGTAAGGCAAAAAAAGGACAAATAGTAAACTTGCAACAGAACAAAACACAAAAGCACGAACGCATCAGTTAGAACCTCTGAAGAGAGCTCTTCGAATGAAGACAATCATTCGAATTATACTGCAGAGAACCCGATCTGAATTACGGATTCCGTCGCGCCGGTTCGTCACACAGAAACTCGGATAACCAAATATCGTAACAAAAAAAACTTTAATATCTAATCCCACTTTTGGACTCCACCATTTCACCACTCTCTCTCTCTCTACCGTCCTACTACCTATTCTGACTGTCCCTTTTCCCGTCTTTCCTCCTTTCTTTTTTATGGCTCTTTGTCTACATTTCTTATTACCCTTTACGACTGCGAGCAAATGGATTGCACATGGACCGACAAAACCGCAGTTGAGGGAGGTCCAATCACTACATGAAGTTATATTGTATCTTAAATTATAGAAAAAAATGAATAATTACTGGTCCAGAATTTCATTACTTTGATCTGACATTCAAAGTTTCGTTTGGCAACTGTGCTTTTCGATATTTCCTCCGAACATGATAATCCAATATTGTGTTAGATTATAGAAAGTTACCAGACAGAGAAAGTGAACAACCATGTCACAATCGAACTATTTATTACGGCTATAATTATTAACTATATCACAGTAATCGAATCTTCAATTAACTTTTACTTTTTATAATTCTGATGTCAATCCAGAGTAATTTTTATTAATTTGCGTGGAAAAGTGTAATACACCACGAATTGTGAGTGAAATGAAATAGAAATACAACTAGCTTCCACGAAGCCCTAACAGTTGTGGCGGTACAATTGATGAAATCGAGTTTACGGTTCCTTCAAGGCAATAGAATTTCTCTTACTACACTATTTTTCAGATAAATATTAATCTAGAAAAATTAGTGATTTTTACAAGTTTTAGGATTTCTCGAATCTTGCAGCTCTTTAATACTCGAAAATATCGAAGTGACGCTCTCTATCAACTGCAAAAGAAAATTGTTTGAATTTTGAGAATTTCATAAGTTCGATCTAAAAACTCACCTGATATGTGGTAACTTTCTTGAATACGAAATCCAAACATTTCATTCCTCGAGCTGGTCCATCCAATAATTTTAAGGAACAAATTAACTGGAAATATATTTACAATATTTAAATATGTCTTAAAAGTGAAGTTCGTCTTTAATAATTTGTAAAAGTAAAAAAATTATATAAAATAAAAATTTAAAAATTTGGCTCAACGCCATTTAATTTTTTTTTAAATATTCAAATATTACGAATGTATAAAGTAAAAATTTTCGTTTTCGTATTGCTTTTCGTCGTTCACATCAATGACAGTCCAAAATAATAATTTTCACATACGGGGTTTT
Source organism: Centruroides vittatus (assembly GCF_030686945.1). NCBI lineage: Eukaryota > Metazoa > Arthropoda > Arachnida > Scorpiones > Buthidae > Centruroides > Centruroides vittatus. Next base: position 1,148,710 of record NW_027122666.1, on the reverse strand, counting down.
CTTTGAGGCTCCGCCTCTGCAATATAACGCAAATGGAAATAGCAATCTCTGAAAATTTTTGCCAATATCAGAATATAATAGATAAAGTAAAAATTTCACTTTATGTATTATGTATGCCTGCGTCGGACCTTTCGACTTGTAAGGCCTGATGCAGGCATCGAGGCATACTAAATTACAAATAAAAATAATAATATACTGAATATTATACTGTGAAAATATAAAATACATATAAAAGAATTTATATTGTTAATTTAAATTAATTTAAATGATTGCTAGGGGCACTCCTGATGGCCGTTTTAGGCATACCGTGACAGAAAAAAGAAATAAAAAGACTGCCCATTTTTTTAGCTTTATATAGTAGATATTGAATTTTGAACCTGGTTACATGATGAACTACAAATTAGCCAGTTATAAGTGCACCCAATAGATAATTTGTCATTGTAAAAATCAAATGTTAAAAAAAGAACATATGGGTACATAACATAATTCATAACATAATTTCATATGGGTGTAGAGTTTATGAATAAAAACTATCGTTATTATTCATAAACTCTACACCCAAATCAAATTATAATATCTGTACTAGGGTTTTTTAAACCTACTTATTAGTTTTTTAAATTTTTGCTCATTATGGTATGTCACAAATGGTCAATAATCAATACGTAGCTTATTTGTGGCAGGACTCTGAAAATTCTTTACTTGTCAGAACCTGTAATATCTGAAATAATTGTGCTTATGCTGTCTTAATTTTTAAACATGCCCAGTAGCTTCAATAACTGCGAAATGCCAGGTTGTGCAAATTGGGCAAGGATACAAACGAGTACGAAGTCTGCAAGCATGGGCGTAGCCAGAAAGGGGCATGGGTGGGCACGCCCCCCAGTTAACCTGGTGTCCCTCACCAGAAAATTACAGCGCTGCCCCCAGTTAACCTGGTGCCCTCCTCAGAAAAGTGCAGCCTCTACTAGGCCCCCATAACAAAACCCTGGCTACACCAATGTCTGCAAGTATGAAGTTTTTCTTCATAACCTGATTATTAAAGATAAACGAACTGCCGAATTATTGGGCCATGATGTTTCTATTAAAGCAGTCGAGGTAGACAAATCAAGAATACTAGAGAACAAAAGAAGTACTACAATCTCGAAAATGAACTAGAAATCTTTCAGGATACAGGTTTTTTCACCTGTATCCTGAATGATTTCTAGTTCATTTTCGAGATTGTAGTACTTCTTTTGTTCTCTAGTATTCTTGATTTGTCTACCTCGACTGCTCGAAAAACACATAACTTTTGTCTTCTCTTAAATGCATTAAACACGATTCCAATCACATCAATTGAATCGGAAAAGGCATTCTCGGTAGCAAGACTTTTCATTACTAAAATAAGAATTACATTGAGTGATCGGAGTATTGACCATCTTTGCTTTTTAAAGTCTTCTTATAAAAATTTACAATAATATTTTGTATTCTGTTTTATTTTAAAAACAAAAATTACCTTTTAAGTTAGAAGTTTGATTTAAGTTTATTTTTTTATTTTTTTTTAAATTTTCAACTCAATTTAAAGAATTTTGTTGTTGTTGTCGTTGTCCAGCAAACCTTAATAAATTTTTTCTATTTGTGAAAATTTCTACATAATTCAAGAATAATTTTTAATATATATTTCACACAACATTATTAATATGACTTTGGAGGATAAAGGACGTATTAAATTACTTTAAAAAATGAAAAATAATTATATCATTTGATTTCATGATATTTTGTATATCTTAAAAATAATTAATTTTGTTCCGGGATTCCGGGAAACAGTTCACTTTTATCCCAGAATCCCGGGACAAGCAAAAGACCGGGAAATGAGAAACCCTAATCTGCACCATGTAGCAGACTTTTCTTTTACAGTTAGCCCTGTAGGTATTAACAGAAGTTTTTTAAAATCAAGCCTAACGTCGATTGAGCCAGGCCCCACGGTCAGTGGGGCCTGGCTCAATCGACGTTCGGCTTGAATTAAAGAGTACTACAATCGAAATCCAAACATTTCATTCATACAAAAGAGTACGAAGTCTGCAAGCACTGCAGCGGCAAGCACTGCATATTTCTAAAGGGTGGTGATAAACGGACCACCCTTTAGAAATATTCTCGAGGATGTTAATCCGCCCAAACCTATTTCCACATTTTCCAGAGCTTCAGCTGTGCGGCACTTTAGTCACTCAGGCCATCTCTCAACCGATGTAAAATAAGATTGCATATACTTGAAAACTTAACTGAATATTTAATTCATGCAAATACATAAATTTTTCAACTTTTTCTTTATATTATTTTTATTAAAATACTTTCGTGTATTTTATATTAATAGTATAATAATAATATTTAATATTAATATTGAATATTTAAATACGTACTTTGAGTCTGTCCATTGTTGTCATATGATAGAAAGAAAATTTCTTCAATTCGGTCAAAGGAGATATTGTCTAGGAACAATTACATGCTATAAGAATTTTTGCTTATAAAAATTCCTTAATTTTTAAAATTATTGTATAAATATATTCTTGAATTATATTATGTAGTGTAGATCAAAAAGTGGATTGGATTGGGAAGGCAACGCAACACTTGAGCAATATTTGACAATAACTGACGTAATTGCAAAGAAACTAGAGGCACATTGCCTTTAGCCTATCGTTCAATTATAAGCGTCATTGTCTCAAATAAGCAGCAAGTAGGCCTGAATAAGCGGCGCCAATTTACATTAAATATATTATATATATGTTACAGTCAAAACCCGTTTTTAGTTAGAACGCGTTTTAACTAGTTGAAACTAGTTTATACTGGACGTCTTTGTTAAAACCCGTTTTGTCTAGTTAAAACTAGTTTTAACTCAAATTCATTTTTGACTAGCAGTAAATTCTTGTTTTAACTAGACAAAACCCGTTTTGTCTAGTTAATTTACTGCTGTACATGTTTTGATTTTAGATAAAACTAGTTTTAACTTTTAACATCAGTTCAAAGTAATTTTAGCTACATAAATATGTTTGGGGGAAATAAATAAAGTTATGTGTAGTGATTTGGGGGAAGATGTCTAACATTTTGCCTATGAAGGAAATTATAGCGTTAATTTGGGTTTTGGAGGCCTCTTACGAAAATATCATATTTTTGAGCATTTTTTTCAAATAAAACTTTGGAGTATATGAAAAATAATTGTATATTGTGTTTGCAATGACGACTTTTTTACTGTCTGGCATTTTAGGCATCTCACCCCAAGTATCCGGATAAGATGCCAAATGCCATTAGGGTAAGATAACAAATATAATTGCATAAAATTAATTTTCGAATATCTTAACCAAATTTAATTTATTGCATATGTAGTACAAAGTACTTCATAGTAAGTATAACAGCACAGTATAAGTATTGTTAAGTTTCCGCCCGTTCTAACGTGCTCCATAGCTAACTGAAAGCTTTTTTCAGTCCAAAAACTTTTTTGAGAAGTCTTTATATAATTTCTATGCATATCCTGCAATAAAACGAGAAAACAAAAATTTATTAAAAATAGGCATATTGGAATTCAATTAACAAAAAATAGGCATGTTACCCCAAGAAAAATATGGCATCTTTCCCATTTGTCGGGGTTAGATGCCTAGTGGAATCACGTGTTCTAGCATGTCCGATCGGGATCGGCGGTAGCTCACAATGGAAACTTTAAAATCTTAACTACATCACACATTAATTGTTTTACGCAAATTTTAATAAATTCTATTTTAACTTTTAGTTTTAAAATGATTCTAGAAACATTTCACAACAAAAACTTCGTTCTTATCTTGCTTTTATTCGTCTCAGATGTAGAAAATGAGGTAACGGTAGCAAACTACAGCTTTCCGCACTCAATATTGTCCCAACGATTCATCATACAAACACATGACAATATCTGACGTCACCGTTTGAAAATATCAAAAAGTAGGCATCTTCCTCCCCTTACCATCTTACCCCGAATCACTCTATATGTTGCAGTCAAAACCATTTTTTAGTTAGGATGCGTTTTAACTAGTTGAAACTAGTTTATACTGGATGTCTTTGTTAAAATCCGTTTTGTCTAGTTAAAACTAGAATTTACTGCTAGTAGAAAATGAATTTCAGTTAAAACTAGTTTTAACTAGACAAAACGGGTTTTAACAAAGACAACCAGTATAAACTAGTTTCAACTAGTTAAAACGCGTTCTAACTAAAAACGGCATTTTGACTGTAACATATATATAAACGGCTGTTCCAATTAATCGGTGGTCTAATTAAGCGGAATCTGCTGAATATATTAAATAATAATGATATTTTTGTTGTTAATATTCGAAAACAACATTCGATTATTTTATTCTTCTATCTGGCAGCGAAAGTTATAATCGCTTTTTGAAAATGTTTCTATCTATACTAATATTATAAAGAGGCAAGTGTTTTGGTTATAACAAGTAATCTCCGAAACTACTCATCCGATTTCAAAACTTCTTTTACCAGTATTTAGAATGGACCTTCAGGGTAAACATAAGCTTTATATTATTCCGTTAAACATTCGTATAAATTTTAAAAAATATATCATCTAGGATGAAGGCTTTTATGTTCAACAGATGGCGCTAACTCCATGAGTACGATGGCCTAAGTTCACTTTTCTGTGAGGCATTATGCTTTTCTGTGAGAATGGACTAATGCAGTTCATTTTCTATCTATGTATATAAATAAAAATGTAATGTTCGTTTGTTCCTACCGATTCCTTTGAAATTTTGACAGAACGTTGCATTTGAATACGCACGTGTTTTTATGTAATATACATGTCGAATTTCACCCACTGGGGGGAATGGACAGGATTAAGGCTTACCGTTAAGAACTCGGTTTCTATTAAACTATTTTAGATGCGATTTTTTGCGTTTTTGATTGCGTTTTAATAGGTTACGTCAACAGAATATACACTAAAAAGGGATTTTTTGAAATTCTCCCCCACGGGGGAAGTGTTACACATTTATAATATTTAATAGATACATTTTGAGCCACAGCAACGCGTGGCTCAAAATGTATCTATTAAATCCAGATCTGCTAGTAACTATAATACATGAAATTACACATTATAATAAAATTTTTAAATGCTAAATAATGGCAATAACAATAATTTATAATGTTTAAATTAAATTTATAAATACTTGGTAATGGTATCTATTTATGGCTATTTGACAATTATTTTCTGAAAATTTGTTCCAGAAAATAATTTGACAAATAAGTTTTCTGGAAATACAAAAATATAAATATAGAACAAAAACACAGTGAATCGCTGCACAACGGACACTAATGGAAGAATAAAAATAATCGTTTTTCCGAAATGGCCATTCTTTAAATATTAATTTATATGCATTTTTGTTCGAAGAAAGAAATTTCTCAAAAAATAGCCTCTGTTTAAAAGTAGCAGTTATTAGAGTCTAGCAGATGAGCCCGGCGTTTCTCGAACAAAAAATAATTAGAACAAAGATTAAGATTATTAGATTATAGTTGATCTTAATCGTTTTCATCGGATGCAAGAATTAAGTCGCTCTTCTTCCGAGACTAATTAGAAAATTTTTGGATGGATCTAAAAGTATGTTCGATTTCCCTCAAAAACGCAAAAAACCGCATCTAAAATAGAACAGTAGAAGACGAGTACTTCCGGGTGATACTTAACACTCTAACTCTATCGAGGAAAGAATTTCCAAAAATCTTTTCTTAGTGTACATTCTCATGGCGTATCCTAATTGTGTACCAAATTTAAACTTTAAACTCCTAATCATTTGAGTTCTTATTATCAACCCATCTCGATTATATATATAGATTTGACTGTATTAATTTTATCTGCTATTTATGCTATGGGATATATAGGGAATGATTAATAAAGTACAGAATTTCTCACTATGTATACAAGTGCAGTACAGAATTTTAAGAATATAATAAAAATATTATTTGCATGATTTTTCAAAACTAAAGCAAATACAGCAAGTTCGTATTAATTGATTATCATTAACTTACTTACCGAAACTGAAAGATCTCCTGCGACATTTGTCACCATTTTCGAAACGGAGAAAACAACAGCAACATGAATTATTAATGTAATTGTATCTTTTGTATCTCGAGAAAAGTATAATAAATTATATAGTACAAGGCAAAATACGACACTAACGATAGAGTAAGACGAAGAAGTAACAATTATAAATACTTCATTAAATTCGTCTAATCTCAGGGAACATTCTTTGTATCGATGGCGGAAATCTTGAAGGAATTCTCCGACGTCATCAAAATGAGGATGGAAATTAGAAACGTCATTCTTCATTTCGTCAAATTTCGTTTTTATTATGATTTGATTAAAAATTATACTACATGTAATGAAGAGTGTAATACCATCTAAGACAAGATAGTTTAGTGAAACGAAAAAGTGGCACGCTATTGCAACTTGATAATTAACAGATCTAATCAGCAGTGGAAATAAGACAAATAGATGTGTCATATAAATCAATATACAGATAAATAGGTAAGTGGCAAAAGCAAACTTTATCATAAATTTTTGGGATTTTTTCAATATATAAACTTCATTTTCTGGAAAATACCCATAGTTGATCTTCTTCTTTCTTATCATTAATATTATATAATTAAACAGAGTATAATTTTGATACGAGAGTAAAGCAAATGCAGTAGTTAAATCATCATTTCCATGAATTTTTAAAAATGTGGAACAGAAAAAAACAGATTGATTTGGAGGAAGGATGACCATCAGAAACAGAAGTATATTATGAATGATAAGAAGTGCCAATATTAATATTTGATGCAGTTTAAAAGTAAAAGATGACCGTGACACAATTTGGTGTCTACACTGGTATAAACTACCAATCCCAAATAACTCGGAAAAATGGATTAATGGAGAAAGAAATTTGCAGGAACAATTATTTTCTTCAAGAAATTCCATATTTAGATTTCTTTCCATTTCTGCTAACTTATATACGATTATATATTCAGTAATACAGTAAAGGCTTTCCACTACGAATTTTATGATATGACTACTTTTCTACCTCACTTCGATTCTTTTCTAATTGCTATATTTACTAAATTAATCGCAAATAAATCTAATCACTATAACTGGTGAAATTCAGAAAGACGAACTAAAACAAAAGACGTGTTTTCTTCTTCACATTTACCAGAATTATGTCTTCTGATCTAGCAAAACATGCGTATATTTTCTTACATAAGTTTCAACTTCCCTTAGTTTATTGATATAGTGATAATCACGTGTTCAAGTGAATTTTCACATAATATTAAGATATTCTCAAAGTAAACAATTAATCATAAGCTATAAAACATATTTTCATTAAATCGGTTTAGTATTTTTATAATTTTTTCTTGTGTTTTTTGCTTCGAATTACTGTCAAAACAGCTGTAAATTCTCTTACATAACTTTCAGCCATTTATAATTTATTTCTTGGTAAATGCTGAAATAATTTGCTCGTGCATAAAACTCATTATCACATAATATGATTGAGCTAATCTGAAAGTAAACAATTAATAATAAGCTTTTGAACATATTTTCATAAAATGAATTATGAATTTTGATATAATTATTTCTTGTGTCTTTTGTCTTGTGTAATTTGTCACACCGGCTGTAAATTGTCTTACATAAGTTTCAGCCATTTATAATTTATTTCTTGGTAAATGCTGAAATAATTTGCTCGTGCATAAAACTCATTATCACATAATATGATTGAGCTAATCTGAAAGTAAACAATTAATAATAAGCTTTTGAACATATTTTCATAAAATGAATTATGAATTTTGATATAATTATTTCTTGTGTCTTTTGTCTTGTGTAATTTGTCACACCGGCTGTAAATTGTCTTACATAAGTTTCAGCCATTTATAATTTATTTCTTGGTAAATGCTGAAATAATTTGCTCCTGCATAAAACTCATTATCACATAATATGATTGAGCTAATCTGAAAGTAAACAATTAATTATAAGCTTTCGAACATATTTTCATAAAATGAATTATGAATTTTGATATAATTATTTCTTGTGTCTTTTGTCTTGTGTAATTTGTCACACCGGCTGTAAATTGTCTTACATAACTTTCAGCCATTTATAATTTATTTCTTGGTAAATGCTGAAATAATTTGCTCCTGCATAAAACTCATTATCACATAATATGATTGAGCTAATCTGAAAGTAAACAATTAATTATAAGCTTTTGAACATATTTTCATAAAATGAATTATGAATTTTGATATAATTATTTCTTGTGTCTTTTGTCTTGTGTAATTTGTCACACCGGCTGTAAATTGTCTTACATAACTTTCAGCCATTTATAATTTATTTCTTGGTAAATGCTGAAATAATTTGCTCCTGCATAAAACTCATTATCACATAATATGATTGAGCTAATCTGAAAGTAAACAATTAATAATAAGCTTTCGAACATATTTTCATAAAATGAATTATGAATTTTGATATAATTATTTCTTGTGTCTTTTGTCTTGTGTAATTTGTCACACCGGCTGTAAATTGTCTTACATAACTTTCAGCCATTTATAATTTATTTCTTGGTAAATGCTGAAATAATTTGCTCGTGCATAAAACTCATTATCACATAATATGATTGAGCTAATCTGAAAGTAAACAATTAATAATAAGCTTTCGAACATATTTTCATAAAATGAATTATGAATTTTGATATAATTATTTCTTGTGTCTTTTGTCTTGTGTAATTTGTCACACCGGCTGTAAATTGTCTTACATAACTTTCAGCCATTTATAATTTATTTCTTGGTAAATGCTGAAATAATTTGCTCGTGCATAAAACTCATTATCACATAATATGATTGAGCTAATCTGAAAGTAAACAATTAATAATAAGCTTTCGAACATATTTTCATAAAATGAATTATGAATTTTGATATAATTATTTCTTGTGTCTTTTGTCTTGTGTAATTTGTCACACCGGCTGTAAATTGTCTTACATAACTTTCAGCCATTTATAATTTATTTCTTGGTAAATGCTGAAATAATTTGCTCGTGCATAAAACTCATTATCACATAATATGATTGAGCTAATCTGAAAGTAAACAATTAATAATAAGCTTTCGAACATATTTTCATAAAATGAATTATGAATTTTGATATAATTATTTCTTGTGTCTTTTGTCTTGTGTAATTTGTCACACCGGCTGTAAATTGTCTTACATAACTTTCAGCCATTTATAATTTATTTCTTGGTAAATGCTGAAATAATTTGCTCCTGCATAAAACTCATTATCACATAATATGATTGAGCTAATCTGAAAGTAAACAATTAATAATAAGCTTTCGAACATATTTTCATAAAATGAATTATGAATTTTGATATAATTATTTCTTGTGTCTTTTGTCTTGTGTAATTTGTCACACCGGCTGTAAATTGTCTTACATAACTTTCAGCCATTTATAATTTATTTCTTGGTAAATGCTGAAATAATTTGCTCGTGCATAAAACTCATTATCACATAATATGATTGAGCTAATCTGAAAGTAAACAATTAATAATAAGCTTTCGAACATATTTTCATAAAATGAATTATGAATTTTGATATAATTATTTCTTGTGTCTTTTGTCTTGTGTAATTTGTCACACCGGCTGTAAATTGTCTTACATAACTTTCAGCCATTTATAATTTATTTCTTGGTAAATGCTGAAATAATTTGCTCGTGCATAAAACTCATTATCACATAATATGATTGAGCTAATCTGAAAGTAAACAATTAATAATAAGCTTTCGAACATATTTTCATAAAATGAATTATGAATTTTGATATAATTATTTCTTGTGTCTTTTGTCTTGTGTAATTTGTCACACCGGCTGTAAATTGTCTTACATAACTTTCAGCCATTTATAATTTATTTCTTGGTAAATGCTGAAATAATTTGCTCCTGCATAAAACTCATTATCACATAATATGATTGAGCTAATCTGAAAGTAAACAATTAATAATAAGCTTTCGAACATATTTTCATAAAATGAATTATGAATTTTGATATAATTATTTCTTGTGTCTTTTGTCTTGTGTAATTTGTCACACCGGCTGTAAATTGTCTTACATAACTTTCAGCCATTTATAATTTATTTCTTGGTAAATGCTGAAATAATTTGCTCCTGCATAAAACTCATTATCACATAATATGATTGAGCTAATCTGAAAGTAAACAATTAATAATAAGCTTTTGAACATATTTTCATAAAATGAATTATGAATTTTGATATAATTATTTCTTGTGTCTTTTGTCTTGTGTAATTTGTCACACCGGCTGTAAATTGTCTTACATAACTTTCAGCCATTTATAATTTATTTCTTGGTAAATGCTGAAATAATTTGCTCCTGCATAAAACTCATTATCACATAATATGATTGAGCTAATCTGAAAGTAAACAATTAATAATAAGCTTTCGAACATATTTTCATAAAATGAATTATGAATTTTGATATAATTATTTCTTGTGTCTTTTGTCTTGTGTAATTTGTCACACCGGCTGTAAATTGTCTTACATAACTTTCAGCCATTTATAATTTATTTCTTGGTAAATGCTGAAATAATTTGCTCCTGCATAAAACTCATTATCACATAATATGATTGAGCTAATCTGAAAGTAAACAATTAATAATAAGCTTTTGAACATATTTTCATAAAATGAATTATGAATTTTGATATAATTATTTCTTGTGTCTTTTGTCTTGTGTAATTTGTCACACCGGCTGTAAATTGTCTTACATAACTTTCAGCCATTTATAATTTATTTCTTGGTAAATGCTGAAATAATTTGCTCGTGCATAAAACTCATTATCACATAATATGATTGAGCTAATCTGAAAGTAAACAATTAATAATAAGCTTTCGAACATATTTTCATAAAATGAATTATGAATTTTGATATAATTATTTCTTGTGTCTTTTGTCTTGTGTAATTTGTCACACCGGCTGTAAATTGTCTTACATAACTTTCAGCCATTTATAATTTATTTCTTGGTAAATGCTGAAATAATTTGCTCGTGCATAAAACTCATTATCACATAATATGATTGAGCTAATCTGAAAGTAAACAATTAATAATAAGCTTTTGAACATATTTTCATAAAATGAATTATGAATTTTGATATAATTATTTCTTGTGTCTTTTGTCTTGTGTAATTTGTCACACCGGCTGTAAATTGTCTTACATAACTTTCAGCCATTTATAATTTATTTCTTGGTAAATGCTGAAATAATTTGCTCGTGCATAAAACTCATTATCACATAATATGATTGAGCTAATCTGAAAGTAAACAATTAATTATAAGCTTTTGAACATATTTTCATAAAATGAATTATGAATTTTGATATAATTATTTCTTGTGTCTTTTGTCTTGTGTAATTTGTCACACCGGCTGTAAATTGTCTTACATAACTTTCAGCCATTTATAATTTATTTCTTGGTAAATGCTGAAATAATTTGCTCCTGCATAAAACTCATTATCACATAATATGATTGAGCTAATCTGAAAGTAAACAATTAATAATAAGCTTTTGAACATATTTTCATAAAATGAATTATGAATTTTGATATAATTATTTCTTGTGTCTTTTGTCTTGTGTAATTTGTCACACCGGCTGTAAATTGTCTTACATAACTTTCAGCCATTTATAATTTATTTCTTGGTAAATGCTGAAATAATTTGCTCCTGCATAAAACTCATTATCACATAATATGATTGAGCTAATCTGAAAGTAAACAATTAATAATAAGCTTTTGAACATATTTTCATAAAATGAATTATGAATTTTGATATAATTATTTCTTGTGTCTTTTGTCTTGTGTAATTTGTCAAACCGGCTGTAAATTGTCTTACATAACTTTCAGCCATTTATAATTTATTTCTTGGTAAATGCGAAAATAATTTGCTCGTGCATAAAACTCATTATCACATAATATGATTGAGCTAATCTGAAAGTAAACAATTAATAATAAGCTTTCGAACATATTTTCATAAAATGAATTATGAATTTTGATATAATTATTTCTTGAGTCTTTTGTCTTGTGTAATTTGTCAGAACGGCTGTAAATTGTCTCATATAAATTTAACTTTTGTTAAATTTATTGTTTCGTAAATGCTGACATAATTTTATCGTGCAGAGGATTCATTATCACGTACTATGAGCTATTCTGAAAGTAAATAATTAATTATAATCTTGTTTTGTTTTGTGTAGTGATTGTTCTGTGATAATCTAGATTCAGTTTGTTTGCCTGGAGTTTATATCTGTATGATATTTAGATATGGATATTTTTTATGAAGAATTAGAATCTGTTCTGAATGGGGCAAGGAAAGGTAAAGCAGCTGGACCGGATGGCATTTTGATGAAATGTTGAATGTTGGTAAATGGGCAACTGCGTCAAAAACTGATATAATGAAATTTTTAATTTGTAACATATTTGAATAGTTGAAAAATAGTGCGAATATTCTTTATTTTTAAATCTGATAATGTATATAATAAAAGTAATTTTAGAGGAATAGCGCTGTTGAACACCGCCAGGAAGATCTTTTCTATGATCTTCTGTAAAAGGTTGTTATTTTGGGCAGAGACTGAGGAAATTTAGTCTGAGATGCAAGCGGATTTTTGTAAAGTGACCTATAGTGGTAAATACTCTACAGTGGACCATACATTTTTCTTATGAACCTTGTTAAAAAAAAACTGACAAAAATCGAATAAAATTATATACTTGCTTTGTTGAGTATAGAGCAGCATTTGATTCAGTGAATCATTTGAAGGAGGATTGTGAAGGAGGATCTGATTTGAAGTTATGCTATAAAATTGTTATTATGTTAAAATAGATGTACTCGATGTACACTGACACGTCAGCATTTATGTTTGCTAGTTGATATTTTTTGGAATCTTTTTACTGTAGGAAAGGAGTTCGGCAGGGATGTCCACTGAGTCCATTACTATTTTCCTTGTATACTGACGGTTTGGTATCAAGTGTGAATGAAATTCAAAAATTTAATGGTATGATACATATATTAAAGTTCTGTTGTATGCCGATAATGTAGTGATAGTAGCTGACAACTTGATAGAATTACAATTGGCTATTGACGGTCTGATGAGTTTTTCAAATGATATGGACTGTCAGATTTATATTAAAAACACTAAGATATTGGTCTTTCAAAGTGGAAAGAGAAGATGATGTAAATTTAAATTGCTCTCGGATAAAGAATAAATTGAAAAGTTGAAAAATACAAGTCACATTTAGGTTAAATACAATTTTACCGTGAAAGACCACCTTAAGATTACTGAGAGGAAAGCTAAAGATACCCTGTGAAGCTACGTAAAATAGTCAATATCTCAGGGCTAACTTCGTGTTCCCACATCTCAGATTATTTGATTCAACGGTTAAATCCGTTTTGTCTTATGGTGCTTAGGTATGGGGGTTGGGGAATTTCAATATCTTTGAGTCAATCTACAGAGAGTTCTTGAAGAAAATGTTGGGATTGAGATTTCATGCATCGAACGTTGCTGTTTTATGGGAAACGAACGAGCACCTTGAAAGTTTATATAAATAAAAATGTACTGTACATGTTCGTTTGTTCCTAATAGCTAATCTCCAAAAGTTCTTCACCGATTGCTTTGAAATTTTGACACAACGTTACTTTCGAATACGTGCGTGTTTTTATATAATATGGATGTCGAAATTACCCCGGCGGGGAGAGGGACGAGATTAAGGCTTACCGTGAAGAACTCGGCTTCTATTATACTATTTTAGATGCGTTTTTTTTGCGTTTTTGATTGCGTTTTAATAGGGTTCGTGAAGAAAATGTACACTAAGAAGATATTTTCGAAATTTTCCCCGCGGAGGAGAGAGACAGGATTAAGGATGTTTAGAAGACAGAAGAAATCTGAAGGTGCTCATAGAATCCGTTTAACCTATGATAAATATTTATTGATTGAGTGAAATACGGATATGATGAGGATTCGTGTAAAATTATCGTTGTTTCCTCATAGCAACCACTGATCCAGGCTACCTCCATAGTGGCGTGGAATTGCGCTGATATTAAAAATAAGCCGAATTTATTTTGGAAGTATATATCGCAATTTGATGTAATTTTTTTTTTATCTGAAACTTGGTATTCTTCTAAAAGTAATAAAAGTAATTTGGGGGTATTATGGGATTATAATTGTATCATTGGTGATGCTTTTAGGGATGGTGGTAGGGGTAGGTTTAAGGCTGGATGGTTGCTATTTATAAAAGTTTGTTTTTGTTATAAACTAATTTATAGACATGATTTTTTGGTTTTGATTAATATTACATTCCCTGTGGGTGAATTCTTGCTATGTTTTTTATATCCAAGAGCATAGTTAGCAGAAATTTTTTGAGATTTTAATTAATTTTCATTTCAATGAAGATTCTAATTTAATTATTTTGGGTGACTTTAGTGCTTGGATGGGTGAAGGAAATGTTATCCCTGACTATATCGGTGATGCTTTCGGTATTGATTTTGCTAAAAGAAGCAGGACATCTAGGGATGCTAGTGTGAGATACGCAGAGGGTCAGGGGTTTATCCTCGCTGACCACTTACACTGCACGGGTTGGCAAAACCCGATCTCGTTGTCGTTTCGGATGGCTATAAGGGCAAAAAAGTGAGTGGGGAGGTGCGTCTGTAAGTCGACAGGCGTCTTGGATTGACAGGAGACAGGTTAACGAATAAAACATTTATTGAATAACTAGAATAACATACAAGGCGATTACAAACTATTCTACGATACTATGCGGTTATATGCAAGTAGATATAAAGCTCTACAAGTTCTAAACAAACAGGTGGCTATGAGCTAAGCCTATTGCCGTTGCGGGAGAGAGAGTTTACGAAGGTCCTAACAAAATACCTCTTGGTGTGAGATTGGACGATATAATTCGATGAATGGCGGTCGCCGACGGTGTGGAAGAGTTGCTGTAGGTCTTCTCCTACGGGACTTCGTTCCTGGGCATGGAGACAGACACAAGTACAATAATAACTTCCTATGCGAGCGCGTTAAGATTCCGGTGGCGCGAGCTTTTATAGTGTTAGCGTGGGAAACAATCGGTTGTTGACAATGACTTGCGAATTCTTGACAGCTAAGTGTCAACTTTCCCACCTAACTGTTGATAGTTACTGGAGACCTCTGCTCCGTTTCTCCGCGAGGAGTTTTTTCTATCGGTGATTGTTTACAATAATTTTTGAACAAAAAAAATTAAAGTTTTCTTTCATTTACACAAATTTTTCCGCTAAAATCAGTCACACCATTGTGAGAGTCTGGAATTTTAGAGAAATATTCTAGAAAATTAATAGAAAATCTATTAAAATTTAATAGAATAATTCGAAATTTTTATCAAAGTTACACATCAATGAGAACAAGGAACAAATGTTTCCTGTGTTGACAGTCAGTTTCTGAGAGAGATCTTTATTCCCCATGACTAAAAAGCTGACTAAAACCCAAAAGATTCATCATGACACCCAGTCAAATGATCTTAATTCTTAATCTCTATTGAAAGAAAAGATTAGTATAAATGGGTATTTGCGCTAAAGTCAGATCACTCTGCACAGCACATCATTGCATCCTCCATAATGTAAACTAGTGCCATACTTCTTTGGATCGAATTTCTGCCCAGAGTACAGAATTGTTATCAATCACATTATAAATGAGGTAATATACTTAGATTTTGTAAACTCTCTCTTTTCCCATATTAGGGATTAGTATATTTGTTAACGTTCTAAGTTAGATAGAATATTTAGTCAGTTTATTCGTAATTTCTTTTACTTTTTATATTATTAAATTTTGTTGTTTATTTCCTTGTTAACTAAATGTCGTTGGTTTCGTTATTGATAAGACATCCTATCTCTTATCCATGCACTCCCCACTCGCTAAATCTTAAACCCTCCTATGATTTTGTACGGACATCGTCACTCGGACGTCACAGATATCTAAATAGAAGTAAACGTGAGTTAGGGCGCATATTTTTATTACCCTAGCTGGTGTCAGGAGCCTGACACGATACGGTGGTTATACGATCGTTCGTCTCCACCTTTTATTTTATAAACATTAAATGCCATCCTTCGACGTAGAGGGTCAGTTGCTAGACTGGACAGCCGATTAAGTGGTACAAGAGTACGTTCCAAACTCCATATCCCTGGCTAGCCCCTCACACTATTGTAAATAGCAGAAGTCAGAAGATGCTTCAATTTTGTGTAGATAAGAATTTAATTATATTAAATGGTAGAATGGCTGGTGATGAAGCTGGCGAATATACATTTGTTTCTAGCTTGGGTTCTTCGGTTATTGATTTTGGTATAACAATTTCTTGTGTATGGGGTTGTATTAAAGCTTTTTTTTTTGTTGATGATTGTTGTTGTTGTTTATCGGATCATTTTCCTATAGGATTATGTTTGGACAATCCTGTTCAACCTAAGGTGAGTAATAAGGGCAGTTTTTATAAAAGAATATTTTGGAATTGTGAAACTATGAACAGATTTGTGCTTGATTTTGAGAAACATTTGTTAGAATGTAGTTTTGTTTCTTTATCAATTGTTAGTAAATTAATTGTCGAGATAGATAATTCCCATAATATGAATTTTAAACCTAAAGATTACATAAATATTAATAATTGGTTTGATCTGGATTGTCGCCTAATGATCCGTAACAGAAATAGAGCTTGGCGAGTTTTTAAGAAAAATGGTTTGGAATCGTATCGTAAATTATTTGTGTTATTTCGTAGTTTGGTTAAGAAAATTAGTTTAGCTAAGAAAAAAAGTTTTTTATACGGTTCAATATTCGGGTATTTTCGGTAAAAATAATAAATGGTTTTGGAATTTATGTAAAATTAAAAATTATAATAATAGAGTAAACATTTCTTTGGAAGAGTGGTTTACATATTTTTATTCTTTATATGGTTCTTCACTTCCTTATATTGTAGATTTGTCTGTCTTCAATGAGTGTTTAATTTGGTCTGATGAAATTTTGGATGTAGACATTAGGGACTCTGAGTTGAGCTATGTTTTAAGTAAAGTCAATGTTGACTCTGCGCCTGGGATTTTGGAGGATGGATTCTGTTTTTCCGATATTGCTTAGAAGTTTAGATAGAATCTTGAGATCTGGGGTTGTCCCAGAGGATTGGTGTAGTGCCATTCTATGTCCGGTATATAAAAATGGCTCTAAATCGATTCCTAGTAATTATAGAGGAATCTCTGCTGAACTGTGTTTCAAAGATTTTTTGTAGTATATTGTATCATAGGTTGGTTACTTAGTTAAATTTAAACAATATTTTATTTGAGAATCGGGCTGGTTTGAGAATCAAGCTGATTCTACGCTAGACGATGTTTTTATTTTACATACTCTTATTACTAACATGTTAATGAGAATAATGCGAAAGGTATATGCATTCTTTGTTGATTTGTCCTCAGCTTTTAATACCGTAGATAGGAATTTAATGTGGAAGCATTAGTTTTACAGAATTACAGTGCTTACAGAATTATATAAAGTCTAATGTTAAGATTAAATGGGGCCGTCTCTGTTTTAGATCTTTTTTCACTGCTACTGGGGTTAGACAGGGCTGTGTTTTAAGTCCTGTGTTGTTTAGTTATATATGCTATTCTAATTATGTCTACGGGATTTCGAATAAATTTTCGAAATCCCGTAGACCCAGTCTATCCCCTTTATAGTATGTACACAACTGTAGCCCGTAATCATATATTCTCAATAGTCCATTTCTAATGTAAATAACTAGTTACAATTAAATCAGCATAATGGGACTGTGTTAGCATTGGGTTGACTCTTCTCTATATAGTACTATGTAGTACTTTGATCCTATATGTATAATCAAGATGATAATAATAAGCGCCATATGTCATATGCCATACAAGTGTCATATCTGTCATATCTCGAGTAGGGATGAATTAATGAAGATTTTACTCGTTATTAGCATTTACATTTTTTTTATTTTATAAAACCCATGTGTATTCTAAAAATTAATCTTTCTGCAATTTTATAATAATACTGTAATAATATAAATTTTTAAAAATAAAATATCATAACAGATAGCGCCACACACAATTTCAACTCTTGCCAGGAAAGTTACGCAACTCCTTGTTGGATTATTCTAATTTGGACAATATAACGTGTTTGTTCTATTTACAATTCCCTTAATCGATGCACACTTTAACGTCTTGCTACTTTCTCCCAATTTGGTGAATGCAGTAAGGATACATTACTGTACATACCATTCGACAACTAAAAAATTAAAAATATATACTTCAAAACAAGGGGTACAGAAATAATTGCTATATTAGAGCATTATTTTAATTATACAGTAATCTATGTATTTAATAAACGTTGCAAACATTTAAAGGATAGAATATATCATTTAAAAATATGATAGCTCGGTTTGAAAGAAATTGATTTGTAGTTAGAGACTTTCGCAAGACGTTTGAGACAAGTCTTGCAAAAGACTTTACTGCCATTTTTTACTTTCATTTATCTGAATAGTTTTTATAAGACATGACAAATAATAAATATCTTCGACGATAAATAAAATCAGAAGTAAAAAAAAAGAAAAAATAGAAAAGTCTTTTCTCTAGATGGTTCAATGGCCGAGGCGATTAAACGCTAACCTGCCGCTTTGTGGGGGTCAGAATCAAATCCGGGGTCACAAGCAACTCCGGAAGTTTTTCATGGAAAATCTGTCTTGGATATGGCAGACACATATCACTGTGCGTTTAGCAGAACTCGTGATGGGCATGCAAAAAAGATCTTAGTGTTCTTATAGCAGAAAAAGTCAACAATAAAAACAGAACACAAATATATTTATTATTTACTTAAATCTGTTCGAAGTGGAAACCTGCTTAAACAGAAAAATTAATTCAGTTAATTCATTTCTACTTTACACATAGGCCAGGGTCAGACGACAAGACGACTGCTCAAAGAGCATATTGAGAGGAGCTACAAAATGAGCAGTGAAAAATATTCAAGAGAAGGAAAATAAACAATAAGCCAAATACAGTAAAGTCTCGTAAATGTATTTTATGATTGTTTATAAATGGTTTATAGAAGAATGCTACTCCTACAAATCAAGGGGAGAAAAAATCGGATTGGCCTAGAGTACAAGTTACCATCAAGCCTTTAGTGTTGTGAGTTTATGTGATACTTCTACAGACCGTGGCACGGTGTCATCAGACGATGGACAAAGCGTAAAAATTGAATTTCTGATTTTTATCGTCAGAGGTCATACTTCGGAGCATTCTATCGAAGTTTCGTTCTTTTCTTTCAGATGAATGATGTAAACATAGAATGTTTAAGACGATATATACTGTATAATATATAAAAGTCGGAAAGTAAATTACTTAATTTTACAATATTCACAGTTTGTATTATCAAAATTAAATTTTACGTTTTCGATACGCTGTGTTTCACGTGACAACGTGACGCGAAAAAATTGCGTTGTTTCAAGCAAACGCAGCGATCCATGTTTCATAGATGCCATGCGACGAAACTCGTTCATTCCTCACGAATTGATTTGTGATTTGATAATGTTACAAATAATTTCACATTTCAATTGAAAATCGAAAAATTATTTAGTTATTCCATTTTACAAACGCATCAAAAAAATAAAAAAATTATCTCTACAAACAAACTCATATAGATAGCTAAGTTGGAAAGGAATCCGCAGTCGCAATTGGCTGGGCCCACGCATTTCCTGTAAATTTTATACTACAGCGGAATCTGGTTAACTTGAACCAGGATAACTAAAAGTCATATTCTTTTCTCCGATCGTCTAGCATAGATATTTACACGTTAAATCGGTTAACCGAATTCATCGAACTGTTAACTTGAATGGACTTTTGATGTGGTATTTTCATAAACTCGGAAATTTTAATTTAAAGAATCTAATTAATGTTCATCTTCCGAATAGACTAATCAGAAACTTTCTATAAAGGATAGGAACTACGTAAACTAAAACGGCGTGTGATTTCCAAATAATATCACTGCCATTCAAACCTGCTTTTTCCACACTTCTTTTTGTTTTATTTAATTGACGATGAATTACTACTGCTGGCTGACATAATAAATAAACTAATTTTTGATAAATTAATTGAAAAAAATAACGATTATAGTTCAATTCTATGCAAAATACTGTGTAACAATCGTAGACTGGTACAATTGTAATAAAAAAAATAAATAACAGATCTATTCTAGGCGCGAAATATCGCAATTTAAAAAAGTCCTTACAAAACACTTAGGGGTAAACAGATCAACCATTTGAGAGAGAATTTCTCAGTAGCTTATTCGATTAACCATTCGTTAAGCATTTTTGAGTTTATGGACAAAATCGACAGGTTTACATTGACACGTCGATTCTGCATCGTAAGATTCGTAGAAATATTGTATGGATAGTTTATTATGGGTCAGTGATAAATCAATGCACAAAATCTTGATGTTTAGCCATAGCTCGAAACTTTTTATCTTGAAAATCCCAATTTCCCTCTGACTAATTCCAGGTTCCACTGTATGTAGTTCGTTGCAGTTGGTCTCACAGACCCAGGAAAATTTTTCCTGTATAAAAAAATTTTTGGGCTACAAGAAATTTTAACAGCATGTGATAAGGATTGAGAAGTTAGGAAGGTATTGGTTTTTTTAATTTTTTACGCAAATTATATATAAAAAATTTGAAAAGGAAGTGCGTCTGTGAGACTCAGCGTGGCTAACAGAGGATAACAGTTTAGTTCTTTTATATTATTAGTATTTTCTGTGCTATAAATTCATAAAAACTGTGAGGACATTTAAAAATTAGTTTTAAATCCATCATTCCAGTAGAAAAAGGGTTTTTAAAATTTATCCAATGAAAATTCTATATGCTATGTCACTAGTTACTGGTTTGTTCAGCTTTGAAATGAACAAGTTTCAACATTTTAAATTTATTAAACTATTCATTGATGTTTATTTCTGAATTCATACGAAGACCTATGAGGTTACGTGACAATGGGAGTATGACATTTATCGAACACACGGAAGACTTTGATCAGAAAGCAGTTCAAATAAGCAAAAACATCACAATAATTGCGGTTATAATGTATAGTCAACTCGGTTTTCAAACTTAATTCTTTTCTAAAAGTTGTTTGAAAATCGATTTGTTCTCTAACGGAAACAAATTTTCCCATAAAAAACAGCATAAAATAAAATAATCCGTTCCGACCACCAAAACAGCCTTTTCTACCTTTTCAGTTGTATTTCATGTGTGGGGGTCAAGGGCCGTCAAAAATTAGAGTACGCAAGTTTAGGGTAGGGTCCTGCCACCAGGTGTGTTTTGTCGGACACCTCCGATTTGGACAAAAAAACAAATAGCTAAGGCGCGAGGGTAAGAGTCACTTCAAAGTCCAGGAATGAGCCTCTCAAGAGGATGAATGCAGAGTCAAGTACAAATAACAAGAGTTTATTATCGAAAAACAAAGTTTTGAACAAAATTATAAAATCCGATTTAGGAAATTTGTCTATTTCTATCTATAAAACGAGGGGGTACCTAATAGATGGTATCCGAACTGCACGACTCACAACATACCAGGAAAAGAGTTGTCTGCTTTTCTTTTTTTTTTCTCTCTCTCTCTCCCCTTCTTTCTTTTTCTTCTTCCTCCTTTACTTGGTCCTTCACTAGGTCGGTTGTCTCTTGTCCGGCCAGTCAGTCAGTCAGTCAGTCTCTTAATCCTGTCTCAGTCTGTTAATTTCGTCACTTCTTTCTATTTTATTCTTTGTTTTTGACCAATCATGCTTTTCTTCTGGTGGAAGGTGAATTAATTTGTAAAATGTATGATTGGTCATCTAGTCGTCCTCCTCCTCTCTTGTCAATGAAGAATGATGTGCGTCCATGTGACGTGGATAGCATACCTCGGTCATATAACACCATCGAAAATGGAGGAAACGACGGGCATCTCCCTCATCTTTTCCTTTGCATGTTGTGAGATTTATAACAGTTAATTGATAAATTTTTTATTCTAATTTGTTTCTCTAAATTATTTTAAATCGATATTACTGAAAATTTGGAAAGGGGGTCCCTAAAATCGGAAAAGTAGACGAAATTCCTTTACAATGTTGGTTGAGAGATAAACAATCTTGGTGTCATATTTACATACGCATCTTCGAGATGTGGGCCCAAAGGGCGTCCTGTCTGATAGCTAACAGTTGTTCTTTACACAACCAGACAGAACAAAAATGAAGGATATAAAATACACATAGAGTTTAAAACACAATAAAATTTCTAACTGATTAATTAAAGCGAATACATTATTAGCAAAAATAGTGATTAAAACTAAAATTATACAGATAATGTAAATAACAATTCGTGGGCCTCACACATGCATAAAAATGGCCACAAATGCAATATAACATTATCTATGTCTATAGTTTCGATTTCGGTGTGAAGACCAGTGTTTTAATTATTATTTTATTATTTTTAGTTTTAATTAACTGCCTACCTAGTACTAATGAAACGTAGATGAGCATGAACTAATATAAGCAATGGAATTGCTTCTATTGATTGTATTAGTTGTCTTCTATTAGAAAATAAAGCATTTGTCAATCGGATTCAAGTGCAAACATTTTAAACAGAACAATTAATTTTTCATTTGTTTACATTAAATTCAAATTATCTAAAATCAAACCTACATTAGCAAATCCTTACTTATCAAATTAAACGGGAAAGAACAATCTTTAACGTAGACTAATAATAAAAGTGATAAAGTTGTTCTTTTTCAAACGAGCGTGATTTAAAAAGCTCGACAAAGGTCAGTTTAGACAAGCACAACGCGTAAAAAACATCAGTTCTGAAAAAGAAATTTTAATAAAGAATTCACATTTCATTCACTTCCTTTCCTAATCCTGAATTGCAAAAATATAATGCAATAGTAAGTCGTTTTAATAAAATAAATATAAAATACATACACAAATAAAATACGCTATACACGGTAGGAAAACATTTAATAGATAAAATGCGACAAACTAAGTGTGCGACTATGCAGACACGAATCCAGTAGCGAGCAACATAGTTCTCGCAAAAAAAAAAAAAAAAAAAAACATGTATAAGCGAGAAGCCAGAAATCTGGCTCCCGAGAGAAAATTTCTGGTTCTCGCAAATATCTGACAGGTTTTTATATTTATCGCGTCTCGCATCTTCACGCTGAATACTGCGCATACGCCTTGGCACGAATAGTTTTCATATGTTTCGCCTATAAATAAAAAAATTATGTTTTGATATCATAAAGTCATTTAAATTCTGTTCTCTTAACAAAATATAATAAAGTCCTTTATTCTTTCGATGTTTTCAGAGAAGCGGAATACCCTATTTTCGTTTTATTTTTACTGTATATGTTAATTACAAAATAAAATTAATAGCAAATGTTTTTCCCCCTTTCTAGTAGTAAGCGTCATAGTCGAATCATTTTGATTTTTACTTCCATACAGTGCAATAATTCACGCTTCTGTGACGAGTTCGACACAAACGTGTGACGGCATCATCTTCACGCCACTTTCTCCCGTTCGTTTGCGTCGATGTGGTCGTACTGCACTCAACGACAGCCAGAAACGTCGACATTCCATTCCACCCACATATTCTTGCTCGCACGCCTATCGCTTGGCAAATTTGCTATCTCGCGTTTGCATAGTCGCGCCAACAGTTCTATAACTTACCCTAACGGAAAGATCTCTTTTGATATAAAAAAATCCACCCAAACAGTTTCCGAGTGGCGTTCTTCCAAATCGTTTCATAAAGTTCAACATCTGGAAAATAAAAATCAATAATAAATAGTAAGAAAGTAAGTAAATAACTTGAGTTTACAAATAAACTCCCTATTATATTACCTTCAGCTTATATTCAAGTCCAAATTTCTTGCTGGAAAATAGATTCATTTCGTTAAATTTTCCATAAATCTATATAAAAATCATCAAATATAAATTATAATGTTCATAGGAACAAAAACACAAGAAAAAACAAGTCTTACCGATAAGGAAAATTTCGACGCACAAAATGAGAACATAATAAAATTAATTAATATAGCCTAATTCCAACAATTACCGATAATGCAAAGATTTGAAATAGAGAAAAACCGAAAAAGGATGCCGGCAATAATAAAGCAGGCAATATAAAGATAAAAATAGTATATGGCTGCTGCAATTAAACCATACAATTCGTTGATTGTCTGAATGCAACACCATAAATCAGAATGTTACTGAATAATCATTTGAATTTCATGTTGCAAGTGTTTAGATTAAAAGTTAATTTGGGCAAATTTCGATGAATAATGTTACGATCTGTAAAACATTATTGTAACAAAAGGAAATACATAAACAGCATGAATTACATAAAGAATTGTCCAGTTATGAGTGAGAAAACTGAAAATCGATGTAACAAAATATGATCTCGAATTTCGATTTGCCTTTGAGTGCTTCGTAGAAGAAAACGTCGAGATAGAAAAAGTCATCAATAGCCAGACTAAAAAAAACGAAAAATAATACGATACAGACATTCTACAGTAGCAAATAATTTATATTCTCCGACGTAAGAGCTTTTCTTGCTGGGAATAAGAAACTTTACTCGCTTAGAGAATCTAAACTAAAAAGACTACAGAAAATTACCACAGCAAAAAAAAAAATAATAATAATAAATAAATAAACAAATTTTCGTTTCCGGCAAACATTTCGCGCCATTTCCGGCAAGGTGCATTATCCGTAAATTTCATTGTTACGAGTAAGAAAATATTAAAGTAAAGCAGCAAATTGATCAAATAAGAATATAATTCAAATAACGGGGAACTGTTTCGAAAAGTTTGGTAGCAACCAAAGTTTCTTTTAGTGCCGAAACCGAAGATTTCATTATCGGATCAAAATTTCTAAATATACTTGAACACGGTATATTTACCGTGTTCAAGGATATTTAGAAATTAAATTGAATATCTTTCCATCGAAAGATATTCACTACTAAATTTAATGTCTTATAATAAATCAACTGATAGAACCGTACATATGTATATAATATTATATTAAAATACACTCTAATTATATATATTTAAATATATATATACAGTCAAACCTGTTTTTATGCGGTGGATAGGGACCGCATTAAAAAAAACGCATTAAAAAAAATCTCACGAAACTTCACGAATGGCTGTAAATAATAGTTTTCGCAACACAATTAAAAAAATATTTTTTATGCGGTCAATAGGGACCGCATAAAAAAGTCTCACAAGAAAATAACTCAAAACCGTACGAAATAGAATTTATTGACAACAGATGTCAGCACTTGACTGCATCGTCTGGTCTATCGTCTGTTTTACATATTTTTGTCCAGGTGGTGTTTTGTTGACTTAAAAAGTAAATTATTTCATTTTTCGCATATTCATGCAATAATATTACTATAATAAGTGCATTTATGCTATAATAAGTTTATTTAGCTATAATAAGTCAACGTAAGACATGACGAATCGCACGAGACTAGTCGCCAACTATACCGCACAAATTAAAAATTCGCATTAAAAAAATCGCACAAATAAAAATCGCACATAAAAAGAGCGCATAAAAACAGGTTTGACTGTATATATATATATATATATATATATATATATATATATCATAGATATATATTTTTATATGAATTAGAAAATTGACTATGATTATTAATTAATGTACACCGTAGTTTATCGTGGTTTCGCGCCTCGCCCAGAAGGGCTGGACACGTGCACTTTTTCGGGTTCTCTTCACCTTAGTAAGACTTAAATAAGAGCCAGCTTTACATAAAAGTCTTTCCCGGTATGCATTCCTCTCGGTAGATCGCTCAAATGTGGCGTTGCCTAAACCAAACTAATCCTAACGAGCGATTAAATAATCGTTCGTTAGGATTAGTTTGGTTTATTGACGACACGTGACGCCCCTATTTAAGTCTTACTAAGGTGAAGAAAACCCGGAAAATTCCACGTAGCCAGCCCGTTTTCCGTGCCCGAACACGACTAAATAACCAGAGCCGTGGGGCATAAAACCACTGGTTTTATGCACACGGCTACTGGAGGGAGCTTATTAGAATTAAAAAAGTGCCGTTCAGAAATGAAAAATCCGAATCATTAGATGTGAAAAATTATATAGCGCGTCTATTTCGTGCAGTATCATTGCCGCAGTAATTAAGTGAATATAATATTTATAAAGTTACATTCTATTTTATAAGAATTATATTTACTGTACTTTATTATTTTGTTAATTTTTTGCTAATAGGTGGCGCTTCATGTAAAGCCAGCAAATCGAATGTAGATAGAAATTAATTGATTTACAGAAATCCAATAAATATTTTGAGATGGGATGTACGACATTATTTCAGTTATGAGTATATAAACATAACTGTTGAGATTTTCGTAGCAATTGGTCGAACGGCGTAGCAGTGTATAGCGAACAAACATCCAAACAAACAAACTTTCTCATTTATATATATAGAATTAACAAAATAATTAACTAAATATAAAGCGTATGAAGAAATTAATAAAGAAATGCGAAAAGTAAACATAAAACTTGCGCCTAAATATGAAAAACTGCAATCTAGATTAAAAAATAAAAAATGTACAAAACAAAATAAAGAGGCGAAAGAAGAAGCCAAGCATGTAGTCTACGAAATTCCAAGTACTTGTAATAACGCCAGTATTTACATAGGTGAAACAAAACGTAAGTTAAATATAAGATTGAAAGAACATATTGCGGATTTGAAATATCATCGATTAAATTCTGTCTTTCACGTTCATTGCCTACTAAATAATCGTAATATAAATAAAGCTAATGCAAAAATTCTATATAAAGAAAAGAATACATATAATAGAAAAATTAAAGAAAGTGTGGCTATTTTAAACTCCAAAAATTGTATGAATAGAAATTTAAGAGTAAAAATAAGCGAAAATTGGTTAAGAATATTATAAATATAATCTCTTGTGAAATTTTTGAATTGTTTGGCTATTCTTGGCTATTCAAATAATTATGCAAATTCCGACCGTCGCAAATAGTTGAACATGCAAATCAATGTTAAACAGCAACCCAGCACGATAATGTGTAATGGACCAACAAGAAATAGAATGTAAAAAATATATCACAGTAGATTAAGAGAGATTTTTCTGACCCTGTGATGTACCAGGGTGGAAATTAGAAAGAAGTTAGCCAAGTATATTCATCGACTTTGATAAGAAGATGGAAAATATATTGCGTTTATTTTAAAGTAAGACCCAATATCGGATCTGTCTTGATACGCCTTTATTTTATAACTGTATAGGCTTGTATATTTATATATTGTTTTATGTTTTAATTAGATGGACGTAGATTTTATAAGGTTGATGCAGTCATTTTATTGTCCTAATTGAAAGAATTTGAACTTGTAGTGTATATGTTACAGTCAAAACCCGTTTTTACTTAGAACGCGTTTTAACTAGTTGAAACTAGTTTATACTGGATATCTTTGTTAAAACCCGTTTTGTCTAGTTAAAACTAGAATTTACTGCTAGTCAAAATGAATATGAGTTAAGACTAGTTTTAACAAAGACATCCAGTATAAACTGGTTTCAACTAGTTAAAACGCGTTCTAACTAAAAACGGCATTTTGACTGTAACATATACGCGTCCTTGTGTACATAGCGAGTTAATGGTATGTCTAAGAAAATGTACATGTGTTTATATAAATTTCTGTATAATTTACCTTTGTATGACGTGTGATATTCAGAATACTGTATATACTCTTTCTTGTTTAATTGAATGATGAGGGAATGTGCCCGAAACGAGTAGAAGTACCCGTATCAACTGAATAAAGATGGGAAAAAAGCCAAGTGTTTAATTGATAACACAATCTTGTGCTCAACACTCACTAGTTCTCTTTCTCTTACAATTTTCGTGTCTGGTGCCGACTCTAGACATGAAAATCTAGATTTAGGAAATTTTAAAAGGGAATTGCATCTCATACAATTTTTTGTGACTTGTATTAAAACTCATTCATGATCAATAAAATATTTTATAGTTTTCTTAGCGTGTGCTCTCGTTGAAAGCCATTAATATAGACAACATTAAAATTTCGTAAATTATTGCATCACGTAAAGATTATTGTATTCTATAAGTTACTATTATATTTAAACTAATATTAATTATTCTTTTGCTTATAAATAATGATAATGATTAAAGCTACAAATAATTTTTTTTTAACACTTTCAGCCCTGTGGGGACTAAGAGGGCTTTTTAAGCCAAAATCTGTTTTTGGCTAAAGCCCAACAAACTCAAACCGATAACCATCCGAAAAAATCTTACACAATGGTCGAAAGTTGTTTTTGAAATAATCTCTTAACGGCTGGGAATGATAAATGTAAGGTTTACGACAGGTGGGGATAAGTTAATCCCGTGTCAGGCTGAACCTTAGGGACGTTTGCATGTGGGTGTGGCGGAGGAGGCAAATGATGGCAAGTGTTTTACATAAGGAAATCCGTTTATTGGATAACATATATGCTTACATCCACAATTGACAGTCCACTTCTCTACAGTCCTTCGGAGTGGCGAGGATTTCCCTTCAGTCGAAGCCCCGGGGCGGACGAGATGAGATCGCTGGACAGCTGCTCGCAGAGGTGCTGAGGCGTCCTACGTTGTTGGCGGCGACACGACACGACACAGGTCACGGCTCTCTGCGGGATGCGGAGGAGACTCTCTCCGACCTTGGAGATTCCGATTTTTATAGTTCTTCGTTCGCTATTCCAATTTCCAATTGGGCCCTCATCCCCTTTCCCGTTTTCCGATTGGTCTCTTTTTTGTTTCTAGGCGAAACTCGGGACGACCCGGGTCATGGAAAAGGTCCGATTCGGAGTGTCCATCTGGCGCCTTTTTGACCATTGTGTTCGGAGATTGTTGATAAATTTACAAGACTCGAACTCATAATTTAGCCCGTTAATTGCGATTTCTGTCATCTAGGAACTTTTACGATTCAAGCGCGATGTTTTTCTATCTATTAAACTGTTCCCCCCTTCCGAAGTTGTCTTCTTAGAGATCGACTATTTATGAGCACTCGAGTCAGAATTTCACCTATTTATGAGCTTTTGTGTCACAATTCTATTTATTTATGGGCTTTCGTGTCAGAATTCTACCCTTCCGTTTCACATAGACGGATCGTTTTTAACACGTGTTTTGGAACGTGTTCCGACACTCGTTGTTTACATTTTGCGTCGCGTGTCTAGATCAAGAGTTTTTTTTCTTTTTCTCTCTTTCTCTCTTCTATATAATCTATTGTTATGATTTAAATACAAGAATTTCGTGATTTACGGACATCGTCTGCAACTCTCACATAAATAATGCGTTGCTGGATGAAAATTGTGTTATGTAATATATAAAAATACAGTATATATTTATTTATTGGTTAAAATTAATTTAGTATTTTATGACTTTTGTAGTAATGTGATCCTCAATCTTGTAGTCGTGTACCCAATACGAACCCGAGAGTACCCCTTTTGTAGATCATAGTGTTCTTTCTACGCGTTTTGTGTGTCGGAGTATCACTGAACAGTAATGATAATGCGAAAAGATCGTGTTGAAGAGCCTAAAGAAAGTAATTTTCATAATTTATTGACACGTACATAAATCAAGTACAACACTATTACATCATCACGGTTGTTAAATGTCGGCCTACATGTAGGGTTGGAAACACCGCGCTTCATGTCGTAAACATAATTTTTCGATATTAATTTAATAAATCGACTGTTAAAATGATAATAATCTACCAAATGCGTGCACTAATTATAATTGTCTATACAACCACAACACGTAGAATTAGTTAGAAAGCCAATTCGTTCTGTAAGAATTTATTTTATGCTGCAAATCTCTAAGGGGCCGTCCATAAATTACGTAAGGTATTTTGGGGTGGGTGGGGGTCAAGGATTTCTTACGATTTCTTACTCAGGGGTAGGTGGGTAATAGATCTCGTCTTACGTAATATTCTTATTTTTATTTTTTGATGTCGTTGAGTGGTGGAGTTTTAAATTTGGTTTCAATTTGGCGGTTTCTATTAAGAACGATCGTTGTACCTATGCCATCTCGTGTGACGTGATAGAACAATAACGATAGCAGACTCACGCTCTAGACATTTTTTATCACGGGAGAAAGGCAGTGTAGTGGTTTCTTTCTCTTGTTTTATTTTGTATGACGTTTCTGTTTACACGTGTAGTAACTAGTCGATCTGTCAAAGTTTTTTGTGTCCTTTTGTGAAAATTAATATAAAAATGAATATTATGACGTTGAGACGCGAACAACGAACTTTCTGTTTGGCCGTTACGTGACTCGAGCAACGGACTGGCTGCGAACAACGGACTTTCCGGCATAATTGGTGACTGCTCCATGGGTGCGTTCTTTAATAGCGGTCGCTCTGCGTCTCCGCTACTACGGGAGTGCGCTGCTGTTTGTAGGCACTTAGGAACGACGGTGAAAAAAAGAAAGATGGCAGCGCCCGCACAATCGATAGTATTGTGATGGAGGAATATATAATTCTAAAATATGAGCTTTTAAAGGCAAAAGAAGGGTCCTAATTGTAAAATTTAACCATAAAATGGATTATTTGTTGAAAGAGCATTCAAAATAGCTACGAAAAAAATTAGAATGCCGGCTACCATTCAAAAAAATTTGTAAAGACACATCACCACGTGCGCTGACTCGCGCTTTCACAATTTCTAAATTTTCATTCATAAAACCACATAATAAACCCGGAAACGAACTATCTGAGCCATGGAGGACGCCATGTTGCTTTCCACCGTAAACTACTGCTACAAGCGGCCGTTTTTGCCGTTCGACGGCGCGCACTCCCACCGGAATTTAGGAACGCGTTCCGCAGGAATTTTTAAACAAATGTCGCTCGCGCAGAGTTTTGCAAAGGAATAAAAGAACGCACCCCATTTTTTATAATACA
Source organism: Centruroides vittatus (assembly GCF_030686945.1). NCBI lineage: Eukaryota > Metazoa > Arthropoda > Arachnida > Scorpiones > Buthidae > Centruroides > Centruroides vittatus. Next base: position 1,117,720 of record NW_027122666.1, on the reverse strand, counting down.
GTTATTTTATGCTGCGGAACGAATTAGATGTTTTAACATGTATTTCTATGGGAAAATGCGTTTCGTATAACGGACGTTTCACTTAACGGACGTGCACCTGGAACGGATTAAGTACTGTATGTTATATGAGGCACCACTGTATTTCATTTAATTTGATGTAAGGTATATTGAAAGATTCACTAGATGGCAGAGAAATAAAATAATACATTTTAAATATTATTATTTGAATACAGTTTAAATAATAAACGTAAAAATGAATCAATTTTAATTATTTTTGCATTTCAGAAGAATTGAAATTATTTATAATTCATTCCTCGTGAATTCATTTAAAAAAATTAAATGTATTAAAAATTCCATTCGTTTAGGAAACAGCAATATAACTAATCTAATCACGTTGCATCGTAATACAACCTTGAACACTAAAATATAATCAGTCGCCCTAGTGTTATAGGTTGTAGTTAAGATGTATTTCTACGGAGCTGGACTTCTATCCGTTTTTATATGTATTATTTCCTTCTGGATCAGGTAATAATTCATTTTATAAAATTATCCTTTTTCGGATAAATAAAATTTATCTTTTTCGTTTGAAACTTTAATATAGCGTAAGGGGCCGTCCATAAATTACGTAAGGGCAATTTCGGCCATTCTAGACCCCCACCCACCCCTGTGTAATAAACCGTAATATTTTCTTTGATCTCCCGCCCCTTCCCCTTCCCTATATTACGTAATATTTAGGCATGATCTTATAGAAAGATTTTAACAAAAAAAAATTTTTTTTATGAAACCGTAAAAACCTTATTTCCAAAATATATAATTATTAATATTAATTTGTTAATTAATATGTACTATTATTTATAAAAGACTTTATGTGAACAAATTTAAAAATATAAAAATTTAATGAATTCGAATGAACAATTTATTTTAAGAACTTTATTTTTTAATTATTAACAATCTTTTAATTATTAATCATCATTAATCAACGTCATAGTATTCATTTATATATTAATTTTAATTTTCACAAAAGGACGCAAAAAACTTTGACAGATCGACTTGCTAATGCACGTGTAAACAGAAACGTCATACAAAATAAAACAAGAGCGAAACCACATTCCCTTACCATATTGATTACATCTTGGCTATGGCCAAGAAAATAAACTACATGCTGCTAAAATGTGCCAGGTGCACTGGGGACTGAATCATAAAGCTTGTAAAACTCTATATAATGGGGCAATACAACTAGTGCTACTTCAGGCGGCCTCTAGCTGGGATCATGTAACTAGTAAAACTTCAGTAGCAAGTAAATTACTCTCTTTTCAAAGACAGTTTGCCATCAGAATTTCAAAGTGCTGCAGAACTGTTTCTTAGTAGAAACAGTTCTGCAGCACTTTTTATAATTGTTCCTGGCCACTAATGCCTCTTTGATACTAGCAGAGCTCCTTCCTTTGCCACTAAGCATTGTAGAAAAGGTTCTAAACCTCTACATCAGAACTACAAATATCAAGGCTCAACAACGGTCTCAATCCTATCTATGGCTGTTCATATGCTCCCACATTGCAATTACCCTACTATCTCTGATCATCACCCTGTAAACAAGGTTATCCCCAGGGTACATTTGGTGTCATCTGCTTCCTCCATAGATAACCATGCAGACATTAATGGGTCCAAAAGCTCCCTTCATGTCGGCTCAAGTATCTGTATCTTCCTCCAAACTGACATATTTTGCCCAAAATATGTTAAAAGGTATAGATACCCCCACATATCAAGCTGAAGAAGATGCTGTCTACCAAGCTGTTCATGGGCCACTTCACTACCAAACAAAACTCTGTCTATCAACATTTACAGTGATTCTGAGTCTGTCCTAAAAGCTCTATTAAATCCCAATTGCAATAACAATAAAATCACATATGCCCAGCACCATATTAAAAAATCTTGTAAATAAGATAACTTTTATAATTGTTCCTGGCCATACTGGCATACTAAGAAATGGAAAAGCCGACTTTGAGGCTAAGTCAGCTGAAAATGACACTGACTTGGACTACACTCATATCCGTCTCTCACGTAGCAGCCTTAAAAACATATTCAAGACAACGCTATGCAAAAGTGGAATCAACAATGGTTAAGCAGTAAAACTGGTAGAATAACAAGACCTTATTTTTCTAGTGTTGAATGCAGGTTCCGATCGCCATTTAAAGATTTAACGTTTTCTACTGCTCAACTACTTACTGAACATGATAATTTTAGAAGCTACCTGGCGATGTATAACCGGGCAGAAACTAACTCTTGCTATTGCTCTGCAGAAAACCTAGACGTTGTCGATCATATGATCTATCAAGCATGTTCACTCGACATTCTTGTTCAGAAGCCACTGTTTGATGCTTTTTACAATTATGTTCAAAATATAAAAAAGAAAAGACTATAATTTCTAATTTCTAGTTTTACATTTTAGTTTTCACTAAAAGACGAATACTAATTTTATTAGTATTCGGCTTTTAGTGATAGTATTATGTTTACTTCGTATCATGTATTTTGGTTACCGTATTTTTAGTTTTATACCCCCATAGGATTGTTTCACTTATACCAATAAAAAAAAGAGAGAGAGAGAAACCATCACACTGCCTTTCTCCCACGATAAAAAATGTGTAGTGCGTGAGTCTGCTAGTGTTATTATTCTATCACGTCACACAAAATGACGTTATTACAACAAGCTTTCTTAATAGAAATCGCCAAATTAAAGCCAAATTCAAAACTCCACCACTCAACGAGATTAAAAAATAAAAATAAGAATATTACGTAAGACGAGATCTATTACCCCCTACCCCTGAGTAAGAAATCCTTGACCCCCACTCACTCCAAAATACCTTACGTAATTTATCGACGGCCCCTAGGGAAAATTGTCAGATGTATTAATTTAACATTACAGATTTAAAATAAATATCCATAGTGTTATTTTGAAGTCACTTTGATTTTAACTTTGGAGGCCAAAACTGACTTACCTCCAAGTGCATGAAATTTTTTTGTACTTCACTTTAATGGGAAAAAAATTGTGTTTAAATTCCATAACTAAATATGATGTGCCGTTGTCCTGATTGAGTCCATGCAGCATGTTTAGGAGTAGAGGCAGAGGTAAATATACTTGAGAGTTTTTCCAATAAACATTTTCTTTCCTCAATGCACAAGCATGTTTAAATAAATCATTTTATGCTATAATATGTCCTGCTTTCTTTATTTTCAAAACATTCCATTTTTATTTTGGGGTCCGAATTATGAGCACTTTTCTAAACCGTCATTTCTGATGCGATTTTCTAAATTAGAAATGCTCTTTATGAAAGTACTGTAATCGCTTCCAACAAGAAAACTCTTGGACAGTTAATGAAAGAATATTTTGGCATTAAAAACATAAAATTTATCTTTAATATTATTAAAGTTACTGTGATAAAACGAATTGGAGGTCGTACTTTGTTGCAATTTTTCGATAGTTTTAAAAACCTGTTTCTTTGTTGTCGCTAACGAGAAAAACTTGACAATTTTTTCTTTTTATTTAGTTTTTCTTTATTGTAATAGGAAAATGTCATTTAACAAATAACAATATTGTGTACGTTAGATATGATGATACAAATGTAGGCAATGCAGGTCTAGTTTGTCATCTTGATTTATCTGACTGAATTTAAAAACGAAACATTGATGAACATATGCTTACAGAGTTTGCGATTCGATTTTCAAATTTCTTAATTAACATGAATTTTGAATAATTTATCTTTAAATTGTCATCAATAACACTTGAATGTTTCACACATAATTGATTTTTTTTTCCTTTTTAAAGTTTAAACTATAAAAATAAATTTAGAATTATCGAAATAAGTTTACATTAATACATTAATGTAATTTTCAAAATATGTCTTTAACGATTTTATTTTTGCTTATCTTCCCGTTGATTAACCAACGAGCGTGTTGCTTGGTTAAGCGGTTTTATTATAGCTGGATCAGTAAACCAGTGTCAAAATCCACTTTAAATAAACGGGATATGTCACTGGCTTGTTTATCCAGCTGTATTATTAATACAATAGGATCGTCCAGTCTGGAAGATCCGAGGTCGAATTCGGATGGTCGACAAACCTCAAAACTTTTCGGAAATAATGTGTCCGTTATATGTTGTGCTTTATCCCTCTCTACCCGATCGCTGCAGTTGTCAGTTTTGACTGTTTTCTGCCTTGAGGCCATGAGAGGACCTTTTAATCAAACTCATCGTGTGTGTGGTTGAAAGTTCCTTTCACTGCTCACAGATCGGAGAGACAAAAATAGGCCGTATTTAAACTGCTTTACTAGACAACGTGCCCGATATTATAATTCTTTCATCAATATATTTTTCTGTTATATGATAACACAATAATAAAAAGATATTTAAGCCTGAAGATAAGAATACAATGTAATCTTTTCTGTCAAATCAAAGTCATCTAATCTCGTGGGAATTGTGATAAAAAAGATATAAAATTTGATATAGGATTAGAAAAACATAACCAAATAAATTTTTTAGATACAAGAATAACTAATGGAATAAATAATTTCTTACTTAAAACGTATAAAAAAAATCTTGTAACATAGATAAAACCATTAATTATCACTCTTGTATATCAGACAGCGCCGTAACTAGCCTTTTATGCGCCCAATGCGAGCCCCCAAACTATGACCCAAAACTTGGTCCAAGTCATTTCTGCGCCCCAGGGTCAACGCCTGTGCCTGGGCACCTCTGGCACCGCTCTAGTTACGGCACTGATACCAGATACTATAAAAAAAGAACACATACATAATGGTTTTAAAAATATATATATACTAGAACTACTAATAATACAGAACGTAAAATTGAATTAATAGATTTGGACAATAAGTTTATATTGAACGATTACCCCATGAGTATTTTAAAAATTTGGCGCAAACTGTATTATAAAAACAGATTTAATACCAAATATAAAAAGACAAAAATTATAAAACCTTCCCCTATATTAATAATATTTTTAATGATTGTAGTAAAATCCTGAAAAAAGAAAATATAGTTTTGGGCCCCGTCTTTGATCAATAAAATTTCACATTGTGTTTATAATTAGAATAAAAGATACAATAAGAATATTAACAAATTGAAAAAAATCAGGTGTAGTATATAAAATTAATTGTAATTATCTAAACCAAGAAGATTATATAGGAGAAACCAGTAGGACCTTAGAATTAAGAATCAAAGAGCATGAAGCAGCAATAAGATTGAAATATAATAATTCTCCGTGGTTGAATCATATAAAAAATAGTAATTGCCAGATTGCTAAAAATAACAAAAAAAATTCATTCTGAAAAAAATACATATAAACGTAAATTTAAGGAACATATTGAAATTATAAAAGTTAATAGTAAAAATTTGGCAAATGTTTCAAATGGTATGCAAATTGATCAACAGTTGGTACAATATGATAAAGGGCGTGACAGAAAAAAAGTAACTTATTGTGTAATGGTCATATACTGTGATGTATTAGTGAATGTGTGGTAATTTTTTGTTAAAGTTGGTATGTATCTTCACAATTTGTTAAATAATTTCCTTTTTTACATGAAAATAACTGTTAACTGTTAACTGGAATAACTGTTATTAGAGTTATTCCAAAATGGTTTTAGAGGTTGTATTTTTTAAAAGATGTTTTTGTGGAAATTTTATCAGCATGTGCTGGTGAAAAATATAAAAGTTTGTACGTACTTTGTATTATATTTTTAGTGTTCTTTAATTACACTATATTACAGTTACTTTATGACTGTTTTAAAGGTATACCCTAGAATATATACTGGTCGAATGGAAATAATTTCGTTTCAGTGTTATCCGATATACGTACTGTATAATTGTGACAAAAATTAAGAAAGCAGTAACGCCTTCTTTGGTATGATAGTTTTATGTCAGTAAACATGATCTACACGCGATAAATTTGTCATTTAGGAAACGAGCAACATTTAGCAACGAGCTGCGGCTGTTAAAGATTTTATTTTAAAAATCACTTTTTAATTAATAATAATAATAATACATACATACATAAAATTATATGTAGCGTCATCTATTATGAGAGTTTTTTATTAAAATGTTATATATTTTTAATTATAAAATATCAAACGACTTAATTTTGAGGGTAGAGATGAGTTTTGTAGGAAGCTATAAATGTTAACAACAAGTAATATCTTCATTAACCACTTCTGTCTCAGTGCTTCATTTGATGGGATTTTATGAAATGTATTGTTTAATCCTTCAGAAGTTTTAGATCCAGCATACAATGTGCAAAAAGGAACGCAACAATTTTTAGGCATAATGTGCTTTTTCTATTTGAACTATACAATGAATGTACAAGTAGGCCTCCTACAACGCGGTACCGTTACAACGCGTTTTCGCTCCAACGCGGAAATTTTCTTACAACGCGGTTTAGGATATTTAGAAACGAATTATCTTTCACATAACAGGAAAATCGCAACGGATCACATAAGTGCAGTGGAACTTGATGAAACAAGCTCAGATCTGAAAAATAAGGCCAGTCAAACATTTTCGAACAACTATAATAAGTGACGATGAGGACTGAATTTGTGAGCATAACATCATGTTTCTTTTTTATTTTTACTTGAAATCATAATCTTTTTAGTTTTTATATGATGTTGAATTTTGTTTAAGCCTTTTATGTACATAAATTTTAAAAAATGATGAAAATGTTATACCATAAAAGGCAGTTTTTCTCTTTTTAGAACTGAATGCCAGTTTTTGTATTAAGTTGGTGTCTCGTATAATGCGATTTCTCACAACGCGGTATTTTGAAGGAATGTTTCTATTGCGTTGTAGGAGGCCTACCTGTATTTATATCTATACACCAAGCTGGTGTTAAAGAGAAAGTCCCGTCAACTGTAGAATAAGTATAACTATACAGTGGAATCACGCTTAACGAGCATAATTCGTTCCAGTCTTCTCGTAATGCGAAAAACTCGTTAAGCGAAACAATTTTTTCCATATAAATTAATGTAAAATACGATAATGCGTTCCACGCTGAAAAAGTACTCAAATATTTTATGTGTAATGTTTATTCAAAGAAAATTATACAATAAACATTGTTATGGAGCGTGAATCATCATCTTTTCTTCTAGCGCGGAATGAACCAACCTGAAATACGAATTCGAATTTTGCAGAAAACAAAAAAAAATCAGATAATTTGTCCGATAAACACACCAAACAATATACCAAATTATTGGGCTACGTAAAGTTTATGTTTAGATATTAGAAATTAATTAATTTTACTAGAAGTAGGCAGTTACGTTTCCATCTCGTATTAAATTTAATAATTATAAATAAATAATTTTTAATTTAGACATTTCTGGAATTTAATTGGGAATCGGTCATTAAATTTAATTTGAGATGGAAGCATAACTGCCTACCTCTAGTCAAATTAATTTTTTAATATGTAATTATAGCCTTTACATAGCCTAAGAATTTGGCATATCGTTTGGCGTGTTTATTATATAACGGGCTATGGTTGTTGATGTTTCTAAATAATGTGTGTGAACATAAGTTTGGAAAAATGTGTGATCACAAACAACACTAACTGTAAGATGCTAGCTGAACGAATGCTAAACACGGACTGATGGAACATGACGTATGCGCACAATTCGAAACTTTCCCTCTCCTCATCACTCGTTATGCGAAATATCGCTCGTTAAACGACTCATATTTTTACAATTTATTTTGCTCGTTATGCGAAACACTTGTTATGCGAGGTGCTTGTAAAGCAAGGTTTCACTGTATTTCTTTTAAAATCGTTTTATGGCAGGCTCCGAGGTCGGGTTTTCGGGCCTCCAACTCAGAGCTTGCGCTCAGAGAGACCCACACATGAAAGTTTCTAAGAAAATTTGGTAATAGAATTTTTGATGTTTTGAAATATATTGATACGAGAATTATTTTAATTAAATTTATCGCCGTCGTCAAAGAGGCCAAAGGCGTCCCTAATTAAGAAGCATAAAGGCACTCCTGGTTTTAATTATGAAATAACGAAAAAATGGAACAATGAAACTGAGATCTTCAACAGTATAATTGTTAACATTTGCATTATATATATGGATTTATAGCTTTGCAAAATCGAGCGTATGGCTAATGGTGATGAGTTTCTCGACCTGCAAGTAGCCTAATAAACTGTTTAGGACTAGTAACTTACATAATATCGTTCAAACTCAATTCAAAGTATTTTTCATGGCGACAGGAATAGGAATTTACGGTATATTTGCAGTAATTTGTAAGGGGCGCTAAGATTAAGACTCGCAGGATGGAGAAACACATATTAGCGATGCCATTAAAGCCATTAGTGAGCAGAATCACCAATTAACAAATGCTAATTAATCATTGTTTAATACTTCTAATATTTATTAATGCCAATTAATAAAATGTAAATCATTTCAAATTAGATGGAGAAAGAGAAGAATGAATTTATTCCAAAGATACGGTATTCCGGGACCAAAACCTCATTTCATAACAGGAAATATGAAAGAATTTCATGAAAAGGTATAATTTAAATATCATTTATTTTGATAAAAAATATAAATGGTCGTACGATTTCTTTGTTTATTTTGTATAGAGAAATAAATGTGCCGAAGAATGGGTAAAAAAATATGGAAACATTTTCGGGTATGTTTAATGTACAGTTTGAATGTTTTTTCCTTTTTTTTATAAAATTAAATATTATAGAATAATAAATAAGAAAAGAAAAAATTTTGTACAATATGAATAAACAACAAATACTATTTTATATATCTATCTTTGTAATTATATAAATCTAATAATGGAAAACATTTTTAATGGATTATTTATTATATATATATATATATATAATAAATAATCACTAATGTTATATAAAATATATATATACTGGTATATGTTATACAATTTTATTAAATTCTTAGCCGTGAGTTAAATGGAGAGAAAAGAGAAAACAGTACTTTAAAATATTCTCTCTTTATATCTTGGTTAATGCTTCTCGAAGTAGCCCAAAGTTGGCTGATTGCATAGACTTATCATCGGTCTGTGCAATCATCCAACTTTGGGCAAATTGGGAAACAGTACTTAAAGTTTTAAAAATTAGCTAAAAATAGTCATTTCATACGCCTTGTATATAAGTAGTTATGGAAAGTGTTTAGGAGGTGTTACTCAAAGGTATTTCCTCTAAGGAGATGAAATGAAGTGAGAAGGTCTTAGACGGAAGGGAAAGTGATTGATGTCAGAGGCCAAGGAAATGAAGGTGGAAACAGAAGTTAGGAGATGAAGGGGGGAGGTCGTGAGCCACATCGGGAAGTAAATATAAACAGTAAGGGTTACATTGGATATCAGAGGATACATTGATTATATACAGAGGATATATAAATTGAGGTTACATAGATAATTAACCGAAGAAATGCAATACAATGTAGAGGGAAACATAACTTTGAAATAATGAAATAATATATACAAAAACATAATTGGCGTAGCTAAGGGCAATACAGAGGTCGCGGCGTTGACACCATGAAACAGAAATGCGCGAGGACAGGTGTACAATATAAGGAAGTAGGGATATGCATATACATCAAACTGGAACCGAGACATGACAATGCCGCGAAGAAGAGTAAACAAATACAGGTGTACAAATGGCAAAACCAAGACAATACAGAGGTAATCGCGGAGGTAAAGATTAAAAATACGGCCGTTACAAAACAAACCCGAAAAGAATAAATGGCCAGGAAAACAGTACAAATAATTGGGGAGTTGGTACATGAGGAAAACAAAGGTATAAAATTCATACAGAGTTACAAGCATACAAAATTACAGAAAAGTAACATAGGAATAAATTATTACAACGGGATACCTAAAGTACACGATATGCAATAAACCGATTTACACAAACAGGGATACTAAGTACAGAAAAAACCAGTTACGGAGTAATTATACCCAGAATGCCATCAGGGTGGGACGAAGCCCGCTTACTAAAAGGAGCCCTTGAGGAGGGGTCTTCAGTTGGTGCTAGTTCGTTGATGGGCATTAGGAGGGTCAAGGGTTGCAGTTGATCTCAGAAAGGCGATAATGGCACTGTAGACATTTCGGTCCTTAAGTAGCTTGCTATGTGAGCAGGGCCAGCTGTAATTATTCTTGAGTACCCCGCCCATCAGCCTTATCCGTTGTTGCTCGTAGAACTTGCAGTCCCAGAGTAGGTGCCTGGTGTCTTGAATCGAAGAGTTATCACACGGGAGGTATCGATAGATTTGATGTTAAATCTCTTCAGGTATGCATTGAAGCAGCCATGCCCGGTGATTAATTGAGTCAGTTGGTAGTTCGGAGTGAAGTAAGTCCACTTTAACCTATCACCAATGTCCGGGATAAATTCATAAGTTGTTCTCCCCGTATCACCATTGTCCCATTCACGCTGCCATAGTTTGAAGGCCTGGTCGTAAGCCCAGAGCTTAACTTTAGATCTGGGGATCTTGCTGTAAGAGTAGATGAGGCTGGAACTGGCAGCCTGCTTTGCAAGCTGGTCTGCAGCCTCATTGCCGGGGACACCAGAGTACCCACGAATCCACTTGAAGTGAAGCGTGAGCCTGTGCGTATTTGTAGAAAGTAGGTGGTGAATCTTTGAAATGTTTTCACTTCTGTTGTATGGACTGTAGAGGGAGTGGAGAGCAGTCAATAAGTCCGTGTAAACACAAATGTCCATTCGATGGGGGAACCACTCCTCGTACACTTGTTCCACAGCCTTATAGATCACGAGGATCTCGGCCTGTGGAACAGAGCAGTGGGGTCCCAGTCTGAATGCGGACCTGTGCATAGTGTTGTTTCTGTGATTAAACAGAACAAAAACGGCACCAACTCTGCCACTGTGGAGTGAACCATCTGTGTAGATAGAGACGTCCATTTGATGGGTATGGGAGGCCCGATTCAGAATCCAAGGATATTCTTGATAACTATTTGGATTGGTGGATTTACTTTCGACCTTATAGCGATTCAGGTCCTCCTTGAGCTGTGAGTCGAGAGTCAGTAAGAAGTCTTTGCAGTTATTGCACTTTTCCTTTTCCTTCATTATTCCTTTGAGTGATTATTAGTGTGCCAAAGCCACATGAGCATCCTGGCTTTGATGTGGGCCAGAAGAAGGCCGGCGATGACAAGCAGGGCGAAGGTAGGGGCCGTGCGATATGCCCTGCAGATACGTAGGGCAGCAATCCTCTGAGCCTCGAGGAGTTTACGTTGCGAATGTACTTTCTTGGTGGCAGCTGCCCAAATGGGGGCAGCATAAAGGAGAATCGGTTCGATAGCTCCTAAATGAATGTGCCGGGCAGCCTTATAGCCGACGCCCTAGGTGTTCTTGGCTATACTAGAGAGGGCATTTGAAACCCGGGCCGCCTTAGCACTGACCGTCTCGATGTGTCTTGTCGACTGAAGTTGATGTTCAAGGACCACCCAAAATAGGGAACTCAGTCTTCCTTTGGAGACAGTTCCCATCAATGTGGATCCTCGGGCTTTTCTGGAAAGGAGTGTTTTTAGAGAAGATGATGTATGAAGATTTACTGTAATTTATAGGGAGCTTCACATGGTTGCTCCAGTCCACCACCTTGCTGAGGATGTTCTTACCGAGAACAGGGAGATTACCACTGTTTTGGTTGGATACCAGGATGACAGTGTCATCGGCGTAACGTTGGACGAGGGCATCATTCAAGCCATTGAGGGTGGTTAGAAGATCGTTGTGCACAATAGTCCATAGGCCAGGGCCAGAGATGGAGCCCTGGGGGCAGCCTTTAGTGACACGATGAACATAGTTGAATGTGGGAGAGTACAGACCTGCCTGGCGGTCCTCTAGAAAGCTACAGCAGACCGAGAAGAAGTTTCGTGGGCAGTGATAAGCCTGGAGTTGCCGAAGGATAAAAGGCCACTATAAATTGTGAAATGCAACCTGGAAGTCAATAGAGATAAGCAGGGTGTGCTTATCTTATTCTTTTGCATTTTGTATATGCTTAACAATGGTAGAAAGAGCGGCGATAGTTAACTTACCAGTGGTAAAACCATGTTGGTGGGAACAATGGTGGTTGTTAGTTCTAACGTGGCGAAGGATCCTGCTGTTTATCAGCCTGTCGAGGATCTTCCCCAAGATGGAAAGGAGGTTGATAGGTCTGTAGTCCTTAGGATGGGTGGGGGTGTCACCCGGGCGCTTACTGATGAATTACCCAGCAAGAGGCAACGGTTAAAAGTGGTGACAAAAGTAGTTGGGATAGCCGCGAAGGCTTCCATTACCATTTTCTTTGTAATCTGATCAATTCCTGGCGCCTTTTTGACTTTAATAAGTTTAATAGCATGGGCGACTTCATTAAAAGAGAACGGAAGATCATCCTGTTCATCAGGTGGGTCTCTGAAGCCGGAGCAAGTATTGAGGTGAAATTCACTATCCATGTCTTCAGTGTTCTCAGGAAAATGGTAATTGAAAAGCTCCCTCATGGTTTCCGGCAGAGTATTAGTGAAGGTGCCACCGCTCGTCATGACCGCCGCAGGGGTGTTTGCCTTGCCCTTCTTCTTAAAGACAATGTAGTAAGGCTCACACCAGGGTGTGTTGAAGCTGCAGCAGAATTTTCTCCATGCCTGGTGACGCTTATGGTTGATCAGAGTTTTGTATGAGTTGAATTTTTCAATGTAGCAGGCCTTGTGGGCCGCTCTGGCGTGTGTGTCTGTCTGTCGGCAATACAGTTTACGTAGCCTTTGGACCTCCAGGCGATGGCTAGCTAATTCATTGTCCCACCAGGGGGCCATAGATTTCTTATTTCCTGTGCTTTTGCTTGCCATTTTATGGCTGTGAAGTATGACCCTGTTGAGTTGAGAAACACAGTTGTCAAGTTCAGTGATTGTCATATTCGTGATAGGAACATCAATAGTCAAGTTGGTCTTAATCAGTTCTTGGAAAAGTGGCCACTGGGTGCGGTAGTCCTTTTCGGAAGGCCTGCTGTCGTTCACATTGATATCAAGGTGTGTCACTATATACCTGTGGTCACTCGCACTGGGGTTCGTGATAGTAGAACAGTGACTGATCATGGGAGCCATGGGAGTGTTAGCCAGGGTGACATCAACCCAGCTTTCACCCCTTGGCAAGAAGTAGGTGGGGAGGGGACTTGAATTGCATGAAGTAAGATGGAGAGCTGCTATCAGCTCGAGCAGAAGGAAGCCACGGGGATCCTCCCTAGGGCTATGCCAAAGGAAGGATTTCGCATTGGCATCCCCAGAAATGATCCACGGCCGGTCTGCCACAGTGTTGCTGATCCGATGAAGGTCTTCGAGAAGAGGCTCGATGCGCTCGAAAGGAGAGCAGTAAATCGAAGAGATAAAGAAGGCGTTGTTTTGGGTATAAATAGGCCCAGTAGTGACGTAGCCGGTGGACAATTGAGGCAAGAATTGAACAGTTATGTTGGTATTCCTGATTAGGATTGCAGTCTTAGTTCCAGAATTAAAGCTTTGGGGGATGGTAGCCCAGCTGCCAAAATGTGAGAGTTGATCGTTGAAAAGGTACGGCTCTTGAATGACAATTATGTCTGCATCGAGATCCTGGCGGTCTTAATAAGGAGGGATGATGGAGCCTTACCTCTTTGTAGATTGATCTGCAGGATTATCAGTTGGCTGGAAGACTGTGTGGTTACTGGGTGCTGGCTAGTGGCCATAGTTGGTTTGGCTCGCTGTGTTGTATTTGATTCTTGTTGTTATAGGACAAATTGGGTCAAAGGCATTGTGATCAGTTCTGAACTTCATGTCTATTGGCTGATTGGCGTTGGCCTTCTTGCAGTTCGTACAGCACAGGGCGTTTTCGAGACGGCGGCATTCTGTGTAGCAATGTTACTTGGCACAGTGACTACACTGCTGGGTGTTTGGGCAGTCACTGGCATGATGGTTAAATCCGCAACAGTTGTAGCAGCAGACTACAAGAATGTAGTCGTCCGCTTTGATGTTGGCCCAGGATAAGGAGAGGTGTTTCTTTGCCACTAGTAGGTTTCTGATGGAAGGTGGCACAGCAATTACCACGTGCCGGCAATTTTCTTTGATCCTCCCTTTTCTGAAGATTGTACTAATCCTACTATTTTTCAATAGGATTAGTACAATCTTGATTTAGTATTTATTTAGTATTTTTATATTAGTACAGATTTAGTATTTTTATATTAGTACAGATTTAGTATTTGTATATTAGTACAGATTTAGTATTTTTTGGTGATCTGTAAAAATTTGTTCTGTTCATAAGCCAGAACGAGGAGTTCTTCGTCTTCAATAGAATTTGGAACATTCAGGAGGATAATCCTTGGTTGCCTTCCAGATGAGACAGTACATTTGATCTTTTCTTTTATGCTATCGATGCTGTTGATAGCGTTCATGAGGTTTTGTCCCTCCTCCTGTGATCCGACCCGTACACAAAAGCCGTCATCTTTTATATCTCTAATCCCCTTTACACTGACCTGGATTTGTTGTGGTTTAATGGATTTCATGATTGTGGACTTGATCTTTTTAATATCTGGGCCCTGCTCAGAGTCGTTCTTATTCTTTGTGAAAACAAGCACAGCATGGCTGCTCCTTGTCCCTTCTTGGTTGAGCTTTCTACCAAGATATTGGTTGATTACCTTAGTTGTGTGACTTGGGAGGTGAAAGGGCGTCATAAGTGGAATAGCCTAGGGCCTGTTTTCATCTAAATTCGGCCCTGGCTATAAGTTTCTGGCAGGAGGTTTAGAATCTTTCCCAGTTGGTTGCTGGCCTCCTCAAGAATATTCTCCTCGAGCGAACCAGTAGCAGTAGGAATATCAGGAGAATCACACCGCTCCTTAGGAACAGTATCCGTTTAAGGTTGTTGAACTTCTGGATCCATTAAAACAGATGCTCAGAAGAAAAGGAGATTATTATGAACAAAACGGTACCAAACACGCACCCCTACAAACAAAAGCAAGGCGGCAAATGGCCGAAAACCAATCGGTTAAAGGAATGAGCGAAGATTCCGGAAAATAACAACCGATTGCGCCACCAGAAAGGCCAAAATAAACCCTAACCAGCGAAAACGTTCGTCAAAAACAACACAAAAGTAACGAAGCGGCGAGCGATGCAAGCGACGAATTACGGTCAGGAAGAGGATCAACAGGCACGTGGGGATAACGTTGAACTTTCACGTTTTGTGGATTTTCGTCCCTTAACTCGAAAAGTACTGATCCAATTTACATGAAATTTTAACACAATATACAGACCGACCCTTACTAAAGACCACCAGGAAATCACAGCCTATGGCCTAATACGGTGCCCAAAATACCAGTCCAAATACGGCAAGTAACGGTCGCTAAAACTAGCGAAATAATTAACGGAAATTGATAAATAACCTAACGATCGAAACGGGATAGCAAGTTGAACACAGCGGTATGATCCATAAAAACGTACGACACGAATTAGGCGAAAAGAAAACCGTCCGAAAGTCAACCACGTGGTCTCGGCCAAAATAGGCCCGTAACACCCGAAAAACTAAACCGATTTTAAAAAGTGAGACGGCGTTGGTAAGCGCACGTCAACAGCTAGAAAATGATAAATATAATACACTCACCGATCGCAAATAAATCCAAAGAAATCGCAAGTTGAAAACGGAGCTTATAACCACACTACATATAGCAATGGCGACCTGTGGTCTCCTGTCATACGCCTAGTAATGTTCAAAATAACCACTCTCAGTCGGTTTGACGAAAAACACAAATTTTATATTTACAGTAAATGTACAAAATAATCCAAATTAGAGTTACAATTAATTATGCACAAACAATAATCCAACGACAACCGACTATTCCCGTACAAATTCGTCGAAAGAACTCCTTACGAACAAACAGACTTGTAATTAACAAAACCTCCGAATCAGGAACAAGTTCGTACACAAACACGTAACTTCCAACGAGAGAGTTAGTTAGCACCTCGATAACGACGATCTCCCTTGATCCGATCCGATGCCAGCCGATCACCTCCGATACGATCACACCATACGATCCGAACTCCCGATACGAGCTCGATCCGAGCTTAAATAGTCGACGGCGTTCGAACCCTGCTCCAATCAAATTTGAATGTTCCCGCAACGGCCGCCAACGGTCACTTCCCGCCGGCCAATCGTCCGATGGTTGACGATTCGAAACTTAACGGTTCTTCCCACGGAAGTTCCTAACGGTCGTTTCCAACGGCCGATCCTAACGACTTTTCCGTTATGACAGTTCTTTATAACCAACAGGTGGGAATCGCGCGTCTTGGCGATTCCATACCTTACACGCCTTGTATAGAATCTGTGGCAATTCAGTAACAATTGCTCCCGAGTATCGCATAAAATAAAGACAATTCAGATATTCACACTGAAGAGTAGCTTTGCAAGCTTATGAAAACTATAATACGATCATGCTGAAATTACATTTTTCATGTATACACAAAAGCACTCTTCATACATCAAAAAACAAATTTTTACACTTAATCAATTATTCAATGTATATGATCTCGACAAAAACATTGCCTGAGGCCAACCTGGTACAATGTTTTTGTCTACGGAGTAAGGCTTCTTGCACGACTGAACGTTCAAGAAGCCCCACCCTGTAGATAAAAACAATCTACCAGATATTGCCTTTGCGACGTTTTCGTCTACATCCTATAGAACAACTTATTAAATATGAATTTATTCCAGATTCTTTATTGGAGCCAAACCTTTTATCGTCTGTATCGACGTCGACTTAATCAAAACCATTCAAGTAAAAGAATTTAAGAATTTTCCCAATAAAGACGTAAGTATTTGATATTTAAAGCAATTTATTAATTATAAAAATTTATTAATTAATTTAATTAATATTTTTTGCTGTTAGTTACTATTACCCGATGCAGGGATCCCTCATAAATTAATGGTGGAATTTTTAGAATTACAAAAGGACGAAGCATGGAAAAATGCGAGATCTGTCATTAGTACGTCGTTTACTTCTGGAAAACTTAAAATGGTAATTATTCTCGTTTAATTGTCTTTAAAATGATTTTCTACATTTACAATTTATTTCTTACGTTTAATATTTGCAGATGAGCACACTTATGGATGATCCGATTAAAATATTTCTAAAAAATATACAAAAACAGAAAGACGAATATTTTAATATTTATCAACACTTTAAAAACCTTACCTTTGATATCGTCTGTCGATCTGCTTTTGGAATCGAAACAAACGTACAGAACGGCGAAATTACAAATATCGCGAAAGTCACATATAATGTTTTCAGTTCTGATTCTACTGACATTTTATCCGTATTATCACGTAAATTACACTAAATTCGATTTTTTTATACTATAGAAATATATCTTTATATTTTAAAATGTTTTGATATGCAGTTTGTTTTCCGGAATTCGAACCTCTTCCCACGTATGTAAGATGGTTTCTAGATGCTGCCAGGAATGCAATGAGGCTTTCTTCCATAAGAATTCTCATCGATGCCTGTAGACAAATCATTGATTCGCGCAAGAAATCTAATGTAAGTAAATACTCGTCAATTTAAAATATTTCGAAATGATATTAATTTAATCTTTTCGATTAGTATCATCCTCCTGATCTATTACAAACTTTATTGGATGCAGAAGGCGACTCGAGTCTTCAAATGAAAAAACTTAGCACTGATTCTATAATAGCCAATGCAGTAGGATTTATGGCTGCTGGGTAGTATTTTCTTCATATTATTTTCACATTACAAACTAAAAATATAACTTGTTAGTATTTTTCTGCATTTTAATAGCTATGAGACGACTAGTATATCATTAGCATGGTGCATACATTATGTATCCCATTATCCTGAAGTTCAGGACAAAATGCGCAAAGAAATTAATGATAATGTTAAAGAAAGTGTAAATATAAATTTTTATTCTTTGTCTTTATGAAATTTTATAAAATTAAATAATTAATTTAAGTGCTCTTTGAATCTTTGAAGGATGATATTCAATATTCAGATTTGGTGAACTTTAAATACATGGATCAAGTAATATCAGAAACATTGCGTATATCACCACTAACACTGAAGTAATATATACTTTTAGTGCTATTAATCCGAATTTCCATCTTGTGTGAATAACTTTCCCTATTATTTAGTTCTATCAACAGGATCTGTGCGAAAGATTTTAAATATAAAGATATAACTATACCAAAAGGAGCCATCTTAGCTATCGGTTCGCCCATTCTTCAAAAGCATCCTGATTACTGGCAAGAACCGGAAAAATTTGATCCCGAAAGGTAAAACAATGATAACAGAAATAAGCAGAATGCGAATTTTTGAACTAAATATTAAATGATATTTACAGATTTTCTGCAGAAAATCATATTGATCCGTATATTTATCAACCTTTCGGCGCCGGTCCCAGAATTTGTATTGGTATGAGATTAGCACAAACAATCATAAAATTAACTCTGGCAAATCTTATTAGATCATACAAATTGGAACCAAACGGGGATTTGGTAAGTCCATTATCGTATATATTAGTGATTAATTGCTTATATTACTTGCTTTTAATGATTTTTGAAATCATACTCTTTATAGGACGCAGAAAAAGAACATTTCTTATTTTTCTCCGTTCCTAAAAATGGTGTTATTGTCAAAGCAATTCCATTAACGTCGTAATTGAACATGAACTTATTATTTTGAAAATATATTAAATTTTCTTTTTTTGTTATTTAACTGTAATTATACGGAGTGTATCAAAAGATAAGGTGAACCAGACAGGAAGTAATAGAAGAGCTTAAGATGCATAAATAATCCATACAAAGTTTACTTGTACAGAGTGGGAAAGAAAGTTACTTAACATCCCTGCTACACAATAGAGAATGTATCCAAAGCTACTTCGCTCATGTCAGGAACACATATTAGTCCGAAGGGAAAGAGATTGTTGTGTGTTACACGCATAGCCGTCATCTTGATGGCGGCATATTGAAGGCAACTCCGAATGGGAAGGTGGTCATGTTAGGGTCAAAATTTCACAAGGAACTGATTGCTAAAACATTTTATTGACCTAAATCGAATGTTTACAGAGTTATATGATGTAAATTCTTTGGGTACAGTACATTCTATATTCTGTAGCAGGCGTGTTAAATGACTTTCATCTTGTATTCACTATTAGGCCTATTTAGTAAAGACAGCCTTTTGATTATCTTAATTGTTAACAATTGAACAATTTACTGATATATGGTAACAAGACAATGTATTTCATCAAAACGAGATGCTGGATAACGTTTGGTAATAAATTAGTAAAGCCAGAGTCGGCTCTAGGGTTTACGTCGTCAGAGATAAAACATGCATTTGATGCCCGTTATCCCTGTACATGAAATGAAAAAAAAAACTTTATGTTGAAATCCCATATCTTGCTTTGTCAATCAACATTGAACTCGCGCCGTATATAATATAAATAGAAATTTTTTAAAATAATACACTTTAAAATTTTTTCTAAATTTATGAAAGTTTGCCACTCCTGTTATTTGCCGCTCTGGGCAAATGTCCAGTTTGCCCATAACGTAGTGCCAGCTCTGAGTAAAGCAAATGCTAAAGATTCCTATTTCTCTTGCGAAAGGCCGTCGCAGTACACGGATAAATGAATGTTGAATGTTGTCCACATCTGGGTGCTGGCATGTGCTGGGTGCTGGGTGCAAATAACAACATGAATTGTTGTTATTTGTTTCTGTTGTCTAAACTGTACATTTTTTCCGTCATGCAATTTTAAAAAAAAAATTTTTCAGTGGTGCCAAGTGCGAAAAAGAAATTTATTTTTAATACGAAGCTAAAATTAGTATTATTTTCTGACATAATCAGTTGCTTTTATAATTCCTTAGAAGGGATTTTCGGACGAATAAACCGAAATGTTATGTCGTTCGAATCTGACTCTCACCCGAATTTAAGAATCACACAGAAGACAATTAATTCGCAGATATTTTATTTAAATGAATTTCAAATGAATGAATGATCGGAATTCTTGCCGATTTCTCTTCAGTAAAGATACAATCTGCGACAGACCCTACAACGATATTTCGGACCCTTCGAAATCAATCACAGCAACCCTTGATTACAGTAACTCTTGAACACGGGTGAGCGTCTGAATCGAAGGACATAACGTTTCAGTTTATTCGTCCAAAAAAACTCTTTTAAGTGGTTATAAAAATGAAATTTATTTTTGTGAAAATCAAAAAATTTATCAAATTCAGAAAAATGATATACGTTTTTGATCTATATAACGTCGTGCATCAACTTCTAGCCTTTTCAAACACCCTGTATATTATACTATTAATGATTTATTTTTAATCCTTTCTTTATTATGTTATAAAAATATTTTGTATTACATTTAATACTAATTATATATTAAATCCAATAAAATTAGATTGTAAAAATATTTAACTTTACATTTTTGTTACTCAGTATATTAAAATAGTTATCATGACATAATTTATATGTTATTTTTTTAAACACGTGTATAAGCAACCCAATTATTGCATTTAAATTAGACTTTTTTGAATTTAAATATTAATGATTAACATAAATCAATCATAGGCTAACGCAGTTTTCAAAGTTAAAAATAATTCTTGACAATACAATTTTTTGCATAGACAGGAAATATCACTAAGGTAAACTTCACAGAACAGTTTTTTATTTTCACGAAAGTTTCAAATTTCGAATTTCAATTACGCTGTTATTCTGAGATTACTCGTAATTTTGTGCGTATAACCCGCGGCGGCTTAGAACCTATGAAAAATTACGGAAACGAACATAAAACCTTTATGTAATCCTCACGAATGAAGCAACATCTACTCCGTAACTGCGAGTTAGTAATTACTGTTTAAAACTGGCACGTAACCCGTACCTGGTTCAACTTTTTCTTTAAATAGAGATTGTCCGCGGGTAATATACAGGAACATATCGTACAATTATGTTAAATACTTATGCTTTTGCAAAAACAATCAGAATGTTATGAATGAAAATTATCCATAAGTATAGTAAATTGTATATTAATCTGTACAGATTAATATACAATTTACTATACTTATTAGTAATTTATAATCAAAAAGAGAAGGGAAAAATTAATGCTGTGACAAAATTCGATGCAGAAATTTGAATTAACGTGATGCAATGGTATGAATCATCATTAATGCCAATTTTTTTAGTAGCATCAAAAACGCTAATTGCAAGTAATGTAATATATGCTGAAAGAATTTCCCATCGAAGAAATGATTGCAAAATTAATAAAATTAAGAAAATAAATGTGTTTATAATGTTTATGAAATCAGGTGTAAAATAGAAAAACCAAATCTTGTGATAAACTCCTACAAATTCAGCGTAATTATTATACATAAGAATCCTATTCTGTATTTCTGTCATTTGATTAAATTATTTCATTTTCCGATATCTTTTATATGTTTCCCAAAACACGAAATAAGGATGACATGAATAAACCAGAATGTAAATTAACGCTCAGGTAATGTGGAAATTATATTCAGATTCACTTGAGTAAACCTCTTGAACTCCTAGTCGTTTTTAGTTAGATATAAGAGTTTTCACTTAAACGTGGTATGAATAAAAAGTACTTGCTCATAAATGTGAGTTTATGTTTTGATTATTTGTAATTTGAAGTCTACTGGTCAGTAGTACAGCTTCGACGAGTAGAGTACATATATAATCAGCCATTAAAGTTATGTAAATATATTAACGATAATTTTTCTCTTATAAGAAACTTGAAGTCACTATATAAGTTTCGTACAGAAAATGCTGAAAATCAATCATTTCTTCTATGAACAGTTAAAAACGTGAGAAAGAACTCTTTCTAATGTGCAACGCTTTAGTGATATACGATTTCAAATTGCTGTAGCTGAAGACAGGCATTAATCAATCCATGATCTGAAAAACAAAAAAAAAATGACTGATGTGATAGTAAAAATTACTGAGAAAAAGAGGAAAATCTTTCAGCAAGCGAAGAACGAATGGGAGAAGCTAAAGCTACCCGAAAAAAAAATAATAATAACTTTTCGTATGCGAATCCTACATTTACAAGATTGAATACGTTTCAATAATGAAACCCTCTCCTCAAAGTGGGATATATCAACCGAATGGAATATGCTAGTATCAATGATAAACAAGTGTGAGATGAGTTTCTAGTTAACGTATATAGGCTATTCTAAATACAAACTCAGATGTTTTTATTTATACCAATTTCATTACATAGGAAAAGGTGGGGGAAGGTGGGGCAAGATGAGGACTTTAAGGTTTGAAAAATCATAAGATGGCAACCACTTTGATGAGGAAGATAATTTTTTATTCTCAGCAACTACAGCATTTGATAATATATAACATATAGTTTAATTTTTTTAAAAACGTTTTTAAAAACAAGAAAATTTAATATTTTAAAATTACATGTAAATGCACCATCTTGCGCCACCCATGGGGTAAGATAGGAATATTATTTTTATATACAAGGCAGACAAATTAAATGGTTAAACTGTTGTTTTCTTTAATATTTGCATAAGAACAGTGTGCCTATTTATCACAACGACTACATTTAGCCCAACTCTCTGTAGATGCAGATTATAACCATCCACAATAGAGGCATTCTGTGTCATTTGTCTTTTGTTTCTTGTTAGGCCTACCCTTGCTGATGCTTGTAACTTTTAATTTTACGGAATTTCTTTCGGTAAACAAAGACAGTTTTTCTGAGGTGCCGAAACTGTCATTGATTGTTTTTGTTGTTCCATCAGCTGCTACTTGTACGTTGTATCTATTAGGATTGCTGTTTTTCCTGTCCTCCTGCTATTTTCGATTTTTTTCTTGGCTCCAACATGTGGAATTGGCATTATTTCTATGGGAGAGACTTGAGTGAAAATTAAATGAGTAGGCCTACTTGTAGTGGTGTAATCAGTGACCGATCTGCACCCAGATTAGGCATACCTCCGTTTTCATGGTTTTGGTTATCCCAAAACAAGCATCCTGGTGTTTCCTGATGCTGAAGAGGCCTGATTGTTGTCTCTGCAGCAATAATGTCTGCCTCCGAAAATACTTCTGGATTCATTGACATATTCATGGTCAATCTAGGGAAGACGAAGTACCCCATCTTGCCCCAACGTGCACTTTTCATACTGACTGCAAACACAGGTCAACATTATTTCAAAACTAAACAATTTCAGTCTTAAAGGTTACTTCGAATACCATAATATCTTCATCTAAAAGGTAATGTAAAAGTTCACAATAATACTTATTTTGTAGAAACTTTGTAGCGGGCGTAAAATTACATGAAGTATTGCTGAAACATGGAAAACTGTCTTACTTCCAAACAAAGAGCGATTCAAACGTTCTCTCGTCTCATGATCTCTTTTGAGGTTGACATTTACTTCCCCAAATAACAGCTAGATGAAAGCACGTTAACCACGAATAAACAGACGTCCCCGTCTTACCCCATGGCCCCATCTTGCACCACCTTCCCCTACTCAAAATATATTCATCTGAGCTTAAATACCGTATCACTGAAATCAATTTTTTCTTTTATTCATTCAACAATCTTTAAATAATTTCTTACTCTAATCAATTGTAAACACGAAATTTGATAATATTTCAATTAAGATTTAAATTTTGTCAAAATGAATAAAAAGAACTATATTTCTAAAAATTTTAATAGATAAATTACAGAAAAACAGTTCCCGTGCTAAAATGGATAAGAATATGAAAAAAGCAATCAGAGTAAATTAAACCTCTTATTGTTACTTGTTTAAATGTCGTAATTTCTTATCTAGGAATCGGCGTCGATTGAGTGTTTTAGCACAGAGACTATTTTTTAAAAATTTTAAAAGATAAAATATAGAAAAACATAGTTATTTTTATTCAATTTAACTAAATAACCGATCCCATTGAATATATTAGCCTAATTTTAAAGTTAAATTTTGCTGTAAAGTGACTGTTATGTAAATTCCAATTGTCATTTACATAGAAAATGTTAGTATTGAAATATATGAAATGTTAATATTCAATATGAAAGTCCACATATTTTCCTATTATTAACGAATGAAACATTTTATTGGTGCACAAGATTTAAAACAATAAATCTCAGCTATTAAACTTACTTTCATCAATTTCATACTTTACATTTCTAAAGCATTTCAATGAAATACGTACTCGAAATATTTTTCGGCGATCTTTCGGTCGAAGCTTTCAGCCCGAAAAATAGAAAGAAAACTGAAGAAAAGATCAAAAGTAAAAAACAGTTATAAAGATTGTATAAATGGTTGTTTTAAATAATCGACTAGGAAGAAAATTACTGAAAATATATTTTCTATATCTCTACTCAATACATTTATTCACAAGAATTAAAAAAACAATACATTTAACCTTGAACACGGGGAGTTCTGTCGTAGATTTGAGCCTCGCCAGGACGGGCTGGCCACGTGGAGTTTTCCGGGTTTTCTCCACGTTATATAACGCCTAAAGGGGCCAATTACTCTTAAAAAGACCTTCCGGAAGGCATTTCCCCTATTCAGATCGCCCAAGTGTTGCGTTGCTATAAGTTAAAAATATGATTATTGTTTGTTTTATTATTTCGTTTAAAATGTATACTTTCCATTTCAAATTAGTAGCGGCTTGTCCCTGTATACGTACAGTGCATCATACTTTTTTTAACAATACAGTGTATAAACAATACGAGTAAGATTCTGAAACGAATTATGTGCATTAAACCTCGTTTAATGCACATAATTCGTTTCAGAATCTTACTCGTAATGCGAAACCCTCGTTAAGCGGAACAATTTTTCCTATATAAATTAATGTAAAATACGATAATGTGTTCCATGCCCAGAAAAATAGAGAGGTTGCGGCCGAAGGTTTCATCTCTGAAACGTGAACGTCGAACGTCTAGCGCAGCTTACAAGATAGCGGCGCTCGACGTTGACGTTTTAGAGATGAAAACTTCGGCCGCAACCTCGCTAATACTCAAATATTTTATGTATAACGTTTATTCAAAGAAAAAAATTATACAATATACATTTTTAAGGAGCGTGAATCATCTTCATGATTTTTTTCTAGCGCGGAATGAACCAACCTGGTATGGGGATTCGATTTGCAAAAAACAAAACATGCGCAAAAACATGTCTCCATTTCGTATTAAATATTAATTATTTATAATTATTAATTTTAATTTAGACATTAATAAAACTTAATTTGAAATTGGTCATTAAATTCAATACGAGATTGCCGCATACTGCCTACCTATAGTCAAATTATTTAATTTCTAATATATAAATATAGCCTTTACATAGCCCAAAATTTGGCATATTGTTTGGGAAGTTTATTGGACAATGTTGTAGATGTTAAATATGTAATGTAACGCACCGAGTAACAAAAAAATCGGGGGTTACACAATGTTAGGGTTCAAGGGCCAGGCCCTTTTATGAAAACCAAAAACAATAATAATAATTCAACAAAAAACACGTATAATTAACGATTTAAATGAAATATTTATTAACTTGAATAATACGAAAAAAACAACAATTGATTAATTGTACCAACAGTTAGTATATTTGTCAAATAGGCAAGTAAAAAAAACCAATCAATCAAAGAAAATCTTATTTCATACAATAACACATCCAAAATCCAATCTCCACCTCAAAAAAAGAAATACTCGAACAAAGTATACGTTTCTTAATCTATCTCCTTCTCAGAGACGTGTCTACAATAGTCATCGCCAGGCGCTACACCACACAGCTGAATTAAACGTGCCGTCTTTTATCCGATGTCCAGTGCAGCTCCGCTCTGCCTAATTTACATAATTTGGCGTCACGGGATCAGTCACTGATGCAAAATTAGTATTCCTGTCTTTTTGACTTAGCACAAAGAGGGTTTAGGCGTTTGTCCTTAAAAAGACCCCGAAAATAAAATAACTGTAACTAAAAATAACGCCCAAAACATAAAATAACGATCGGACATTGACTCCTTACACCGTGTCTGAACACAAATTTGGAAAAATGTGTGATTACGAGCGGCGACACTGAGATGCTAGCGGGACGAGTCCTAAATACAGACTGATGGAGCATGCGTACAATCGGGACTTACCCTCTCCTGGTCACTCGTTATGCGAAATACTCTTTATGCAAGGCTCTTATGTAGAGTCGTCCCGGTCATTTAACACCTTTCGGAGAAAAATATTTACATCGAAATAACATTACTTCCAGTACAAATCGGAAATTCGTGTGTAGTTAATCGGGGCTTCCTGCTCCTAAGTTTTCCAAATCTGGTCTATTCTTTCATGTAACTCAGTTCTTAAGATTAAGGAAAGACGGCGGATGGACAATAAGTGGAATTTATAGTCTACAATTTTTTCAAATTGCAACCCAATAAATATCTTCAATAATAAATTATATCAAAAGTAAAACAAGAATAAAATGAAAATATTTCTCTTTTAGACCGCCGAATGGCCGATGCGATTAAAGCGCCAATTTGTCACCTGGTGGGGCTCGGAATTCTCACGAAAACTTTCAGACGATTTTTATGGGTAGTCTCTCCTGGATATGTTCGATCCGCCTCATTACGAATTTAGCCAAACCCGTGATGGCATGCAAAAACTGACTTTAGTAACTTCATATCAGAAAGAGTCAACAATGATAAACAAAAAGCAAAATGTTTTTTATTTATTTAAACCTATTCAAAATGGAAACCTGCCTAAACAGAAAAAGATTTCAAATGATGCATTTCCGGTATACACACAGGCCAGGATAGATTTAATGAGTGAAGTCACCAGGCAACTGCTCTAAGTAGCAAAACGACAGAAGCGAAAAAGTGAGCGGTCTAAAATGTTTAAAAGAAAAAAACATAATAAATAATAAGTCGAATACAGTAAAGTGATGTAAATGTATTTTAAAGTTATTTATACTATATATATAGTTTATAGAAGAGTGCTAGCACTAAAAAACAGAAGGCAGCAAAACTCAGTTTAGTCAAGAGCTCATAGCGTCTTGACCTACATAATACTAGTACAGATCTGCCATGGCACAGTGTCAATAGACATTGGAAAAAGTGTGAATGCAGAACTTCTGATTTATATCGTTAGAGATTAGGGGCCGTCCATAAATTACGTAAGGGCGATTTTGGCCATTCTAGACTCCCACCCACCCCTGTGTAAAAAACCGTAATATTTTTCTTTGACCTCCCCTCCCCTTTCCTATCTTACGTAATATTTAGGCATGATTTAAAAAATCAAATTTTAACAAAAACATTTTTTTTATGAAACCCTAAAAACGTTAGGTCCAAAATATATAATTATTAATTAGTTAATTAATATGTACTATTATTTATAAAGACTATGTGAACAAATTTAAAAATATAAAAATTTAATGAATTCGAATGAACAATTTATTTTAAAAACTTTATTTTTTTAATTATCAACAATCTTTTCGTTATTATTATCATTAATCAACGTCATAATATTCATTTTAATATTAATTTTAATTTTTACAAAAAGACGCAAAAAACTTTGACAGATCGACTAGCTACTACACGTGTAAACAGAAACGTCATACAAAACAGAACATGAGAGAGAAACCACCACACTGCCTTTCTCCCGTGATAAAAAATGTGTAGAGCGTGAGTCTGGTAGCGTTATTATTCTATCACGTCACACGAGATGGCATTGGTAAAACGAGCGTTCTTAATAGAAACCGCCAAATTGAAGCCAAATTCAAAACTCCACCACTCAACGACATCAAAAAATAAAAATAAGAATATTACGTAAGACGAGATGTATTAACCTCCTACACCTGAGTAAGTGTGAGGACCCAAACGAGGTCCGAGATCGCGTAAAATGCAGAATTCTTTGGTGTGAAAATAACGATAAATTATATGAGAGAGAGAGAAAGAAAAAAAATCTCTTGATCAAAACAACGTGACGC
The DNA here is from genome assembly GCF_030686945.1 of Centruroides vittatus. Classification (NCBI taxonomy): domain Eukaryota; kingdom Metazoa; phylum Arthropoda; class Arachnida; order Scorpiones; family Buthidae; genus Centruroides; species Centruroides vittatus. The sequence goes on along the minus strand of NW_027122666.1, from coordinate 1,089,767 downwards.
GAAATGCGTACAACGAGTCTCGAAACGACGCCAACACGTTTTAAACGACCTGTTAATGTTAAACCCAAAGGTAGAACTCGGACACACGCGCTCATAAATACGTATAAGTCTGACTCAAGTACTCATAAATAATCAACTTAGGAAAAAAATTTCGGAAAAAGGAAAAAATTGAGGGATAGAAAAATATCGCGTATGATCGTTAGAATTCCAAAATGACATCATTTACAAACAACGGATTAAATGATGAGTGCAGGTGTTGTGGTTCTATCAACAATCTCCAAGCATAGTTGAAAAGGGTGTCAAATAGATACCTCGAATCGGACCTTTCCCGCGACCCGCGATGGTCTCGTTTTGCGCTTGAAAACAAAGGGGAGACCAATCGGGAAGCGAGAAAAGGGACGAGGGACCAATCCGAAAGGTGGATAGTGCACGAGAAAAACGTATAAAAACTGGGACTTCAAGGTCGAAAGGAGTTTTCTCCGAAATAAGAACTGTCGCCTTTGGATTAAGCTCACCGTGTGCTTTATGATGTATTGTGCCATCGCCCAAGACATCTCTGTGAATCTCCGATCATCCCCAACACCCAGCGATCCTGCTCGTCCGCCCCGGGGTGCGACCGACATCAATGTTCTCGTCTGGATCAGTGAAGGACTGTCGATCGACGATGTAAGCATTTATGTTACAAATAAACGGTTTTCGCATGTAAAACACTTGTTTTCATTTGCCTCCTTCGCAACCGCCTACATACATACATACGCACCACATTAGGCTCATTCTGACGCAAGAAATTGTAATCCTCTTTAAAGTCGGCAAATCTTACAGTAAGAAATCGTAAGAAATCCTTGACCCCACCCACCCCAAAATACCTTACGTAATTTTTGGACGGCCCCTTATACTTTGGAGCATTCTATCGAAGTTTCATGATTTTTCTGTGCGTTATACTGTAGGATGTGACCATACAATGTTTAAGCCCTATTAGTCTCTATGATCCGCAACTGACCACATTAGATAGGCTTACACGAACAGTAGATAATAGCAATGAATAATTGCAATCTAAATGGTTTGGATATATTTATATCAATAGCTTTAAATGATAGTCGGATGGAATGAGAAACATTGTGTTGATTTAAATTGTACATGAGCAACCGCGAATGGATTCGTTTCTTGATCTGATATGTAAAGATATGTAAATGGTGCTATGCTTAAATAAATCTTAGTTGTGTTAATGTTAAGTTGGCAACGGAGTAAATTACTTCCAGATTATTGTCTCTCAACTTCCTCCGTTCGCTAACTTCGAGTCCTCATACGAAATCTCAACTCAAACCGCTCGCGCGTTTTCGAGTTGAGATTTCGATTCACCGGTGTAACCAGTATGGTGTCAGAGTATTTTGACCCCGGGGAGCACTGTTATGACCTTTCATACTAGCATGACATGGTCTTCCTGATCTTGGTTGCACATCTGTTTTTCCAGTTTTTTTATATTTTTAGTGATCTATCTACAGTAGGTTTGTGATATTCAATTAGCTTGCTTATTTCTAATTGGAAATACCTTGTAAATGTTTTTAATAATTAAATTCTTCATATCGTTTCAAATTGGTTTTCAATTAGGAGCCCATTGCTATATTTAAATAAATTTTAATTCTAACAAGTCCAATATGCGAAATACTACTGATAATGCAAGTTAAACACGTAATGATTATTTTCTATATAAAACATCAGATTGTTATATTATAATTTTTTGTATTTAATCAAAGTTACAAGACTCGTCTCAGTTTTCGGAGATACTATAGATTATCACCTATGGAATTTCGGGACTTTGAGTATATATCTGAACTGAGGGGACCGAGACGAGTTCAACGATACTCTACTTTTGAACCGGAGACGAAAAATAAGAAAGTTATCATAGTTTTTATGTTATCATACTTTTTTAATGTTTTCATGCAGACGGCACTGTAGTTGCTAGTGCTGCCATCTCGCGGGTAAAGTCTGCAAACAAATTTAAAAAAGCACTCTGAAAGGCAAGAAATTGCACGAACAGTCGAATGCCACTTCCTTTTTTTTCTTTTGTTCAAGAACTACTGTGAATCAATAACTAGTGACGTTAAGCAATCGGCGGCCTGCCGGCGGCTCCCCTGCCGGGGGGAGTCCGTCGGGAGCATCGGGAGCACGAACGGTCGAACGCTAGTTCCTTTTTGTTCAAGCATCGCGACTCCCGATTGCGATAGCGCGGTCGGCTCGTAGTACTAGTCGACCACGAGCGATAGAGAGACTGAGGAGCCGTAGCCCCAGAGGTCGACGAGTGCGAGGATGTGTAAAAAGGACTTAACTCGAACTGTACACGATCAGTGTGCTTGTGGATCAACATCTGCCTTTGTTGAAGATATATATGGCCGAGTGCCGGACTGCCTGTTAAACACGCGATAGGCTTAGTGGAGAGAGCGACGCGACTCCCGATCATCGCGCGATCACCGAAAAAAGTATGATAACTTTCTTATTTTTTGCCTCCGGCCCAAAAGTAGGGTACCGTTGAACTCGTCTCGGTCCTCTGAGTTCAAATATATACTCAAAGTCCCGAAATTCCATAGGTGGTAATCTATATGTACACCCCAGTTGGCTTCTGTTGCAGGATTTTGTTATTTTTGTTTTATTTTTATTTTTCCGGCTCAGTTATGACAGAGAAAAAGTATGGTGCTCGGTCAAATACTAACCACTCAAGACTTTTATGTCCAAAAATGCAAGAAAATTTGGTTGTTTTTCTGTATGTTTTTAATTAAAATTTTCAGTTTTCCGAACCTTGTTATACACACGAAACATTTCTCAGTGGTTTTGTTTTTTTTTAAATATATTAAAATATACGTATTATACTCTGTAATACTACTAAACTAGAGCCTTATACCCCGTTCGCACGAAGCATTTCAATCTAGATTGTGAGCAAGGTCGGGGACTATGTCTTGGCGCGATCTCTCTCGACCGTTTCAATCTCGACCGAAACGAGGTTTAATCGCGATCGATTCAAGAGAGTTCTTGAAACTAGATCCAGTCATAAGAGAGATCCCACAATCTCACGCGCGCGAGATAATACAAGATGGCTGTGGAACACCTGTCGGGCTGTGGACAGCGAAATAAAAAGGATATTGTATTTCGAGAGATGATGACATCTGTCTAATATCAGCAGTGCCGTTCGGGGTGAAAAATTTCTCTGCCTGAAAAAAGAAAAAAAAAGGTCGACGGCACTAACATACTATTGTTACCTGGTCTTCGCCCAGTGCTCGTTACGTTCCAAATACGCCACTGATTATTAGATATATCGCAAGAAAAAGTATTGTATTTATTTCTAGCCAAAACTTCCATTTCGTTTGTCGGTGATTGTCAGGGAAAAATTTTCTGTTAGCGAACCCTTTGTTAACTATTTCGAATATCACCACTAGGGATTGCAATCCAGCAGTGTTTTGAATCCAGCTGGATTTTTGCTGGATTGAAATCATTCCAGCTGGATCCAGCGCGGATCCAGCGTGGATGTATTTTTGGTGCAATAGTGTTATCTGTCTATCTATCTATCCTGCAATTTATGTTTTTTTAATGAAATAAAACATTTTTAAAAAATACTTAAGAAGCTTTTATATTTAGACTGGTCACTATAAATCAGTAAAACTTCTTAAACATTTAGATAGTAAACTTAACTTTGGTTCGGTTTAACACTTGAGATAGAGATAATTAACTTTGAATATTTAGTTTAGTTAGATTATAATTATAATGTAATCTTTAAGTTAAATAATAGCAAAGGCAATTCTACTGATTAATTTATATTAATATATTATAATAATGTAAGGACGGATAATCAGTGGCTAAGTGGCTATCAGTCTTACCAGTTTTCATATATAGGCTCTACATATTAGTTTGTAGTTATTTATAAGTATATAAAACTATGTACTGGAAGTAGAATAAGTTAAATAAACTGCACCTTTATCAATCCAGCAAAATTTAATAAAATAATAACATTTTCAATCGTTTTTAACGATCTTCCTCGGTTACAAAAAAATAGAACATTAAATATAGAACATAAAATGTGTTCGGAATAAATATAAAAATTAACGGAAAACGTCCAAACGGACAAAATATAGATAAATAAACAAAATAAATAGCGGAAAAAAATATACAGGGTGTTTTTTTTTTAACTGGCGGTACTCAGAAACATCTGTAGAGCAATCTAACAGCCGGACTGTCGCCAAATTTGGGAGAGTGACTAAGGATGACATGGAAAAGAGATTCCGCGAAGAAAAAAGTAGTACCTAAATTCGCCGGTAGAGGAGGATTTGGCGCTGTTGTAGCGAAAAAGCTACCAGCACTTCACTGAAGAAAGGGTCATCAGTCGCTTTTTTCCACTTGCATGGCCGCCTCGCTCCCCGGATCTAACCCCATGTTACTTTTTCCTGTGGGGTTACTTAAAGTCCAAGGTCTATCTTGGTAGTGTCCCAAACTTGATGACTTTGAAGGACAACATTTCTCGAACTGTGATGAACATTCCTGCGGACATGTTACGTTCGGCCATAGAGAACACGGTGTTCAGGATGCAATGAGTTGTCCAGCAGGACGGTGATCACATTGAAGAAGGGAGAAGGTTATTTGCTGATTAATTAAACTTTCGTTATTACACTGAAACCTCTGTCTGATTATTCATTCGTGTGTTTGTTAATTGCAGCTGGATTTTATGCAGATTCTTAGCTGTTTCGCTACAACAGCGCCAAATCCACCCCTACCGGCAAATTTGGGTACTACTTTTTTCTTCGCGGAATCTCTTTCCCATGTCGTCCTTAGTCACTCTCTCAAATTTGGCGACAGTCCGGCTGTTAGATTGCTCTACAGATGTCTCTGAGTACCGTCAGTTTAAAAAAAAACACCCTGTACAGTAATACCTCGACTTCGCTACCCCGACTTACGCGAACCCGGAGTTACGCGATTTTCAAATCTCGAAGATTCGTCTTTTGTTTGAGCGCCACGCAACCCTTGATTACTCACTCCCCCCAAACTATTGTTCAGCTTACAGGTTCGGACGTGTCGCGCGGAATCGACGCATAGCTACAATTTATTTTGTCTTATTTATTTCTGTGTTTGTTATATCTACGGAGACTTGAGACTCTACTGTGTCATCCAAACGAAGTAGAACTGATTCTTCTGCATCAAACAAGAAAAGAAAAACTTCATCTTTAATAATGTTAACTTTACATTCCAAAGACTTCGATACAAAAATAAAAATTTGTAAATTGGCAAAACTTGATCCTTTAGACTCAGTTCAATCAGATGATCGAATGACAGTTGGAAACTTGACAGAAGGCCTCAGTTTAATTAAAAAGAGGTTACAAATTTTAGAAAATATAGACTCCAACGAAGAGCGCATTTCTTCTACAAAACGAAAAATAAAAAAATTATTAGCATGCTACGAAGAAATTTTGCGGGAGAAAAAAATCTTTGAGCCGTCAGACGAATTTGTTAGATTTTAGGAAGCCTTCTATAACAAAATAACTTTACAATTTTAATAATATAATTTGTTATACATATGTATTATCTAAGATTTTATTAAACATTTTTTTCTAAATTTCTGTTTTCTTTAGTCTCCGGCCCCAATTAAAAATAATTTGTATGTATTTATATGCGAAGTTATACCCCGACTTACGCGAATTCGACTTACACGGTTATCGCTCGGTCCCACCTTTCGCGTAAGTTCGGGGTATTAACTGTATATAAGATATAACAACGAAACCAGCATTGTCCGTTAATAACATTAATTAATGTAAAAAGATCTCCACATGGTAGACAATGAGTCCGCATCTCTATGGTTCATACAACCAGTTGTCATGTGCGCCTTGCAGATTTCCAATCTCTCAAGATGTTTGACCGTTTGCCTATTCGTCGTCGTTTTTATAATTGCCGCTTGATCCCATTGGACGTTAACATCCTTCTGTCTTGCGTATGATGCCAGCGCAGTGTTGTCAAGGTTCTTACTGATTGTATATTTGTGCTCTTGAGCCTTTGTTTTAAACTACGCATCGTTGCACCCACATAAACAAGCTTAAAATTGAAACGTTGGTTGTGTAAAGGCACCGAGTATATACCCGTTGTTGAATTCCGATCCTCTTCTTTTTATCGTTTCTTAAAAGTTTGAAAACAGTGGGATTACGTCGCTATACAATACAAAAATTATCAGACCTGGCAGTACATCTATGTATCTTGTTTTAAAAAAATGGGATGTAATTAAGCACTATTCTTTTTATATTTATTCGAAACACATTTTATGTTCTATAGTTAATGTTGTATTTTTTTGTAACTGAGGAAGATCGTTAAAAGCGATTGAATACGTTATTATTTTATTAAATTTTGCTGGATTGATTAAGGTATAGTTTATTTATAAGTAATTTAATTATTAGTGTTACTAAAGTAGTGAGTAAATAATTAGTAAGTATTAGTAGCAGTCTAGTAGTTAGCAAAGCGGCAACGCGACAACGTAGACTTTTGCGCAATTATTTAGAAAGTTAATTGAGTATTTGCGGATCCGCAGCGCTGGATCCAGCACTTGGTGCTGGATCCAGCAGGCCGAAGAATGCGCTGGATCCAGCTGGATTGCTGGATGAGGGATCCAGCAATTGCAATCCCTAATCCCACTGAGTGTGTGTGTGTGGGAAGCACGATTTTGTTCACCGTCTTGGAAACTTAATAACTCCTATACTTTTTGTCGAAAATTCCTAAAATTTTGCAGGAAGGTTTGAGTAATAAGAGTATTGATGTTATTAAATTTTGGTGGATAAAGGTCTACGGAGTGAAGTGAGGATTGTGTGTCATATTCGAATAGGGTCAGACTTAATGACGATTTTACTCGTTATTAACGCTTACAAATTTTTTTTATAAACCCATTCCTACATTCAAAATTAAGCTTTTTGCCATTTTTTAATAATTAAAAGTATTAAAAGTTTTTAAAATAAAATATCGTAACAGATGGCGCCATACGCAGTTTTAGATGTCGCTGGGAAACTTAAACAACTCACTGCTGGCATTTTTTTTTTGTATTGCACTGTAAAAATAATTATTTCATAACGAAATGTGTTCTTTTAAAAGAAAAAAAAATGTCTCTTTCTATTTCATTAATAATTATATTTTAAATTTTACAGGTAATGTAACAGGTGGTTTATTAATTGTATTTTCAATGTACCATACTTTAGACGAGTTACTCGTTTAAAGTATGGTACGTTGAAAATTTAGAAGAAATTTAGAAATTTACATTGAAGATTTATGCATCAATTAGAAATTACTCGTCACGAGTAATTTCTAATTGATGCATAAATCTTTCAAGTTTTTTCCCTATCCTGAGGGAAAAATTTCTAAAAATACTGTTAGCCATTTTAATTGAAACTTTTAAATTCTTTAGCATATTAATTAATAGATCCAGGAAAAAATAAAAATTAATTAATTTTAATTAATTGTATTATTAATTAAAATTAGTGAAATTATTTGTTATTATTTTTATTATTTACAATGTATTCAAATAATACAGTAATATTTAAAATTTATTATTTCGCTCCGTAATGAAGTTAATCTTTCGGTACATTTTACAGAAAATCAAATGAAATGATGACATAAGAAGGAAAAAAATATTCAGAAAAGTTTAAATTATTTCTTATTCAATAAAAAGCAATTAAATGCATTCAAATTTCTATTAGTTCAGGAAGCAGCAATATATATAATCTAATCCTGTTGCGTCATATTACAACCTTGAACAGTAAAATATAATCAGTTGCCCTAGTGTTATGTGTTGTAGTTAAGATGTATTTCTACAGAGCTGGACTTATATCCGTTTTTATATGTATTATTTTCTTCTGGATCAGGTAATAATTCATTTTTTCTCCAAATTATATTAATGAACGTGGTTTCGCGTTATTTAAACGTTTATTCAATTACTAATTTCCTTTCAATTATCGTTCAAAACCTTGTTTATATTAGATTTAAATTTTAATTTACACTAAATATTACAGATTTTTATTTATAAAATTGTTCTTTTTTTGGATAAATAAATTTTTTTTTTCGTTTGGAATTTTAATATAGCGTAAGGAAAATTGTCAGGTGTATTAATAATATATATATTTAACATTGTAGATTTAAAGTAAATATCCATGAACGAATTAAAGTCGTATTATTCTGGTTTTAAGTTTGAAGGTCAAAACTAACTCATCTAGTGCGTGGGATTTTGTTTACTTCACTTTATACGGAAGAAAATATGCTTAAATTCTGTATGGCAACATATCTTGTTTCAGTAAATTATTTTGCTTTCTGTTGCCTTTATCTCTAGATTCGATGCATTTTATTAAACACTCGTTAATTAGGGAGTATTTATTTTATTAATCTGTCATTACTATACTAATTTTGACAAATAAGTATATTCATATATATCTGCTAGGAGGAAACTTCGCAATTTTATTTTTGAAAATTTCTAATGATTATATATATATATATATATTATTTAACACAAGAAATTTCTTACACCACTTTAATTTCAGTAGTTTCCGAGTATAAAATGTTTTAAAGAAAGTCAATATCATAATAACAAAAGAAAGAAGTGTAAATGCAAAAAGTATCTCCCAAACTATTTAAAAATATAAGTTAAAATTAAAACAAAATATGCTGTCTGCACGTTTTGTAACGGGATGTAATTATCAGATATCCGCGGTGAACAGTGGATGAGATGTGACAGTTCCCTGATTGAACTCATGTAACATGTTTAGGTGTAGGAGCAGAGATGAGTATACTTGCGGGTTTTGCAAATAAACATTTTAATTTCTCATTCCTTCGTAACATATTTAAATAAATTATTTTATGCTATAAGTTAATCTGTTTTCTTCCTTTTTCCATAAACTTGAATTTGTATTTTGGGGCCCAAATTTGAAGCCTTCAAAAAACCGACATTTCTGACCTTTCATTTATCTGAAATAATTCAAAACAAAAACATTTAAGGATATAATCTTGCGGAGTTTGCGATTTGATTTTCAGATTTTTTTAATTAGCACGCATTTTGAATGAATCTATAGTCTATTTGTCTTCAAATTGTCACTTGAGTATTCAAAACATATAAAATGATTTTTTTTTTCCACTTTAAAGTTTAAAATGTAAAAACAATTTTAGAAATATCGAAATAAAGTTAGGTTTTAAGTTTTTAATACATTAAAGTAATTTTAAAAGCATACGTGTGATAATTTTATTTTTGCATGTTTTTCCATTAATTAATCAATGGGCGTGTTGCTTAGTAAAACGGTTTTAATACATCTGCATAAGTAAACCAATGGCAAATTCCACTTGAAATGAAACATAATATGCCACTGGCATGTTTTTCCAGCTGTATTCAAACAGGACAGTCGGATGGTCGAGGCGGTTGAGGAGTCACATGTTGCTCTGGAGGATCCGAAATCAAATCCAGATAGGTCGAGAAACCCAGGAATTTTTGGGGGGTGTTCCAACTGGATATATTGGCTTTGACCGCACCAATAATATCCTGCTAAAAAAGGTCATCTTGGAGGCCACTGGCCGATGAAATAAAAACCCACATTAGTATAATTAAAAGAACCTTTTTGTGCCCACAGAGTGAAAAAGTCAAAGATTAGAAAAAACTGTATTAAAACCGCTTTAGTAAATGCAATTTTTAATTATATATTTAATTATACAATAAAAGATATTTAAATCTGAAAATAACAAAATAATTTTTTTTGTTACGTCAAATTGATCTAATGTCATGGAAACTATGATAAAAGAACATTTTATTGATTATCATAAACTATAAAATTATATTTTTCCGTAGTGATTAAACACATACTGGTATTTCACACGATGGTAAATAATCCAGTAAATTTCTGCTTAATGTATAATGTAGATTTGCTTAATAAATTGAACTATTTACAGCATATTTTTAAATGTAAGAGTTACAAAATGTAATTAACTTATTGAGATTGAATTGTGTACACGGTGATCCAAAAATCAACCGAGATATATTTTTAAGATTGTTTTAGAAACAGTTAAAACCGAATTGGAACAGTTTCCGAAACGAGCCAACACTGAACTGTTTAAACCCGTTTCGTTTCTGGTTAAGATAAAACGTAAGGGTCATTTGTCAAGGAGACGTAAAGGTAAGTTTGTATGCAGCACACAATCTAGCGCATTGCTCAGGGTATTCTTTGTTAATGGCGCCATAATCTGTATAAAAGACCTTAATGACCCTCTTCTTGATGACCATGCAGATCCAAGTTCTACGGGGACAAAATTTGCAGTAACTGATTTCGGTAAATAAAAAAGTAACCAAGTCGCAATTAATAAACATAAGGATCAGACCGGGGTTCTAAATCATTTGTAGAAATGTGTAAATTGTAAAGATCTGCAGTAGTTTATTCGATGTAAAGAGAGTTACAAATATTATTGCTCTGTATTTATAAATTGAACACATGAGTGGATAAATAGGATATGTTGCAATCATTCAGAACAATTGTTCTGAATGGAGGAAGGTGAATGTACTCGTCTGTGGCATACCACCATCAACAATCTCAGAAACTAAATCATATTGTAATATGCTCTGCGTTACGCTACTTTATGAATATATGTATTATAATAAAAATAATTATGCTTAATCGCCGGTTTTTATTTATAATCACCAACCATCTTTATGAATTTGTTAAATTTCACTAAATTTCTCACATTTTTCGGCGATTTTACATAATTCCCAAATGAATTCGGTAAGATATCGCTGAATATATTACTTGTAAGACGACTTTTGCATAATTTCCAAAATGTAATTCATAAATGTCATGAAATTTCCCATTTTTTGTTGTATTTAATAAAAAAGCTTATGGATTTAAACAAATTTGAATCAAATGAATCAAAACTACATTTTTTGTTTTATTAATATTAGAAAAATTTAATGGATAGAAAGAAACTAAGAAAAATCTATTTAAGCTTAATATTATAATTATGTGTACAAAACTATCGAAAAATTGTTGGGAAAAGTATAAACTTGAATAATTTTATTGCTTATTCAAACATAGCAAACTACTGTAACTAACATTTTGAGTTACATAATTTTTCATTTTTTTTTTTTGCATTTTCGTTTGGTTAAATTACACGTTTCTTTACACGAACACCTTTGGTACTCTCGACTTCATAAAATTGATGTTTTTCTTGCTCAGTCTCTAAGAGAAAGAGTGATATTTGGTACATTCTCTGAAATATTTTTATGGACCCTTGTAATTGACTGATTTTGATCTAGTGATTCAATTATTTTTTGTAGCTACTCTTCGGTGAGAGCATCTGCTCCAGCATCATTACGAAAAGTTAACACCGAGGTTGAGGCCGAAGTTTCAAATGCGAAAACGTGTACTTTGGACGTTCATCGCCGCTTTCCTGTAAGCCTAGAAGTTTGACAATGGTGTTTGGAAAGTCAGTGGAATCACGCTCGACATTCCAAACGCCATTGTCAAACTTCTAGGCTTACAGGAAAGCGGCGATGAACGTCCGACGTACACGTTTACACATTTAAAACTTCGGCCTCAACCTCGCTAATGTCTTCAGCCCAACTTCTAAGAGTGAAACAAACATGGCTTTATAAGGACTACACATAATGACAAAAATATAACCATTGTAAATCTAACCCAAACTCAGTAGAAAAAATGATAACTAAATCATCACTAAACGTCTTTGGTTACTGAGAAATTTATTTGCTTATACTATACACTAACGCTTTCAACCGAATGCATAGACCATCTTCAGGTGTCTGAGTTTAACCACTTGAGAACGTCAGTTTAACTATTGTAATTAAATCTAATCTTTTATTTTGTACTTGCGTGGTTTCTTGAAATATTAAAATCAACTTCAAAAGCGCAATTTCTTAAAATGGCACAAGCTTTAAAATTAATTCGTTCAATTTCTCAATTGTTATCATTCTTGAAATTATATATCTCGATTAACTGACTTTTTAACTCCACCGTATTTTGAATCGGGAATGCGTTAATTATTGAAACAATTAATATATTCGTATGAGTAATGGGTTGATGTAATAAAGAAACACAACACGTGCGATCTACCTAGAGAGATGTCTTCTGGAAAGACTTTTAATGAGGAAATGGTTCCTACTTATGTATCAGACAGGTAAGAACAGCCGCGTAGCGAGGGGGGTGCAAGGAATGTATCATGCACCAGGCGCCACTCGCAGGGGCGCCCAAATGGTCTCTAAAACAAACTATATATGTTTCTAAAGGGGGGAGGGGGCGCCAATAAAGTGTCGTGCCCCGGGCACCAATTATGTTTGCTACGCCACTGGTGTAGAAAAACTCGAAAAATTTCATGCAGCCAGGCATAAACACGTAACCGACTACCAGTGTTCAGTTGCTTCGTTCACTGACTACTCACTCACCGGCGAAGATTAAGCTTCTACAGACGAGTAACTAATATAGCAATGTTGCCAGATGATTCAAACTTAATTCAAAGGCGTTTTGTTGGTGATTGATAAATAGGGATTTACTATATATTTGCACTAATTCGTAAGGGGCGCAAAAATTACGACTAGCACCAGGAGCAACATATTCCAGCGATGGCATTGCAGCCACTGGTGAGCGAATCAACAATTAGCAAATGCTAATTAGTTATTGTTTAATACTACTAATATTCATGATACTAATGAATGAAATGTAAATAATATCAAATTAGATGGAGAAAGAGAAGAATGAATTTATTCCAAAGATACGGTATTCCGGGACCGAAACCTCATTTCATAACAGGAAATATGAAAGAATTTCACGAAAAGGTATAATTTAAATATCATTTATTTTGATAAAAATATAAATGATTGTACCATTTCTTTGTTTATTTTGTACAGAGAAATAAGTGTATCGAGGAATGGAAAGAAAAATATGGAAACATCTTCGGGTATGTTTAACGTACAGTAAAATAACTAAAAATTAACTTTCGATGTTTTCTTTTATTTTATAAAATTAATAATTATAGAATAATAACGAAATTAATAATAATCAATTTCACAAAATTATATATAATAAAAATATTTCATATATTTCTAGTCTATTCTTAATCATTATCTAACATTAGCTTAAAATAATGCATGTATTAGAAATAGTATTAAGCATACATTAAAAACAATACTAGACTTAATACGTATTATATGAAATCTGTAACTATTCAATAAAGATTTCTTCCAAGTAGTAAACAAAGCGAATTCAAATACGAAAAAGCAGCCGTGGAAACAATTCATAAGCTTATGAAACTGTAATTTGAACATGTAGTATTTCTAAAAATGTAAATGCAAGTGTACAGTGAGTATACAAAGAAACATGCTTTCATACACACGTCAAAAAATTAATTTTCCACATAATCGAACAATTATTTAATGTACCATGTTTACGGGATGTCGACGAAATTATTGCACCAGGTTAGGCTTATATAAAACATAACATAACGTGTTTTGTACGGTTAAAATACTCAAGGAGAATTGGGTAGACGACTTCAAAACATGACAGGGAGAACAGGATGAAGCTTCTTGCACGTTCTCTCTTGCATTGCTTTGAGCGTGCCAGCCTTGCAGAATCTGATGCAATATTTTCGTCTATATCCTGTACAGCAACTTATTGTTCATGAATTTATTTCAGATTCTTTCTTGGAGCCAAACCTTTTATCTTTTGTACTGACGTCGATTTAATCAAAACCGTTCAAGTAAAAGAATTCAAGAATTTTTCCAATAAAGACGTAAATGTTTGATATTTAATGTTTATTTTAATAATAATGATTAATTAATTAATTTAATTAATATTTTTGTGCTATTAGTTACTATTACCTGATGCAGGACTTCCTCATAAGTTAATGCTCGACTTTTTAGAAATACAAAAAGATGAAACATGGAAAAATACGAGATCTGTCATTAGTATGTCGTTTACTTCTGGAAAAATTAAAATGGTAATTATTCTCGTTTAATTGTCTTTAAAATTTTATCTACATTTAAAATATACTTTTAACGTTTGATATTTTTAGATGACAACACTTATGGATGATCCCATTAAAACATTTTTAAAAAATATACAAGAACAGAAAGACGAATATTTTAATATTCATCAACACTTTAAAAATTTGACATTTGATATCATCTGTCGATCTGCTTTCGGAATTGTAACAAATGTACAAAATGGGGAAATTACAAATTTTGTGAAAGCTGTATTTAATATTTTCAATGTCGATACTTCTGATATTTTACCTGTAATATCAAGTAAATATTATGTACTAAAATCGTTTTATGTATATATAGTAGGAAGCAGGTATTTTCATTTCTATATTAAAAATGTTTTGATATGCAGTTTGTTTTCCGGAATTCGAACCCCTTCCCATGTATGTAAGGTGGTTTTTAGATGCTACTAGGAATGCAATGAGGTGTTCTTCCGTAAGAATTCTCATCGATACCTGTAGACAAATCATTGATTCTCGCAAGAAATCTAATGTAAGTAAATACTCGTCAATTTAAAATATTTCGAAATGAAATTAATTTAATCTATTCGATTAGTATCATCCTCCTGATCTATTGCAAACTTTATTGGATGCAGAAGGCGACTCGAGTCTTCAAATGAAAAAACTTAGCACTGATTCTATAATAGCCAATGCAGTAGGATTTATGGTTGCTGGGTAGTATTTTGTTCGAATTATTTTCACATTACAAACTAAAAATATAACTTGTTAGTGTTTTTCTGCATTTTAACAGCTATGAGACGACTAGTATATCATTAGCATGGTGCGCACATTATGTATCCCATTATCCTGAAGTTCAGGACAAAATGCGCAAAGAAATTAATGATAATGTTAAAGAAAGTGTAAATACAAATTTTTATTCTTTGTCTTTATGAAATTTTACAAAATAAAATGACTAATTTAATACGTGCTTTTTCAAATTTTAAAGGATGATATTCAATATTCAGATTTGATGAACTTTAAATACATGGATCAAGTAATATCAGAAACATTGCGTATATCACCACTATCACCGATGTAATATACATTTTTAATGCTCTTAATTCAAATCTCCAACTTGTGTTAATAAATTTTCTGTATTTATTAGAGTTATCAATAGAATTTGTGCCGAAGATTTTAAATATAAAGATATAACTATACCAAAAGGAGCCATTTTAATTGTCGGCTCGTTCATTCTTCAAAATCATCCTGATTACTGGCAAGAACCGGAAAAATTTGATCCCGAAAGGTAAAACAATAACAACAGAAATAAGCAGAATGCGAATTTTTGAGCTGAATATTAAATAATATTTACAGATTTTCTGCAGAAAATCATATTGATCCGTATATTTATCAACCTTTTGGCGCCGGTCCCAGAATTTGTATTGGTATGAGATTAGCACAAACAGTCATAAAATTAACTCTGGCAAAACTTATTAGATCATACAAATTGGAACCATACGGGGATTTGGTAAGTCCATTATCGTATATATTAGTGATTAATTTTTTTTATTACTTGCTTTTAATGATTTTTGAAATCATATTTTTTATAGGACATTGAACTAGAACATTTCTTATTTTTCTCCTTTCCTAAAAATGGTGTTATTGTCAAAGCAATTCCATTAACGTCGTAATTGAACATGAACTTATTATTTTGAAAATATATTAAATTTTCTTTTTTCTATTATTTAATTGCATTTATACGGAGTGTATCAAAAGATAAGGTGAACCGCACAGGAAGTAATAGAAGAGCTTAAGATGCATAAATAATCCATAGAAAGTTTACTTGTACAGAGTGGGAAAGAAAGTCACTTAACATCCAAGCTACAGAATAGAGAATGTATCCAAAGTTACTTCGCTCATGTCAGGAACACACATTATTCTGAAGGGAAAGAAATTGTTGTGTGTTACACGCATAGCCGCCATCTTGATGGCGTCATATTGAAGGCAACTCCGAATGGGAAGGGGGTCATGTTAGGGTCAAAATTTCACAAGGAATTGATTGCTGAAAGATTTTATTGACCTATCTCGAATGTTTACAGAGTCATATGATGTATATTCTTTGGGTACAGTACATTCTATATTTTGTAACAGGCGTGTTAAATGACTTTCTTTTTCCCCTTGTATTAACTATTAGGTCTATTTAGTAAAGACAACATCTTGTTTATCTTAATTATTAACAATTGAACAATTTACTGATATATGCTCTATGGTAACAAGACAAAGTGTTTCATCAAAACGAGATGCTGGATAACGTTTGGTAATAAATTAGTAAAGCCAGAGCCGGCTCTAGGGTTTATGTCGTCGGAGATAAAACATGCATTTGATGTCCGTTATTTCTGTATATGAAATGAAAAAATTTTATGTTGAAATCCCATATCTTGCTCCGTCAATCAACATTGAACTCGCACCGTATATAATATAAATAAAAATTTTTAAAAATAATACACTTGAAAATTTTGTCTAAATTTATGAAAGTTTGCCACTTTTGTTATTTGCCGCTCTGGGCAAATGTCCAGTTTGCCCATAAGGTAGTGCCAGCCCAGAGTAAAGCAAATGCTAAAGATTTCTATTTCTCTTGCGAAAGCCCGTCACAGCACACGGATGAATGAATGTTGAATGTTGTCCAACATCTGGGTGCTGTCGTACTATTGCTGCACAGTATGAATTGCTTGTACAAGTTATTTGTTTTCGTTGTCTGAACTGTACATTTTTTCCTTCATACAATTTTTAAGAAAAATTTTCAGTGGAGTCAAACCTGAAGAAGGAATTTATTTTTGTAAAAACCGAGACGTTTTCATATTTAGAGAAATGTTATTACGTCGTGTATTATCTCGTTTTTTGAAACATCCTGTATATTATATTATTAATGATTTAATTTTAATTTTTTCATCATTATGTTGTAAAAATATTTTATATTACATATAATGCTAATTATATATTAAATCCAATAAAATTAGGTTGTTTGTAAAAATATTAAACTTTGTATTTTTTATTATTTAGTATATTAAAATAAGTAGTTATTACTACATAATTTACAGTAAGCATCAAAATCTTCCCAAAGAATGCAGGAGACTATTTTAAAGAACTGGAAAATGTTGCAAGGCACATTTAGTACGAAGAACTTTATATTTATTTGCATACTTATATGTTTACGTATATAGTTATAATTATCCGAACATCCGAACAATTTTCCCGGCAACATTTCATTAATAAGTGTAACATACAAAGAACATTGCATTGGGCGAATTTTGACGCAGACAAAAATCGGTATCATATTTGTGGAAAAAGTACACTTTAATAATCAGTATAGCCTCCTTTGGCTTTTGATCCTGAATCCATGATACTTACTTCCTGGATGTTGGATCATTACCGTGCCGATAAATAAAAGAGCTTATATCAATGTAGTAATAATCAACAGATTGTAACAAATAATTGTCAAGTATCTCAGTGTAAATAACGCTATCCATTCTATTAGGTATAGAACATAGCATTCCGGGCCCAAAGTAGATAATACAGTCCCGGATCATAAGACTACCATCATCAAATTTTAATGTCGGTCAGAACAGAAAATTAGATCAAATTTTCTGTTCTGAATATTAATAATAATATTGGGCATTACATAAGAATTATTCTAAACGTTGAAAGTAAAGTAATAGATTTTTTAGTGTCTGTTAAGCACTACGCATCTATTCAATATAAATTAAAGTTAACATTATTATTATTTAGATTATTTTAGGTTTAATCGTTATTTAAGAACTAAAAAACAATCATTTATAAAAATAACGGAAAAGTATAGAACAAATTTATAAAATTTCTGAAACGTCTTACTGTTAACTTCGTTGAGAATCTGTGAAATTAACAATAGCGATGTGTACAACAAACGCAAATATTTTATATGAAACAATACTTCGTCCAATTTTTGTTACGAATGCTAGGTTTCAATATTTTCATTTCATTAGATTTAATTAACATAACAGAGTTATATGCCCTGATTTCTCAAAGCATTATCAGGGTTAAAATATAGGTTTCAATATGACGTTTATTCTATTTATGAGTTGTTACTTACAAACTTTTTATTTAAATTACATAAAAATTAAATTTAAGAAATCTATTTAAATTGCTAAAAATTTAGTCTATCATAAAAAATAAAATTTTGTTTAAATTAAATTGAAAATATGGTTGCATAAGTATTAAAAAATAAACCAGTAACGAGTTGCTCAATTTTCCCGGCAACATTAAAAACTTTGTTGGCACCATCTGTTATCATATTTTATTATTAAAATTTCTTATATTTTTCACTATTATAAAATGTTTAAAAGCTTAATTTTGATTGTAGAGATGGTTTTTATTTTTTTAAAAAATTGTAAATGCTAATAACGAGTAAAATCGTCATTAAGTTCGATCCATAAGACCCCCTTATCTCCTTACCCCATGGATCTTTAACTAGCATCAATCCTTCTAATACTGTACTGTACATACTGTACATACATGTACCACAAAAGGATATTGTATTTCGAGAGATGATGGCATCTGTCTATTATCAGCAGTGCCATTCGGGGTAAAAAATTTCTCTGCAAAAAAAAAAGAAAAGAAAAAAAAAGTCGACAGCACTAATATACTATTGTTACCTGGTCTTCGCCCAGGACTCGTTACATTCCAAATACGCCACTGATTATTAGATATATCGCAAGAAAAGGTATTGTATTTATTTCTAGCCAAAACTTCTATTTCGTTTGTCGGTAATTGTCAGGGAAAAATTTTCTGTTAGCGAACCCTTTGTTAACTATTTCGAATATCACCGCTGTGTGTGTGTATGTGTGTGGGAAGCACGATTTCGTTTACCGTTTTTGAAACTTAATAATTCCTATACTTTTTGTCGAAAATTCCTGAAATTTTGCAGGAAGGTTTGAGTAATAAGAGTATTGATGTTATTAAATTTTGGTAAAAGTCTACGGAGTGAAGTGAGGATTGTGTGTCGTATCTCGAATAGGGTCAGACTTAATGACGATTTTACTCGTTATTAGTACTTACAAGTTTTTTTTATAAAACCCATCCCTACATTTAAAATTAAGCTTTTTGCCATTTTATAATAATTAAAAATATTAAAAGCTTTTTAAATAATCGTAACAAATGGCGCCACACGCAGTTCTAGATGTCGCTGGGTAACTTAAACAACTCATTGCTGGCATTTTTTTGTATTGCGCTGTGAAAATAATTATTTCATAACGAAATGTGTGTTCTTTTAAAAGAAAAAAAATGTCTCTTTTTATTTCATTAATAATTACATTATAAATTTTACAGGTAATGTAACAGGTAGTTTATTAATCGTATTTTCAATATACCATACTTTAGACGAGTAATTTCTAACTGATGCATAACTCTTTCAAGTTTTTTCCCTATCCTGAGGGAAAAATTTCCAAAAATACTGTTAGCCATTTTAATTGAAACTTTTAAATTCTTTAGCATATTAATTAATAGATCCAGAAGAAAATAAATATTAAGTAATGTTAATTAATTGTATTATTAATTAAAATTAGTAAAATTATTTGTTATTATTTTTATTATTTACAATGTATTCAAATAATACAGTAATATTTAAAATTTATTATTTCGCTCCGTAATGAAGTTAATCTTTCGGTACATTTTACAGAAAATCAAATGAAATGATGACATAAGAAGGAAAAAAAGATTCAGAAAAGTTTAAATTATTTCTTATTCAATAAAAAGCAATTAAATGCATTCAAATTTCTATTAGTTCAGGAAGCAGCAATATATATAATCTAATCCTGTTGCGTCATATTACAACCTTGCACAGTAAAATATAATCAGTCGCCCTAGTGTTATGTGTTGTAGTTAAGATGTATTTCTACAGAGCTGGACTTATATCCGTTTTTATATGTATTATTTTCTTCTGGATCAGGTAATAATTCATTTTTTCTCTAAATTATATTAACGAACGTGGTTTCGCGTTATTTAAAAGTAGTTTCCGAGTATAAAATGTTTTAAAGAAAGTCAATATCATAATAACAAAAGAAAGAAGTGTAAATGCAAAAAGTATCTCCCAAACTATTTAAAAATATAAGTTAAAATTAAAACAAAATATGCTGTCTGCATGTTTTGTAACGGGATGTAATTATCAGATATCCGCGGTGAACAGTGGATGAGATGTGACAGTTATTTAAACGTTTATTCAATTACTAATTTCCTTTCAATTATCGTTCAAAACCTTGTTTATATTAGATTTAGATTTTAATTTACACTAAATATTACAGAATTTTATTTATAAAATTGTTCTTTTTTTGGATAAATAAAAATTTTTTTTTTCGTTTGGAAGTTTAATATAGCGTAAGGAAAATTGTCGGGTGTATTAATAATATATATATTTAACATTATAGATTTAAAGTAAATATCCATGAACGAATTAAAATCGTGTTATTCTGGTTTTAAGTTTGAAGGTCAAAACAAACTCATCTGGTGCGTGGGATTTTGTTTACTTCACTTTATACGGAAGAAAATGTGCTTAAATTCTGTATGGCAACATATCTTGTATCAGTTATTTTGATTTCTGTTGCCTGTATCTCTAGATTCGATGCATTTTATTAAACACTCGTTAATTAGGGAGTATTTATTTTTTTAATCTGGCATTACTATACTAATTTTGACAAATAAGTATATTCATATATATCTGCTAGGAGGAAACTTCGCAATTTTATTTTTGAAAATTTCTAATGATTATATATATATATATATATTATTTAACACAAGAAATTTCTTACACCACTTTAATTTCAGTAGTTTCCGAGTATAAAATGTTTTAAAGAAAGTCAATATCATAATAACAAAAGAAAGAAGTGTAAATGCAAAAAGTATCTCCCAAACTATTTAAAAATATAAGTTAAAATTAAAACAAAATATGCTGTCTGCATGTTTTGTAACGGGATGTAATTATCAGATATCCGCGGTGAACAGTGGATGAGATGTGACAGTTCCCTGATTAAACTCATGTAACATGTTTAGGTGTAGGAGCAGAGATGAGTATACTTGCGGGTTTTGCAAATAAACATTTTAATTTCGCATTCCTTCGTAACATATTTAAATAAATTATTTTATGCTATAAGTTAATCTGTTTTCTTCCTTTTTCCATAAACTTGAATTTGTATTTTGGGGCCCAAATTTGAACAAACCGACATTTCTGACCTTTCATTTATCTGAAATAATTCAAAACAAAAACATTTAAGGATATAATCTTACGGAGTTTGCGATTTGATTTTCAGATTTCTTTAATTAGCACGCATTTTGAATGAATCTATCGTCTGTCTTCAAATTGTCACTTGCGTATTCAAAACATATAAAATGACTTTTTTTTCCACTTTAAAGTTTAAAATATAAAAACAATTTTAGAAATATCGAAATAAAGTTAAGTTTTAAGTTTTTAATACATTAAAGTAATTTTAAAAGCATACGTGTGATAATTTTATTTTTGCATGTTTTTCCATTAATTAATCAATGGGCGTGTTGCTTAGTTAAACGGTTTTAATACATCTGCATAAGTAAACCAATGGCAAATTCCACTTGAAATGAAACATAATATTCCACTGGCATGTTTTTCCAGCTGTATTCAAACAGGACAGTCGGATGGTCGAGGCGGTTGAGGAGTCACATGTTGCTCTGGAGGATCCGAAATCAAATCCAGATAGGTCGAGAAACCCAGGAATTTTTGGGGGGTGTTCCAACTGGATATATTGGCTTTGACCGCACCAATAATATCCTGCTAAAAAAGGTCATCTTGGAGGCCACTGGCCGATGAAATAAAAACCCACATTAGTATAATTAAAAGAACCTTTTTGTGCCCACAGAGTGAAAAAGTCAAAGATTAGAAAAAACTGTATTAAAACCGCTTTAGTAAATGCAATTTTTAATTATATATTTAATTATACAATAAAAGATATTTAAATCTGAAAATAACAAAATTATCTTTTTTGTTACGTGAAATTGATTAATGTCATGGAAACTATGATAAAAGAACATTTTATTGATTATCATAAACTATAAAAATATATTTTTCCGTAGTGATTAAACACATGCTGGTATTTCACACGATGGTAAATAATCCAGTAAATTTCTGATTAATGTATAATGTAGATTTGCTTAATAAATTGAACTATTTACAGCATATTTTTAAATGTAAGAGTTACAAAATGTAATTAACTTATTGAGATTAAATTGTATACACGGTGATCCAAAAATCAACCGAGATATATTTTTAAGATTGTTTTAGAAACAGTTAAAACCGAATTGGAACAGTTTCCGAAACGAGCCAACACTGAACTGTTTAAACCCGTTTCGTTTCTGGTTAAGATAAAACGTAAGGGTCATTTGTCAAGGAGACGTAAAGGTAAGTTGGTATGCAGCACACAATCTAGCGCATTGCTCAGGGTATTCTTTGTTAATGGCGCCATAATCTGTATAAAAGACCTTGATGACCCTCTTCTTGATGACGATGCAGATCCAAGTTCTACGGGGACAAAATTTGCAGTAACTGATTTCGGTAAATAAAAAAGTAACCAAAATCGCAATTAATAAACATAAGGATCAGACCGGGGTTCTAAATCATTTGTAGAAATGTGTAAATTGTAAAGATCTGCAGTAGTTTATTCGATGTAAAGAGAGTTACAAATATTATTGCTCTGTATTTATAAATTGAACACATGAGTGGATAAATAAGATATATTGCAATCATTCAGAACAATTGTTCTGAATGGAGGAAGGTGAATGTACTCGTCTGTGGCATATCACCATCAACGATCTCAGAAACTAAATCATATTGTAATATGCTCTGCGTTACACTACTTCATAAATATATGTATTATGGTAAAAATAATTATGCTTAATCGCCGGTTTTTATTTATAATCACCAACCATCTTTATGAATTTGTTAAATTTCACTAAATTTCTCACATTTTTCGGCGATTTTACATAATTCCCAAATGAATTCGGTAAGATATCGCTGAATATATTACTTGTAAGACGACTTTTGCATAATTTCCAAAATGTAATTCATAAATGTCATGAAATTTCCCATTTTTTGTTGTATTTAATAAAAAAGCTTATGGATTTAAACAAATTTGAATCAAATGAATCAAAACTACATTTTTTGTTTTATTAATATTAGAAAAATTTAATGGATAGAAAGAAACTAAGAAAAATCTATTTAAGCTTAATATTATAATTATGTGTACAAAACTATCGAAAAATTGCTGAGAAAAGTATAAACTTGAATAATTTTATTGC
Source organism: Centruroides vittatus (assembly GCF_030686945.1). Lineage (NCBI taxonomy): Eukaryota > Metazoa > Arthropoda > Arachnida > Scorpiones > Buthidae > Centruroides > Centruroides vittatus. Next base: position 1,066,451 of record NW_027122666.1, on the reverse strand, counting down.
TTATTCAAACATAGCAAACTACTGTAACTAACATTTTGAGTTACATAATTTTTCATTTTTCTTTTTTTTGCATTTTCGTTTGGTTAAATTACACGTTTCTTTACACGAACACCTCTGGTACTCTCGACTTCATAAAATTGATATTTTTCTTGCTCAGTCTCTAAGAGAAAGAGTGATATTTGGTACATTCTCTGAAATATTTTTATGGACCCTTGTAATTGACTGATTTTGATCTAGTGATTCAATTATTTTTTGTAGCTACTCTTCGGTGAGAGCATCTGCTCCAGTATCATTACGAAAAGTTAACACCGAGGTTGAGGCCGAAGTTTCAAACGCAAAAACGTGTACGTCGGACGTTCAGCGCCGCTTTCCTGTAAGCCTAGAAGTTTGACAATGGTGTTTGGAAAGTCAGTGGAATCACGCTCGACATTCCAAACGCCATTGTCAAACTTCTAGGCTTACAGGAAAGCGGCGATGAACGTCCGATGTACACGTTTACACATTTAAAACTTCGGCCTCAACCTCGCTAATGTCTTCAGCCCAACTTCTAAGAGTGAAACAAACATGGCTTTATAAGGACTACACATAATGACAAAAATATAACCATTGTAAATCTAACCCAAACTCAGTAGAAAAAATGATAACTAAATCATCACTAAACGTCTTTGGTTACTGAGACATTTATTTGCTTATACTATACACCAGGCATGTCAAACACGGGGCTCGCGGCCCGCCAACACATTTGTTGCGGCCCGCCAAGCCTTTTTAAAAATTTTCAAGTATCAAGCTTTGACCTTTGAAGTGGAAAGTTTGAACTTTTTTGAACTGTAAGATTCCCGCCCTTTTTGTGTTTGTTCGTTTCGTATTTCGTCCAACCAATTTAAATTCGTCGATGCTACGAAAGACAGTTGGATAACGGCCGCGGCATTGAATCTACGAATGATGATTGGCCGGCGAACATCGTGGAAGACTGCTACGCGCTGATCGGTCCATCAGCGATTGCTACAATCCTATATAAAAGGAAAGGTTTTGGCGCCAAAGTCAAATTTTTGCTGGAACTTCAAGGCGGACGTTTGTGTGCTCTACCGTAAGGTGTTTCGTCTACTATTGGCGTGACGAGTGACGGGAGGAGTGTTCCGAGTAACTGTATCCGAAGTATACGTCGCAAGGTGTCTTTTCGACGGATCTAGGAATGGTGACTTTTGGAACTTTGACTGTTTGTGTGAATCTACTTTGTAAACGTCGTAATTTTTGTGATTTGTAAATCTCGTAAACCTTGTAAGTTCATGTAACGTCAAATAGTTGTCATAAACGTTTTGTTTAATTTGAAAAGAGGTATTTCAAATTTGACTAACTTCAAGAACAATGAGTAAGAAAAGGTCAATTGAAGAGGAACATCGTAATTTTCAAGAAAAATGGGAATTGCAATATTTTTGTGTCCAAAACAAGAATAAAATATTATGCTTGATATGTAAAAATTCTATTTCAGTTCCTAAGGAATATAATCTTAAAAGGCACTATGACAGAAATCATAAAAGAAACTATGACCAATACGTTGCAAAACTTCGTGAAGACAAATTGTCGGAATTGAAATCACTTCTTCAAAAACAACAAAGTGTATTCACTAAATCTGTTGAAGACAATACAGCTGCTGTAAAAGTTAGTTATATATTATCACATTTAATCGCGAGCAGATCGAAACCATTTACCGAAGGGGAATTTATTAGTGAATGCTTAATTAAAGCGGCGAAAGTATTATGTCCAGCACAAAAAAAAAAAATTAAAGTGTAAGTTTAAGTCGAAATACTGTAGCTAGCAGAGTTGATGAAATAGCCGATAATTCGAGAAATCAGCATAATTCAACAATATCAACATTTCAAGCCTACTCTATTGCAATTGATGAAAGTACAGATATTCGAAATATCGCTCAGCTGGCCGTTTTTATTCGCGGATGCGATGTTAATTTAAAAATAAGTGAAGAACTTTTGGAAATCATTCCTATGCATAATACAACCACCGGAGCTGATATTTTTGATGCACTTATGAAAGTTTTGAAGAAGTTTAAGTTACCATTGGAAAAGTTGGTTTGTCTCGCAACGAGGACCTACCATGACCGGTATTACTAAAGGAGTTGTTGCAAGATTAAAAGAAACATGCAAGCAGCATGGCAATAATAATTTTGAACATTTTCATTGTATTATTCACCAGCAAGTACTGTGCTCCAAAGTTTTAAATATGGGACATGTTTTAAAAATAGTCACCAAAATTGTAAATTATATTCGAGCACGTGGACTTAATAATCGTCAATTTGCTTCATTTCTGGAAGATATTGAATGCGAATACACCGATCTACCATATTATACGGAAGTTCGTTGGCTTTCGAGTCATAAAGTGCTAAAACGATTCTTCACATTGCTGGACGAAATCATAATTTTCTTGGAAACAAAAAATTATGAATGTGCTGAATTAAAAGATGGACAATGGATAAAGGACCTGGCTTTCTCAGTTGATATTACAAGTCATCTTAATCAACTTAATCTTAAGCTTCGAGGCAAAAATCATGTTGTTACAACGCTATTTGATAATATTAACGCTTTCAAACAAAAATTATCACTTTGGCGAAAACAAATAGAAAAAGAAAACCTGTCTCACTTTGAAAGCTGTCAATATCTATTTCTTAAATCAGCTAAATTAAAATTTACAGAATACGCTCACCGAATTAAATTGTTAGAAACGAAATTCGATCGAAGGTTTTCTGATTTTAAAAGCTGTGAATTACAATTTCGTCTTTTTACTTCGCCTCTATCTATCGATATTGAAACTGTCGATGAAAACTTACAAATGAAATTAATTGAAATCCAATGTGATAATTTGCTGAAGCAAAAATATACGGATGTCGGAATTCCAGATTTTTATACATATTTATCTGTAGATCGGTTTCCTAAAATGTTATCGTTTGTTACCCGTATACTGGCTATGTTCGGAAGCACTTATTTATGCCAGCAACTATTTTCTTTAATGAAAAATAACGAAAATTCAGAAAGGTCAAGGTTAACCGATCAACATTTATCATCAAGTTTAAAAATTGCATCGGCTGAATATATTGAACCAAATTTTGACGACTCGCTTTGTGAAAAACGTTGTCAAATATCTTCTAATAAGTAATATTAAACTGTAATTTTGTTTATTTTTTATTATAACTTTTATTTTTGTTTTTTATAAAAAATATGAAATATTTATAGTTTAAGTTCAAAAAATAATATGAAATATAAAATGTCTATGTACGTATAATATACAATACATTGAGTCTAATAAATACATAATATAATCATTCTAAAAACCGTGTTTTATTAAGTTTTTGAACATTGAAAACATGCGGCCCCCGACTAATACAAAATAGATCATCTGGGCCACAATATCATATGAGTTTGACATGCCTGCTATACACTAACGCTTTTAACCTAATGCGTAGACCATCTTCAGGTGTCTGAGTTTAACCACTTGAGAACGTCAGTTTAACTATTGTAATTAAATCTAATCTTTTATTCTGTACTTGCGCGGTTTCTTGAAATATTAAAATCAACTGCAAAAGCGCAATTTATTAAAATGGCACAAGCTTCAAAATTAATTCGTTCAATTTCTCAGTTGTTACCATTCTTGAAATTATATATCTCGATTAACTGACTTTTTAACTCCTTCGTATTTTGGATCAAATGCGTTAATTATTGAAACAATTGATATATTCGTATGAGTAATGGGTTGATGTAATAAGGAAACACAACACGGTGCGATTTACCTAGAGAGATGCCTTCTGGAAAGACTTTTAATGAGGAAATGGTTCCTACTTATGTATCAGACAGGTAAGAAAAGCGGCGTAGCGAGGAGGGGGAGTGCAAGGTGTATCATGCACCAGGCGCCACTCGCAGAGGAGCGCCCAAATAGTCTCCAAGACAAACTATATATGTTTCTGCAGGGGGGAGGGGGCGCCAATAAAGTGTCGTGCCCCGGGCACCAATTATGTTTGCTACGCCACTGGTGTAGAAAAACTCGAAAAATTTCATGCAGCCAGGCATAAACACGTAACCGACTACCAGTGTTCAGTTGCTTCGTTCACTGACTACTCACTCACCGGCGAAGATTAAGCTTCTACAGACGAGTAACTAATATAGCAATGTTGCCAGATGATTCAAACTTAATTCAAAGGCGTTTTGTTGGTGATTGATAAATAGGGATTTACTATATATTTGCACTAATTCGTAAGGGGCGCAAAAATTACGACTAGCACCAGGAGCAACATATTCCAGCGATGGCATTGCAGCCACTGGTGAGCGAATCAACAATTAGCAAATGCTAATTAGTTATTGTTTAATACTACTAATATTCATGATACTAATGAATGAAATGTAAATAATATCAAATTAGATGGAGAAAGAGAAGAATGAATTTATTCCAAAAATACGGTATTCCGGGACCGAAACCTCATTTCATAACAGGAAATATGAAAAAATTTCACGAAAAGGTATAATTTAAATATTATTTATTTTGATAAAAATACAAATGATTGTACCATTTCTTTGTTTATTTTGTACAGAGAAATAAGTGTATCGAGGAATGGAAAGAAAAATATGGAAACATCTTCGGGTATGTTTAACGTACAGTAAAATAACTAAAAATTAACTTTCGATGTTTTCTTTTATTTTATAAAATTAATAATTATAGAATAATAACGAAATTAATAATAATCAATTTCACAAAATTATATATAATAAAAATATTTCATATATTTCTAGTCTATTCTTAATCATTATCTAACATTAGCTTAAAATAATGCATGTATTAGAAATAGTATTAAGCATACATTAAAAACAATACTAGACTTAATACGTATTATATGAAATCTGTAACTATTCAATAAAGATTTCTTCCAAGTAGTAAACAAAGCGAATTCAAATACGAAAAAGCAGCCGTGGAAACAATTCATAAGCTTATGAAACTGTAATTCGAACATGTAGTATTTCTAAAAATGTAAATGCAAGTGTACAGTGAGTATACAAAGAAACATGCTTTCATACACACGTCAAAAAATTAATTTTCCACATAATCGAACAATTATTTAATGTACCATGTTTACGGGATGTCGACGAAATTATTGCACCAGGTTAGGCTTATATAAAACATAACATAACGTGTTTTGTACGGTTAAAATACTCAAGGAGAATTGGGTAGACGACTTCAAAACATGACAGGGAGAACAGGATGAAGCTTCTTGCACGTTCTCTCTTGCATTGCTTTGAGCGTGCCAGCCTTGCAGAATCTGATGCAATATTTTCGTCTATATCCTGTACAGCAACTTATTGTTCATGAATTTATTCCAGATTCTTTCTTGGAGCCAAACCTTTTATCTTTTGTACTGACGTCGATTTAATCAAAACCGTTCAAGTAAAAGAATTCAAGAATTTTTCCAATAAAGACGTAAATGTTTGATATTTAATGTTTATTTTAATAATAATGATTAATTAATTAATTTAATTAATATTTTTGTGCTATTAGTTACTATTACCTGATGCAGGAATTCCTCATAAGTTAATGCTCGACTTTTTAGAAATACAAAAAGATGAAACATGGAAAAATACGAGATCTGTCATTAGTATGTCGTTTACTTCTGGAAAAATTAAAATGGTAATTATTCTCGTTTAATTGTCTTTAAAATTTTATCTACATTTAAAATATATTTTTAACGTTTGATATTTTTAGATGACAACACTTATGGATGATCCCATTAAAACATTTTTAAAAAATATACAAGAACAGAAAGACGAATATTTTAATATTCATCAACACTTTAAAAATTTGACATTTGATATCATCTGTCGATCTGCTTTCGGAATTGTAACAAATGTACAAAATGGGGAAATTACAAATTTTGTGAAAGCTGTATATAATATTTTCAATGTCGATACTTCTGATATTTTACCTGTAATATCAAGTAAATATTATGTACTAAAATCGTTTTATGTATATATAGTAGGAAGCAGGTATTTTCATTTCTACATTAAAAATGTTTTGATATGCAGTTTGTTTTCCGGAATTCGAACCTTTTCCCACTTATGTAAGATGGTTTCTAGATGCTGCCAGGAATGCAATGAGGCGTTCTTCCGTAAGAATTCTCATCGATGCCTGTAGACAAATCATTGATTCTCGCAAGAAATCTAATGTAAGTGAATACTCGTCAATTTAAAATATTTCGAAATGAAATTAATTTAATCTTTTCGATTAGTATCATCCTCCTGATCTATTACAAACTTTATTGGATGCAGAAGGCGACTCGAGTCTTCAAATGAAAAAACTTAGCACTGATTCTATAATAGCCAATGCAGTAGGATTTATGGTTGCTGGGTAGTATTCTGTTCGTATTATTTTCACATTACAAACTAAAAATATAACTTGTTAGTATTTCTCTGCATTTTAACAGCTATGAGACGACTAGTTTATCATTAGCATGGTGCATACATTATGTATCCCATTATCCTGAAGTTCAGGACAAAATGCGCAAAGAAATTAATGATAATGTTAAAGAAAGTGTAAATACAAATTTTTATTCTTTGTCTTTATGAAATTTTACAAAATAAAATGACTAATTTAATACGTGCTTTTTCAAATTTTAAAGGATGATATTCAATATTCAGATTTGATGAACTTTAAATACATAGATCAAGTATTATCAGAAACATTGCGTATATCACCACTATCACCGATGTAATATACATTTTTAATGCTCTTAATTCAAATCTCCAACTTGTGTGAATAACTTTCCCTATTATTTAGTTCTATCAACAGGATCTGTGCTAAAGATTTTAAATATAAAGATATAACTATACCAAAAGGAGCCATCTTCATTGTCGGTTCGCCCATTCTTCAAAATCATTCTGATTACTGGCAAGAACCGGAAAAATTTGATCCCGAAAGGTAAAACAATAACAACAGAAATAAGCAGAATGCTAATTTTTGAGCTGAATATTAAATGATATTTACAGATTTTCTGCAGAAAATCATATTGATCCGTATATTTATCAACCTTTCGGCGCCGGTCCCAGAATTTGTATTGGTATGAGATTAGCACAAACAGTCATAAAATTAACTCTGGCAAATCTTATTAGATCATACAAATTGGAACCGTACGGGGATTTGGTAAGTCCATTATCGTATATATTAGTGATTAATTGCTTATATTACTTGCTTTTAATGATTTTTGAAATCATATTTTTTATAGGACATTGAACTAGAACATTTCTTATTTTTCTCCCTTCCTAAAAATGGTGTTATTGTCAAAGCAATTCCATTAACGTCGTAATTGAACATGAACTTATTATTTTGAAAATATATTAAATTTTCTTTTTTCTATTATTTAATTGTATTTATACGGAGTGTATCAAAAGATAAGGTGAACCGGACAGGAAGTAATAGAAGAGCTTAAGATGCATAAATAATCCATACAAAGTTTACTTGTACAGGGTGGGAAAGAAAGTTACTTAACGTCCCTGCTACAGAATAGAGAATGTATCTAAAGTTACTTCGCTCATGTCAGGAACACATATTAGTCCGAAGGGAAAGAGATTGTTTTGTGTTACACGCATAGCCGCCATCTTGATGGCCGCATATTGAAGGCAACTCCGAATGGGAAGGAGGTCATGTTGGGGTCAAAATTTCACAAGGAATTGATTGCTGAAAGATTTTATTGACCTAAATCAAATGTTTACAGAGTTATATGATGTACATTCTTTTGGTACAGTACATTCTATATTCTGTAACAGGCGTGTTAAATGACTTTCTTTTCCACCTTGTATTAACTATTAGGTCTATTTAGTAAAGACAACATCTTGTTTATCTTAATTATTAACAATTGAACAATTTACTGATAATGCTCTATGGTAACAAGACAAAGTATTTCATTAACACGAGATGCTGGATAACGTTTGGTAATAAATTTGTAAAGCCAGAGTCGGCTCTAGGGTTTATGTCGTCGGAGATAAAACATGCATTTGATGCCCGTTATCCCTCTACATCAGCGTTTCTCAAAGTGGGCGATAACGCCCACTTGTGTGCGGTGAGTAAATCTAGGGGGCGCTGGAGGCAGGGTACTGAACGGTGACCAAAGAAAAAGTTAGGGTCACTGACATCCGTTCTCTTTTCTCTGTTAAACGGATAAGAGGAAGCATTGCGTTTAATGGTTTCCAGATGTTGAGAACAATGTACGGTAAGGTCACAAAGTTGAGATTCATAGGAAAGTTTTCCTAAGAATATTTCCAATCCTTTCTCTCACAAGAGAAAATGGGCTAGGGGGCGTTAGGTATAACTTTATGGAACAAAGGGGGCGGTGGATCAAAAAAGTTTGGGAATCACTTCTCTACATGAAATGAAAAAATTTTATGTTGAAATCCCATATCTTGCTCCGTCAATCAACATTGAACTCGCACCGTATATAATATAAATAAAAATTTTTAAAAATAATACACTTGAAAATTTTGTCTAAATTTATGAAAGTTTGCCACTTTTGTTATTTGCCGCTCTGGGCAAATGTCCAGTTTGCCCATAAGGTAGTGCCAGCCCAGAGTAAAGCAAATGCTAAAGATTCCTATTTCTCTTGCGAAAGCCCGTCACAGCACACGGATGAATGAATGTTGAATGTTGTCCAACATCTGGGTGCTGTCGTACTATTGCTGCGCAGTATGAATTGCTTGTACAAGTTATTTGTTTTCGTTGTCTGAACTGTACATTTTTTCCTTCATACAATTTTTAAGAAAAATTTTCAGTGGAGTCAAACCTGAAAAAGGAATTTATTTTTGTAAAAACCGAGACGTTTTCATATTTAGAAAAATGTTATTACGTTGTGTATTATCTAGTTTTTTTAAACATCCTGTATATTATATTACTAATGATTTAATTTTTATTTTTTCATCATTATGTTGTAAAAATATTCTATATTACATATAATGCTAATTATATATTAAATCCAATAAAATTAGGTTGTTTATAAAAATATTAAACTTTGTATTTTTTATTATTTAGTAGGTATTAAAATAAGTAGTTATTACTACAAATTTACAGTAAGCATCAAAATCCTCCCAAAGAATGCAGGAGACTATTTTAAAGAACTGGAAAATGTTGCAAGGCACATTTAGTACGAAAAATTTTATATTTATTTGCATACTTATATGTTTACGTATATAGTTATAATTATCCGAACAACGTAATTATTTCATCAATAAGTGTAACATACAAAGAACATTGCATTGGGAGAATTTTGACGCAGACAGAAATCGGTATCATATTTGTGGAAAAAGTACACGTCAATAATCAGTATAGCTTCCTTTGGCTTTTGATCCTGAATCCATGATACTTACTTCCTGGATGTTGGATCATTACCTTGCCGATAAATAAAAGAGCTTATATCAATGTAGTAATAATCAACAGATTGTAACAAATAATTGTCAAGTATCTCAGTGTAAATAACGCTATCCATTCTATTAGGTATAGAACATAGCATTCCGGGCCCAAAGTAGATAATACAGTCCCGGATCATAAAACTACCATCATCAAATTTTAATGTCGGTTAGATCAAATTTTCTGTTGTGAATACAGTAGAGCAGGGGTGGCCAACTTTTGTGCACATAAGATTACTTTTTATCGTAAAAATGTGTCGCGATCGACTTTTTGTCATAGGCATAGTCTAAGTGGGGAGGGGAAAGTGTGAAATACATACTATGTTTATACACTGTTTCAGTACGAAGTGCACTCATTGCTTATGAGTCGAGTCATAACTGCATGCATACAGTTGCGTTCGGTTACAAATATAATATATTAAGTAAGACATCGCTAGCGATCGACCAAAATTGGCATGGCGATCGACCGGTCGATCGCGATCGACTTATTGGCCACCCCTGCAGTAGAGAACCGAAAATCGGAATTAATTGGGGACTGGGGTTGTTCAGATTAGTGATTTGTTCCGATTACCGATTATGTACGAATAAATATATTAATCTGTCCGATGTTCAAATTTTTCTCCGTTGCGTGTCGCTTCGTGTTGAATTTTCGTCGATTTTAAGCCTAACGAAAATTTTTATAATAATAATCCAGGCTATCGTATCGTTAAAAATTATTTCTGCATTTTGTACAAACAAAATAAATATATTTAAGAATATAAAAACATGAAAATTATACTTTAGAAGTAAATTTAGTATCAAAAACGTTCGATTCAGCACGACACAGTTCGAATGAAAATCGTTCCGATTACCGGGGTTCCGATTAACGAGTCTCTACTGTATTAATAATAATAATGTGCATAAGAATTATTCTAAACGTTGAAAGTAAAGTAATAGATTTTTTAGTGTCTTTTTAGTAACCCACAAACGCTTAACCAAAATAAACAAGCAACTAAAACAAAATATATTAAATTTCCTTTTATCAAAGGCCTATATGAACAAATCAATACAGAAATAAAAAGAATAAACTACAAATTAGCACCAACATATCAAAAAATGGAGAGCAAGCTGTTAACCTCGAACCCGTTAACAAATCAACAAATACCGACCGAAGCTCAAAGTGCAGTATATAAAATTCCGTGTACCTGCAAAAATAAAAAATATTACATAGGAGAAACAAAAAGAAAAGTAAAAATTAGACTGAAAGAACATATAGCTGACTTAAAATACAATAGAATAAATTCTGCATTTTACGAACATTGTACTCTAAATAACTGCAACATAGACAAAGATAACGTCAAAATACTGCATAAAGAAAAATTAACGTACAACCGGAAGTTTAAAGAAACCATAGAAATTATAAAAAGTAAAGACAATATAAATAAAAACCTAAGCCTTAAAATAAACGACAACTGGCTTAATATATTATAAATTAAAATATTTTGGGGAAAAAACAATTTCTTTGGAAAAAATGAGCCTGCAAAAAAGTTTTGGTAAACGACCACAAGGCGGCGAACGCCATACGTGGCAACACTGGCCGTACCAACGTAAACGTCAAGGAGGGGGTGGAAGAGAAAAAGGGGGCGGAAACAGTTTCAAAAATCTTTTATATTTGCAATATATTTTTATGTCTTACAGCGAACTTTTAAAGTTATAATGCACCCTTTAGAGTCGATGAACTTCTTACAACCGTAATGTATACAGTTAACAAGATTTTACATTTTTTTAAAAAAGATAATCAACAGTTGACTGAGGAGGGGCAGGGCCCGAAACGTGTACAGATAGAGTACCGTATCAACGAGAACGAATAAAGATATCTGATAGAAAACTTGCCAAGTGTCTTTGAAGAAAAAACACACAACATTAGTGTTTATCAAATCTAAATTTTTAGTGTCTTTTAAGCACTACGCATCTATTCAATATAAATTAAAGTTAACGTTAGATTACTTTAGGTTTAATCGTTATTTAAGAACTAAAAAACAATCATTTATAAAAATAACGAAAAAATATAGAACAAATTTATAAAATTTCTGAAATGTTTTACTGTTAACTTCGTTGAGAATCTCTGAAATTAACAATAGCGATGTGTACAACAAACGCAAATATTTTCTTATATGAAACAATACTTCGTCCAATTTTTGTTACGAATGCTAGTTTCAATATGACGTTTATTCTATTTATGAGTTGTTACTTACAAACTTTTTATTTAAATTACATAAAAATTAAATTTAAGAAATCTATTTAAATTGCTAAAAATTTAGTCTATCATAAAAAATAAAATTTTGTTTAAATTAAATTGAAAATATGGTTGCATAAGTATTAAAAAATAAACCACTAACGAGTTGCTCAATTTTCCCGGCAACATTAAAAACTTTGGTAGCACCATCTGTTATCATATTTTATTATTAAAATTTCTTATATTTTTCACTATTATAAAATGTTTAAAAGCTTAATTTTGAGTGTAGAGATGGTTTTTATTTTTAAAAAAATTGTAAATGCTAATAACGAGTAAAATCGTCATTAAGTTCGATCCATACGACCCCCCTTATAAAAACGCATAAAAAAATTTCACGAAACTTCACGAATGGCTGTAAATAATAGTTTTCGCAACACAATTAAAAAAATATTTTTTATGCGGTCAATAGGGACCGCATAAAAAAGTCTCACATAGAAAATAACTCAAAACCGTACGAAATAGAATTTATTGACAACAGATGTCAGCACTTGACTGCATCGTCTGGTCTATCGTCTGTTTTACATATTTTTGTCCAGGTGGTGTTTTGTTGACTTAAAAAGTAAATTATTTCATTTTTCGCATATTCATGCAATAATATTACTATAATAAGTGCATTTATGCTATAATAAGTTTATTTAGCTATAATAAGTCAACGTGAGACATGACAAATCGCACGAGACTAGTCGCCAACTACACTGCACAAATAAAAAATCGCACAAAAAAAAACCGCACAAATTAAAAATTCGCATAAAAAAATCGCACAAATAAAAATCGCACATAAAAAGACCGCATAAAAACAGGTTTGACTGTATATGAATAACAAAAAATGGAACAATAAAACAGTCCAATTGTTAACATTGCATTGTATATTTATATCGATTTATAGCATTGCACAATGGTATAAATGGCCTCGGTGGTGAGTTTCTCGACCTGCAAGTAGCCTAACAAACTTCTAAGGCCTAGTAACTTACGTAACACTGTTCCATACCATCCAAACACAAAGCATTATTCATGGCGACCGAAAAATAGGAATTTACGGTATATTTGCACTAATTCGTAAGGGGTGCAAAAATTAGGACTCGCACGACGGAGGAACACATATTATCCAATTAACAAATGCTAATTAGATATTGTTTAATACTACTACTATTTATGATAGTAATTAATTAAATGTAAATAATTTCAAATTGGATGGAGAAAGAGAAGAACAAATTTATTCCAGAGATAGGGTATTCCGGAACCAAAATTTCATTTCATAACAAGAAACGTGAAACAGGAAAAAATTATATCTATTTTTGTAAGAATTATAATTAGTTAATTAATTTGTTATATTTATCGCCAACAGATGGCGCTACATCTACAGACAGCAATCAAATGTAGACAAATTAATCGACATGTTACGGACAAAATGATTAATCAAGTATTATGAATAATGACGTAAAAGGGTGCGCAGTGTGATAAATATTGGTTGATTTATCAAATTGATCGGTCATTATGAATACTGCTATCACCTAGTCGGGCAAAGTGATAATACGTTGAAGAGTGATCACCCAACATACGCTAGCCAATTGGCACTCTGAGTTGCCGATTGAATCGCGTTTAGTACCGAATTTTAATATTGCGACATTTTAATTTGATTAAAAAACTCCACTTACTTCATTTAGAAATATTTACTTTTTGTGAATTATTTCAAAGTATTTTTAAAAAACATGTAATCTTTTAAAACTAAGTACTATTAACTATATTAATTAAATGGTTAAATTTTACCTATGTGCATCCCTGGCGGTGGTCGCGACTGTTTGTCTCTCGACAGATTTCTCCGGTAGGGGAGCCGCCGATTGTTTAACATAACTAGATATCGATACATAATAGTTATTGATACGTGTGTTCAAGAACTACCGTGAAAAAATAACTAGTGACGTTAAACAATCGGCGGCTCCCCTCAGGGAGAAATCCGTCGAGAGTACAAACAATCGAAACTGTCGGTACTAAACGCAATACGCACGTGCAACCAGTGGCGTAGCGTGGGTGTCAGCCGCCCGGGGCGAAGGAAAATTTCGCCGCCCCCTTATTTAGGTATCTCAATTTAAAATACTAAAATATATAGTAATTCTAAAGAACTTTTCGGCAAGAACAATCATCATTATTGTGTATTGTGTATTTATTGTGAAATTTTGCCGCCCCCTAAAAGTGCCGCCCGGAGCGGGCCGCCCCTGCCGCCCCCACTACGCTACGCCACTGCGTGCAACTCAGATACGAGTGCTGATTGGCTAGCGTATGTCGGATGATCACTCCTCAACGTATTATTATCACTTTGTTCGACTAGGTGATAGCAGTATTTATAATGACCGATCAATTTGATAAATTATTGAAATTTATTACAATGCCAGATTTTGTTGACCATTATTCATAATGCCCGAATTAATCACTTTATTCATAACAGATATTTCGTAGGCTACTTCTAACCCTTCTATTATATTATATGATCGTAGTTGATTAGTAACCTCTTATTATGTAATTTTCCTATTCGAATGCTACCATACCGGTGGGTCGATAGAAAGAAAAGAATGTTGCAGAAGGAGATTAAAATTAATTCGACCGAAAGTAGTGGTTGTCCTCCTCCTGGGAGAGAGGACGGCGACTACTACTTAATATTTTATAATATTATAATATTTGAAAAGTGATCTTTGTTGGATAGGTTGTGATGGCCCAGCCCATGATCAAAGTTTCTATCCTTAACGTCCGAAAGACTTCATATAAAGTTTATTTAAATAAAAAAATCTTGTAAGAATGCAAGAATAATTGCTTTTATGTGATCCCATAAAAAAACTGGTGAAACCAGGTTGAAAAAGTAAGGCTCAACAAAAACATGTAAATAAAGGATACTTTTGAAAGTTCTGGCATAAGCATACTGTACTGGAAACAGATTTGACAGTAAGAGTCAACATGTGAATAAAGTGCACATTACACAGGCCACAACTACAAGAAATTTATAATGAAGCAATGTCTCCAAGATAATAAATAGGAAAAATAAACATCGGCACAGAAAAAGATTTCGAGCTCTGCTTTGTGCCTTAAAATCGTTGCTCGTAAGTTAATTTGGACAAACGATAGAACATCTTAAGCAGCAGAGGCGGTCTTAGAGAGTGGCGAGCAGGGCCTCGCTTTTGCAGGGGCCTCGTGCAACAACCCGAGTAGAAAAAAGTTGATTTTGAAAACTTTTTATTTTATCCTTAGCTATTAGTTATAACAATAAAATAAATTTCATTAATTCATAGTACAGTATATATTAATAAGTGCCTAAATAAAATTTCTAATTTAGATTTATTCAATCTCACATTCGTATAACAAATAAGATTAATAATATCAAAATTGATTAATTTATCAGTGAATAATAATATTTTTTGTAATTTGACTGTAAAACATATTTGAAAAATTCACTAGTATTTGAATCCTGCGCCTCGCGCATTAGAAAACCCACTTGAACGTGCGGTTTTGTTACTTTCGTGATTCATCGTATTTACGATTTACGCTCGGGGAATCCCCGTGTTTCATTTCGTTCGTCAACTCTTGTCACCTGGTGCTTATTTTGCTAGCAGCTGTGTGCGTTACATAAACGTTTGTATTGCATATATCTTTCAGTAGGTAAATAAAATTGAATTTAAATGATATTAAGTTTTAGTGAATTTTACATTATTAACAGTACTTATTGTAAAGAGTGAATTGTTTAAAAAAACTGTGTAAAACTGCTTGTAAATTATTTCCGAATTAGTTTTATCTGCGAAACAAGACTTATGAAATGAGTTCGCGTGATCGTGATGCCGGTAGAAAATTTGAGTCGGGTAGTTTAAAAAGGAAATGAGCTATTAAAAGAAAGCGGGTAGAAGAAAATCTACGTGAGTCTTTATATAAACATATAAGAAGTGATGGTCAAGAAACCTCTAAAAATTCTTCATTGATGAAAGTGACATATTATTGCACTGTAACCCTAACCCAGCTGAAATTATTCCTTCAACATCGTCATGGGTGCCGCTGCCACCTAGTAACAATAGCGAAGATACAATGGGACAATGAGTTAACAACATCATTGTCTCTTACACCGCCGCCGCCGCCGTCAACACTATCCAGCCAAGAATACGTATCTGAGTCTATGTCTACATCCATGACTGGCGAAATTGAAAATCTGAATCCTGAAAAAGGTCCAGGTTTGTGGCCATTAACAATTGCTGATGTAGACCGAACTGAGATTGTACTAAAAAGTCCAATTCGGGTTAAAGTTGATTTTTTCCCCGTAAATGATAATGGACGGCGATTCAACGAATATCATTACAGTAAACTATTAGCTAATAGCGAAAAAAGTGACAGGCGCTGAATGATTTATTCGTGAACAAAAGATGCTGTTTACTGCTTTCCGTGTCGAATGTTAGGACTAGAAAATACAAGAATTGGATCCAGTGAAGGAGTGTGTGATTGGAAACACTTGGGTGGTTACCTAAAGTCTCATGAATCTAGCCGACTGCACAGGCCGGCCGGATGGCCGAGCGGTCAAGGTGGCAGCCTACCGCTCTGGGGGACCTGGGATCGAATCCGAACGGGTCGAATAATCCCCAGGAATTTTTCGGGGGGTGGTCCGTTCGGATATGTCGGGCCCCGTCCCTCACCACCCGGTCGCCCCATTGTGGGCCTGGCCGAACCCATAATGGGCCTACTAAAAGAGGCCCTCTTAGTGCCCACAGGACGGAAAGAGTTAAGAAAAAAAAAAACCGAATGCACAAAGATTGTTAGTTGAAATGATTAAATTTAGAGAACGGGTTAAAAAGCTGTACCACTATTGACTCTTTAGCCCAGACTCAAATTGAACAAGGCCACGTTGGAGAGATATTCTAGAAAGAGTAGTTGCAATTGTAAATTTTTTAGCATTTCACAATTTGGCCTTTACAGGTCATTAATATCTGACTCAGATTCAAGTGAGACTAGCGGCCACTCTATAGATTTAGTAAAGTTAATAGCCCGATTTGATCCAATGTTGTGACTTCACCTAAAACAAGTATACTTGAAATTAATCCACTTGCTTATTTTTTACCTTGTGGGAATCACAGCTGGAATCTCATCCTAAGAGATGCAGCATTATCTTGTGTTCAAGCAAAATATTTTTTGGTTTGCTACAAAGGCTGCACACTCTGTTTGCCGGCTCGAGTCAGAGGTGGGCTATTTTAAAAGCTCATGTAAAATCCTTATCGCTAAAACCACTTTCCGAAACTAGATAGGAATGCAAGGTAGAATCGGTGAAGGCCGTAAAATACCAACTAAGGCTACTAAGCGATATATGTGATGCTTTGAAGGGTTTAGCAGAAAATACAACAGACTGTCAGTTAGTTAGTGAATGCCATTCTATAGAAAAGGAAATAACGACCTACGAATTTGTAGTTGCTCTCGTCGTATGATATGACATTGTTACAAAGATAAATGTTATAAGTAAAATGTGGCAGAGCAAAAAAATGCACCTAGATACGGCTATACAACATCTAGATGCATTTACACATTGACTTGATAATTATCGGGAAAATGGTTTCCAATCATCTTTGCTAACAGCGAGAGAAATAGCTGAGGAAAATGATATTGTTAGAAAGTTCAAAGGCGTGAGAAGGAGACGCAAAGGAACGAATTTCGATTACGACAGGGAAGATGAAGCTCTTGAATTGCCTGCAGAAGAGATTTTCAAAATAAACTATTTTATGTCATTGTCGACAATGTGCGAGCAAGCTGCCAATCTAGATTTGAGGCACTTAGATAAAAAGTATCTTGTAAAAATGAGAGAATAATTGCTTTCATATAATAATAAAGTCTTTATATTTTGGCAACAAATTGCATAAACTATGTGAGGAGTATGTTCTCGTAAATATCCGTTTGTAGTAAAATTATTGGGCTGCAATTTGAAAAACTGTAGACATAAACTCTGACCGATGAACGCCTGTCTGTCTCTCCTTCCAATTTAAATTCTACAAACAATAATTTAATTAAATAAATTGTAAAAATACAAACATTTACTACAGTTTTATTTAAAATTATGTTTACATTTTTCAAACGACATTTCGAGTAAGAAATAAATTTTTAATTTAACTCTAAAGCAGCATATCCTAACATTCGGTATTGCTTGCTCACCAGCATTTCCCTTGCTGAGAGCTAAGAGCGCTGGCTATGGAAAGATGTGATGACGTTTCGAAGTGCCACATGATCAAAGGGACCGGTTCCTAAGTGAAACTACTTATCATCTATACTATGTATAAAGTTTGTGAGAATGGTTTTTCTTTTCTTTTGTTGTAATTTTAATTTATAAAAATGTTTAATCTGAGCTCTTGTTTGCAGTTTGTGTAATGTAAAAATGCATGTAAATATAGCAAATTAAATATATTCTTATTTTAACAAATATCTCCAATTTTTTTTTAAATTTTGCATTTCAAAACTATATAAATTTATTCTCCTACTGTATTATACATTGACATAGCTTTTTATTTCGAAACCTATTTAGTTAAAGCTTTTAATTATATGTCAGAGTAACTTCTAAATGAAAAGATACTCTATTTGAAATTATAAAAGAATTCGTGGCTCGAACTCGAAGGAACGTGCAGTTTACTGCCCCTACGTAGCATAAAATCTATACAGTCACCTTGGAACTAAGGACCCAATATGGCGGCTCCTTAGGGAACATTGGTGTCCTGTTCTTATGGCGTCATCTGTTATAAGAATTTATTTAAAAATAACTTTCATATTATTAATTATTATAAAATGGCAAAACGCTTAATTTTGAGGATCGAGACGAGTTGTACAAAAATAAATAAATAAATGCTAATAACAAGTAAAATCATAAAGTCCGAACTAATGTGACATGTGATCTTTCTCTGATGTGATCTAAAAAAATAATTGTTTCTGCAAACTGCAGAAACAATTATTTTTTTAGCAAACATTGTCCCTTATTTATATTTTCTGAATTAGATCAACAAGTAACTTCTAGACTTAACACTAATTTTAAGAAAATATTTTTAAAATAAAGAAAGGAAGCTTAATTTTTATATTGCTTACTTATATGAAGCTCTTCTATATTAAATACATTGATTAATTTTATTTTACAAAATTAGATATTTTAATGACTAAAATTACATCAAAATAAAAGAAAATTGAAGGATTTTGAAAATACAGTAGAGAGTCGAAAATCGGAATCAATTGGGGACTGGGGTTGTTCAGATTAGTGATTTGTTCCGATTACCGATTATGTACGAAAAAATATATTAACCTGTCCGATGTTCAAATTTTTCTCCGTTGCGTGTCGCTTCGTGTTGAATTTTCGTCGATTTTAAGCCTAACGAAAATTTTTATAATAATAATCGAGGCTATCGTATCGTTAAAAATTATTTCTGCATTTTGTACAAACAAAATAAATATATTGAAGAATATGAAAACATGAAAATTATACTTTAGAAGTAAATTTAGTATCAAGAACGTTCGATTCAGCACGACACAGTCCGACTAAAAATCGTGCCGATTACCGGCGATTCCGATTACCGGCGTTCCGATTAACGACTCTCTACTGTATTGTAATACTAGTAGGTAAACTAAGCGTTGCCCGGGCAAAAAATAACAACAAACATTAACAATATATTAAAATAAATAAAACAATGGGATTATTAGATATAAAAATTAAAATGTTTAAAACAACGAGTTAAAATACTGAATTTTCTTCCGACTTCGAAGCAGTTGAAACGCAAGCGGAAATACTCAAGACAACAATACTTTTTTATTAAACAAAATGTCCCATATGCATTGCGCTACAAATAGCCTCTTCAGTGGTTACTTTGTTTAATAATGCTCGTGTTTTTACATTTAACAAACACCTCCCAACATGCATCAGTGCTTACACCTGTATTCAAATTAATTGTATTTGCATAACTACAGATACAATAATGTTCTACGCAGTGGCGTAGCGTAGTGGGGGCGGCAGGGGCGGCCCGCCCCGGGCGGCACTTTTAGGGGGCGGCAAAATTTCACAATAAATAATAATATCATGCAAAAATAACTGAATAAGGGGGCGGCAAAATTTTCCTCCGCCCGGGCGGCTGACACCCACGTACGCCACTGGTTCTACGAACCATCTTATAAATACATTATCTATTTTATAAAGAATCTTTACATTATTACGGTCAATAGTACACATGTTATTATTACAATGCTGGTACCATGGAGATTCTGTTCTTTTAAGACGTACCGCCGCCTCGTGCTCTTTCAATCGTACACCAAGTTTTCTTCCAGTTTCACCAACATAAATTTTTCGGTCTGGACATGTGCTCTGTAGTTTGTAGATCACACCAGCGCTTTCCAATGGATTTTCTGTTGTTATAGTGCTTCCTTTATTAATTAAGTAAATAAATTTATCAAATCAATTACATTGTTTACCAATTAGTTCTATTGGATAATTATATAATAAACATTTATATTTTTCATACAAATTTTTAATGTATGGTATATCGATGAACACTTTATCTATTTTTTATCTTTAACATTATATCTAGTATTCATATAATCGTGGTGCCATTTTTGTATAAGCTGTCGCGGATAATCATTTAACAAATATTTTTTTATAAACACTTTTAAGTTCTATAATATCTATGTATTCTTGCAAAGTAGTTGTACTATATGTTTTTTGTAATTCCATAACGAATACATTACGTTTTATTTTTTCCGGGCAATACGCTCTATAATTTATTACTTTATTAATATTACATGTTTTCTCGTACTTACGAAATAACAGTTTTTCTTCCTGTCTCGTTATTATCACATCCAAATATGCTATCTCATTGTGTATCTCTTCCTCACAGGTAAACTTAATATTATCATTCAATGTGTTCACATTACTTTTAATATTTCCTGTCATAGTAATGTCAGAATCATACAGTATTAGTATATCATCGACATACCTCGCATAAAAGACTATACCTTTTAATTGAAAAATTGTTTCATCTATCGGAATCATGCAAATTTCCGCCAACTTCGGTCCGACAACAAAACCCATTGCTATGCCATCCTTCTGGCGATAATATTTCTTTGAAACTGCAAAATAGTTGTTTTTAAATATAAAAGTTATAAATTCCAAAATATAAAATGGTAAATTAAGTCTATTCAAATTTTCGATTATAAACTCCAAATGTATAGAGGGATACATAGACTTAACACCTAAACTCAATAATCTGTAAGAATTTTTAATATATCCTCGAAGTCGGAAGAAAATTGAGTATTTTAATTCGTTGTTTTAAACATTTTAATTTTTATAACAAACATTAAGTTTATTAGATTATTTCGTACTTCTAACCCTTCTATTATATTATGGTATTTGATTTATATAACTACGAAGGCTATCTTACGTAAAAGTTTATCACATCAAGTGTCCAATCTAACGCATTTTAAATATTCCTTAAATTGTGTACAGTGGAGGAATTAAAGAATTTTTAAAATGTGTTAGATTGTTCATTCGGTGTGATAAACTCTTACGTAACATAACTTTTCTTGTTATATAAATCAAATACTATAATATAACAAACATTAAAACGAAAACCATATAAAGAGTTTGGTCATTGTAGCCTACGATTGTCACATTTATCGCTATACTCGGACGGTACGAAATGGCACACTTTCAATGGTCAAGTAGATATCAATTGAAAATATGATATGTTAAATTTTTTCAGATATCATAATTTTTCCTAATGTTAACTCTAAGAAACTGTATCATTCACAGCCGAATAATAAACGGTAATCTGCCAACCAATCAAATTTCGCAAAAAAAAAAAAAAAAAAACGGATCAAATATTTAAACTCGGCATCCTCGAAAAACCACTTAAAATATATTTTGTGCAGGCGGTAACCTGGTATTATGTAATTTTCTTATTCGAATGCCATCATATAACTTTCATACATTGATAGAAAGAAGGGAGCCGAAATAACTCGACCAAAGTAGTAGTTGTCCTCCTGCAGGAAGAGAGGATGGTCAACGACTGCTACTTAATACCGATCTACTATTAATATTTGAAAAGTGATCCGTGTTTGATAGGTTGTGATGGCCCCGCACGTGATCGAAGTTGCTAACCTGTCCGAAAGGCTTCATGCGACTTAAGTAAAAAAAAAAAAAATCCTGTAAAAATTCGAGAATAATTGTTTTTATGTGATAATAAAGTGTTTATATTTTTGCAACAGATTGTATAAACTACGTGGGAAGTATGTTCTCGTACATATCGCGTTTATAGTAAAATTATTAGAATTAACGTTGCCGTAACCAAACTAATTCTGTTTGGTTACGGCAACGCAACATGTGAACGATCTGCCAAGGGCCATGCATCCTGGGAAGACTTTTATGTGAAGCCTGGTCCCTATTTAGGTTATTCTTTACTTTATTTCCGGGCCCTATTTAGGTGTTTGTAACGTAAAGAAAACTCAGAAAATTCCACGTGGCCTGCGCGGCGCGTGTTTTCCATGCCCAAACCCACGACCGACTACCCGACTACTGGAGGGTAGTTTTTAAATTTCACTTATGTTATTTATATATATAATTTATATTTGTATATTTATATATTATTTTAAATATTTACTTATATTATTCACTTATATATAAATTCATTTATATTAAAAATTCTGTACTGCTTTGATCTGAATTTATTAAAAATTTACGCATCTTCATTCATTTGAACTAATTTATTTGAGTAAAATAATGGTCCACCAGTAACCGCGTGGATAAAACTACTAATTACTGGCCTCGGGCTCAGCCTTGACCAAGGAGCTGGCCATGTACCACGTACAGTGCGTTCAGGTGTCTAGCACCTGAATAAATGACAGTTTCCTATAGAATTTCCTCTTGTGAGGCATCCCATTTGGCAGATCGCCCAAAATAAAGAAAAAACACAAAGATTTTTGCGTCCATTAGACCAAACCAAACCTTAATAATTGTTCATGAATGAAACATTAAATTAATATGATCTTCAGTTATCGAATTCTAAATTGAATATTACAATTAAAACCACTTCAAAATTTACAAAATTTAATGATAAATTATAGACTTAGATTTAAAAGCTTTTAAAAAGTAAATTGTGAGCGGCATTATGATATTCAGTTCTTAAAAATAAAACAGAGAAAAATATATTTTATTTAAAAACTTTATTTAAAAATCAACATTTTTGTCCAGTATAAAAAAGTACATCGATGAAAATGAAAATGAGTTCTATACAACAAAATGTAAAATATCTACAATAGAAATTCAATACACGTGCATTATATACAAAAAAAAATTTGAATCTACCAATGGCTGTGGCCCATACTGAAATTTAAAAATAGTAAATTGTTATAATGTGAATGATAATAATAAAATTAATTTATACAAACGTTAATTCTTACTGAATAGGGATGGGGATAGGGATGGGGATAACGTGTCCTAGATGATCCAAAATTCCGTATCCTCCACCTTTCTTCACTAAGTGTGCAGCCAATAGTGCAGCGCCTAACATTTTATCCATTTTACCACCAGCTTCTACGTACTGGATGAAAGTTGTACTCAGCATCATCATCAAGAAACAAAAAGCCATCATTTTTTGGAAATTCATGGTGGAATCTAAAACTGGAATCATAATGTATACATGTTAAAAATTTTAAATAAATTCTATATAGAAATATGCCAAATCTATTGAAGTACTTACAACTCTTGTAACTGTTGTTTTCAGTTGGTAGGTGAGAGAATGTCGAAGAAGAGAAATGAATCTCTTTATATACTTTTACTAACAACTTTTTTGGGGGAAAATATTTGTTTGACATTGAATGAAATGACAATGATCGACATTACTTTACCCTTAAAATTTAACGCTCCCATTAATTTGTAGGGCGTATAATTTCCAGCTAAGGTTATAATTATCAGGATCTTCCTTATTTTAGTAATGGGGAGATTATAGAATTTTGATTTTTAAAGTTAGATTTTATTTTCACTTCTTGAAGAGGATAATGGCCTTCTTTTAATGAAAGCGTAGATACAAGTTCTGAGAATATTGAACTACTTTTACTTATTTTTTCTTTATATTTATATATACAAATGTAACTTTACAAGCAAATTTTTAAAATAATTTAGTTGATTAATATCTTATAGATTTATACAACTTTTGACTTTTAAATACGGTTGAACCTCCAATAACGGCCTCCGCTAAATAGCGTCCATTTTTTCATGAAATTCTTTTGTCTTTTAAACAAACATGCAAACAAAATAACCTCCAATTTCTTATGTTTTTGTCAGTGGCCATTGTTCAGGGGTTTTACTGTAGTTAAAGATTTTCTTGCAACTTTTAAAGTTAGTTTTAAAAATTTATTAAGTAAAATATTTTAAATCGCTAGTAAAGTTTTTGCATCTCTTTTGGACTTGTAATTATCTATAGCTTCAGTATAAAATGTCAAATTTGCCGTTTTAAACCATTAAATATGATTTATTTAGCAGATTATCACTTCATAAGGAAGATATAAAAGATTATTAAAAGCTATTTCTGAACTCATAAACAGGTAACCACCTTATTAAAATTGCTGATGATGTAAATGGAGAAATGGTCTCGTAAACTGTTTTAATTTAAACGAGGTTAAGTAATCTCGTGTTATAATATTGATTCTGTTAAATGACATGTTACATGTTAAGAAATAACGAATATTTTTCCCTTTTAAAGCGTATAAAATGTTATAAATTATAAAATTTAGTCTAGTATTGTATTCTGAATTAAGTTGGAAGACATTTAATTAGGTGCTCACTTTCGATCCTCTCTTCTCTGTTGTGTACTTTGGCAAACTCTCCCCCCTTTAATCGCATGTACAATAGTTCAGATCTCCCTGACATTAAAAAATGGGAATTGGAATGGAGATGGGTCGAGTAATTGCTCGACCCGCCTCCATTCCGATCCCCATTTTTACAATGTCAAGGAGATCTGAAGGAAGGTGTCGGGTCATTACTTGACCCCCTATTGTGTATAGTGTTATACTTTGACCCCTTCCCTCTTAAACTGTACACGCAATTAATGAACGGTTCCTTATTTAAAGAATTAACTTCATTAAAATTTCAATCCATAAATTCAAGTCATTTCAATAATATGTGGAAAGTCAAACTACAGTATGAATGTATATGAATCATGTTCAATTTGTGATGTTCACTGAAGGTGAACAGAAAACGTTCAAACTCAAATTATTAAGATTTTCCAAAAAATTTTACAGGAAATATTTGATTTATTAGATCGAAACTAGAACCGTTTCACATGTGATTTTAAGGGTGTCATCTAATCATAAATAGTGCAGCAAGTGATGTATAAATAGCTTAATGTAACATCTGCTTTACTATAGTACTGTACATTTCAACACTAGAATTATAACGTAATATTTGCTACCAAACCTCTGAACAACGGCCGCATGAAATAAAATGGCCACTGTTTGGAGGTTATCTTATACACACTTTTGTTTCCCCCAAAAAAATTCATAAAAAAGTTTAGAGATTGTCGTATTGGAGGTTCGACCATAATTAATTTGGTACAGAGAATATGATAATTAGTTTCCACTTATTACTAATTAATTATCCGTAGATATCATCCAAAACTGAACTTTAACGTTGTGGTCAACGTACTGTATGCATCAATTACGAGTTTAAATGAATGAGTTTCATTTATATTTTTCCTCATATATTCTTTTATTAACATTTGTGACAAAGATAACAATAAACCTTTTAAATGAAGCAATAGCCTGAAGTCACGAACGGGTGTTGGCCTCGGATATCAGAATCATTTCATCGAAACGAAAACTATGTTTTCTCTCTCGTTTTTATTAGAAAGTTGCGTTTTTATTAAAAAATCTTTCTCGTTTATTGTTTAAGAAAATAGTACAAAGAACCCGTTAAATTATCGTTTTCATATAGAGTCATTGCCTTCATTAGTAAGACTTTATGCCACAGATACAAAGTATAAATTCTCTTCGTAATTAGGTTAATTACTCAGTTAAATTCTATTAAAATTAACATTATTTTTCATTTAATTCGTGAATAAGAATGGAGCCGATGTGCTGGATCTTAAATGTGTATCAATCCGCCGCCTTATCTAAGCAATGAAAATTATTCGAAACGATATCAATGACATTGTGTGACGTGTTATAAATTTTTTATTGCTTTGTTCTTATTTATGTACTAGAGTAATTTTTTTGAAAAATGTAGGAAATTTTAAGTAGATTATAACAGTTTAAACGTATCTTGTAATTTTCTAATATGTTTTATGCATACATTATGTTATACTTCGTAATGAACACCGAACTATTTTCCTCGAACATCA
This sequence comes from Centruroides vittatus, assembly GCF_030686945.1. Lineage (NCBI taxonomy): Eukaryota > Metazoa > Arthropoda > Arachnida > Scorpiones > Buthidae > Centruroides > Centruroides vittatus. The sequence goes on along the minus strand of NW_027122666.1, from coordinate 1,040,370 downwards.
ACTCCATTCTTCTGGGTATGATTATAACGCAATTCGTTTACAGATGCAAAACATTTCTATCTTTTTCTGTTGATTCAAAACAATTTTGTTGAATTGCAAATGCCAAAATTTATACTTGAAACCGATGCTAGGGACTAAAGAATCATCGCATTATATTTAATCATGATTTAATTGAGATTTGCATACAAGGTGGCCCAAAAGTCGTGCATTGTTTAGCGTTTAACAGGGTTATTTTCAATTTTAACTTCTCTTTGTAGGCTTTTTTCCATACACAGGGTGAGTTCGACAAAGCCCACAATGATGGCGGCCGAGTGATGAGGAACGAGACTTCAACGATGGTGTTTCGGGTGTGATAATAATTAACTTTTGGGCCAACAAGCATAAATATCCGTCTGTAAAATAATTATGTTTATAATTTTATTTCTTACATCGTTTCTTCTCTCATCTCTCATCATCTCATCTTACATCATTCGTATCAGAGTTAACAAGAATAACTGAACTAAGAACTGCTGTTCGGATACTTAACTGTATTAATCATCCAAAACAAGGAAAATAAGAGTCATATTTTAAGCTATAAATTTTCGTCGATATTATAAGCTGATTTAATAAAATTATAAAATTTTAGTATTATTTTAATATCATTAATTTAAAAATAAAAAATAAATGTCATTAATATTTATAATATTTAATAATTACTATTAAAATGAAAAAATAATTCCTCACAGATATTTCTCTATTAAAAGTTTTAAATTTCTTCAATTACTAGTAAATTAATTTCGAGGTGGCGCCTTTTACGTGCACGAATTTATAGATCTGTTCGATTGGTTGAGATATTTTGTATACCATACGTAAATTTGACGTCATTCTTTATAATTTCCCATTATAAAACGGCACACATGACGTCAAATTGACGTAAAAGTACGCGTTCTTCCATCCAAGCAACAAGATCCTGATATACGTTTGTTCGTAGCGTCATCTAAGATTATTTTATTGCTTATTCTAATATTAGGTGATTGTTCCAGTCGATATAATTCATGTTACATTTCTTTTTATTATTCTAAAACATTTTAAACTAAATTACAAATATAATAAAAACAATTTAAATACATTTAAAATTATTATAAAATATTTGAGTATTGAACCATACAGTATGTAAATATTAACAATTTTGATTGAATTAATACATTAAACAAAAGCGTTTAATATTAAAAAGTTACAAAAACAATTATTCAACTAAAAAAATTAAATTAATTTATTTTAATTAATATGATAAACTGTGAATTTTGTTAATTCCATAGAGAAGCGTTGTTAATTCAAATTGTCTATATTTTTACTTATATGAAATCACATTTTTACCATTTACTAATAATAACAAGTGTTTCCGCTCATTGTTTCATTCTAAATATCTTCAATAAAGACCGTGATGTCCCATACCCATGTAACTCCTATAAAAATAAATCAAAAATCTAATTATAAGTTCTGTAGAAATTAATTTGTAAGAATTTGACTATCGAATAATTTCTTAATACGATAAAATAATAAATATTGCGATCAGAAGGGTGTTGAAAATACTTCTGAAAGAAAAGTAAATTGAGAATTTTTCGTAAATAATTATTTGTGATTAGATATTTTTTAAAATAAATTATGTAAAAATTAGAAAAAATAAATATCTAATCCCGTGAGTCAGGGCAATTCTTGACGACCCACTAGTGCCAAGCGGTTCCGTTCCCTGAACACGTGGGATCGTGCCTCGCTAGAACGTGGAGTTTTCCGAGTTTTCTCCTCGTCTGTTAGACACGTAAAGAAAACCCCGCAAAACCTCACGTAGACAGTTTGTTGGTGAGGCGCGAACCCGTGACCCAACTACTAGTGTTCAGGGGTTTTCTTCAATCATTGTTCACCATTTAGGGATAAATTAAATAAAATTTTCCACAAAAACCCCTTTTAAAATCTAAAATAATTGTTTCGGAAATAAAATTTACGAAATGTAAACTTCTTTTTTACCTTATAAATGATTATTTAATGTTTATGGTCAAATGAGAAAGTGTGTTTTTCTTGCAGAAAACCAAAATCGCATTAGTTCTACTCTAAATCGTCTACCGCGTTTATAACAAATAACCAGGAAACAATATTTAAATTCTCTTTTCACGTGGAAAGTGAAATTAATGCTATTTATCTATAGGAAAATTTACTAGAAATGAAATTTACTCACATCATAGGAATTGGAATTGGCATAATTATCATCTTCTTGTGCATTCCTTTCATTAATAATTCTACTAGCATCATTTTCTCCATCTTCATAGCATTGACTTGATGATGATGATGCGCCATTAAGATGATGAATATCGTAGTAACGATTAAAACAGTAAATAATTTTCTATTGGATATCATTTTTTAATTTTCGATAACCTAAACAAATGCATTTAGTAATTTTAAAATGTATGTTTAATATCAATACCGTTGAACTGTTTTTTCTAGCGTTGAAACGTTTTACTGATTTTAACTCATTTATTACTAAAATATTTTAAAATTTCTCAGTAATCTACTGTAATGTAAAGCATCGTACATAATTTATTTTATAAAAGCAGTGTATATAAAAATCTTCATTAACTAAGCGTTCACTTTTCACACGGTGAGAGCTCCTATATTAATCTATATCACTTAAATATCTAAGAATTTAACATATTATATTAACAAAAATTCAGCTAAACTTAATTTTGAATTTTAGTTAAAGGATAAAGTGATTTTTCTAAGAAAACATATGGAAACTCAATGTTAAGATCTTACCTTTCTCTGCTTCTTCTGAGATAATGGATGCAAAGAAGAAAACTTCATTATATACACAGAAATATCGCGTTAAAAATTGCATTTAATATGACATTTTTGTAAAATATTACAATTTTTCATTCAAATTTTCTTTGCATTTATAGTTATTTGGGACAAACGAAAAGTGTTTTCATGACTGATTAAAATAATAAAACTTTCGGTTTTAGAAAGTATTATCATTGTTTTTGTACACTTCCTTATTTTAATAGCAACTCTGTACGAATGTAATTATTAAGGAAGAATTTATTTTATTGTCGAGGAAGTAAATACGGCAAAGGTTGTTCATCTCGAAGGATGATCCTCGTCTTCAATGTGGAACGTAAGTTTTCATAGAGATTTAAACAATGTTCAAAAATGATTTAACTTTAATTTTAATAAAAATTCTTATGAAACGTTTAAAGTTTGACATTTTTTGCATTGATAATTTCCTACTTATTTTTCGTAAAACAATCGAACATAGGTCACCGGTTCTCATCCGACTAAAGGATTAGACACGTGAAGTTTTTTTTTTTTTTTTTTTAATTTTTCTTCACATGTCGAACACCTTAATAGGTGCCAGTTTCCATAAGATTTCTCCTAGAAGACACCCCCCACAGACAGATGGATAAGAGCCATCTGTTTCCTGGAAAAGACAGGTCGCTCTTATTCCATCTCTTCACTTCATTCATTTATTTTTCGTATATTCATACATATATTCAGTGTTGAATTCTCACTCGTGTAGCTTTAAATTAAATATTTTAACGATAAATTAATATTAAATCATAATTAGAATGTTTATAACTAGTAGTATCTTTTGTTTAAGCGTAATTTATTCAAAATTAATTTTTTTACAGTAGTTATGGGACCTATGAAGTGGATAAGAACCCCTCAGCACAACCCATAAGCCGTATATCCATATGTTTTTTACTTTCATCACATAATCTTACTTCTTTTATACTTAGACTGTAAACACCAGTCGCAATTTTCTTCGGCTTGCTCTTGTATGCCACAAATGACATTCCTGGCTATAGGACTGCTAGTCTAATCTCTACTCTCTTAGTAAGGATTTACAGTATATAAAAACCAATAAATTCAGAGATACTAATGAAAAAATAAATATATATAACAGTAAAATTATTTTCTTCGCGTGTTTAACATCTAAACAGAGGCCAATTTCTTATAGAAAGTCCTCCCGAAAGGCGGTTCATTCGCGTGTTGCGTTGCTTTATTCCATTAACCCAATTCAAATTCTTTCAGCTAATACTAAATATGCCCAAATAATAATGTAATAACAGTTTACCGACGAAAAAAATAAAGCACAATGCACTCTTGTTTAACGTGTAAAATGATGGCAGATAATCAGCCATGTCGTTAAGCAAGGGTTTTATAATTACCTTATACACAATTATAACGGTTGAAAAAATATTAAAAAACTCAAAGAAAATCTCTTAATGAGTAAATAAATTAATTAATTAACAAATATTTTGTTTAATTCTCAAAAAATAAAAATAATGTTAACTTATTTTTGTGAAAAAACAATGAACAAATGAATTAAAAAACTGACTTGGTTATTTGTTGTGTCAGGCACGTGCACAAGATTTTAATTTTAAAAAAGTAGAGTTAAAAAATATATATATTATTTCTCGTAACGTATTTTATAATTTTTACAATGTACATGGATTGGATTGATGGAATAAGGCAATGTATAGACGATCTGCCAAAGAGGATTACATCGAGGTGAATTTTCTATGAGAAATTAGCGGCATAAAGAAAACTCGGAAAATCATGAGTGGTCTGTGCCGTCTTAATTCATGGGGTCTCTGAGCAGTTGCCCGAGAGCCCACGCACAAACCAGAATTTAACACTAATTTTACGACTATCCGCCGGTTGTGTAAGCAGGGTCCAGTGCACTGCTTTGCTCTGGGGCCTATAATGCTGTTAAGATGGTCCTGTAAGTGGCCAGTCTCGTTGGCGAGGAGCGAACCCACGATCAAATTACCAGTGTTCAGTGGTTTTATCCATTCAACCACTTGGTTAGCACTTTACAGTGTAGGTAGAGGGCCTGGAGAGGAGGAACTGGGAATTTTTTCCCGGGTTCGGAGAAAAGTTAGGAGTTTATATGTTGGTTCCTACTCCTATAAATTAATGTTATTTTTACTTATAAAAAAATAAAATAAGGTCGCTTTTTATTAATAGAGAAATAGTCAACGTATTTCATTTCTTCAAAAAAAGAAAGAAAAACAAAAAGGGCCCGCTCTATCCCTGGGCTTCACACAAGCTCTCTACAGCCCTGCATAAGTTAGGTACTGTATATAGAGTAACAGTACAGTAGACTAAAAAATAAAATGGATACAAAATAAATATAAGTTCTAGGTAATATACTTTTTAATTTTAATTTTATTTAATATTTTAATGTTCTCCAAATGAGAGAAGTAAAACCATCAAAACCTCGTGTGCAGGGGTCTTATGTCTTAAGTCTTCAATAAATTTACTAAAGATTAATTTGGTCAAATTTATTATGATTTCGTCTTAAATATCAATAAATTATTTTTATTTTTTGTCTGACAATCTAGAAATTTATTAGATGAATGCCGACTGAGAGAGGATTAAGTGTAAACCTTCCACTTTGCAGATCTGAGTTCTAGTGTGGATCAGTTCCTTAGACATTTTCATAGATTTTAGAACAGACCAAAATATGTCGGACTCCACCTTCGATCTTCACTCTTCTCTTAAAGGAATAATAATAATATATTAATTAAATTAAAACAAGCAAAACAAATTTGTTGCTACTTATCAACAGAACGTTTTACTGTCATATCGCATTTTTTACATAAAAATTTAAGTTTATGATTTTTTTCTGTTTGGGGCTCAAGCATGATCCTGTTCACATTTTCTTTATCTGGGCTTTCTGGCCACGTGGAGTTTTCCAGAATTCCTTCACGTATCTAGCGCATAAATAGGAGCCAGTTTTCCATTGAAATCCCCACGGAAGGCACCCCATTGGAAGATTACCCATGTGTTGTATTACCTTATCCTATTAAACCAAACTTAGATAGGACCTATTATAGGGCCAGATCTAGATTTATATTCAATGCGGCTTAAGATATATTTAATATAAAAGTATACAACACACAAATATAATAATAGTAGTATATTTATTCATATAACACATAAAATTATTTTAAATTCATATTTTTGACATATCTAACAAATATAGTACAAAATTCTTGTGAAAATGTATTTTAATATCCACCTCCATATCCACCACCACCACCTCCATATCCACCTCCTTTACCAAAAGATGGGATGGGATGAGATATCATCATTCTGTAAAATAAATAAATTCAGATATAAGATTTATATATAAGATTCACAGTATAAAATATTAAAATAAAAATCTTACGGTATAGGCATAGGCATGGGTATAGGTATGATTTTCTTACTCCCCATTCCTTCCATTAGCATCTTCATCAGCAGATACTTCTCCATTTTCTTGCAAGAAACGTGAGATATTGAATATAACGCGAGTAGGACGATCAATATCGATGCTGTGATAAATTTCACGGATTTCATCTTAGAATGATGCTAAATTTTGCAGAAAATATAAATCTAGATGGCAAATTTTAGTGAAATTAAAAATCGAAGGAGAAGGTGAAGGCCTGTACGGAATTTTTGGACTGGTTCTCTTCTGTCCACATATTTATAGAGAGATAGTTGCGTTTAATTCGAACATAAACATTTCTTTGATGATTTAATAGTTATTAACGATAATTTTAATTCGTTTTATAAAAAATTTCCTGCTTTTGTATTTATGTAGAACAGGATAGATGAAGAAAAATAATATCAATAATTAAAGTGTTACAGAGTATTTAGTGTTGAGGTTATTTGATGTCAAAAGAAACTTTCCTTATCGTTTAAGTGAAGGTGTTTTAATTGGTTTTAATTCTTACCTTATTATGGTTAATGACCTTAAATGTAAACACGAGATTGCAATTTTGAAGATCCTCAGATAACTTCTTTCAACTTTGCTGCTTCTAAACTTTAATTTTAAATTTTAAAAATTTATGTTTATATTTGAAAGTGTCTATGAAAAATATTCTATAAATTATTTTGAAAATTAGTAGTAAACAAAGCGTATTAATTATTTAATTTGTTGGTAATTTATGAACCATCTCTAATTTTAGATGAGATTTTCAGGAATAAATTGGATTATAAATGGAAGTTAAATGAGTTTATTAAAGAGTAAAAACGTTAATAATATATTTTAAATAAAATACACACACACACTACACACATGCTACGCACACACTGTGAACACAATACATACAACACTATACACTTCTAAATAGCGACAATTTTTTTTCAGGAATTTTCTTCTTAAAAAAAATTCTTACAAAATAATCCCTGAACAACAGTCATTGTACAGAAGTTGCTGTATAATTAAGAAAAAATATACAGTATTAAAATTTTTATCATACAGTGAAAGGGAATACCTCGAATTTAAGAGGCACTTTTTCCAGTTCGGAAATACAATAGATGGAAAAAAAATGCTTCTTAAATTCAAAATAACTATAATTTTAAATTATTTTCTTTCAAAACATCTTGAGACTAAGCTTGAATCTTAAATATAAATAAGTGACCAGGTATTATCTACTCCAAGTGAAACAGAGACCAAGAGCAATCAAAAATTGTCCTTTATTGGAAACAATGCATTTCGGATTAGAATTTTGTCAATCCCTCTTTAAACTAGAAAAACTGTTAAATATAATACTGTATGTGTGTAGTGTACAGCAGTGGAGGATCCAAGGGAAGAGTTACAGGGACTCAAGTCCTTCCCATTGGCACAAAAATAAAGTAAAAATTTACTTGTTCGAACCTCAAAAAGTCGATTTTTAAGAACATTTACGACGGAAAATATTGTCTATTTTCATTACAATTGTCTTGTACAGTACGTGTTAAGAGGAATTTAAAATATGTTCTAATTAAACAATTTCTAATTTTCAGAATAATCAATTCTTTTATATTTTATAATCTCATACAAAATTCCAGCTTTATTTATTTAAAAAATATTAAGTTTACTCAATTAATAATTCATTGTTGTATATTTTATTATTAATATATTCATTTGATTTTAGAAAAACAAGAGACAAGGGAAGAAAATTTAAAGTTTACTTTATTAAAGTTCAACAACCTACAACACACCTAAATATTATATCATATACAAATGCTTGTCGCTTGGAATTTAAACTAGGATTTTCCATCTTTAAAAATATTCAATAAGAGACCAGCGACCTCACTTAATTCAAAACACTTTCCTTTATTCTTCTTCACTTTTCTTATCATAAACTGTGAGATCAGAAGACACACTTTGATGAAGATGATTAACCAGTGAGACGATGTCCAATGTCGATGAACTTGACATTATTGAATAGCTGTGCACTGGACTGTGTAACTCACAACAGCTAACACCTGTTACGCTTTGTTCTTCTGCCTGTTTTTTTTTTTTTTCTTCTTCTTCTTCTTCTTCTTTTTAAATCATATCTTCTTAAGGATCTTCCATAATAATAAAGTTGTTAATGTTCTTACAAGGTGTTAAATATTAAACACGGTATTTAAAAAGAGCTAATTTAAAATAGCCTATGTAAATTTATTTTAATGCATTTTATTTAGACGATAAATAAAGAGAAAATCCAAATTCTTGAATTAATAGGAAACAAAATAAGACTTTTATCACGGGAAACCATTCTCTTCTTGTAAATACAGTACTACTTGTTAGGATTTGTATTGCCTTTCACTATACTTTCTCACTATATCCTTATAGTGATCAGTATGATCCTGTGTTAAAAACTTATTTTATTTTCTATTAATTCACTATCAAGGCCGCCTAGAACTTGTATGAGGCCAGAGAGTAGAGCGGGCTCCTTTTGCTCTCTAGAGGCCCTTTTTGCATGTTTTCTTTAAACAAATAAAATACATAGAATGTTTGTTTATTAATAAAAAGTCTCCTTAAAAATGCCATTAATTTTATAGGGGTAGGAATCACTAAAGGCCTCTAAAAGCCAGGGAAAAATCCTCCAGTTTACCCTGTAGTGAAGCTGTTACTTTACGTATTTACAACTACTATGTATTTACTTTGACGTACTAAACAAATATTATATTTATTCTTTACATTTTCTCACCCACCTTATCTGTTCAGCACTCTATTGGGACCTTCTCTCCTCTTTTTTATTCCCTTATTTATCTCCTCATTCTTTTCTCTTCTTCAGCCTATACGCTTGAGTAGACTCTACCTTTTAATAATAATAATAATAATAATAATAACAATTTACTTTAATTTAATATTTACAAAATCATAAATTGGATTTATGTAGAAGTTAAGCTAGAATTTTGATTGTAAAATATTCAAATATGCAATTAAATAATGATAAAATTTCATTTAAAAAAATATTAAAATTATTTATATTAAAATAATTTAACTTTTACATAAATATATTTAAATATTTTTATGATATAAAAGAATCTTACAGTATCATTAAAAACTTTATTATTACATAGAATAATTTATGTAATATTAAAAATTAAGTGTCCTTTATTATAATTGATACATATGTTTTAATAATGATTATACAGTACAAAAATTAAATATATCTACTAATTATACTGTTAATTGATCCAATTTTTAATTACTATTTTTCAAATTAAACAGAATATTATTTTAAAAATAAATTATTTCAGATATTCCTGTATTATCATATTACAGGAAAAAATTAGTTTCAGTTGGAAAATGTTTAAAAATTAAAAAACTTAATTACTTCACTCAAGTCTAGCTAAAGGAGTGCTTGCAGTCTCCATTTTGACTGTGCCCTGAACACAGAATGACCCAGAAAATTAAATATTATATATATATATATATATATAAAATTATATAAATCAATAATTGGAGGAAACCTTTTTATTTTATTTGTTTTAAAGATTTTTATTCATTTACTAAATTTTTGACTCTATAAGAGTATTGAAGCCCTTAGGGTCTGCTTATGCCTTATAACACCTTCCTCAAGCTCAGGCTTCCTTATTAAATATTGCTTTTATACTTTAAAAATTTCACTTAATTAAGAAGTTTTAAGAAATAAATTCAATTTGTTAATTATATTATATTGAAAAAATAATATAAAAATTTTATCTTCCTCACACACAACAATAAAATTTTCATTAGTAAACTTTGATTAAAATAAAGGAAAATTAATGAATTATTGTTTTTTTAATTATTTGCTTAATAACTCAAGGAAAAAATAGATTAAAAAATTATAATTTCATTTTCCTGGATAGAATAATCAATTTAAAATTAATTTCCCTCTTAGTTATTTAATTTTAAAAGGTAACGGTCCTCTAACCATCTTGATAAAGAATGAACTGTACTCGAAAATAAAGAGAGCGCTTATGTGTGAAAAATAGGGAAGATAACACGCGAGATCTTCTCTATATCCTCTTTCATCTTCATAGTATTTAAAGCCAATCACTGAAAAAAATTAAATAATATCGAAACAAATTGACAAGCTATGACTTCGAATTTACAATTTCTTCACTCCGTATTCCACATTCTTTAAAAAATTATTGAAATGTATAAGCCGCATGTAGGTATATTTTTTATATTTTTAATATTTACATCGTTCGTTCTTGAAGTAACATGCGGTGTAATCATTAAAATGGACAAAATGCTAGCAGTTGCACTCATGATGCATGCCATAGGAAAGCATTTTGGGCATGGCAAAGGTGTTTTAGGTGGTGGTGGACACGGACACGGGCATGGAGAAACTAAAAAAGTGTTTATACCAATCCCCATTCCTATTGGAAAACATCATGGTGAAAAAGTTAAATACATACCTGTACCGTAAGTATGTTTTTAGAAATAATCACTGGCGGTTTTAGGCTGTGCAAGGCCCTAAACAAACGTAAACTTACGAGGCTCTTTTGTGTAAGTTTACGTAAGGAATTGTATGAGTTTTAGAATCCGAATAACTGCTGGACTGAGGCCTAATATCAACAAACGTATATTTGCGTGTGTCTGAGGCCCTTAAAAGCGCGAGACTCTAGATTTCTTATGCCCAAAACCGCCACTTGAAATATTAAACTTTTTTTCTTTGATTTACTCAACATTTTTGAATTTTTAGTGTGTATAAGAATGGACATGGAGGAGGAGGAGATGGTAAGAAAGATGACGGTGGCTTCGGTGGATACGGAGGTGATGATTTCGGCTGGCATCGATGATAACGTTTGCATTTGAACTAATTACATTCATAGTTTTTAAATATTCCACACAAAAGTTTTGATTGTATAGTTAGTGTAATGATTCGTTAACTCCGTGTTTTAAATCACAATTGATTTAAAACACGGAATTTTAATGTAAATCTGTACATAAAATTTGTGAAAATAAAATTATAAAAACGTAAATTTGTATTTCTATAAAATTTTATGCTCAATGTCCAGTGGGCAGTTACTAATGGCATCCACGGAAGGCTACGGCTCCTGCACACCAATGTAAAAAAGTTTAATACACATAAATATATATATATATATACGTAAAGAAACTATATAAAAAAAACTTCGGGCTGACAAAGTTCGGGAAGACTGGCTGCACCACGGAGGCCAATTTGCATATCCAATTCTTGATATGCCATTGAATTTTATTACTTTTTTCCATAAGAAGTATTATTGATTTATTGAATGAATGATTAAAATCTATACAAATCACTCGTTAAATTAAAAAATATATGTGAATTTATATAAATGCTGATAAATTATATTTTAAATACAAAAATTTTTTTTCTATATTTGCCAATTTTGTTAACAGATGGCGCCAAAAATAAGTAAAACTTATACTGTTGTATTATAAAATCGAATAGTTTCTTCATTCAAAAATAAATGATTTAATAATTAAAACTATCTTCTGTTATTTTTATTCATTTTGACTTTTTCCCCCTCTTTTACATTTTAATCCGAAATATAGACGGCTAGATATTTAACATTAATATTATAGATGTTGGTAAGAGGAGATACGGAAATGGATTTTTATTCGCTATTAAATTCAATTTTAACATAAGAAATTATTCATTCCATATTTAATTCATGACGGGAACGTTTTACTACTACATTATTCTTATCACGACTGTAATAAATGGCAAATTCAACCCACGCGATCCATCTTGTTCGAGTTAGCTCCTCACTGAGGATAAACAGTTTCTATCGGTTCTTTGCTCCGTCTACTACGTTACTAGGCAACGTTTCACTTGTTATGATGATGCCATCATTTAGTAATTTCAGTGAATGACTTTTCTTCCTGTTTTTATATTAACCGTTTTCTTAGAAATGTGAAGTTTTCCATTAATTTAAAATTAGTAATGGAAAACTAATTTTAAGCAGTATTAAGGAATTACGAAAAATATTCTGACTAAAAAATTATTCTCGTATTTTAATGACAATTAGGCCGAAACGATGGTAACACGTGTTGCAACACGTGGTACTTAAATCGTTAATAACTTAGTAACTGAAACCTAAAGTAATAATTTTACTGTATTTAATCAAACATTACTGTCTATAACTTTATGGATGTAATATTATAATGAAATATTTTTATAACCTTGAATTGTATGTTAATACAGTAGCGCGTCATAACTTTATGGGGCCAGCCAAATTTGAAATAGGGGGCCTCGTGTACAGTGTTCACTTCAGATCTTTTTCTTCGGGGGAATTTTTTAGGGAAGTATTTTTTGTAAAAGCTTGGTTTGGTCCACCTGTTGGTGAAGGCCCCAGGCAATTGCTCTTTTTACCCATAGGCAGTAGCGGATTATGTTCCTTTGATGCTCTAGGAGCAATTTTGTTTTAAGTTCTTTTTGTAAAAGTGATATTTTTTGTCCAAAAAAAAAAAAAAAAAACAATAAAATCCTTAAATGATAAGTTTTTAAAAGTCTTTTAAACGTTCAATAAATTTTAAAGGCATATTGTCTTTTTGCTATATAATTTTTCAGGATCCTCGAGATTACGAGGCCCTAGGCAGTGGCACGTTATCCTATGGACAAAAAGAGCAATTTCCTGGGTTGGGGCCCCAAACCAATCTTTCCCCAAAATATCCCCAAAGAAAAATGCCTGAAACCTACACTGTACATGAGCCCCCCCCTTGTTCAAGTTCTCCAGAGTCCCATAAAACCTCTGTTTCGTGGGACCCTGGGACCTCTGTTTCATGGGGCCTATTGGGTAATCCGCCACTGCCCGTAGGATAATGCACCATTGTTTTAATGCATTTTCAATGATTAATTTATTATTTTTCTTTTACTTTGTTGTCAGCAGTGCCGGATTTGCACGTATGCTAAATAAGTTGCAGCTTAGAGCCTCGCGTTATGATTCTATATCTTAGAGTCTCATGGTATGGGCACAGGGTAGAGCAGACTCATTTTGCTCCTTAGTGGACTTCTTTCGCTTTTTCTCTCCCTTCTTTTTGGTACGAATAAAATACGTAGAATGTTTGCTTATTGATAAACAGCAATCTTAGTTTTTGTTAGTAAAAATAGCATTCATTTACAGGGATAGAAACCAATCTGCGGGGGTCGTACGTTTTCTCTGAGCTCGGAGTAAAATCTCCATTTCCTCTCGATGACCCTGGGCTTCACATGTTTACAGGTATCATTATTTGGTGGAGTATAAGGGCCTGTTATATGTTATGGCTTAGGGCTACAACGAGTGTAATTCCAGTCATGGTCGACCAAATTTCTTCTGAAATATTCTTTGATTTTAAAATAATTGTTAAATCTAGTATCAAATTATCATTTGTTATTAGAATTTTGAGAATATATTAATTAATGTTTGCTTCATTTTATTAATATTGAAAATATATTAATCTTATTTATTCTTAAGTTAACAAGAGTTCTTATTCTTTAGTTATTTATTTATTTTTTAAGAATTGCTTATCCTATGACTTGCACATTGCATTGTTTAGTTTTTTTATTTTCTTTTGTTCTTTGTTCTATTAAATGCTAAAAGTATATTTTTAAAAAAAGTCTATATTGTTTTTAATTCTTCTAAATTTATTTTAAACAGCTGTTTTTGTTTTGTTTTGTTTTATTTCACTTTCTTAATTTATTATTTTTGTTCCTTAATTTAGCAGAGTAAATCATAAACAGAAAATTAAAAATGTCCAAGTTCATCCACTTTTTCCTCAGAAAATTGTCTAGTTTATCCTTTTGTATTTTTTTTTTTTTTTTTTTTTTTTCTTCTTGATATTTTGTATTCTAGAATAGAATATATTAACTACTAATAAAGTTAATATATTCTATTAATGTGTTAATAAAGGAATAAAATTTAAAAAAGAGTAGAAAGTAAACTGGTATACCTAATTAAGAAATTTGTATATTCTTACTTTTATATAAATTTAAGGTTAAATAAAATAAAAATTAAACGAGTTTGTATTTAAGCTTCTTAGTATAATTTATTTTTATTGATAAATTTATATATTAGAATAAATTCCTAATAAGGTAAACTATTTAGTTTATTATATATTTAAGAAAAATGTCAAACTAATTAAAATTTACTGTAACAATTATTTTATTATTAAATAATTTATTTACTCCTAAAATAAAAATTCTGTAAAATATTTCTACAGAAAATAAAATATATATATTCACAAATTATTCTTTTTTTATACTCAATTTTAATGACTTATGATATTTTACGGTGAGTGAATTTTAAAATGAAGATAATTGTTTTGTTACTTGCGTTTTAATATATTTTTAACTTAAATGGCAAAGTAGTTAAATATTTTCTTTAATTATATTTATATATATCTTTCTTTTACATTAAAATTTTAAAAATTATTAATTGGCATATTGCATTAAAATCAATTCTGAAGTAAATTTTAAACAGTTATATCCCATAAATAGGTACATAAATAATAAATTTATAACAAATGTAGCCTATATATTTATTATATTTATATACTCTATATTTATGTTTAGCCTATATACATAAATATATATGTATATATACACACTGGGCCTTCAGGAGGGGAACTAGGGATTTTTCTCTGGATCCAGAGAAAACTTAGGAGCTCATAGTGATTCCTATCCTATAAAATTAATGTTATTTTTACTAATAGAAAATAAAATTTTAAGGCTGTTCTTTTTATTAATAAAGAAACATTATAATTATTTCACTTTTTCAGAAAAAAAAAAAATTGAAAAAGGTGGGTCCGATCTACCCAAGCCTCATATAAGCTCTCGACAGCTTTGTATACACGTATATGAGTATTTATATTAATCAGTGAGTAGTCTTATGATTGATACCTATATTGTTCGTAATAATCTTACTAGAGCATATTTGCCTCCAATTCTTTTCTTAATGTGAATTACTTCTTATCGTTTTTCAACAGAGAATTCCTTGTCAATTATTGGTTTCTGGAAGGTCGCCAAGATAATTAAAACTTCAAAACTTATCTCTACATCATGCTATACATCATCTGAGAGGAAGAGCAGATGAAGCAACCGCAGAAAATTACGCTTATACCTTGTTAACTAAGAAAAAAAAGATATACACTACATTACTTATAGCATGTGGTCGGTCAGTCCTAAAACATCACTTCTTTTGTTTAAAATTTCTTTTAAACAAAAAAAAAATTCTCTTGTGGATATAAATGACTTAAGTTGACACAATTTCTTATAATAATTTAAATAAATTATAATTTTTTAATTTTTTTATGTCTCCTGCTGTTGTAATTTGTATGGGCTATGCACACAGTAAGCAGAACAGTTTTATTATTTTAAATAATATACAACAATAATAATTGGAAGCACTTAATAGTATGATTTTAACATTTTATTTTATGTAAAAATATTTGTGGAGTGAATTATTTTTAAACTTACTTAAGTTAAAAATAAAGTGCTTGAATGTGGGCAGCAAAATATGTATTTTCAACCGGTTGATATTGACTTTCTAGATTATTTTTGCAAAATTTATACTTACAATTTAGACCGGTTTATCACAATAAATAAAAATGGAAAAATATATAAAATAGAAATTTATAAAACTGGAGAAACCACTATTTAATATTTAATTCAGTCGTAAAAATAATTTTATTTTTATTACAGTTTTAAATCATTAAAATGTAACCTCAGAGAAAAGATTTTTAGTGACTGTTTGTGTCAAATTTCAAAGATATAAAATAATGTTACAATAAATTCTTAAAATACTGAATTAAAATTGAAATATTGTCAATATTCAGAATAGTAAAGCTCAACAGCATAGAGATTCATTACACAGTATAGAAAAGATGCAGGTCTTCTCACGCTAACGTCAGCAAGGCATCATATGTACAAAAGCCCAAATATATTTGTATAAATTATTAATTCCGTTGTATTTCTATTGTATTATTATACTACATTGTGTTATTTTTTAGTATACCGGGACCTCGATAAAATAAGTAGTTGGGCCTCTCTCAAGATCTGAAAGACCCTGAAAAAACGAATAACAAAAGTAGTTTTATTCCTTAATAAGATTACTTTATATCAAACTAAATAAAGGAAGATTTTTCAGCATTTTTAAATTAAATAATTTTATTTTTTATGCTTATTCCAAGATTAAATTGAGTTTAACCGATTGGATTTTATGTCACTTAAACTTGAATCTCGGTGGCACACCCAAACATTACAGAAAGGCAATTTAATGTTATTAAAAAGTTTATTTAAACAAAATCAAGATTAGATTTTTAATCAAAAAAACAAAATTCAGTTTTTTTTCCTTTCATTTTTATGGGAAAATCTTTCAATAATTAAGCTTACGCTAAAGTTGAGTAATCAAGAGAACATCGAACTGAATATCCGTAAATATTGTATGAGAAATGACCTCATATTAATAAGGAAACCTTTCTTCGCAATTATAAAACACTTCTTTGTATTATAAACTTTGTTATAATTGGTTTATTACTACTAAGAAACATATAACTTTAATTTAGAGACGGAAAACTCTGTTAAATTTGCTGCAGAATATGTAAATTCAACGTTATTGATTATATATTTTTTCCCTCTAAATTAAGATGAATCAATTGTCTACCAATCGATAAATCTTCAATATAAAGAGCCATAATATAAAATAAAAAACAAAAAAGATAATACTGGTTAAACTTGATACATTTTCAAAATGCTATAAAGAGATTAATGGTAGGTTTCAGCTCAAAGCAATCATCAATTTTACTTCTCTACATTTGTCAAATGTAACCATTCCTGTTTTAAGTTAGAAAATGTATTAGTTATTTGGTATGAATCATCGAAGGTGTATGTGATTCTTTTAAATGTTTTATCTATCTTAACTGTGTAAATTATACTAAAGATAAATAAATATCGTTACTGTTATAACATATTCTAGACATTATTTGTAGGGAAAGGAATGTTATAGGTAAGTTATAGCAAATTAGAGATAAGATAGCAACATTTATTTTCTAAGCAAACATAAGTTTATCATAAAAATAGAACACTTTTACGCCAATTTTAAAAACTAAATCCTGTTAACCAGCAATGTATTGTCTAAAACACTACTTATACAAAATAGGGCCTCTCATAGGCCAGGCTAACGGAGGCCTGGTCCCTATAGCAAATTATATTAAAGTAAAAAAAAAAAAAGTAACGAAAAAGTTGTATAGGGCTTCTACTTCCTGGGGGCGCCGGACAATTTTCTCCTTTTGCCTTCCCCTCTGGGCGTCCTTGCACAAAATACAAAAAAAATCAAAACTGTATTAAATATTATCCTTGCAAATTTGTATAAAATAAGTTGAAAAAAATGTGACCAAAAAAAAAATAATAATAATAATATATAAGAATGTTAATAAATAGTGTTTAGCAAAAGTTGCAGAGCCAGTGTCAATCTCCTCTTTATTCTTGTTCCGGGATACAACATCTATTTATTAGAATTAATGCTTCTTTCGTTGCTTTGATAAGTGTAGAAAATCGGGGGTATCTTTTTATTACGTTATATTTACAGGATATTTTATGTAAGTGGATATTGTTCATTAAGTTTCGTTAGCCTAAGTTAATCCGGATTAGCGAACGTTGACCTAAAAGGTTATCTAACTCTAGTATAAGATCATTGATACCATTAGTTAATTCAGATTTTGATACAATGGGTGTTATTGTTTAAATGAATACGATTAATGAAATTATTTTTCCTCCCCTAAGAAACTTTATCCACTTGTTAACCCGACACTGCATAATTTATGAAGTTCTAAGTTTATGTTTACTTTATTTAAATTATAATCGCACTAATTAAAATTTTGTTCAAGCATGCAGTTTTTCTACTGAAAAAAGTGTTTTAGTTATGCATAAATTCGTAATTATGAATGAATTCAATGTAACCTTAACATAATTATGAATAAAATTAAACAAGCTGCCGCCGAATAAAAATGAGTAATAATAAATTTCGAATCTTAACGGCATAAATTCGCATTTTTTTGTAATTATTAAGCAAGCATTAATGCCAAATTATGATTATATTTTCGTATGTTTGTTTATTGAACTCGGTAACTTTACATGTTTACACGAGTAATATTCTAATTAGTAGGCAGGTGGTATAGACGAGTGGGTTAAGGTCACATCCTACAGATTTCACAGTTGAAGTTTTCGCGTCTAGAGTTTGTAAAAATTAATAGCTTCTGATTTGAACTTGAGATGTATGTCAGCCTCAGGCAAAATTATTTTACTTCCTCTTTCGTATGCAGGTGATTGATTGAAGGTTATTGTAAACAAAATAAGAAGCCCCATACCCTCTTCTTCGTGTCATCAACGGGTGTACTGATGACACGAAGAAGATAATAAATTAAAGTCTATTGTGACTCTACAACAATTTTATATTAATACATGCATAAATTATGATGTTAATTACTCCAGTTAAGTATAAAATGTGGCAACTTTTTAACGTATAAATCATTTACAATTTTATTTCGAGAATTCCTCGAAGATTGTTCCGGCAGAAAAGTCCATTTTTAGCAAAATTTCGTTTAAAAACTGCTAAAAATCCACTAATTTAGAGTCAATAAGCACTAATTAGAATCACTTTGCGCCATTTTTAAGTCTAGTTTTACAATAATCAATATTGGAAGAAATTAAAGAAAATCTCATTAAATTAAGCGTTAAGTATTTAATATTAAATAGAAAATTTGGTTAGTTTAATGGTACAAAACGCGGAAATGTTGTTATACATTAAGATCCTTATGGTTAACATATGAGCCACATGCGTCGCTTCAGATTCTCACGCCATCTAGTTGTCAAAGTGACTTCCGTTTCCGTTTCTGCCAACGTCTTCATGGCGGTTTGTTGACTGTACGGCGATTTTTGTGTCCATCGACGATCGAAAAATGTGAATTGTCATAAGCATCTGCACTTCATCTGTCATCGTAAAAGGTACGAACTAACGGCAGTTTATGCGCTAACCCCAATTATCATCTATTTAAATATTCTATAAATGATCAAGTAAAATGAACGCTTTGATTGATTGATGTTCTTTTTTTATGTTTCTCTTTCTTCATCGTTTCAACCTTGTTCCATCCACTTAATGATGAAGTTTACTATTGTTTAGTAATGAAGTTAATTCAAATTGATTCCATAGATCCTCATTCATAATCAATAGAAAGGGAAAGTTTGAATGGTTGATGCAATCTTTCTCCCTTTCTCTGTCTACAATAATAAATTTAAATACAAATTTTGGCAGTAATTGTTGATATTTGGGTGTTTAATCAGTTTAATATACATTAGCTCAGTGTTTTATTAATAGATTTACCATTTGATTATTTTTAATTTAAATTTATTAAATTATATTGACATTTTAAATGAAGTATTTAAGATAAGCACTTAAAAACTATATTGTAGTGTACTCAGGGAACCGAGGGATCCTGGTATCCTCCAAAGAAAAAGAAAAAAAGCACTAAAAAATTTTCCCAAAACTCTTTTCTTAATTAATATTACTTTTATTTTTTATATTGTTTTACATCTTCTATTTCTATACTACTTATGAATTAGCAGTCACGTAAGGTGTAAATTTTGTTGAATTTGCATTAAACAGTTTTTATCTGTTTAACTCGGCTCCCCGAGACTAAATTCCGAGTGGGGCACTGAATGTACACGTACGCATACATACAAACAAACACACAAACATACATAGGGTGAAACAAAAGTAGGGGTGGAATAGGGTTATACTATAACAATGGTGTATATTTAACTTGGTTATGATTTTGGCTGAAAAATTAACTCCAAGATACATTTCAAGAAATTAATACTTGTGCAAAAATGTTTGTTGAAGTGTGAAATGGTGAAATGTTGCCTTCAGAACTGTGTAAATTATGATGGATGGCAGTTTGAGCACTTGCGTTGATAAATTGTATTTTATTATATTAGTAAATATAATTGTATACGTAATCTCAATAAATGTTATCATTTACTGTCCACCTACTTTTGGTTCATCCTGTATATATACATACACAGTATATACTTTACTGCTTTATACAAAAGAAGTACAAATTGGCTAGATCCATATGCATATTTCTTAAAATTTGTCTATATATGCTTCCATTCCTTGCTTAATTTTTAATTTTTTTCTATGTTCTTCTGGACATCATCTCTGCTGAAAATTAGAAATCATTAAAGAGTCCATTACATTTTAAACTGTTATAAGATAGTAGAAAAATTTTTCTCTTGCAATATTCCAAATTGAATTGGAGTATTGCGAATCAAATAATCACACTTGCTTCTACCAGGCACTCACTGGCAGTTATCATACTGAAGCCCTACCTAAAACATAAATAACCCAAGACATAATAAAGCATATGGCTTTTGGGGCCATTTTGATATGTATTTTAAAGAATTCTGCTAAAATTCTATACATTTGAAAAATTTATATAAAACAAATTATGATGTCAATGTTTAATTGAATAAGAAAATTAAAAGTATTTAAAGATAACTAAAATTAATATTCTATGTTGGAGCTTATAAATTCATTAAATATTGTTATAAATTTTATGTAATAAAAACAAATTAATTAATTTATAGTTGAAGTATGCAATGAAACTAGCTACTGTATTTACTTAGCTGAATTAATCAATTTACCTTTAGCAGTTGGTGAACTTTAGAGGATTCCACTTTCAACTGTCCATACCTAAAGATTGTTTGTTAACTGGGTTGAAAAACTTTGTGTTCTTTAAACTTCACCCTCTATTAAAGGTGCATTGATTAATCTAGCTTAATGAAACTATTACATTATAATTTTTGATAGACGTGTCTTAATATATTCAGTTAAAATTGATCCAAAAGAAAAGGTAATATGTAACTGAGTATATGTATATTGTTATATAGAAGATATTTTAAGATTGTTATGTATATTGACAATAAAGTAATATAATTGCATAAAATAAAACTGTAAAATATAGCAGTTATTATGAAAATTTAAGTATTATCCTCTAATAATTTCTTTATGTAATTTTTACAACATTATTAAAAATTGATGTTTTAGAATGAATTTAGTTATAATTTATAAGTGATTTGACTAAATAGTTAAAACATCTAATAATTACAAATGCTGCTGATTTATTGAGTACTGTGTACGGTATATATTTTATGATATTTTTCCATTATTGTAATAATTATCTCTTGAAAATAGTAATTGTTTTTTATTTTATATATATATATATATATATATATATATATATGTATGTATGTAAACACAAAAATACATACATGTACAGCTGTACATTCAATGCTAAACAAAATGTTTCATTTTTTAAACTTTATTATCACAATTAATAATAAGTAACTTACTATTTTTACATTTTTAAATAAAAATTAAAAAGGAAAAAGATTCTAATATTCTATTCTACTTTGAATGTCTAGTAAGCATTTTCTAAATGAATGAAAGTTTTCAGCTAATTAATTAGCTGTCCTCAGTTTTCAAATCCAAAATTAGTTAATTCTGAAAATTATTTAATTTCATGAAATTGTTCATAAATTAGCCAGAAAACATTTGTTTCTTAGAAAAATACTTGTTAGAGCAATGACTAGACGGAATCAAATTTCTATCCATTGCTTTTGTATTATATTAATTAAAATTAATTTTGATTTTACATACTGAATTTATATTTTCTTACATTGCTTCACTTCAATATAGATTTATTATATCTCAAAACATAATTTAAGTAAACATTTGTAAATGTTGAGACAAAATAACTTGCTTATACTGTTTTTCTACAATTATAGTAATTGGTTATCTAATGAAAAGTGCAATAGTCTTTTGCCATATGGTTTATAAACATCATATGGTATGTACGTTTCACAAACATAAAATGTAGTTTTTAAAAATAATTAATGAAACTATGACAATCAACAAAACTGTTTTCTATAATATACTGTATAGTCAAACATAATATTAAAAAAAAGATATATTGAGTAACATTGATGTTTAAAAAAACTTTTGCATCTCTGATAATCAAATATTATCACAATTCTTATAGGGAAAACATAGTTGTATAGAAAGCACACTTAGTATTTACATATCTCTATCATTTATAATAATTTTTTCTACATGAAAGAGAAATGTATAGCTATTTCTGTTCCACATTTAGAGAAATTATAAAAAGAAGTAAAATAACCTTTCAATAATTATCTTACTCATTAAATTTGATATTATACAGAGTTTTTTAATTTAAATTGAATATTGGATACAATAATTTTATTTTGGATATTATTGTTTGTTAAAAGTGTATTCTTAATATAAATTTGTATGTGTATAAATTAATGGTTAAAAATCTACATTCTTAAAAATTACATGTAATATAAATAAAAAATTTATTTTAAAGAGAAGCAAAATAAAAAAATAAGTGAGAACCGTTTAGTAAATGTTGTTGATAGTAAACATTATCATAAATAGTTCTGATAGTTTTGGCAAAGTATTGCATAAACTAATCACATAACTTGAATTGTCCTATTGAATTATTCAGAAACAATTTTTTACATTAATAATTATTTTATTAAAAGTAGTGATAAATGTTATTAATTGTAAATTTTACAATTAATAAAATTTATTGCAATTGCTTGTTTTTAATTTTACTTTTTAAGAATTACTCACTTTTTTGCAGACATTAATATTTTTTATTCAGAAGATTAAATTCTTATTCTTTTACTTTTTGGTTAGATATTCAATATGCATTCAGTATTTATTTATTATTAATTTTTAATGTTAAGGTTGCTATTGTCTAAATACCATTACCATTAATGATCAATAGTTCAAAGTTTTTATTACCAGTTTATATATAATTAATGCTAAACATAAAATAATTCCTAATTATTTTTATTTATATCATGCTGTGCCATCTACTGCTTTATTAATCATTATGCATTCTTAACAGAAAAAAAAACTAAAAATACAGTATATTCAGCATAATGAGATAACACAATAATTTTTAATTTGAAGTATTATTTATTACAAAATATTATACAGTAGTAATACAGCAAAGCTAAAAGAAAAAACCATTTTTTAATTTGCTTTTTATCTAATTATTCAATATCATATGTATTATGGCATTAAAACAGCCTTACATTTTAAACTTATTACAGCAGTACAAGACATACAGATGAAATGGAAATATCTTCTTACTTTCCCTTTCTTATGTATATACTTCATTATGGTATACATTTCAAAACAAACCTCCTCATCATCTATTACATAGGATAAAAATCATTGATTAATTCAACTGAATAACCACAGTGGCATTAATCATATTACAATTGCATAGGAATTGTGATATGATTAATAGATACCCGGTGTGCTATGCTGTAATTTTAATGTTTTATAATATCATTATTTAATGAAATGTTTCCTCTAACCTGTTAAATATAATTGGATAATATATATTTATTGTTTATTGTATGTTGTATTGAGAGTGTAACAATTGTCATCTTAGCAACATTGCCTATATAAAATAAATAAATATGTTTCTGTTTATTTTTTATTAATTAATATATACTTCAAAATTTCTCTGTTTAGATTTTTATCAAATTACAAATAACTTAATTGCCAGATATACAAAATGTATTATTATTATTTAATAATTTCTCCAAGTCACTATTGAAAAAAATTCAATATTTATGAATATATAGTACAATCAAAGCCCATATTATAATTATAATCAAATAAAATTCTAAATCACTAGATTACTTTTAGGTTGTATTTTAAGTTAATTAAACAACATAATTTAGGCTAATTGCTTATCTTTAGACAAAGTATGTTGTTTGACTTTAAATGTAGCCCAAAAAGTATTCAATAATTTAGATTTTTCATATTCAATATTTAATATAATTTTTTAAAAAATTACTGTAATTTTGCAATTTATTTATTGATATAAAAAATCAATAGTACTATACAATTAAAATTTAATAAATAAAATAGCAAACTTCAGCAGATTAATCCCTTTGAAGTAATTATTGATGTAGATATTTTGTCTCCAATTATTTCTATCATGCACCATATCTTCAACTAAGTTAAATTAGTACACAAGTTTTTTATTATAGTGCAAGCTTCTTTAAACTATATTTCACAAAAGAATGAATAAATTATAATCTGTGTATTGTAATATTAATAAAATATGAAAAACTGCTATCTTATAGCTTTGCAATATTAATACTAAGATGATCTTCCTTTTGTATTTCAAATAGAATAAATTTTTAAAGTTATTGAATTATAATTCCATTTTGTTATTTAATTATATAAATTTCAGTGAATTACTGCTCAACGTATATGTTTTCAATATCCTGTTCATTGTATTATTTAATATAATTAATATGGAAATTTGTAACATATTCAAAGTAGAGCATTAAATATTAGTAAATTAATTTAGAAATTTCTATATATTATTATATAATTTATATTTTATTCTTCTTATAATATAGTTTAAAGCAAATAAAATATCGTTCTTAATATTTGACATTATCAAAAAAATTACATAAATGCACTGTTTTATATTAAATCAAAAAGTTTTAATATCTGAATTTTCAAATTGTACATGTTTAATTATCTTCAGCCCTTTTCTCTATTTTACTGTACAGTACATAATTTAGTACTAATTAATCTAATATTTAATATTCAAACAGAAGTTTTCTAATATAAGGATAGATAAGTTTTTACATAAATAATATCATATATAAAAAAATAATATAAAAATATTGAAAATTAATAAAGAAAATATATTTTCTGATTTACTATTAGGATTCAAATTACAAGTCAAGAATTTTATTCAATCAATACAGTTACTGTATGTAAAAAAATTGATAAATTTAAATTGACTCCTTTTAATACATATTTATTAATTTGGTAATAAATATATTATTAAAATTTTTATAAATTAAAATATTTTAATAATATATTTACCATAATGTAACTACTTTTATAATATAATAATTACTATAATATAATATAATATATAAAATTATAAATATAATGATTATATCATATTACTAAACCAAACAACTATATTAATTGTAATATTTTTTTATTACTGTAATTATTAACATAAAATCATTGATAAAATATTTTTATATTAAAAATTAAATAGTATAATACACAGTATGTAATATATAAATTCTCATATACAAGTTAACATTACATCAATTATTATATTACAGTACTTATGTAATATATTAATAATTTACTTTAATTTAAAAACATTTTTAAATAAGTAGATCTTAAAAATTGATTAAAGTTATAGATTTTTTTCAAAAGCAATTAGTTTGTTTTTAAACAATTCCATAATTACAAGTTTTTATTTTCATTAACATCAAGTCTGGAAGAATATTTCTTC
The DNA here is from genome assembly GCF_030686945.1 of Centruroides vittatus. NCBI lineage: Eukaryota > Metazoa > Arthropoda > Arachnida > Scorpiones > Buthidae > Centruroides > Centruroides vittatus. Next base: position 1,014,698 of record NW_027122666.1, on the reverse strand, counting down.
CATATTATGAACAATAAAGTTTCTTAAGAAAGAAGTTAAGCTCATGAGAGCTCATTAATTAGAAGTAAAAGTATATTAAATATTTTAGCTATATACAGTCTCTCCTTGACTTACAATGGGTTATGTTTCGAAAAACACTTTATATGAAAAAATAGCACCTTTAATCATCCAGCTAAAGGTGCTATTTTTTCATAATAATTCACATTAATTCATAATAATTCATATTAAAGTGCTTTTCAATATAATTCATATTAAAGGTGCTATTTTTTCATATTAATTCTAATTTCCAGTATAATTTAAAGTTGGTTTCCAAACATTTTTTAAGTTGAAAATAAAAATAAACAAAAAAGACTATGTGCAAGCTTATACAGTAGGCTACATAATGTGAGTTTCGGCTGCCATCGATTGCAACAGTCCAAACACACAAGCAGTCACCTTAACTGTAATGCTTATATATGATCTTAAGTTTCTTATTCAGAGTAATAGCATTCCTCTTCTCTTCTCACTAATAGCAGGAAACAGTGGGGCATTTTGCAGATATAATGGTATACTGTAAAACACAAGAAGGTATAAGATGGTGTATATATATAAAACTGTCTCAAAAAAGATCATTAATGCATCAGTAGAGCAGCTTGAATTTAAATTCTAACTGTTTTTCCCATACTTCTGCTTCACTCACATCAGCCATCATATGTGTGAAACATTGTAAGTTAAAGAGCATCTGTACATTATTCTGATGTTTTATTATAAATTTTCAAATATTTTTTGTATAAGTTATGATAAATTATTATAACAATTACCTGTTAGTTTTTAATATGGAAATTCAAACATGTGGCATGTTAGACTTGTTATTTCTAAGAATTATATATCATTAGATCTATTGTAAATTTCATATTATAACTTATAAATTATTGATATATAGATTTTCATTGATTTATACTTAATTATTTAATATGTGATAAATATAGCCGATTTCTATATACAGGAAAAATTGGTTAAATGCTTTCAAAGAATTATCTTTAACTTCAGAATCTTTAGAATGATATCATAACTCAACACACTAAAAACCTTTTTTATATCTCAACACAAACAGCTTTAGATAAAACTAACATTTCAACCAAAAACTTGGTCTTCATCAGACAATTGACTAGTATAAAATTTGAAACTGGAATTTGAACATGTCTAAATTATTTAATAAAAAGTAAAAAAAAACATTACATATGCCAGCCCTTTTTACAAAGGAATGTTTAAATTATTTTAAATTTCAAATTATTTAAAAATTGGAAACTAATTTTTGCTGTACATACTACTGAAGTGATAAAAATGTTGTTACATTCCCACAAGTAAATAATATGATGTATTTGCTGGTGTAGAAACATTAGCAACATGCTTAGTGTTGTTTACACTTTTTTCTCATAGCACCACCTCCATGCATACGAAATATTGGCAGCATCTTTTGCATTAATACAGTTGCCGGCCTGGCCAGCTTTGTATATTTCCAATGCTTTCAGGTTGCAAAGGTGTTGAACCTGATCTGACATTTTTACCAATTTGGCCCTATGGAGGTCCGCTTGTATTTCAGGGTCTGTGGTATAGGCAGCTAGAATGGTGGTATGCCTTTGGTTGGCAATATCATACCCATGTTCCTGTATTCTTTTGCTTATACATCAGATCCATGAAGTGCTCACTAAGCATAAGTGATAAAAATATTGTTACATTTGTGGGGATGTAACAATATTTTTATCACTTATGCTTATGGGGGTGTAACAATATTTTTATCACTTCAGTAGCATGTATGGTGAAAATTAGTTTCCAATTTTTAAGTAATTTGGAATTTAAAATAATTTAAACATGTTGTTTGAATTCCAGTTTTGAATTTTATACTGGTCAATTGCCTGACAAAGACCAAGTTTTTGGTTGAAAATGTTAGTTTTTATCTAAAGCTGTTTGTACTGGGATATAAAAAAGGTTTTTTCTGTGTTGATTTATCCTTTCCAGGGATTGTGCAAGAAGTTAGTTTGGTATCATAACTTATGAAAAGATTTGTAAGTGTGTTTTTTTAAGGAACTCTTTTTAAAAAGGGCAGCTAAGTAGCCTATAAAGAAAGGTCTGGCTGTCTGATTTGGTTCTGGAACACTAAAGGAAAATAAAAAATGGCAATCGTCTAATTTTTGGAACGACTGTCTTTTAATTGTTTTAAAAAATATTTTATTCATTCGATGAAAATGAAAAACGAAAAGATTTCTGTTAGAGTTATCTTTTAATCTGTACCAAATAAATGTTTTTAGCCATCTTGGGTGGCAATCAACAGCTTCTAGAATAAAATTATACAGTAGAAGCTTGCTGATTTGGTATCCAATAATGTAGAATGTCTTCTAACCTGGTATTTCTAAAAAGTAGTTGATGATAATCCAGAATTGTTCAATAATAATCTGGCATGATAGTATTCTGTAAATCAGAATTTGTTTGGACATGTGATGCACAAAATATCTCAAGCAGAAGTAAAGTACCTGTCTGGAAAATAAATATTATTTACATAGGAATCATTTTGAATGTTTATTTGTGTAATAATAATGTTCATTAACAATTTTTCTAGTATTCATACATTATATCATTATTTCAGATTGATTAAAGAGTATGCATAAAGAAATTGGAAACACAAATATGTAAATTAAAATAATTGCAGTAAAGCTCAAAAACCTTTTACTGTAGACTAAACTATTTATTCATTTAGTACATTTACTATTTGTAATAAAATCACTTCACAAAATAAATTTTATGTGATGTGGCATCTAATATAAGATCAACTATTATTATTTTTATAAGACAGTTTAATAAGGAATCATGTGCTAAATGTTATACATAGATCTCTTGATATACTTTCTCAATAGGGAAGATTTTATCCAATAGACTTGAGAAACTACTAATTAATAAGACATTAATTGTTGAGAGTATAAACAAAGTTTGAAAATTATAATAGTTAAAGTTTTCTTTCAAATGTACACGTAATTTATCGCATAAATACACAGATTATGTTGAATCAAGACAGGATAATATTTACAGGCTTTCACTGATACTTAATAACCAATAGACACTATCCTATGTTTGATACAGTGAAATGTAATTTGTATAATTAATATGTTAATTCTTAATAGTTAATATTGTAGTTAACATAAATTGTTTAATTTAGATAAGAGTTAATCATAATAGTATTTATAAAGTCAAAAATCAAACATGTTCTGAGAAGTAAGCTAAAAAAGTATATTCTAAAACATATAAATTGAATAAAGAAGAATAATTGTTAATATTATCTGTTATATTAAATTTTCAAAAATTGTTTTCTACGAATTACATGTCACAAAGAGTCTGTCATTTGAATAAAATTCTTTATTAATGTAATTTCTTAAGACTTATTTTATCTAACCTTATAGATTAGAGGACAGCAATTTTCTAAATATTTCTAATCACTTCATTACACTATAATTAGTTTTCAACATTGTAATGCATTTCATTTTGGATTGTTTTTATATTCTTATTTTTAGAAAGAAATTTTTTTTTAAATATTTAACATTAAGGAAATTTTACAATATATATATATATATGCACCAACAGCCTCTAAAACAATTGATCCCACTTAACTGTGTTCCTGTGTTTGTGAATGGATATGTAGAAGACTTCAAAAAATATTATTTAGTTTTCAATATTGTAAATTTTTACTCATTCTTGAACAAAATAAATTAAAAAGTTGATTGGTAATTTGAATCTGTTTCTTATTTTTTTGGGACAAAAAGAAAAGCAGAAAATAAAATATTTAGTCTTTTTATTTTAATATAAATGTTTTGCTGTATATTTAGTCTTCCTGGAAATAACAATAATTTTGTAATTAATAATGACCATGTAACAAATATACAGTATTTAGTTAAGTAAAAACACCCTTTTGGTTTTAAACATTTTAATAACAAGTAGAAATATATAGCAGAAAATTAACAGATTCAGAAGAGTACTTTCCATAATTCAAATTTTTTCCTCAGATGAATGGAACTAAACAAATGTTCTTTTCTATTCATTTGATTCATGAATGTTTTCGACTGCAGTCTTGCAAAGAAGATGCAGTTTTTACTTGTTTCTATTTAAAGTAGTGTTAGAACATGATTATGGTGCAGTATATATTATCAAGCAATCAATCAGTCATAACTGATTGGTTGACAACACCTGCTTTACTTCTTATATGAATAAATTTATAACTCATTGGCTAGAACTGGTATACAGATATTTATCAATTGGCTATGAATATTGTCATGTAAATTAATAAGGTTTTTAGTTGGTAATCTTAAAGCAGTTTACTTTTTCTTTTTTAGTTTAGTTTTTATACTGTTTGAAATGGTTTTTTTTTGGTAGCCTAAATTTATGACGACATTGATTTATGTAATATCACTATGAATAGAATAATTATTTGGAATATGTCACATGGTTTAATGTTATTATAAATTTAGGCTACTGATTGAGCACATTTTCAAACATAGCATAAAGGTAAAAAGTAAAACGAAAATCTTGTGTGGCTAATTCTCTTTCATTGTTACTGTTCAAGGTTGAATTGTGGCTGACATACAGTATTTATTACTAATACTGCCAGTTTAGGTTTTTAAAAAAATAAGTCTAGAATATTTAATCAAATTGCATTTAAAGAATACATTGACTTTCACCATCTTGAAAAATTTTTAATTTTCATTTCTCTGCAGTCAGAAACACATTCCTGATTTTGATTAACATACTCATTATAAATACTACATATTAATTTAATTTATATATATTTGATATGGATGGATTCAATAGAATATTGAGAATTGTAAGCAGTGTATCATATAGATCATCTTACTCTAATTTCTTACTTTTTCAGACATTTTTAAACATTAATTGATTAATTTTATTATTTATACATTCAAATTAATAGATGCAATGTGTATATAAAATTTAATTAATTAAGTTGTTAGTTTGAATTAATTAATCAAAAGTATTACATAATTTAGTAATTTCATTAATAATTCATATATCTTGTCTATTCATAAATTGCTATTATTATTATGTAAGCTGTAAGCAAGATTAATAAACTTTTAACATTTTCAAAGTTTATATGTATAATTGCTAATGGAGTGTATTCTAACTCTGAAAACATTGGCAAATTATCACGTAAACTATAAAGTGAATAACTATTGTAAATGTAAGACTTAGATAATGATTAATTTTTCTAAACAAACTTTTAAATTAAAATAAACATAACAAAATGCTAGATTTTCATAATCAGCTTTAAAACAATATTAGAAAATATTTTTTCTGTTTCACCATTATACAGATGCTTCTTGACTTAGGTTTCGATATATGATATTTCACGTATACAATGGCCAATGTGAGCAAAGTGGAAGTGTAAAAACTGTTAGAATTTGAATTCAAGCAGCTTATGCCTTGTAACATCTCCAGTTTGGAAGCATGCTTCAAAAGAAGGTATCAATAGCCCTGTTGCCATAGCTTCTCCTTCATCCAGCAACTATTATTCCATCATTTCCTTTAATTTTTCTCAAAGTTTTATAATGAAATTTTATTGCATACTTTTCTGATCTATGTTATGATATTTGAAAGATTACTGTGTGTGTAATGTTAGTGTAATACACTTCTGTAAATTTTTTTTTTATTTCATTCTTTCTTTCCTTTTTTCTGTACACTTTACAATACAATGTGCAATAATATGTACTATATAACCTTGCATGTAACTCTTCTTTTATTTACAGTATTTATTTTTATTTTCAACTTATGTGCTTTTCAGAATGTAACCCTATTGTAAGTCAAGGAGAGACTGTAATTAGAACAAAGTTAGTATTTTTATATTTATAACATGCAAAAAAATATTTTAATAATACAAAACTTTTTGTATGAAATATTTGTGTTGAAATTATCCTAAATAAATTATACACTCTGCATAAAAATTGTTGTCTAAAATTTTTGATAGTTCTACTATAAATATATCATACTTTATCATTTTTCTGATACTAATAATATTTTTTGTTATAAATACATGACATTCCAAAAAGAATACTAGTATTTTAAATTATAATTATGTTAATTATTATTTGAGAAGTATGTGATGTACACCAATGGATAGAGTAACTGTTTGAGTTTTATCTCCCATCTGCATTCAGATGTCTTGTACTAGGAAATGCTGTAAACAAAAATGGCAATGTAGAGTGAGAATCACACCTAAATGCAAAATTTACAGCAAAGAAACTTCAGTGTTCGAAGATTTTCGGCCACTATATCATCGGACCTCTTCAAGAAATGTAAAACAGAAAAACCGTTCTATAAATATAAAATGGCGCTTTCTAATTTTAAAAAGTTTCAAATAAGTTTGAATAAAGGCTGTGACGTTTCATACATGACATATATTTTATAAGTCTAAATAGTATTTCCATGTATTTGGTACACGAATGGCATCCGTGTTGATGCATGCTCCACTCCTGTCTGCCCTGTAGATCTCTACCGCTTCTAATATTCTAATATTTTGCCCGTCAAATACCTTATGTATTAGCGTAGTTTGGTCCCAACGAGGAAATCCCCAGATCGCTGGCGTAACGTGCCAGAGCTATATTAATGTTTCCTTTTTGTACATCATATTTGTGATCTCTTAGCCTGGCTTGCAGCGATCTGTACGTGGATCCTATATATATTAGTATTCTGTCTAACCTATTGTCCTGGAGTGGGATGCGGTAAATCCCAGGAGCTCCTGCGCCCTCAGTGCCGTCCTTTGCGTTAGAAGAAGGCGAAAAATGTTGGGTTTTCTTTTGTACGTTACAGGTATGTTTAAATCTTTTGCAATCTTCCTGTGTACGTGAAGGGACAGTTCGTAGTTTAGGACCACCTGATTAGCTTCTGTTTTGTTAACGTTGTTATTGGTGTCAGATGACAGAGCCAGATGCTTGGATGCTAGAGTGTTGATAAATGAGCAGCTGTGCCCATGGTTGGATGCAACTTGTTTCAGATGCTCTCGTTCCTTGCTGGTATCTGACATCTCTGTAGAATGGGAATAGGCTCTCACTACCAGTGGGAAGATTGCATACTGGAACCTTATATGATCGTAGGTCAGCTGAATTGGCAAGTATGAATAGGGGGACGTAAATAGATTTGTGGTAAATTGTGACGTTGAACTTATTATACGCTGCTTGAAACTGTTTGTCAAAATAAAAATGCATTGTGCATTTTTATTTTGACAAATGCACCTACATCCAAAAAAGGGGAGTACCCATGGGTAGCCTCATTTCAGGAGATCTCTGTAAACTGGTCTTACGACAATTCGAGGAGCAGTCCTTAACAAACGTCAAACATAATATCCTTATTTACACCCGATACATTGATGACATTTTGATTGTATGGAGAAATAGACTGGATATTGGGGAGGTGTTAAAGGTGTTTAATAATAACAACTACGGATTAACACTGAAATTGGATCAAGAAAGCTGCACTATTGTTAATTTCTTAGACATCAAGTTTCAAGCAGCGTATAATAAGTTCAACGTCACAATTTACCACAAACCTATTTACGTCCCCCTATTCATACTTGCCAATTCAGCTGACCTACGATCATATAAGGTTCCAGTATGCAATCTTCACACTGGTAGTGAGAGCCTATTCCCATTCTACAGAGATGTCAGATACCAGCAAGGAACGAGAGCATCTGAAACAAGTTGCATCCAACCATGGGCACAGCTGCTCATTTATCAACACTCTAGCATCCAAGCATCTGGCTCTGTCATCTGACACCAATAACAACGTTAACAAAACAGAAGCTAATCAGGTGGTCCTAAACTACGAACTGTCCCTTCACGTACACAGGAAGATTGCAAAAGATTTAAACATACCTGTAACGTACAAAAGAAAACCCAACATTTTTCGCCTTCTTCTAACGCAAAGGACGGCACTGAGGGCGCAGGAGCTCCTGGGATTTACCGCATCCCACTCCAGGACAATAGGTTAGACAGAATACTAATATATATAGGATCCACGTACAGATCGCTGCAAGCCAGGCTAAGAGATCACAAATATGATGTACAAAAAGGAAACATTAATATAGCTCTGGCACGTTACGCCAGCGATCTGGGGATTTCCTCGTTGGGACCAAACTACGCTAATACATAAGGTATTTGACGGGCAAAATATTAGAATATTAGAAGCGGTAGAGATCTACAGGGCAGACAGGAGTGGAGCATGCATCAACACGGATGCCATTCGTGTACCAAATACATGGAAATACTATTTAGACTTATAAAATATATGTCATATATGAAACGTCACAGCCTTTATTCAAACTTATTTGAAACTTTTTAAAATTAGAAAGCACCATTTTATATTTATAGAACGGTTTTTCTGTTTTACATTTCTTGAAGAGGTCCGATGATATAGTGGCCGAAAATCTTCGAACATTGAAGTTAAGTGTTTCTTTGCTGGAAATTTTGCATTTAGGTGTGATTCTCTATTCTACATGTACAGTTCCAGTTTTCTGGTTAAGTTGTTGTCATTGTTCCAGGTGACTATACTGCAGGAGCTGTAGAATGTGAGTAAATGTGGGAAGAGTGACAATGGGTATGTTGTAGCAAGTATAGGAAGAATTTGAATATTGGTTGAATATGTGCCTTATGACATGAACTCTTCATATTGAGAAATATTAATGGGCAAATGTGAAACTTGGACAGTTTTTCAATATTTTAATGTATATTACAATATTCTCAGATAATAATTAACATAACTACAATTATTTAAAATGGTAGTTCTTTTTGGAAGATCCTGTATAATAATCATATGAAAATGGTAAATGAAATCATTAAATTGGCAAATAAAATTTAAAAATGTGTATTTACTTCTCATTTATATGATGTAACAAAATGTGTTATCAATATTATTTTTAAAATCTGAAGTTATATTACTATTTGTGTTATTTCTTGAAAAATTATTAAATTAAAACTTAATTACTTTAAAATTCGTAAGGTAATAGATATTGCATTGTATAGCTAAAGATAAATTATCTCTGATTATACAAGGCAATATTTGTTATTTTTTTTTAATAATTTAGGCAGGATTATCACAATCCATTAATTAATTTAAGCAGATTAATATTTTAAAATGTACATTACAGTTAAACACAATGCAATTTTTAATACTTAAAATTTTGTACATTATTATATATATATATACATATATATATATATATAATCTTCTTTGGTTTACAAATTAATGCAAATTAAATACTTAATATTTTATTTAAAAAAAAGTAAAAGCTTTTTTAAATTTCTGTAAATTTTTTATGTTCTTTAATATTTAAATTTTATTTGTATTTTAAATATATTTAATTAGAACAATAAATATGTAGGTTAAAGGAAAGTATTTTAATTTGACTAATCTGATAAAATCAGCAAAGAGGAAGAACATAAGTTCTCACAATTTTGGAAATAAACAGAGCACAAAATTGGTCTATTTGTAATTTCTTTAATGCTAACAACATAAACTTTCATATACTGTAATTCAATATCTAGCTTCATGTCTTTTATAAGTTTTGTAGAATGGAATCATTTCTTAATAAATTTTTAAGAATTTTTATTATTAAGTTTAATTTTGAAATTAAAATTTAAATGTGATACTTTAAATTAATATCATTATTTAAGAAAATGCATAATGCTGAATATTTTATTTGAATCTATTTTTCTGTAGTGACTTTTGTAATATTATAAACATAAATTTTTATTTAAAAAATATTTAGGTCATTGATTATTAGAAAATAATTATTTAAAATAGCAAGTTTAAAAATTTACTCATCAAAGTCTAAGAGGTTATGTGATATTTTATAAAATTTTATACAATTTAAAATTAGAAAAAAACGATTAATAAGTTTTAAAAATAAATTATAACTGACTTTAAAGGAGTAAAATAATGAGATAAAACTACTATATCATTAAGTTCTTTCAAGCATATTGCTTATCATTAGAATGAATAATAAAATTTTAAATGTTACAAATGTGTAATTGTTATAATTTATTTATTTAATCTAAGTTTTTGGAGTGATCATACATGAATTTTAAAATATATAATAGCAATGTTGCATTGCGTATTTGCATTTGAATTTTACATTTCATGTAGAAATTAAATTTTTGGGTTAAACACTAATATTTGAATTGAAAAGTACCATCAATATTCAAAACTATTGTTTTTATTGCTTTTACACTAGGAAAACAGGAAGTATTTAGACTCAGTGGAACAATAATCATTTTTTAACATTGATATTAAACTGAATTGACAAGTAGTATAATTACATATTAGATTTTTTCCTTGTTTTTCCAGTATTTTATATTTGAAATGAGATATAAATGAATATTATAAAATGTATACAGTATCAAAATTTCTTGTATAATTAACAGAAAAAATTAAGTACATGTAATGCCTTAGTAGTATGATAACCTTTAATAATATGCCAAATGAATGATCCAGATGGAATCTGAGCATGAGTTTGGATCTCATCCAGGAACAAATACATTTTTCTATAGTTAACTTGTTTGATTATATAATATTTTGGGTTACTCAAATTATGTCTGTTTCTACCATTAAAAAATTCCTGCAAAATTTATAAAAAATTAAGTGAATTAATAAATAAAATAAATATACTGATTTATTTTTTTATGCTTGCTTTTTCATTTCTCTGTTAATGGAGAAAAATAAATCTGAAATATTTTGAAATCCAGATTAATAAATATAATTTTCAAAGTGAGTAATGTTTCCTTAAATAAATTAAATTATTAATTATAATAGATATTTTAAAGATTTCATCAGCTCTTATTTTAATATCATGTGTAAGTTCAACTTCAATTTCTTAATTTTAATTTATTTAAAAACTCAAATAAAGTAGTATATTTAAATGAATATCTATTGAGAAATAAAATGTAGCTTTCAAAACTTGAATAATCTCCACTTTGGATATGTATGTCAGAAGTTTCTAAGCAGAACAAACTGTTCTTAAAATATCTGTATTGTTTGTTACAAGATATACTTTAGATGAATTTAAATTGAAGTAATCACACACCAACAACTGCTGTAAATCATCTGGCTATAATTATAGGTGATTTACGGCAGTTGTTGGTGTGTCATTGTGATGCATCAGGTTTTAGTATAGATGTTTATTGAAGTAATCATCATTATATTAGCATTTTTTAATTTTACCTTGTGCAGAAACTAAATAATCACCAATGTGAATGGCTTTTATATTATTGTAATTCTAAATATTTAAAAATTTTCTGCTTATAAAGTAGGAAGTTTGTATGAAACTATTATGTCAATAAACAAACAATAATAATGGTAAAAAGGGATTTATTTTTAATATTTATTTGTGAAATTTATAAGAAATTGTAAATTTTATGAAACGAAAAAGCTTTCATATTTAAAAAATAATTGTAATGGAAAAATTATATGAGTAAAATAAAACATGTTTATGATAATGATCTTTTTCATTTATTTTTGAATTGCTTTTTTAGGTTCTTTCTCCTTTCTTTCTCCTCTCTATTTTGGATCACATCTATTGTTATTTTACTTTCTTCATGCTTTGTTTTATTGTTTCATTCCAATTTTATAATCATTTTCAATTTCTTTCAACTATTTTCTGTTTTCCGAAGATCCTATTTTTCTACAATTCTATATATTTATCAATTTCTTTACATTTTTTTCCATCTTTAATATAAAAAAAAATATTTAATATTTAATTCATTTGCATTGTATTCAAATGAAAAATTAACGTAAATAAATAGAATAGATTAATTTATATTCACTAAACATCTTTTGATCTTATAAAATTCTGTACATGAATTTATATAATTTAAAGTTGAGATGATAATATCTAAAATAAATAAATTTACTAATATAATAAATATTTATGACAGAAAAATTAAACTTTATTTATTTAATTTTTTTTATAAAACTGCTTAATATAGAATCACTTTGGACAGATAATTTTCTCAGTTTGACAGTTGATACGGCAACTTGTCATTCTAGTTCAATCATTGGCTCTCAGTACAGAATCTATAGATTATGACATACTGTCATATATATAAAATGATGAATTCAAAAATTTTTTATCATGAGAATAAATATATATTTCTAATTAATATTTAAATTAGACATAAATTAATGGATTTTTTTTCCTGTCTTTATTTTTTATATTCTAAGTAATATATAAACAAGCTTATTTTGTAAAAAGTTAAAAAATATTACTAACAATTTTTCATAATTTGTAGAATATTTAAATTCAAAAATGTTTGTATAATTATAAGAAATCTAATCCATAAGGATGAGGCATTACTGACTGTAAAAATATAAAATAGTAAAAACATTAGTAGCTGTTTTATAGAAAGGCTATTTTGTATTTATTTCTTTAAAAAACAAATAAATAAATTCAAAAAAGATTTAATTAGATATTTATTATAGAATTTTTAAAGAATAATTTTAAATTTCTTCTGTAATAATTTGAAAATTAAAAAGTTGTTGAAATTGCAGAATTATAATTTTCTTAATGCTATAATTATATTAAAAGTTTTAGTTTTTATTTATTTTAGTAATTAGATAATTAATTTCTTCTTTAATTAGTTAATATTTCCTTCTCTTCTGTTTTATGTTATAATAATAATAGTAATCAAATCCTTCTTTCATTTCCAGTTTCCTTACAAAATTAAATCAACATTTAAGCTTCTTTTAAAATCACTGCATTAATTTTAATTAAATTTTAATATATTAACATTGTCAAGTTAATGAAATAGAATGCAATTTATCAATAGTATTATTCTCTGAATACTGAAGTTCAGTTTTATTGGCTCTTAAATGTAAATTTGACTCACTGTTGCAAATAAAACTTGTTACTCAAAATATACTATGAATAATTTCAAAGCCTATTTTATTAAAAACTGAATTTTTTCTGGTTTAAACTCTATTTACTGAATAGGAAAATGGAACAGTTAGGTAGACTATTAACCTTGTGATAATAGTGCACAGGAAGTTTTTCTATGGAACAAAAAAAAGTATATAAACATAGTATCTATTCAGTATTTTTTTTTTCTGTGAAATTTTCCAATTTAATTGTTGGAAAATTTTCATTAGAATCTACGTAGCAATTTTTAAACATCTTTTATATAAAAATTTTTTTTTATTTTTTAATCTTTAATTCAGCGGTTCCCAACCTTTTTTTGACCAGGGACCACTTTGATTTCATTGTTGTTAGCAGGGACCACAAGGTTTAAGAAAAATAAACTGTGTAAATCTAAAAATAAACTCTAATCAAAACTGTTAACATAAGTAATCGTTAAACGCAAGAGTAACATGCTTTAACAGTACTATTATAATAGAAAACATAACATTTTTAGTAAAAATTAAATTCAGTTTGTATCAATGTGGGAATAATAATTTAAAACGAATAAAAGTTTGCGGACCATATTTTAGCTCTTGCAGACCACTGATGGTCCACGGACCACTGGTTGGGAACCACTGCTTTAATTGAATAAATATTACATGAAAACTTAATGGAGTTACAGAAATTTTTATTTTTGTAAAAATAAGTATTCACAATGTATAAATTTTATTTTGTGAATTAATTATGATTTTTTCACATAAAATAAAGCTCTATTGAAATCTGTTATTACATTGTTGCAATATTGTTTCTTTCGGTTAATTGTATTGACTAATGGCTACTTTATTATAGAGTAAGAAGCCTGTTACATGAAAGTATAGTAAATCAGATGATTATTTTTTGAAATTGTCAGATTGTCTTGTTGCATTTTGTTATTACTGTAGCATTGTAGTATTTCCCAATTAATGCACTCATCTGAGTTATATTTTTCAGTAATGACTTTTTATTCCACATAGTAAAAGAATTCTGTTCTAGAAGTTAAAAACATCCTTTGTAATACTGTTATCGCCTATTCTCCTTAAAATACATTAGTTGTAATTAACTAAAATATTAATTTATTTTATTTACATTAACATATTTCTTACTATTAAAATAAGTATAAAGTTGTTAAAATATGAATTTGTATGTAAGTGTATGTAATTTTAAAGAAAATTCACCATTTTCTGTTGAAATTAAGTTAGATAATGTTAAAGCCTTTTATATTTTAAGATTTAATATTTTAGAAGATGCATAGAAACAAACAATAATTATATTAAGCTAAAGTGAAATGAAAATCAAACATATTTTATGATACTGTTTTTTTTTTTTTTTAATTTCTTAATACAGTTTAAATGCTTTTAAATTATTAATTTAATTCAATTTGTTTAATTAAAATTATTGAAGGATGACAATATTCTGTTTTTCCCCCTTCTAAAAGCATGTTTATTTATTAATTTTTATATAGCCCAGAAAAATTGGTAATTTGGTTATAGTTTGATATTAGGATATTTTAGAATATGTTTCTGAAATGTAGTTTTGTAAACAAACTTACAGCTAGTTAAGATAGTAAAAGAGATTTTTCTTTATACAATAATAATGTTTCATAAAATTTTCATGCAAAGTCAACTTTTAATGTCCAGCAATGAATTTAAAAATAAATATTGTAACTTCTAAGTAAAGGTTACTTCTTATAGTAGCAAGACTAGTGATCTTTATTATGTCTCTTTTAATTATCCATAATAAACAGAGATCAAGATTAAAACAATCCACTTTATTTGCCTAATTTAACTATGCATTTTACTTTTTCAACTGTTATATATAACAGAGGGAAAGTATGGAGATCAGTCCCCCAAACCATGATCCTCGCAAAGATTTTTACACTTTGGACTTGAGACCTTAAAATGTCAAGAAATGCAAAAAAATTCAGGGGTTTTTCTGTATGTATGGATGTTAGAGTGTTTGTGTGTGGGACATGATTTTGTTCACTCTCTCTGAAGCTTAATAACTCCTGTGCTTTTTGTTGAAAGTTTCTGAAATTTTGCAGATAAGTTTGTTTATTATGGGGATTGATGCTGTTAAATTTTGGTGATTAAAAGTCAAGGGGGTGGGGAGATAAAGGGGTCATGTGTATTTCTAGCAAGATCAGACTTAATGACTATTTTACACATTATTAGCATTTACAATTTTTTATAAAACCCATTCCTATCCTCAAAATTAAGCTTTTTGCCATTTTATAATAGTTAAAAATATAAAAAGTTTTTAAAATAAAATATGATAACAGATGGCACTACCAAATGTTATCAGGAAAGTTAAGCAACTGATTGCTAGATTTTTTAGATTGGTAATTATTTGGTTATATCCATTCCATTTTAATATTTTTATTGATATTAAACGGTTTATAAATAACTTTTTATAAATACTTTTAAAGGCTATCATTAGATTATTCATTCAGCAGGTTATGTATTTAGATTTTAAATTTGAATACTTGATGATGGCTACTCTGAAAGTAGATGAAAATATTTGTTTATTTTTAAATTCATTGCTGGACATTACTAGATGAAAAATCCAAGTACTATGAAATATTTAATGTGTCATTTGATATAATATTTTCATTATAATTGAATTAATTAAATATTATGGAAACAATAATTACATTTTTTCAAGATACCTTAATTAACATACATTTTATTATCTTATGTCTTTAGTTTTTATTAATAATGCTTAAGTTTTAGCTAATGAAGTTATTTAATATTTTAATATTAAAAATTATAATTTAAGATAATGAATATTATTATTAATTTTATTTAAAAATTTTTTTCTAGGTTGCTAATTTCAGCTTTCCATAAAAATGCCATCTGCTCATCTAATTTTGAAAGAAGAAGAAGCCATTAGATTAGTACTGGAATTTTTATCAAATAGGGAATTAAGTATTTCACAGTTATCAGTTGAAAGAGAAACTGGTGTTATCAATGGTGTGTATTCAGATGATATGTTATTTCTGAGGCAACTAATACTGGATGGACAGTGGGATGATGTTCTTGGATTCATTCAGCCTTTAGAAGGTATTGATAATTTTGATTCCAAACAGTTTCACTACGTAGTCATCAAACACAAATATATAGAGTTATTATGCATAAGATCGGAAACTGGACCTGTTCAAAGTTTAGACGTTGCCGTAGAAGAAGTTGTAAAATGCTTAAATGATCTTGAAAAGTATTGTCCTACAAAAGAAGATTATAATAATCTTTGTTTATTATTAACTTTGCCTAGATTATCTGACCATTTTGAATACAGAAACTGGAATCCAAGTAATGCCAGAGTGAATTGTTTTAAAGCAGTTCATCCGCTTGTAGAAAAATTTCTTCCATTTGATAAAAAGACAACTGTTAATCAGAAAATCTCTAAGGGTGATCGACTCATACAGTTGATAATTAAAGGCATTTTATATGAATCATGTGTTGAGTATTGCCAGCAGAGAGCGACGTCGTCATCAAATGCTTCCCATGAAATGCAATTCGCACATTTGTTAAATGGCACAGGCTTCAGTGATTCTGACCTAAGTTTGCTATCATGGTTACAATGTATTCCTCCTGAAACATTTTCTTATCCATTTGAACAGAAGACATTGAGTGTAGATGTCGAACAATTAGAAAAACCTTGTCTTGAAGCATCATGGTCTGAACAGATTCTAGTCACTCCAATTAAACCTAAAATTTTTCCACATTCAGCTACTCCTTTTACAAGATTACGTTCTGCTGATTTTATGTCAAGATCACTAACACCAAATTTAGATGGTCTCAGTCAGAAAGGAAACATGATGGCATTCTCCATGGGTGATTTATCTCTCATGTCTCGTTCATTTGCTGGCTTCCATTTAACAGGCAAAAAGTCTATGATTACATCTGTGGATCGCTTGTTTGAAGCAGGTGATGTATTTAGCACTAGTTACAGTGACTTACAAGCAATTCTTGAAACTCCATCTCCAAAAGATAAAACCACATCACAAAAAATTAGTGATAAACAAAATCTGAATGATGAAGAAAATAAATCTTGTGGAAACAAAGAACTTGGTTCAGGGTTAAAGACACCTTCAAAAATAATAACTGATTCACAGAAATGTGAAAAATCGCCAGTTAAAACTGATTCACAAACATCAGTAGATAGTGATACATCAAGTCAACAGAGTGCACTTTTACCTTCTGATACTTCTTCATCAGATTTATGGAAAGAATTCCAACGGCAGAAGCAGCATTTACTAGAAGAATTACAGGCTCAAGAAAAACAAAGGGAACAGTTAATGCGTGAAATTAATTCAGGTGTTTCATCATCATGTGTAAATTTAAATCATAACATTGAAAATAATGTTGTTAATACAAATATTACACCTACAATGAACCAAGTAAATTATCCACATTCTGAACAACTCACAACAAGTACTCCTAAGCCTGTTGGGAACAAATTTGCAACTCCTCCTCCACAGACTTCACCAGTACTTCCAAGAAATGATGAGATGAAATCTGCTACACTTAAATATTCAGCACCTGTGTCAAAAAATTTAGGTGTATTATTAGAAAATCCAGAATTGCAATCGCCACAACCAAATTCTATTCCGTATACAAATATTCAAACCAGGTAATATATAATTTCACATAAGAATAATTATTATTATTTAAAAATAGTACATTTATTTTATATTTTCTGTTAGTTATACTCAGATCATGTTTATGATTTTTTGTAATAATCTATAATAGAGTTTTGTAATGATTTGTGTAATTGTATCAGTAGTTAAGTTAAAGTAATGTAAATATTACATATATTAGGTTGTTGTAAATGAAACGGCTGATTTTTACTTCTGACTTTGAACATTTATTAATTTAATTTAAAACTTACATATTTAATCAAAATTTTCTCCACCAACATTAATACACTTTTTTTCAATTCAATAGAAATGCATTAATGCCAATTTAATAGAAATCACAAAAATGAGAAGCCAAAAAGTCATTAAAGGTACTTTTTATTGCATCCTCATTCTTGAAGACTTTCTTTGCCAAAAAAACTGTCCAAATATAAAAAAAAAAAGTGATAGTCTGTTGGCAAAAAGTTGGAAAATAAGGTGTATTTGGAAGAATTTCATTTGAATACCTTCATTTTTGTGACGAATAATCAAAGAACTGCAGACCTCCAAATGATGCTCATTATCTCTCTCACTGAGTTTGTGTGGTATTCATTTGTTGAGCTTATTGACTCCCTAACATGTTTAGATGTTGAGAAATGGTTGAATAATGTCAAGTATGTTCAACCTTTCTGTGATGTCTTGGACAGGTGATGTTCTGATTTGATGATGGTCTTTAGTTCTGATTTTTGAGATTTGTATTCCCAGAATGAAATTTTTTTAAACCAATGCGTGGTTGCTTGCTCACTCACAGAATCTTCACCAAAAGTTTTATTGGTATTTTTGGTTGTTTTGGTGCATTATGTCCCTGCATATACTTGAAAAAGAAAATTATTCAACTTCCTTTCTTCCATGCCCTCAGAAAAGTACTCTTAAACATGTGGAACTCACAATATAAATGAGATTACATTTTTAAATTCATATATTATATGTGTGCTCTTCCAATTTCAAACATACAGCACTGTTCACATGGATAACAGTTGAACTACAAGGCCTGAAAGTTTAAATTTTAAAAAATGACCATTTCATTTGCAGTGACCCAATGTTATATATCTTGTATCAATCATTAACTTTTCAGATATATATATTTAGTCAGTGAATAGTATGACTCTTTGAATATTATAAAAAAAGTTTAATAACACTTACCTAAAAAATGTTTAAATAAACTTTTCTAAATACAAAGATTAAATTATAAAAACAAAACACAGTGACAGCCTTAAAGGCTAAAGTCAGAAAGCAATGACAATGGCACCTGGTTGATAAGAAAGCTGGGACAAAGAAGAAACAATTACACTATTAGTTTTCATTAAAGTAAACCTGATGAAAGGTAGAAAACAAATTGAAATTTTCAATATTCTAAAATCTGTGGGCAAATTTGAGAAAACACACATGCTTATTTGAATAAAAACAAATATCAAATAATTGAGTTTTCACTTAAAAATTGCGAAATTTTGTATGGAGAATTTCCCAAATTCTCGAACTGTGTTGTATGGGGGATATCCATACAATACAGCATTCAGCATCTTTCATACAATACAGCATTTCTACAACATGATTAGAACAAAATCAAGGATATAACTTCTGGAGGAAAAGTCATTTAGTGCACATTATTGAGTGAATTTTGTTAATGCCTTAACTTTGTAATAGTTTTGAGTTTCTGTTTACTTAAATTAAAGAAATTAATTACTTCCAGAGCTATGAACCAGTTTAAAATTAAATAAAGTACACTGCAAAATGCAATATACTGTGTTAAGATTTATCAAATGAAAAACTATTCACTTTTGCTCATCATTTAAGTTTTTATTTTTAAAAAAGTTACCTTTTGGTTCAGTAAAGAAAATGATAAAAACTAAAGTAGCACAGTTTTTACTGGTGGAATGTATACTTCTACTCTAACTACATTCAAATTAAAAATTTTCCTAGAACAGTCCATTAAATTTTATAGTTTACTTAAACTGCAAATATATTGATATACAAACATAGGATAATAACATCATAAGACATAACTGAATTAATTTGTAAATTATTTAACTAAAAAAATGAGATGGAAATTCTTTAATAAACCTATATATTGAAAATTAGATGAATAAAAATGAAACCCATCAATTTTAAATTAAGCTATTGTAATTTTTTGAATGTATGAGACTTTAAAAGTAATTATGAATTTAATGAAATTGTTCTAAGAAAAATTTGATTTCAAATTTGGTTACCATAGAAATGTGTATTCCACCAATAAAAATCAGTTTAGACATTGGATATATTATTAGATTTTTGAAAAATAAATGTTAAAGCCAAACAATTGCTGAATTATATCAGGCTATATTACTACTACTAGTAGTAATAATAGTAGTAATATAGCCAATATACGAAGACTATATAGTATATATATAGTCAGTAATCATTCAGCTTTAATATATAACTATAGAGTTTGGATATTTATATTTTAAAAATAATGTTTTTGAAATGCTGGTTTTTCAATTGTTTGACAAAGCAAATTTAAAAAAATTATATCCATTATTTATATTTAATTAGCAGATAAGCCAGGCTTTACCTGGATGAAAAGTAATAAAGACAAACATTAAAATGAAAACCATATTAAAAGTTTGGTTATTTTAGCTTACCATTGTTACATTTATCATGAAATTCTAAGTGGAATACAAATTTAAATTATCATTTAGCCAGTAAGGAGTGTAAATGGCTGGAACTGTGATGATAAAGACAGATTGATTTGATAAATTTACTATTATATTAAAATTAATGATTTTTGAATATTTGTGTATCCTGTTAAAGAAAATTATTTTATTTCAGTCATTCCCCTGTTAATGCATATGGAACCAATATAAATTCTGTTCCACCAACTCTCACAGGTCCTGGAATGACAAATACTTCACGAATAATACAGAATGTTCCACCGACTGCATATAATGCATCACCTGTTCAAACTACTATTGGAGGTACAAGGGTGAGCATAATTTCTAACAATTATCATTACATTTTAATAAAATGAGAAATAATTTTTTGTGTTGTGAGTGAATTTTTATGGTTTTTCTTATCATTTGTTTTCTATGGCTTTATTTGTTGATTTTTATCATTGTTGACTGTTTACCGTCCAGTATTCTAATATTACTTTTATAATTTTTTATTTTCACTATTAACTTTCTGAATTGGAGAATATTAAACTACTTGAAATGTTTATTAACTTACAAACTATGAATTCCTTACTTTATAGAAACCTTTTATGAAAAATATTTCTATAAAGTAATAAGTTTGTATTTTATAATGCCTATATACATACAAAAGTCAAAATATGTATGTATGTATAGTAAAGGATTCTACATCAATTAATGTGTCTGCACCAAATTTGGCTTATAGTTATTAGAAAATGAAATGTTAAGTGTTAGAAAAGAATCAATACCAACATATGTTTTATATATATGTAACTAACTGCATATGCCCAGTGTTGCTCGAGCTTTTGGGGGTTTGGTGAGGTTGGGTAGAAGATGGTGATAAAAACTAAAATGTTCATTTATTAACCTGAGTATTTACAATAACTAAACTGCAAAAAACAAAAACTTTGCACAGGTTTAAGATAATAGGAATGGGGACACCATAGTTTTTCGATAGGATGTTAAAAGATATTCATGCCAAATTTGGTACAGATGCATTGAATGATGTAGAATCCTTTACTCTATATATATATGTATTTTGACTTTTGTATGTATATAGGTGTTATAAACTACAAACTTGTTACAAAAAAATTAATTATTTCAAACGATGGAGTCAGATTATTTTATCAAAGAATTTTATCAAATTCTTGCGTAATTTTATTGTACAAATTTATTACTTTATAGAAATATTTTTCATAAAAGGTTTCTATAAAGTAAGGAATTCGTAGTTTGTAAGTTAAACATTTCAAATAATTTGGTATTATACATTCATTAATATAATTACTGGACATAAAATTTAGTAATCATCTATTTTTCAGAATTTTTTATGCAAATTAGACTTTTTGATTTTTCTATTTTAAATGTTATAATTAGTAGAAATCCAAATAAATGAATATTTTGAGGACTCACACAAAATTAGTTTATTTTAGAATAATTATCTTTTTTATTCTGTATTTAAATATATTTAAAAATTTCATCATTGGTTAGTAAATAAAAAAAAAAATATGTTTGAGAGTTTAATATTTCATTATAAATAAGGTAAATGGTACAGTTATTGGTTACTTAAGGAAATTTTTATTTTAAAAATTTTATTATGTAACAGAAAGGTTAAACTGGAAATATTATACTTATTGATGAATTCATTTTTTGCATCTTTTTTACTACCAACATATAGAAATTACAAACGCCACTTGTTTAACTCTTTAAGCTCTGAAAATTTCTTCTTTTTATGTATTTGGAGACAAAATTTTACTCTTCACGTTATAAGGGGAATTTGTATAATAAAACTAGTTAAACATCTTTTCATTAGGCCAATTTTGTCATGAATAGATTAAAACAATTTAGCTGATCTCATGTTTAAAGACTTAATCCAAAATTTGTCTTATTTTACAAAAATGCAAAGTTGCACAATTACAGCCCACCCACAACAACAGAAAAACCTGGGGTTTTTTCTAGCTACTGACAACAGAAACTTGTGTTACTGTAACAGAAACTCTTATTAAACAGGTTTAAATTTGAAATGGCTAATTACTATCTGGTGGCCAATAACTTTACCATTTACCCTTTAACTTTAAAATTATCCTATTTAAATACATACAAACTACAATGTTTAACAAACTGAAAAGAGAAATCTAATTAGACCAGAACTAATTACGCTTAAATTTCGAACATTAGTCAAACAAATATTTTTATTTAGAAAATGTTAAACAATTTTTGGAAATTTAAATTATAGTTTATATATTTAAGTCTTTTATGTTAAAGAGTTTTAATAAAGGCAAGGTCTTAGTGAATTTGTATTGAAGAAAGTTGAAGGTAAAGATATCTAAACATTGTGCAGATTTAGTTTATAAAATAGACTTAGGAGAGTGCTTAAATATTTATGAAACGTTATATTTAATTTTATTGGAAGAAAAAGGAATTAATAAAAAGACAAAATTTAGACCTGTGGACTTGATGATTAATATTAAAAATTAAATTCTAATTATTAAAGTTTCTAAAAGGTAATATTTCTAATATCTATAAATCAAATTTACTATATAAGTATAATAAATATTGCAAAGCCCAATAAGTATAAAGAAACATCCAATGATTGCCTAAATGATTGGGCTACAGTTTCACTAATTTGTATTAATTATTTAAAATTAGCAGAATTGTAACCCAATCATTTAGGCAATTGTTCGATGTTTCTTTACTTGTGATTAATTATACTGAGAACAAAAAGTTAATGCAGAAAGAAACCTGTAGTAGTTTTGATTATTTATTTGATTTATAGTTATGAATATAATAATTGAAAGTTGGAAGGATTTCGAACACATCAAAATGTATCCAAGATTGACAAATTCTGAATATATTTCTTTGATATTACTTTCAATGATTAAAATTTTAATTCAGTAAATATTAAACAGAAAATCTATTTTAAAAAGTTTGTTTATCAAAACTCAGTCAATATTTATTTCTACATAACATCAATGTTGAATGTAGTAACTTTAAAAGATATAATTTAGAGTTTATATAAAAAAAGATAGTTTGATTCTGCATTTCTGCAATAATTGCAAATCGTTCAAAACAGTAAATTACAAATTACATTATGAAAAAATAAAATACTAAAAATAAAATTATTTTCAGTCTTAAAACAAGTAAAAACTACTTTGACTTACGTCTATTTAAACTCGTATCGTTCCTCGAAGTCAGATTAAGTCAAAGTAGTTTTTACTTGTTTTAAGACTGAAAATAATTTTATTTTTAGTATTTTATTAAGTATACCAATCCCATTGTTTTAATTATTGAATTTATATAAATTACATTATATTAAAAATATATATACATCAAGACTGAAAGAATGCATACATCAAGACTTTAACAGATAAAACAGTAAATTGTTTTTTGGTGTTATTTTAATGACTAACAGTAGGTCAGATAATTGTATATTAATGATGTGAGGACTGCATTTATTATTTTTTTTATTAGATTTAATAGCAATAAATATGTCTCTATTGAAAACTATTTAATTGAACTATTTAAATTTGTTAAATATAAATGTTCAATCACATATGTTTTAGATATTTAATTAAAGATTATAGCTTCAGCTTTCTGTAATTGATTCTTTTATACTTTAGCAATCTCCTATTGCACAGTTACCTCCTCCAGATGATAAGAGACCACATTTTCTCCCTGTTACAAGGTTAGAAGATGCACAAGCAATAAGAACTGGAGAATTTCATCCTAGTGGAAGATTTTATGCTATTGGATCTAATTCGAAAACATTACGTATCTGTTCTTATCCTAAATTGAATGATTTAAGGTATATAAACTTAACCTTATTTAATAATAAGATTATGTTTTATATATATAAAACATAATCTTATAAACATAAGATAGTCTTCATATATGTATATATATGAAGACTATCTTCATATATATATCTTCATATATGTATATATATGAAGACTATCTTAATTTTTCTGTTTTTAAATTAAATTAAAATGACTAACTTTTAAGCTAGAACTTGACTAATTAATACAAGATCTTTCAAAAAAAAAATGCTACCATTTTACATTATTGTAATAATATTAATTATTATCTCAGAATTTTGTAATGTACATTAAAATATTGGAAAACTGTCTAAGTTTCACATTTACCCATTGTAATTTCTTGATGTGTGCACCTCATGTCATACATCTAACTGATACTCAAATTCTTTCCACACTCATTGCAGCATATCCATTGTCACTCCTCCCACTGCTCCTACAGGTTACTCATGTTGCACAATGATTAGTTATTCTGACTTTGAAAACTGCAAAACACAAAACACCTTCTCTTTTGTGGAGTCACTATTTTCATTTACACTCTTTCTAGAGGTAGATGGGAGATGAAACACAGACAGTTACTCTATTGATTGGAGTGCATCACATATTTCTTAGATAATAATTAACACATATTAGTAATTTAAAATGGTTGCATCAATTTTGAAAGACCCTGTATAATAAATACAGTGTAATTTGGTTTCAGACTTAGTTGTGTATATGTATTTGGTGTTTTCTTATCTAACACATAACTCCAAGTATTGATTTGGCAGTACGGTTCTTTTATGATAAATTTATTTATATATTATTTTTTATAATATTTTGCATTTCTCTACATGATTTTGAATTACCTTGTAACTTTGAAAACTGTTTGAGAATTTTTATTAAAATTATTTTAATCACTGTACAAAAATAGTATATTATTGTTAGTTGTAAAGCATGCTTTTAAGGTATTTTCTCTTAATACAGTTGCACCCCATTTATACATTTTTCAAGAACTGAGAAAAATATTGTATAAATAAGAAAAGTGTACAACTGAAACTACTTTGAATTGCTTTTGGAATGAATGTAAACAACAAAAAATATGGTGCAACACAAATTAACACTGTACAACTTAATTTGTGTGTATAATTCTTAACAAAAAGTTTCAAATTATTACATGTAGAATACATTTGAACAACATATAAAACAAAAACTAAATCCAGTTTAAAATTAAGTCATATACTTTCAGAAACTGATCAAGTTTTACTTGTTTTTTGATAGACTTGTTATATACTGTATCAGTATATAAGATCAGTTGTCTTCTTCCTCTGAAACTCCAGTCAGGTGAAAGAATAGTCATTCTAAAGGTTAGCTCACACCTGACAGCAAGTAATGAAAATGAATGAAAAACTGAAAAGCAGTTTTTATTCATTTAGTGTGAAATTCATTTACACTACAAAATGTGGAAAGAGAAAATTTTCAACATAGTGAATGGTGGAGTAATTTTCTAAATGCTGGGGTCACCTGGGCTTTTTTATAGCAATCACCAATCCATTTGCCAAACATTTTTTATTAATTAATGTAGAATTATTTGACAGATTACTTTTTTGCTTACTGTGACTTTCGTATCAACCAGAATTGAAAGGATGATCCACACTATTAAAAGAGCAGAATTTGTATGACTATTTCTCAACAACTTTTCAGAAGTGCTACTTGCATTATAGCACAAATTTTAATAAACAATTTTAAAAGTACAGTTCAGAAAATTTTGAATGTATAATTGTTAAAAATGTACAACTGAGAGATGTATAAATGGGATTAGACTATATGATTTATGATTAATAAAAATAGAAAGTTTTTTGAATATTTTTATATTTACAATTTATTTAAAAATTTCAATATTTTCAGAGATGAACATATTGCTCATCAACCTACAGTTCTGTTTAAAAGATTAAAACATCATAAAGGTTCAATATATTGTTTAACTTGGAACAACAATGGAAATCTCCTTGCAACAGGATCAAATGATAAAACTGTGAAATTAATGAGATTTAATAGTGAAACCAGCAATATTGAAGGTAATTTAATATTTGTTAAAAACAATTTTAAATATCAATTTGGTCATTTTGTTTTCTTGTTTAATATTGTATTTATCTGTATTCATGAATTAATCTGATAAATAATTTTATCAGTTTGTTGAAGCTTTTAAAAATTTAAAAATTATAAATATATTTTAAAAACAATTTTGAAGGCTACAAAATACTATATATTCATAATTCTTGATCTTATTTTAACTAGATGTTTTGTATAATTTAAAAAAAAAATTTTTTTGAAAACATTATTAATTCAGAATTTTAGTTTAGGAAGAAAATACATTTAAATGTAAATATTACAATTTTATAATTTCTAATGCTTAAATCAAATTAGAAATGTTTTACTGAGTTTTATTATTATTAGTTAAGGACAAAAATCAAAAAATTTAATGCATTATTTCATTGTTTATGCATATCAAGTAGAACTATGAATATGAGCTTGTGAATTGTCTTCCTGAGTAATAATCAATTTTATTTTGTCATTAGTTACTGCTTGATTACATAAACAATGCTAACAAACTATTATGTATTATTATCAAATACGTTGTATTTGGTAATGACTGACAAATATTTTGGAATTGAACATATAGAATTGAAAATGCTAATTTTATTAATTAAAGCCAAACAATCTGCCCTATTATTGGGCTGTAATAAGACATCTCCTTATTTTAAATTAATCAAAAGTAGTCAACTTACATTTTAAGAAGTAATTAAAGTAAATTTAATGCAAACATTTTTCAGATGAACTTGACTTCATCTTTAAGTCATTCTCTTGAACATTAAAAACTTCTGCTCACTTATCTGAAGTAAATGTAAAATTTGCAGTTTATTTTTTACTGTCTTTCAGAACTAATTATTACTGATTAATTTTGAATAGAATTTTATATCAGAATTTAAAGAAAATTCATCTATTTCTCTTTCTTTCCAGCACTAAGTGTTTAATTAATAAACAAGTGTTTTTGGCCACATTTAGGGACCTGCATCAGGTTAAGCTGATACAAAATTGAACCTGCTATAAACATTCAATTTCATATCAACTTAAATTGAACCTGCTATAAACATTCAATTTCATATCAACTTAACCTGACATAGTCTCCTGAATGTGACCGAAAACGTTTGTTTATTAAATAGTTAGTGCTGCAAAGTGTGAGAAAAGCGTGAATTTTATTTCAATGATATTTATATCATGAATATCATTTAATAATTTTAAAAAATGTTTTCTCAAAATATAAAATTTAATTTATATTTTGAGAAAACATTTTTTTAAATTATTTACTTATTATAGTTACTTTAAAATAATTATATTTATAATAATAGGCAATGATGCAGAATTAACTATGCATGATGGTACAGTTAGAGATATGTGCTTTGTTGAAGATGCCAGTAATAGATCAAGTCTTTTAATTAGTGGAGGGGCCGGTGATTGTAAAATTTATGTCACTGATTGTGAAACTGCTACTCCATTTCAAGCACTGTCTGGACATTCAGGTAAATATTCAAATTTTAAAAATTTCTGAAAATTATTTCTGTTGCTGACATTGTTTTTCTTTTTTTTTGTATCAGCACAGAATAATATATGAAATCACTTTCATATTTAATGGCAGATACTTTCCACACTTAAAATATTAAATATGAATTTAATTCTTAACTCTAATATTCAGTTTATGCTATTTAATTAATGTACTCTATGAATTGATTTTTAATTATTCCCACTTTCATCTTTTGATATAGTAGAATGTAATAGATTTATGTTCCTTATTGATTATTTCAATTGATTATATTTCTTTATTAATTGATATTCAAAATAATATTTTAACTTATATCACTTGATTTAAATTAATTTTCACTTAAATAAAAATTGTGAATAAAGAGTTTTGGCAACAATAAAATTATATTTTGTTTTGTATATTAGAAAATCCAAAAAATACAGGCTGAATTAATAATAATATATTCTTTGTTTTATTGTAAAAATTATACAGTAAAACCTCAATTTAACAGATTAATTTGGATGAAGGGGGATATCCATTAAAGCCAAAAATCCATTATATAATAAAGTAGATTTTCCGAATGCAAGTGTTAAAAAATTGACAAATAGTTAGTTTATCTGTTTTACTTATATAGATATGTTTGTGTGATTAAAATTAAGTATGTACAAATGAGAAGTTTAATTTCACAGGAATGTTTTCTATATGTATTATAGCTATATAGCTAGTGATTGCAAATTTATCGGGTATTATAATACTGGTAATTCGGTAATTATATTCAGAATTACTAGTTTATTGGTAATTTACTGGTAAATTCTTATTGACAAATGATTTAAAATGAAACTGAATTACTGACAGAATTATTGAATAACCATCTATTTTCAAGTTTTCTATCAGAAACAACATTCTTATAATAGCAATTATCATAACATAACAGACATTGAAATAATGCTGATTATTAATTATGTTTTTCTTTATTTTGAAAGTAGGTCTTAAAAATCATAATTTATTTATGCTCTCGTCATCTAATCTAGATCTAATTTTCATACAAATGGCAGCTGCATTAGAGAAAGCTATCTCAGAATCAATACTAGTTGGACATAATGTAACTAGTGCATTGACAACCTTTTTATGATACGTTCCTTGTATTTTTTGCTCTACAAAATAATTCATTTCTTTCTTAACTATATCTTTCACACTTTTAAATTTACTTATATTACTGTTATCAGTGTCTATTCTCGTTTTATGTTTAACCTTTCAGCAGTGGGAGAGTCAGGTATGGTTCTATCCCTTAGTAGTGGAGAATATACCCGAAAAATTTTAAAAGTATTTTTTCACGCAATTTTTCTCATTTCCGTTTTAGAAAAAGTATTTGTAAACAGTTATGTCTAGTAAAGAAAAGTCTTTTTTTATTGTTACATAATTCATTTTTTATGTGAATTTTTTTTTTGCGGTAGTTTTTGGCTAGATTCTGGTGATACCCCCAAAAGAATTTAACGTATATATACGTCCCTCACCACTGCCACACGATCGCCCTCGACGTATATATACGTCCCTCACTGCTGAGTGGTTAATAAATAAGTCCAATTTCTCTTTCATTGTTAAATTTGACTTTTCTATTGTACACTTTGTTTTTGTCTTGACCTGAGAAGTTGATGGTGTTGTAAGCAATGAACATCTCTCACCAGAATCTGAGTCTGAACTAATTTCAGTGACATTCGCAGGTCTTGATTCGTATTCATTTTCTGATAAGTGATTGATTATCTCCTACAGTCCTATTCAAAATTATATTTTTGTTAACATTATTGGATATTTCATGTGACTTCTATTTGTTGAATTTCTCTAATTTATGTAGATACATTAAAATATCAGAGTAAATAGTTTGTTTCTCTTTTACATGAAAAATAATCTTTTTTTTTAGTTTGTTATACACAGAAAGAAATCCTGCTTTGATACTTCTATCAAAAATTCTAACATTAGATCTGCAATGTACAAATTTGTGTTTTTGCAACACAATGATTTGATTGCTACTTTTATAGGTTGTAATGACTGTAATGTATTAGACAGCAATTCAAGTTAATCTTATATCTGAATGATATCAATTAGACTTTTTCTGACAGAATTTAGGACTTCTGAAAAGCATTCCAACATGGTCAACATACTGCTTCAATGTGTTTTTGAGTCTAATAGTAGAGATAATTCTTTTCCTAATTTATCTATAATATGCTTCTGAAGAATGCCATTTTTGAGTGGTGATTTTCAAAAACGTTTTAACTACATTTCTTATTTTCTTAATTAAAAGATTCAGTTTCATATTGGAAAACATTCCTGTGAAACTTAGTGTCATCAGGACTCTCCTGTATCACTTCAAATCCTCCATCATCAGATTTATTGTCTGATATTTCAGAATCTTCATCATCCAGTTCTGAATGTAAGGGTTCAGTACTGTTTTCTTCAACATGGCCTTTTTTACTAAAAAAAATTTTGCTACTGCTAAGTGTATGCCATGAGGAATGCAGCTCGGCTGTTTACATTGACTAATCTTGACACTTTTTTCATCACTGCAACTTCATCCATGACAATTGAAATTAGGTTGTTATAATCAACATTGAATTCTTTTAATCTGACATTTAAAAGTTCAATGCATTTTTCAGCACACATAGATCCACATACACAAATCAAACCTAGATTCCAAAATTTGTTACTTGCATGGAGATTAACATTTATATATCAATGGTTGATAGATGATGTTCATTTGTCATGAGATATACTGAAGGATTCTTCTCAAACTTTTCTCTCTGATATATCTTTAATAAGCTCATCCTGAATTTTTTCCGAATTCAGTGATCATCTTTTTAATCAAATGGAGAGATTTAGGAAGATTCACATATCTGCTTGCAGAGAAAAGTCAACTTAGGTCTTTGAACGTGCAAAATTTGGAGAATATGGCAGTCTGTCAACCAAAACCATACGAGATAATACTGCAGGCAAAGGCTCGTCATTTTCTTTCTTGAAAAACGTAGTTATTTTTTTTTTTTTTAGATTCACTTTGTGCATTGTTTCTGGCTGTCTCTTCAGATTTTCTTTTCAATAAGTTTATATCATGACATCATACAAGGTGATTATGCAGTCTGCTAGTACTTCCTTTGACTGCTTTGATTGTTTTAAAGCACAGTTTGCACACTCCAGCATCTCTTTCTCTTGTGCAACTGAAGTAATCCCATGGCAAATTTTTACTCATTACTACAGTAAACGTGAATTATACTGTATTAGGGAAAATGGTATTTTGTATTTTTATTTATTTTTTTATCTATAACTATTTTTATAATTTTATTAATGTGTTCTTTTGTTTCTGTTTCAATTAATCTCACAATAAAGGTTCCAGTATCTGAATTTCATGAAATCTGACTCCAGCGTCAATAAAGCACACTCGAGTGAACAAAAAACAAAGTTAAAAACAAGCTTCTAGAGTCTTGTGCTTAATCCAGTTTAATTACGAATATTGTTCCATTATGAAAACATTGATATTTGATAATATTTGTAAAGAAACTGAAAAGAATATTGCTCACTATGTAAGTCATGTTTTCAGTCGGCACATATTTATGATCTATTTTAAATCAAGAATTGGTAAGAAGTTTCTTTTTGCATCTCAGCTATCTTGAAAGCAAAAACAAGACCAGTTTTTGGAGGGAATCAAGTTATAAACAGACTAGAAAACGGGTTAATCCTGACCAAAATTTTTGGGCATCCTGAAAGTTATAAGAATAATAGTCTTATCTCTAGCGCTAAACAATAGACAGAAACGTTATTTGATGTGAATAAAAAAGTATGGACTCAGCTCATTATTGACACATGAAATATATGAAATATATTATAATGAAAAAGTATTAAAAGTTTATGATAATAATTCAATTTTTGTGGGCCCTTGACACTGGGGGCCTAGGGCTTAAGCCCTATTAGTTCCTATGTAGATCTCTCCTTTACATGATACATGTATGCTGACTGGGTACTCAGTTACTCAGTTTTACTAAAAGGTACAAATTAATGTACATCCTGGCTCTGCAATTAACACTACCAGGGTTTAATACAGAATACATAAATTGGAATTACAGATATATATAAAGTTACAAATGAATGTGAGAAATAATAATAATAATAATAATAAAGAAGACGTGTCACAATGAGGTGGCAAAAGTAAAAACCTAATAACTAGTATGTACAATTATACAAGTTGAACAGTATTGCAGAATGTATATAAATATAAAATCAATTATTAAAACCAATGGGATCGGTGGTAATATTAACACACTAAAAATAAAAAAATTTTTAGTTAAATAACAAGTAAAAATTATACTCTTTCCATTTCCGACTTCGAGGATTCTATGAGCCAAAACGAGACAAACAAATAGCAAGGAACAACAATTATTTTATTAATTTATCCATATGCATTTCGCCATCTAGGCCTCATCAGTGGATACATCAGGATGTTATTCGTTGATTACGTTTTATACCCAACAGCCGTTCCCAGCATGCATCAACAATCAATCTGATTGAATGCATGCTGGGAACGGCTGTTGGGTATAAAACGTAATCAACGAATAACATCCTGATGTATCCACTGATGAGGCCTAGATGGCGAAATGCATATGGATAAATTAATAAAATAATTGTTGTTCCTTGCTATTTGTTTGTCTCGTTTTGGCTCATAGAATCCTCGAAGTCGGAAATGGAAAGAGTATAATTTTTACTTGTTATTTAACTAAAAATTTTTTATTTTTAGTGTGTTAGAATGTATATAAGATAAGATATACAAACAAAAGAGGAAAGTATTACAATGTGATGACAGAAGAAAGCCAATTATCAAATATGTACAAAAATTTACATGCTGAACAGTATTACTGATGGTGATATAAGAAATGCAACGCAACAGGCAAGCAAGAGACAGATCGTAGTGTAAGTAGTACAGCCATGGGTAGTACAGTGAGATCGCATGATGAGTAGGCTGCCAGCTGCAGAGGAAGAGTCCGATGGCGGCAGCTGAATCTAGTTGTTGATGAGCCTCATTGAGTGGTTGCTGAAGCTTCTGGCTAATCTTTCAAAGGCAAGGAAGATTTCCTTGCTGGCCCAAATGTCAGAGTGGTTGCATGGCCAACTAATATTAAGTTCATCCATGAGGAGTCTAATATTCATGCGTTCGTGTTCAAGAGTACAGCAGTCAAAGAGGTAATGATCAGAGCCATCTTCCTTTTGGCAAGCCGGGCAGCCTACCTTGCACCATTTCACCAACAGGGCAGAGTCCCTGTTGGTGAAATGGTGCAGGTAGGCTGCGAATTTACCATGGTTGGTAAGTAACTGCGTAGTGTAGTAATTTGGAGAAAACCACTGCACAGAGAGAAAGCGATGTAGGTCAGTCCCTAGTGGCAAGTGTGGCAATGGTCTTGTGTCTTTTAATGAGTTTGTAGAAAGCATTGAAGATTTCCTTGTTTTTAATGAAGACATCGTGATCACATGGCCAAACAATATTGTAGCTGTTTACAGTGATTTTTAGATTGAGATGTTCTGTTTCAAGAGAAATGCATTCGAATATATAATGGTCAATGTTATCTTGAAGAATACAGATAGCACATAAGGTATTTCTTTTGTTTGTAAAATGCTGAAGGTAATTGGAAAATTTACCGTGTCCAGTAAGAAATTGGGTGAGAGGAGAACTTGGTTTAACCCATTCGTATGTATCATGGAAATTTTTAACATCTGATACGAATTTGAAAGTAATGTTATTATGTTTTTGAGTCCAGTTATTTTGCCAATGATGGAGTATATCATTGTATAATAATTTTTTGACACTTCTCTGGCAGATCTTATTATATATAGTGCAAGTAGTCGTATCCCTGGCGGCTTCCTTAGCTAATTGATCTGCACGTTCGTTTCCTATTAATCCCTGATGTCCTCTTGTCCAAGTGATGCTATATTCATTGGTAGAATTGTAGAATAAGTAACGAATGCGAATGGCAATAGGGTGCGGTTTTCTACTACGAAGAAGTTGAATAGCAGAACATGAATCACTAATTATATGGACGTTCTTATATTCCTGGTAAAGTTTGATCCAGGTAGCCATGTATATAGCTAGCAATTTCGCCTGGAATACCGTACTTGCTTTATGTAACTTGCCTTTCACATTGTGTATTTCCATGTTGTGTTCGTAGACTACAAAAGCACAACCGATGGATTCGTGGATTCCAGAACCATCAGTATAAATTTCAAAGTCGGGTTGTGTGGGAGGATCAATACGAAATAGGTTGTTAATGTATGGAGGTAGACTTTCAGCAGTTGGACTATGATTTTCATAGTTTTCCGATCTAATTTCACCGGTAGAAGTGCAAATATTGGTTCCTATTTTCAGTTAGTGTAGATTGTATTCGAGTTGGGTAATCTCTGTAATTGGAGGTTTTCGAGCTAGTACCTGTAAGCTACAAGTAGGAGTTGTCCTATATGCTCTCGTTATTGAAATCAGTGCTTTCCTCTGTGAAGATATTAATTTTCGCTGTAGGTGAACTTTATGAATGGCGTTACCCCAACTACAACAACTGTAAGTAATAATGGGGATGTAAATTTCTTCATAAATAATATTTATAGCGTCTGATGTGAGTCCCCAGTTTTTCCTAGCAATTTGTGAGAAAGCATGAAAGATTAAGCTTGTTCTCTTAGCAATATATTTGACATGATCTTCCCAACCAAGTCTAAAATCTATCCATACGCCGAGATATTTAATGCTTTTTTCAATTTTAATCAGCATATTATTCATTTTGATTGAAGGTTTGCGAAGGTATAAGTTGGGTTGTCGTGGCTTGTTGAATACGATTCCAATAGTCTTATTCGAATTAAAGTTTAATTTGTATTGTTTTCCCCATTGATATGTTTTTTCGAGTATCTCGTTGCCACGTTTTTCCAATACTGCACAAGATCTCCCACCAATAAGAATTCACACATCATCTGCATAGGCTGTAGCTGAGTCATATCCAAAGTTTTCTTGTAAAAAAAGCATTAAAAGTTAAGTTCCATAGCAGAGGTCCACATACTGATCCCTGTGGGCATCCTCGTACAACGTTGCGTTCTACACAGCATGTTCCATATTTTAGTATGGCTTTGCGACCATGAAGATAATTTGCAAATAGATGATATATATTTGATGAGCAAGCAGTTTTCCTTAGTTGAATGTTGAACGCTTTAGATATATCCAAACTAACACCAAGCACGTATTTATGGTTATCTAGTAGATTTTTGATATTTTGTACGGCATCGTAAATAGCATCTGAAGAGGAAATTTGCTGCCTAAAACCATATTGAATGTTGCTAAGGAGTGCCTTGTTCTCAATATGCCAAGTTAAGCGATCTGTTATTAGTCGCTCGAGGACTTTACCGAAGACTGATAGTAATGAGATCGGCCTGAGTTCATTAGGCTTATTTGGTTTAGGGACGCGTACTAATTTTGCAATTTTTCATGGGGCTGGAAATATCTTCAAGCTTAAACAGGTATTATAGAGTTGCAATATTTGATAGGGAATAAGTCTCCATATATTTTTGGCAATTGTGGCGTTTATGCCATCAATTCCAGGGGATTTACCATCTTTGAGACTGCAAAAAGCGTTATTTATTTCATCATAGGTAAAATCTGGAAAATGATCATTATTGGTGTACGGGGTTATATCCAGTCTTAATTGCCTTTGCCATGGGGTATCTTCTTCAGCATTGTCATTAATGCAGAAGGTATCTATTTGCCATTCTAAGGAATCTAGGAGACAACAGTCAGTTATCAGCTGATTCGTTGATCCCGGATCAGCAGTAGTTAAAATTTGGGGTTTGCGTAGTTTGTTAGTGCATAATTTTGTTAGGTATCCCCATGGGTTGGAGGAGGCAGCACTACAGTATTTCTGCCAGGATAAGATCTTGGCATTTTTTATTTCTTTTTTGTAGATAGCCTGGTGGTTGTAATATTGCTGTTTTAAATTGGTTCGGTGTGGCTCAGTTCTGCATCATTGAAATTGCCTCCTTAGAAGGTTGTTGATTTTACGTAATTCTGAGAGCTGACTGTTCCACCAAGGGACAGATCTATGTTTAAGAGAGGTTTTTAGGAACATACCTATTACAGGTGTAATTAATTTTGTGAATGTTATGCTCAAGAACTTCTGCAATTATATCAATGGAGTCATTGAAGTCATATGTTAGCATGTTATTTAACAGATAATTTTGTATGCTGTCCCAATCGGCGAGGGCAATGTTGAATCTGTACTTAGTTGTAGTGGTTGCATAGTTATTATCATTAATTTTTAGATTAAAAGAGATGTATGCATGGTTGCTAAGGCTACTTTCACGGTGTACTCTCCAATCCTCGAGTTCAGCCATGCATTCAGGACTGCAAACTGAAATGTCGATCCATGTGGTACTGCAAGCTTTCGATACAATCTGGCCAATACGTATACAATACGTATTAAAAGCTTTGAATGAGGTCATGCGCATGCACATGTTTACCGCTGAAAACCTGCACACAAGCAAGCAATCGAGTTCCCGCATGCATCACACTGACTTAAAATGCCTAGCTACTAGCTGCCAGCTGCCAATGTAAAAGGAAACACAAATTATAAAAGAGTTTACAAGTTAGAATAAATTATTATTAAAATATTTGTTCTCATATAAAAAAATATATTGACAGTAAAAACTTTCTCTTAAGCATGCGGTGCATGCTAAGCAAGCCCAGAGAACTCACCCCTGCTAGAAAATTCCTTTTAGTAACCTTAAATTACAAATGAATGACCCATCACCACCTGCACTGTTTTCTCGTATGGTATGGAGTGAGAAAGAAGGGAAATCTTGTTCCCATGGGAAATACCCATGGAAATTTTAGGAAAATTAATATTGGGTTAATTAAGAGATATTTTTTACTGAAATACCAGTAAAAAAATTAATATAATTTTCCTAATTTACTAGTATTCTGGCAAACCAGTTACTGGTAATGCAATCGCTATAGCTTATGTATTTGCCACAGTTTTGAGACTGTAGTAAAGAAGTATATGATCTAAATTGAAATAAACAAACAAAAATTTTTGGAAAATACATTTATTAAATATGTCAAATTTAGTTCTTTTTAAGCAAATAAAAAATAAATGATGTTCTTAAACAAAAAATAAATTTTAAACTTGAAGTAAACACAGAAATAATTTCCTATTTATTTGTCTTTTGATGATGATATATCAAGTAGGGTTTCTCATTTCCTTGTCTTTTGCTTGTCCCGGATTCTGGGGTAAAAATGAACTGTTTCCCGGGATCCCAGGACAAAATTAATTATTTTTAAGATATACAAAATATCATGAAATCAAATGATATAATTATTTTTTATTTTTTGAAGTAATTTAATACGTTCTGCAACCTCCAAAATCATATTAATAATGCTGTGTAAGACATATATTAAAAATTACCTTTGAATTACATAGAAATTTTCACAAATAGAAAAAATTTATTAAGGTTTGCTGCAAACTGCATACAACAACAACAAAAATGCCTTTGAATTGAGTTGAAAATTAAAAAAAATGAACTTCGATCAAACTTCTAACTTAGAAGGTAATTTTTGAATTTTTAAATAAAATATATTACAAAATATTGTAAATTTTTATAAGATTTTAAAAAGCAAAGATGGTCAATACTCTGATCATTCAATGTAATTCTTATTTTAGTAATGAAAAGTCTTGCTATCGAGAATGCCTTTTCCAATTCAATTTATGTGATTGGAATCGTGTTTAATGCATTTAAGAGAATACAAATATTATTTACAGGGAGACGCCTGGTCTCCACATCTTTTTAATTTTTATACCTTTGATCTAAACAATAGTTTTACTAATGAGGACGATGGATTTGTTGTCGATGAGACTGTTATCCATTCCATTGCTTATGCTGATGACATTGTTATCATTGCTCAACAGCGGCTGCTCTTAGGAGAAAAATTCAAGCAATTACCAAGTATTTTAAGGAATTAAAATTAAATATTAGTCCAAAAAAATCACATATTATGGTATTTAGAAATGGGTCTACATTACCCAAAAGGAACATGTCCTTTCACATCAACAATGTAGAACTAAAAATGGTAAACGAGATTAAGTTTTTTGGAATAATTTTAACTCCCAATCATATCCTTTGACAGACAAATCAAGGCAACGATGGTTAAGGCTGACAGATTAATCAATGGTGCAATTAAGTTATTTGCTATAACTAATTTAAAAAATATCCATGTACAGTTTAACTTGTTTAACTCAATAGTTTACAATGCAATAAGCTACGCTTCACCTATATGGTGCTTATCTAATTACCAGAAGTTAGATGTGATCCAGAACAAATTTATCCGTAGAATGTTCTTATTGGAGTTCAAAGTGCCAGGTAGCGCCTTAAGGTTAGAGTTAAGTAAATTCAGTCTTACTGCACTATTTATTAAAAGATGTGTGAAATTTCTTATAAAACTTATGGACAGTGGTTATATTGCATCGAGGCTTGTACATTTATTATACCGTAAATCATTACTAAAAGTTTCAAAAAGGAATTGGATTGGACAATTGACAAAAGTGGTAAATAGACTTGGTTCTTCAATAGAACCTTTAATATACTGTCCAGAAATCAGTCAAGATCTATGTAACCAATTAACCCGAAATGTATTGGATAATTTATTGTTTCAAGATACAGAAGATATTCGGTTATGAATTTCAACCGAAGTGGTACAGCACAATATTGACCTTCCCTAATATAAATAGCTATATGGTATCTAATTTACCTTTCAATGTGAAGAGGTTCTTTATTCAACTTCGTCTCAACAGTGATGTTATATTGATAGACAATAAGTTATATGTGTATACTAATAAATTGTGTCCAAGATGTAACATGGACTTCTCAAAATTTCATTTGTTATGTGTATGTGAAAAGGCTAACGATATCAGGAAAAACTTTGATCTCTTGTGTTTAAAGAAAGGTTTTACGGAAAGTGCGATGTACATTATGTTTCATGTGGCAAAATTAAGTACAATTTATAATTTGTATAATTATGTTAAAAAATTTGTATTGATTAATTGAGAAGAACTGATTGTTGAAAACAACTCCCTTTGTAACAGGTTATGCCTATTACGATTAAAGAATATTTGATTGATTGATTGATTGAGAAGACAAATGTTATGTGTTTTTCACCTGTATCCTGGAAGATTTCTAGATCATTTTTGAGATTGTAGTACTTCTTTTGTTCTCTAGTATTCTTGATTTGTCTACCTTGACTGCTTTAATAGAAGCATCATAGCTCAATAATTCCGCAGTTCGTTTGTCTTTAATAATCAGGTTATGAAGAAAAACTTCATACTTGCAGACTTCGTACTCATTTATATCCTTGCCTAATTTGCACAACTTGGCATTATGCAATTATTGAAGCTACTGGGCATAGTTAAAAATTAAGACAGCATAAGCAGAATTATTCCAGATTTTACAGGTAAAGAAGTTTGAGAGTCCTGCCACAAATAAGCTACGTATTGATTATTGGCCATTTGTGATGTGCCATGACGAGCAAAAATTTAAAAAAACTAATAAGTAGGTTTAAAATTAATAAATACAAATGTATTCTGACAGTTTATGAGTTAATTATACTTTCTATTTGTAAAATTTCTTCAACCTTAACATAAAATCAGAAAAAAGTGAATTTTTAAGAAATTTGCAGGATTTCCTAGGATATTTTCCGGGTTAAATAAACAACCAGGATCCTGTTTGAGAAATCCTAATATCAAGACACTCTCATTGTGGTATGAAGCTAACAGAAGTGACTCTTGAATTTGAAAAAAATAACTTGTTAATTTAATTACATATAGAAAGCATTTTAAAATCACCATAGTGCTAATTTTCATATATGATATACAGACTGGAAATTTTGCCTGTTAAATCTGAAGTCTACTAAGTTGAGATTTTACTGTACTGTTATATATAAACAAAAATGAATATTGTGCATAGAAATTGAAAACTATCATTAACTGAATGTTAAAGAAACAATTTTGCTTTGTTTTCAATCTCCTCATTTGTCAGAACTAAGTGAATCTTGGCTTTATAAATTTGAATACTACTACTTTCTTTTTAGTATATGTTTATTAGCTTTTTGATAATATATACATATACATACACTCAAACCTGTTTTTGTGCGGTATATGAATTTCAATCAAATTGGTATACCGCACAAAAAAAATTGCACAAAACAAATCGCACAAAATAAAAAATCGCACAAAAAAAGACTGCACAAAAACAGGTTTGAGTGTATTAACTAATTAAATATAATTAAATATAAAATTATTTTTTCATATATTATTCAGGGACATCTGAAAAAAGTAAATGATTTCCTTGGTGTTACAAAAAATGTCAGTTTTTTTTAAATTTATTTATTTAAGAGGTTTATTTTCAGTATTGTGTTACCATCAGGTTTTTTAAATAAAACTTCTGTTTCACTTTTGTCACATTTAAAGTAAATTATAACAGCTACAACTAGGTAGGACCAGATGGCTGACTCTAACAGACATCTTCATAGTTGAAAATGGGCTCTCAGTGTCCATACTGTATCAGTTGGAATAATTTTTTCTTAATATTAAGCATACATAATTTTGTACATTTAATACAAAAACAAAATTTTATATAATTAATGTTACAAAATAAAAAATATGTATTTAAATTTCATTTTAATAAAATTCAAGTCTATTTTTGTTTGGTGATGGTGTTGCAAACAATGTTGTGGAGAAGACTATCTGATCCAACTTAGCTTGTGAGAACAACCACAAAAAGTTAAACAGGTTTTTAGAAATATTTAAATATTCAAAATATTATTTGTTATAAATTATTTTCTTTTTATAGGACATATATTAACATTATTCACTTGGGGTGGATCAATGTTTGTAAGTGGTTCTCAAGATAGAACAATTAGATTTTGGGATCTGCGTACTCAGGGATGTGTAAATTTAATTGCAACTCCTTCAAGTTGTGGCTCTGGACCAGGTATTTTAGAATACTGTTATTGTTCTGATTATGTCAGTGTATTGTAATTTAATTTTACATAAACTGAAATTAATTAATTTAAATTTAGAAATTTAATGTAATTAATAATTCACTTAAAATTTTAATAATTAATTTTTTTGGATTTAGTTTTTGAAGGAATAATTATCCATTTATAATCTTTAAATTGACAATCTTATAATTAAAGATTGTAAATTTTTATAATTAATATTTTTATAATTATTTTAACATTTTATGATTAAGATCATTAAAACTGTTGTATTTGTGATACTTTTATTTTAAAAAATCTCTCTCTTTCTTTGACTTTTTTCTCATGGTAGGGATCAGCTTTGTTGCAACTGTCGTCTCCACTTGGTCTTTGGCATCATCCGGGTTGAGGATGGCAATGTGCATGTCCTCTCTGATGGTATCCATCCATCGTTTCTTAGGCCTTCCATGTGGGCAGTACCCTCCTGGGTTCAATTGCATGGCTGTTTTTGCTACTGATGTGTCTTCGCCATGTAGGACATGTCCATACCATCTTAAGCGGGCCTGCCGCATTTTCTTGTCAATTCCTGTTATTCCCAGTCTTTGTTGAACATCGTCATTTGTTACATGATCAAATCAGGTTAGGCCCAACATCCACCTTAACATCTTCATCTCCATTACATGTAGAGAGTGTTCATTGTTCCTTGCTGTGGGCCAGCATTCAGCTCCATAAAGAGCTGCTGGGCGGACCACTGTTTTATAAATTTTTGCTTTTAGATGTTCGGGCATTTTTCTATCACGCAGGACACCTGTGGTTTGTCACCATTTGAGCCAGGCAGCATTTATTTGTGCTATGACATCAGGCATTGTTTCACCGTCTGCAGATAACACGGATCTCAAATATTTGAACTGAATCATTTTGTTTATTGTCTGGTCTGCCACTTGGATCGTTTTGTCAGTTTGTGGGCCACACTTGAGATATTCTGTTTTCTTTAAATTTAGGCTTAGCCCATATTCATTAAGTCGGTTACTCCATGCTTGCAACTTCTCCTGGAGAGCTGTGTACTGTCTTGATGTGCAAGCATCACATCATCAGCATACAGTAGTGTCCAGGGGGGTGCTGCCTGCAGGTCAGCTGTGACAGTGTTCATGCATAATATGGCATAATGCAGCAATGGCGAGAGTGCTAATCCTTGGTGAACACCAACAGTTATTTTGAATGGTGGCGAGGTTCCATCTGGGTAGCAAACTGTGCTCACCACATTGTGATATAATATTTGTGTCCACTTTACGTATTCCTCTGGTATTCCATGTGACCGTAGTGCTTTTCAGATAGGCAAGTGTGGAACATGATCAAAGGCTTTTTCAAACTTTTATTTTAAAGAATATGTTAGATAATTATATTCTTTAATGTTTGAACATATTACATAAGTACATATTAAAAAAAAAATTATCTAATAAAAATATGAAATTAGAAGAACCATTGTTTGAAATAATTCAAATAATTTGGCTTTATTATGAATTTAGAAAAGTTTTACTATTTAATATCATTTTCAAGAACACTTACCATATCTATAAATTTGTTTTGTGACAGAATAGCAGAAAAGTTTTTTATTCAATAAATATTTAAAACAAAAGTATTGAAAAATGTTAACTGATTTTAATTTTTTTAAAAAATATTGTAAAATATCTTATCAAACATGTGGAAGAATACTTCACATATAATGGAATTAAAACTTTAGCAGATTTTACTTCAGACATGTTGCTTATATAAATAAATAAAGTAAATAAGAGCACAGTAATAACTGATTATTTATCAGATTAAAAACACAAATAAATGTGTATAGACAGGCAGTGTGTACACTTATTTATTTGTGTGTTTTTAATTTTACACTGGTGATGCATTACATATATATTGGCAAAGTTATTAAACTGCAGTAGTATCAAAAATACTGATCAATTTATTGAAAATTTTAAAAATCTTACTTTGAACCTGATGAAAAGCTATAAAGGTACAAAAGAAATATTTTCTAGCTAAAGTTTAGGCTAGATACCTATATATGTTTCTTTATTTATTTTTTGATATATTGGATTTACTAAAATGAGATTATAGTAAGTTTTAAATCACTATAATCTCATTTGAGTAGTGTTACAGTTTTTTCCACTCTTCAGATGCAGAAGAAGATAAAATCAAACAAAAGCTTAGAAAAAGCAATGTCTTTCTATCCAGTCATATCCAGTAATTCAATTTATTTATCACTTGTATGATATCGTGAGTTTGTCAGTTTTTGTTATGCTTATTTAACAGGCTTAATGTTATTTTTTTTCTTGTATAAAATTAATTTTTGTATTTTTAATCAATTATTTTAAATAGCCCAAGCTAAATAATAAATCCACAAACCAACTTTTAATTAAAGCCAAATGATCTTTTGTATTACTGGACTATAATAAGTCTATTATTATAATTAGATATAAAGCAATTTGACTAGAGTTAGGTGGTTAAGCTGATGATTTTAATAATTACAATAAATTTTAATATTTAATAAAAATAATTAATTTAATTAGTCTTATTATAGTTTGGTAATATAACAGATCATTTAGCCCAAGCGAAAATAATTAAGTCAACATTATTGCTCTGTTCCTAAATCTGTTTTAATCTTCTGTTTGAATCAGTTATAACTTGTAGACATCCAGTATATTAGAAGTGCAAGTTTTAACTATTTTGCAATGTAATGTAATTATTATTATGTATTATTAAGCAGCAGAATCTGCTTATTGTAATCTCTTCAAAACTTGCAAAGTGCAAAAGTGACTATAGCAAGCACTAGAGTATAATTAGTGGAGATTCTGGTTTCATTGATTCTGATAATAAAATTTATTATTTGATGCTGTATTTTATTTATAATTAATTAATTGTAATTCATCCAGTTTATAATTAAAGTAATAAATTGACTAACATTTGCATTGGGTTCTTCCCAAGGACCTAGGACATCATAATGTAATGGTATAGAATGTTTGCAGATCCCAGCAGTACTGATTTTTGAAGTTGACAGATGTTAATTTTGTCAGTGTTGATATTCTTCAAGTGCTGCTCCAGGTTTTTTGGAATAGCACCCAGTGCACCAATAATCACTGGTACTATTGCTGCTGGTTTATGCCACAATCTTTGGAGTTTAATCTTCAAGTCCATGTATCTTGTAATTTTTTTTTGTTCTTTATTATTAACCCTGCTGTCACCAGGAATTGGTGATAGCAAGGTTAATGATAAAGAACACTAGGATTTTATCAGTTTGCAATCTCTGAAGTCCTATAAAATTTTTACCTGCTCA
Source organism: Centruroides vittatus (assembly GCF_030686945.1). Taxonomy (NCBI): domain Eukaryota; kingdom Metazoa; phylum Arthropoda; class Arachnida; order Scorpiones; family Buthidae; genus Centruroides; species Centruroides vittatus. The sequence continues at coordinate 970,682 of NW_027122666.1, read as the reverse complement.
TTTTCAGTGACTTTTGTTATGTTATGATCCTATCAGTTGTTCAAGGTGAATAAACCATAGTTTTTGCAAATGTTCCAGTGAATCATCTTGGCAATGCTGTTGTGACTTAATTTGTAATCAGTCTGTGCAATTTTTTTGCATGAGCTGAGAATAAGGTCTATGGTCTATAGTTTCATTCGATTCATTGCACAGTCTGCATTGAGCATCTGATGAATTTTCAACTTTAGCTTTGTTCTAATTGCTTGTTCTTGTGGCTTTCAGTTTCTTTCTTTAATGTCCCTGTTGTCAACTGCTGCCAAGTTTTGGTTTTGTCCACTTTTTCATCTATCTTTTCCAGAAATTGGTCTTGCAATGCCTATTTTTTCCAACCTTCTGCTATTTCCTTCAATGTTTTTTGGCAATACTCTTTTTTCGTGCTTTGAACCTTCAGCAGGTTATGATTCTTTACTTTCATTAGTGTTCACTCTTGGCTATTGCTGGAAGAAGAAAAACATGCCCTAGCTAATTACATTAGCTAGGCATGTTTTTCTTCTTCTACTGTGTGATGCACCTGCAATAGATCTCTGTCCCCAGCTTTGCAGGGCAGGTACAGTACAACTTGTCAGTGTTGCTGTATGGATGTAGGACTTAGTGAATTGTCATCAATTTTCTTATTTTCTGATCTATAGCATCTAAATCAGTCTGTATATAGTTCACAATGCCAGCAGTGTATCTAACAACTGGAATAGCCCAGGAATTGATGGCCTTTATTATATTGTCTCCATTTAGCTTTGTCTTCAGGATTTTTCTGACCCTTTGGATGTATTCTTTGCTAACAGTTGTTTTTACTTGACTGTTTGATGTTATCTAACTCGAATATGCCAGGGAATTTGTAGGCCTCTTGTTGGTTATTTTTAATAACCTGGTCATTTGGAATTTCTATTCCATTATTTTTTGTTTTTTTTTTTTTTTTTTTTTTTGGTCATAGTCACAATGACACATTTTTCCAATCCAAATTCCATTGAGATGTTGTCTGAACTGAAAATATGCACTGTGTTGGTCAATGAGTGAATTTCACTTTCTAATTTTTCATACAGTTTCAGGTCATTCATATATAGCAAATAAGAAATTTTTTGAGCATTCCTAGCTATTTGTTATCCCAAATTTGTTTCCTTCAGGATCAATGACAATGGGACCATCGCTATGACAAAACAGGAGCGATGACAATGAGTCACATCCCTGACACCCCTCTTGATGTTGACCATTCCATATTTTTCATTACCAAAAAGAAGTTCTGTCTTCCACTTTTCCATTACTTTTTCCATAAATTTTATGTAATCTTATGAAGATCTTGCATATGAACCCTGGTGGTTCATACATTTTACGATGCACCTATGCAGTAATAAGTCAAACGCTTTTTTATAGTCAATCTACATTATGTGCAGATTTTTTTTCAGTCTTCTACTGTTTTCCAGAATCATGTTGTCAATCAAGAGTTGGTCTTTTGTACTCCTGCTTTTTTTTGGTTCCCTTTTTGTTCTGTTAGTAAGATGTTCAGTTCCAAAAAAAACTATGATGTTATCAGCTATGATCCAGTAAGCAATTTGAACATGGTAATCATGTTGGTAAGCATGTTATTGGCCTGTAATTTGATGGTATTGAACTTTTTTCGGAAGAGGTAGGTAGGTTCTGCTAGTTGTTAACCATTCCTCAATTTCACAATTTTGCAGTGAATGATTGAAATGATCAGCCACGACTGGATGTAAACTGGTCAATCAAAACCCATGCATTTGATCCTTTCCCGGAGACATCCAGTTTTTGATTCTTTTACTCTATTTTTTACCATATTTGTTGTTATTGACTGATTATCCATATGATATTCACTTGTCTCCTCTTCAAATGTTTTTATCCAGCTTGCATTATGTTTATATTCTTTTTCATTTTCCCATAAATTTCTCCAAAACTGTGTAGTTTCATCTTTATTTCGTTTGGTGATATTGATTTTTCTATCCCAGTTAAATGTTTTGGAAGCAGATTGGACAGTTGGTTTTGCTTATATTGACTGTTCCTGGCTTCATACCTTTCAATTTTTCTGGCTGTTATTATTATTATTATTATTATGTTTGAAGTTTCTCATAATAAATAGTATGAAATGATTTTCCAATTATTTATTGTGATATTGTCACAATGCCAGGCTACAATTTTTCATTGCAATGCACTTAAGATTAGTAGTGTCTTTCCCCTGTACATCATACTTTTCCTGTTAATAATTAACTCATGCCAGTCATGTATCTAACTCTGTTCAGGAGAAAATTTTTGAATTGAAATAACAGAAATAACATGACTTTTGGCTCAAAGCAGACATTCATATATAGTTAACTGGGACCTCCTGCTCCTAAATTTTCAATATCTGGTCTTAACTTTTATCTATCTAACACTGTTCTCAAGATTAAGGAAGGACAGACAGACGACAGTGGGAATTTGTAGGTCTACAATTTTTTCAGATTGCAGCCCAACAATAAAACAAATGTTCTTTGTTCTATTATAATAGGAGATGATCATATGAACAATACCTCTCCTCTGTAAAGGGAAATAAAGGTGAACAAATTGAGTACTAACTATAAAATTTGATTCAACTAATTTACATTTAAGAATAAAGTTGTTACTTTAGGTGTGAAATGTCCTTAAACTTTTTTATTTTTGTTTCATGTCTTTGGAAGCATTAATGGGCTTAGCAACTTTGCATGTTAAAAATAATTACCATTATTAATATTCTTCTATATTAGCAATGAATCTTTTTATTCGTTTTATTGAAAATTTTAAAATTATGTTTTAGGAAGCCCAGTAGCTGCTGTATGTGTGGATCCTTCAGGTCGACTTCTAGTTTCTGGCCATGAGGATGCTGCGTGTCTATTATATGATATTAGGGGTGGTCGAGTGATCCAGTGCTTCAGGCCCCATACTTCTGACGTACGATCTATAAGATTCTCACCCAAAGCCTATTACCTCCTTACTGCATCGTATGATCATAAGATTGTATTAACTGATTTGCAAGGTAACTTTGCTACTTGTATCTCTCACATTCTACAAGTTAACATATACAAATGATAAAATATATGTTAAATCACAAGTGAAAGCAATTTTTTACTGTTTTTTTAGGCGATTTAACTCAACCATTACCAAGCATTGTCGTAGCGGATCATACAGATAAAGTTATCCAAGCCCGATGGCATCCTCAAGAATTTTCTTTTCTCTCCACTAGTGCAGACAAAACTGCTGTCTTATGGGCACTTCCTAATTAAAGATATTTTCATTTTTTACATTTATATATTTATCTTTTCATTGTTTACAAATTTTATTTTTTTTACCTATTTAAAAGTTCAGAGTCATATATTATAAAAAAGGAAAAAAAGAATTAAATTGATCAAACAGCATATTCAGTATATTCTGCAATATATTTTTAATGCAATAATTTTCTGTATAATTAAATGGAAAGTTCTGAATGGTCACAAAATGTTTTATTTATCAAGATGCTTGATCTGATTTTTTTTTGTATATGAGTCATAATGTTAAAAATATAGCAGTGTTTTTAGTGTGTTTATAATATTGAAATTATTTTTCCTATTTTAATTACTTCTATAAAAAGTATTAAAAAAAGAACTTTTATTGTTATATGTAATTAATATAAAGAAATCTAAAGTATAATAAGCTTAAATTTCCAGACATGTATAATTTGGTTTTGTTGTGTAATACATTTCTCAGTGTATAGTTTAGAAAAACAGTCATTTTAATTAATTTATTATATTGTGTCGTAGCATAATTGCCATTTTGTTCAATGAATTTGTGCCATAAAATTCTATTTTTTCTTGTTTTGTTCTGTTTTTTATCATTGGTATACATTTAAAATATATAAATATATATTTTAAGTGTTATTTATATAATAAATTTTTGAAACTTTGTGGTTGGAAATAGTTATAGACAAAGTGATAATGTATATAGAATAGAATACAGAGAAGGTTCTGCATGATAATAGATTTTTTTCTTACAAACACAGTATATAGTACAGCATCACCATAGTTCGTTAATAGAAAAGCATAAATATACATTTTTATGAATAAAATGTTAAATATAAAAAAACCAATTTGCAATTCAAATAGAATTTTTTCTTAAAAAAATAAAGTTCAAATTTCTTCCAGAAACAAATGGTGCAAACAGTACAGAAAAATTGCAAACAGTTTCATTTTTTCTGTATTAATAAATATAATAAATGCATTTTCAAACATAATTTTTGATACTTAAAATATTTATTATATTTTATATAATGTACACATTTCATCAAGCTGTGGCTCTTACAAATTGTATATACTGTATTTGTCAGGAAAAAATTTCACGTAACAGTGACTAAAAGAAAACAAATGTATATTTCTCTTTTGCATTGATTTCAAAAGAAAAATTATATATATATAACTTATATATTAAAAACCAACATAAGATTTATATAATGCTGACAACCGAGGGAGCAGTTAACAATTTGCTTGTGAACTACAGCATTTTTTTTAAAAATCTGTAGCATTTATTACGTGCATGTTTTATTACTGTACATTAATGTGCATTTATTTGCAGCTTAAATCTTGTAATAAATTGTAAAGTAATAAATTTGTTAATAGAATTCCTATATAAGAATTCTTCCTAGTTTTTATTATTTAATATTTTATTAAGAAAAATACATATATATATTTATTGAATATATATATATTTTTTTTGTTAATATTTTGAATGCATTGTAAAATAATTATTTGAAATATCTTTGTTTTTCTACTAACAAATATTGAATAAAATGTTATTTAAGAGTAATCTTATTAAGACATAATAAGTATGTTCTAATTAATTTATGATAAAAGTTACTCTTCATTCAATAGCTCTTCTGTTTCATTATTTTAGAGCTGATTAGTTTACATTCTTTCTAGTGTATAACAAACTACACAAGCAAATATTCTCCTTTTCTAAATTCCATTATCTTGCTCTTGTATCTCATGTTTGCCCATTAAGCATTTTTTGTTTGTTTTTTTCTTTTTATTATAATGTAGAAAATGAAATTCTTAAGTTAAATTCTTTTATCTATTTAATTTAGAAAAATTTAAGTAAGATTTAATTTTCTCTTCAGTATTTTAATAAAACTAATGATAAACTTATTTTATGATAAAATAATTTTTATTTATTGAATAATTCATATTTTTTATTACCTATTCAATTTTTTTTCATTAAATTTGCAGTTCATCAAAGTGAATTGATAATATTATTATGATTAATAAAAATGACTATTCTACTTTACAAAAGTAAATTTGATTTAAAAGAAAAAAGTAACATGATTTAACTTTAAATTAAAACTAAAATGAAATTAAAATTTGAATTATTCTGAAAGTTTTATCAAAGGAATGTATATTTCTTGATATTTTTATTTTATATTTTCTGTTTGTGATTTTTAAATTTAAAAAATTGACTGAAAATATAAATTTTCTGTGTATATAAAATAGAATATCTGTCTTCTCAGTCTGCTATACACCTAAATCTGTGCCCTATACACTTCTAAATCCTTTTATCAATCTGGACAAAATATTTTAGGCCCACTAGCAACGTTCCCTCTATTTTTTTTTTTTTTTTTTTGTAGCTGAGCAGAATATGTACTGTACTCTGAACAAAAAAATTTTTGATGAGCAGATACATAGACAATCTTATTTTTTTCCTTTAAAAATTAAAATAATTATAAAGTAATAATTAAAATTCATTTTAAAACATACTTCCGTACAAAATAGTATCTTTTGTCAATGATTTAATGTATTTAAATGAAATATACGTAGTAATAATCGTGTTGCAGACAGTGAGAAATCAGTAAACAATAATTCAAATCAGTGTGCATGCTCGCCTTTTCGGCACATAAATTCTTGTGCGTGGCAATAATTTGAGCAGTGTGCAGCTTAGAGGGAACCTTGCCCACCAGTGGCCAAGTGGTTCCATTCCCTAAACACTTGGAAGCGTGAACACAATTGTGGGTTTGCGCCTTGCCAGGATGGCTGGTCATGTGGAGTTTTCCAGGTTTTCTCCATGTCTGTAATGCTTGAATAGGACCCTTAAAAAGACCTTTCCCTAGGCAGATCACCCAAGTGTTGCATTGCTGTAACTTAACAAAACAAACAAACCAAATGTTTTAGAGTTAGTCTCATGGACCCTGTAGAAAATATAGATTACCACAAAACCTGGACATCCCACTACTAACTTCTAAACTTTTTGATCTATCTGGACAAATGTTTTTGTTACACTCTAGGATTTTACATGGTAGCCTATATTTTATATAGGCTACCATGAACTCTGGACACCCCTTTATTTCATGGTAGCCTATCAAGGGGTGTCCCCTTTGTAAGAATTTAAGTTTGATGCATTATTATAAATTTATAAGTAAGCATTGCATATTAATTAATGAAGGTGCTACACAGTCTTTAAATCACATAGTGGTGATTTTAAAAAGTATAGGGTCTTCTGGATTTGTTAGCTGTACTGAAATAGTACTATCAATTTGCCTAAAATTAGCCTAAAATAACCTAGATTTTAATACTTGTCATTATTACTTTTTATCAGGCAATACAAACATAGCTGCTAGTTTTATATAAAATAAATTCAAGGCATATAATGGATCATCTGGTTCTTTTATGCCTTTTTCCTGCACTACAGTAATAATTTTTAAATTTATTTGAATATTAAATTTTTTATATTTCATATAAACTAAAAATCAATAATATTAGCATCGAGAAACTAGACTTAAAATATTGTCCTAGGTCAACATGGATAAATTAGTTTAGCAGTGCAACCATTCTGGACATAGTGAGGGGATCATCTGGAAGTCATGAAAGGATGGAGAGGACGTTGAGATGAAATAAATGAAAAGGAGAGCTGTAGGTGTAGATTATTGAGAGAAGATGCATACAGTTCAGGTTTTTTAGATAAGGAATTGCGACAACAAAATCTACTGGTGGCCTTACTATTAGCCCATGAATTTGTGTCACAAGTTTACATGTTGTTTTTTAATACTAATGTATAAAATTAATGTCAGAAACACCTTAAATCCAGTAAAAACAGTATATTAATTAACAGAATGAATGTTTTCAACCACGTGCAATGGTCATCTTTGGGTTCTAGAGTAGAATTAATGAATAGAATAGGAAGCACATTTGAAATTAAAGGCATTTAAAACTTACAGATTTACATAATGAGTTATGAGGAGCATAAATATATTAAAGAAACATAGAAAATAGGAATAAATATTAAATACAAAATAATTAAATATATAAATTTTAAACTTAGATTTAAAAATTATTATATATGCTTCCTTATGTGATACAGAAAGTATACACAGACTTGTATTACAAAAAATGGAAATTATTTTATAAACTTTAAAATTAAATTATAAAATATACCAACAAAATTTTGAGGTGAAACGATTAAATTGTCTTTTCTAATTAATTTACACTTGTACTATACAACTGATAGACTTCAGGGAATATCTAGATTGATGATCAAGTTGCTTGCTAGAGAAAGAGACAGTATCTAGCTTAATGATTATACTATCGTGACAGATGCAGTCAGCAATTTAATTACACTGAATGCTTTTAAATATCAAATAAATTATGTAGTAATTACTACTTTCCATTTTCTGCTAATGCCGCTGTTTTAAAATTAGCTTAGAGCTAAATAAATATTAGCACAAAAATAATTAAAAAGGTATAAAAAAAAATAATTTATAAACTTATTCAAGATATTACTAAGTTTTTTGCAAGAAGGAATGTCGTTAATACATTTTTTCCTTGCAAACTAGCTCCTGATAGCGATATCATTCTTATCTGTTTGCTAACTTCTCTGCAATTTCTGCCTCGAAATTACATGGTGAGCAACTCAAGATATTTAAAATGGAAAAAAATTGCATCTTTTTTAACGTTTCTTTCGTGTTTTCGTGTTAAGAAACTAAAACTGTATGCTCGCATTATCGAGCATACAGTTTTACATTACAGATAGCGAGTCTAGCGCATGACTCGCTATCTAAACGAGGAAAAAAAAGGTATAAGACCGTAACAGATTGTAAAATTTCCCTGTTAAAAACTTCACTTCTTTGTGACAATTTGAAAAATGGTATAATTTTAAATAAATAGAGAGGAAGAACAATTGGTTAACGTTCTCTGTGTGGAGTGAATCACTAGCAGAAAGAACACTGCTGCCTTTGATTGATTGAACAGTAACTGTAATCTACGATATTGCGGTTAGCCTGTAACACAACAGTTTGAGTTATTCAAGAAGAAACCATCCATCCATTTTTTTAACACCGAAAAAAATAATAATCTTGTGACCTCCTCATAAATTACATCAAGTCTTTGACATGAATAATGTTAACATCTTCACGGTTGTCCGTCAAAGACGAGTGGCTGTTTACTCACCTTTTTTACGATATTTTTTCTGTTTCTGTAAAGGGAATTTGTAAAAAAAATGCGACTTTATTTCTGGTAAACGGTGCTGTCATTGAGGTTCGAGTGATGAATGCGTGACATTAATTTCTGATTATTACTGCCACTGGATGTTATTGAATGAGGAACAAGATGTTGAACGATCCGAATCATATTAAATTGGAGAGGTTAAATGCTGGAAGTAATATGTAAGCGTCAATCGCAGTCGTGTGAAATATTTTAATAAAAAAAAAAAAATGAAGCAAATCGATTTGCTGAACGGTTATTAAACGTATTAATGTTGAATTTATATAATTAAATATGTCAACATTTATACATTCGCGTGTATGAAATTACAAATATTGATTTTCTCTACGCACGTTTTTTCTCTTCGTAAATTCTCTTACTTTACTAGCTGTTATGTATAACAGGAAAAATGGCGATCGGTCAAAAAATGACCCCAAGATTTTTACGTTTTTGGACTCGAGAGATCTTGAAATGGTCGAGAAAAAAGTTGGGAGAGTTTTTCTGTATGGGAGCACGATTTTTTTACACTTCTCTTTTAAGCTTAATAACTCCTGTGCCTTTTATGTCGAAAATTTCTGAAAATGTGTGCAGGGAAGGTTGTGTATTAGGGGGGAATGTTTTCTAGAATAATTTCAGAAAAATCGGACTCTATTGGTTCGGGAGATATGGCCCACCCCCGTAATATCTCCCGTAACCAATCTGAAAGACTGTAAAAGGTAATGGTAGCAGGATTATGTAAGGATGAAAACAAATAAATAATGCCGGGGAAAAGTCCTAGCAACAAAATGTTTCCAGCTTTTTAAAAATGTCTTGCGAATATTTTATATTGTTTTCTAAAGCTTAACACATTATTTTATTGGATAGAATTAACATATTTATGTGATTTATGCTACATGTAATCTCATTGTGCATGCAAGTGGATAGCGAATCGCTTCGATCTAAATCGAATAAGTGGTAAGAAATTTGTATCAATAACAACGTTACATTAAATAGTAATCGAATAATATCACGAAACTAATGATATAATCTACCGTTGATACAATTTTCCTATCGCTTGTTAAAATCTCTAGCGAATCTAACAAGCAATTTGTGTTCAGTAGGAATATGTTAACGCGATATCGCTCAACCGACACGATATATACATTTGTACGTAGCTTAAATATGGTAACATGTTACTGTCTAGCATCTTTAATCACATTGAAGAATGCTACATTACGTCAATTAATGTGGCATTTCATTGCAGAAATTCGAATTAGCGAAACGATGAAGCGTGTAAAACGCAATTAATGATTTGGATGGGATAAGACAACGCAACACATGAGCGATCTGCCGTGGGGATGGGAAACTTCCCTCTAGTTAGGTATTAGACACGTAAAGTATGACAAGAGAGAAAGACTTTCTATGGTAAACGGGCCTCTATTTAGGCGTTAGGCACGTGAATAAAACCGGAAAAATCACGCGGCCACTCCGTTGGTGAGACTCGTAACCAGTGTTAAGTGATCTTATCCACTTGGTCTCTGGTGGGCCGTAAAATTCAACTACCTTTTATTCTGTGACTGTAATAGAAAGAGGAAAGCATGCGTAAATATAGATTGAAACACGTTTTTAATGACACTTTCTCCGACATACAAAGTCATACTATTTTAAAAATTAACACTTCAATATATCAATAATAACATGAAGAAAAAAATAAAGAAGAAAAAATCGTCCACAAAAAGACGTAGCATAAATCGATATTAAAAATTGTGCACTTCACAAAAAACAGTTTCTCAAAAGTTCACTTTTTCGTTTGTATTTTTCTTTCTTTTCTTTTATATAAAGGAAGGAATATACACGTCAAGGCAATATGCCTCCAATTACAGTCGTGGATGGTATAAGGAAGCTATTCAAACATTTAATTAATACAGTTAAAGATGTGACGATATCGACCAATAATTTAATGATATGCAGTTGATGAATTCTTTTTTTTTTGGAAAAAGATTTACGTAGCTGTTAGCAGCTGACGGAAGCCAGTTTTTTAATTATTTTGAATCATTTGTTATTAATAATTATATAAAGTTGAGCCGCTTTGTTTAGTATCTTCGATTTTATATGCTCCAATCTGCAGCTTGTTCATTTAATATGGCTAACCGTCATCCACCTCAGCTGCGTCGAACCGTCTTAATGATTACAATACCTAAAACATAATTTTACACAACGTCAACTTTTTGGGGGATTTTACACCATTGAAACAGTTCCGCACAACACTAACAAGCAATAGAAACATCAAAACTGTTGTTGTTTTTTTTTTTTTTTGCCAGGAAAAAGGTTGTTAATGTAGTGAATTAACAAATGGTTTTGTTTACTCTTCGCCATCTTTGCTGGGCTTCTCGTCTTCGGTCGTTTTATCAGCCTCTTTGATCTCTTCGGGTTGTTCTTTATCCACTTTGTCTTCTGCTTCTTTCTTGGTTTCTTCTTCGGCTGGTTTCTCTTCCTTCTCCTCTTCCTTTGGTGCCTCTTCTATTTTCTTAGGTAAATGGGTGTTTAGTTCTAAAGTCTTGCACATTTCATCCCAGTCAGGCCAGTACCGTTCTTTCATACAGTGCACGAACTTCAATAAGTTCGAGCAATCTGTCTCCATGTATTCTTTGATGCCACCAAAGGGGACGTAAATAAATTGGCACAAATGAGCAAAGGCCACGCAATCCAGCTGTAAAAAAGTAAGAATAATAACGATAGGAAATCTTTATTATGTGAAGTATAATAGTAATCTTTACAGTTCACTATACAATAATCAAACAAGAGTTTATGACTGAGCACATCATTGTTACAGCGTGAGAGCCTGATATACAGTGGAATCAAACAATGAGAGGTTAAGAAAGCTCGAACTGTACCATTATGACAACTAGTGGCGCGTTATCCTATGGGCGTAAAGGGCAATTGTCTGGGGTTCCCTTCAACGGGGCCCCAAAACGTTCTCCAGAAGAAAGATGTCTGAAGACAACAGTGTAGCCTACATGAGCCTCCTAATTCCAATTCGCCTTGGCCCCTTGAGACTATAACGCGCCACTGATGAAAACAAAATATAAAAATTTGAATTCAGATCCCTTAGTGGATAAGAGGTTATTTAATTGCAAAGGGTGCACTAAACTTATAAACACAACTACTTTAATGCTTTCAGGTGGTCGGCCGGATGGCCGAGCGGTAAAGGTGGCAGCCTACCGCTCTGGGGGACCCGGGATCGAATCCGAACGGGTCGAATAATCCCCAGGAATTTTTCGGGGGGTGGTCCGTTCGGATATGTCGGGCCCCGTCCCTCACCATCCAGTCGCCCCATTGTGGGCCTGGCCGAACCCATAATGGGCCTACTAAAAGAGGCCCTCTTAGTGCCCACAGGGCGGAAAGAGTTAAAAAAAAAAAAAAAAAAAAAAAAAATGCTTTCAGGTGTCAAGAATCTCAAGATTTATAATTGTAAGATAAAATATGAAATATTAGATGATTTTAAGGTTCTTGGATGGTAGATTTTTAGTTCTTGGATCTCTAAAGATAAGTCCAATGACGCGTAATAGCTTCAAGAAGCCCAAGCAAATTTGAATCGGGGCCCTTGTACAGTGTTGACTTCAGATATATTTTTTTTTTTTGAAAGAGTTTTTAAGAGAAATATCTTCTTGATTCGGAGCCCCTGTTGACGAGGGCCCCAGGCATTGTCTCTTTTGCCCATAGGATAAAAGCGCCACTGGATAACTCTGAGACTGGTTAGCGTTAGGACAATTGTATTTTTGTAAGAAGCTTCTATTAAAGTATTGTGTAATTAACTATAAAGAAAAATTGTCAATACAAAGAATATTTCATCATAAAATAAAAAGAAATAGTTACCAAATGGGGTTCGTCGCCGAAAAAATATGTTTTATCATCCAGTAGTTCACTCAGTGCTTTCAAATCAGATTTTCCAAATTCATAAATCTCTTCAGGGGTATGACGGCCCAAACCGTGTCCAACAGTTCGTTTAATGTTCTGTAAATGATAATAAATTTTCAACTTGTCTCTCTAAACTAACCACAAAATTGCAATTTTGTAAAATATACTTACGCTTTTAAAACCGAGTTTGAAGAAAAATTGTAAAAGACCTTTAGGAAGCTTTGAGTTGAGAGTTCGTTTGATATCCAATTGAGCAGCCTTTAGGAAGTCACCTGGATGACTATATCTCCACCAACGCATCACCCTATTAATTATAATAATAAAATTTATTAATAGTACATTAAAATTTATATATTTTGCCGTATTGAATCCCCATTTTTATGTAAACAAGTAAACAAACTACCAGAGATGCCAACTTAGGGGTTTCCTCCTAAATTTGGGGAATCAGAAGGATGGAGGAAAATGTAATATTGCCCATATTCGTTAGCGGAATTTCGAATAGGAACTTCTAAAAGTCACATGACTCAAGACTATTTGCGCGAAATCGGGAGCACGTCTTTTTATCACGTAACACTTTTGATCAACTGTGCCCACACTTCCTGCACCCTAAATTGAAAATTAGTATTTTTCTGGATTGCCAAAAGACTAATTTTTTATATGGAGCAAAGCTATTTAGGGAGAATTTCAGGTCTGTTTATGGGATTTTCACGACGGAGGTTGTTAACACTGCAAACTACATAACTGCAGCTTAATAACGGTCACCTCCAAATAACAGCCATTTTTTATGTTCTCGTCAATGACCGTTGTTCACAGGTTTAACTGTACCACAAAAAATGGCTACAAAATCGATATTTTTCAATCTCCGAAAGTAGGATAGTGGCTAATTAATTCACGAAATATGCTGAATATGTCATTAATTCTGGCTTATCGGCTTAAATTTAATTACCTTTACTTGTTTAACTTCCTCCGGGACATTTTATTAACAGTTTATCGGGCTGAAGTGACGACAGTTATTCTTCTGCAAGCGTAAAAAAAAAATGTAATAAACTTGTAAACGAGAGTAATTTCACCCTCGATTATGAGTTATATATGCCATAATATGTATATATATTCACACTTCTATTCAAATCAGAGATCTGACTGAAGGTATCAGGACATAATTTAGTTTCTGGCTTACATAAAATGATCTGTTGCTAAATAATAGCAGAAATATGATAAAATTTCTGTTGGAAATGCTATAAATGGCTTTAAGAGTGCGCTTTCTCTCTTTAAATATGAATTTATATCATTATAAATGCCAGAAATACTCACTCATAATGCTATTAATTGTACTCATTAATGAGTTCCTCTGTTTGTTTGTCTACGTGAATAACAGTAAACATCATAAAATTCTATTAAATATTTTAATCAGCGAATCAAGCGTAAAATGATCATTTAAATTTTAATTTAATTGAGATATTGCGGCTTGAAAGTATTTAAATCATATAAATGTATCGATTAAATAATTTTAAAAGTATTTGACCAATTACAAAGAATGTATTTAAATTTTCGAATTTTATGAATGCTGATTGGTTAATATATAGTATTCGTTGGCCAATAAAACTGAAAGTTTAAATTTTTGAATTGTAGATGTTGATTGGTGTTTTGTTTATTAATTCGTATTATTGGTGACATTTAGCGTATATTCAAATATTTTAATTAAAAATTTTTATTTTTAATTTAATTTAATTATTTTTAAGTAATTATTATAAATGACTTGTACAGCACTGTACATTACACGGAATTTAAATTAATTTCTAAATATTTTTGAGTTAATTAAACATTTAATCTTTAAGATATAAACAACTTTACTATTATTTAAAATGTAAAACAAATGCCAATTTATAATTATAGTTTTATTTATTTTAAAATATTTTTTAAAAATAATAATTAATTTTATTTAAGATTTATGATTTTGAAACGAATTTTTAGAGGTAATAAAATTAAATATTCCTTTTTTTTTAAATTACAGTAGAGAGTCGAAAATCGGAATCAATTGGGGACTGGGGTTGTTCCGATTAGTCATTTGTTCCGATTACCCATTATGTACGAAAAATTACATTAACCTGTCCGATGTTCAAATTTTTCTCCGTTGCGTGTCGCTTCGTGTTGAATTTTCGTCGATTTTAAGCCTAACGAAAATTTTTATAATAATAATCGAGGCTATCGTATCGTTAAAAATTATTTCTGCATTTTGTACAAACAAAATAAATATATTGAAGAATATAAAAACATGAAAATTATACTTTAGAAGTAAATATAGTATCAAAAACGTTCGATTCAGCACGACACAGTCCGACTGAAAATCGTGCCAATTACCGGCGATTCCGATTACCAGTGTTCCGATTAACGACTCTCTACTCTATTAATATTAAATGGTTAGTTTAAAAATAGTATTTTAGCATTAGTAAGTATCTTAAAATAGGAATAATCTTTACGCTTTTGTTATGAAATTACAGTGTATAAAGGCAATGATACTGTTATTACCTCTCAAGTCATAACTTTGTCTATTACTTTCAACGCTTGTTCAGGAAGAGTTTAATATAGGAGAGTGTTTTTATTTTTTATTTTTTCCTCTTAAATTCCCTCCGATTCTTCTAAAAATTGTATTAAAATTGTTCAAAATATAGCAATTTAATACATAATATATAATTCTTCAAAAATTAAATTTTAAATTGTAATTCTATAATCTTATTGGTAAGTGAGTTAAAAGATGTTGACCAATCAGCATTAGTCAAATTTGAAATTTGAAAATTTTTCAGTTTTATTGGTGAATTAATTAAATAGTATAAACCACCAATCAGGGTTCATAAAGTTCAAAAATTTAAATATCTTCTCTCTAATTAGTTGATTCGTTTTAAACTATTTATAAATTTAAAAAACAATGATTTTTTGAAAATTCGATTAAAATTAATTTAAATATTAATAAATTTATTTATTTTTTCTTTTATGATGTTATTGGTAAATAAATAATTTAAGCAAATACACCAACAACTGCCGTAAATGATCGGGCTAAATTTTGGATAAATGATTATAGATTAGAAATAAATTTGGCACTAGAGTTAGGCGCCATCTCTTATTAAAATTAATAATTATAATATTTAATTCATTAATTTAGATTAAATTGGAAAAGAATCGGCCCGAAATGGGACCGAATCCGCAACTGCCGCTTACCGTGCGGATGGGTTGACAGTTACGCTACCCCGATCTTTGGTCCGACCTCCTCTTCCAGCATATATAAGACTATGATATAACCATCCACCGGATTATATCTTAGTCGGTAAGTGGGAATTGCAAATTTATTTCTAATCTATAATCATTTATCCAAAATTTAGCCCGATCATTTACGGTAGTTGTTGGTGTATTTGCTTATGATATCGGGTTTCGTTTAATGTATGTTTGTATAAAATAATTTAAATTTATCAATAAATTGAGTTAAAATGTGTATATATATATATATATATATATATATATATACATTTTATACATACCGTATATATTTCTCTCTTTGATTTGTTCATTTTTGAATTAATTTGAAAATCCAACAACCAATCGCCTTTGATAAATTTAAATATTTAAATATTTTTCTCTTAAAATGTATTGGCCAATGAATAAATTTCGAATTAGTTTATATAAGTTTACGAATTGATTTAAATTTCAAAAATACTTAAAATCGATTGGTTCTCGTTTAAATTTATATTAATTCAGCAACCAATCAGATTTAGCAAATTTAAATAAATAAATATTTTTCATAACTTTTACGGTCAATAAAAAAAAGCCAATAAAATTCGATTTAAATTTCAAATTTAATTAGTTTATGGTTAAATTTAATGGAATTTAAAATGAGTAACGGACTTTAAATATTAAATAATTTGATTTAAACTCGGCATGGCTTATAGAGAGGCCCGCCAAGGCCGTCAAGAGCACGTTTGAGGCCCGGGAGTAGAGGGGGAGCTCCCTTAGTAGGCCCCCTTTTTTGAACCAATAAAATAAGTAAAATGTTTCTTTATTAATAAAACAGTCTTATTTTCCGTAAAAATAGCATTAATTTTATAGAGGTGGTAACTAATAAAGGCCCTAGATTATCTATGGGCCAGGGAAGAATCTCCAGTTCCCTCCTCTCGAAAGCCTCCGAATTGGAGTGGCTTTTATTTTATGTTTGTAAAAATACATTAATTTTATAGGGGTGGTAACTAATAAGAGCCCTCTCGACGGTTTCCGAATTGGAGTGGCTTTCATTTTCCGTTAGTAAAAATAAAATAGGGATGGGTGGGAACTAATAAAGGCTCCCTTCGACGGCCCCCGAATTGGAGTGAAGCGGGCCAATTTACAGAGATTACTTTTTGTTACTGTTGTTACACGGGTAAGGTACAAGATACGGATGTAAAAAAAGCGAATAAAGTGAATAGAAAAATGGTCATAACTTATGAGATAAAGTATTTTTATTCACGGAGATAACTCCTACTTGCTAATATTCACTAATCTCTTATCGTAAACAAGACTTAATATACCTTATCTGGGGACAATGATAGCTTTTCAAGCTCTCTTATCGAGTGTAAACGGTCCCTCCGACTTATCAAACCCACCTTCAATGCAAAAGTGGTCCGAGTCGTTTCGATCGATGCAATTTTTCTTCGACTATCGTTTCTGAATATCGTTAACGTAATCCGTAGTAAACTTAACTAATCAGTATCAAAAAAATCGTCTATGATTATCATTAACTTGAACTTTAAAAAATAAATAAATAAAATATAAAACGATCAGACAAACAAACGTTCTTACCAGCTCGTATGATTGTTGAGCATGGAAATAAAGGCATGACTGATGTTTCTCTGATCAGCACTCAGGTCAGCATCCAAATCTTTATCAAAGTGTTTGCTCAGTTCTTTGATGATAATATCTGAATCTGCAATTTCGACTCCATTCAATTCGACGAAAGGAAGACGTCCCTTTTTCGATTTATATTTCATTTTATGGTCGATATTCTGTTAAAGAATCGATTATTTTCGATTAATTAATCCCGTAAAAAATCGCGAATGCAGAAATCTCGCAAGAAAAAAAGATGTAAAACAAAATCGATTCGAGATCGGATTAATTAGATTCATATTTTAAAAAAGAATATATCGATTATCACGAGCTGAATATTATCGTGGCTGTTAGTAGTTATGCAGCACTGCGATAAAACTGATGATAAATCAAACGCGTAACAATCCATTTAGGTTTTCCTACTTGTTAAATAATAACATTTAAACATCGTAAATTGAAAATATCTCATCTTTCTTAACGCCAAAGGGCATCAATTACATTTTATCAGCTCGTAAACTATGCCAGATACCATCTAGGATATTGAGAAGCATAGAAAAGTAGTAGCCTAGTCAATACAGGATGGGTTCTCACCTCGTACTTAATCCCAGCCATTCTCAACCATGTCTCCACCTTAAAACAAAACGGCGACGCAGAAGGCAAAGTTGGACAACGGGTGAACTGATAAAGATACACGACATCTTTCTCATAATCCGGTTTATGAACGTTTGTTGCTGGTCTGTCTGTCGTTGCGGGAGCATTGGAAGGATTGGATGTCATGATGGCTAACTGGCTAGGGGACAAACCAAGATGGCGCTATGCAAGACTGGAGAAGGTCGATCGATCGCTTTCCTCGTCCAAGCTACAGCTTGCAATATACCAAGGAGAATCGAAATCCTGATGGGTGATGTAAAGATGATGCATCCCTGTAGTGTATATTACAATCGTAATTACTCTTTCTTCCACCGAATAAGCCACGATTTTACTATTTTAACACTCGAAAATGGAATAGAAAGAGTAAATTTACCTTTTAAAATAAATAATTAAATATTTAGAGTCGAAATTAATTTTTAAACTATTTGTTTCAATAACAAAAAAAGTAAACAAACGTCTCTATTTAAATTATTCTATTTGATTAATATAAAAAAGATTATAATTAAATATTATTATTTATTATATTTTCTCTTAAAATATTTCTAATCTATTCGATGTAAAATTGAATTTTTAAAACTGTTTTAATTAATTTAATTATAAATTTACGATAAATATATTTTTAAATAATTGGAAAATTTTAATTTGCAATTTTACATTATATGTAAACAACTTGGAGGAATAATTTAACATTTGTTTATCGTAATATAAATTAATGTAAAAATTAATTTATATTATATAACTTATATTATCATTTTCGGACGTAAAAATTAAAGATATAAAACGAAATTTTATGTCTATAGCCAAAGGGGGTTATAAAAAAAATCATATTTGGAAGATGATGTAAGAATCTTCGTGTTAAACTTGCGTAATATATCAATTTTCATAAAGTTTCTACAAAAAAAAATTGCTTACATCGTATCTAAAAGGAATTAATACACCTTCCTGAATTTTTATAAAATAAAATTAAAATATTTTTAGGAAACGAAGGGGAGAAAATTGCTATTTTATAACAGTATAAAAATCTGTAAAGCGGTCTTCTCCTAAAGCTTACTTATCATGCAGTGAAGCCCACCTTTCAGAAAAAATCGATGTTTTTCGCTGTTTCTGATAGAAAAGACGAGTTTATATTTTACATTATTAAAAAATAAAAATATGTTTTGATGTTATTATATTAATAAATTCATAAAAAAATTGAACTGATTAACATATTTTATTTATTAACAACAATTTTTAACAACACGTAACATATAAAGGCAATACATTATCACTCAGAAACGTTCTTTGGTTATTTTATTTATATGTTGTTTTATATTTTTCAAATAAACATCTCAGATATTTATTTATTTATTTATTTTTAGTTAATAAATATCTCTTTTTGGTTGCACTGATCTTCGGGTGGTGGAAGAGGATACAGAATTTCTGTTAAAGGAACTCCATTCCAATATCCCTAAAAAGGATAAATGATTAGTTTAATTTGCTTTTAAATAAAAAATATATAATAAAGAAAGATTAAACTTACAGGAAATCTATCTCCAGAGGATTGATTGCATTGCATAGATAAAGGTGAATTGTTATAGAGATGATACAAAAAGTTGGAATTGCTTTTGGTCCAATGGATAGATTGATAATTTTCGCTCACATCATTGTCAGGAGACGTAGCTTCGTTATTATACCTAAGGGAAACCAATCTCACAATGAAAAAGCTGAAGTTTTCTTAGAATGTTTGTGTTGAGTACACATCTACACATCCACCAACTTTATTTAAGAGAATAGAAAAATTCTCTCGATATCCTATAGAAAAATGAATGTTATAATATTTAAAAAAATACTTACTCGTTCATATAACGGAAATAACTGTTCAGTACATCAGTATCTATTGAACTTTTGCATACTTCTAAGTTCGATTTTGGAAAATAATGCATATAAGTCACGCACATTTCATCGCTTATAGCGAATCCACCCTAGACATAAATTTATATATTAAATTCTTTAAGCTTGTATATAATTTAATATCTTATTTTTAAAAATGAAAATACATACCAGAGTAATATTATCTCTATCTAATGTTTCGTAAACACATGAATTTATTAATGCATCTCCCTGAAAAAGTTGAATAATTATTTATTTATGACATTGATGCAGTTAAATCGGCTGTAAGCACTAATTTATCATTGATAAGGCTTTTAAAAATTTTATCAGAAATGCGGAAGTAATTTACATATTTTAAAATAAAGAATTTTCCCTTAATACATAAGAAATTCAATGCAATGATATTTTGTAACAAGTATTTTTGAGGCCTCATAAATGTGAGGGCCTACTAGCCATGTCTAAAAATATACAAAATAGTGTTGAAATTTATTAAAAATTAACAAATTTTTACTGTATTCAAGGCGAAAATTTTAATGTGTATTTGAGTTTAATTATTTAAATTTTTGAAGGATTTGTGTGTTTTCGTGTGAGAAATAATTAAATGCAAGTAATAAAATGCTTTAAATGTCAAGAAATTCTTCGCTAAATTTTAAAAATTTGAAAATTATTCTTCCTGCCCTTAAAAATCCTTCATAAAAATTCCCCTGTTTAGAATGTATAAAGTCTACAAATACGTCATATTACGTCATTCAAATACGTCACAAGTACGGCTTACAAAGTCCATCCTACTTCCACTTGTCCATACGTTTCGTATGGAGAAGTGTCAGATGATAAAAAAATGAGTATGGAACAGTCGATTGAAGTGATCTTGTGGCGGCCCTAAGTTATAACATATAACAGGCCCTTCGCTTTCACCAAATAGCCTGCATGTTAAAATGTGAGGCCCTAAGCTGCAGCTTATTTAGCTTGTATGCAAACCCTACTGCAACGGATGCTGTAAAGGCTCAACAGGAACCCAAAAATGTCTGGCTTACAGGTCTATAGTAAGGTTGCAAAAGGCCCAGCAAACTGAAGTGCTTCCTCTTCAGTTAAAAAAAGATTCAAAGTCCAAAAATACTTCAAAATTCTATTTTTATAGTTGTTTAAAAGGTTTATTCGTTGTTAACTCAATCTACAAATGCTACATTTTATCATTAATCAGGACCATTTAAGTGCATTCCATTTGTCCATTCACCTATTTTTTCTTGAGAATTTTGAATATTTGATGCTTAAAAGTTGATTTGATTCATATAACAGTAGTAAAAATAATTTTATTATTAATTATTTATCTTCTTTTTTCATCCGGACATTATATACATACTTAAGCTTATCATATAAACCAAATCTTACCGGAAATAGCTGAACTCTACGTTTTAAAGTACGAATTTCTTGAAAATGTGTACTATAATGATTATCCCTATTTACTTCAGTTAATTCTACACCACCTCGAATATGTTTCGTCCATACTTTAATACCAGTTAAGTGAGTATGCAGCTGAGCAGCGAATATCGTTATGCCTTCCGGTGGTAAACCCTTAAAAAATAGCTAATTAATCCATCTGAATTATATATTTATGTAATGTTGATGTACTTACGACTCGTGTACATTCGGATATACAATATCCATCTAATTGGAAGGCCTCTTGATGAGGAGGAATGGCCATTTTATTTGTATACTCCAATCCTACTTCGATAACAGCAGCATCGTACTGTCTGAGTTGAGACGTGTAATAAATACGAATTCCAGAGCTGTCCACCCAATCTAAAATTTAAAATGAATGAATAATTTAAAAATTTTAAATATAATTCGTATTAATTAATAATTCATAACCATCTTTCAGTTCGGGGTTGTTATAATGCACTTCCAGCATCAAGTATCTTGAGAAGTTCGCTCCTCCTATTGGTAAACCCGCTTCTTCTGGGTAAGCGAATGGCTACAAGAGTCAGAAATTCGTTAGAAATTCATAAATTAATATGGAATTTATGGTAAATATGACTTACTGTTGCACCCATAGCCCATGCTGCTAGTACTTTTTTGCACGCTTCTAGGACTTTTGGCTTTTTTGAGTCCGAACACGGACCATTCCAGTATGGAAGTTCTTTTTCTGCTTCCACTTCGCAATGGAAAACTTCTATGTGATGTACTAGAGGTTCGTTCCCTTTTTGAATGGTTGCTTCGTACTTAAAATTTATCGAAAAATAATAGTTATAGATAGATGCAACACGTTATAATGTACTGTATGTTGTGAGATCTACAGGGTGCCTTAAGTCTGAAAGTTATGTTGATCTTTGTTTATTCTTTTACACGTAAAGTAGGGGGCTGAGTGAGGAATTCAAGTTATTCTGATGGTAATGTCCCGCAGATAGCTTATATTGCTAGAGTTCAACAGACTGCATCTGGAATACCGTGTTTGATTGGTGGAAAGTCTGGATACATCTCGTGAAACTCTATACCATCACCATCAAAATAACTTGAATTCGTTCCTCCTTACTCAGCGCCATGTTTTGCCTGTAAAAGAATATACAAAGATCTTTCCAGATTATGTAGTACCCTGTATAAAAATATTTATAAAGATTAAGTTCTTTTAATCACAATTGATTGAAGTAGAGTGAAAGAAGTTTAATTTATTCAAGTAACCATTGGTGAGACTTTTTAACAATTGTATCTTTTTTGTAATGCAGAGGACGATTTATATTCTCAGAAAGATTTTTTTTTCGAGTTTTTCTCCTTTAAATTCATTAAATTTAATCAAAAGTGGAGACTAAATGAAACTAACCTGAACTATATGGTGCTTTTCCTTAAATTCTTCAGGCAACAGATGCAAACTGCACCAGTAAGTGGTATCTCCACTAGGAACCTCTAACTAAAAAACACAATAACTTGATTATACCTGTAAGAATTATGATTAAAATACTAATTTATGCATAAATTATCTTCATTTACAGACAAAAATTTCAGCATTTTATCTTTTTCACCCAACCTTTTTATTTGTGATGGGTATAACTTTCGTATCTTCAGGAAATTCTGGTGGTGGATCCATATTTTTCAGCAATTGCACGCGCTGAAAATTATGATTTTCATTAATCAATCTCAATCCATCCAATCTTCTGATAGGTCCACGCCCAATTACGTAAACAATATGAGTCGTCCCGTCCTAAAATATAAAACAAACATGCCTTTAACACTTTAAAACATTAAGTTAATCCTTAAAATGGACTCACTTCTATAACATAATCCTGAGGATCGCACGTGTCGAACTTCCTATTAAAAATAATTCTTACTTTATGCGGGCTTTTCTTATATTTAATTAAATCGCAGTCGTTGTGATAATCGACAGTAATGTAGCCTCCTTCGTCTGTCCAAACGTCCTAAAAAATAATAATAATAAAATCGATAAATTTTTCACAGAACTTCTAATTGACTCTCTAGAATTATTAGTAGTCATATTGAAGCCACGTGACACGGAAGGAATTCCTTTATTGAGTTTAGTGATAAAGCAGTGGGGGTGATGGTTTGGTATTTAATATAAGCATCCGACGATATTAATATTTCAATCATTCTCTACGTGTTATGTTCCGAAGCTGTCAACCTAATCCGACATTACTGTTTATGAATGCATTCGGTAATCTTTATACGTGTGTTGACCTCTTTGTAACTTCATAAAATATCCATAGCTAACTCCCTGATCTTAATTAATCCATTAAGTAATAGAGGAGCAAAGATTAATCATCGATAAATGAAATTTTCAGGGAAAAAATTGCGATAAAAATAGTGAAAATGCGTTTTCTACTACTAATTTTAAGCAAATTAATTGTTAAAATCTCTTAAATCCCCTAAATCTAAGACGTTCAGAGCGCAATTTTACAGCTTTACAACGAAAGAACATGTGATATACCCGTATAAAACGCTATTAATGTTTACATATTTATATACGATTTTTTAGTCGAATGTGGATACGTAAAAATCTTACCTGAAAGTGAGAATCGCCCTGTCTGTTAACCCACCAAACGCATAAATCGGCTCGTGTTATGTTACCTCTGTTGGAAAATCCCATTCCGATCCATTCGTTATCAGATACGTGAGCTTTCAATTCGAATGTCACAATTTCTAACTCATAGTCCACAGTCCAGTAGAGGTGCAGTCGATCTTCGGGATCTAGAGGAACATCGAAGTAAAGAGGTCTTTCTGCAGAGCTGATGAGTAGTGTCAGGAGAAAGTGGAAGAGAAGATGAAGAGCCATGGTGCTGTCTGGTGTTACGCGATCATCTTCCTTCCTTTTATTATCTTGGATGAAGCTGCTGATTGGCTGCAAGTCGAAGTGTCATTGTTGTGCCTTGTTCGGTGTGGAAATCCATTGGTTAATTGCGATCGTTTCGGCAGATTTTGGGCAATAATTCGATCGGGATGAGATTTTTAAACACATTTTTATAATTCTTCAATTGTCAAGACGGGTTGTAAGCATTTGAATTGTATTTTACCAACGTTTGTCGTTGACATTATTGATGCTGTAATAATTCGTAGAATTAGCAAATTCTTTTGTAAATATATAAAATTGACTACAATTATTATACTGTACAGTAAAGTAACAATAGGCTAATATTATAAATATAAAATCCTACGTTTTTTATAGGAAGAATATTTCAGAGAATTCATTCAAGAGTGAGTAAGCGATATAAACATTCGTTTGGCATAAATCCTTCAGTTTATGCAGCTAATTATATTTATCAAGATTTAATTTGACTTTGAATAATAAAATAGCTGAGTATTCAATGCATAATATTATTTGTTTCTAGAAGAATTGCATGTCCTAAGAATAAAGTTCCATCAGTAGTCAAACCACTGAAACAACTGAACAACGATAGGAGTTCGCGCCTCACCAAAGGCTGCCCGTGTGTTTTCTGAATTTTCATCCATCTAATGCCTAAATAGGGGCTAATTTTCTACGAGGAAGCACCCCCCCCTCAGCAGGTCAACCTTGTGTTGCGTTTCCACATTAGATCACTTCACTTGGGAGTGAAATGATAGAATAAGGAAACTTTATTGAAGACTAATAATTAATCATTATTGATTATTTCTGGAAGCAAAAAGCATGGATTACTGTCATTATATATGGATTACATGGATTGAGTAATTACCAAATTACTATTTTCTCAAAGAAGTATTTCAAAGAATCACAACTAGTTACAGAATATGAATTATAACTCGTCGGTTAGTACGGATTTGTACCATTTGACGAGACCTAAGAACGTATTATAAATAAAAGAAAGTGAAGTTACAATTTCTATTCTATGGGTGATTGGATTTCCTCATGAAACCAGGATATTCACTCGATATGCATCATCTTCCATATACTGTATATGATTGATACTAGAGAGTTAGAGAAGTTTCTTAAGATAATTTGTGTGTGTGTGTGTGTGTTTGTGAAAGAGAGATTTCCACGACGTGTCTGCGGGAGTGCCAGGAAGATTGCAAAGGGAGCAAATTGCCCAAAGATTGTGTAGGAATTAGGGGTTCCTAATTCCTTGGATTAGGGATCCCTAGGCAATGTTTTTTTTTTTTTTTTTTTTTTTCGTTTACTTCTTAATGCTGTAGTGCTTCTAATATGGTTTTCCTAGGCTCCGTTATCATCTGGGAGGGCCTACGTATCCATATAATATATTAATTATAATTTGCATTCGAGAATAGCGAAATTTTTTTTAAACTGTAATCGAATCTGAACTTTACCGATTACAATCTAATGGAATTACCGCGTTGTCACGAAGGTTATAATTTAATGGTGTTTTCGTCTAGTTAGTGTTTCTCAACGAAACGGTTTTGCTTCCTTGGGGGACAAAAATAGTCTGTTGGGAGTAAAAAAATAATTTTTTAAGATGCGATAAACTACCAAGAATCACATCACACAGAATTGTAACACTGTCAGATAAGGTGGAATAAGACAATATAATATCCGGGTAATCTGCCAAGGGATGATGCCTTTCAGAGGACTTTCTATTGAAAAACTGACCACATGGAGTACAATTATAGAAAATAATAAAAGCATTAAGTTCCAGAAACGTCTGACATTCATAATTAATATCTTTTTGAATTTTGTTTGAAAATATTTATAAATACTAACTCTTTAATAGTCATATGAATTCCTAATAAATTTTGTGGTGATTTGTATCAAAAGCATAATTAAATCCGTTAATTTCTAGTGAAGGGAGAATTTTATTTGCATAATAGTGGGAGAAGCTGAGACAACCTGATGGATCTTCAAGACAGAATGCTGGATATATTCTGTTCTCCGCAACTTCCAGTCGATCCTGACACTTTCAAGCCTTAGAATTGGATGACCCTCCATAATCCACAATGGATAAAATGGAAAGAGAAGATTCTGGAGAACACGAACATGAGTGGCTTAGGGATAGTCAGGAATAGAGGCTAATAAGGAAACCCTTTCAGGTGAATGTTAAAACATCATCATCATCATCAACCCCGAGCTCATTGCCCGTTGATGTCTGATGCCTTTTCCACTATTTTCTTCCATTTCTCTCTATCCAATGCCGATTTTCTCAATTTCCATACATTCACTCCACACCACTTCTTCACGTTATCAATCCATTCTTTATATGGTCTGCCTCTTTTGTTGGATCCATCCATAATACCATAGACTGGTGTTTAAATTTTTTTTGTTTCTATTCATTCTTTTGATGTGTACAAACAGATGAAGTTTTCGTTGTATAATTTTTTGTAAGAGATTCTTTTTCATATATATCCTATTATAAAGTTTATCGTTTGTGACTTTTTGCATTTATCCTATTTGTAAGATCTTTCTGTAACAGTATCTTTCAAATGCTAATATTTTTCTTTCCATATCTTTTGTTATTACTACGTCTCACAGGCATACAGAATGCAGGAGAAGATGCCGGTGTTCAATACTTTTAATTTTGTCTGCAAACTATTTTGTCTACTTTTACACATTTGACTTTGCTTTACTTTTCCAGATTTTATCCATTGCTTTCAAATTTGTTTTTGCTTTGGCTATTCTAATCTCTATTTCTTTTTTGCAATCCAGATTATAGGTTAGTTTGCTTCCTAAATATGTAAAGCTCTCTACATTTTTAATGTTTTTCTCATCTATTAGGATGTTTCTTGTCATATAGTTATCACCAAATATCATTGTCTTAGTTTTTTTGCTATTGATAGTCAGTCCATATCTTTTTCCTTCTTCATTAAGCAGATTTCTCTAGTTGTTCTTCACTTTCTTCAATGATAACTATGTCATCTGCAAATCTCAGGTTATTGAATTTTACACCGTGAACTGATGTTCCCTGCATCTCTTGCGTCATCTTATCCATAACTCTTTCTTAGAGACTTATGAAGATAGTTGGAGATATAGGATCTCCCTGTATGGTGCCTCTTCTTGGTTTAAACCAGTTTCCTAGCTCCCGACGCAATCTCACAGCTGCTTCTTCATTATCATTAATATAGCTTCGTTAATGAAAATGCAGGTTTATTAGTTTATGATTTACTCCATAAGATTTTAGCCCTGTCAAGTGGTTTTTTTTTTTTTTTTTTTTTTTTTTTTTGTCTATGCTGTCAAATGCCTTTCTTAAAGTCCACAAAGCAGGAATAGATGTTTTTCTGCTTTCTTCTCGCCTTTTCAACCGTAATGTTAGTATCCGCTGCGTTGTACTTCTGTCTTTCCTGAAACCTGCCTGTTCATCTGCTAAGTGTTCTTCCATCAAACTACTTAGTCTCTCCTTTAAGATTATCATCAAAATTTTTCTTATGTGGCTTGTTAGGGCAATCGTTCTATAATTTTTGCACTCTAACATGCTGCCTTTCTTATGTATTGTCACCAATACTGATTTTTCCCATTCTTTAGGTATCTTTCCTTGTTTCCATACCTTTTCCAATACTTGGTGTATCTCGTCAATTAAGCTTTCTCCTCCCTGCTTAATTATTTCTCATGTGATTTTGTCATGTCCGGGACACTTATTGTCTTTAACCATTTCACTGTCCTTTCAACTTCCTCCCTCATAATATCATTTTCATTTTCAATTCTTGGTGGCGATATCTTCCTTAATTCATCTACCAGTTTCTCTAATACATCTGTATCTAACGGTTCCTTGTATAGTTCAGAGCAATAACTTGTCTACCTCTGTAGGACTTCCACCCTGTCCTCTAAAACCTCTCCCTTCTCATTTTTGATTGCCATTTCTGGTTGACATTTCTGATCATCTTATATACTCCTCTAGTCTTACATTCTCCATATTATTTTTCTATGTTTTTACACTGATCTTCCAGCCATTTCGCTTTATCCATCCTAACTGCTTTTTTCACTTCATTGCACTTTACCTTATACTGTTTTCCCAACTCTTTAGAAATGTCTCTTCTAAGCCTAAGAGCTCTTTTCTCTTGGACAAGCTTTAAGGTCTCTTGTGTGATCCATTTCTTGTTGATTTTTTCCTCTTCTGGTAGGGTCTGCTCAATTGCTTCTCTGATTGCCTTTGTTATTTCTTCCACTCTTGTGTCTAGCTCTTTTATCCTGTCTAGGGTTTTTTCTTCTCAAGTGTATTTCTATATATGCTCCCTATTTGTTCTTTTAGCTTTGAAATGTCTCTTTTGTTTTGGAAATGTGCATTAACTTTCCTCTTCAGTTTTATCTTTACGTTTGCTATGACTAAGCTGTGATCAGAATCTATGTCGGCTCTCTGAAAGGTTCGACACTGACTGATGCTGACCATCTCCTTTGGATCAAAATCATATCAATCATGTTTCTTGTTGTTCCATCACTTGATCTCCATTTTCTACAGTTCTTTTGCTGGAATTTGGTGTTGCATATCGTTAAACCTTGATCTAGGGCAAATTCAAGCAGTCTTTTCCCTTTTTCATTCCTTGCTCCATATCTATACTTACCCATTATTTTTTCCCAACCTTCGTTATTATTTCCAATCTTAGCATTCCAGTCACCTCCAATGATGATCACATCTCTACGCGATGTTTTCTCTATCATCATGCTTAGATCTTTATAGAAAAGTTCAATCTCCTCTTCACTGCTATCTGAGGTAGGTGCATATACCTGGATTACCGATATATTAAATGGCTTTGCTTCAAGCCTTGCCATCATCAATCTTTGCATTAACTAAATTGTATCCTAACAATGCTGCTCGTGCTCTTTTACTAAGCAGAAATCCAACACTAGCTCCATGTCCTGTATCATTTCCAGATCAGATGACTTTACCACCATTCAGTTCTCCCGATGCCGTCCAACGCATCTCTGCTAAGCCTAATATGTCGCATTGATATCTCTCCATTTCCTTCCGAAGCAGCTCTAGTTTTTTAGGTGACCATAACGTTCTGACATTCCAAATTCCTACTGAAAGGACTCGTGTTGCTAGGTGAAGCTTTCTTTTCTTTCTTTCGGTAGCCAATTTTTTGACCCACTCCCGATTGCTCGGTTGGATTCGCGGACTTTGTTTATCCGGGAGACGTCCGAGCCGGCATCTTTTATCTTTTGTTTGTATTGACATCAAATTTCATTCGTGTTGTTGTTTTATAGTCAGCGCATGTACAGTACACTCATCTAACCAACCCTCCTCCTTTTTCCAGGCTTGGGACTGGCATGTTTTCTTTAGAGATCGCATGGCGGAGTTGTTGAAACATCGTCTTTGCCTAAATTAGTCCCGGGAAAAACGGTTACACCACTAACTTCGCAATTGTTCATGCAACCCGCTAAGATTATTATTTTTTCAATTCGTTCGCACACTGAAAGTAAGATTCAGCAGATTTTTAAAGGAGTCAAACCAATTCAAATGTAATTTTAAAATTGCATTCGTTTAATGAATATTCAATGAAAATGAAAAATAGAGCAGTGCAATATGTAGTTGTACTTCCATCTCCAGCAATCACAATGTTTGAATAAGCCACATTTAAAAATACCAAAAAAATTTAAAAATTAAAAAAAATTAAACTAATTAATGAAAAAGTATTATTTCTATTATATTATTTTATACTATCGTTTTTCATTTCAAACGTCAGGATAATTTTAAAATGTTCAACGTATAATTGTGACCTGACCACCAGAGGGCTAACCTTAGACTAAAAATTTAAAAATTTATGTTAATTCCGAAATTATAATCAAAATATTTTTAAAATTAAACAGTTATAATATAAAAATAAAACAGAAAATCTACACTAAAATAAATCAATAAGAATTATCATTAAAGCTCATTAATATTTTCCAGCTAACACTGGATGACGTAAATCAATTAAAATCGATTGCCGTCCCTTTAATTCTAATTAAACACGCCGTACTAATTTTCGAGTCGCCATCTGGTGGTGAAATAATAATAGCGTAAACATTTCATTCATACAAATAAAACACGCTCTAGACCACGCACTTTCTATATTTAGACGGAGCGTAAAATAAAACCGAACAATATTTCGAAACGTTACTCTTCGTAATTAAGATTTACTTTTAGTAATAATTTACGTAATTAAAATGTTTTTTACGATAAGAAAACAAGTTTCCTTAGGAGCGCCATCTGTTATCGGCTGGCGTAATTATAATTCGAAAACAAAAATGAAAGCTGATGACAGAAAAGATGTCTTAAGGTCGTCAATGCGAAGGAGGGATGGCATTTGATTCTAGATATTGAAAAGAATAATTGATAAAAATCCAACCGACTCGTGTATAGAAAATGGCTCTCAAGATTCTAGTTGGAACGAGTAAGCACGTTTTATGAAATTGACATATTATTTTTGAATTAATTTAATTATAAAGTGTAATTGATGTATTGAGTTTAAGGTTTAATGATTTTTAAGTTTAATTGAGTTTATAAGCAATATTAAACTTTTTGATCTTGTTTAAACACTTGTTGCTTATGGATATTTTTATACCTGGAAGCTGCTTGTACATGATAACAAGTGTAGAAGTTACTTATGCACAGGTTACTTTTAGTTAAATAATCCATATAAGTATATATGGACAAATTAACTAAAAGTAACCACTGCTGTATCTACTTGTTATTACATTTTATAAGGAATATTCAAATTAAAATTCTCATTTATTCTTTTATTACTGGGTAATTTGCTCGTCATGATCTTCTTCCTTCAGAATTCTGCTTCCTGAATTTTTTCTTTTATTCTGGGATTTAGGAAGCAGAATTCTACTTGCTGCATCCCGAAATAAAAGAAGAAACTGAAATTGAAGTCCCCTTGCGATGGATGGGGATCCTCTGGAATTAAAATTCAATTCGGAACATTTTTTAAAATGATAAATCCTTAAACATTTAAATTCATTTTGTAATAATTAAGCTAATCTAACATTACAAGGATCGTTTGGTAGTGACGAGTTAACAGGATTGCCTATTAGATTTTTTTTTAGAACTGAAATATGAGTGTCGTACTGCCAAACTAGATTATAGATGAGGTTGACTTGATAGCTAGGAAAAGCTGAGAAATAAAAACACAATTTGTAGAAAGATCGTAGATTAAACTTGTGGCACTTTTACGCTTCATCCTTCTGGGACAGATTACTGTAGTGAAAAAATAGAATATGGAATAATAGTACATTGCACCATTATATAATGAGTGTTATATAAAAAGTTAATTTGTAAAATATGTACAGAAAAAAATTACAAAAATTAATAATTTCTTACATCTTATAGCCTAGGGAATTGTAATTTTGTCGTGTGATTTTAGATTTACAAGAACTTTCAAATCGGCTTTCTCGTACTAAAGAATGGAAGATCTTGTATATGTATCCTATTTTAAGACAAAGTTTCCATGTGGTAATTTTTTAGAAAAACATTAATTTTTCATAATTTAATCAGAAATTTAAAGCTTCCATTGAAATTCTCAACAGTGAACTCAAAGAAAGTGTTAATATTGGAGAGTGGACAATTTCTAAAAACACCACCATACAAGCAAATTTCAAATTTTTAGTATTAATCACAAATCCATGTTTTGAAGACAATGCTTTAAAGGTGTTATGTTATCTCAAAAAGGCAGAGAGGTTTTCTATTTTAGGCTGACTATTACTACCAAAGGTGGATTTTCAGCCCGAAAGGTGAAGATTTGGCAACTATGGAACATGGGAAATCATAATAGTTATAAAAGAAAACTTATCATGAATCATGTTTGTCATAAAGATTAGTTAATTTACACTAAAAGAATAATTTTATTTTAATAGTTATATTATCAGAAACAGTAGCAGATTAAGATCTTCAGGTCTCCTAGATACTGAAGATTAGTGGGCCACTAATCTTCTATAATCCTCTACAAAATTTTACATTATAAACTAATGAAATTATTTATAAATTATGATATTTATTTTTATCTCAATATATGTTAATTCAAAATTAGTTGTAAGGATCAAAGTTACTTTTGACATGTTTGAACAAATTCATGTGAAGAACTATTTATTACAAAATTTTAATTGTTTTGACATTTTTTAAGTTGATTTTTAGAATATATTTTTTTTAAATTGACCAAGAAAAAAATTTATTTGGTTTTATTTGCAATCATTGATGATATTAAATTGTCCATATTTTATGGATTAGTTGTTCTAAAATTAATATTATATTAAAGAACAGTATCAAAGTCAAATACGTCTGTCGGCATTAAATCCAAATACTCTATATTGTATCTATTTCATTAATAATTGAAAAAGTTACTAATCATCCTTCTTAAGATTTAATAATTTTTTTCCCTTTTACATTTTCTACAAGATTTTTGATAATACTTGTCTTTAAAAAAACTTAATGTTTGATTTTTTTTAAACAGTTTTCATTTTATTTAAGT
The DNA here is from genome assembly GCF_030686945.1 of Centruroides vittatus. NCBI lineage: Eukaryota > Metazoa > Arthropoda > Arachnida > Scorpiones > Buthidae > Centruroides > Centruroides vittatus. Next base: position 938,100 of record NW_027122666.1, on the reverse strand, counting down.
TAAAATTATTTAACTTAAATAACTATTTAGAGGGGACTAATTTTTGATCTAAATAGATCAAAAGTAAATAGTTTAAAAAATCTATTTTTGTATCTTTCAAAAGAGGAAAGAAACTAAAGCATTTAATGTAAAGGAGCTTTCTTTATTAATCTTCATATTCTAAGTCTTGTTTTTGACTATTTATTTTAGATTAATTCAGAAAAAAAATGAAAAAAATTGGATCTGAAGAGTTTGAGATTGTCTATACAAATTATCATTTGTTATTAATCCCTAACCTCTTATGTTTATCAATATTAAATATTGGTGATAAATAAATTAAATATCAAAAATATTTGAAGTTTTCTTTGCTTACTTTTTATTTTAAATCAAATTCACAAATATTGACACTCAGTTATCAGAATTTATGACTTAAAAAAGGATACCATTATAGTTTATGAAACCAATTCCAAAATATAAATATACATGATAAATTTTTAAATATTTTTCACAGTACTCTCAATTTTTAAATAACTTACTTCCTTATTAATAACTTACTTATAAATTATGATAAATTAAACATGTATAGAATTACATCCTGTTACAACTATAAATAATAGGTTTATTCTTTTGGTTTGAAAAACAAATATTTGTTCAATGTTTAAAGAAGTTATCACGAATATTCTGAATATATTGACATTTACTATCGCTTTTAGTCTAGGAAAATGTTAGTGAATGATTCTCTAGTATTTCATATTTTATGAGAATACCTGTAAATTTTAGTTCTGATTTCCCATGGCGATTCTTTATAAAAAAACAAAAAAAAACTTCAAATGCAATAAATATTTTTAATGTATTTGTCAATATATTTTATTTATCATACAATTGAGCTTTAGAATCCATAATTTTTTGAATATTTTGGTTCGTTTCCTTCTCTCTTTACTGTCACACGTTGGATTATTAATACATTTTTAATATAAAAAATAAAAATAATTGGAAGTTTTATTCTCATCATTAAGAAAATCATTTATTTTAAAATATTTTATTCTAAAGAATAGAAAATCTTTTATAAATTCTAATTTAGTTAATTATTTAAAAAATCATTAGCATAAAAAGAATTAAATATTAATCCGTCTGTAAAATTGAAGTTTCAAAATTTTAAAGATTAGATTTCTTTGTATGCAATTGTGTAAACTCATTATTTAATCAATAAAATATTTGATGAAAGGAACAATGTTTTTATTTATAACAACAATTAGGTGTTTGATATAGCTTGAAACAGTAGCTTATTAGAAGAGATTTTAAGAGGGGGGCCCAAATCAGAAGATGGAAAGGTACAGTACAGTACATTCACCTCTTGCCATTGTGAATGTAGACATTACTCTGCGGATGAAGAGTAAACTCTTATTGTGTATACATGTGTATAAGTCATGTGTTTGTCATGTTCAATTTCTTTTTTACAAGGGAGTTCTCCCTTGTTACACTACTGGTTTGAAAAATGTTATTGGTTACACCTAAGGCTATAATATATAGTTTAACTGATGGAAATTTACATTGAATTTTGTAAGCAGAAATATCAATTTTAAGACGTTTTGCTGATTTATTATTAATAACGCTTGCAAAAATTTGGTAAATCTTTCTATTGCGTGATGTTATTTTTATGTATACAAGTAGATCAATAACTGCAAATGCATACAAAATATTGTTCAATCATAAGATTATTTTACATGAAATATTTATAAAATAAATATTTTTGTATGTTTTATTATTATTATTCGAGAAAAAGACAATGTAATTTTTTAAAATTTTAACACTTTTTTATTTGATGGATGTTATCATTCTCTGACATTGTTATTCCTTAACTTTGTCAAATATTTAGAAAAATATTTGTAAAGTAATGAATTTGTATAAGACACTTGTATGACATTTGTTTCATGATTAATCGAAAAATAAACCTTATTTAGATTTATTTTTAGAAATTCTATAGTATAAAATTAGTTTTGTAACACAAATCAATGTTATTTTCCGAAAGAAATTTTATAAATTCTACTCCACTTAACACCTGCCACTATGGTTAGATAAACTTAATGGCCATTTCAATTTTATCGGGTGCACTTCCACCTGTCATTTCGTTAAATCGAGGATTTATTCTTGTATTATGAGAGCAATATAATTCTCTAAACTTTATTTTTTATTAAATTAAAAAAGGCTATGACATTTAATATAATATACATTAAAACCTGCGTAAACCGGAATATATTTTCCGGTTTGGCAGGTTTCCGTTTTATTCAGGTTCCGTTCTGGACAGGTTTTTCCTGTAATTGATTTTTTTCACTCTCTCCGCTTTGTAGACTCCCAAGAAGGCCCATTTTTTCAGTTTCATCGTGGGTTCGACCAGGCCAACAATGTGAAGTTAGATGAAGAGGAACTGGCCCGACAGTTAATTTTTTTTTTAAATTGATTTTCGTGAATTTAAAAAAAATGATTAAACATAATTTAACTGAAATTTTCTGCTGAGCGTTTGCCGGAATCATTAGGAGTTAACAATATTCAATATATGTAATTTAAAAAGACAACGACAATCTAATAAAATATATTTCCTGCGCATTATCTATTTCCGATACTCTTCCTATTTAATTTGTTTTGCATGCTTAACCTGTTAGCTTTTTTTTAAAATTAATTCTCTTGCTAGCAAAATTTCCGAACCACACACGAATCTAAATGGAAAAAAATAAGGAAAAACATTCTTCACCAATTATAGAACTTGTTAGAGATAAAAAATAAATGTGCGGAGAATTCTGAAAATATCTATTAAAATTGGTGCTGTTGCCAATTGTATTTCGTTCTATAGTTAATTAGTTTAGAAAGAAACAGTTTAACAATTAGAAAATGGAGTAAAGTGAGCAAGAAATACATTTAATTTTACAAAGTTTATTAAGTGTCTTTTTAAAATTAATTGTATACCTAGAAGAGTTTTAAATAAAATATTTTAATTTATTTTTACGCAAGAGCTTACTATAAAACTGACTGTATATACACAGTGGCGAATTAATACCTTCCTAGGTCCCTAGGAACAAAAGATTGGAGTCCTCAACATAATTTTACATCATAAACCAATAATTTATACTGTAAATAATTTTAGGGATACAATTGCAACGGTGAAATTACTTTTTTTTTTTTTTTTGTTTTACTTTTTCCAGTTTTAGGGTCCCCTGAGATCCGGGGTTCCCTAGGCATTTGCCTCGTGTGCCTAACGGTTAAGGCCGAATTTTTAATTTTTTTTAATAGTTTATTATTTAATATTATTAAGAAATAGAAGAAAAATTGCATGTTTAATAAATTGCCAAACGAATCCTAAAAGTTTCAGTCGAAAAATAATATATCCGAACGTTATTCTCCGCATTTTTTATTTACTAAAATGAAAATAATTCTAATTTACAGATTTAAAAACTTGGAAGTGAAGCTAATTTCAAAATGGATTAATTAATATTCTATATACAGTCAAATCCCAGAATAACGGCCACTGACGAAAACGAAACAAAACAAAAAAAAAAACCTCCAAACAACGGTCCCTTTTTTTGTATACCTTTCGAAAAGAAACGTTCTCCTTTTAGAGGTGTCCGTTATTGGAGGTTCGACTGTATCTTTATTATTTATGCTGGTTTATTTTTCAAAATTATCTCTTTTTAAGCATCCGCAGGTTTGGCGGGCAATTTATCTTTATCGAATTCGAAAATGTCATCACTGATGACGTCTACTCAGCGCCGGATAAAGGGGCGGGCAAGCCGGGCGACTGCCCGGGGCGCCAAATTTTGAGGGGCGCCGATATAAAAATAAAATATTTTTTTACACTCATTATTTTTTTAAATTTTATAAATTAAAATTGATCATTTTTCATGAGACATCGATTTTTTAGCAAGCAATAAATTGTTTTTTCTTTAATAATACCAAATAAAGGTCACAACTCTAATTATTTTATTATTGTCAACAGATATAAATAATATTAAAATTATTCAAAGAAAAGTATTTGTATAGTCAAAATTCATAATAACTCAAAAAAAAAAAAAAAAAATTAATAGACAAAAACAAAAATTTACTAATTAAAATAATGAAACCTAAGAATTTTTATGGTTTTTATCACACAACATTGATGCAGACAAATGCTTTTTAATCTCTAAAAAGTTTATTTTTATTTATTTTGAAAAGATAATTTGTAATCAGTATCACGTATCACAACAATCTACTCAAAAAATGGACGAGATCAAATTTATAAATTACAAATATCAACAAAATTATGAATAGTCAAAGTGATACTGGCGCCTGTCATACGCCTTAATGGTTAAATAACTGTCTTTCTGTAAACTTTGCATTAACAACACTTGCCGTGCTTTAAATAAATAAATTTTTTACACAGTTCTTTATTGTGTAATTTTGATTTTTTGCCTTTTTTACTTTTTTTTTAATTTGCAGTAAATTTGTATATTTTTGTATGAAAGGGCGCCAAATTTTGTTTTGCCCGGGGCGCTCAAAACCCTAGAACCGGTCTTGCGGTCTACTAACGGACTGACAACTCATTTTCCATTATATTGTAGATTCGAGCGTTTTTTTTATCTAACAGTTATCGTGTTATCATTCTTTTTTGGTGAAGCTTTAATGGAAAAGGTCGTCCATTAATTACGTTTACAGTTTAAGGGGGGTCGCGAAAAGTACACCGTTTTACACAATGGGAAAGAGGGGGGCAATGTCTACATGGACTTTTTTTTATAGGTAGGAAAATATTTGCAGAATTTTTTTAAGTTATTGCTTCAGTGTCAGGGGGTCCGTGAGCTATTATACACGTAGTTAAAGGGGAGTGGGGTTTGCCAAAAGTACATCATTGTGCACAAATGGGAGAGTGTCAGAAATGGTTCAAAGACTTGTTGTGTAATTAATGGACGGTTCCAGAATTCTGGAATAACATAAATCAGTTTTAACAGGAATTTATCTGGGCTTGGAGAAAACTTAGTGGCCCATAGTGCTCCCTACTTGTATAAATTAATGTTAGTTTTACTAATGAAAAATAAAATTTCTAAGACTGCTATTTATTAATAAAAAAACATTCTATTGTTCAAAAAAAAGCAAAAGGGTTCACTTTCAATGGCCCTGGTATATTTATACAGCTTGTCATTGTTTTATCTTGGAAATCAAATTAACAACATTTAATTAATTTAATTTAATTAATTTACAGAATTACAAGTTTTAAAATAATTTATGCATGTGTACTTAACTTCCCATTATGATAGAGAATCTTTAGTATATTGCAGAACATAATTTGATTATACACTTGACAAATTATCTATAGAATGATTCACTCTGATGCCATTGTTGATCTATTAACAACTATATTTTACTAGCAGATAGATTATTCCTGAATTATTGAAAATAAATATGCTTTATACACTTGTTACTTTTGATGAACTATAATTATTCGGTTGAAGAGGCTACTCAAATTACAGTAGTTAAAAAAACATGGATGTTTCATTTTTATCTGGGTACTAAATTTTTTCATTTCTTTGTGGTTTTCTTTCTCCATTTTTGCTTCTTGTGGTATATTACTTGCTCTTGTTTGTTACAAAAGAGCAAAATTTTAGAGGAATGTCTTGGCTGTTTAAAACCCTCATGACTAGTTTAAAATTAGTTTTTTTTTTATGAATTTACTATTGTAATTATTATTTGATGTGTATAATTTTTGAACACAAATTATATTTTCTTTATATATATATATATATATATATATATTCAGATAAAATTATTCACATATCCATTTATATAATTGTCTGTGTCAATTTAATCAGAAAATTAATCAAATTAATGAATGTAATTAAATTTTTACGCTTCCTTGTCAACAATATTAAGCTACAAAATATATTATTTTTTAGTAAAGTTATTTAAATGAAAGGTTACAGTTTGAAGTTTAATATATTGAATTGTTAATTAAATTTACGTAATTAATTTAAAACATATTTTGTTGAAATAAAATAGTTCTAAAAATATAAATTTTAACAAAATAAAAGAACTTTTTAGGTATAAGTGCCTCTAAAAGAAATTATTTTTCTCATTAATTTCTGACAAGAGGAATCAGTCAATGGCTTAAAGGATAAAACTATTAATTTACAAATGCATTAAAGGAAGTAATAAAACAAAAGGAAAATAGATATTTTAAAATAGTGGTAAAATTAAATGAGCTTTAGTTATTTGTCGAGAGTTACTTTAATTCTAGTGAAACTATAATCTTGTTTATCATTTAAAGAGAATATGTAGAATAAATTTTTCTAAAAATATATTGAATTATGTTGCATTGATGTGACAAGTGCAGCTGATGCTACAGATAGAAAGGTTGTCATACATCTTATTCTCCCACTTGCTTCTTATATAAAGTATTTCTTTATACCATTCTATTTTGAAATACTTATCAAATAAATTTAAAAATTTATTTAGTATATAACTCAATATATTAAATGTATATCAAGTAATTATACCTGTCATTCATCATTCTTTATTTAATTTAGTTTTTAGATTAGGTGACCACATGTCCTGATTTATCCAGGACTGTCCTGGATTTCTCCTGTCTTAACCCTCAAAAATAAAATATAAGACGATTGTATTTAAAATTTTAAGTCTTCTGATGCAACATAACCAATTTATAGTAACCAATATATAAATAATTCTTAAAAAAATAATGTACATTTTTAGGCCCATGTTTTGCTCCTAAAACTGTTTTGGTCCAGGCAATAAACAATATGGCCATTCTATTTTAGATAAAATAAATTAATGTGTCATTTGGATAAAATTTTACAATATCAAGTTAAATTCATAGTTGTGTAGGTATTAAAATATATTTTTAGATTTTTAAAGTGTCAAATCAGTTGCCATTTATGAGAGAATTATTTTCTGCAGTCTTCTTTAGTCCAAAATCAATAATGAAATATTAAGAAACTAACTACTAGTTGATTTTATTGGCATCTGTCAGATATGTCGACTGTATCCATGTTAAGCATTCTTTAGTTGAGTGTTGTAAAGATGAAATTGCAATGCAACTAGTTTCTGACAGAAGGATCTAAAAATCAATAAATAGAATTTTAAATTATTCAAAAACGATTTATTTATTTATAAAAAAAATCTTTTTTTATGTATTTTTTTGGCAAAAACTTGTTGCATTTATCATTTGTGTATGTTTTAAAAGTGGCATAAAAACGCTGTTTGTGATAAAAGTGCCATAAAATCAATTAAAAGTTTCATTATTGATTTGAGACTAAATAAGTGATGGAGAAATAACTTTCCCTTAGTAGAAAAAGAAAGTGGACTAGATTTTAAAAAAATGTTTAGGAGAACCTTACTTCACCTAAGGACTTGTTACATCAAGGAGGAGTACACAAAAGCTAGAGGATGACAATTGTTTTTCAGATACTTATTGTAACACAAATCTGAATTTTATATTACAGGTTTGTGCCACAAATATTTGAAAAACAATTGTCATCCTCTAGTTTTTGTGCACTCCTTCTCTTCAATGTAACAAGTCCTTAAGTTCTTGGAAACAGTGGTTTTTTTTTATTTTTTGTTTTTTAACAATACCTAAAATAAGGACAGGAGACATTGATCATAAATGGGCTAGATAATTTTTAAAGTTGTTAAAATATTTTTTCATATGAAATTAAAATTATAAAAGTTCATCTAAATAAAATATTGGTAAGTTTTAGTTACATTTATATTTTTAGTATTATAGTCAACAAATATCAATTAAAATTATTTAAAATGTTAAAGCCATTAGTTAATTATTGTTATTTAAATAAAAGACAAATTAGGGCCATTCATTAATTATGTCAACAGCTTTTGAACCTCTTTTGACCCCATCCTTTCCTGTTATGTACAGTACAATGATGTATTTTTGACAAACTTCTCCTCCTATCACTAAAATACTCCATATAGACAATGTTTCAACACCTCTCCCTATCAGATATGTTTCATCCAACTCCACTTAAACTTTATGTAATTAATTGATAACCCTAGATGATGATACTTCAATAGAAATTTTTAAAATTCTGTATTTTAAGCAATCTTAAATGTTGCAACAAATAAAACTGTATCTTATTTTTTTCCTCTAGTATTTGACATAAGTTATTGTTGGTGAAATTATTTGTATTGAGGACAATGTTTTTAATATTAATATCCTCCAACTTTGATAAAATTTCATTGATAATTGTGATTTTTCTATTGTCATAAGAATAAATATTTATCTAAGCTATAATTTATATAAATTTTAATTTGGACAATAAGAAAATTATCTTTAAACAATGAAGTAGTGTAATTTTGTTCTTTATCTAAAATATTTTTACACGATTTACTTCAGTGATGCAAAATCATTTAATTTTTTATGCTAATTAAGATTTAAATGTAATTATTATTTTAGAAATAGAACTTAAATTAATTTATTTGAAGCATAATACTATTATTCATCATGAATTTTTTTTATTCTATGAATTCTAATAAATTATTTTCTTCAAATTTGCTTTGAATTATATAAATTTTAAATCAAATTCAATAAAAATAATCTCTTCAGATTAATTAACAATATTTATTTTTAATTAAAAATAATGTAAAAATTTAACTCTTCTAAACTGATTAAGTTATTATAGATGTACAATGCATTATTTTATTTTAAAGGAAAAGAATTATCATCAAAAAATGCTTAAAATGGCCTTTGTTTATATTAAATTTAATTTTAAATGGTTATAGAATTTTAAATATTTTCAGTCATAACAAATTCTTAAAATAACTAATTTTTGTTCTCCTCAGAAATTATGAATGACGTGATTAAAGCTGTCAAAAAGAAAGGAGAATGGAAAGTTCTTGTAGTGGATCAATTAGGCATGAGAATGATATCGGCTTGTTGTAAAATGCATGAAATAGCATCAGAAGGAATTACAAGTAAATTTTTATTTGTTTACATATTTTTTCAAATTGAAGTTTAATTAAAATTTCCATCAGAATTGTTTACATATTGTGAATTAATAATGATACATTAGTTAATTTTACATTGAAATGTGTAGGCAAACTTTACTAATACTGGATACTTCTTTTTTCTTCTTTGTTACTCTCTGGAGAAAATTCAGGAAATTAATTTTATTGGGTGATTAAGTATAATGAATTATTTCAGCCAAATAAACTTAAATTTTGTCAGTATTAATTGAACTGTCAAGGAGAAAGATAAAGTTGTTTTAAGCAGATCCAGAAACTCAGGAATTTCTCCCAAGAGAGTAATCATTTGATAGCAAATGTGAATTATACAGTGTGAAATTTAATATGGCACAGCTGTTATTTCGACACATTATATAAAAAAAATTCAAAATTTATACAGGAAAATTTTATATGTATAGATTTTTATGTTTCTAACTATTTTAGTTGTTGAAGATTTAAATAAAAAAAGGCAACCACTGCCATGTATGGAAGCTGTTTATTTGATAACTCCGACCGAAAAGGTAAAAAAATAAATATCATGTTTTAAAAATTTCATACAAAAATAATGACCCCTTTTTAAAATTTATTTATAGTCCATTGCAGGTTTAATAGGTGATTTTCAGTGTCCTCAACAAATGTATCGTGGTGCACATGTATTCTTTACAGAAGGTGAGAAAAAATAGTTTAAGTAGAATTGTATACAAATTTGACTAATAAATTTGCTCAGTATATATATTTCAATGAATATTAGGCATATATTTTCTCTGATATTTACTTTAGTAGTATGAAAATGAGCCATTCATTTGCCAAATCGATTAACTTCACAAAACAAAAAGTAGAGAAATGATAATATATTTTCTTTTTTTAAATTCCTTTTAAACTTTAAACTTAAACAAAGATTGTGGAATATATTTTTATATATTATTACATTAAAGCATAGTTTTAATATATTATATAAAATTGGTTATGCAAAAAATGTAAGAATAATAACCATTATTCCAAGGATATATTAATGGAGTTAATTGATTTTGGCTTGTGAATGGCTCAAACATTACTACTAAATTAACTTTCAGTGTTAAATAATAAAAAGAATGGATAAATTGATGAAATTTTTAATTATTTGAGTTTTCCCCATTACAATAAAACTCCAATTATCTGGATTGCCCTCCAACTTTCTTAAAAGTAAAATAGGCATTGTTGTGTATATACTGTACATACATGTAAAGTAATTTCTTTCTAAATGTAGAAAATAAACTACTGTATATTCATTTGTAGCTACATTTCCACATTTAATATTTTATTTGCACATAATTATGTATACACATACATAACAGGGTGTTTGGATAGGAAAAAATTGACTTATATATATATATATGTTTTTCATATTTAATACATTAATAATAATAATCGTTATTCCCAATACATTGTGTAATCAAAAAATTTGCCTTCAATATTAAGAAAAATGTGTTAAAAATGAAAGATAGTCTTTACTATTTCATTATCTTTTATTCTGACATGTTAAGATAGAAATGTCAAGATTAGCTTTCATAGTGATCGATAGGAATTGCCATATAATCTATTAATCTCTATTACATAATTTAGTGACATCCTCATGTCATCATTTTTCAATATAGATTTTAAAAAAAACTTAAACATTAAAAATTCTTGTGACAAATGATACAATAAGTTTGATCCACTGTATATACAGTAGAGAATCGTTAATCGGAACCCCGGTAATCGGAACGATTTTCAGTCGGACTGTGTCGTGCTGAATTGAACGTTTTTGATACTAAATTTACTTCTAAAGTATAATTTTCATATTTTTATATTCTTCAATATATTTATTTTGTTTGTACAAAATGCAGAAATAATTTTTAACGATACAATAGCCTCGATTATTAGTATTAAAATTTTCGTTAGGCTTAAAATCGACAAAAATTCAACACAAAGCGACACGCAGCAGAGAAAAATTCAACACGAAGCGACACACAACGGAGAAAAATTTGAACATCGGACAGGTTAATGTATTTTTTCGTACATAATCCGTAATCAGAACAAATCACTAATCTGAACAACCCCAGTCCCCAATTGATTCCGATTTTCAGTTCTCTACTGTATTCATTGTATTCAAATGTTTTTAGGTTAACAAAATATGAAATTATGTAATGTGGTTTTATGACAATAAATAAAACATTAAAATATTTTTAAAAAAAAATTTTTTTTTGCATTAATGCAATATATGCAAATTTTCAATGTTATGTGACTCAAGCCAAATGTGGGTTTTCTTTCTTACATTTTCAAATATCTTTCAAAGAGATTTTGTGGAAACAATTTATAAATTCAGACATGCAATTGTCACTTTTTAAAACTATTTTATGTTATACTTTATTTTAATCATACTTTACAGCAGGAGTTTCACATATGTTAGTTTCATACTTTTAATTGTAAAAATACTTTTATATTTTCATTTCTAAGTACTTATACAATTACATCAATCCTTAAAAACTAATTTTTAAGTTCAATTATCAGTTTAACTTCAAAATTATCTTAAGTTACAGACGTTTTGGTAATATTTTTATAGTCATAGTTTATAATTAATTGAAATCTAATAAAAATACTATATTAAAATCAAACTTGAAAGTAGTGTATTTTGAAATTTAGCATACACAATTAAACTACTTCTTGTTTTTATTATTGTTATCAATTGGAGTTAAATTTGGTAGCTGTTTTATGTAAAAATGAACAAGTATTTTAGAATATTGAGCTTGAAATGCATGGCAATTTTTTAGGAAAAATAAAAATATTACTACTAGAATGCAGAAATAACCAATAATAACTAATTAAATAATTATATTACAGTGACTCTTCTAAGAAAATAATTGCTTCCTTTATAAAAAATTTAATTTTTTAATTGTAATTATCAGACTGATATTAAAATTTGTTGCATAATTATTTCTTTATAATATTAAAAAAAAATAAATGCAATATTTATTTAAAGTATTTAACTTTCTTTTAATATGGTGTGATAGTTAATTGTAAAATTTCTGGCTATACATACATATTTACAAATATATGAAAACACATTCAATAAGATTTTAGCTTAAAAATTTATTATATTTTTGAGTTAAAAAGGCATTCCCCCCTCTATTTAATAACAGTAATCATCATCATATTAAAACAGGACAATTACAGTAGGGTTTTATTCAGGATTAAATATACATAATTCATATTTTTGCATATATGACAGATGGTTAAATCAACTCTTGGATGCATGTGCATGGGAATAATTCTGACTGTTAATATACATGCTAAATACTATAAAATTTATTGTGGAGCAGAAGTAATGGTATGAAAATTGGAAACAATGTTCTAATACAGATAGAAAGAAAGCAAGAAAAAATTGTGTGTACACTGTGCAAGTTGCATAAAAGTTAAAATTAAACTGAAACATCTTTTGACATTATATATAAGAAAACTTAAGCTGCATCAGCTGGGTTTGGGGATGAAAAAGTGTAGCTTCTAGATAGTCAAGAGGGTTTCATATATAACTGTAAGCAGAAGTGAATCTTGACCAAAAATTTTTGGGTGAGCTGAAAGTTATAATAGATTACTGAGCCTATCTCTAGCACTAAACAATAGGCAGAAATGTTATTTAGTGTGAATAAAATAACATATAGTGACAACGTATGCAGGAGTGCATCTAGGTTTTTTGGGGCCTAGGGCTTATTGAAGTCTAATGGGGCCCCATTTTTTGTTAGATTAAAATCTTTAAATTGAGGTTTAAAATTCATTTTTAATAACATCAAAATCAGAGTTGAAATATATTTATTTATAAAATGCAGTTGAATGACAAACTTTATCAGAAAAAGTATTAAAAATTTATGATGATAATTCAATTTTTGTGTACTTGGAAGAGGATCTCGAGGACTTAATTTTAGATATAACCATATTGCCGGATTGGTACTGACAGGTCCTGCGAAAATTACTCTGGAAAGTCTTGAAGCAAAGATTGGACAGAAGGCCAAGTAGTGCAACTGGCATTGTGTCTGCATGGTAAGCAGGAGTTGTTGGTTCAAGTCCTGCTCCAGGCCAATCTTTTCTTCCAGAATATTCTAAAATTAAAATTTATTTATTTATAATTATTACATTTAACAAGACATGATAGCTTGCCACCTTCCAAATTGCTTATTCATTAATAATTATTTAGCCTTATATTCTGATAATGAATCTTGCTTTAAATCTCACCATTATGGATCAGGTTACGACATTGATTAATCTAGAAATACATTATAATGTTATATGTGATACCTGGTAACACAACCCTCATTATAAAACAAGACCATACCATAATTCATTGATTAATAATGCTATCAATAAAAATTAATCTTGTTATTCATATGTAGAATTATATATTATTACAAATTAATCTTTTCAGCTTGTCCAGCAGAGTTATTTAATGATCTCTGCAATTCTATGTGTGCAAAGTATATCAAGACTCTAAAAGAAATAAACATTGCATTCCTGCCTTATGAATCTCAAGTAAATAACAATTGAATATTTTATTAATATCTAATAAAAATAAGTAACTAAAAGCTTTATCTTACAACTTATTTTATTAATAGTTAATGATGTTTATAGAATTTTTAAAATAAAGTTGAGATTATTTATATTTTAGGTATTTTCCTTGGATTATCCAGAAACATTCCAGTATTATTATAATGTGTCTCGTTCGTCAGGACGAAATGCCAATTTGGAGCGCATTGCCGAACAAGTTGCCACTCTCTGTGCTACTTTGGGAGAATATCCTTCTGTTAGATATCGCAGGTAATTGAAAAAATTATTTTAAAATATTTAATATTTAAATTGATTTATTTTAAAAGCTTGACATTTAAATGTAATTTTTTTTTTGCTAGTGATTTTGATAGAAATGTTGAACTTGCTCAACTGTTCCAGCAAAAGTTAGATGCTTACAAGGCAGATGAATCAACAATGGGCGAGGTTATTTTATATTTGATTTTTTAAAAGATTGTTAGTTTTTTTTAATAAGACTGCTAAAAATAAATTTTATTAGGGTGCAGAAAAGGCCAGATCGCAGCTCTTGATCTTAGATAGAGGCGTCGATTGTGTTTCTCCCCTTCTTCACGAGCTTACATTCCAGGCAATGGCTTATGATCTGCTTTCAATCGAGAATGATGTTTATAAATTTGAATCTCCCAGCGGACACGATGTCAGAGAAAAAGAGGTACTCTTAGATGAAAATGATGATCTCTGGGTTGAATTACGTCATCAGCATATAGCTATAGTGTCTCAGTAAGCAAAATTCTAGTAAATGTTACAATGTTTATTTTATAATAATTTTAATGATAAAATTATATGATTATTTAGACAGGTAACAAAAAATTTGAAAAAATTTATTGAAAGCAAGAGAATGACAAGTTCAACTGATAAAACAAGCATGAAAGATCTCTCTCATATGATTAAAAAAATGCCACAGTATCAGAAGGAATTAAGTAAATACTCAACACACTTGCATTTGGCTGAAGATTGCATGAAGTGTTATCAAGGATATGTTGACAAACTCTGTAAAGTTGAACAAGTAAATGATTTGATAGCAATTTACAACAAAGCAATTTTATTTTGTGTAATATTCATTATCTTTTCAATAGGATTTAGCTATGGGAACTGATGCTGAAGGTGAGAAAATTAAAGATCCTATGAGAAATATAGTCCCTATTTTATTGGATGGTAATGTTACAACATATGACAAGATCAGGATTATTTTACTTTATATTTTATCTAAAAATGGTAAGTATATTTAACAAAATCTTTATATATATATATATATATATATATATATATAATTTGAATTTTAGAATAAATATTTTTTGGTCAAAGATTTTAAGTTTTCTACAAATTTGTTTGAATAAGTTTGAACATCTTTAACTTCATTAAAAATACACTAGTTACAACCAGAACAAGCATCTAGGCTATTAAATATAGCTCTACTGATACAGTTAACACTATTAAAAAAAAAACAATAATAATTCATAGATAGTAATGTGCCTTGTCACTTTTATTTCTTAGATATCTCTTTAAAAATTTGGACTTACTAAAACATGCATTTCTATCTAAATGTTTCCATGCTATGAGCAACTTCAGTTTCTCTTGAGTTAAAATTAATCTAGAATGGCATAATAGGAATCTGCCAAGTGATGTTATAGCTGCTCAATAAAACTTTATAAATATTTCAAATAAAAATATAATCAATATTCAAGCTATGCAGTTTTGTGAATTTCAATTTGTAGTTTTAAATTAAATATGTAGTGTTATTTTTAACAATATAAAAACAATTTTAATGGTTAATAATGTGTTCCAATAAACTAAATGTTTTTTTCAAATATAGTTGTGTATATTTATATTTTAATAATTGCAATTCAAAATGTCAGCCTTTTTTTGAGAACACTTTTCAAATGCATACAAAATAATCTTTACAAAACTGTTAGAGTTTATTTTGTATGGTTAAAGACTGCAGACAGGAATATAAAAAAGGTTCCTTTCTGATGTGTTCAGAGCTTCTTGTCCTTTTTTCCAATTGCTGTACTTCATAAATTTCCTAAGTTAACAAATACTGGACTTATCGTACAGGAAAAGGTTTTAGAAGAGTAAAATTAATCACTTTGAATTGTCTGTTTTGGATGCATTTTGGGTCTGAACCTCGCTTCAACAGTTGACAATTCTTATAAAAACAAAGGTCCTGGGAGGGAGTCAGAGTTTTTATATATCAATATTTTGATCTAAAAACTATGTAAACTATTCCAGAATTTAAAAATATTTTTCCTAAAAAATGGTAAAAGTTAAAATTCAGTAAATAAAATCATATAAAATAATTGTATTATGCACAACTTATTCAGTTTAATAGATGTTTATAAATAAAATTACATGAGTAATAAAAAAGTACAATAGGTTTCTGTCTGTGGACTTTGATCAAAGATCTGGCTGTAATTTGAATTATTTTTATCAATTTCATCAAGTTTAAGGGTAAATAAGAGACATCTTATTGATTTTTTTTCCAGTATTTTCAATTCAAGTTAAAATATACTTGCTCCAATATTCAAAAATTATTTTAAAAACACAGAATTTTGAAATAAAATATAATTCTTTATCCTGTAATGGTATTATTGTATTTAAAATTGAAGTTTATATATATAATTTGTTTTATAAGACTGACTGACTTTTCTTTTTATTAACTAGGTATTTCTGAAGAAAATTTGACAAAATTAATCCAACATGCTCAAATTCCACCTACAGAAAAATGTATTATTACAAATATGGCTAATCTAGGAACTAACATTGTAATAGATGTAAGTAAACCAATTTTGATGTTATACTATTTAAATTAATTAAAAATTTGTTGAAGAAATATCATTTTATACATAAAAATATTCATGAAAAATGGTTAAAATTCTGTCTTTTAGATATTTTAGAAATAATTCCAATCCATAGCTTTTCTTGCTATATTGGCTTTCATGGCTTTCTCAAGTCAACAAAAGCATCACTTTTCCAAACTTTGTTTTCATTAGTACAGGTTTCAAGACAAAAGCAAATGACTAAAATAATCAATAGTCATCAATTATTGAAGCCTGCCAACAGAAGAAACCAGTTATTTTGTGTTTGAAAAATTAATATGATAATTATAGAGATTTTAATTAAATTTTCTTCAGAACTCAAATTACAAAATAACTTGGTCTCTATTATTGGAATGCAATTAGAATTTCCAACAGCAGAGTGACACAATGGTTTTTGATACTCAGATTGGTTTGTTTTGCTATCATGAGCTCATAAGGAATTCATATGAAAAGTATTCAAACATCCAGCACAAGTTCTTGGGGATGAGAACTTTTTACAATCAAATATTTTTCAATTCTTGCATTTGAATACTCCCATTTTTAGTTGGAATCACATTGGATTAAGCCTAGTAATATGACTTTTATGTGTGTAAAAATGATTTTACTATAAAAAAACGAGAATAACTGTGTGATATTTATCTGGTATCGTTTAAAGACAAAAAAAAAAAAATACTAAAGCCTGTTCAAAATGCAAAAAATAATTCAATACTTTTATAATACTCAGCCCCAAGATCATAATTTGCAACCTCTGGGACTTTGGCCACATTTTACTCTCCTGTTTATGCCTTTTGCCATTATGCAATCCTAATTAAGCTAATATTCATGACAATAAACATTCAAACTAAATTTTAGCAGTGAAAAAATGAGAATAAACTATATTACTAGCTTGCACGTCATTGGCAAATATTCTTTTAGTATTTAGTATGCTTGACTGTTATGGAATATGGTGGTATTCAGCAAGCTTAAAGCCTGAAACTCTAAGAACATGTATGCAGCCTAGCAGAAGCACACAAAGTTCACTTGTATCCAAAATAGGTTGCTCATCCCTGCCCCTAGCAGTATAACATTTAGTTTATTTACTTCAAGACACACTGGGAAGATATTTAATTAATTATTAAATTGCTGTTCAAATAAAACTTGTATAATTATTCCATTATTATTGAACTTTTAAATTGCAAATTCATTATAAAAATACTACAGAACTTATTTTAGTAACTTAGATGTGATGTTAATTGATATAAAAGAATTAAAATGACTGAACCAAGATCTTCAGATATGTTAATCATTTGTACAGTACATGGGTGTATTTATGTAAAAATTCATCTGCAGCCATAAGGACATACCCAGGATCTAAACTAGAGGGGGGCAACTCTTATTAGTTTCAAGGAAGTAGAGAGGGAGAGTGAAACAGGATGATTTCTTGCAAAATATAACTCAAAACTATTGAAAAACTGTTTTTATTATTCATTAACATACTAATGCTACATGCTATAACTTTATATATGGACCTACTACCTACCATGTAGTTAACTGAGTTAGATTTTTATGTTAGCAATAATCTTCTCGCATTTACCGAAAATTTTTCTATAACCTTCCTTTCCACCATCTCAGTGTTTTTTCACAAAATTCCAATGCACACTTATCAGGCATAATACAGTCAGTCTTTCCTCTCCCATAGTGCTCCTAAGCCAGGTCTTCACTCTTTGAAGCATACTGAAGGATCATTCTATGGTTGCCATAGTGCATGGAATAGTGCTCAGAATTGTGAATGATTGATTTTCTCATGGCAGAAAAAATATAAGTTTTGTTAAACAGGTCAACAACTTCTATATCCCTTAATTTGTCTTCTGGTAAATTCTTCTTTATCCACAAATTATACCAAAGGTCCAGTTCTCTGGTGACATCATCCAACTCGTAAAAATTTGTAAACAGTTCTGCATTCTTGTGTAAATCTGTGATATTTTGGTCATGTATAATGGTGTAGTTTTTGTTAATGTAAATGTAATGGGGTATTTTCTTGGGAAAATCGAATATTTAACGATGATGTAAGCGAATCCAGATATGGTATAATTAGTGAATATTGCCAGTATTCATAGTCATTGTTTGATGCAGATTGCTCCTGTGTTTTTGCTTATGAGCAGGACATGGAACACAATTTTCTATTTCACAAAATTCCATTGCCATGTCTTGTGCTTTTTTAAGTAATTCACCAGTGATTCGATCTGTGTGGTCATTTTTAAGTACATCGAGGATTCCTGTAATGTGTTCTCCCACCACAATTAAATCCATGGTCTTTGTTTGCAAGGTGTTAAGTACCAGTTTCGATCACTGCTGAGTATTTTGCTATAGTAATTAGGACAGTGATAAACAATGGTTTCATAACTGCTGAATGCAACTGGTATGCAGTTTTTCTTGCAACATAATTTCTCTCTGTGGATAATTTTCCTAGCGTTTTCACAAGCTCTGGGAAATTTTGAATTTTCGAATTGATTTATATTTTTCCGACCATCTTGTTTCACACATTTATGATAGATTTGGAGTGTAATTCCTATGAGTAGTCAGTTCTCTAAAAAAGTTTATCATATCTGTTATAGTGGCAGTAATATTTCTAATTTCAGGTACTTCATTTGTATCGTTCCTCACAAGATTGAGTTTGTGGGTTAAGCAGTGAAAATATAATGCTTGAGAATATTTCTTCCTTAAAATCACTTGTACACCACCCTCTTTGCCTGCCATTGTAGAGCAGCCATTGAAACCAAATCCAATGCAATATTCTGGTAGAAGATTATAACTAACCATAAAATTGTCAATTGCTTCTGCAATCGACGAGGCATCTTGTACTTTTAGTTCCACAAAACCTACAAATTCTTCAGATTTTTCTTTTGCTTTAATCATAGTCACAAGCCAATTGATACTAAATTGATATGTCTGTACTGTGTGTCTATGTGTTAATTACAATTGTTCTAGGGAGGGGCAGCTGTCCTCCCCTACTCCTTGCTGGTATGCCCTTATGCAGCCATATGTGTTGCCTCTCATTACAGGGCTCTTGGGAGCACTGCCATGAGAGAACACATAGCAAGGGTGTCAGAATAACTTCTACTGCATTACCACACTTCCCTGGCCTGCCTAGTCCTCTGATTTATCACCAATCAAGCATGTCTGGGATCACCTGGGATGCCAAGTTGAACAGCATGGCAAACCTTTTTGAGCCCGCATGCCATGTAGCAAATATACTTAGCTTTAAAAATGTTTGTGCACCAAAGTTTTAGACATAATACAACTTGAACTTCACACAAAATATCACATAAAAAGAAAGTAAATGCCACACTCAGTATATATTTTAAGTTTTTTACTTTTGCTAGTGCTTTCAATGAACTTATGTTCATATTATTGTTAATTGTCTACTTGGACTTTACTTATTAATAGGACTTTATACTGGTGTTTAAAGATTGGCATAGTAATGAGAGTTAGTTCAGGAAAGAACAAAATTTCTTTATTATATCACCAGACTAGTGAAGATAAAATTTTAAAACAGGAACAATAGAACAATAGAAACAAACATACAATTTGAAGCCGAAACAGAATGTAATGATAGTTTAAATTATTTAGATATAACCATCAATAGAACTGACAATAAATTAGAATTCAGAAAATTTATAAAACCTATGCAAATACCAAAAGTACTAAATTACAAAACCAACATTCCACAAGCTATGAAATTTAACATCTTTAAAATGTACATAGAAAAAATTAAAAACAGAACTAGTAAATTAGAAAATCAAGAGATAGAAATAGAATAAGCCATAAAAATGTTCTTACTGAATAGTTACCCCAAAAAAATATTAGAAAAATGGTTAAACTGGACTAATAATAATGATAATAAAAATAGAAATTTTCAAAAAGATAAAAAATGTGTAAATTTGATGTATGTACCTAAAATATTTGAAAGAATTAAAAATATACTAAATGGAAAAGTGAATTTAATACCCGAAAAAAATAATTTATTCAAAAGATATTTATATCATAGGTCAGATAAAAAATTAGATTTAATGGAAGAAAAAGAAATTGTGTATTCATTCAATTGCAGCTGTGATCTGGCCAAAACTTATATAGGAGAAACAAAAAGAAAATTAAGCACAAGAATAAAAGAGCACATATGTGCAATAAGGGGTAATTATGCAAATTCTGCAGTCGCAGAAAACTACAATAGTTATGGGTGCCAAATCGAAAAAAATACTATAAAAATTAAGAAAAAAGAATCAAATAATTACAAACATCAATTATACGAACGTTTAAACATAAAGAAAGAAATAGAATAAACAATAATTTGGGTCGTATAATCCACCAATCCTGGAGCACCATACTTGATGACGTTTATAAAAAAGCATAGTTAATAGTCTCCTTATCATAATGCCATTGAATGGTGGCAAACGAAACCTTGATGTGAGTTTTTTTTTATAATGGAATTTTTTACATGATGATGATAGATTTTAATAATTTACAGTCTTTATTTACTTTGTTTATTTAATTTTAATTATACAGTGAAATGTTTAATTGTAAAACAAGAAATGTCCAGTTATACTTGGGATTGGAATATGTATTTACAGTAAGTTTTAAAATTGTATTTTATTGCTAAGAAATTTTAAATTATACAGTAACTTATTTGTTTTGTTATTGTTACTTTTTAGTGTTTGGTAGTAATACTGCTGATGAGAGGCATGCTAGCCCGAAACATATATAATATGTGTACAGAAATTATTACTACAGGTGATATAATAAAGAAATTTTGTTCTTTCCTGAACTAACTCTCGTTACTATGCCAATCTTTAAACACCAGTATAAAGTCTTATTAATAAGTAAAGTCCAAGTAGACAATTAACAATAATATTAGAATTTAAGGACAGTAAGGCTTTTACAATAACTTATGTTCATCATCTTCAGGCAAATGAAATTTAAAATAAAGAGAACATATAAATCTTTACTGGGTGTGGCATTTTAAATTTAATTTGCCTGAAGATGATAAACATAAGTTCATTGAAAGTACTAGCAAAAATAAAAAAATTGTTAATGCTGCACCCAATGTATATTTTTACTTTCTTTTTAAAGTTTTAGACTTTGAATAATGACATTTAAAGAAATTAAATGAATATGCTCTAATTAGAATAAATGTAAAAAGGCTGGCTGAAAGGATGATCAGATGATAAACCAATAGGATGATTGAAAAAGACAGATGATAAATCAGAATTGTATGATATGTTACATGCCAGATGATTTCTCCTTATGTGCCACAGTTTGCCACTCCTTGCTGAGGAGTTTGGCCAAACTAGAGGACTGCTTGCAGCAACTGTGGACTAAGATGCTGCAGGACACCTATATGCCTTCATGTCACCTGTATTACATCACATGCAACTGTATTACATGCAACAGGGTATTAGAACTTCCTTTCATTTGTAGTGTTTTCTGCAATAAATGATTCTTTTGCTTTCATTTTGTAATTACTTACTTATATCACCATTACACTCACACATGTACAATTTCATTCAATTCCTTCTTGGTGTGCTAATTTTTATGGCAATGAGTATACTACTAGTGGTAGTTGGTAGTTCATTTTATAATATACATAATTTGCCTTGGAGTCAATATATTAAATTAAACATAATCAATTAGAATTTATTAAGTGTTATTACATTTTAAAAAATCATTATCTACAGGCAACAATTTAAATTTTTAAAATATAATTTTTTCTGAGTTAATCATTCCTTGGATATTTAACAGGCTGGACGTAGAAAACTCTATCAGGTGCCACGAAAGGAACGTATTTCAGAACAAACATATCAGATGTCCAGATGGACTCCTGTAATTAAAGATATCATGGAGGTAAGCCATGTCGATAATTACACATCAAAGTAAATGTTATATTCTATAATACAAATATAATAATTTGCAGTTTTTTGTAGGATGCTATTGAAGATAGGTTAGATGTCAAGCATTTTCCTTTTCTTGTCGCTCGAACAGCTACAACTGGATACGGTAGAGCTCCTCCCACTAGGTAATTTTCTTTGGTTAAATCAAAAGAAAATATTAGATATAAAACATTTGTTATAATAACCAAATAATATATTTTCAGTGTAAGATACAGACAATGGCTCAAAGATAAGAATGCTCCTAATGTAAAGAATTTTCCTAGACTGATTATATTCATTGTGGGTGGTGTCACTTATTCCGAAATGAGATGTGCATATGAAGTTACCAAAGAACAAAAGAATTGGGAAGTTATAATCGGTAAATATAAATACTAATCAACTCATTAATAATATAATTACTGCGCTTTGTATATTTATATACATATTTTTTCAGATTGTGGGTTTTATTTTTTATTATTATTAAAATGTACTTGACATAGTAACAAATAATAATTTCAAAATCTCATTAAATTTGAAAGAACATTAAGATTATTGTTTGTTGTTTACACCATTATAAATAATATAAGACAGTTTTCAACATTTTTAACATTTACAATCTTGACCAAAAGTATAGTCACTCCATATAAATGCATAAATAATTCAATTGTATATGCATATTACATCCCCTACTCTATAGATATAAAAGATAAAATGAAGCCCATGGGTAAATATTGGGTCTAGCCATTAATGTCTTTTTTTCTAAATATTGTTTTCATGTTATAGTAGTGATTGATGTATTATACAAGTTAAATACTAATTGCTAATTAATGAGTTTTATCAATCAAAAACTGTTATGAATATTGTTAAGAACTTTTAAGGTATGTAATGTTTGCAGGACACATGAACTTTGTCATATATAAGAAAGGGTAACACTGGTTACAGCAACCAACAATATGTGTAGTGTACATGGCAGCAAAGCCTTAAATGTCAGGATCAAAATCCACACTCTTAAATTTTTTTTAACCATTGTTGAGACTCCAGATGACCTGACTTAGAAAATGCCAAAATTGCTGCAGTAATGGAATTGACCAAAACTGTAGACTGTGCAGCAAGAGTAGACAGGAATCAGTCTAAACAGAAAGGGTCTATGTTAGATGAAAGGGCCGGAAGATGTGTGAGAGTTGATACATGGATCACAGTAATTTCTAAAAAAAGGTAAAAACAATAAATTTATATAATAAAGATAAATCCAGCTGAAAGAGATCAGATCCATGTGTAAAATTTCACATATCTCCCCTTTCTTCTGACGTAAACTCTTTCAGCTCAGGGTGACTCGTAGTCTGCACAGCAAAAGATTAGATATATCTGTAAGGAAAATGAACAAGTATGGGTTCCATGTGATCTTACAGAACAAAATCACCTGAAACAATTATCAGTATGTGTTACTACACAAGAGTAAACAGAATAGTAAGTGAAATGGAGATAATTGGATATTATATACCATTTGTAAAAGACATCTCCAGTGGTTATATCCAAAGGCCATTCAAGCTCCAGAACTAAAGTATAGTCTTCATTTTCGAAAAATGTTCCGTCTGTATGATGTGAGGGAATACTGCACTATTTCATATGGAATCAACTTAATGCTGCTTTATATCTCCAGCAATTAGAAAAACTTCAAATTTGACAAACAAAACAAAGGGTTTTCTCTTTATAAATACAAACCTTTTGATTGCAAATCTTTTTAAATGATGGGATACAAAAAAACATGTACAGGAAATTGTTAAGTCAAACTCGGATAGTTTGAAATCTGATTAGTTTGTAACTGTACTATTTGTCCTAACAGGATATAGAGCTTTAGGGAATGTATATGTTAACTCGTTTGTTTAGATTGAATTGCCTCCATACTATAATAGAAAACTAGACTAAGGACAACTCTAATCTGGTCAATGTGGCTTTGCTTTTACAGTAACACATTTTTTGGTGTCACCTTACCTATGGAATACCCTTTTTTCTGTTATCTCGTAAAATACGGTTGGGTTTCAGAATTGCAAGATTGGGCCACAAATAGCAGACTGAGATATTTATAGGGCTCTAGGCTACTAATTTGGATGGCTTACTACTTTTTGGGCTGCATTTCCAGGAAATCTACTTTACTTTTTTAAAACCTAACTGGCAACCTGTGAGGTTATTACAGGACACATGCTGTTTACCTGCAGTTCATTTATATTATTAATGAAAATAGCATTCAGTATGTGTAGCCATATTCCATTTGCTTAATAAATTACATCACTTATGTGGCATTTGGCATATTGTATGGAAATATGTAAATCTCGGATAATTTGACGTCTCGAATATTTCATTCCTTGAATTTCAATCTAATGAGGATTTCTTCTGTGGTTTTTATTTCCTTCACTTTGAGATTTTGAATTGGCCAAACAAATTAACTTAAAAATTTAACAGAAAGAAATGATATTCTATCAGAGACTCCTAATATAATCAGATGGTACTGTTAATAATCTGAAATTGTCAGTCAAGAAAACAGTCATCAAAGTCAGTAAATTTCAGAATCCTGTTTTTAACAAGAAAGTCATGCATTTAAAAATTTTTACAATTAAAAAAGTAGATATTTGGGGTATTCTAGTTTTCCATTATATGGTATGTGGAAGTGAATTTTTAAAATTCTAGTTAGCTTCTTTCTAAACTTTAGTTATTATAGGAAACTCTTCATTTTGATATTAGTAGTAATGAACATTTAACATGGTTTTTTTCCTGTTTTTAATTTAATAAAATCACTTAACTTTAAAATATATTTACTTAAGTGTAGACATTTCAATATTAAGGTCAACACTGCATTAAAAAAATTCTTGCTAACGTTTTAATAGGGAATTTTTTTTACACCTCTGTAAACCAATGCAGTAAACCTGTCAGAAATTTTAATTATAAATATGATATTCTGTTATAAACTTACCTGTTTAAAAGTTAATAATAAAATAAATATTAGTAAGTGCAAATTCTAATTATTTTCTTGTCTGAAATGTGGTTTATGAAAACAACATAACTGTTTTCAGATACAGAGTTAGCAATACTGGTTACATTGTATCCTCATTTGATCATTGTTATGGAGTAGCCTGTAAAAGATTAATCATACTGTGTAATTCCCATTAGCTACTGTTTTTTAAATTGCAAACATAAATATGTTGTTTTCAATTTAAATGCTAAAATTGATGTTCTGTAACAAATTGATGAAAATGTTGTAAGACATTATGGATAAATCTGACATTTGAGGTTTTGACTGTATTGAAACTTGTTAAAGAGTGAAAGTTTTAATAGCTGCATTAGATAGTAAGGAAAAATAATCATAAGCACATACATGTTTAAGGTTTTTAAAATAAAAAAAATCAAATTAAATTTAAATACATATTAGTTTACATCAACTTTACAACTTGATGAATGAAATGTACATATCTTGAAGTCTTCTGGTATGTTACCAGTTAAGTTAATACCCATTCTGAAGAAAAAGAAAGCAGAAAAATGAGGAGAACACAATCTTGAGTCTGCCGTCACATGCATCAAAGATACTATCTATCAAAGACCAGAGGGAAGAATAGAACAGAGCTTATTAGATGATCAGTTTGGATTTCAACAGGGAAAGGGAAAAGAGAAGCAATACTAAACTTAAGACTATAATCAAATAGCTTCTTCACGTTAATAGACAAATATTAATTGCATTTATTGATATCAAGAAAGCTTTCAACAATACTGATTGGGAGATCATGTTCAGAGCACTGAAAATGCTGGGGCTGACTAGAGATTAAAGAATTATATTAAAACTATATAAAAACTAGACAGCATTTATAGGTAGGGAAGAGGAGGCAAAAATCAGAGAAGTATGGCAGGGATGGGGTTTTTCCCCGTTTCTATTCAATATATAAGTAAAAGAAGCAATTAAAGAATTCCTTGCTACCAACAGATCAGGAGTAAAAATAAATGGAAAATTCTTCACTATAATAAGATACACCAATGACATTGCCCTGATAGCGGAAGACGAAGAGGGACTCCAGCAAGCTCTTTCCAATCTCAATGAACATTAACAGAGAGATGAAACATGAAAATTAATAAGACAATGACCAAGGTAATGAAATGCATATGTTTGGCTAGAACAGTGTTTTTCAACCTTTGTCATGGCACACTTGAACCTATAATTAAATTTTCACAGAATAAATCACAATTTAAAGTGTTTGTAAACATTCTATCTTCATATTACTTGCCACTTAAACTAATTCATTTTGTCTATATTTTTTGTGAATTAAATAGAACAGCAGGTTACAACAATAGTTATTTAAATTAATACTTTTCATTTACATAAGAAAAGTAATTAACATTGTCTTAATTTGTGTTTAAAAGTGGCATAATAGCCTTTTAGAAACCTGCCCAACATCCCACTATTTCTAAGTTAAAATAATTTGAACTAAAAATGGACAATTATAAATACATTTTTGATTGAAAGAAAATTTCATTTTAAATTAAATAACCTGGTGTTGTGTGCACGTAATTTTGCTTATGAATGTATACATAAACATATATTTTTTACTACAGTTATTTATTATAACAATGAAAAACTTGTAAAATCAGTTTAGAGGTTTTAATTTTGACATGTACACTTATTGTTCTTTGGGCTTCTTTCAAAAATAATTTATTTAATAACCTTCAAAAATTTTTGTGGCACACTGGTTGAAAATCACTGGGCTAGAGGGTGAAAAAATTGCAGAGGTGTAAAGACTTTCCCATACGTAGGCAGTATAATCTCCTCTGATGGAAGAAGCATAAGAGAGGTATCTGATAGGATGGCACAAGCACAATAAGACTTCTACAAAAAGAGAGGGCTATTGACATCAAAAAATATTTCAGTAGAAATTAGAAAATGTTTTTTTTATCAAAAGCTTTGTGTGAAGTATAGTATAGCATTAAAAATGGCTTGAAAACTTAACTTCGGGAGGCATAAAAACGTTAAACTGGAGGTATTTGAATTCTGGTGCTGGCAAAAACTGTTACGTGTACTGTGGACAGATTGGTGGAGAAATGAACACACTTTGACAACGTCGAGAGGAGAAAGACAACTTTTGGCAACAGTAGAGGAGGAGGAACGTTTTGATTGGACATCTCGTCAGAAATTCTTCATGGAATCACACATTACTGGAAGGTAAGATAGAGGAGAAAGTTGTGGAAGACCCAGAATTGAATATCTCTGACTGTTAAGACTTCACCAAATGGTAAAACTGTTCACCCAAGACAGGAAAGCTTTATAACTCAATTGGCATTTTTTCTCCTCCATGTTGTCTACCAACCTGTAGATTCACGGGGAGCGCGAGATCAATTTATGTAGCATACTTAAGATTATGGTAGGTTTTTGTGTACTGTACAATACTTGGGCTTAATATAGTTAATGTTTTTGTTTTCGTTGGAATGTAATATATTAATTGTATACGAGTTTTCTTGATACATATATCAGCTGATTTAACTTAAATTTCTACAAACTATTATAGTAATTTAATTTCCTAATCAAAAACCAATTGATTTTCTTTCAGGCAGCGATCATCTATTGACTCCCGAGGGCTTCCTCAGCGATCTCAGAGACCTCAGCAGCTGAATGTCGAGAGTGGCTGCATATTTTTATTCGTCCCCGTGCAATATATTTTAAACGCATCGTTGCAGTTACTACTTTTTGCCCCTTCGTAACGTTAAAAGTTCCACAGCTTTGTTAATAGTGTATCCATGAAAAATTTTAAGAACAAAAAATCATAAAATTAAAGTACAAAAACAAAACTATTTTTGAGATGTTTTAAAATTAAATGAATTTATATTCTATTTGTATTTTTTCTGCTTTTAATGTTGATGTTGGCATATAAAAAAATTCCTAGTCAACAATATTTTTGTGAATGTTGTGCATTTGTATAATTGTAATAAAAATCTAACAATAAACACCTGAAATCACTTTATTGACTCTTTCTAAACACATTATTCTGGTTTTTTGTGAAAGTTTCTCTTGGGAACAATCGGACGCTGACTTCTCAAAATGGCACTGGCTCTTCGCAGTGTTGCCTGTAAAAATAGTGCATTTCGTGATTTAATTTTTCCATTAGAAATACCATTTTACAGTAAATATGGAAATTTAAAGTTTAAAATGACATTTACCATTTTCAAGTCACGTCTGTAACGATTGGACTTGACAAACTTTTTGATGCTAGTCATACTTCTTCTGGCTCCTTTTGTCAGTGGAATTTTAGCTAAATTTCTTACTGGTTTGTTTTGAACTGAAATAAAATCATCATAATAGTATGTAGATACCATGTACGATGTTAATCAAATTAGCAAAACAACTGCTTAAAAATAAATTGTCAATCACATGATTGCAAACAACTTTTAAAATAAAATCTTACATTTTCTCTTCTTGTACAGAAGATTGATTCCCTTGCCACTAGTATGGGGTTCGATCGCTATGGCCTTCCTGTGAATCATGCCGCTGTAGCGAGGAGAATGAATATTTTTCAAGTTCAGAGGATCCTATGGAGAAACAAATATTCCACAAGGTTTAAAACTGGAAATAGCATTAGCATATATTTTTTTGTTTCAGAATTTTCAATTGCTGCATATTTTTAAATTTAACTAAGTTGCTGAAAATATAAATCGTCATAACACTACATAATATGAAGATCAATGGTAGCCTCCTCATGTTACATCAAATCTTGCAAAACTTTTTAAATCTTCTCTTCAATTTAAAGATTTGCTACAACTTTTATATACATATCTACTACTCCCATTTCAGTATTATTAGTCTCATTTTCTGTGAAGTTAGTGTTTTGTCTTACATCCAGATGCTCTTCCTGTCACTAACCCTTCATCTTTTTTACTTTTTGTGTTAGTATTTCATGCTTCCAAAAAATTTAATCTTTGAATTTTGTTAGCCAAGATTCACTTTTCTAGATCATAATATAAATTTCAAAGTTTTTCATTTTTCATAAAACTATCATTTTCTTGCCACTAGCGAATTGCAGAACTTTGTTTGAAGCTGCCTTAAACAGAAATATTGTTCAGTATTGCCGAATACCAAGCAAACATCTGGCCAATACCAAGTGAGGTGGATGATTTATTTGCAACTTTGCTCAACAAATATTTGGTATTTGCAGTTTCAGACTCCACATCGGTATACTGTGTCGAATCAATTCGATATTGGCCATTACCAAGTAGATTTGTTTGCTTGGCATTCGGCAAATATTGAGTGTGTGAAATCATCTTTATAAAGATACTTTCGATGCACATAAGAATGAATATATTCTTCCTTCTCTATATTGAGTTCTACTGACTTTGCACATGACATAACTTCTATTTTTGATTTTATTAAAAAAAAACATAAATAAAATGAAATTTTCTTTTTATTATTATATATAATACGGCAATTCAAATGAAAACAATTCATCAATAATGATACGAGAAACAGAGTCTGTATTTTTAAGACAAATTCTTAAAGTTTTATTGTCATTTTTCAGATATGGAATTAAAGAAATACTTTACTAGAAACACAGTAAACAATTTGAAAGCAAATTAAAATAAAATAAATTCTACAAAGCCTCTATAGCCTTTTCCAGAATAAGAATGGAGCTAACATTCTTATGCCAAGTAGAACACATGTTTAAACTGTTACTATAATCTTATTTTCTATTCTTATATGTATTATATATTTGAAATGTCTGACATTTTCAAGAAATTTGATTTTTTTTTTAAATTATAAATCACACATAAACATTACATTTTGAAGAATTTTCATCATTCTGCCACTTTCATAGCTGAGCATTTGAGATCTACAATGTTTGCTCCATTCTTATTCCACAAAATACCAAAATTACCATTGAATGTTTTATTTGCGTAATTCACTCAGATGTCACAAAAATACATGACATTTCTTTCTTGCATAATAATTTAACTTACCGTGCTGAAGTATTTTCTTATATTTCTTTTCTTCACCAGAAAACTCGAACAATTACGAATGACCATCCATTGCAAATCGGTAGACATCTTGACACCTGCCGTACGAGAGACAAGATTAGAAAATTTCATTCCATTAAAATACTTAAACTGCAATGCTACATCAGAAATATTAGCTGAACTCAATTTGAATGTCTCGGCAGCAAGTGCATTAGAGGATTAAAATGCATATAGAGAGAAAGCAATTGAGCAAACACGAAGGAAAGTTTGTTGAGTCGGTTCATTATAGAGAATGGTATTAGGGCTTTTCCTGTATTTACACACACACACAAAAAATAATTAATAGTATGTATAAAATTTATAAAATCTTATATTTGAAAACCCTTTTCTACTAGTATCTAAAAAGTTTTAGACAAGTATATTGATTTAATTTGCTGTAGGGGCTTATGTATGTATCTTGACCCAGGCCACAATTACCTACTGGAAGACACTGTTTACCCCCCTCTCTTAAATTTAACTATTTAGCTATATTCAATGTTCAAGTGTGGAATGTATACAAAATTATCAGTTTAACCTTTTACACTAAAGATTAAAGTGAAAGAAAATGTGGCATTGGGAAAGAAATGGAATACTGATAAACACTAGGAGCTTGAAGAAAATCACTTTAATAAAGAATTCAACTGTGTATCTATGGACATTGATTTTATTAATTTATATCTTTAAATACATTTTGCATTCACATTAGTGATTTTTTCTGTATTTTATAGCATGGTATATTTTACATCTAACTCTGTAGACAATTTTAAATAATTCAAAACACTCTTTGCATTATGAGCTAAAACATGTTTTGAGTCTTTCTTGGCATCAAATCCTATATAACAATTTTAATTCAAATAACAATGTACCAGCATTTAAAAGCCAGTTATAGTATGGTATTTTTTTTGTATTAAATAGTGCAACTTTTACCTTCAGCTATTAATTATATTATCATTTAGAGAAACAGATTTATTCAGTTGAAAAATTAATTAAAAAATGTATCAGATCACAAGAATTTAGTGAAAGAAAAGACTTCTTAAATTGAAATCATTAACAGCCATATTTGCCAATGTTTCGAATTAAAAATTTCCCAAGTAAAGGTAAGTAGTAAACAGAACCTTTCTAAATTTGATTATTGTTTGGTTAAAAATTTTTATAAAAACACATCAGTCTTTTTCCACATGCCAAAAATTTTCAATGAGCCTACCCTGGTTATTAATATCATAAATGTTACACAACAGTATGAGCTGCTTAATGACAAGAATGAATGCTTTGAGCACGGGAAACCTTTTTCTATGTAGGGGCTGCATTTCAAACTTTTAAACTGATGCGGGCCACATGCAAGAGAAGAGAGAAAAAAATGCTGGTAACTCACATTTATTTATTCATATATAATTATAAATTAGCATAAGTATACTTAATTTAGCTTCTGGAACAGATGTAAATGTAATATATTGGAAATTTTTGGTTAAATATTAGTCACTGCTAGTTTTAAATTAGTTTCAATGTGAGACTGTTAGCTGGTTTCTTGTTTTAATTTTTACTAAATTCATTGTGGAAAAACTATTTACATACATAAGTTGTAGAAAATAACATTTGAATTTTTGCTGCATACTTCCTTAAGCTGGAAAATTGATGTATTTGTTCATATTTTATGCACGTGGGCCACAAAAAATATTATATAGGCCTGAGGGCTGCAAGTTGTCCATCCCTGGCTTTGAGAAATACATCATTAAGCATATTTTAAGTGAACATCATAGAGCATAATTAGACAAAACTATATTGTACAGTCCATTGCTCACATAGGCTATATCGCTACTTTGGAAGAAAACCGGCACAACTCAAAATAACTATTTTGAGAAAATCCTATTCAAAGATTTAACTGAATATCGCTTATCACTTATTCAACATTCACATAACTGCTTCCTAGTGGTCAAATATGCAAGTTACTTTTATGACACTTTTACACATCAAAATTTACTACATTTTCATTCTGATTATGACATAATAAAAAAAATCACACTTTTTTGAGTTGTGCCGGTGTTCTTCCAAAGTAGCGATATGTAACACAACAAGTATTTACTTATCTATACATAGAAAAAGTACAGCAAAATATGGTATTTCTTGTTATGATGTGTAAAATTGGTTTAATTTATTGTAAAATTACATTCATAGTGCATGTATAATGACAATAAATTATAGTAAGTTGTTCTGTGGAACTGTGGGAGTTAAACAGCACTATTTGCACATTAACAACAATTAATTTGAGTAATTGTGGCAAAACTACTCAATTTCTAGAATGTTTTCTTAACCATATTAGGTCAAAGTATACCTAGGTAACCCCAATGGTGGTGCTATGGCCACACTTCCGACTGACCTCCCGGAAGGGAGCTGCCGGCAGGCCACCATGTGCTAAACGTCACTAGTTATTGAACAAAAGAAAAAAAAGGAAACGTCTACTAAAAATATAGTTAATCTAATCTAATCTAACCTAACAGAAGCACCACCATTGGGGTTACCTAGGTATGCTTTAACCCAGTATTAATGTGTTCAGTTAGACAGCTGGATGGCTGAATGGTTAAAGTAGCAATCTTCATTCTGGGGATCAATTTCATGGCTGTCCACATAAAAATAACATCATTGCTTAAGTTTTGCACACCAGTGTATACACAAATAAAAAGATATAGCAAGTCAGCCAATTTTTATAAATTCTATGTAACATATTGAATAGTACACAAATATTTAGTGGAGTTTTTATTTATTTTCATTTTAAATCCTTCACAAACTAGAAGTTTACAGTTGTTTCCTCATCTCTTCTATTTTCCATGTTAATTTGTGATAATTTTAAATTTATTGCTACTTATTAATAAGAAACACTAACAAAGGGTATATTCACTTCTGCGGAAAGAATATGTATTAAAAATAATTTTGTTAATGAATTTATTAAAAATAAAAGTATTTCCTCGCACTTCGAAAAATTACAATACGGCATCCATTAGATATTTCCTCATTCCATCACAATTCACTAATTTCCACACGCGACAAAATAACACGTGGATATATATTTAGGCCTAAAAATTTCATCTAATAAAAAAAATTACAAATTCGTAATCTAATTTATTATTATTGTACCAAATAATATATAATTTTCTGAATTTTTGTTTAACTTTTTTAGCCCGGATAGTTCCATTATTTAAAAGAAATATAAGAAATTACCTTTACCAGATCACCGCAAAATGGCTGCTACTAATAAACTGAAAAAGACGACAAATAGACCTCTAATGTCAAATTTTATCTATTTTTTAGTTCTACTCAATAATTTTATTAATGTAAAAATTTAATATTAAATTTATTAATTATTTTATTTTTTATAATTTTGTTCAAATTTCTCAAATTATACACGAACATTAAAATTTAACTTTTTTGTTTAATTGTTTTTACTCCATTACAGAAAACGACCAAATGGCAGCCTGTTTAAGGCTGCCATTTGGTCGTTTCTATTCATATTTAAATAAATTATTATATACCTATGTATTATATTTGTATATTAAATAAGACAAATTTCATTTTAATTTGTAACTTGTATTTCATGGCTGCGCATTAAATATAACTTTAAAGAAAGTCTCGTATTATCCGCGTGATTTGAATAGAATTTAAATAAATATAAATCAAATATTTGTATGGATTTTTTGACGTTTCTCAACATATTAGGGGGATACTATAGATTACCACCTATGGAATTTCGGATCTTTGAGTATATATCTGAACTCAGGAGACCGAGACGAGTTCAACGATACCCTACTTTTGGACCGGAGACGAGAAATAATAAAGTTATCATATTTTTTTCCAGCGGTCGCGCGATGATAGGGAGTCGCGTCGCTCTCTCCGCTAAGTCGGCCTCGCTATCGCGATCGGGAGTCGCGTCGCTTGCCGTTAAAATCGCCTTTAGTAGACGTTTTCCCCCCTTTTTTTTACTTTGTTCAAGAACTACTGTGAATCAATAACTAGTGACGTTTAGCACATGGCGGCCTGCCGGCGGCTCCCCTCCGGGAGGTCAGTCGAGAGCACGAACAGTCGGAACGGCCGCCACGTTCGCTGTCATAAGTAACATTAACCGAAATGGCGATCGCGCGATGATCGGAAGTCGCGTCGCTCTCTTCGCTCTCGTATCGCGTGTTTAACCCTACTGGAGATGACCGTAGTTCGACGTCATGGTTTGAAGACTTTACCGCAAGATGGCAGTACTAGCAACTATGGTGCCGTCTGCATGAGAGCATTAAAAAAGTATGGTAACTTAAAAAGCCTGATAATTTTTTTTTATTTTTCGTCTCCGGTCCAAAAGTAGGGTATCGTTGAATTCGTCTCGGTCTCCTGAGTTCAGATATATACTCAAAGACCCGAAATTCCATACGTGGTAATCTATAGTACTCCCCATATTAGTACTGTACGCTCTCATTCGTTGGCTTAGATTTTGAATTTACTGGCCATCATCGACAGGGGCGGCCAAATATCTCTGGCACGCCGGCGGCTAACAGTCCAAAACCCGCCTGAATGTGACAAACACATTTTGTCAGATAATGCTAAGGAGTTTTTGAAAATTCAAGATCATCCAAACTAGAGTACCTAGATATCAGAGTAGCGACATACTAGTCATCGTCGCCATGTTCTGTCGACTGTCATCACGTGGTCTATGGGTTTACATTAAGAAATGACAATTTTTTTGTCGTTTAATAAAGCATTTTATTCGTCAAAATGGTTTAACCGTTGTCTAGGACTTCATTTTCGTTCATTTCGTTCATTATAAAGGTTTTTCGGTATTTTTAATATTAACTTCATCCGGTTTGACTTTTTTGTTTTAAAACTCTTTCCGCCCTGTGGGCACTAAGAGGGCTTCTTTTAGAAGGCCCATTATGGGTTCGGCCAGGCCCACAATGGGGCGACCGGGTGGTGAGGGACGGGGCCCGACATATCCGAACGGACCACCCCCCGAAAAATTCCTGGGGATTATTCGACCCGTTCGGATTCGATCCCGGGTCCCCCAGAGCGGTAGGCTGCCACCTTGACCGCTCAGCCATCCGGCCGTCCCGGTTTGACGTTGCATTAATACGCGAAACCCGCAACCCCGACGGCGACCGATGAATCTTTCCGTAAAGCGAAATAACATTGGGCGAAATAAATCGAAATCCTAAGAATTTGATTGATTCCATCCGATTAATATCTTTTTCGGCCGAAAAGGATATTTATCAACGTATTCAAACGAATTTCGGGCAATTTTCGGAGATGGTCAAGTCTCGAGACGTAAAATTTCATAAGTTCGTCTTTCACCTCTCCACCCACAGAGTAAAGAAATATATATATCTCCACCTGCACCATGTAAATGCAGAAGATAATTTATTTATCAAATTCCAAACACAAGAAAATGGTTGAAGCAAAATTTAAAAAGAAAAAAAATTATAAATTAATTTTAAAAAAATAAAATTGATTTTTTTAATTCGAATTTTCACGTAATTCGAACATTGTTGACGCGTCTTTTAACGTTTGTTCGAAATTCGTCACGCATGACGATTCGCAGTTCGATTGTGTTTCTTGTTGTGGTCGGACGTGCTTTTGTTGTGCTCTTCGATTGCGTGCTGTTTTTTGCGGTTTGAGGACTTTTGCAGAGAAGATTAAAGATTTTTCAGGTAAGTCTTAGTCCATATTGACTTTAGACGTAAGAATTTATTTAATATTACTTGAAGGATCGGTCCCAGAAGACATCTCGGCACATCGTTCGATGGTCGGCCGTTTGCGCTTCGGATTCGAATCTTTTAGATTTAAAAAGGCAGCTGCGGTCAGCATTTTGCTCTTCTCGGAAGAATTTAAGCATTAATTTAAGCTTTTGTTTTCACCGGACTAATTGCAAATTTTCTTTTTTTACAGGATGACGACGTTGGTGCGGCTTTGGAGGAGGTTCCGGCGGAGGCAGACGGTGGCGCCGGAGGGAGAGGGTTCCTCGGACGACGCGGAACGAGTCTGTCGTTCCGTGCCGTTGGAGGAGCGGGGGCTCGACGAGCGAGAGGCAGCGGGTGAAGAAGACCTTCCCCAAGTGCGCGTGGCGTGGCATCCTCCCGGAGTCGGGATGATGCGACGCTACACCCTGGGTCCAGTGCACTTGGCCAAGGTCTTCGGGGGTCATCCGGCCACAGACCTTGCTGTGGCGGATGTAGAAAATGACAGCTCGTCCGAGTTGACATTTTCTGGTTGGTCGCGTTCTGCCCGTTCGTCCGCGACGGCGACGCCACCGCCTTGCCGAAGTCAGAACGGGGAGGAATCGGAGGAGAGAGCCGCCGAAGTTGAGGGACCGTGCTGTCCGTGGTTTCGTTGCTGCGGACGGCTGCGGTTCCCTTGGCCTAGGCGGTGATCCTCTTCGATTTCCTCTTCTTCACCCGGATGCGACTTTCTTACCGGA
Source organism: Centruroides vittatus (assembly GCF_030686945.1). Taxonomy (NCBI): domain Eukaryota; kingdom Metazoa; phylum Arthropoda; class Arachnida; order Scorpiones; family Buthidae; genus Centruroides; species Centruroides vittatus. The sequence goes on along the minus strand of NW_027122666.1, from coordinate 901,357 downwards.
TTCGACACTTTTCACCCGGACTCGACACCTTTTACCGGACGTGACTTCTCTTACTCGGTCGTGACCCACGGACTTGTCTCCCGAACGTGACACTCGGGAGACAAGTCCGACAACAACGGATTTGACTCCCGATTGTGACCACCCGGACTTGACACTTCTACTTACCGGACGCGACATTCGGCCGACCTTTCTTCCCAAACAGCTGTTATGAGGATTGAGCTTCCGGTTAGGGTAGGTTAGATTAGGCTAGGCTAGGCCAGGTCAGAGTTTTTCGCTCTTCTAATAACACTGTTTGGGAAGAAAGACTGTCTGATAAAGGTAATAATATTAACCTTAGGTAATAAATGAACGAACTTCTCGTTTTCTCACTGCCTTTGTGTTTTCTAGGAACATTTGGGAGGGAGATTCTTCTCCCTCCCCAACTTTACCACCAAGAGGACCAAGTGGACAAGTGCATATTTTCTGAAATCTCCGATGGTAAGAACTCTTTCGTTTCATTTTTTAACACATCTTATTCTCGTATTGTAATTTACTGTTTTTCTGTTTATAGACATGCCGAAGATGTTCTTCGATTACACACACACACACACACACACATACACACACACACGACGCACGCACGCACGCACGCACGCACGGACATAACATCACTGTACACTAAGATATACACCGTTTAACCTTTACTCGAATTCTCGCACTCACGCACTTATACTCCAAGCGCCTCGTTCTGTGTAATTCCACACAATGAAACAACCCGAACACTCGCTTCCCACAAATCCAACCCCTGGGTCCTCGTCCCGGGAAGTGGAAACGCCAATTTTAAAGATTAAAAGACTTTAAATTGGCGGCCGAAGGGGCTCTGGTAATTACACATCTTGCATGGATTAATTGCATTCAAAAAACTCTTATAAATGCCAATATATCAACTTTCTCACAGAAAAAAACAACTTAAATATATTACTTCTGACATTCTAAAAGTTAAAAATATTAAATAATATAATACTTAGAAGAACTGATAGTCATATCTCTAGTATAAAAATTTAATATTCGACAAATTTCACGTCATCAATAATATGATCACAAATTCACGTAATCAGCTTTTACAGATCAGGGGATTGTTTCATATAATGTCTTATAATTCGCGAAGATATATAACTATACAAACATAATATATATGAAAATGTAGAAAACAGAATTCTTCATTTAAATAGCATATAGCCAAACAGAAAATATGAGTTTAAATGATTTTCCTGCGATTTGATTGGACATAATTTTACAAGTCGTTAATGTAAACAAAACAAACGAATTTTTTTTTGAAGAAAGTAAAAAATACAAGCGGATGTAAAGTATACCAAACAAAACTACTGATATTTGCGTACTAGCAATATTTTTTTCATACTTCTAATATAAAAATTTGATTTTATACGAATTTTTTAAATAATACAAGTACATTCACTCATATGACCTTCAACCTGTCCCGAGTCTTTCAGTGCAGGTTTGTAAAACAGCTACCCCGCTACACTGAGAGCAAGAGGGTTAACTTAAACAGAATTTCACACATTAGCATGAATAATCGTTTTATAGAAGGACAGACTAACGGACGGACGACAGTGCGAAATTTTAGGTTTACAATTTTTTAAATTGCAACTTAATATAAATAAACAAAGAGATGCGCACTAACGTTATTAATTTAAGACGGCGGCCTACCGCTCTGAGAACCCGGGTTTGAATCAGACGTGTCGAAAAACATCAGAAATTTTTCGGGGAATGGTCTGTCTGGATATGTCAGGCCACGTTCTTCACTCAGGCTGTTCCATCGTGGGTGGGTTTGGCCGAACTCATAATGAGCTTGTTAAAAAAGTTTCTCTTTTAGCTTCGGTTTACTATTCCGGGAGTCAGAAATAGAATCCAGATAACGACTGCCTAGATTTTTCACGAATGCTACCAGAACTTTAATTGAAATGATTTCTCTTCGGGATTCTTATTTAAAGAGAATGCGACTGCCTGTGAATCTTCAGGAGCCGGTTAGATCGATCTCCCTCCTTGAACTTCTAGTCACCATCGATATAAATAATCGGCTTTTAAGGCATCAGTGTGGAATGAATTTCCTCATACAATATACAGTACAGTGCAAAATTCAGTGAACAATAGACCGAACATGAAACCAATATAATTTTCCTTCCTTTCCTGTAAGTCCAGCTATAACAACGTAACAACTATAACAGCTAAAAACGTACAGTTCACTTTTGGTTATTGCTACAATGAAAAGGTAAAAGACCTGAAAATAGGTATCAGGTGTACTTTTAATTTTAACTTTTTCTGCCCCGTGGGTATAAAAGCGGCCTTTATATCAAACCCGTACAATGACAATACAAGTGTTGATAGGCGGACCCAACATACCGCGAGCTCAAAAAGCTCTGAAATTTGCCAGGATTCGGTTCTGTTCTTGTTCTTGTTCGTAGGTTTATACGATTCGGTTCTGACAGCCCCAATGAAATATGACGACGCCTTAAGCGCCATCTCTATAATCTATTGTTGCCAAAATTATTCAGCAAATGGTTTAACATATGAAAAATATTAATAAAAGTGAAAGAAGGATACAGTTCTATTAAATCACATATAATTTTAATAATGAGGACATAAAATTTTTTTCCCCACTTAAAAGAATCATTTCCTCTTACGAAATTATAAAGTTATTTCATTATTATTGTGTTTAACACACTAATAATGAGCACATTTCAAAATTTGTAACAAAAGTTATTTATAGCAATGATTAATTAATAAGTACAAACATTTCTTCTTTAAAAAAAAATTTAATTAATGTTTATACCACGTAAAGCATATTAATAACTGTTAAAAATTTAAATGTGTGACGTAGTATGCTGGCCAGAAGATGCAATTATTGCATTTTTTAATTCTTTGATGCATAATAAATTCAATTTATCGACTAAATTATATTAAAATGGTACTTTTTTTAGGTTTGTTTCAGTTAATTAACATTAAATACTAAAAAAAACTTTTAACCGTTGCTATGACGAAATATTTTTAGTATTACGTCATAAGTTCTTTATTTTGATGACGTTTTCTCCAACTTATTTACGGTTTATAAGTTTAAATTATTTATATAGTAAATTAAAAAATTCGAATTAAAAGTTAACGAGTATTTAACTGGTGAGTTTTCGATAGATAATAATTTTATAAACGTTATAGAGGGCGTGACAATGATAGGATTTAAATAATTGGAACTATAGGTGGCGTTTTGTTCGAGAGAAAAGACTCGGAGGAAGAGGTCGTGCTAAGAAGTAAGGGATGCCCTCATAAGTCATAGAGAATGGATAATTTAATGAGAGTGTTTATGGGGATTGTAACGGGAGCCAAAGACTCGATATGGGGCATATTATCGATTCGAGATATGAATAAAGAGAAGGAAACAAAACCCGTTAACCAATTAGTAACAACAACATTGTCAAGGAGGAGAAAACAAGAATCGAATCGAATCCCTGAAATCAAAAGTGAAGAGACAAAAATTTCTATAAGAATATTCCAGTGTTGTTTGCTTAATGGTGGGATATTTTGGGCAAGTATCGCACTTTTCTCTTACTTAGTATTACCTGGTCTACATAAACTTATGAATTTTGTGTTTAGTCACAGCCCCAGTATGGCTGCTTTTGTGTGGAGTTGGTTGAGACCAATTCTGTCTTGTGTGTTTGATGCACTTTGGGTGCTACCTCTATTCCTGCTGAGTCGAATCATCAACAGCCTGTGGTTCCAAGACATTGCCAACACCGCTTACAGGCACGTTCGTGGCCGCCCCCAATACGTGGGAGGATTTAGCAAGACGTGGGCCGACAATCTGTTTAGTTTCTTGATTCAGGTTTTATTTCTGATGCAGAGCTATCTGGTGAGACTATTACCAGTATACATTCTGGGCCAGGTAGCCGGAATAGTGCATCTGTGTATGTTGTATTCGTTTTATGCTTTCGAGTATAAATGGATCAACATGGGATGGGAATTGCATAGGAGGTTGGCGTTTATCGAGATGAATTGGCCATACTTTATAGGTTTCGGCCTGCCGCTCGCCGTCCTGACGTCGTTGTCCTCCTCTTTCATTACCAGCGGGATCATCTTTGCCATATTTTTTCCGCTCTTTATCATTAGCGGAAACGAAGCCGTTCCCATGACCGGAATGTGCGAATATAGACTTAGGTTGTTTTCTCCCGTCGTCTATCTGTCGAATGCCTTTTTCCACCGTACTATTAATTTGGACAGACAAAAACTTGCTGCGAGAAAATTACACAGCTAGTATGAGAACTGTCAATTGACGACGGCGGAATCCGTATGGTAACAGAAGAGTATTTTGAAGCTTTTATGAATGTTTGTTGATATAATGTGCGTTTACTAAATGATGGAACCAATTTATCGACTGTTTTATAAATTGTTAAAAATTTGAAGAATTATCTAAAATTGACATAAGATTCTATTAATGTACTGTACAGTATTTTAATTTTTATGTCTAAGATATACATAATGTTTTCATAGTAATTTTATGAAAATAGTATTAAAATATAATGAAGTTTTAAAGCTTTTTCCATTTTTATTATTTTAATATTAAATTTGAATGGCAACTAAATGTAATAAAAATTTAATATACAAATTGGTTTAAGGCTAATTTTGCAGTGATTACAAGAACTGTACGGAATATGTATAAGATGTAAGACCGGCATTTTGAAAAGGCAATTTTTGAATACTTTACATATTTATGAAACTGAATTTGGATGAAAACGCTCACTTACAATTATTAAATAGTAAATTATTAATTTTTTAAACTTTCTTTTAAGATATAAGTTATGCTCTACATGAAGTACAAATTTGCTATGAATGCTTGTACAAGTATACATGAACTGGATGACTGAGTTTGTGGTTTTATAGATAGATTTTTGTCGACAATTATGTGATTTAGATAAAAAAAATAAATGAATGTTATCCTAAGTTTTTGATTTTAGAATTTCAATGTATAGTGAATTGATATAATTTTTTTTTTCCAAATTGTAAATAAAAGTTTTACAATCAGTGTCATGGTGTAATTAACTTCATTATAAATAATTGTATGCTTGTTAATTCTTAGAAATTTACAAGGACTATTTTAATGTGTTTCTTTTTTTTGGTGACAAAATTCTTAAGTAATTTTATAAAATAATGTAAGTTTTGTTAGCATTAAAAATGCATTTATATTTACTTTGAACATCTGTTTGAATGATGTTTTTCAGAACTAAAAAATAAATAATTTTCAATGACAAACACTAATTTCAAGTTACATCATTCTGTCATAAATTGATTTCTTTTAATATATTATATGCAATACCATTTCTGATATAAAATACGATCTCATCAACAGAATTGAATGAATATTACATCAGAATTTTAAAATTTATGTCTAAAAGTACTGTCTAGACTTCACAAGACAGAGCTATCAGATTATTTTATGGGAAAATCAATACTGTCAGTCTCATTTTAATGTTTAGTATCTATGAGGTTCACTGAATAACAACCTCTGAATACAGTAACCTTGTTAGGTATGCTATTGTTTTTGTACTTATGGAAAGTGGACTATCTCACTCGGATCATGCTATTAAATTCAATAAATAGTTTACAATAATAGTTATTTTCTAATAAAGTTTGTATGAAATATTTGTGATTCATTAGCATCAGTAACTATAAAATCTGTTTGATACAGCTTGTAGTTTGTATCTATTTAATAATTTAAACTGGTGATATATACTTTTTTGAAATATAAGCTTTTTGATAGAGTTTTACTTGTTTAATGTATTTCATTTAAAGATAATTAAGTTACATTTGAATGTGTCAGATTTTATTGCAACTAATGACCAAAATTTTAAAACTGAAACTATTTGATATATTAGTTAACCAAATTTATTATTTTTAATAACCAACAGAAGTTAATGTGAAAGAAGAGAAGGAAATTAAACATTAAAAAGTCATTTACATTGCTTAATTAAGTGGTCAGTGACTCTTGTTAGACAAGATATGACTTAATATTGTCTGAATTTTTTTTGATTTGATTCACTTAATAAATATATTTGTCAAAACAATACCTGGTTTTTAGAAAGATTTTCTTGAAAAAATATGTGTTTTCTAATTCAAACAAATAATCTACAGTCATGAATAAAAAATAATGTGTGTGAATATTTAAAGACATGAAGCAGATGTAACAACTTTTATGTACTCTTGAATAAGAATTGTTAACGTTGATTGATCAGTGATTTGATTAGTGATGCAGTGTTGGCTATCAGATTTAAAGAATCAATAGCCTAATATCAATAGTTATGATGCTAATTGCTCATTCAATTTTGTAATCATTGTGTGTGAAATTGATTTAAGATAAGTTAAAAGCTAAAGTCCAGATTGTATCTTATCTAGCAAAATTGTTAACCCTCACAATTTCTCCTTTGAAGAGTGTTTTCAAATTTCATATAACTTACCAGTATAATGATTTTTTCTTTTTTTGCTAGAATATCGTTAAATTTTTTTATCTTAATAAAATATATTTAAATGTAAATCTATAAATTTATAAATAACTTTATTTTTGAATCAGTTTCTTAAATTAGATGGTGATGCTTGATGTTTATCACATTTGAAATGTTTTTATTTAGGTCAAAAATTTATTTAAAACAATTGTATTTACAAAAAATATAGTATAATTCTATAGTCAGTCAGTATTTAAACATGAAGATGATAAAAAGTGATGCAAGTTTATAAGGAAATAAAAGACGATTAATTCATTTTACATAGAAGAGGTTCTATAAAATCTTTTGTCTCCTGTTAATTGTAGTTAAAAATCGGTAAACAGTTGGATAATATCCAATTGTTTACTGAACAACTTTGTTGATATTCTATAAAAATACTCTTGGGTTACTCTTAAATACAAAAAAATTAATGAAAATGTTCAATTATAAAAAAAATTGATTAAATTGAGTAACTTAAAATATTGTAAAATTTACTTGTTTATAAATTTTCGAGTTTTAATTATAAAGTGCTTGGTTAAAAATAAGCTGATTTGGATAATAAATATTTATATTTCTGATAAGATTAATTCATAATCTAATAATAAATAATTTATATAAAATATTTGGAATTAAATGGTTATTTTTCACGTCTTTATTGCAGTAATAAGTTATAAGATGAATATATTTAGTTCTCATTAAATATATTCATTCTGATAGTTTATTTAATTTACAATTTAAGAATCATTTATATCCATCTAACATAGCATATTTTTAGAAATGCATAGTTATGTTTAATAAATTTAGTTTATGTTGTTGTTATATATATATGTTAATTTGATTTTTATCGATTTAAAGAAAAGTCACAAATTATTTAAATTTTTATTGTGTTTGTGTGATCCCGGGGGAGGGAAGAAGTCTTATCTCCCCTTTCAGTGATGGGTTGCGGACCCGCTCACTTGTCTAGGATGGCTGTTATGTTGATGGCGCGTTACGCGAGTGGAGGAGGAGGAAGGATGGGGTCAACGATAAGGCGAAGCCGACAGCAAGAAAGACACCATTTTATAACAAAACAAGATTTATTAAAATCGAAAGGAACAAAACTACACTTCTACCCTCAAATACAAAAAGGGGGGCCGGAGAGAGAAAGTTTACAAATATTCGTTCATACCTCTATAAATTCTGTAATAGACGGAGCCGGTGAATGTCCGTTATCTGTTATCTGGACGATGGCACTTAGAACCTTAGAAACTCGTAGACTGGACAATGGCACTTAAAAACTTAGAAACTTTCGGGTTCGGTCGACGGCGCAGTGCACTTCATAATGGAGAGATGATCGGAGCGCCCTTAGGGAGGGAAGGAAGTGTCTTTCATAGATTCTTGATGAGAAAATCGGTCACGTGATCAACAGTGGATTACAATGAGGGCCATAGGTGTTCCTGGGATTCAAAACAAAATGACGAATTCGGACACCAACTGTAAATTATCATGCAAGTTGATCTACATGTGCAAGGGAACAATGGCTTATTGACAGTTAGGGGATGATTGTTGCCAGTCAAGGGTCAACATTTTTTCAGTTACGGAATTTTGTTGATTAAGCCGTTGTATAACAGGAGTGAAATAATTTAGAAATTTAGGTTCTTCACTTCCAGATTTCACATGTTGTTTTAATTGTAAATGAAATTGTGTTTGTGTGATATATATATCATAATAAAGTTTGCTGATTATATAGTATTATATTTACAGCATTATCTCAGTCATATGCAAATTTGTTTCAATTCATTAATTTGATTTGCTTAATTGGTTTATTTCTAATAGTGATATAAATTTATTAATTGATGATTAATATCTTTATTCTATATAATTTTTATATGCTTGTAAATAATTTTTGTCATTGGAATAATCTTTTCATGTTAATAAATTTCATCAATATTAATGTCTCCAAACTGTCACAACATTTGTCATAATCTATTTCAAATGGATTTTGTGTAAAACTTACAAATGTTTCTTATTTATGACAATTCTTTTCTGTATGCTACTATTGAGTTTCTAATTATATTTTTTTATTTCCTGTAGAATTCCAATATATATATATATATATATATATATATATATATATTCAATAGGTCATATATATTCATCCAATATATATGTAGAATTCCTACATATATATTGGTGCAAAATCTTCAAATTTATCAGATTAATTGATACACTGTTTTATCTTGCATATTTCATCCAAACCATTTGTTTTTTTTTCCAAATTAACATAAATATTGACTGCTTTTGTATATAAATTGAAAATATAAATATTTAAACAATAATGACCATACAAAAATTTTGAGTCAATTTAAATCTTAAATCCTTTTTTAAAAAACAGCTAGATACAAATGGTAGAAAACTTGAAGATAAAATACAATTCTTCATTAAAATGACTGACTCTATGATGTTAAAAATGTGTACAGAATACAGAATTTTAATAAAGAATTGTATTTTATCTTCAAATTGTCTACCATCTGTCTCTGGCTGGATTTTAAAAAAGGATTTAAGATTTAAATTGACCCAAAACTTTCATATGGTCGTTGTTTAAATACGTAAATAATCCCTGGGACAATACGATTTATGAAAATATAAATTTGTTGATTTTTATTGGTGCAAGAATTGTTTTGGTCATGAAGAAATGCAAGTACAGGTATACCTTGAGTTACGTCATTCTCGATTATATATTGTTTGTCAAAAAAGTATATGTAAAAATAAAAATCAAGTTTAAGTCATTTACATGCGTCCGCCACAAATATTGAAGTCGTAATATCACTAGAAAAGTGTTATAAAAGCACATAAAATCATATTAAAATATGTACATTTACAGTAAATGTTAATATAATCATCATAAATCCTAGAGAACAAAACATGAAAAACGTGTTTGTGTTGTCGTCTTATTTGGCAGTCTTTAAGTGCTCATTATTGGCATTTTCCACTGTAGTTTCGACTTACGTTGTAACTACACGAGTAAATTTGACTTACGTCGCCTCTCCTGGAACCAATTACCGATGTAAGGCGAGGTATACCTGTATAGTTTTTATTCTCATTCCTAAATTATGCTTCTTGAAATTTTATAATTTCTCTCTATGCAACTGTGTGTAGTCTGTAACCATTGAACTAATTTAATGAGAGTCTATACTTAGTAAGAATTTCCAGCAAATTTGTTTAAATTATAACAAAAATCTATTTGACTTTGACTTGAAAATCATGGTAATTGACTTGATTACCTGAAAGTGCTTGGAGAAATTGATATTTAAAGTGAGCTCCAACAAAGTGGATTTTTTTATATATTAAAGGAATTTCAAGTTAGTTTTTGTTATTTATAAATGTTTAAAAGAGTCTTGTAAAATTCCAGAAGTCTATAATTTTAGATGTTTATTTAAAAATTATAGTTACAGAGATTGTTTAAGTGTTAAATTTAGCATAAATAAGTTTAAACTAAACAAATATTTATTATTTTATTATTGATTGATTTTTTTGTTGAAAAGTTGAAATGTTTACAAATAGATACTTTCATATATTTTAAAATATAACAGTTGTTTTTATATAGCCTATTTTGTATCCAGTATGTTAGAGCAGTGTTCTGCAACCTTTTTCTACTCGTAGCACACCTATGACTCAACATGGCACACCACAATGTTATTCCCTTCAAAAATGTATATGATATGATACTATTGATAGGTTTATGGTATTATGAAATTTTATTATTATTATTATGTTGTGTTTTGTGAGTTATACTCAGTTGACACTAATGGCTGTATACTATGCCAGACCAGAGTAACTTCAAAACAAAACAAAAATGAAATAGTGTGTCAGTGTGTATCTGTATTCAGGAATTTCCTAACAATATGACATGAATTCAATACAGTGGCCTTCTGTAGTGTGATGTATGTATTTCTATTCAATTGTAATGTTCCCAGGCTTTTGTATAGCGTGTGTGGTATGACCTGCGTCGTAACTAGTCTTTTATGCGCCCGGTGCGAGCTTCTGTAACTACGCCCCAAAACTACAATATAAAACTTGGTTCAGGTCATTTCTACGCCCTCCAGGGTCTGCGCCTTGTGCCTGGGCACCGCTGGCACTGCCCTAGTTACGGCACTGGGTATGACACCTATAGAGGAGAGAACGACAGGTACAATAAGCACCCTATCCATCCTCCACGGATGCCTTATTTCCTGGGTAAGTTCTGTGTACTTGCTAATTTTTTCAGTGCATCTATTTTGTACACTGTGAGTGTTTGGAACAGATATGTCTGTAATGTATGTGATTTTATTATGTTTGTCAATGAGTGTGATGTCTGGTCTGTTGTGGTAAATTGTTTTATCTGTGATTATGGCTCTGTCGTAGTACATTTTGTGCGTGTTGTTTTCCAATCCTGTCTGTGGAATGTATTTGTAGTATGGTTCATGGATGTCTAATAATTTGTGTTTCTTTGCAAGCTCTTGATGTATTTGCTACTTGATTATGTCTGTGCCAAGAGCTTGCAATCAGAAGTGATGTGTTGTGTAGTTTCTAGCAAGATGTGACATTTTCTGCATGTATTGTTTGTGATTGTTGTATCTTTGAGTATGTGTTTTCTGTAATTTTTAGTATTTATGACCTGATCCTGTATGGCAAACATGAATCCTTCCGTCTCTCCAAAGAGGCATCTCTGAGCTAACCAGATGTTTGACTCAGTTTTGTCAACAAAATCATAGAAATGTCTGCCATGGAATGCCTTTTGAGCCCATGATTGCTTAATGGTGTCTATGCTTTTTATGTGTTGTGTCGTGTCTATACGTTGTGAATGTAAATTTAATGGTGTATTATTTGAGTCTGCTAGAGTTACTGCTTTATGTAACTGTAATGTTTCTTGTTTTTTGTAGAAAAACTCTCACAGCATCTGTAATTGTTTGTAGTGGAGGTTAACTATGGTTTGTCGATCAGGCCATGTCCGCCATCTTTACGTAAAAGAGTTAATCTTTCTATGGAAGATTTGCAATGATGATGATTATGCTTTGTAAGTGTTTTTCTTGTTTTCATTTGGAGTTGTTCAAGATCTGTGTGAGTCCAATGTATAACTCCAAAAGAATAAGTGAGTACTGGGATGACATATATGTTTATTGCTTTAACATCACTTTATTTCATCAGTGGTGCTACAGAGAATGAAATAAAAGCATAAGAAACACAGCAACTATGATAAAAATATATAAATAAAACTTGAAAATAATAGAATATGTAAAAGTTCACATCACACCTTTCACCTTGTGACGGCACACTGGTTGCGGAACACTGTGTTAGAGCAATGAGAGTATGCTTTTTTGAATATTTGTAAGTGTTCCTGATGATGAAACATGATAACTTAAAAGTACCTAATTCTTGTTACTTCTAGTTTTTGTAATTTTTTCCTCCATTGAAGCATGCTTTTTTATTCTAATATATCTGTGGAATTATGTTGTTCATGTTGATATAACAGAATTATAACTAATAACTTTGTAATCAAGTATCTTAAATGTAATTTGGAATTCATTATTGTACCTATTGTATATCAATCAATTATTTCATGTTTTAATGATGAACTTTTCTAGTCCATTTTAACATTCTAATAGTTCAATGAAGACTGAAACAAATTAAATTGCACATTTAATAATAAATAATTTTAAAGTATTTCATTGTCTTTCATTGTTAAAGAAAACTGCATTGTTAATTTACTTGTGAAGACATAAAAATAATAATAGAATAATGATGAATATAACATTTTATGAATGTTTTAATCAATTTTCTTTTTAATATAAATTTAATTACAATTGTGTTGTGAAGGACAATACTAAGGAAAACATAGTATATTTGGCCATGACAAATGAACAATCATGCATGCAGAAATTGTTACTTGAAAAATAGAAATGTATTAATTGTAATTTTCTTTTTTGAATAGTAAACAAAAATAATATTTATTTATATCTAAATCATTTATGCTAATAAATTCAGCTATACAAATAAAAATGATATCTATATTTTTAAGAATTATTTTTAACATGTATTCATTTGCAAAAATCAATTTTGTTTGTTTATAGAAAAGCATAAAATTCTTAAAATTATAGCAGAAATGTTTTTATTTATAATGCTTAAACTGCATTGAATTTGACAATCTTTGGATTATTACTACTAGTTAAGAAAAGCTATTGAGAAGAAATTTTTGTTTTAAACAAGTAAAAATTACTGCTAAATTTATGCTTATTGTAATTACTTTAGGACTTGTCTAAATTTATAATAACTGACTGATAATATTAAGCAGAGTAAGTAAATGAAATACAGTTAGAGGAAATTTTGGATTCATTGACTCATACATTTTTTAATTGATTTACTAATTAATATATAATAGTATTGTCTGTCTGCCACCAACTTTAACAGCTAGTTTTATACCAGCAATTTAATTTAGTTATTACAGTATAAATGTTATACAGTAATGAAACAAGTGACAAAGTTTAAAGTATTGGTTAAGACTGATGACAGTAACTATGATGACTGCTTGTTATGAGCCCCACATTGAGGTTGACAGTAAAAACAGAAAGAGCTTGAAAAGGCCTATTTACTTGAAGATAATGGCATTTAACAGACTTGTGGCATCAAGGTGCCTCATAATGTATGTGTCAATGCAAAACAGGATACTGCATTTACCAAAAAAATATATTTCTCTTGACTATACATACAAAGATGAGTCAAAGTCCATGCAGTCCTTTCACACGCTGTTTGAGGTAATAACAATTCCATTTCCATCAGTGGAGTCAACCTTGACAAGTAGCCTACAACGAAAGGTCGACTCCACCAATGGAATTGTTATTACCTCAAACAGCATGTGAAAGGACTGCATGGACTTTGACTCATCTTTGTATGTATAGTCAAGAGAAATATATTTTTTTTCCGTAAAGTCATATTAGTCCTGGCAATTCTATTTAAAGGATACTGTATATTTGTCCTACCTTGTTACATTGTTTGGCATTGACCCTGACCACATGTCTGTGTGGTTTTCTTCCGACAGTGAGGTTGGAGTAAGGCAACAATCCAAACAATAATTTAACTTTTATTTTTAACCAACCACTTGATATCTACAGAGTAACTGCAAGATACTGGAGAGAAATGATGTTGCTATGGATGATCACCTCAAAAAATGAAGAGTAGAAAATGTGACTCTCCTTATCTTTCTCTGAAAATATATAGTCATAGGTCACACTGTGGTGCCCTCTACACTACAGACTGAATAAAATATGGAATAATAGAGAGCTCACAAAAGTTAAAATCACACTTTATAACTCAATTATTCCAACCCTAACTTATGTCTTGGAAGTTTGGATTCCGAACAAACAGGAAGAAAAGGGATTGATTGCATTTGAGATGAAATGCCTACAACATACAAATGGAATCAAATGGACTGAACTGAAAACTAAAGAGAGTTAGACAGGAATTTTAACTTCACTAAGTTGATCACAAGAAGAATAATAAAGAAATCAACTACAGTGGTTTGGACATGTGGAATGAATGAAGCCAGAAAGGCTACCTAACAGAGCCCTGCACATAAGAATAGAGGGGAGGAGACCAAGAAGTTGGATAGAATTAATCAGGGATACCACTCAATTTAGGACCTACCATCAGCTTATAGAGACCACAAGATATGGATGAAAAGAGTGAAGGTCATGGAGGACTCAACCCATCACTGATGGAAGAGTAGGATGATGATGATGATGATGACAATGACTTATTAGAAGGTCTACGTGATGTAGTCGTGAAAGTGCTCAGTTTGAAAAATTCATTCATGTCAGAATAAAGGCTAAGTAATTTAAGATTTGCAGTACTCAAACCATTCTGAAATAGTGATGATTTCCTGTAACATCTTTATATGCTGCTTATCTCATTTAGCACTATTTAATAAATATGCACTTGCTATTAAATTTAGTAAGGAAGGAAATCACCTATCCATGATTTAGGATAATGCAAAGCTACAACCATTATGAATCCAATGAACATGTTTGCTGCCTCAATGTAAAATATACATCTTGTTCTTTCACATTATTGTGGTTTTGGTTCTGTTGTATTAATTTTCATAATCTAGGATTGAATTACAATCAGAAGTTAAACAACAATTTTATATACAAATATACAAACCAATTGAAACCCGATATTAAGCAAATATACACCTACAATTTCCGTAAATGATCGGGCTAAATGTGGATATAATAATTATAAATTAGAAATGAATTTGGCACTAGAGTGTGGCATTAGGTGCCATCTTGTATTAGAATTAATAATTATAATAATTAATTTAGATTAAACTGGAAGAAACAAATCGGCCCGAAGCAGGACTCAAACCTGCAACTCCTGCTTACCGTGTGGATGTGTTGCCAGTTATTCTACCCAGACCTTCGGTCCGATCTCCTCTTCCAGCGAGGTCTGGGTAGTGCAACTATAAGAAATAAATTGCCTTTAATTAATGCAAGAATGATGTTACTCCATTGATCAGTACATAATGAGATATGGTAAACAGTTCATCACTTATACCCGTGGTGTAAGAACCATGTCAGTCATGATTTAACCCACTTCTGAAGATTTTACAAAAAAGTAAAACTTTCAAAGAAAATAAATTCATGATTTCAAAGTATCAAATCTCTAAATATAGCTATGACCATCCTTTTGTAGTGAGTTGCTGTGAACATGCTAGTGGTGTCCATTTTATCAGCTTTGGACTCTGCAAAACTTATTGTAACAATGCCAACAAACATTTGTATCATTGTATGACAGCATTGAAAATGAAGGGTAAAAAGCATGAAGTTATCAAGAGCTTTGCCTCATCCTATTGTCGTTCCATGTGGTTTATGGTTTTAGAATCAGGTCCAGATGTGATAGACAAAGGTAAAACTTTTGAAGCTGGTGATGAAGAGATTGTCCTTTGGATTTATACTATTATGCCTTTTCCTTTAGTTCCATAATTATCCTGCAAGCAGAAACTGTATTTTTGATATGTTTTCAAATATATTATCAAAAGGGTTCCTGTTCTATAATTCTTGATTTCTAAAACATTAACATATTTTTATTCTAGAAATCAATAAAGTAAATTTCAAATAGAAGCCAAGATGAATTGCTTTATAACAAAGAAGTGTAAGTATTTCTTTTATGTTTGTGAAGAAGTAGAAATGCCCTTCTATAGATTTTAAACACAATTTTGTATATTTTTTATTTAAAACTATGTCAATAACTGAGTAAGTTTATTCTAATTTTGTTACCCTTCCTAGGCATGAAATAATCATAATGGTTGTACAGTTATTAAAATAAACAAATAACGGTTAAATGCAGAAAGTTATGGTGATAAAAGTCAAGGTCAGTTCTAAAATAACACATAGTCTATAATTTATCTAATTAGTATTATTTCTTAATTCAGCAGATTAATTATAAAATCACTTAAAAATACACACTAACAGTACAAAGTATAAGTTACATCTATGAAAATTATCCGAAATTAATCAGCTTTACAGTTTCTGATTTCTTTAATAGATCAGCTGTGCAGACCCAATATACTGGCACAATGCATATATCTATATCTTATTCATTATTAACTACTATACATTATTTGTATGTCTTGTCTTTATTTGTTTTACCTTTTTACTGATTCTTGGAGTACTTGTAATTTAGCCTACAAATAGATTCACATAGAAAAACAATAACTAACAATTGTAATCATTTATAATTAATATGGCCATATAATAAAATATACTGCAACTTAAAAAAAATTCTTGCTAATAAAGATTTTTGTAATATTGTATAAAATTTAAGCAATTTAAAAAAAATGGAATTAAAACTATAAATCTTTTAAATTGATATTTTCTAAATATAGAATTTTTTAATGAAAATATCAGTTTAATTTTTAAGTGATAAAGAAATGGAATATTTTCCAAATTTCCAACCTTTCCTTAAATATTCACTATCCTGTTTATTATTTTCCAAATTACATTCTTTAAAACTGCAATACTTCAAGATAATCAAACCTTTATTAATCAGTAAAAAGCTTATTGTAATACTTATTTTAAAGACTATATTGTCAAATTCTTTCATGTTTTTGTGTTGGTTAGTAAATTTTTCTAATTACTGGCAACTTATACTGTTATTCAGCTTATAATTTGATTCAAATCTTTCAGTTTTAAAGATTGGTTAACAGAAACAGAATTTAAAACAGTGCTATAGGTTTAGGTCAGGCCTGGCTAACCCAAATTGTTTTGTGAGCCACTTTGATCACGCATAACATTACAGTGGGCCACAATTTAGGCAAACATGCTTTTAAAAAAGTAAAACAAATACAGAATGAATAAGATCTTATTGTTATACCAAGAGTTCATACTCGCACTTGTGCATTATAACAATGACACATGCAAATTTTCATTTATTTAATTGTTTTGGTATACACATAACGGGAAACAAAAGTTTTAATAGATATATAATATTGCTTAGCGAGCCACACAATTTAACGTGACAGGCCGCGGGTTGGTCAGGCCTGGTTTAGATCTACTAATATTCTAGTCTGTCAGATTTTGGTATGAACAATAATAGTCAACAATAGCTACCTGTTTACCTTAAGGCAAGGATTAAGTCAAGCAATGATTTTAGTTCCTGTAATCACCTTAAATCTCCAATTCAAAGTTAAATTTAGAATTTTGTAACTAATCTTCTACCCATTTCTTTTTATTATAGACAAATTTAATGTGTTGTGTTTTAATTATATTTAGTCTTGCTGTTTGTTAAGGAAACCAAACTTTTTTTAAAACTTAATTTCGACCTCATCCACAAATGCCATTGCAAACTTTTAAAAACTTAAAATTTTGCAACAGATTTGTGGCAGAGGTTGGCTCAAATAAACCAAAAACATTCCTAATTATAAAAGTTTTAAAGTTTTTGGTTTTCTTAACAAGCAACAGGACTGAATATGTTTAGAATTTTACCAGGTTTTGGAGAATATAAGGATTTAATTATGTATATTTCTGAAAAGCATAATAAATTGCATATCGTTATTTATTATAAGGAAACAGTTTAAAATTTATTTGTGAAAATTAAAATTATAGGTAAGTGTTCATAAAACTAGTTTTTTAATAATAATAACTTTAGAAGCTGTAAAGTTATTGCTGTGAAAATTAAATAACAGAATTCAGTATTGATAAATGCTATATTTGATAAATGGTTTATATTAACTATGAAATACTGATCAGTATTTCACAGTTTACATCAAAGGATGTAAACTGTGTATTTAAATTTATTCACAAGGTCAAGATAGAAAGTTTATAAATTAGGGAGAAGGAAAAATTCCCATCTTTATTATAATTTTCCTCAATGTATTTTCCCTCTTCAAAATATTTAGAATTATATTTAATACGTAGTACAGTGGAGGCCAAAAGTTTTCATTACATCGTTTATTGATCAAAAAATGAAATTGTTTACATATTTTATTAATAATTTTTAGTACCATATTTATTTTCTATAACGGAAACTAATCATTTTGGAATTGATTATAATATAAAGCTCAACAATAATTTTTACTGGGAATGTGTAGGCACATTGTATAATAGGTTTCCTTAGGTCATCAAGCTTGCCTTACTGACTGTTGATGTAAATTTTTGACATTAGGTAGCTAAACATTCTGACTTATGTTTAGATCAGGATAGTTGGCTAGGCACTCGGATATTAACGTTTTTCTTGTTAAAATAATGCATAATAATTCTTGTGATCCATATTGCAAGAATTATTACACTTATTGTTAGGAACAGACTCTTACAAAATGGTTTAAAAAAATTGTCTTTAAGTCGTTTAAATACTTTTCTGCATTGTAGCTCCATCGAAAAATTTTATAATTTTGCTTCATTGTTGGTAGCGCCCAGGATCATAAACTTCCCCTTGCTGGCGACTTTGCCTATGAAATCCATTAATATTTCTCAGCCCTCGTTCGAAGTATGACTTCATATTATTTGGTCCATCAAGATTATCGATAATGTTTTTCTTCATTAAAAATAACATTCTGGAAATCGTTGGCTTATTTGTTCCAAATGATATTTAGCAAACTGCAATCGTTTTGCCTTGTTGAGCTTCTGTGAGTGGAAGATCTCTATATGTCGTCTTTATTAATTAGTCGACCGTTTACAGCATGATCAACGATTTCCAGTTGCATGTTATACTATGGGCGAAAGGGGCAATTTTCTGGGCCCTCACCAACAGGGGGACCCCAAACCATTCTTTTATAAGGAAACATTTCCCAAAAAAACTTTCCCCGAAAATGAATGTCTGAAGTCAATGCTGTAGAGTACTACATGGTGCCCCCTAATTCAAATTTGTCTGGACTCACGACGCCGTAACGCACCACAAACGATTTCTTTTCGAACATGGTATTTTATTCGTTGATCTTTTTCGTTCATTTCTTTTGGTCTCCCAAGGCTTATTTTTTAATATGGTATGAACAGTTGATGGTTAAAATTTAAGTGCAGTGGCAATTTTTCACACACTTCTTTATGAACTTATGGATTTTTGTTTGATATCATCAGGGTATTTTGGCATCAACCCAGATGATTTAAATTTCTGTAAATCAGTATGTTTTGAAATTATATTATAATATATTATTGACTAATTAGCAGAATTTATAGACGAGTTAATCATCGTTCCATGCTTAATTCGTTTATTTATATTCACATTAGTAAGCATTAATACCAAAAAAACTTCCGATTGTACTACGAGGTTGGCGCCATCAATCCAGATAAGTGAAAAGTAGGTTAAGACCTTAATCGTATTTTAGCTGCTGTTTACAATCGAAAGCGGTAGTAAAGGTCAAATAAAACTAAAATAATTCTTGATAGATTATTTTAAAGAAAACTAAAGTACATAAAGTTAAATATATATTAATCTCTCAACATTTGTTTTAGTTAGGTGTGAATTACAAACAAAATAAATTTATTATGCATAGATAAAATCCAAAAGGACGTGAAACTTGGCGAAAGTAATGAAAATATTCTAGTCATTTTTTGTTTTGTGCATGGAATGAATAGTAGAATAAATTTTAATTCAAAATACCACTGCAAATTGAAAAGCAATAAATGTACTGTGCGTACTGTATTTTATTGACGTGGAAGTTTGTGAGCTATCTACAATAATTTATGAATAATGAAATATAGAGGAGTAAGCAGACATGTACGTGACTAAGCCCTCTCAGTTTAGCAACGCCCATATGCAGTTTATTTAATATACGCTTTCACTTTTATCACGTAAACTTAGGTTACTGTTATTTTTACACAAACTGTAGCTAATAGGCCTAGTGTTGATTGGAAAAAAAACCAGTTACAATTTTTTCAACTTTTCCCTCGCCCGAGATTTATTCCTGGATACGAAACTGGGAATGAAAAAATGAAATTGAAGCGCTTTAATTCCGTAAATTCTCTCCAGAACATTATAAATCCAACTTAAAATATATACTGTACAGGGGAGTCGAGAGACATCGCCGGACCCGAGGGAAAAATTTGCATGGATCCCAAGTAAGTAAATTATTTGAAAATTCGACTTATTTTTTAATGGGTGTGTTACTTTTTACAAAATAAAGAACAATAGTTATTAAGGATTTTATATTACTACTAGAAGATGAACCCGACGTTGCTCGGGCAAAAAAGTAACGATAGCAAAGATTAAAATTATCAGATTATAGCGGATCTTACCCGTTTTCACCGCGTGCAACAATTAGGTCCCCACTCTTCCGAGAGTTAGCGAATTTTTAGATGGTTCTAAAAATATGTTCGATTTTTCGCAAAAATGCAAAAAACCGCATCTAAAATAGTACAGTAGAAGCCGAGTTCTTCAGTGTAATCCTTAATCGTCTCCCTCCCCGCGGGGTATTTCCAAAAATTCCTTCTTATATGGAAGTATCGCTACTTGTTATACTTTCAACACCTGGTATAACAAGGTGACGGCCGGATGTTTGAGCTGTTAAGACCAGTATACCGCTCTGACATCAAATTCGGGCTGTTGAAGAACCCGGGCGAGGCGATCTGTACCTGGTGTGTCAAGACAGTCCGGCAGTCCAAATTGTTGATCTTCAGAAACCGACGATGGGTAAGATTAAAAAGGCTCTCCATAAACAAAACAAGACAAAAAATCACCGGCTGCCATATTGCAAGTGTGATGAAATATACGATGAGCACGAAGATCTTTAATTGATGATCTTAGGTAAGAGTTAGCAATACCGAAATACGAGCGAGATTTGTGCGCAGATAATTTCTTACCATAATAAATACAGAGATTTAACAGAAAAATTCATCGCAAAGCGATTATCGATGCGAATGTATGAAATTCTATTTAATCCATGCAAGATGTGCGATACCAGAGCCCCTTCGGCCGCCAATTTAAAGTCTTTTAATCTTTAAAATTGGCGTTTCCACTTCCCGGGACGAGGACCCAGGGGTTGGATTTGTGGGAAGCGAGTGTTCGGGTTGTTTCATTGTGTAATTCCACACAATGTATTGTGTGGAATTACACAATGTGTACTTCCATTGTGTGGAATTACACAGAACGCCTCGTTCTATGTAATTCCACACAATGGAAGTATATTGGAGTATAAGTGCGTGAATGCGAGAATTCGAGTAAAGGTTAAACGGTGTATATCTTCGTGTACAGTGATGTGTCTGTGTGTGATCGAAGAACATCTTTCGGCGTGTCTAAAAACAGGTAAATTACGATACGAGAATAAGATATGTAGAAGAAATAAAATGAAAGAGTTCTTACCATCGGAGATTTCGGCAAATATTCGCTTGTACGATAAACGGCCGCTTCGTCCTCTTCGTGGTAAAGTTGGGGAGGTAGATTCTTATCCCTCTCCCAAATGTTCCTAGAAAACCAAAGACAGTGAGAAAACGAGAAGTTCGTTCATTTATTACCTAAGGTTAATATTATTACCTTTATCAGTCTTTCTTCCCGAACAGTGTTATGAAAAGAGCGAAGGACCTGACTTAGCCTAACCTGACCCTAACCGGAAGATCGCCGTTCGGATATGTCGGGCCCCGTCCCTCACCACCCGGTCGCCCCATTGTGGGCCTGGCCGAACCCATAATGGGCCTACTAAAAAAGGC
This sequence comes from Centruroides vittatus, assembly GCF_030686945.1. Taxonomy (NCBI): domain Eukaryota; kingdom Metazoa; phylum Arthropoda; class Arachnida; order Scorpiones; family Buthidae; genus Centruroides; species Centruroides vittatus. Next base: position 879,684 of record NW_027122666.1, on the reverse strand, counting down.
CCTCTTAGTGCCCACAGGGTGGAAAGAGTTAAAAAAAAAAAAAAAAAAAAAAACCGGAAGATCGATCCTCATAACAGCTGTTTGGGAAGAAAGGCGCCAGTTTTTCATTCTGTGAAGAAAGAAAGAAAAAATATATATGTGTATATATATATATTATCTTATTCTATTATCCATATATATCCTATTAATATTCGATAGACTTAAGATAAGATTCGGATATACTTAACCCAGAAAAAGTTCAAGATTATACTCGCGACAAATCGGAATTCGGATAGCTCGCGTTAGATCCTACCGGAAATTGTAACTGTATTTGCAGTAGAGACGACCGACCCGGAACCAAGAAACTCTCTTACGTGTAATTTGTATTTGTACGACAGAAAATTAGACACGCCGCACGTAGCCATGCGAAAAAGGCACTCGAGCCCAAGTCGTAACAAGTGTTTCCTTCTAGAGCAATTTACCCTAATGTGTACATCACATAAACGCAACGACGGCATTTAAGAGTTTCGTGCAAAGAAATTGCCAACGAGTCGACCAAAACATAAGACAAACGTACGAAGAAGCGAAACGTGCCCACATCCGAACTCGCCATTCGGGACACGAACGTTTAAGCGGCACAAAGCATTGGCAGAGGGTTACGTAAGTGTGGAAGATCGACTGCACTCGGAAAAGACCACCTTGTGGAAAGAGACAAAGAGCCCAAGGAAAAGAATTCTTTGTGTCCAGCCTGTGTAGATAACTGTTAAGTGTATTAGTATTAGATGTGTTTGCAGACAATTTTATTCTGGCAAAATAAGCCATTGAAAAGCATTGTAACTAATACATAAATTGCATGAAGTCGGAGGTCAAAGCGAAATTTTTGACCTGTCGAAGGAGCATCCCATGCTTCAGAATACGGTCTCCGTCCATCAATGTTACCAGAGTATATTTTAGTTAAAATTCATATTTAAAGTTAGTATTAAATAATTTTTAATTGAATTTCTATAAGTAATCCTTATTCTTTGACAGTGTTCATAAAATATAAATTACCGTATTTTACGGACTATACGACGCACCTGAATTTTGGAGGCAATTTTTCGAAGAAAAAAATGCGTCTTATAGTCCGTAAAATACGGTAATTAATTACGAAAATAAGCAAATACTTAATCCGTTTTCGGCGCTTCGGTCGCTTTCCAAAGTCTTTAAAACCACGTTCGGGTAGCAAAGAACACTGAAAAAAGGCAAAAAAAAAAAAAAACCACCGAAAACAGGAGCAAAGAGCGCACACGTCCGTTCGGCAAGCGAAAAACGTGCAAAGTGACACAAAATCGTGTTGCAACTGTTGCAACAATCGCGTTTCCATAGAAACGGCAACAATTGCCGTTTCTATGGAGATTAGAAAGCGTCTAACGAATTCGAATGCGATTGACGTAATGGATTCTTTTTGCAATGTGTATAAATTTTAATAAAAGATGTAACATATAAAACAAGAGATGTTTAAATATTTAATTTCTACTCCACAATACAATGATTGCTTACTTTCTTCTTTGTTACTTAACAATTGTCAATCCTTTGAAAAATTCAACCATATCAATGATGTCTTCTTGAACAGATGTCCCTAATTGGCAAATTAGTTCTGACAATGTCTTTTCTGCACACTTGGAAATATTTTCGGTTTCTGATCGACTTGAGACGGCATATACCACTTCATTAACTTCTTCGGCAACGGATTTTGAAAACATTACATTAAATATTGAAGAAAGATTTGAATACACATTCTTTTTAATCTGCTGATTACGACAAGCCAAATTCAAAATTAAAACTCCTATTGGAAAAGAAATATATTTTATTGAGCTGCATTTGGATCTTGAAAAAGACTTCTATACAAAATGGAAATAGATAAAATATTAGTATAGTGTGATCAGAAAGTCTCTCTTCAATGATTGTATGCTTTTAGTTCTGCATAAATCCATCATGCTCGTTGTTTTTGAAAAGAAAGCAGCAATAATTCCTTTGTGTGTGGAGAATGATACATTTATACCACGTGATAACCTATTAGTTTTCTGTTACATTTATATTATTAAAGCACTAAAATCATTGTGGAGAGACTTTCCAATCACTCTGTATATTATAAATGAATCAGTTCAATAATGCACAAATAAATCTTTTATGTATAGTGGTGATACTAAAAATTTGTAAATATTTTTAAAGGAAATAAGATTATTAGATCACAACTAGGAGAGCTCTGCCATCCTAACTACTGCAGCCCAACTTTCCACTGTTTCCAATATAAAAAATTTCAATATACAGTAGACTCCTATAACACGGGTTCATATAGCACGGATTCGTATAATATGGCAAAAAAATTGCGATTGTGTTCGTATAACACACTAAAAGAGACTCATATAACACGGTAAAATTTCATCGCCGACTCGTGTTGCGACAAGATTGGTCGAATCTGGACCAATAGCAGACATTGCACAAACTGTTGAGTTTAAACAAGCAGCAGACATACTAAAAAACATTTATTATTTAACGGCCATAAAAATTCTATTTATATTAACGGTGTCTCCAGTTCAGCGAATTTTTCTCAGAAAAATAACTTATGAGGAAACGCGCCCGCCATTTGATGAGCCGCTCCGCGACGAAAACAAGCTTAAGCAATGGCGTCGTTGAACGGTGCACACTTGGTAAGTAATCCTACAATTTTTTGTTTATAGCATAGTTTATATGGATTATTCCCAGAAAATTATGTGTGTTTTGGAATCAGTTAATTTTATGGAAAAAATCTTTCAAACAGCCGTAGCCCCTAAACTGCACACGTGCCGGCTGTGATTGGCTCACGGAACGTATCTACTGTGTTATAGGGGGGGTCAACTGTATACACCTTTTCTGTCTAATTTTGAGCAAGGATTCTGTAATGTAAATTCAGTTTGTTTTGAAATGGACAGTACCTCACCTCCATACTCAAATTACAGTAGAGACTCGTTAATCGGAATCCCGGTAATCGGAACGATTTTCAGTCGGACTGTGTTGTGCTGAATCGAACGTTTTTGATACTAAATTTACTTCTAAAGTATAATTTTCATGTTTTTATATTCTTCAATATATTTATTTTGTTTGTACAAAATGCAGAAATAATTTTTAACAATACGATAGCCTCAATTATTATTATAAAAATTTTCGTTAGGCTTAAAATCGACGAAAATTCAACACGAAGCGACATGCAATGGAGAAAAATTTGAACATCGGACAGGTTAATATATTTATTCGTACATAATTGGTAATCGGAACAAATCACTAATCTGAACAACCCCAGTCCCCAATTGATTCCGATTTTCGGTTCTCTACTGTAATTAGGAAAAAACGATTTTTATTCAATCACAAAAAGTTTTCAGACTGCATTAAATCATAGAACAACCTTCAGATTCTTGAACAAAAAAATGAATTTTTTCAAATTGGTTGAACATATGATTTCTTTGACTTTTCACAAAAAAAGTTCCAATTCTGTGGTTACATGTTCTCTTTGCTTGTTTGCCCCACTTGTTTCAAATAGAGACTATTTGTAATAATAATTTTGTGATGATTCAACTCACTGTAAAGGCTGACCAATCACCACTCACACTTTGCTCAACCTTCCTCGGTCAACCCCAAATTTTGCTTTTGCTCACTTGTTCAAAAATTTTGTGATTTCAATCAGTGATGTTTCTCTAAACATCTCATTTCATTCCTAGACACGTTTCCAAGAAACCACATATTTAGCAAACAGGATTGAAAATGAATAAAACTTTTATTTCATTATTGAACCTGTCTCACAAATTATTTCCAAATTCAAATCATATTACATATGATTCTATATTACCTGGACCACTGACATTCCTGTCTATACCAGCTAACTGAACACGATGCATATGAAATGAATGATTATTTCAATGATTATATCATTAGATTTACAATTTATGGAAAATTACATTAGAGATTTAAAATAAAAAAGATAATTATTTCCAATGAGATACCTACCATTTGGATCAATCAATTTCCTGATTTGTTGTAGGAAGTGTTCTTGAACAAAAGGTAATGGTGGACAACTTATACCAGCACTGATATCCTTGTTATCAACATCTAACATCACTACATCATATTTTTCTTCTGAAAAAATTATTATGTGTCAAAATTTCAATAAATACTTAAGAATTATATTATTAACTAACCTCTCTGGGCACAGCTATTAATAAAATCTATTCCATCAGCAATATGAACTTTCAGCTTTTCACTTAGTTCTAATCCAAACCACTCGACTGCAATTTTTAAAATCTCTTCATCTAATTCGACGACATCTATAAATATCTGAAATTAAGAAATTATCCAGATTTAATCTATAATACAAATCAAAACATTTCAATAAAATAATAAACTATAAAATATTATCAGTTAGTTATTAATTCTTGATATATATTAATATTTGAGTGTCATTTCTAGATATCCAGAAGATTTGATGCTATCCCAGCACACCGGTTGGTTGCAAAGGTTAATGTATCAAACAACCGTTTCAATTTCTTGATGTATTTCAGTTTGTTCATTTTGGAAACCTCTTTGGCAAAGGAAATAACAGATTAAGATCCTCTTGTACCAGGAGAATCCCAATTTGACATACTCCCTGGTGTAATTATGTAAGCACTTCCATTTTCATGAAAGTCACATCAGGCATCTTGTTTTCCTGTTTACTCAGTTTTCATTTCTGTGCACAGTATTGCATTTCAGTTGCTGTATTTGCCCACCTGTCTCCAAAAAGAACTGGTTTCAAAGGGTAAAACGTCACATCATTTATAGCCTTTATGGCTATAAAACTGGTGATCCATCATCCCTTCATGGAAGGAATGACCAGATTAGTGAGAGTACTGTATTAGGCATATTCAAGGAAAAGTCACTAATAAAAGTAAACTTCCTAATACACCTGATGATCTTAGAGGCATTTATCTGTTACAGATTAGTAGTCGTTCAGTAGCATGTTTATTTCTTATTCAATGACTTCTTCTAGTTAAATAGTTGTACAAGTCATTTAGTTTTTGTCGAAGTTACAATTACCATCCAAATATCATATATCATACAGATATCGGCACTGATATATTGTGATAAATATTCCATACATAAAACGAAAACATATTGAAATTATGAAAATTTTTGTATCAACAATACAAAATCTTATGAGTTAACACTAAATTTCATTTAATAAAAATATAAATATGACTTTTACAAAGAAAAATCTTTGCATGTTGTTCTCTTTTTTCATCGTTCACACCATTAACAGTCCTTGAACCTTCTTTTGTAGGCTGCTGCCTTCGCAAAAGAATGTAAAACAGGTAAAGCGTCCTCTGGTGCTAATGCCACAATCGTAAAAATTACATTTTACAGTGAAAAAGGAGGACAACTTGCAAAGATTTTTCTTTGTAAAAGTCATATTTATATTTTTATTAAATGTAAATAGCACCGGCCACGTACCTATATTGGATTTTTACTTAAAACTAAATTTCATATTAGTGGTAAATTATCAGACTAACATTTATAATGTTTATTCTCAAACATTTGGGTAAAAGAAAACAGTTTAAAATTTATCTTTTTTATTATACAGTCAATTCTACTTAATTGGACCAAATCTCAAAGAACAGAAACCAAACTAATGATCTAATACATAATTTGAACACTTAATTGGGACAATAGCTGAAAAGAAATTTAGCAATTTTTGATGCATTTTAGGGATCTTCCAAAAATATATCAACACTACATACACTAATGTTGTGTAGGCCTAACAGTTGGCAATTTTGCCTTTTGATCAGGTGGTTTGGTTTTTCCGGAGGGAGTTAGCATAGCAGGACATGCCACACCGGGATATTGTCTGAGATGGATCTGAATGCGAGCTACTGACCCTGCTCAGAATTGGACCAGATGATCCCTTTTTTAAAAGCAAAGGGACAAAGATCCTCAGACAATTTTTCAGTCTCTCAACCAAGTTGGAAGGTGTTGTATGTGTGATTAGATCTAGACTCAAACAGCAGCCATCTGATCATTTAAAACCAACATCTGGAGCTGATGGATTCTACGGACACTCTCGCCGAAGTGACCCATCTCCAAGTAAAGGAAACCGTGCTCAAAGAAAGACTGTAAGGTGACTTTTGAACGAACCTGACACAGGCTAACTAAAAAGGGAGAAAGTGAAGATCGTTCAATCAGAAACAGATTGAATGGTCAACCTTGTGTATGTCACTACTAATATTTGGCAACACTAGCATGATGCAAATCAGTTATTTATCATTGTGAGTCTGGCAAATTTATAGTACAAATATTATCTGTATTTTAGTTTAATAAAGCATTAAAATAGCTACATGATTATTATTTTTTTACGTACATATTTTATTTTAAAATTTATTATTTGTTCATTTAATTGGGACAGCTGCTTAATTGGGCCAAAATGGATTAGTCCCAATGTGGAATTGACTGTATTTGCATATTGAATCATTGTAGTTTCATAATTAATTATGGTATAACTTTAAAATCGGATGACAGCCATTATAACAATTAAATACGAATAAATAATTATATATGTAGTTGTCAATTACAAAAAAAAAAGCTTTCTGTAAATTTAAATTACATATTGAAGTGTATTTTTTTTCTAAAATTATATTTACCGAAATAATAATCACATTCACTACTTAAGATACTAATTTAAAAAAAACTTGACTGACTGAATTTTGCTAATTAACGATAGTAACATAACTAGGCAACTGTGCCTAGTTATGTTACTATCATTACTCTTCACTCTTGCTGTTTTATAGATTTCAATATGGTGGCACCCAGTTTACAAATCTATGTGGTATTAAAAGATGAAAATACCACAGAAAAAAATTAATTATTTGTATATCAAATACAAATATTTTATCTGCAAATTACAGTAATGCATTTTATAATGAATTAACCTACTAATTAAGTGAAAGTAATACTTCAAATATACACATCAATTGAAACCTGATTTTAAGCAAATACACACCTACAACTGCTGTAAATGATCGGGCTAAATTTGGATATAATGATTATAAATTAGAAATGAATTTGGCACTAGAGTGAGGTGTTAGGCATCATCTTGTATTAAAATTAATAATTATAATATTTAATTAATTAATTAATTTAGCCTGATCGTTTATGGCAGTTGTGGGTGTGTAAGACTTCAAGTTGTTTAATTCAAATTGAAGATGAAAAGCTTAAACTAAGAGGTAATTTAGGTACAAAAGTTATTTATATAGAACTGAGACCAACATTACATAACTTATTTATGTTTTCATGCACTGATTTCATGAAAATGAGAATATCATGTTGTGTTAAAGGTGTGTCAAAGTTTGTTATTAATACATGTTTTTAAAACATTTGATTAAATCAAGGGTTTATTGTACTGCCATTAACAGTGTTATGGCAAGAATAAGATGGTTGTTTTGGGTGCAATGAAAAGTGCAAAAAAAAATGTTTTTTGAAAGACAAAAGTGGATTTTACATTCTGAAATTTAAATGTGTATTTCAATAACTATTTTAAAAATAAATAAAAATACTGTTTACTGTTACTCTGAGAGCTACAGTGGAAACTTGATAATCCAGAAACTCACTTTTGTATTTTGTGTACATCAAGCACTGTGCATTTAAAGTTTCACAAACAATAAATATGGCAGGCAACTACTGTACCTGAAGTTAAATAAATTTACTTAAAATCGAATGTAATGTTGTATGAACAACCTAGTTTTGTGGGTCTACAATTGTCAGGTGACTTAGTGATTTCCAGTTACGTGGTGAGTTTAATCTCTGTGGTATGTACAGTACAATGCTACATATTCTGGGTTTCAATAAGTTGTTTTAGATAATAGTTTCCACTATACATAGTGATAATTTAATAGTTTACTCAAAATACGTAAAATCCTAGTTATGGCAATGATAACAGAACACTTCTTAACTGCCAAATTAGTTTACCATTTATAATTAATTCATGATAAAAATAATCTATAACTTGAACAGATTAACAAATTTTTGACATTATTTATATTAAGTTAAAGATAATTATTGATACAAAGGTATCTGTAATTGTTTCTAAATTTAATTTAGACATTGTATATACTCAAGTATCTTGTTTTTTGTATTTAATTGAGAGCACACATGTAAAAAAAAATTTTTTACGTAAGATAAACGTACAAATGTGCATATAAATGCTTGTTACAATTTGAACAACTTATAGAAAAAAATTTTACCGTGAGAGATTAATATGCTTTATAAAATTGGTTTTTTTTATTTAAATTAAATTAAAAAATTATTTAATAAATACCTGTTTTATGTGGTTTGTCATGAACATAGGCAATAAACCTCCTCCTAATCCAACCATTAAGACACGAATTTTTTCTAAAATAAAGATTTTAAAGTCCAATTATTTAATACATACCTTATTTAAAAGTGTGTTTAGAAAATTCATAATGTCATCTTACCGGTAATTTGAGATGAAAGAAATGATAAACCAGAAAACATATAAATGTGATGTTGACATGATAAATAATTGAAATCAATATTCTTCGTGACTTTACCTTTTTTCGTCTTCTTATTTTTCTTTACTATTTCTGAAATAAAAATTACAGTTTACTATCTACATACAATATATATAAACTGTAAATCTTTTTAATGATTAAAATATTATTTTCTTGGATACTAGTTGCCAAGCTTTATCCTTACTGACCAAATCTCTATTTTCAATAGTAAAGAAAAAGTTCTTTACTATTGAAGTTACTATTAAGTTGAAGCCATAAATGATTAAAAAATGTTTTAAAAAATCAAAATCCATTCTGACTCCTTATGTTAACTTCTAAAAATTCTACATTTGTTTTAATTTGTTTATAAAATTTAACTTTTAAAAATTTTTTATTTTGTTAATACAAATATATTTTGAATATGCAATTTACCGATGGTTAATCGTGCTTCCGACTGAATCACATATTGATTCTGAAGAAACACGAGTCTTCGAAAAGTCTGTTTTCCTTCACCTTGAACGTCTTCAATAATGTACTCTCCACTTAGTTTGCTTTTACCATTATAACAAATTGTTCTATGTCCAATATCTGGACCAACGGACATGAATGGTACCTAAAAATATTAATATTTTAATTATATAAAAGTAAATAATGATAAAGATTTAATAGTCTAATATGAATATTTTATGTATAAAAAGTTACAAAAATTAACAGCAAAATTTATACATTTTTAGAATTATAAAACACATCGTAGCTCCATAAATATAGTTATTTTCTTAGAGTTTGAAGCAAAAGATTCTCATGTTCAGAAATGCTACTATATTCTCGTGGAAATAAGAGCATGCTCGTGTGTGCTAGCTTGTCATGGCACTGCATTGCTATGTCAATGTAAATGTAATGCTACAGTAACTATTCTGCGACATCTCTGAAGTAACCATTATTAAAAATAAAAAAATTATTCCAATACTGTAAAATTTTTTAAAAATAGCAAGTTTTTCAGGCACTTCAGAATATATTGTCGATTTTGCATTCAAACTTCTATGTTAATAATGATAAAAATGAATTAATAGTTTCAGATATTTCTTATATCCCACTTTTTTTTATTGTAAGTGTGTATTTTAGGTATATGCAGACATATGTACAGACATACGTATGTTTTAAGCATATACAGACATTGGTCTGCATATGCTTAACACTACTACAGGATCCTAGCCAATACTGGATCAATACTGTCTTAATATGCAAGTTGGCACTCACACTTGATCCTAGATCTTCTACAATATTACACATTGTCTGATACAAATCTTTAGATAATATAAAGTTATATAAAGGGAACCTCATTAGTCTGTGCTTGTGAAGTGTCTCACACAATGTAAAACTTTCATTAAATTCAGTATTGCCAATTTACTGTATAAATACAGTAAACTCCTACTAGCTCAGACTAATAGGGAGTGAAGATTGTCCAAGTTAGCAGGATATTTTCTCCAATGATGTTGAGGACCAAAGGATTTTTGAGATATCTTGCATCTAACTCTTAAATGTAGATTTTTTACATATAAATTTTAAGTAACTTTTATATAAAAAGTTTTTGAACAAAATCAAAGACATTATTCACTCACCTTTACATTCTTTGTAAAATCACTCTGTGCAAATTCCATTACTTTAGAAGATAATTCACTTTTTACTTCATCCAGATTAGTATAATTGTGATTTCGATTCAAATGAACAACCACCAATCTTTCACATCCAGCATTTTCAATTAACTGCTTTCTACCAGCTGTAGTTGCAAACATCCACTCCATTTCTCTACAGCACATAAGAAAATCATCATCATATATGAAAAATTTCATTTATTTATTTAAAAACTGATACATTACCTGCCTTGAGGAACTATGAAAACTGCAAACTTTACAGGTGCATACGATTTTTGATCAATAATATAAAATACGTAACGTGGATTTGGATTTTTTGAATCGTACAACTCTAAATTAACGTCTTCGTCCACAAATTTTCTAAGATTGAAAAATTAGAAAATAAAGACTTATGTGTGTTTATTATTTATAAAACTTTTAACAAAAATTATTTATTCTATGTTAAATCTTTCATACTGATATAGCAAGTAATTGCAATTAAAGTATCTCTATTCAATGCTATTTAGAAAGATATTTATCAATCCAAATGCAAACAAATCTAGTACAATTATATCTCAGGGTATGCAGAAATGTGTTCTGCATGTCCTGTAAAAAAAATTAGTACCAAAACTCACAACTATGGCTCTTTTGGGGCTACAAATAATGCAGTGCAAAAGTGCCTTAAAGGAATCCACTTAAGAAGTGTAGTTTATCAAGGACATGTTTCAAATTTGGAAGCCTGATAGACAGTATTGTACTGCACATAAGAAACATCAGAGATTTTCTGTGATGCTTCTCACAATTGAGGCCATCTGTTGAACATACTTTCATCACTTTCAAGTTTTACATCTTTGGAGAAGAGGCCACACTGAGCAGTATATCTCCTACATTGCTAAGGTCTCTACATAGCAAGAGTATCTTGTGCAAATAAATTGTTTGTTGCTTGCAGTGCCAAAAGTGCCATAGTGGCAACTTTCATACTAATTTTTTTTACAGAAATGACTTTCACATGCCTAGATTTGGTTGTATTTGGACTGCTGAACATCTAGTTATAATAAACTTTCACTTTAGATAGCCTGTAAAAATCATAAAATACATATATATTAAGTGAAAAAGGATATATTCCAATAAATATTTTAGAATTATTATTTAAATGATAAGAATAAGCTTCGTTCATACACAATTAATATATTTTTCTAGTATATTGTACCATTGAGAAATACTATAGCATAGTACTTACTACAACGTAATATGCATTGCATTCTATTATTGTAAAGTTAAAAATAAACAGTTTGGAAAGTAAATCAAGGTATAAAAATATTGAGAAAAAATAATGCCATATATTATAACAATGTTCCAGAAGAAAAGAATCAGCCCAGAGCAGGGCTGAACCAGTAATTCCTGCTTAATAGATGCATCACCAGTTATACTACTCAGATTTCCATTTGATTTTCACCTCTAGAACTATTGGTTCATTTAAATGTAACTGTAGTGCTCACTTACACACTACACAGCAGAACTAGCAAAACCTTGTATCAGAGAGGAGCCATATATTGCATATCAGAAATACAAGAGCCACATTCTCTATTGAAGTTGTATTTTATATAATAGATATGTATTCCTGTATATCTAATTATAATAATTAAAATATACAGGAGCCAGAATTTGGCCACTGTGGCTTTACACACTTAATACAGTCTGATAGATAAGCTGACAAATTGTTTGGCAATTTAAACATATTAGATTGTGTTTTATTATGTATATATAAATATTTTTTTCTTTATGAACTTTACAAAATTTTCTTCTAGATTACTGAAATAATTTTAAATTTAAAAAACTTGGCAATGTTAAAAAAAAGGCAAAATGCTTATGTTCACGAACAACGCTTCTAGATAAAAATAATAAAGTACCGAATTACTTATTTTGTATGTAATGCAAATATAGTGTATATTCTTGCATAGCTTTAATACTTTTAAGAACTTCATCACTAGTTTCTACTCGAATCAGCTCTCCATCCATATCTAATTCAATTAGCTGTAAAAAAAAGTATAATATAAAATATTTTATGAATTAAAAAAAAATTAAATGTGTAAAAAAACCTTACTGATTTCATTGTTTTAGATGATTTCATTTTAGTGCAAATAACAAAAAATGTTGGAAATGCATAAGCCGAATTCGGTTCCTCGGGATCACGTTCAATTTCCGTACACTTGTGAATGCGAATCATCCAGCCCCTACAAAATCAATTCTTTTATATATTTCAAAAATAAATAAATAAACAATTAAGTTATATTCAATAAAATAAATATGTGAATTAAGAACAATATGACAAAATAAAGAATACTTCTGGTAACACTTCCATTCTTAATCTTTAAGTAAATATATAACAAACTGATGCAATATCAAAATGGATAAAATTATTATAAAAACAAAAAATCTTCATAATCTAGCATTTAATTTTGGATAAACAGACTTTTTCAGCTCACTTAACTAGCCATCACCAGTTTGAATCATATGAAACTACAGGATTTTAAAACACAGCTCAAAATTATTTGAATGTAATATATATTCCAGTATATTTTTTAATGTTATTAATACTGTTGTAATTTTTGTTGTCACTGTTATTTGTTTAGTTTCAATGCTAGTATTTTATCATATGACAGCTTAAATGTACTGAAATATATGCTATGTTTGAATAATTTTCAACCAATGTTCTAGAATCCTGTATTAATGTGTGGTTCAAATCTGATGATGACTGGTTAAGCTAGACCGATAAATTTGTTTATCTAAAATTAAATTTTGGTCGTAGAGACTTTGTTGTTTTTATTAATATATAATTTTAGAAAAATAGAATAATCTAATTAATGCAGTTGATTAGAGTAGTTTTCTTTTAAAAAACATACTGATTATATCTTATTCATTTGTATTTTTATTTTGTTTTATAAGAAATATGCTATTTATGAAAAATTACTAATTTTTATCTTGTCTAAATTTATATAGATTTATTGAAATTTTTTTTTCATGTATAATTTAATATAATTACCGTATTTATTCAAATATACAACACCATTGAGTCTAGGATGCATCTTAATTTCTATATGCTCATCACAGACTTTTTTAAAATCAGCAATTTCAGGCAAATTTATTGTACAGTAAAGTAAACTATATACAATGGTGCCTCATATAATGTACACCTCGAATAACGGACGCTGCGAACAACGGACTTTCCGGCATAATTGGTGACTGCTCCATGGGTGCGTTCTTTAATAGCGGTTGCTCTGCGTCTCCGCTACTACGGGAGTGCGCTGCTGTTTGTAGGCATTTAGGAACGACGGTGAAAGAAAGATGGCAGCGCCCGCACTATCGATAGTATCGTGATGGAGGAATGTATAATTCTAAAATATGAGCTTTTAAAGGCAAAAGAAGGGTCCCAATTGTAAAATTTAACCATAAAATGGATTATTTGTTGAAAGAGTATTCAAAATAGTCTCGAAAAAAATTCGTAAAGACACTTACATCACCACGTGTGCTAACTCGCGCTTTCACAATTTCTAAATTCTCATTCATAAAACCACATAATGGACCCGGAAACAAAACTATCTGAGCCATGAAGGATGCCATGTTGCTTTCCACCATAAACTACTGCTACAAGCGGCCGTTTTTGCTGTTTGAAGGCGCGCACTCCCACCGGAATTTAGGAACGCGTTCGCAGGAATTTTTAAACGGAAGTCGATCGCGCAGCGTTACATGGAGGAATAAAATAACGCATCCCATGTTCATTTTTTTATGATACAGTACGGTTATTTTATGCTGCGGAACGAATTAGATGTTTTAACATGTATTTCTATGGGAAAATGTGTTTCGTGTAACGGACGTTTCACTTAACGGATGTGCACCTGGAACGGATTAAGTACGTTATACGAGGCACCACTGTATTGATGTCTTCCATGATAGGAAAGTTGGAAACCTCTTCACCATGTTAAGTTATTCTGGATTTGACGCTCACATCTTTCCACAATTGCTTGTGGAAAGATTAACTTAGCTTTTAGTTTTTGTGTTAAGCAAAATGAATAGTGTTAGCGGGTATGATAACTATTTCATACTAAATTATATGCAAATATTCTATGTGGAAAATATTAAACAAAAAACACTGGAACATAGAAATTATTATTAAGTAATTTAAGTTATATAATATATAATTGAAAACAGAATTTTATATATATGTATAGATCAGGCCTGGAAAACCCAAATTGTTTTGCGGGCCATTTTGATCACGCATAACATTACGGTGGGCCACAATTTAGGCAAACATGCTTTTAAAATAGTAAAACAAACACAAAATGAGTAAGATTTTATTGTTATACCAAGAGTTTGTACTCGCACTTGCGCATTATAACAATGACACAGGCAAATAAAAGTTTAATATATATATATAATATTGCTTAGCAGGCCACATGCAGCCCGCAGGCCGCGGGTTGGCCAGGCCTGGTATAGATAGTAGTATAAGGATAAACTATCCACTGTGGTTACTCAACTGAATTAATGAATCTTTTATCTTTTATCTTCTATCTTTTATCTTCTATCTTTAACAATGGGTGAAGTTTAAAGAACACTAACATTTTACTGTTAGTGTTCTTTAAACTTCACCCATTGTTAGGGCAATTGGTCAAAAAATGACCTCCAAGATTTTTATATTTTGGTCTTAGGACACTTCAAAATATCAAGAAGTGCAAAAAAGTTTGGGGGGCAATTTCTGCATGTATGGATGTTAATGTGGGAGGGCACAATTTTGTTCATCCTCGTTGAAGCTTAATAACTCCTGTGCTTTTTGTCGAAAATTTCTGAAATTTTGCAATAGGTTTATTTATTAGAGGGATTGTGATGCTATTAAATTTTGGTGGTTAAAGATTGAGGGAGTGGGGAGATAATGGGAGCCGTGTGTATCTCCAGTAGGGTTGGACTTAATGACAATTTTACTTGTTATTAGTATTTACAATTTTTTTATAAAACTCATCCCTACTCTCAAAATTAAACTTTTTGCCACTTTATAATAGTTAAAAATATAAAAAGCTTTTAAATAAAATATGTTACCAGGAAAGTTGAGCAACTTGTTACTGGTTTATTTGATCTAGTTAACAGACCATCTTTAGATGTAGAGTTGAAAATGGAATGCTAAGGCATGTGGACATTTTGCTTTCAGCTGGAAAGAGTAAATTTTTATCTGATGAATTTATAAATTCAACTTACTCATTTGTGAACCAATTCAACATTTTCTTTAATATAAAATCTTGAAGAAGAGAAACACAAATGTAACGGCCACAAGGTCTCAAAACTCTCTTAATTTCAGAAAACATTGCTTCGGCTCGTTTGTTAACTTCTTCAGTGTCTTCACTCATTAATGCATCCAAAGTTCCTTTATCCAATACAACACTAAATTCTTCATCATCAAATGTCATCTTTTAATGAAAAATTTAAAACTATAATTCATAATATGAATTAATACTAAAATATATTTTTATTTTGATTTAATATTATCAAATTTCTTTAGTCATAGTCTATTATAATATCAAACAAACAGTCAGATTGTTTATAAGGCTATAAGGCTAAATAATTACAGACCAATTTGGCAAGAAGCAGCCTATAGGCCATGCCATCTCTTCTTAAATATAATTAATTAATTAAATTTAAGAATATTTTAGAAAAGACCTGACCCAGAGTGGGACTTGAACCTGCAACTCCTACTTACTGGAAGAAGGTTGCCAGTCATACTATCTAGACTAATTTTATTATATTTAATAAGAGATAGTGGCCTGCCTTCTGCCAAATTATTTAGTAATTATTTAGCCTTATAGCCTAATAAAGAATCTTGCCATATCACAAATGCTTAAATATAGTCACAAGTTAATTTATTTGAATGTGTAAAACTGGAACTTGATAATTATGACTAATACCTGAAGCATATCCATTTTTTTAAATTCTAGACCTTTCCTGCCAGGAACATGCTTGTCATTCATCTGTTTAATAACAATGCTACTGATGTCAATATTAACATTATTGTGAAAACCAACATCATACAGGTCCACACTTAACTGAGAATTTCCACATCCAATGTTTAATAGCTTGTCTTTTGGACGAATGTATTTATGTAAAAGACCACAAAGCTGTGGATATTCTCCATACCTAAAAATATACATATATAACACAGAAAATTAGTAACATTATATTGGTATTTACAGGACATGAGGAGAAGTCAGTAATTATGTTAAAGACAGTTATGATAAAGTAAATATGTTAAAAAGTTTCTTGATTTTGTGTATTTTCCGGCATATAAGATGACCCCCGACTTTTGAGATTTTCCTGGGTCAAAAAGTCGTCTTATATGTCGGAAAATATGATAGTTATTATAGTGTATAGTGTATCTTGTTATCACTCAAAAATATTTGCCATCCAAATAGTCCTTTTAAAAGTAAAAAAATCATGTAACCTGAATCTTGCACTGAGCAATTGGTAACCTTTACAGACTTTTAGAACACTTGGGTAAAAAATTTTTTTTCTTTTCAAATGATTAAAAATTAAATACCGAAACTAAATAACCACAAACAGAATTGTAATCAATTATAAAATCAAATATCAACAAGACACTCACAGCATCTTTGATATTTGAAGTAATACAGTCTGATGAATGCCTTTGAATATGGTTAAAAATGTTAATTATTAGAGAATGTGTGTCCAGAATTTATGGTTGCAGTTCCATTTGCAAGTGATGATGAGATTTATGAACATGTATTACAATAATTTCAATAACAATCCAACAAACTTTCATATAACATGTTTCAGAAGCTGACGGAATGTTGACACAAATGCCTAAATAGGTGTTTATTTGTAACCTAATTACTGACTTTCATTTCTATTAATTTGCTTGTAATAAAATTAAAATTAGTGGCAATCCAAGAAATAATTATTGCATATAATAAAGCTAATTAGATAATTAGCTAATCATATAATAAAGCTAATAATATATCATATAATAAAGCTAATTAGATAATTAGCTTTATTATATGATATATTATTAGATAATATAATTATAACATTTTGCATAAAAATTTCATGATAAACTTTAATATATTATTTATCTATTTCAAATAATTATTTACTGTGTTTGTGTTATTAAAGTATTAGCTAATGATAGTTATTTCTATTTCTGAATAAACATGTTAACCAAGAATACCTATTGATAACAAAACAATAGCTTATAGAGGATGGATGAATGAATGTAATTCTATTGGCAATTTAAATATGATATATATTTATATATCATATTTAAATTGCCATGTATGTATGTATGTATGTATGTATGTATGTATATATATTACATACATACATACATACATGGCAAATATACAGACACACACACACACACACACACACACACACACACACAGTCAACTCCGCATAAGTCGACACCCCGAGGGGAAGTGGAAATGTGTCGAGTTATCCGATGCAATGACTAAAGCAAAGTTTGAAAAAAACCTACAAAACTACAATTAATAAAATACAGTAGTGCGTTATACAGTAGTATAGGCTTACAATACATTGTGTCCTCCATTTACAATTACTCTGTAGATAAAAAAACTAAAAAATTCATTTAGTGTTGTTTGTTTTGAGCACTTAATTGTCTCAACTTTCTTTTTCAACAATCACGAATGCCTTGAAAACATCATCTTCGCAATTGTCAATTGTTGGTAAGTAATGTCTAAAGATTCTTAATGCCTCTAGCGTGAGAAAATGCAAAATTGGATTCTGCTGTGACATTGATGTAGATTGTATATTTTCTTTTTGTTTATCTGTTATTATTTCATACATAAAAATACATAAAATGTTAAGGCATTTTTATTAACATGTATATATATATTAATAATGTATTAATATTATTATATTATTAAATATATTAATTATATATTAATAAATAAATCGACTCCCCCTCCTGAAAAAAATGAGTTCACACCACACGTGCGGAGTGAATTCATTTTTTTGGGAGTGGGTGACGACTTATCAGTGTGTGGAACCGCAAAAGTATGTCGACTTATCCAGTGGTGACGAGTTAAGCGGTGTCGAGTAAACCGGAGTTTTTTAACATTAATGCCTATGTAAGTCGGCCGGGATCACAGAAAACTGACTACTTAACCGATGGTGTCGAGTTATCCGGGTGTCGACTTATGCAGACTCGACTGTGTATGTGTGTATATATATATATATATATGTGTGTGTGTGTGTGTGTGTGTGTGTGTTTGTTTGTGTGTGTGTGTGTGTGTGTGTGTGTGTGTGTGTGTGTGTGATGTGTTCAAAAAGTTCTCAGAAAGTGATTATTATTTGTAAACAGAATTTTACATTTATAATTAATTGATGCAAGCATAAACTTGTTAAGGCTTCAATTAAAATGGCTGATGGTATTTACACTTAAATACTTGGAAGAAACTAAAATATCCTCATGTTTATCTTGTCCAAGTACAAGGAACAATCAGTCCTCCTCCTCTGTTAGGGACTGTCTGTAAATTATGTCTTTATTTTTCTTGAAAGTTTTACTCTCTCCCCTTGTTTCACTCAGTTTGTCCAAGTTTCCATAACCCTCTCAAAACCTTTATCACTTTACAAATGATACCATAAGTAGAAACAAAAAAAATCTAGAAATGAGTTGCGTAACTTTCCTGGCTTTTATGAGATTTTATTTTAAAAACTTTATATATTTTTAATTATTATAAAACAGCAAAAGACTTAATTTTGAGGGTAGAGATAAGTTTTATAAAACACTAAATGTTAACAAGTAAAATCTTCATCAAGTCTGACCCTTCATGAGACATGACCATCCTATATCTATCTATCTATCTATCCGCTTGACCTTTTACAACCAAAATTTAATAGCATCAATGCCCCTTTTATAGAAGCTGCCATGCCAAATTTTGTCTCACTCCATCCTGTGATACTAAGCAAAATAGATACCACCAATACACACACACACACATTCATGAAATTTTTTGACTTTTTTTTATTATTACATTTTTGGGTTCAGGGGTCTCAAAATGTAAAGATCTGCAAAAGCTCAGAGGGTCAAATTTGACATAATTCCAATACTTTCCATGTTATTTATACATAACAGATGGGAAAGTAAAATACAAGAAATTTTGAAATAAATATAATAAAATGCATAAATTGTATAAAATGTAATGAAACAAAACAGATGTCAACTGAAGCTTAACTGCTCCACTCTTCCTTGCCCAACCGTGTCTGATTTGTAGTGATGTAACAAATAGTATATTCGGCCTCAACCGAATACCGAATATTCAGCTAAGAGCATGGCCAAATACCGAATATTCGGCCAGGAGCGTTGCTGAATGGCTGAATATTCAGCCAAACTATTCGGCTTGATTAATGCACGTACGAAAATTGGCGCTCAAACCGCATTATGACAAAGATCGCGCACCATGCTCTCTATTGGCCCGCTGTCACTACGATTTTTTCTTCCATTAGGTCTAAATTATTTAAATTAATTAATTAAATTATAATTATTAAACTTAATATGAGATGGAGCCTAATGTCTACCTCTAGTGCCAAATTGGTTTATAATTTATGTAATAGCTGTAAATAGCCCGCTATGATTCAGCAGTTGTTGGTATTTAGATGTAAGTTATAACTTATAAGTTATTTTATTTGCAATCGATCATTTTAACTCTTTAATTAAACACTAAAATTTTGTTTTTACTACGTATTTGTAGACTGAATAGTACCCTAAGGATATACTTTAGTGGTGACATAATATGGTCTAGTTTCTCCCCATTTGTGGAACAGTTCAAATATATTATTGGGGAGTTTCTATTTGTGAAGTTTTGTGATATTTTGTTGCTATTGCTTTTGTCAATATTTTTAAAATTAACATGATTTCAAATGTTATCTTTTGTATATAATGAGAAATGCTCATTCTTTGCTTTATATATAAAATAAATTATATATTAGTTACTCATCTTCTAGAAATAGATAAATAATTCTTTCATTAAATACGATAAGTTTCAATAAAACGTTTCGTAACTCATTTTAAAATATCGTACAAATATTAAAATATATGCGAATATGAATATAACATAATTAACTAAACAATAACATTAATGCCCAATACATTCTAACCTACACGCCATCAATGCCATAAGATATCGGGCTAGATAAAGGCTATAATATTATTTAACTACGAAATAATTTAATACTAGTGTTAGATGCTATTTCTTATTAACTTTAATAATTATAGTTTAATGTTCAGCATTAATAAAAGTTACAAAAATGATTAATTTATTGTGTTTTTGTTATTTCTTACTCCTGTTTTTAGGTATTCGGTATTCAGCTGAATAGTAATTAAATATTTGGTATTCGGCCGAATAGCGATTTAAATATTCGGTATTCGGCCGAATAGTGATTTAAATATTCAGTATTCAGCCTATTCGGCCGAATACCGGGTAGTGACCGAATATTCATTACATCACTACTGATTTGTGATAACCCCTTTCTCCCTTCCAGTGTGAACATCATTTATGGACCCCCCCTTACAGAACAACTGTCCTGTAATGGAATACTGATTATAACAGAAGGCTGTTATGTTCAATCACTAGACCAATCAAGACTATCAATCACCACAATAAACTTTATTCCTGGTGATTGGTTGAGTGTCTTCTACAAATAAAATGTTTGTTGTTGTTTGTAGTGCCAAAAATGTCATAATAGTGAGTTTTAATATCTTCCACTTCCTGAAATGTCACCATACCAAATATGATTACATTTGGACTGCTGTATATCTCTCTAGACTGCATTGAATAGAGTATATTTTAATTAAAGTTACCTGGTCCATGTAGTATACAAATTATAAGATTCCTTTTAAAAATGGCTGATAAATTTACATTAAATGGAAGACTGTTGTTCCTGGTGATTGGACATGGCAAAAGTGTAGACATTTTAGTCTTTCTACATATTTTACAAGATTCCTCTTAGAAACATTTGAGAGAAAACTTTAAAAAAAATTTTTTTGCATGTGTCTTGCCAAAGAGAAAGGATATAAGAAAAATTTCTTTGGTATCTTTTGGTGTTTTTCCTGTTTAGGCATGGACTAAATATACAGAGATAAAACCTTGTCCTGAAATGATTACTAGCTTGTCACTATGGTACAAAGAAGCACTAAATGAGGCAATTGGGATCTTATCAGAGCTGTACACCATACTCACAGGAGCAAAAAAAGTCAAAGGAGCCATACCGCTACATGTGACACTTAGAGACATAGCTCCCCGAAATCAGGTTGCTTGCAATTGCAACTTGTGTCACTCCACCAAGACTATCGCGTTTAACTATTTAGCCCGTGTGACAGCTTTGAGTAACTCATTCGACTGTTCATTGAGTACTTGATGTTATCTAGTTTTAGGGGGTCTGGGACCAAATATGAGCAATAGTGAGCACTGAAGCACACAACTACATGCAGAGTGTCAGTCAAGGCAAGCAATAGCTTGCCTTGACTGACACTCTGCATGTGCATGACATGAGCTCTGTAGGCAAGGCAAGGACACTCCATGCAGTCTTGACCCACACTCTACCTGGAGAATACAGCATACTGATACATGGTAAAAACTGACCTTTGGAGGCGAATATCTCGCAAAGGGTGGCATATATAGGTATGATTCCTTTGACTTTTTTGCTCGTACAGAGGAGTCTACAACTGTGGGGATGGAGAAATCCCTCATTCAGAGTTAACATCTTACCAATTTTACCATCAGTATTTATGGTCTGCCATTATATTTGTGATATTATTGCGCCTGCCTAAATAAGACTCTATACAGTATTAACATAGATTATTTAATTATTATTTTTAAAAAAATTAACGTTAATAAAATCACCATTCAAAAGCTCGATTTCCTCGTTTCGTAAAAAATTTATTCCAGTAATCTTCCTTAGAAAAATTCGATATACTTTTCGGTAATAAACTCATTTCTTTAACTTAATTAGCGAAACACGTTTAGAAAGTCCGAAATTATCATTTTAAAAACTAAAATAACCACTTCTTCCCAGTGTAAACATTCGCAGCACCGAACCTAAGCACATGGTCGCACAGGGCGAATCCTAGCGACGAAAACATTTACGAATTAATACTAAAAATTGGTTTCTTCTAATTGAATACATATTAATATCACAATTTAAAAGTAAATTAATAATAAAATATTACCGAATTTAATCTTTTTCATAATTATTTCGGCACATGTATAGGCGGAGGTACTCGTTTCAAAATGGCGTTTATTTTGTATTTGACGTTCGGGTCGTCGGCTTAATTTGTTTTTTTTCTTTATGGTAAGTTTATATGTTGGTTAAAGGTAAATATATATATTAAATATGATGACCGAACAGCCACTAGTTACACCGGAAGTTTCGGCGACATCCACTACCGAGGAGAGAGACGACGTCTCGCAGGTAAGTTCACTTATAATTTATCGCGTAAAATCTTATTTATCTTTATTTCTAATACTCGAGAAGCCATTTTACGTAAGAAATGCGCCTTGAAAAGTGATGGTAAATGTAGTATAAGGTTATAAAATGGGAACGGCGATATTGGCGCTTATTGCGCCACCTGCTGGATTAATGCAAAGATGATGCAGATGGAGCAGCTTCCTGCATCCGAGAAGAGCATCTTTATCGATGATGGCTGTTTCAATCGATTTAAACAATTATTAAGCTAATTAATCATGAAAACGAAAATTAAATTGAATAAAAAAAGAAAATAGATTTCGTTTATATCTAAGAAGTAGATTTAATTGATTATTATGTGGATGGGTATGAAATTCTATAGTTAAAATCCATTTCTGTATCACTTATGTGACCTACAAAGTAAAAACAACTTTTCATTATTTTGTGGGTCAAATTCCTATTCTGCAGAACTCCTGACATGTATTCGAAACTTGCATTATCATTCTGATTTTAGAAGAGGTTTTTATCATTGGTTGCATTCAGCAGAGTCAACAGTTGGGCAAGATTCTAGGTCCGAATGAGGAGGTTGGGACTTTAACAGAGCTGTAGAGGGTGTTTGGCAGAAAAATACTCAACAGCTCTGGAACTGTTGAGTCTGCTGAATGTAACCATTGTTTTCCCTCGATGGTTTATTAAAGTAGCTGATTTTTTGGATAATTTTGCAGCCATGCATAGTTTTGCTGTCGTTTCGTGTACAAAAATATACACAAAATTAGCTACTTTAATAAACCATGGAAGCTTTAAGTGTATGAAGTGGAAGCATTGTTATTTTTATTAAAACCAGGTGACCTTTTAAATTCTGTGTAATGTATAAATAACTTCAATGAAACTGATCTGGTTAATGAATTATTTATATTAGATTAGTAAAAACAAAGATGGATTTCTGAAATGGGAATATATCAATAATTAAAAAATGCTTAAATTGAACTGCCATTTTACTATAATGCAAACACAGAGTGACTTTAATGTTAATAAAATTAAAATTGTCTAAGTTTTTTTTTCAAGGTTAAATGCAATGTTTTAATTCTCTATTCACAATATATAAAATAAACTAGCTGTTACCCGTGACTTTGCCCATGAGGATTTTGCAAGAAATGCCATTTATATTCAGTATTTCAACAACCATAGTAATTGTTATACAACACAGTACTGCTGAGAATCAAATAAACTGTTTTCAATTTGATCAATTTTCTGGAACGTTTACAATCATTCTATAATCGAACCAATATGCAATAACAAATTTGAATTTAAAACAGTTTGAACATTTGGTTAAAAAATCAAAATATATAAAAATTTTTATAACAATGTCTGAAATGTTATCAATTTAATACACCTAAGTACACAATGAAGACTAAATGTAATTGAAAACAAAAAATTGCATCTAAAATAGTACAATAGAAGCCGTTCTTCAGATTAATGCTTTCCCTCTCTCCCCATGGATGAATTTCGAAAAATCCCTTCTTAGTGTGCACTTTTATGACGTACCCAAACTGTGTACCAAATTTCATCTCTTTAGGTTTAGCGATTTGCTCTCAGTGATGATGAATCAGTCAGTCAGGATAAGTAATTTTATATATTTAAATAAGGAACATTTTGATATAAGGTTTCTAAAATTTTAAATTTAATAAGGAATGGCTTCAATAAAATTTGATTTGTATAGTCATGGATATTAATGGGTTGGCAGTATGCTTCTGTACAGTTATTTTTATACTAGCTACATATGCTTGGCTTTGCTTGGGGTTTTGAGGGGGTGTGGGATTGGTAAGGTTGAGTTGGGAGAGAATGAAAAAACAATGATCTTAGTAACTAAAATGTACATTAAATGATCTGAATATTTACAATAATGAAACTACAAAACACAAAAAGATTGCTCGGGCTAAATTTAACAGAGGGGTGGGACCCGACACATTTGTCCCATTGACTTAACATTGCACATTTTCCACTTCATCACACTTGAATCATTGCACCTTTCTCAAATCTCTTCGGAGGCATCATTTACGGAATAAGAGCTTTAACTTGATACCTGAATCATATTTTTAGCCTCAGTCAAATGGCTGGGGCTAAAAATAAAACTCAAAACTAAGTTGGACAAATTGAAACAATATCTATATATTAATATTAGTTGAAATATTGTAAGTTTTTTATAATTCTGAAAAGTGATTTAAGTTGAATTTCCTAAAATGTCTTCTTGTAGCAAAATTAAAAATTCTCTATGACGTAAGTGAAATATGATTTTTATAGAAAAAGTTTGAATTATTTTCTCATTTCATTTCTGAGGACTTTTTATGTGTTTGGCTGTTGAAAAAAAATGAAAAGAAGGATGTAAAAGTAGCAAAGGCATTGGCTTGCTTGACTTGCATTTGATTCAGGATTGGATCTTCAAGACATTTTCACAAGTACCGGTAGTTTGATCTTTTAATTGCTACCTAGTTATCTCATTATGGGCTTGACCAGATTCTTAATAGGCATGGGAAAAAAATCTTAACTTGCAGGCTCTAAGATAATGAGCAAGTATCCTTTTATTTACTTCAATTAGTAAGGATTCTCTTTTCATTAAATAATATTTCAAATATTGCAGTTAATCCTGTTAGAATTTAACTTGATTCAGTATGATGTATGTAATAAATCTCAGAGTAATTATTCTGCTGCATAAAGATGGCTCCATTCATTCAGTATTTGTTGATTACTGAATAATTGGCTTTCACCAAAGTATAGAGCATGTATATACATATGATTATTTGCCGAGCATTAGTTCGTTACGGGAATTACAAATGTTTGTTCAAGATTTGGCCCCTTTGGTTCGGCACAGCATACCGACAAGGAGTGGGAAATGGTGAATACTGAATATTCGTCCAGCAAATTCACAAGTAAATCATCCACACTACTCAGAATTGACTTAGTGTTTGCTCAGCATTCTGAAAATATCAAATGTTTGGAGTCACCTTAAAGTATATTAATTATTGGAATTAAATATAATTTGAAACATCATAGATCTTTATATTAGAAAAATTATTATAGAATAAATTAATTAATTTTTTCTTTTTAGAATTTACAAGTTCTTAGATTAAAACTAAAAAAACCCTCGACTCAGAAGAAAGTAAAATGGTCGGAAGAAACTGTAGATAATGAAAATCTGAACAAGAAAAAATCCAAATGTAAATATAAATATTGTATTTCATGATCAGATGAAAAGTTTATTTTGTAAGAAATAGATCTGGTGATACTGTAAACTGGCCCGGCTTGTTACCGCCTCGCAAAAACACAAATCTTGACCATTCGTTGATCAAGATTTACAGATTCTAGTCGGGTCTCATACTTACAAGCTAACTTTTCATACGATCAACCTAAATACACTTAAACTAAAACCATTTTTATTAAAAACAAAATATATTATAGGTTGCTGTATATATGTGAAACCACTCGAATTTGCAGAAAGTTCTTCCGACACGGACGATGAATGTGATCGCTGCAGGGGGCATGTAGAGATAAAACGCAAAGGCGAACCCAAGAAAGAATTGCCTTCCGATGATCCAAACTCTGATAAGAGCGAAGACAACAGTATGGACGGAAAAGATGACTTTGCCAATAATATACCAGTACAAAATGGAAAAATTTAAATATATTTATTTTAAAGGATATAACGTTTTTGTAATAATGCACATTGATTTATAGATAACTTAGAAAACATTTTAATTGTTGGATAATAAATGAGCATGACATTGTTTTGTTAAAATTATTTATTTTTGTTTTTTAATATATCTGTATTTGATTGTATATAATAACTGTTTCTTTATAAGTTAGATGATAAAGTTGGCACACAATTGTAATCAGAATGCAGTAAATTAAATATATTTACAGAATAGTTGCACAGCTCTATTTTGGAACAGTTTACACTTGACATTTATTAAAATATAATTGTCACAATTTTATTATAGGAGTAGTAAAAGTTAAAACTATCTTTTTAAAAATCTCATTTACTTACTTTTATTTTTTTAATTAATGTTCATCAGTCTCTACATGATTTCTCAATAGTGTATGATGAATCCTAGCAAGAGCCACTTTTAGTGTTCAGATAATTAATAATAGTGGAGTAAGAAGTGTAATTAATTTACAAGGTTGTTATTTATGTAAATTCAAAATATGATAATTTCAAAGTGCTTATCAAGAAGATATGTATACGAGAGAACAAAATAACATTTTTCATTTTCATACCTCTGCTTTCTTAAGACATTCATATTATTATTATTATTATTTCCTTAATTAAACATTTAATTAAATTGTGAGTTATACAGTGATGTATTTCATGTTTTCATCGGAAATGCTCGCACACAGCCTCCATATTCATGGTAATTAAGTGTGAATATTTCCCATAAAAACATGAAATTCTGCACAGATCTTGAAATCTTGCCGAAATACCTCCAGATGATTTCTACATATGTCTAAACATTTACAATTAACAGAAGAAATATTTAAATGATTTTATTATTATTTACTGTAAAACATTTTAAACCTATGTTTTTAAATTTAATATGTGAAAATTTGATTACACAGTTAAGAACAAGATGTTCACCAGGATATTCATCAGATACAAGACAAACAAATGAATCACAAGCTGTCCTACTTCTATTGCATGCCTTATCATTCAAGATGAATGCAGTAGTAGATACTAAAGTTTAATACAGAACTCTATATTTATGGGAGTTACGCTCTGCAAAATTGTCATAAATACAGAAAAGAAAAATACATAGAAAAAATATAACCATATGTTTGTATGAATAAATTTTTCATTCACTTTATTTCAAAGAAAAGGTTTAATTATTATAGCTTACAAATATTTTATTTATTTGTTTTTATACAAAGAAATAAAATAAACAAATAAAAATGTAATTTTTCTCTTGTTTTTGAAGTTAAGCATATAAATTCCTTAATTTCTCTCCAAAATCTTTGAGAAAAGGAATATTTTAAATAATATAAAGTTTTGAAACTATCCTTCAGAATGAATTTAAACTTAGTTGACCTTGACTAGTACTTGCACTAAAATGATGAAATACACTTTGTTTTTTTGAATCACTCAAAATCAAAAGACAAATTCTTCTGTGACATCTTCATTTCCATTGTTTTGATGGTTGGATTTCTGATGATCTCGGATTTTTGCTCAGGATTATGAAGATAGTCCTGTATTCCAATCTCTGTATGTTCTTAATGTATGGGTAATTTACTAAAGGTGACAAAGCAAGCAACTATCACTACTGTTTCTTCTCCCCACAAATGATCTAATACTTTTTTTTTTGTCTCTGAGGGATCCCTTTTTTATTATATTCTTTTTGTTTTCATGGTATTGCTGATTTTTAAGAATGAAAAGAATAATTAATTGCTATCTGCTTCTAAAACATAATACTTGCATTCATAATGCACACTAGTTAATGTATGCCAAAGTAACTGAAAGAAACTGCAAGATAGCATGCACTAGCATGATTTAACAGTCAATAATACAAATAACAGAAGTTTAAGATAAATGTATTAAAAATGATTTAATTATCTCTTTATTCATTATTTTTATTAATTCTTTTGTGAATAAGCAAATTTTAGCTTTGTAAAGATGAAAAGATGTTACAAATACTGAATGAAGCTCCATATTCATGCAATTTTGTACAATTACACTCAAATCTGTTTTTGTGCAGTCTATTTTTGTGCGATTTGTTTTGTGTGATTTTTTATGTGTGGTATATGAATTTCAATCAAATTGGTATACTGCACAAAAATAATTGCACAAAACACATTGCACGTATAAAAAAAATCGCACAAAAACAGGTTTGAGTGTATACGATAAATTGTGTGTCTGCCATCAAAATATATAGATCTAAATACATTAATATGTAATAAAAAAAAATAGTCTAACAGATTTTGTTAATACAGTCAAACCTGTTTTTGTGTGGGGGATAGGGACACATAAAAGAAAATGCATTAAAAAAAATCGCGCAAAACTTCACGAGTGGCTATAAAAAATAGTTTTCGCAACACAATTAAAAAAATATTTTTTTTATGCGGTGAATAGGGACCGCATAAAAAAAGTCTCACGTAGAAAATAACTCGAAACCGTACGAAATAACTAGGAATTGCTTTTTTAACTCCTTGGGCCTTTTTCTGCAACACCTAATGGGGAAAAAATCCTCTAAGAATTTTAATTTTTATATTAATTAATTATTTCCACTTAAATAGGAATCTAACATTAAAAAGTTAAAAATAATTGTTAAATAATGATTTTATTTGATAAATATAGCTGCTGGAAGTGTTATTTCATTTAACAAGGCGTGAAATTTCACACCTGCAGTCTAAAGCTGGAGGGGAGCTAACTTACAGCATCTGTTCAAATATAACATAATATTTATGGTTTTTATGCTATTAAAATAAGAGGGGACCGAAATAAAGGTATGAGAAAAAAATTTTTCTGAATAAAAAATGAAAAAAACCTGCTGATGTCATAGAAAACAACCAATAGAGTTTTACAATTTTACAGGAGTCAATTATGTTCCAATTTGATTGAAATTTTCATATACAGCACAAAACAAATCGCACAGAAAAAGACCGCACAAAAACAGGTTTGACTGTAATGGAAATATTTTTTCTTCATGTCCACTTAAATACTATTCTGTTCCAAATATTTGAAAAAATTCTAAAATTGAATTTACACATCTTCAAAGTTTTATATACCTTCACCTTCATACTGTGATGACAGCTAATTATTGGCATTGACAGTGATTGAATAATATATTATCTTGAGTAAATTGTCGGGTGCCATTTTTTCCTGAAGTGTACTGTCTATCCATTCATAAATTTTGTTGAGTTTCATTTGAATCGTCCCAACATCAATCATGTGCACAACTAGAATTATTACTTCATGACCAACTCTTTTGACTTTACAACTGGACCCTTTGTTACAAAAATAATTAACGACAGCATTGTCGTGCAACCAGAAAATCCTGCCTTTCTTTTCTCTTCCTCAGGGTAAATGGGAAAGAAGAGGAAAATGTCAGAAGAATTTCTTGGTTTCACAGTTTCTAGCAGTGAACAGGAAAAGCTTCAGAGCAATTGTTAATGCTAGCAACCAACATATAGTTTGAGCCAACTCGATTGTTGACGTCACAAAGGATATAGCAGAAGAAGAGCATTATATTTGAAAGTCAAATATATCAACTTAAATATTTATAAATATATTTCATCTAGTAATTATAGAGCTTTAATGTAATCATTTTAATTACCAAAAATGTTTAAAAAATAATCAGCTAATTTATAATAAAATATTTTAATGAAAAAAAAGTGATTCATAAATCAAATGAATTAGACAAAGTTCAAATCTCAGTCTTTATTGCCTCATTTAGATAATAAATAACATTTTATTAAATAACTTCTTATTGATGTAACAAATTATTTATTGATGAAACAGTTCTATTCAATAGCATAATAATATGATAGCCAAAAATAGAATTATTAGAATTATTTCTGAAGATCAAAAAAATATGGCAGAAGTGGTAAAGCCATTATCCTACCACCTGGATGAACTTAGATTCAAATCTGAGTTGAAACTCGTGAATTTTTTGTGGGTAGTCGGGTCCTGTTCTTCGCCATCTAGTTGTCCCCTTGTGGGCTTTGCCAAACTCATAATGAACTCTTGCCCACAGAATGAAAAGAGTAAGAAAAAATTTTCTTGCAAAATCAACACAAACTTTTTATTAAGATTAAGATTATTTAATAAACTAAATGTATAAATAAATAAAATACATCACTGTAGATTTCTTTCCCATTTTTAATAAGGTAATTCCCTTTATAATGTTAACTATAATGACATAATTAATTTACAAAAGAAAATATTTCATTAATAAATTGTTTTAACAATAAATTCCTTTTGGCATAAACTCTATACATATTTATGTTTCTGTTTTGGTTTTAAATAGCTATCATTGACACATTGTATTTTTATATACAGTGTGTCCAAAAAGTTATGCAGTGAGAAATCTGTAACGACATTAAAGTCGCGTATCTCATGTTTCCACTTTGCAGTGTTACTGCTTTCTCATAGATGTTCTGGTTTTTATAGGACTGCTGATTGCATAATCTTGTGGAATCTGGTCTGCTAGGTCTGCAAATCTCATTCCTCCAGATTTTGGGATATCTGGGGGATATTTTCAGTATTTGCTATAGGAGAAACTGCAATATTGTATGTAACTTTATGTAAATCTTTTCTACACAGTAACTTTTTGGACACACTGTACATATGCTTTCCTATACACTCCTGGTCAAGTAAAATGATGATCAAGAAAACCATGATAAACTATAGATATTGAAACAATGGAAGTTTCCTTCATGTTGTTGCATTTTGCTTGGCCAGCGGTGTATATTATATCTACAATAATTAATCTAACTCCGAAGATATTATTATATTCAAGTAAATATGTTAAATTTTAACTTATTTTGCTACATCAACAATTTGTAATTGCATTAAATTTGTTTAAACAAGAATATACAGGAAACCTCTTAAAATTCTCTACCTTGCATTTTATTTAAAATGATTAGATAATTTAAACAAAAATTCTTTAGGAGAAGGCTATAAATTATAAATATCAATTCTTCAAATATCTTAAAAGTAATTTGTGTTTAAATATACAAAAATAAATAAGGAAGCTTTATTGAAAGATATAAATACAGCTATTAACATGATCTGCTTAACAATGGACTACATACAAAATGTAAGTTTCATAAGACTGTAATGGAGCTGATATATTTTTTAAGTGCCTCTACCTTTTCTATGTTCAGATACATACTTATCATTGTGTTAAGCTAGGTTCACATTGGCATATGAACCACTATGAAATGGATACAAACTATCAGTTTATCCCCTTCTGGCAAGCATTTGCCCAATTCATTAGTTGACAATACAGTAGAGAGTCATTAATCGAAACGCCGGTAATCGGAACGATTTTCAGTCGGACTGTGTCATGCTGAATCAAACGTTTTTGATACTAGATTTACTTCTAAAGTATAATTTTCATGTTTTTATATTCTTCAATATATTTATTTTGTTTGTACAAAATAAAGAAATAATTTTTAACAATACAATAGCCTCGATTATTATTATAAAAATTTTCGTTAGGCTTAAAATCGACAAAAATTCAACGCGAAGCGACACGCAATGGAGAAAAATTTGTACATCGGACAGGTTAATGTATTTTTTCGTACATAATGGGTAATCGGAACAAATGACTAATCAGAACAACCCCAGTCCCCAATTGATTCCGATTTTCGACTCTCTACTGTATCTCAATTTTTGCTGAATTTCAGTTTGCTCACCAATCAACATTTTCACTAATGTTTCAAAATCTTTTTAACTAATCATGTCCTTAGTTTGTGTCATGTAGTACAATATGGACAATATTTCATTTCAGTTAGTGTTATTTTTATTCATTTGTAGTGGTTCATATGACAAAGTAAACCAAGCTTCACAACTGTATTAAATAGCCTACATGAGTAGTAGACTATATCATACTGTATAAGGTTTGTCTATGTACACCTCTGTATTTGTGTAACAATGTATTTCTTGGAATGTATCACATTGATCAGCAGTGCATACCTGTATATTCATGTTTTTAATTTTATATGGGATTTCCATATGGGAATCATTCATTATGTGATATGGAAGTTTAATTCTCATGCTGTTTTTTATTCATATTGCACTAGTAGATACAGCATGCTCTGCTATGCTACTGACATCCTTCTTGTAAGGGACTTGCCTCATAACAACTGAAAAGGAAATGGTCTAATATTTCATCTATTTGAGATGAAATAAAGGAGGAAAAATTGATAATTCTTCCTTATTAACATTATTAACTTTCATAATTTTGAAATAGCTTGATATGGCTTTTTAAAATCATTTCCATTATTATGTTTGCGATGAAGCATTTCTTCTATGGCAAATAGCTCAAACAGATGGAAATGAAACTGCTGACAAATGTAACAATGCTGTTCAAAGACAAATTATGCCATTTCTTAGCAAATGTATTTTGGGCACTTCATAACTCACAAACTTTCTAGTTTTTGACTGTGTCCAGGAGACTATCAGGACCACTACAACTACAAAATATCAAAGATTCAGCCAAATTCCACCAAGACCCATTTCCCGTAAGATTTCTATAGGGTTCTTTTAAGCTGTTTAAAATATAAAAATATATTTCTTGCAAGTACAGTAGAGCGTCGAAAAGTGGAACCAATTGGGGACTGGGGTCCTTCCAGTTAATGATTTGTTCCAGTTTCCGACTTTGTACGAAAAAATACATTAACCTGTTCGATGTTCAAATTTTTCTCTCGTTGCGTGTCGCTTCCTGTTGAATTTTCATCGATTTTAAGCCTAACGAAAATTTTTATAATAATCATCGAGGCTATCGTATCGT
Source organism: Centruroides vittatus (assembly GCF_030686945.1). Classification (NCBI taxonomy): domain Eukaryota; kingdom Metazoa; phylum Arthropoda; class Arachnida; order Scorpiones; family Buthidae; genus Centruroides; species Centruroides vittatus. Next base: position 846,540 of record NW_027122666.1, on the reverse strand, counting down.
TAAAAATTATTTCTGCATTTTGTACAAACAAAATAAATATATTAAAGAATATAAAAAACATGAAAATTATACTTTAGAAGTAAATTTAGTATCAAAAACATTCGATTCAGCACGACACAGTCCGACTGAAAATCGTTCCACTTACCGACGTTCCACTTATCGACGCTCTACTGTACTTTCAATAAAATTATAGCATCATCATCAGTGATTAGATAAGCTAATAGAATAAGAATATAAAGTGTTTTTACTTTAAATTAGCACATTCAAGTTTTCATGTTTAAACTTGTAATTATACAAAACAAAATATAGTGATTTATGTTATTAATATTTGCAGAAATATTTTAATTTATTGTATTTTTATTAGTTTATTATATTATTGCAATTCTTTAATTTCTTCATTGTATTTTTTTGAATAACATAATTACATATGAAATTTATGTCAAAGTTTAAAGGGATTTTTTTATGCATGTACAGTACAGTCAGTGTCATAACTAGGGTGGGGCCAGCAGTGCCCAGGCACAGGGCGTAGACCCTGGGGGGCACAGAAATGACCTGGACCAAGTTTTGGGTCATAGTTTTGGGGCGTAGTTACAGATGCTCACACTGGGTGCGTAAAAGGCTAGTTACAGCACTGAGTACAGTACATAGTCAATGTACATATTAATTGAAAACTTGTGTAATCAATTGTCTTCAATTCTTCCAAAGCATTGAACATCCCTTATTAAAAAGATTTAAATAAGGGAAGAAATCCAATACCCTAGAAGAGTCAAGGATAACTGATTACAATGTTTGTCAATTTGTATATACTGTATATTATCTCCCAAATAAATATTTGCCCTGAGTCCAGACATATTTACAATACTTGCACATATACATAATTAAAAACTTTTACATATAACATTTCTAGCTAATTTAATAGTTTTTTAGTATGCCTAATACTCTGATGTACATAAATACAATTAGGGTTTCACAAATGGGATCCTGGTTGTTTTTTAACCCGCGAAATTTTTCTTATCCCAGGAAATCCCGCAAATTTCTTAAAAATTCACTTTTTTCTTGTTTTATGTTAAGGTTGAGGAAATTTTACAAATAAAAAGTATAAACTCATAAACTCATAAACTGTCAGAATACATTTGTATTTATTAATTTTAAACCTACTTATTATTTTTTTAAATTTTTGCTTGTTACAAACGTTCAAATGGTCAATAATCAATACATAGCTCATTTGTGGAAGGATTCTCAAAATTCTTTACCAGTAATATCTGGAATAATTGTGTTTTATGCTGTCTTAATTTTAAACATGCCCAGTAGCTTCAATAACTGCATAATGCCAAGTTGTGCAAATTAGGCAAGGATACAAACAAGTATGAAGTTTTTCTTCATAACCTGTTTATTAAAGACAAACAAACTGCCAAATTATTGAGCTGTGATGTTTCTATTAAAACAGTCAAGCTGGACAAATCAAGAATACTAGAGAACAAAAGAAGTACTACAATCTCGAAAATGAACTAGAAATCTTTCAGGATACAGGTGAAAAGCACATAATATTTGTCTTCTCTTAAATGCATTAAACACGATTCCAATCACATCAATTGAATTGGAAAAGGCATTCTCGGTAGCAAGACTTTTCATTACTAAAATAAGAATTAGATTGAGTGATCGGAGTATTGAACATCTTTGCTTTTTAAAATCTTATAAAAATTTACAATATTTTGTATTATATTTTATTTAAAAAACAAAAATTACCTTCTAAGTTAGAAGTTTGATCTAAGTTCATTTTTTTTTAAATTTTCAACTCAATTCAAAGGCATTTTTGTGTTGTTGTATGCAGTTTGCAGCAAACTTTAATAAATTTTTTCTATTTGTAAAAATTTCTATGTAATTCAAAGGTAATTTTTAATATATATCTTATACAGCATTATTAATATGATTTTGGAGGTTGCAGAATGTATTAAATTACTTTAAAAAACGAAAAATAATTATGTCATTTGATTTCATGATATTTTGTATATCTTAAATATAATTAATTTTGTCCCGGGATCCCGGGAAACAGTTCACTTTTATCCCAGAATCCCAGGACAAGCAAAAGAATGGGAAATGAGAAACCCTAAATACAATCCTAGTTGTTGTTCCTATATATAAAATGTCTATTTACCTCAAATGCAGAAACATGTCTTGAGGTAAATACTCATTTAGGAGACAATATAAACATTAATTATCCTTAGCAAATACATGAAATTTTAAGTTGTTTTGTTTCTGTAAAGTTGTAAATGCAAGACAATTTTACAACATTTAATAGTAAATATGTCATTTGGCATGTGTCATTATTCTTTTTTCTTAACTACAGCTAAATGTTATAACACTGATAATTGATATAAAGCCATAATTTTTTTTATAATTAAAGATATTTTAACAATTTCATCAATTAAAGTTATCTATAAATGTTTCATCCTGTTCAATAATTAAAAACATTTATAGCACTTTTAACAATGCATTTTATCACAGAATATTGTTAAATAATTTAACAGAATAATTAAAAATAAATACTCAAATAAAGTACTATTCTTTTTCTTCAGATAATTTCTTGACTAAATTCTCATATGCAGTAAGAAGACTTACACTGCTCAGTATTGCTTTCTCTCGTAATTGAAGCTCGTCGAATTTTCTTTGCGAAAGAGTTAAGTCATTCTGAAATTATATATAAAAGGAATTTCATTACACTTATGATGATTTATTGTTACTTAATGATTTTATTTACCTCTTTGTCTTGTTTGAATTTACTTTTTTCAACTTTTGGAATAATTCCCAAATTGCCTAATTTATATTTTGGTGGAATGTCTTTCTCTTCAAACCACCTGCAAAATAGTTTAAATGAATTATGCTTAATGGGCATATGATTTTTACTTTTAAATTGGAACATCATGTGACAAAACATTGAACTAATAGTCAGTATTCATTTGCAATAGTTTGAAAGGCCAAGTGTAAATGTCTTCAAAAAATATCTTGAAAAACTAACAAAAGTGAGTTTTTTAAAATATTTATATATTCATGTAGAAATTCTTCTAGAGCCAATGTAAAAATACTGTGATGTTCGTCACAAGAGGTACTTAATTCTGCGAGTGAAATGGTACAAAACAAAACTTAATATTATTCACAGCACAAAGTAGTTTAATTCTCTCCAAACAGGTTCTTTACATTGGATCCCAACTTTACGAATTTTATATACATAGGCATTAAGTACTTGTCCTGAAAATAGTTAATTCGCATATGTGCGACAGTCAGATGAGGATCGTATTAACTTATACTAACTTATAACTATCTTAAAACTAAGAAAATGGAAAAATAGAAGAAATAAGGAAGGTTAAGGAAAGGAATAGAAATACCCAGGGTTTTCGTAGTGACGTGCTCTTGGGTAGGACACAACTTCAGATCTCCCTCTTATTTGTGACCCTGTTCTTGTCACAGACCTTTCGTCTCTTTTTTTTTTTTTTTTTTTGACTTCATCATCTTTTCTCAATGATCCCTCAGCAATTCACAGTCTTTGATCATCCTTCTCGCGTTCTGGAGCACTTCCTTTTTGCTGCCTACCTCTTCGGGATTCTCACCCAGAATGCTTCTTTTTCTGTCCGTTTGGCCCCAGAGCCCCACTCCCTCTTTTGTTCTTAATTTCGCGGAAAAGATTATCCTACCCAAGGGCAAAAGGGTTAGACAAGAAAGTTCTAGAAAGAATTCAGAATGAAGAAACAGGAAGGAAAGCTAGGATTAATTCAAAATAAAGTATACAAAATATACATGATCATGGCTGATGGCCACAATACTGATATGCAAGAGCAACTGCTTCTTGGTATATATTGTATTTGTATGTGTTAATAACATGCAGATTATAATGTGTAGCCTACATTAATAATAAAAGGAGCAATATGTTATAGCAAAAATTTCTGGGTGCACTACTGGTGTTGTTGAACTTACAACAACCTGTTTATGTTGTAAGATTTGATTTGCATATCAAGTTTTAATTAAATTGGATGATTGGATAGATGGGATATGGCAATGAGTACATGGGTGATATGTCAAAGAAGAATCTATGAGATCTATGGGAAACTGGCTTCTATTTAGGAGTTACACACATGAAGAAAACCCAGCTAGCCTGATGGTCAGGTGCAAATCTGCCACCAATTAACAGTGTTCAGGGTGTTATCCACTGGTTGGAATAAGTTTTAATTGTAATTTTATAATAAAAATTTAGATTACCCAATACCAGTCCTATTGGCACTTCTGGAAATTTTTCAACTTTCAGATAGTCTCATCTGCTCCTGTTGTTTTTTTGTTTCAGATGAGTCGTCATAAACACTGGAATCAAAAGTCTATGAAAAAAGCTGTTGACACTGTAAAGTACATAGAAATGAGGTACAAACTAGCAGAAAAACCCATTAATAGGTCTTGTCCTATTCTCAAAGACTATATCAAAAAGTCAGAGAAAACTGTAGAGCAGCACATAGAAAACAACTTAGAAAATTAGGGGCCTTATTCTGATCATTGTATCTCATCTTTGATGCAATGTCTATGTCATAATCTGGTCACTCATTTGCTAAACATTTGTTTACATCTTGAGAGATCATCATCTCTTCCCAAACATGATTCTGAATGACTTTTTCTCTCAAAGATTATCTTGTCTTCCAGAGACAAACAAATAGTTGTCTTTTGATCAGTCTTTTCAATTTTTTTATATCCAACATGGATGACAGGATGCTACTTATGCTAAATAATTGTATTAGAGAATTCTCTATCTCAGGAAAGAATATTTGAGATAGAGATTGTGAACTTTTTAAATGACTACTTTATATTTCACTTAGGAATACCACTAACTCCATCTTTTTATAATGATTCTACAGCATCAATTACTGCATCATTGAATATGCTGTTAATCTTATCTGTTATTTCCAGCCATATATCTGTATAAGTATTTTTTGAGATATTGCCATCTAATTTGTTTAACTAAATATGCACGTTTTTCTAACTAACTTAAATTAATAAAATTTCTATTTGTTAAGAGACAACATTATCCAAAACATTTTGACATTACAATCCATAAAAATGTTATGGAACAAACAGTCATTTGCTTTCTAAAATCAGCCTACTACTCTTGTTATATAATACAAGTTTAATTTCAGAAAGAAATTTAGTAAATTTACTATTTTATAAATATGGTTTATTATTATTTATAAGGAATTGTATTTTATAAAATAATTACTTACTTTTGTATTTCTTCAGCTGGTACACCATGTGAATGTAAAACATCAAAATAATAATCATTATAAAATTCATGAGAACTTTCAAGCAGTGTATTTAAGCTATGTAATAAATCATATCTCTTTTGGATAAGTAGTTCTTTTTCTTCCTCATTTTTTGGAGTGTGCTAAAAATTAAACATAAAATAAATAAATAATTATTATTAATAAATAAAACTTTATAAAGCAATATTACCATAGTTGCTTCTTTAATTGCTTTTGCAGCTTTTAATATAATAATAATTAGCTTAACATTAGCTTCTTCTTGCATTTTAATTTCATTTTTGTAGAATTCCAATTGCTTATTTATATCAGTTATATTGGTAGACATGGATGTAACATTTACAGTTAATTCTTTAATCTGTAAATAGTTAATACTAAATAAGAATATACAAATATACAAGCAGAACAGATGTGAAGCAGAGAGCAAGTATCATTTGCTTTCTGCTCCATGATGCTATCTATCTTAGCAAAACAGTGGAAGATTTCCCACCACACTTAGCTTAGAACTATGTGGTGTTTCCAGATTACAGATCATGAAACACAGTACTGAATGCATGTATGTTTTGCTACTTGGCATTTGTGTATTGGTTAGTATAAGATCTATCTCATTATTTGTCGGACCTTGTAGAATAAATTAATAATTAGATGTTTATTTTCTGAAAAAGCTTTTTTACTTTTTCTTAAATTATCCTTTAATTTATAATCTATATTTCAAAACTGGAGTCATCTATAATTAAAGAAAAATTAACAAAAAATATATTTCATTATAACTTATGACTGAAATTTTGATATGAATAGGAAAGGCATTCAAAAAGTTCCCAGAAAATGTAAATAAAAAGACAGCAAATTGATTTTAGCACTTTATTTTTCAACATATGCTTCATTTAAGTTAAAACATTTTTCCATGTTTCGGTGCCCTTCTGGTAAAAATCAGTTCATTTTGATTCTAGCCACTGAACTACAAAATGCTTCACTTGATCTATCAACTACCAATGAACATCTTTAATGTCTCTTTTTAAATTTGCTAATAAGAAAAGTGTAACAGGGCTAGATCTACCCTATAGGAAGGGTTGGCAAAATCATTCATTGGCATTCATGAAATACTGCTCTGATAGATCATGCAGAATGAGCTGATGCATTATTGTGATGGAACAAGAACATGTTAATGAATTTTTAACTTATAAGTATCTTGCGACACTGTTGTGAATACCTGATAAAACAAGTCTCAAAAAGTTTACGCTTGCATAAATTAATTATAAATACCTATATAGCTTTCTGTTTACAAAGAATATAACCAATTCCTGGAAACTTTTTGAATGCCCCTTGTAAAATCCCTAAACAAGTAACATTGTAAACAATAGATTTTATTTTAGTTTACTATTTATTAATTTATTAAGTGAGAGAAATTTAATGCTATGAAATTCTTAATTATAGCAATTATTAAAGTAATTGAATTGAACTGAATAATTAAATACTGAGACCTGCAATTTGGATGCCTCTTCTTGTTTAAGTAATCCCTCATAACATTTTTCTATATTTTTTAATTTTTCCAACAAATCCTTCTGTTGAACACATTTATTCTTCAAAAGTATGACTGCCTGTAATTTTATTTATCATTATTAACAAATTATTCTCACAAATTAATAACTTTTTCATCAGGAAGCAAAATCTAATTATAATGAGGAATTTATTATTATGTAAAAAATAGAATTAAAATTTTTTTCTATAAATTCTAATATAAGATTTAACATGATCAGTTTAATAATCACTTTATCAAATATAAGCTGTTCTTATTTAATGTGCTTATTTATTGGTGCTCATTATTATTACTATTATTATGTGCAAATAGCATTTCATTTTATGCATTACCTTTTGTTGAGCATCAATTTTAGAAGCTAATTTACTTTCTGTAGTTTCAGAAATGCTCAATTTTTGTTTTAATACTGAATTTTTATGTTTTAATACCTCATTTTCTTTTGTAAGTTTCATTGTCATTTCAGTATTATCATATAATTCCTTTTTAAGTTTTTTTATTTGTGAAAATGCTGTTTTAATTGCATATTCAGTCTGTTCATCTGAAAAATAATATTCCTTCTCTGCTTCTTGTTTCTCTTCATATTCTTTCTTAAGTCTAATTGAGCAATAAAGCAGAAATTAAATTTTCAATTTGGTTAATAGAAGAAATAGACACTGAAATGTAATGTTACTTTAAACAGAAATAAAAATATCCACAGTTGTTCAATAAACAAAGCATTTTATTCCACAGTTAAATCCTCATTGTGATTAAGATATTCTATATTTGTGTCTCAGATATAACAAAACTGTATGCCTCATTGAAGTGCTTATATTAAACTGTTGAATTAATCAATGTGCCTTTAATAGTGAATGAAGTTGATGGAATGCTAACATTTTCAATCCAGTTAACAGCTATTTCAGACACACAGTTGAACATAGAGTGCCAGTATCGGTTAGGAAGGAAGTATTTTATTATATTAAACCATTAGTAAATTAATTTAAAATATTCAAATGTTTTGAATTAATGAATTAGTGTTTCAATAAAGCATACAGTTTTGTCAATATAAATAATCTTTGAAACATTACTATCTTAATTAATAAATAAAATATTTGGCACACCTTTTACAGTCTAAAGCATATTGCTGTTGAAGATTTAAGATCCTTTCTTCATAATTCTCAACTTCTTGTTTGTAAGTACTTTTAAATTTTTCATGTTCCTTATACAAATTCTCTTTTTCACTTTCAAATTTTTCTAAACTTGCAAGTTTACCAGCTGAAAACATACAATTTTTTAGTTTATTATTAGAGAAATTTCATAATAATAAACTAAACTTTATGTAAAATTTATATTTGTATCTCAAAATTTTAAAAATTAGATATTAAATAGTAAAACGTATATGATAATTATGCAAAATATATAATATAAAATTACTTAAAATGATAATTTAAACCGTTTATACTATTTTTGAGGACAGATATAACTTGCTATCCTTTATAAATAAATCTTGCAATTTATATTCCTGATGATATTGGTCAAAAGAAATTTAAATTGCAAATATTTTCATTTGATTTCAAAGCAGACTTCTTCAGGCAATCTTTTGAAGGATAAGATACTTAGATATTTTAATTATAATTTAATCTCATTTCATATCAAAATAATTATTATGTTTCATTTCTTACTAATTTTTAACATTTACATTCATTTATAATGTTCCACTTAATGTAATATAAATGAGAATTAACTGTTTGAGAAAACAATTAAGGTACAGGAGCCATTATGCAGGCTATAATAGACTCCTCTATCTTAATTATAATTGTAAGTACTGAATATGTCAAGCCCTGTCCTTCATTATCAGGCCACCCTTGTTGCAAGCCTGGCTGAAGCCATGATGAGTATAATTTTAAAAAATTTGGAAAATGTTTTTCAGATTATGATTTTTCCCTCTATGGGTATTAAGTAACTCAGGATTAATTTTTTTATTACTACTTTCTTTCCATTTTTGACTGTTTCTGGCAGTGGTGCATTATCCTGTCAGCAAATGCCCACAGGATAATGCACCACTAGCCAGAAAAAAAAAAGGGCAATTGCCTGGGGTCCCACCAACAGGAGATCCCAAATCAATCTTTTATAAACTCATTACTTTAGCAAGAGTATGAAAATTTAAATTTAGACCATATCCAGAATCCTAGATTGTTGGTGTGGTGCAGTGATAACTTAACCCTCCACAGGGTCCATTAAAAAACTAATGAGGATATCGAGGGGATTCCCCAAAGAATTCCCATGACGAAAAACATCTGAAGTCAACACAGTACATTGGAGACCCCTAATTCAACTTTTCCCGGGCCCCATGAAGTTATAATGTGCCATGGTTTCTGGTCTGTGGGCAAGATAGCCAAAGGGCGTAAAGAGTCAAAAATGGGGGAAAAAAATGAAAAATAATTGTAATTTGAAATTATTTCTCATTAGAAACATTAATTTTAATATAAAGCTCCAGGAAATATTATTTTCCTCTTGATAATTCAATAACAAAAATAACCAAATTAGATAAACATATAAATATTTACTTAATGTTAGATTTTCCTCCTTTAGATTCTCCAAAGCTTGATTATATCCTTTTTCCAGTGAAATTAATTTATTTTCAGAATTCTTCTTTTCCGTCTCGTGTTCTTTCTGCAATCCGATAATTTTTTCTCGAAGGTGATTCATTTCCACTGTAAAATTTTCAATGGTATGCTTCAAGTAAGCGACGATATCTTCTTTATCCTTAACTTCTTTCTCATACTTTTTCTTGTACTCATTATTAATCTGCTGCAGTTCTTCAACCAATTGCTTTCTCCTGTATTGCAATTATATATAAGCATATATATAAATAAATGACCTAAAAATCTGCTACTACTTATGATGATTAATATACTTAACCTTTCCAGTTTTGATGTCAAATCTTTAATTTGAATTAAATATAACTGCTCCTGTTCTTTTGACTTTGTGGTTGCATTTGAATCCTTCACTAATGACTTTCTTCTTTCTTTTTTCCCCATCTTTTACAATAATAATAATAATAATTTTATTTCTAAATTTTCTAGCTTAAATCATAAATTCTTTATGTACATATCTGTATTTAACATATACATAATCATTTATTATTTTCTTTGATGATAATAATATGTATATTATAAGAATATAATGTATAATCATCTGACGCTAGTTGCGCTACTTGCAAAAGTTGTCGCAACAAGCACCACACTGAATATATATACGAGAGGCAAGGAAACCAATCAGATAATTTGTTTTATATGAAACGGAGCATGTCATTGGTTTGCTTACTTACCTGGCTTTATTGTATTAATTTAAAATATAACAAGTTAATAATAATTATTTAACTAAATTACTAAAATAAATTAATTGATACGGTCTTAAATGTATTCAATAAATTATAAAAGATATAATTATATCTTAAAAATATGTTAGTTTTAGTTATCACCTTTTTAATGACGTTTACTGTAATTAAAAGCGAATCTTCTTTTTAACTTTTTAAAATTAATATGCTAGTTATATTAATACTCCTGTATGACCTAGTTATATTTTTATTATAAAATCACCGACTAGTATGATAGCTCTATATACATTTGACAGCGATGATAAATTTCGAATTTAAAAAAAAAAAAAAAATTATAATTTGAGTAAGTGTTGCCAAGTAAAAATAACATTTTAAATATAAACGCTTGAAAAAGATTCGATTTCTTCAAATAATTTAAAATAATTTTTTTTATATTATACATATATATTTTTAAACGTTTTTGTGTGATTAATTTCGTAAAAATGAGTATAAATAAAGTAAGCTAAATATACGACTGAGATTGACATTACAATACCTAATCTTAGCGGTGGCCGTCGAGCGGCAAAGATGACAGCCTACCTCTGGGGCACCCGGGATCGAATCTGGACGAGTGAAAAACAAAAACCCAGGAATTTTTGGGAAATGTCGGGCTCCATCTCTTATCACCCAGCTGCCTCATTGTGGGTTTGACTGAACCCATAATAGGCTTGCTAAAAAAACGTTCTCTTAATGTCCACCGAGCATAAATACAGTAGTTTTAAAATAAACTCAATTATGGTAGGATATAATGTATCTGTGTCCAGGCAATATGGTTGCCAATTTTCTTAAAGACATTGTACAATGGAGAATATTTATAACAAAGCAGTTCATTAGTAAATATTTGTTGACTGGTTGCAAATATAAAACATTAAATAGGATTTTAAACTTAATATTAAAATCATTACATCCGTTACACCATGCCATAAGTGGTAATAAGGCCCTCTCGATGCCCACAGGATGAAACGAGCCAAAAATAAAGTAAAAATGATTTTATTTATTTATGCCTTTTTAAAAATAAAAATAAACAGAAATCTGAAATATTATCATTCAAGTTGATTTAAAAAAAAAACAATTACATTCCTCTAATTATAATAATTATATTATTAGAAACAATAAATATTTTTAAAACGAGTTATAACAATAATCTTCGGCCTATCTTCGCGTAATGCTGATATTTAAATAATAATAAACGATTTTCAAATTTATAAATTTGGAATGGCCGTATCCAGAACCAACTGTTCTCGTATTGAAGATGACCCGAGGCAAGCTATAACATAAATATTGTTACAGGTTTTCTTATAGACTAATTTGATTTCTATGCACATATACAGAGATCAGCTTAGGCAACAGGGCATAAGCATTGTATTCGAAGATCATGACTGGGAAGAGACTTCGGCAACAGCAGACGATGAATTAGAAAAGGCAATGGCATCCGGAACACGCATCATCATCATTGAGCCTTTAGAATTAGGAGAGATGACATCAGTTTGGATTGGATTCGGACGTTTTCTAAATAGATTATCATTATACACTGGATTAGGAACGTTAGCAACAGCCTACTTTTGGCCTAAGAATCCCAATTTTTACTGCTCATTGGGTGCTATCAATTTTGTATGTACCGCTATGTATGGTGTCGCGTGGCAATTTGATCCTTGCTCCAAGTACAGGGTTGTAAAAAGTCCTTCTGAAAGAGCAAATTTGCCTCTTCATTTAATTTCTACATATTGCCCCGTAGTGCTCGCCAGAAAAAATACTCTTCCGATGAACTGCACTCGAATCATTTTAACATTTTCTGCAGTTGGTTATTGCTTGTGGAATGTTTACAAACTATGGAGAGGAGAAATCATACCAGGATGTGAACTGTATTGAAATCCTCAAATTTTATGAAAATTCAAATCGAATTCAATTCCTTACAGAAATGTTTCTTTTTTCAAAATTTAGTTTCAAAAATGATTTATATAACATTCGAAAAATTAAAGTTAATTCTTTATCTATCAATATAAGTGTTTTCTTTTTTCGTTTTGTCTCGTTTCGCGCCTGGGAATCAATAGGGCCTTTTTAATCATACCCATCGTGGGTTCGACCAGGCCACAACGGCCTGGCTGAACCCACGATGGGTATGATTAACATGCCACGATGAGTGGTGAGGGATGGGCCCGACATATCCGGAGCATGCAGCCCACCGAAAAATTCTCGAAGGGCTTGTCGGGATCGACCCGGATCCCCGAGACGGTAAGTTGCGTCTTAACGGTTATAATGAATACATTAAGACAAAAAATACTTATAAAAATGTTTTTAATATATGAAAATGTTTTATATTTACTTTAAACATCATACAAAACAATAAATCAGGCTTCATCTCTACTGAATTATATGTTCATTAGAAATATATCAACGTCTAGTATAGTTATCACTTTGTAAAAACAGCAAGATAATTTTCTTATGTTTTAAATTAAATTCATTACATATTTACATGTTTACATATTATAATATATTTATGTATATATATATATATATATATTTTATTAATTTTTGAATATTGACTTGAAAATTACCGATATGATCAATCATCGCGTATTGAATGTTGCTTAACAAATATGAAATTAATGATAGATGATGTAACGTGATGATTATATTTTTTCTTCTTGAATTTTAACATCTCTTCACTAACCCTGAGCTTTCTTTAAGGCTTTTATATCTAATTCACCATAGTATTTTTCACTGAAAAGAAAAACGCATCAATTAATTCTTTCAAAATTAAATTTCACAAATTGTCTGAAAATCTGATACTCACCAACCACTGACATTTTCGGGATCATCACATTGAAGGGTGTCCACATTGAAAACTGTGCCTACACCACACCCATACGATCTAGCAATGCCATCAATACAAACATAGAATTTGCGGCAATCTGTAGGATGAGCGTGACGAGTGTACAGACCAGGTTGATCTACTTCATGAGGATCGGGGCACACGTAACCTTCGGCCACCTCTGGAATAATCAAACATTAATGAATCCCTGATAATTGAAATGTATTTTTAGTAAATAAAATATTAATTATCTTACCTAATTGATCACATCTATCTACATTATCTGCCCAAACACATACTCTCTGATCGGTATCATAAGCCAATCCGGATGGGCATTCGTATCTGGAAGCTTCTCCATTCCAACAAGAATAGAAGACGCGGCAATTGTCTTTATCTTCGAAAATTCCGTAAAGATTTTTGCAATGGGGTGTACTTACAGGCGGTTCTAAAACGTTAATCAAAAATATTAATTGAAGATTGTAAACTTAATAATTATCAGGTATATTAAAAATTATTAGAATTCTAAATGCATATACATATATTTTCAGTTTGTAATTCTCAATATGACTTGATTTTATCAAATTTAGTAAGATCTATTCAACGCTTAATTCATTATTTAATTAAACATAAAAATAATTCTAAGTTTGCAAGTCGAAGAGAAATACAGGCTTTTGGTAGGTCTCACACAAGGATCAATAGAGCCATTTGGATCAGTCCTCGCACTACGATGGCTTCAAAAACTTGTTTCAAATCATCCATTACATTTTTTCTATAGGCTCTAACTATACATTTTCTTTTTTAATTTTTTATTGTTTCCGCTTGTAGGCACTTTGGCCTTTTTAATTATACCCATCGTAGGTTTGGCCAGGCTCACAATTGGTGGTGAGGGATGAGAGCCGGGAAAGATTGTCCATGAAAAATTCATAAGGAGTTACTCGCTCAGATTCGACCCCTTCTAAAAAGATAAATGTCCTGGTTCTCATTTAACATTGAAAAATGCTGGTCATCGGAGAGACAACGAGAAATCACTATAAATTTTCAATAAGAATTTATTTTGATTCATCTCTATCATTGTTTTAAATCGAGAATCAAATTACATTATTAATTTAATAAGAATCATTACAAATATATATGCAAATATAGATTACTTTACAAGAAGCATTACAAAAAGATTACTTTGAATCACCATTTAAATAAATTAATTACTATCCGCATGTACCGTACTTCCATGATATTCTTACCTAATTCAGTCCTATCGCCGCAGTTAACTGTGAATGGATAAGCACAGTTTTCTCTCAGAGAATCCGATTCATCGAAAACCAGACCATTTCCACATGTTTTCAGAGTAGATGTACCATTTTCACAGGCCCAATACTTATCACAACTTTTATGGTGTGGATAGAAACCAAAATTTTCAGGGCAATCAAAATAGTCTTGGGCGAATACTGAAACGAAGACAATTCCATATTAAAAAAATTAATTAATTAATCACTAATATCCTGATTCCGGTATTAAAAATAAATAAAAGTATCGTTATTTATATTTATCCTTGAGATTAAATTATTCAATTTTTCAGAAACGTCTAAACCTCACCCAATAGAAAAGTCGAATAACTTGGAGTAAAAACTGAGTCAAGGAGAACTGTTTTAGATATATTTGATGTTTATTCCAATTTTGACCTCAATTTTTGGTTGCTTACACCTAATGGAACCGAAAAAATGTATTCGGAATGTTCAGAAAATTAAAATAGTCTAAAAATTCTTCTGCGGTATTTAAAGATTATTAATAGACATACATTCAAGGTTTCGCTACATTATACAAGGCAAAAAAACTTGACTATATTACTATTGTGCTCATTACTTGTCACTTGTTTGACATCTAAGAATTCTGTAGACTGGTTGTGATTGACCTAAATTGTGTCTTCGATAAAAATTTCTACGTAATTAAAAGTTCTGTTTGTTACAATATTGTTTCTGCACCACCTACTACAATTATGTAATTTTTTTACTATACTTAAACCGGGATTATCCTTAATGATTCGTGGCAAAACTCTTCGTAGCTTGCATATACAGAATTAAAAAATGTCGCTAAACTTGCATAAATTCATTTCATACACACTATTTTTAATTGCTTCAAGCTAATAAATCCGGTTTTGCTTGAAACTCGATTGTTGCAATGTAACCAAAAATGTATATTCCAATAATTCAATTCGATTATATAAATTCAATTTTTTATAGGCATACGTATTCGATGTCTGCAACGTAATTTAAACTCTATATAGGATGATATATAATGCGTTTAATCCACATCGGCGATATTAAAGTTGTGTTTTGTGGAATCTTAAGTTTGAGCAGAGTATCTTCATGAGGATTCTGCAAGCGTTCTTGAAAATGCCTCGTGGTAAATTGGAATTGTAACAATAAAAATTATCATTTTAAAATATTTCTGAGGTTTTTTTTTAATATCGTAATAAAATTCAATCTTTTAATTTTGCAAAGTTTGTTAATATTTAACTTTTTTATACTTGAAAATCGCTGTAAAGTTTCGCGAGAATGGCTCCCAGGGTTATGACCTTAACTATATGTACAACATGCACTTTTCCTCCGTCAAATAATACATGTAAAAAGGTGGGGTCCTAAGCTGATGTACAATTTATTCTGATGGTGACATAAATTTTTAGCTTTAAAATTTCTCACGACTCGCGAATTTTCTAAACTACATTCCTACAACTAATGCAAACAGGTGAATCTATTTCCAAGCATTTCGTATGGATAAGAAAAATGCTAATATATCGCACTATTATTTTTCAAAGTTGGTGAAGTTTTTAAGCAAGAATTATTTGATAACTCATGAAGAACTCTTGTCGTGTTTAACTTTGCTACAATTAAGATAACATTGCAAAAGTCATTGAAAGAGTATTCTACTATTTAGGAGCAATTTCATGAAATATGCCAAACAATTTTAGATATTTTACGAAGATTCAGGAGATTTAAACTCCATTTATAAAATCTTAGTATATATTTAAAAGATTTAAAAGATGTATTACAACAATTAACCTAAATTATAAATATTTTTATGATATGTAATCAAATTAATAATTGCCCATAATGTGATCTATTTAAATCTACATGTTTACCAGTATGCTAATTACAAATTACTATTAATTTAGCAATAATTATAAGAAAACGTGAACCATATGGGTGAGTCTATGTGACAAGAATAATTTTATATTCGTTAATATATATTTTTAAAGAGCAGCCCATTAGAAGAATCAGTATTAAGAAATATTGTAAGTCGAATTTACGAAGAAATCTACAGTTTATATATGCGTTAAAGTAAGAAATCAGGTGGAGATCATTCCGATTTCTTAGTTTCTCCAGACACGTTTTCGCATTAAGTTTATGGAAAATGATTAAAAATAGCAATATACTAAATATTAATGAAAGTCTAACAAGTGAAAGTATTCCTGATTTTTTCTCTAATAAATTAAAAATATGAGCACCTACCTGATCCGAATGCAAGGAAGACAAAGAATAGGGCCAACATTTTGAGATGTAGTTGCCAGCTATTTGACACAAGAAATAATTCGAAAGACTGCCGTACCTCTTACTTATGTATTGCTTGGCCCTGACCTACCCAAGTACCTACACCTGTCATTGGCAGAACTGTCTAAAGTCGAACGTGCTTTCATTTCAAGGCTGGAATGCACTAGATCAATTAAAATTTATTATTATCTACTTTAAAAAACACCTTTCTTATAAAAAAAGGGCACTATTTAGTGTATAAAAACAGGGTGCAACCTTAACTTACTCTCAATTTTGTCTCTGACGCGTGAAATCCGCATTGCAAATTGACAGGGTCTTAACTATTAATACGTTAATGAACAGGTTAAAAGTGATTAAAAATTCGCCTTGAATAGTGAAAAATTTTATTTAAAAAATCGCAAATATCGTGACATTTACGTGATGATTTATTTGCATTTTATTTTTATCAGAATCGTTTAAAATTTTTTGAATTTTTGCTTATATCAAGGGCGACATATTATAACAATATTAAATTTATATTGGTTTTTTTACATTTAAGATTTATTAATGCATTCACGGAGGATTCATTAATGCATTCATTTGGCTGAAATTGAAAAAAGAAAAAAAAAACTGAAAGTTCTAGCATAAAATATGGATTGGATTAATGAGATGAGGCAAAGCAATACATGGGCAATATGCCAAGGGAGGAGCCTCTCGAGAGGACTTTCTACGAAAAACTGGCCCGTGTTTAGATGTTAGACACGTGAAGAAAACCCAGCGAACACGTGGCTAGCCACTGTTTCAGGCATAAACCAGTGTTCAGTGATTTTTATCCACCCGGCCACTGATGGGTATGTAAAATATCATTTGGTGGGGTGCGGCAACGCAACGCGTGGCTGATCTGCCAAAAGGATACCTCCCGAGAGGTTTTTTATGAAAAAATGGCCTCTGTATGTGAAGAAAACCCGGAAAACTCTGGTGCGAACACGTGACCAACTAGTAGTGTTCAGTGATATCTACTCGGATATTGGTGGACAATATAAAATATGGAAAATGCAAGCATAAAATAATAATTATATTCTTAGATAAATAATTTTCTTAAATGTACAATTGAAAAAGATTTTAAGCAAAGAATTCCTAAAAAAAATAAAAATGTTATTAAAATATGCAACTTAAATATGTAAATTATTTAAAATATATACAGAAAAAAATGTTTCAAAGAATTGGATATAAAAACGTGATAAATTACCTCAAAAAAGGAACATTTTTTATGAATGTGATATATATTTAAATATCAGGAAGTATTTTCAAGGCCGAACCCATTGTCATACTCATTTTATCAATTTGAAAAACGCTAAGTGACACGTCATAATAAACCACACCCTACTCCACTCACGTTAAATAGATCATCTTTAGAATTTTGATTTTTACTCACAATAGTATTACCTGAAATTTGAATTGTTTTACGCTGTTATATAATCTGTGCAGGAATTATAGATTCCATACTTCTTTTTTTTTGTAGTTGCTATAGAAATTCAATTTTCAGAATTGTTTACTGTTAAAGACACTCAATATGTCGCAATTTCGAAATTATATTATTCAAGGAAAGCGAGTGTATTTTTATTTCCTTTTATAGTAAAATTGAAAATACGATAAAGAATAATTTATATCAAATGTCTCATTTATTTGACTTGATATGGGAGATGTGCCAATTGTTCGTTTTAAAAGTGAAAACGATGCGTTAAATCGAGAAAACACGAGAAAAATCAAAAATTATCCAGAGTAAAATATTTAAGTATTGCATTGATTTTTTTTGTATTTATTATTTTTTAAAATACATATAAAAAGCACAGTAAAGTGTTAGAAAGTTGTAGAAAATAAGAGTGAAAATGAAATAATAACCTCAAAAATTTGAAAAGCGAATTAAGTTAAACCACCCCAAAAAATCAGTAAAGGGCATTTAAAAATAAATAATAAAAAATTATAAAATGAAAAAGACTTGTTTTTGGAGTTATACGTAAGTTTTTAAGCATTTAAATGCCAACTACGCATTCGAACCTCAATCGAGATATACGATCCCCTACACCTCTTCTCCTTTTTAACTCATAATCTCCTGCCAAATTTCAAAATTTTTGGTCCATGAGGTCCTGAGATATAAAACAAAATACAGGCCAAAACTCACATATAGATACAGAATTATGTTCCCTGTTTTTTGAATTAAGGGATCTTAAAATGTTGAGAAATACAAAAACCGAAAGGTCAAAATTACACCAATTACAATTACGAGCAGCCGGGATAGTAATTTAAGAAATTGAATAAAATAATAATAATAATAATAAAATAGAGCATAAAATGTTTAAAAAACGAAAATTAAATAATATTGTATTTAAAAAAATTCAAAAAATTCGATTATGATATCGTGTGAAATACACTTTAACATTTACCATATGTTGGAGTATAGAGTAGAGAAATGTCAGCAAAAGGTTGTCTAGTTTTAAACTGTCTGAAGATATTTGTGGCAAGGTCAATCAGGAGGTTGAAGACCATGAACCGAATGATTCCTTCCGCACAAGTTCTCCTTGGCCTAACCAAGAAACTTGTTTGACATTAGTTCAACGTACGACAAACGCTAATTAGAATAATATCGATCGTCAGTGTTAAACTTGGAAGAGGAATTAGCATTGGATGCTCATCTATAATTAATACTCTAATTCCGGTTTAAATTATTTTATCTCATTTTTCTTTTACAGTTTTAATTAGAAAACATTTATAGTTTCTGTATTGAAAGAGGAACTAGTCGAACGAACATTCCACTCTTGGGTGCGGTGACAGATACTTTGTATTCCATATCTAGATTTGTCTGCAAGAATTAAAATAATTATTTAAATTAAGGTTTATTTTGTTAACTTGTATATATAGTTTTTAATTATACCTCGGAACTAGGAAAAATTCGGTAATTCAGCAGTAATTTTACTAGAATTAGTTTGATTTCTAAGAGAGCGAATCTCATTCCAACACAGTTACGTGGTCCAGCGCCAAAGGGTTGGTAAGAAATACCTACGTTTGATTTATTTTCTGGTGAAAATCTGTATTTAGAAACGTAAAAAATGTTAATAAATTTACTTTCTGAAAGTGAACTTTATTAAGTTTTATTCTATAAATATTTCTAAGATAGAAAAAATAGAAATACGTACAGTACATTAAATGGAATATTGAGATGAAGCTTATAAAATAAATATTTTTAAAAAATTGAAATTCTTGCTTAAATTATCATCTAGTTTAGTCCTGTATGAATATTTTATATCACGATTTTTTGCATAAATTGCATTTAACGAACGAGCGATCAAAGTTAAAGCATTAGCCTTTAGCTTTGGGTATCTGGATTCAATTCCAACTCGAATCCTTAGAAATCTTCATAGAATATCTAATCTAGAAAAATTTGATTATAAAGAATAATGGACACGAAAATAAGCCCTCTTTTCGTGACCATTAAGGGTTCATTCAGATCCACGATTAAGACGACCGAGTGACAGAACAGCTTGATTCTTCCAGAAAAAAAGTGTGTCAACAAAATTGGATCATCATAAACACGTTTTGCGGAAGAAACAGTGCTCCTTGCCACTTGGTCCTCTCAACTGTGAGTCTGACCGAACCTATAATTGGGCACGAAAAAACCCTCTTAGTGCCCGCTGGATAGAAACAAAATTCTAAAAAAATTATATGTGTAGACATGTAAAGATTTTATAATTTAGATCATTATCATCATCATCAGTTGGTTTCCATGAATTTTATTAACTTTCTCACCTCTCTCTATTCTTTGGTTCATATTTCTCCATTCTTCCAATCCTTGGCTGCATATCTCAAAGCAAATTTATACACAATTTTCAGATTTTAAAGATTTTTGTAAATTATATAAAATTTTCTTGTAAGTTGAATGCAGTTTAGAAAGAAAATAACGCCTTAAAACTATTCGATGAAAAATTTAAATTGTAATTATAATTTGATTTTATATGTTTAATATTTTTATTAAAAGATAATTTACATCATTTACCATGTGAGAAATATCCTGTTTCACCAATATTGGAACCATTCCAACTGCCCTTGTTCATAAAAACTGGTCATTTTGAATTTATTTAAATAAAATTTTGGATTGTATTAATTTTATTGAAATTTATGTTATCATTTGTTTTATCTTGTGAAACATTTATTTATTTTGGCAAACAAAATTAGGATTCTTACTTTCTTCTACTTCATTTTTTATTGATTAAAGGGCTATTTTATGTCACATAAATGCTTTCTTTCGCCACATATAACTTATTATAACATATTGATACTATCAATAATAATAATAACAATAACATATTTGTTAAATTTCAATTTATTAGTTATATATTTTTTTAAATTAATTTTTAACTCACTTACTCTTTCTTCTTATTTTTCTATTTAAACTGTTCTATTTCACTGTTTAAGAAAAATCTATTCATTATCAATAATGTATAAAAATTGCATTGATATATTGTATTCTATAAAGATAGATAAAGATTGCATAAAATAAAAATACATGACGATAGTATGGTCGAAAGATTATGAAATATGGAAGAGATGATAAGTTGTTAGTAATTCATTTATACTGGGCTCCTGCAGGTTTTGATGAAGAGAAATGGAGTAACGATTTATTTCCCCGAAATATTCAAGGCATATTCAATATGATTGAGGTCAGGGGAACGAGTTGTTAGCCTCAAGGAACAATTCGACCAGTCTAGTTTGGTAAGGACGGATATTGTTACCCTGTACTTATAGCACCCTCATAACACTTTACAAGATAATCAAGGATTTCAAATTCTGTATCTCGGAGCATTTGAGAAACCGGTGCACATACAAATCTGTGAGGCTATTCAAAATTACCTACCTAACCCGTTCCTTTGGGTTGGTTTTAATGATGACAGCGTTCTCATAACTTTGCCAGATAAACTGACAACATACAGGGTGTTTATACCAGCAAAATTGTAACATTATAAAGAAGGAGCTGATCCTGAATCTGTGATATGAGGCCTATTCAACGTCGTCTAGAGATATTTAGCAGTCTAAATGCAACTAAATTCAGAGCGTATGAAAGACATTTCCATGAAAAACATTAGTACCAAAACTCGCCACGAAGGCACTCTTGACACTGCACGCAACAAAAAAAAAGTAGTTTCATTTGTAAAGATACTTAAAAAGTGGTTTATTGAGGACATGTTGCTAATTTGCAATCTCGAAAGACAGTACCACAATGCGCGTGAGAAGCGTCATAGGATTAACTGAAATCGGCCATTGAACACGCTATTCATTGCCTTCACGTGTTACACTTTCAAATGGGGACCGCACTGAGCACTAAGCCAGTATCCTCCTCATAGCTAAGACTCTATATAACAATAAATGTGCTATACAAATAAAATGCTGCTTTTAGCGCCAAATGTGCCTTAGCGGCGAGTTTTGGTACTAATATTTTTATGAAAATACAGTAGAGCGTCGATAACTGGAACCAATTGGGGACTGGGGTCGTTCCAAGTAGTAATTTTTTCCAATTTCCGATTATGTACGAAAAAATATATTAACCTGTCCGATGTTCAAATTTTTCTTTGTTGCGTATCGCTTCCTGTTGAATTTTTCTCCGTTGCGTGTCGCTTCGTGTTGAATTTTCGTCGATTTTAAGCCTAACGAAAATTTTTATAATAATAATCGAGGCTATCGTATCGTTAAAAATTATTTCTTTATTTTGTACAAACAAAATAAATATATTGAAGAATATAAAAAACATGGAAATTATACTTTAGAAGTAAATTTAGTATCAAAAACGTTCGATTCAGCACGACACAGTCCGACTGAAAATCGTTCCAGTTTCCGGCCATTTCAATTACCGACGTTCCAATTTCCGACGCTCTACTGTATTATCCTGCTAAATCTAGTTGCATTATCATGTTAGGCTAGACTAAATGTAGATTGCCACTAGTCTCTAGACAGCTGGAATAGGATACTTTAATTACCATCACCCGGTATGTATCATTTTTTTAAATTGAAAAAAAAGGGTTTGTAATGCATGGCATAAACATATAAAGCTTTAATTTTACTTTGGAGGTTTGTTAATCAGTCAACATGGAGGAGCATCCTTCATCCATGTTGACAGACTGATTAATCCCATTATAATAGAGATCTATGCCTGAAGAAAAGTTAAAGATCCTGATTATACTCGAATGCAGATCCCTCAAAAAGTAACAGATAAATTTAAAAAATAAATAAATAATAGAAAAATATCCAAAAATTTACCTGTCCGGTTTAAAATCTAAAGGATCTTCCCACAATTCCGGATCACGATGCAAAACCCAAATAGCAGCTTGAAAAGCCGTATTTTTAGGAAATACATAATCTTTATAGCGAAATTCTATATTACTTTTTCGAGTGACAAAACTAGAAAATGTTAACAATATTTAGTACAGAAATTCGAATGATGTGGATTTAAGAATTTACATTTGCCTCACCTGATAACGGGAGGATAAATACGAAGTGATTCACTTACAACTTGATCCATATAATTTAAATTCATGATGTCATCATATGTTATTTCTTCCTGCATTTTAAAATAAAAAGTTAAAAAAAAAAGTATTTATTTATAAAGTCAAACCTCGATATGGCGCAACCGTCGTAAAGCTGTGCCTGTATTTGTGGTGGAACCTTATCCATAAATATTAAATGGAGCAGCTTTATCATTTCTGAATTACTAAATGCATTGCAACACGGCTTGAATGAGGGAGCGTGTAAACGTGCTTCCATCATTTTGCTTATAACTTTCTGCTTTCATTATTTTGAGGTAAAGTGATTCTTGTTATCTTTCTGTACACATAAACGAGACATGAAGAATATTACTCTTTAGTCAATTTTTTGATGTAATAGTTTCGATATTACACGTTTTCTTCATGACTTATGACCCACAAACTATTATGACGCCATTACCCCAAAGTGCTCGGCAGTATCTCAAGACATTCTTTGAATTAATGTTGCAGATGACTGGACTTCCATTTCTGGATTTCTCAAGTGAGTAGGCGAAAACTTCGAGAACAGTAGGAAGGCAAGGTTAGAGGGAATTAGCTAGACAATGTAGACAGAGGTTTGAATGAAAAACCTAAGTTTACTAGGTTTAGATCTTAATATAAACCTAGTAAACTTAGTTTAGAAGGCTGTGCGGCTAAAGTGGAAGCCATACTGCTAAACTATCTCTGCAGTAATAACTAAAATCTTCGTGTTATCAAGTTTACAGAATCACAGCCTAAGTGTTCATTACTCCGGTCTCATAATTGTATGACATATTTGGATTTAACACCGATTTCAGAGTAAAATAGTAGCGCTAAATCGAGGTTTGACTATAATTCTAATTTTATAATTTAATTTATTCTTTTTACTTTTTGATGAAAGACGTTTAACAATTCTTGTCGTAAATTTTCTTGAATATCTTGATGTGTCGCTAATAAAAATGTCGTGTAAGTTAAACAAGTGCTGGTAGTGTGGTGCCTAAATTAAAAAACAAAAAGTTAAGAAATTCATCGAAAAACTATAAATTATTTATTATGAAATGTTTTATATTGTAATCATGTATTTGTATCGTATAGAACTTTCTCGAATTGAGAAGAGCTCTATGGGCTAAAACTCTTCCCAAAGTTTGTTACCACCAAGGGATGAAAGAAATGGTGTAGATGAATTAAATTATGTTAATTATAGAACTTTTGGCATGGCATCAGGGAAAGTTTAAGTTGTGCGAGGTTCTGGACAAGCATAAGCTTGAAATGATTAGTGATGGTACTTACTACCAACAAGATCGCCAAAGTATTGTGGTTTGTAATACAATACAATACTTGGGCGCTACCAAGGGAGGGCTTTCTATGTAAAACTGATCCTTATTTAAGTGTTAAACATGTAAAGACAATCTGGAAAACTACATGCGCCAGCCAGTTGATGAAGAGCGAACCAACAACCTGTGTTTAGTGGTTTTATCCACTAGGTCACTGATGAGGTAAACTTGAAAGGCCTTTTTATACAAATTTACATAGCCGAAATCACACGATACTTAATACTATACAAATTATAGGATTCGTATCAAATTTTATTATTTAAAAAATTAATTTGGCTTTGATTTTTTTTTAATACTAGAGATCTTAAAATACCAAATAGTTTTGGCTTTTTTCGATCTTTGAAAAACCCTGTCTCAAGAAAGAGCCTTGTTAGAGTTCTTGACTAAGAGCAAGTGTTCAAAAACATGTATTTTTGAATGTGTGAGACCATCAAAAGAGCAAACCCGTTGGCAAGTCTAGGTTTCTAGGCCTAAAACGACCATTGAAGAATATAATAATTATATTGAGCCCTTTAATTATAAAATTAAATATATTTCTTAAAAATTATTTTCATTATATATATATATATATATATATATATAATATATATACAGTATATATAAAAAACATACCCTGCTAGGAAAAATGTTAAAGAATTTCCTTGAATTTCTTTATTTGTCATACGATGCAGTTCCTGTTCCGTATTTTCTTGTTTGGAAAAATATTTATGCATTATTAATAATTAAAGTTCCTGTTTATTAATAAAAATCATAAAATTAAATAACTTTTCTTTAAAAATTACCTTGGAAAGAGATTTCTTCATTAGCCTTTGTAGAAGTGGAGTCTGCTGTTAGAGTTTGAATATCAGTTGATCTTAATTGCTCATTAGAGATTCCATTGTCTATCATTAATTGAATCAGATCACACCTTTTCTAAAATAATTATGGAAGATATATACACTACTTTTCATAATTTTTATGTATTTTCAAATTAATAAAATAATCTAAGATTTGTTTATTAAGTTTTGCATATTTGAGACCATTCAAGTATTACTTCAGCAGTTTATAGGGAGGAAGTATTCGTTTGTATCTAACGATTTTTGACAATGGAAGAAAGAAAGCTGAGTTTTTGATGACGTAAGATTGAACCCTCCTTGTTTGTTTTTCTCTCCACTCATCACAAAATTACGTGAAAATAATTTCTGTGTAATTGGGAATGCTTTAAACATCTGGCCTGATGACATTATTTGCAGAAGGGTACTTCCCTTTAACGTCGGAAGGAGGAGCTCATTTTTGCCGTTGTAATACTTGAACCCTCTCTTTATAAAGATTTTTAAACAATTAAAAACCTGTTTGTTTAATTTTCTTGCTTTAATAACGTCATTTACTGTTTTAATGAGTCTAGTTAAGCTAGGAAGTTTAAATAAATATCGAAGATTATCATGAAGTACTCTAAGAATGAACACAACAGGTGAAATATCTGGAAAATATACTTGAAAAAAATATATTAATTTTATTACATTATATATAATAAAAATTACACACATTAAATGTTGATATAATTTTATATACTACCTGATATCCTTACAGATGGATCAGCCAAACTAAAGCTCATAGCAAATTCACAATCATGTACGAAACTGCTGTCATTGTTAAATTGCACATCAGTTTTAATTCCAAAACTCGTTTTTCCTATAACGTCCAAGCTTAACTTTGTGTATAATTCGTGAATATCAACGTTATGCAGAGAATATTTATTTAATAATTGCAAGAAGTCTTCCACAGAACTTTCTATCAGGGAATACATCTGTAAAAATGTGCAATACTATCAGATCAAATCAATGGACTTTTCTTTACGTGAAAGTATTATCCATAAGATATTACTTTCCCCTTTCAGCCACACATTTCTCTACCAAAAAGATATAAACATTAGAAAGTATTGAAAGTGAAAGCTTTATACAAAAATTAGGAAACAATGGCCGTAATCATGGCAACAGCTTTCTGTTTTGGGCCGCTTTTCCCCCTTTCCTATGGTCCTAAGGAGTAATATGTAGGTGTGTATATACTACATACATATATACATAACGAACTGTACTGTTTATGTCACTACTTTTTACGTGGAATTAATGAAATAATGTAACGTTCAGTACCCCGTGCTACGTATTACTCCTTAGTACAATTAAGGGTGTTGATCAAGAATATGCGTTATGTAATTTTGGTGGAGGGTATGTGAGACAGCGTTACAGAACGTTACAGGAAGTGGAAGTGTAGTTGAAACGTATAAAATAATTAATTACATGAATGAATCTAACCTGTTTTAGTTTCCCTGATGTGAAAGTTGGTGTTAAAATGCTTCTATTTTTCTTCCACTTTCCTCTCCTATTAGCTATAATAGAATGTCCAGATACTGGGCTTGGCATGGTTCCTTTAGGAACTATTATCTAGGAATATAAAAAGTTCGAAAATGTACTTAATGTTATAAAGTAAATGTGTAATGATAATGGCTTTACTTTTCTGTCATTAAAATCAGAGAAATACTTAATTTGTATCAACTTTAACAATTCTGTATCACTTGTCAAAATGAACGATCTGCAACCGATGTAATATCTAAAAATTGATGATTATTATTTTTTTACAATTATAAACTTTACTGCTACAAGCGGAGAGGCACACTTACCCAACAATTTTTCCATATTTTTCAATCCATAGCCGATGACATTCTGCTAATCCCTGAAAAATATTAGATAATATTGATCATTTGTAATGCAAGAACAATTTGTAAAAATCATTTCGTTTAGTTTAAAAAAAAAAACATATGCTTTTATTGTTCTAAAGATATCACTAGACACCAGTGGCGTAGCGAGGGAGGTGCAAGGGGGTGTATCATGCACCGGGCCACTCGCAGAGGGGCGCCCAAATGGTCTCCAAGACAAACTATATGTGTTTCTGGAGAGGAGAGGGCGCCAATAAAGTGTCGTGCCCCGGGCGCCAGTTATGTTCCCTATGCCACTGCTACCACTTGTCTTTTTCATTTGCAACGTAGCTTAATTTATCATTTCCACTAATCATTTACACAGAGTACCACGACATTAATCATTTACAGTACAACCATTAGGGTCATCAATTCGTAAGGAATAGAGATGACACCATGTCCCTCCTCAATATTTTTGTATTAGCAAATTGACTCCCTTCCAAACTTATTTTGTTTTTACCCCATACCATATAAATTAGAAGTAGAAACGAGTACTGTGCACAAATACACCTTATTTTTATATCCACTCAACGCCTGACAATGAAAAATTTATCTCAATAATTGCCAATGATCCGACCTCCCTAATACAGGTACAAATCAACGCTGATAAGTATCACAACATATCAACTTACATAATGTCCACCAATGGCCGAGTGAATAAACCATTGAACGCTGGTTGTTGGTCGTGGGTTTGCACCTCACTAACAGGCTGGCCACGTGATGTTATCAGAGTTTTCTTTACAATTTCCTAATACTTAAATACGGGTCAATTTTTCTATAGAAAGCTGGGCAAACACCCCGTGGCATTGTGCCTGTGTGCTGCATTGCCTTATACTATTAATTCAATCTATTTACATAATAGCTTTAGAAAATAAATAAATAAATCATAAAAATGTCACGGTCTCACATTGAATGATAAGACAACAGGTCATAATCTCCAAGAGTACAAGATAAGACAAAACATCAAGGCAGACTCAAACCCAGATCCATAGGCCTAATAAAACCAAAAAAATATTTTATCGTGCACTTGTGATCAACATTTTCAAAAATATTGAATTTCTAATTCAACGGTATTTAAGTTTTTTAATAAATGATCTACAAATATTGTCAAACTTTGATTTTGCGCCACCATTTGTTCGTCTCTGAAACTGGTACTAGGTGTAGCGCTAACCTGAAGTACAGTACCTGAAAGAATAAGAATCATACATAGATCCACACAAAAATCTCAGTTTGAGAGCTTAAAGTCATATGATTTAGTAATTATAATATCGTTTCCAGTATACAAGCGCACATTTAATAATTCACAGGGCTCACCGGTGGCCAATCGGTTCTGTTCCTTGAACACTGGAAGTTCGGTCGTGGATTCGCGCCTCGCCAGGACGGGTTGGCCATGTGGAGTTTCCCGGGTTTTCTCCACGTCTTTAACGCTTGAATAGAAACCAGTTACGCTTAAAAAGACCTCCCGGAAGGCATAGCCCAAGTGTCGCGTTGCCATAACTTAATAAAACAAACAAACAAATAACTCGCAGCTATTTTAAACTTCCTTAAAACTATTCATTAGTGTTTTTTCGAAGATAGCGCTATTTAAGGGGCTGCTCTATCGAGATTTGACTATGTTCATTTCTTAACCTCATAAACCTGTTGTGGAAGAGAATGTTCAAGATTTCAACATAAAATTGAAGATTTTGGTAGAGGAAACTACATCAAATATTCTCGACCTTCAATTGAAACTTAATCTTGTTTTTGGTCTACAATTTTTTCAAATTATCTATAAATTCCCACTGTCGTCCGTCTGTCTGTCCTTCCTTAATCTCGAGAATAGATTTAGATTGATGAAAGTTGAAATCAGATATGGAAATCTTAGGGGTAGGAGGCCCGATTAATTATATACAAACTTTCAGTCTAGAACGGAAGTCACATGAATTCAATTTAAAAATTTTCGCATGAATGGATTTACATAGATGGCCTGCATGACTGTTGTTATCAGTAAAAGTATGATGTACAGGGACAAGACACTACACATTTGAGATGGAAAACATACATTTTAAATTGAATAAATTAAGAATATGATTAAAAATTGCAGCTCTGCATTGTGACGATGTCACAATAAATCATTGCTCTTTATTTTGCAATGTCACATATCTAATATCAAACGAACCGCCAGATTCCTTTATAGGGCTTTCTTTTTTTTTTCCTTTGTGGTTTTAGGCCCTATACCGCTCTGAGAGCACAAAAAGGTCAATCCTTTATAGGGCTATTAAAGCTAAATAATTACTAAGAAATTTGGCAGGAGAAGGCCGCCATCTCTTGTCAATATAATAATTATAAATAGATAAATTCATTTTAGAATATTATGGGAAAAACATCGGCCCGAACAGGACTCGAATAACTGCAAAGAAAAATGTCTGCCGGGAGGACTTCCTGTGGGAAACTGGCCCCTATTTAGCTGTTACAAACGTGAATAAAACCCGAAAAAACTCCACATGGCCAGCTCGTTGGCGAGGCGCGAACTCACGATTTACACGTCTAGGGCCCACTAGTATCCACTCGGCTACTGGTGGGCTCTAGGCGTTTAGATTACAAGGGTTCGAAGTATTAGAGCTTTCATGACAGACTCTTGATTCGTTGTCTTGAGACTCGAACAAATAATAATAATAGATCAGGATCCATATATACACCCAAATATTACATGTTTTCATGGATGTAGGTTTTTTTTATTTAACAAGTTACTTTCTGTATACATTATCGTAACCGTATATCCGTGTAGATGTATATTACAAACGTTTTGTATACGTTACATCATACATTAACGCATGTGTATGCAGGAGATTTTCTAATTAATGAACTTAAGGGAACCAATATTTTTAGTGTTTGATATTTTGAATTCACGAGAAGTTTAAAAACTAGGTCTCAGTGCTTACAGAGCGAAAGGAGACCAAAAAAAAAAAAAAAATGGATCCGGGCCATACAGACCTACTGGCCTCTGATAGGACCTGCAAATAAGTTTGATGAAAGAAATTGCGAAAAACCCATGAAATGAACTTATATCATTTGCATAACATATCTATGAAAGACATAGACCAACCTATCCGCTACCCCTCCCACATGAAAGTGCAAGAGGGCAATCGCAGTGTTTTCAACTGGGTCTAGCAGTTTCTATACAATGCAGAATCACGAGAGGCAACCACCTCATTATCAATTTAAGTCCCGGAGACCGATAGTACTCGTGGAAAAGCCATACAGTAGTAGTCCGGACCTCGTGAGCAGGAAATCGAAGATAAGCCGCAGCAGACATCTGCCAGACAACAATGTTCACATGATGTTAGATAACTGATCTTCGGACTTTCTCTTTAGATAGATTTAAAAGATTATTTTTGCACTTAAATCTCTTGCAATCTTATTTATCCGAAAGAATTCTCAATAAAAATGAAATACTCATAGACTCATAGTCTACACTCATAGACGTAAACTGAAAGGGTCCAGAATCCGTTATTGTAATACATTAAGTAGTACGTCCCCAAAATTGAAGGATAAAAATGTTGTCCATCATTTAACTTTGGGGACCCGGTACCAGTTAATATATTAATGAGTGCCGAACGGGTTCCGGTGCCCTAGAGTTGACACCTATGCGTACAATTTAAAATATCTTAACAATTCTGAGTAAGAATTTATTAAGGGGATTTTAAAATAAAAATTAATAAACGCTGGTTCTAAGTAAAACCAAACGGAAAGTTTTAAAAATATCCAGAAACGAGTTGCTTAACTTTTCCGGCAACACTTAAAATTTTGGTGGCGCTATTTGTTATCATACTTTATTTAAAAACTTTTAAATTTTTAACTATTATAAAATGGCAAAAAGCTTAATTTTGAGGGTAGGGATGGATTTTATAAAAAACTAAATACTAATAACGAGTAAAATCGTCCTTAAATCGGACTCTACTGGAAATACACACGACCTTCTTTATCTCCCCACCCTTCGACCTTTAACCACCAAAATTATTTACAGAATAAGAAGTGGACGGTGTCATCTGTGGTTTAGTCCGCGGATCAATAACTTTTAGAACTGTTCTAAAGGACTTTTTGGCCCACCAGTGGCCGAATGGATAAAAACCACTAAACACAGGTCGCAGGTTCGTGCCTCACTAACGTGTTGGCCACGTGGAATTTTCTGGATTTTCTTTGTGTCTAACGCCTAAAGAGGGGCTATTTTTCCACAGAAAGCCCTCTTGGAAAGAATACTCTTGAGAGATTCGTCTATATGATGCGTTGCTTTAACTCATCAAATCAAATCTAAAGGCTTTTAACATATATCTTAAATTTTTTGTAAATTAAAGACACAGTCGATTCAAAAGACAACCATTTATTACGTGCTTTTAGATTAAAACACTTTAATTCACAAAAAATAATTTAGCCATCCGACGAAAGAAACAGAATATACCTTAAAGTTTATATTTATTTTTTACCATTTAATATACACTTAGAAGATAAAATTATCTTATAGATAATTCATTACCGCCCACAAAATATTATTTTATTTAGTACAACATTAATCCGCATCATTTTACAAATCAGATTAATTTAAATACATGTAAATTACGTAAGAAAAAAACACTTTATTTTCTTAAAATTACCTAAGAAATTGATTACTTTATTACCTTTTCATCTATCTCCTTCATATTTCCTGTTATAAAATGAGGTGGTGGTCCAGGAACTCCAATTCTTTTTAAATATGTCATTCGTTGTTTTTGCTTCCTGAAACAAAAATTTTCATGTTTAAAAGTCGAATTTAATTTCAAATTATTATTAAAGTATGCATTTATTAACATACCTAAACCATGAAGCAAATATCAAAAGCAGAACAGTAGAAATTAATATAATAATAATTTCCATATTTGTAACAGTACTTTGTAGGAAGAAATGCAGTAAACATCTATTCAAGTACAATACATGTGACTTGTATCCTCTTAGTCAAGGTCAATGGCTTATTTTTTATATAAAAAGTTCAATTGGATAAGATAAATCAATGTATATACCTTTACTTACATTTTACTAATATCTTAAAACTTGATAAATTATTATTAAAATGAACTTGAATGAAAAAAATGAATGAAAAAATGAACAAAAATGGTATTGTTTATATACTTTATATATAATTTCTGTATATAAATAATATATACCAATACCATTTTTGTTTTTTCTCTTATAAATTTTCGAGAATTTATTAAATTAAAATTATTTAATTTTGCTCAACTTATTATTCATTTTTTTTTTAACTCTTTCCGCCCTGTGGGCACTAAGAGGGTCTCTTTTAGTAGACCCATTATGGGTTCGGCTAGGCCCACAATGGGGCGACCGGGTGGTGAGGGACGGGGCCCGACATATCCGAACGGACCACCCCCCCGAAAAATTCCTGGGGATTATTCGACCCGTTCGGATTCGATTCCGGGTCCCCCAGAGCGGTAGGCTGCCACCTTGACCGCTCGGCCATCCGGCCTATTTTTTTTTACACTAGAAATATTTTAATCGGTTTATTTAGTCAATATAAAATCTCGTTTTTAATGCAAAAAATCGATATAAATTCTGAAATGTCTGAAAAATGCGTTCATTTTATGTAAATTGAAATTAATTTTTGAAAAAAAATCAAATAAATCTTTAAAGATAACATTGTTAAAATCATATTCAAGATTTACATGAGGCAGTACATTAATTACGTGTACAACAGTTCATAGAACCTCCCAAACAATAAAAATATGGCATTTCTGATTCATATGACTAGTAATATAGCTTATATAGATTCGTATGTCACTGATATCAATAAAAAATGCCATATAGACAATGTTTCGACTTCCTCCCTTCATCGTGTACACTGCTGTAGTCTTCGCCCCCTCTCTTAAACCCTATACACAATTAATGGATGGCCGTATTGAATAATTTTAGATCTTTTAAATGTCGCAAGAGGACCAGGTCATTTACCTTCTCTAGACTTTCACTATATTCAACTAGATAAATGTTTCTTTCTTAATACAGAAGAAATACAATGGAATAAATATATAACAAATATTTTTGAGGTTCCGCAAATGAGAGGCCCTGCCAAATGATTCGTACCACCATGGGCAGAACGCTCCGAGGAGGCAAAAGAAGAAAACTAGAGAGGTTGAGGGGCAAGTACAAACGTTAAACTTGTACGGCAAGCAGAAGTAGGCCTATACGTTTGACGTTTTTAAGTCCAAGTAAAAGACCTTGCGGCGCTCGTTCACAACATCATGTGACTCGGAGAAGGTCGCGCATTGACTCACGGGAAATTTGTTGAAAAAAATTGCGGATACATTTAACATCGAGGGTTATGAGCAAAGGTAAATAAACAAATTAAAATACTTTAAAGTTAGAATATTTATAGGATGTTTCATAACACTGAATAATTATCAATTATTTTTAATTAGCGTTGTCTCTCCTACCGTACTATAGGATGATCTCATACTTTTGTTGAGGGAAGTAGCGGCTTATGTAAATCCGAAGGCAGCTCGGAAAATTATTTTTAGAAAATTTACAAACGTATTACGCTATTGATGGTAGAAGATGCCGTGGAGAACAAGCCTACTCCTACAGAATTATTATAAGCTACTATGAACAGAAGTATATGTGAATTCTATAGGCACTTCACATCACTTGCAAAAAAATTGAATAATTAAATAATTAAAATCGTCTTTCTTTACATTATTATTCATAAATGCTTAAATAATCATTATTTTAATAAAATACATCATAATTTTAACCACAAACACAAAAAAAATGAAGTTTAATGGCGTTTGATACGTCTACTCGCCATTCTAGACGTAGCAAACGCCATTATCGACAGTATATAACGGCAATTCCTCCGCCGTTCACGTTTTGGGCTGAATACGTGCGCCTCAACCTCTCTTCTGTCATGTCCCCCTATACAGTACATTTTCGTTTAACGTTATATTAATTCTCTATAAAATGTGTTTTTGGTATATATTTTGGAGTGTCTAGAACAAATTATAGTGGAACCTCGCTTAACGAGCATAATTCATTCCAGTCTTACTCGTTAAGCGAAACAATTTTTCCCATAGAAATTAATGTAAAATACGATAATGCGTTCCACGCCGAAAAAAAATGCTCAAATGTTTTATGTATAACGTTTATTCAAAAAATTGTACAATATACACTTTTAAGGAGTGTGAATTATCATCATCATCTTTTCTTCTGGCGCGGAATGAACCATCCTGGACCCGACCGAACCCATAATGGGCTTGCTATAAGAAGCCCTCACTGCCCACAAGGCGAAAAGAGTTACAAACAAACAAAAAAAAGAACCACTCTGGAATGAATTCGATTTGCAGGAAAAAAAATTACAGCTAATATGTTTGATAAACACTCCAAATGATATGCCAAATTTTAGGTTATGTAAATGCTATAATTAAATATTAGAAATTAATTAATTTGACTGGAGGTAGGCAGTTGTGTTTCCATCTCGTGTTAAATTTAATAATTATAAATAGTTAATTTTTAATTCAGACATTACTAAAATTTAATTTGGAATCGATCATTAAATTTAACGACCCAGGAATTTGGCGTGTTTATTATATAACGGACTATGGTTGTTGGTGTTTATAAGTAATACGTGTGAACACACATTTGGGAAAATATGTGATCACAAGCGACACTAAGATGCCAGCGGAATGAGTGCTAAACACAGACTGATGTAGCAAGCCGCATGCGCACAATTCGGGACTTCTCCTCTCATCACTCGTTATGTGAAATATCGCTCGTTAAACGAAACAAATTTTTACAATTTGTTTTGCTCGTTAAGCGAGGCTCCACTGTAATTAGATTTACATTGATTCATATGGAAATAATTGCCTCGGTTTTCGCAGATTGTTTCCGGATGGATTATCGACAAAAACCAAGGTATCACTGTACTTGTATTTATGAAATACAACTTTTGTTTCAGGAAGACGCTTGTTCAATAAGTTTATCCTGATGCAGTTCTCGAGTTCGGACATAAAACAAAATTTATGGATGCTGTATTTTAAAGCTAACTCTATAGCAGTGTTTCTTTCATAAAGAATTTTTCTGACCTGAGTGGATGGCAGATGCAATTGGCCAATTTATAAATACAGTTATTGATGCCCAGTGAAAGATTCTCAGTTACTGTTACATACTCAATAATTAGATTAGGAGTCAGTATGTGTTAATAACAAAGAATTATTTTAAATTAATGGTGTTGATTGGTTATTCGTGAGATAAATTTTTAGGAAAAACTTATTTAATGTAAAAAAATCTACGAAAACAGAGGTATTACTGTACATTGCATTGTAGATTCACTTAACAATTTTGTAGCATGAAGTAATTAAATGCTTTAATGATGAGTATTTTACAAGAGTAAACAGTGAACAGCAGTTTGATTTCAATGTGGTTCAATCATCAAAAATGTTTCTTCTATTTCAAGTTTTTGCTTATCAGGTAACTTTTATGGCAATATTTTCAATGTCTTTTAAAGAATCTTCTGATAAATCAACCATTCACACTTTCTAGCAGCAATATTGTGGCTTATTTTCAGTCACATTGTATATTAAAATGCTATTGGAAAGAGAGTGGATGATGTGATTACACTGAAGTCAGTTGATGAGAACTGGGTTAATACTCAAATAAAATGAAACCAACAACAGTATCCATCAAAAGTTTTTTCTTTAGCTGAATATCATTATTTTACTTATTTATGGAGCCACTCAAGAATTTGAATAAAAAGTTAATCAGCACTGGTATATGCATTACTGATTCCTTGCTCTTGTATAATAGAGTGAATTTCTGCAACTGTTTAAAATGATTTTGGGAATTTGGCAGTTTGCATTGCAAATGCATCCTACTCCAAATTTCTGTACCAGATTCTGCACTGTGTGACTAGTTCAAGACCTATGACAAATTTTCCCAAATTGCTGCACATAATTCTACTCCTCTATATAAAATGGTCACATTCAGCTATGAAATCAGAAATTATACTCAAATGTATGTTCATAAATTTCCAGTACATAAGCAATCAAATGATACTGTATAATTTCCATTCATTAGACTACATTTTTACAAAAGGTATATAGCCACAAATAACAAAAGCAATTTTATTGTCACATTGTATTTGCATTTTTTACGTATTAATTTCAAATAAATAACAACAAACATTATGTTACAACATAAATGAAATTTAACTTGATTAGTTTTGATAAAACTTAGAAAATTAGAAAAATATGTTT
The DNA here is from genome assembly GCF_030686945.1 of Centruroides vittatus. Lineage (NCBI taxonomy): Eukaryota > Metazoa > Arthropoda > Arachnida > Scorpiones > Buthidae > Centruroides > Centruroides vittatus. The sequence goes on along the minus strand of NW_027122666.1, from coordinate 810,139 downwards.
AATTCACAACAAGCAATTATTTATTGTGACATTACATTGCCAGGCTGCAATTTTTAATCATATTTTCAATTTATTTGAATTAAAATATACGCTCTCCACCTGAAATTAGTAGTGTTGTGCCCCTGTACATCATACTTTTCTTTTAACAATAGAGTTGTGCCAGTCATGTAACTAATTCCTTTCAGGGGAAAAGTTTTGAATTGAAATAACTTCTGGCTTGCATCGAAAGTTCACATATAGTTAACTGGGGCTTCCCGCCCAAGGTTTCTATATCTGGTCTTGAATTTCATTTATCTATGCCATTTTTGAGATAAAGAAAAGCTGGACAAACAGATGACAGCAGAAATTTATGGGTCTACAATTTTTTTCAAATTACAGCCTAATGATAAATTATTAAATAAAATGTGTGTGTGATCATTTTAACTACCAAGATTAATTTGATCTCCATCTGAGATGGTTGAACATCTATTTTGACTTTTCTGAAATCTTATAGAGATCTCATATACCTTGCAGCAAGTGACTAACCACTTAGAAAAGCAAAAATGAGGAAAAGTGACTAATTGGAATGGGCAATCAGGAACATACAATAATAAAAACTCCAAATTTTGAGGATGCAACAGCTTCTGAAAATTTCAAGTGTCAGACCATTTCTTGTGTGTCTTGTGCCAATCTCATCTCTTTCTCTTTTTCTCATATCATCTTTCCATCCTTGCAAGTCAACCAGAGCCATCAAGACAAAGGAACTCTCACTTGTGAACTAGAGACATTCCTTTATTTGGGACTATCTTCAAAAGAAGAGGAAAATCGAGATGATCACTGACTTTGAACTTCCAAGATTGTGGAATTCTTGCAAGTTCATTTTGTGTCAAATAGGCAGTCTCTTGTAACCATCAAGTCTGTCTTTGTGCTAGTCACATCCACATGCAACACTCTTGATCCCTCATCTGTCTCTACCATCACACCCCCTATCGGCAACATCACAAGCATTTTTAATTATTAAGTTATTTTCAGTTTAGTTAATTTATAATTATTTTTATATATTTACTATATTCTCATGATTACAGTATGCATGTTTCATTAATGTGCTGACTGATATGTCGGAATTTGTATGAATTTGGTATCTAACATTTTAACTGTATAACCATTTCAATAAATTTAAAAAAAAGGTTTAATCTAAAAAAATTTTAATTTTATTCAGATTAGATTATCAATAATTTGTCACATTATATATTATATTTACTATTTATAAATTGAAAAACTAAAATATGGAATTTTAATAATTAATTATTAAATAATTTTAAAAATTATAATTATTAAATGATATATATTATTAGCAAAATCTTGTAAATTTGCATATAATATACCATTTCTCATGAATAAATTATACAATTTTTGTACTGTATTCTTCATAAACTGATATAAATATTATTATAATAAATTTTAAGGAAGACTTATTTTAAAGTTGGAAAGCACTAACTAACACAGATTTATACTTTATATACTTTTTCTACAGTACTTATAACATTTTAACAACGATAAAACAATTTGCAAATAAAATCAAATATAACAAAGAAAAATAAATATTATACAGAAACATTTTTTCTGTAATAAAATATCATTGAAAACTATAATTTAAAAATAAAGATTAATTAATAATTAAATTTGGTTTCCTGTCATAAGATTATAGAATAATCTTAATCTTAGCTGATGTAATATTAAAAAAACTTTTTATAAGATTATTAAAAGTCATTGAGGTAATTCTAAATAAACAGTCTATTACACAAACATTAGCGTGAATGTTTGGCTAAATGTTTTTAAAAAAATATTTTTTGATAAGATTCAACTATGAGAATAAGATAATAAATGAAATTTTTATAAACAAAACAATAAACATGCAGGCTATTACACATATACTCTGAATTAAAGTGTAATGAACTGTTCATGTACTCTATCAGAGTACAGACTTCCTTTATAATCTTAATTATTTACAGTTCTGATCAGGGCCATCGAGAAAAGGAATAGCAGATTTTTTTTCTGAGCATAGAGAAAATTTAACAACCCATAGTAGTTTCTAACCTCTGAAATTAATGATCTTTTTATCAATAGAAAATAAAAACTTTGAGATTGCTTTTTATTAATAAAGAAACATTGTATGTATTTCATTTATTCAAAAAAACATAGCAAAAGAGGGCCACTCTAACCCCAGGCCCCATACAAGCTCTCAACAGCCCTAGTTCTGATGCTGACAACAGGATATCTGACAAGATTTACAGTATTTAGGTTATTATTATAAAAACTCACATTTAATAAGACATCAGAATCAGAAAATCTCTAGTAGTGTAAAGAAAAACATTATATAACTCACTACTCATCACACCAGAATTACTTTAAAAATTACATACCCAGAACCTTTTAAGGTGTGATTATTATATTATTAAACTTTACTATGCATTATAACTATTGAACTGTTGAAAAACATTATACTATGCATTTTAACTATTGAAGAGATCTTCTTTGTGTAGCCAAATGAAATGTACAAATGATTATATGAAAAGATTAATCAAATTATAATGAGCAATTATTTATTGTGACATCTTCACAACGCTGGGTTGCAATTTTTCATCACAGTGTTCTCAATTTCATTAGTATCTTGCCCCTGTACATCATACTTTTCCTGTTAACTATGGAGTCATGCTGGTTATCTACTTAACTCCGTTCAGAAGAAAATTTTTGAATTGAAATAATATGACTTCTAGTCCAAATCAGAAGTTTGTATATAGTTAATTGGGGCCTCCTGCCACTAAGCTTTCCATATCTGGTCTTTACATTCATCCATCTTTGTTTGAGATTAAGGAAGGACAGAGACAGATAGATACTAACGAAAATTTATAGATCTACAATTTTTTAAAATTGCAGCCCATTAACAATAATTCAGCTAATGAACTTCATTTAAAAATACATGGTCAGACATATTAATACATCTTGTATTAATATTAATAATCAAAAATTAAATTAATTAAATAATTTAAAAAATTCCAAAAGATCAACGTAGGACAAGACTCATAGCCACAACAACTTCTGCTTACCATCAGTTGCATTACAGTAATGTCAATGAAAAAAAATCTATAATAAATTTACTAAATTAAAATTAAAACAAAATGATATCAGACAATATTTAAAATATAATACAAACATTTTTTCAGATGTTCGTAAAATTAAAATCAATGGGATTGGTAAGAATAATATTAAAAATTTGTATATTCTAAAAATAAATCATTTAAAGATTAAAACAAGTAGATATACTCTTTACATCCGACTTCAAGAAATTTACTTGCATAGACAAATGAGAAACGAAGTGTAAAACATTTTTGTATTATAACATATGCAAATGCAATAAATCTGAATACGAGAATGAATGTAAATGCATGCTGGGAAGAGATCACCAGACATAAAAATGGAACAGCAACCAGCAGTTAATTGTATCCACTGATGAGGCCTGATTGTAAAGGCAAAATGCATTTATGATTAGATTGTTTGAATTTTTTGAAAATGGAACTGATAAGAATAAAGGTTTAGTATTTCTTCGTTTTTCATTTGTCTGTGCAAGTAAATTTCTCGAAGTCTGATGTAAAAAGTATATCTACTTGTTTTAATCTAGAAATGATTTTAGAATATACAAATTTTTTCAGATGTATTTCTTCTAAATCTATTTTTTTATTTATAGCAAAAGTACACGCTTCAATTATCCCTTAGAAATATTAATTGCCATGTCAACTGTTGGCACGTGATACTATGTATTGTTCTCAGACCATCAGTTGTTGCCAAATGACATGCTACTAAAGTTAATAGCTTTTACCTAAGTATATCATCAAGTTTAAGAGAATAGCTATTGTTATTTTGCCCTTTAGGACACAATAAATGTTTTCTTTTAGGCTAGAGATTTAGTATATAATGTATTACATAATTATTATTGGCTTTTTATCTTAATGATACAATAAAACTATAAAAATTTCATAAATCAAACAATTCTAGAAAGATATTTTTAAACTTGAGAAAAATATATAAATAAATAACTCTCTAATGTAAAATATCAACTTATATACTCTTATTATTTAAATTAAGGAATTTGTATAGTCATTATTTGCTGTAAGAGTTATAGTTTGTTATAATTATTTACAAGAGATCAATTTTAAGAATGTATCATTTACCGCTATTTTAAATTATGTCAAATGATACATAACATATAATTAAAAACTGAAAAATACGGATAAAAATGACAAAATATGCAGTTTTATAAAATTTATAAATGTATTGCGAATGATGATAATACTGTACTGTACACAGAATACTGTAGTGAGCTGAAGTCTCCATACAAAATACATGACCTGATAGAATATAATATACAGTACTTGTGTGCTTGCATGCATAGGAGCATGAGCACATGAATCAGATGTTCATTTACTTAAATTTCACCCATATAGATCTTATTCTGTGTATAATAAAGTAAAATTTTAAAGATGTATAAAAATTTTTCAATTACTTGTTTATTTATGTAAAAAATACATAAATAAAAATATTACATAATTTCATGATTGTAAAACAATTCTATTTCTTTACTACAAAAATTCTCAATAAATTATAATGAATACTTAATTCTCAAAAAATTTTCAAATAAAATTTTTATTCAAATGTGTGGACAGTTTTTAAAAACTCCACACATTTGAACTTCCTAAAGATGCTCAATGAAAAATACTGCATGTTCTTGCTTGAATTTCTGTTTTCAAATACATATTTAGGCTGCAATTTGAAAATTGTCTGTCCTTTTACTCATGAGAACAGAGATAAATGAAAAATGAGACCAGATATGGAAAGCTTAGAGCTGATGGCCCCAATTAAGGATATATGAACTTCCAGTCTAGACTGGAAGTCAATGATTTCAATTCAAAATTTTCTCAAGTATAGAGTTAGATGATTAGTATGACTTATCAGGAGAAGTATGAAGAACAGGAGCAAGAAACCAATAAAATGCAAATCAGATATAGAAAGCTTCCAGCTTAACTTAACTATAATTAACTATATAGGAACCTCCAATCTGAATCAGAAGTCTTGCGGCCCAGCAATGTGACAATGTCACAATAAATAATTGCTTGTACTATTTCAGTTTCCTTTTTTGAATGTTTTTTGATGGGATAGAGTGGTCCAGAAAAATGTTTTTCCAATAAAGTTGTAAAGTCTCAATGAATTGTATTGCACAATCTCAACGTGTCCAGATATTGCTCATGCAGTTATGTATGTTAAGTAAATTTAATACAAGCTATAAAACAGCATTGGAGAACATGAAAACAAGTATTATGATACTTAAAGTGTTAGAAAAGGACTTGTATTTAAGAAAAAGGATAAACCTCTAACAGACTTTATAGACACTGGGGTACATATGAAAATAGAAAATCTTATACAGGATTTGTTTTCAAATTGGCAAATGGAAAGCAAACAAGCAACAAGACATATCTTTGTCAAGTATGTAGCACTAGCAGAAACATCAAAAGAGGCCATATATGTATGAAGACACAAATAAAATAATAGTTGAACTGGGAACACAAAACTGTCATTTATAACAAAAGTGTCCAACTTATTCAAAAAAATCCAATTTACCATTCCAGATCTAAACATATTGCCATTCACCATCAATTTCTAAGGAAAGCTAGGAAAAAGGGAAAATAGAACTAGCATATCTACCAACTGATAAGATGATAGCAGATGGTTTCAAATATATCACAATTTTATTTCTGAATAAGGAATTGTTGGTTAAATATTAAAGATTGAAACTGCTTAAATATTAGATATTAAAAACAAACTGTTCATGGAACAATGCATGGTGTTACCTGAATGAATTCTATTTCCTTTGAACTTAATATGTTTACTGTTCAGAATATCATTTCTCAGAAGACAATTTACTATATTAATTAACAATTATTTTGTTGTACTCCATCTGTACATATTTCTTACCCACTAGAATAAAGTTTGTTCTCATGACAAAAGACATGTCTCTAGAGCTCATTGGCTACAATTTAAAAAATTGTAGACTTATAAATTCCCACTGTCATCCATCTGTCTGTCTTTCCTTAATCTCGAAAATGTTATTTCAATTCAAAAAGTTTTCCCTGAGAGAAGTTAAATAGAAGACAAGCACGACTCCATTGCTAATGGAAAAGTATGATTTACAGGGACAAGACTCTACAGTAGTAATTTGAGGAAGAGAGCATATATTTTAAATTAAATAAATTAAAAATATGATTTAAAATTGCAGCTTGGTGTTGATCGTGACAATGTCACAATAAATAATTGCTCGTTTAAAGTAAGTTACTTTATATCCACATCCTGAGTTAAAATCACAATAATTACATTAATTACTAGGAAATTTTAATTACAATTAAGAATGATTAAAAAAGAAGCTTGGTGAAAGAAGTGTTTAAAGACAAAAAAAAACTATAAAAATTTTTTTACTTTATTACATAATTATTTAAACTAGTAATATATTTTTAAAATTAAATAATAATGTGTTTCTTTATTAATTACAAATATTTCTTAAAAAGTATTTTTTATCATAATGTACATATATATTTGTTGTAAAAATATATATTCTTATCAAAAAATCCAGTTAATTTAATGTAAAATCTTTTCACATATTCATTATATCTTTTCACATCATCATATATCTTTATTTGGTTAGACTGAAGATTACTTCAATAGAAATACATTAGAGTTGAATAAGTATTTTTTTCTTCAAGGCTTCTAGGTTTACAGTTTTTTTTTGTGTGCTTTGTATGTAGTAAAAATTAATAATAATAATGCATGTAAAGTGCATCTAATGCAGTAAAGGGATAGAAACAGGTACCTTCTTTCCCGTGGGTTACCAGACGAGGTATTTTTTACTCTGATGTAAATCGTGTGGAGATGTATAAATAATAATAATATTAAAAAAATATTTTTATTACATTTTATTTTCATATTACTCTCCAAGATTTCACCATATAATTGCAAAAACTGAAGGAAGAAAATGAAAATATGGATGAAAAATATGGAATTATAAATTATTTTTATGTATATGATACAATTACAATTCGTCTTAAATAAATCATTAAATAACAAATTTTAGAAATACTGTTATACAATTCCACATTTATAGTTGAAGATGTAAATGTTTAAAATTCATTATAACTTTTAAAAATATTATTTAATAAAAATTATTGCTATTTAAAACCAAGATCAACAATAATTGCAATTTTTATATTTGTTACTTTTGAGAGGAAAATTTAATAAGATTTAAACATTTAAAATTAAATGTTTCAAAAATTTTAAAAAATATTTTTAAATTAAGATCATCTTATCATGTCTTGTCTAATCTATAACATTTTGAAATGAATAAACTTTTAAAAACATCAAGCCAAATTTAAATTAATTAAAATTATAATAAACTTACCTATAAAATCTATACAGAGTGTAAATAAAATTATCAATATTAGAAATTAACATTCTTATTAAAAATATTGTAAAATACAATATATATATTATTTATTTTGTTAGCATGAAAATAGATCAGCATCTATATATATATATAATATAGGAAGAAATTTAATCCTATATTTTTTTATGATTTAAATTATTAGTCATTTAGAATTTTACAATATATTTACATATGTATACATAATATTTATTTTCATCTATCAAGGAAGCAGCTTATTCCAAGTTTGTTTATTTGATTCTTTGATCGCCATACTTTAAGAGTGAAATCATCACTGGCAGTTACTAGCATTTCTGGATTCTGAGGATTAAACGCAACAGAGTTCACTATACCTAAATGTGGTAGTTTACCAATACACATTCCATAATATCGGTCCCATAAGTATGCATGTTTATCTTCGGCACCACTAAAAAAAAATAAAACAAATTAATAATAAAAAACACCATCAATGCAGTGAAAATATTCATTATTTTTGTTTATATATTATTCATGTAGACCTTGTTTATAAATGGGAATTATTATACTGACATAGTTTCAAATTAGCAAAAACAGGAAAACTACACAGGTATAATAATTCCTATTTATTAACAAAATTTACATGGATAATTTACATATAAACAAAATTTACATATAAACAAAAATTGAAATATTTAAGGACAGAGGTATGAAGAATTAAAATATTCATTAATTTACCTTGCAATGTATTGTTTGCAAACGTCCAAAAATATAAAGAAAATTTCTTCTTCAGAAGTGTATGCTCGATGTGAATGATAAGTCATTTCCTGTTCTTGAAAAGTCATTAAATCAATTACTCTTATTTCAATTTCTTGAGCAATAGGGGGTGGTTGTAATGGATCTTCAATTATATAGTTTTTTGGCCATGCTCTACTATTAACATGTAAGTATCTACAAAAATGAATCAAAACAATTATTCTTTTATAACTGACATATTTTTAAATGAAATAACATCAAGATATGGTAGTATATTAGATACTTATTTCATAAAAATATAAGCTGTAGTATATTATTTGAATTAAGTAGAACAAGAACGTCAAAAATTTATAAAATAACAATAATAAATAGTGAAAAACTATCAAAATTTCAATCTAGACCAACATATTTTTTCAGACAATTTAAAAATAAATGTCCATATGTAATGACTAGTGGTTCTCAATTTACTTTAACACACAGAACCCTGAAGTCCATAGAGACCTACTGAGGAAACTAGAGGAACAGAGGCATGCACAGATGAAAGTGGAATATTCCACTTTCCAAAGATTAACTGGGTTGTAAGTACTGTACATTGATTAATTCAGGAGTTTAATTTAGATCAATTTCTCTCTCTCTCTTTTGTTTTCTTTAGAAAATATTTCACTTAAAATAAGAATATAAAAAGCTAAATATTGAAAATCACAGAATTATCAAAGAAATTTATTCAGTAATGTAATTTAATTAAATATAAGTGTGCTTGAAAATAAATTAATATATAACATACTAGCAATGTGTGCCTGACATTGCTTGGGTTTTTGAGGGGTGAAGAGAGGATGATATAAACAATAGTCCTAGTAACTAAAATATGCATTTATTGACCAGAGTATTTATAATAATGAAACTGCAAAAACCAAAAAATTGTTCAGGCTCGCAGGACAAAGATAAAAGATCATTCTTGTCCAATGGCATAACTCTAGTGGGTCCAAATTTTGCAAAAGCATTACTGGTGCTACAACCTTTAGCTCTAAGTCTCCATGCAGATACTCACAACCTAGGTGGTGTCAGAAGGAAAACTTGGTCATTCCATGTGATTAGTCTCTCAAACAAGTGAAAACCCAGTCACAAGACTCTCACATACACAATAATAATAATAATAATAATAATAACTCTCCTGTGGTCACCACCTGGTCGTGGTGGGAGAGCCCAGTAATTTTACTGATCCATAGGGCAATGCAGGCTGGAGCACAAGCTCCTGGTAGGGACACCCATGCCAGTAAGGTCTATGGGGAGAAATGAAGCTAAGAGTGACCACACACCCACATTCTGTGGAGATATATATCATGGTAGTAACCAGATCTAAATGTGATACCGGCTCGGACGTCGCCCAGGTTAACAAGATCCGCGTTCGTGGGTTAGGCAGAGGCTCACGTTCGAAAAATAGGCCACAGTCTCCCTTGGTTACCGGTGGCGAAAGCAGCACCGGCCCAAGCATGGCTACTGCAATGCCCTCAACAGATGTGAGGAATCAACCCAGCCTTGGTGTTTCTGTGGCAATGCATCCACATACCACAAAGGCTGGAAAACCACACCAACGGATGAAATGGACAGTAGAAATGAACGAGTTTATCATCCGTAATTATTACATTATCACAAAACTCGAAACAAACACGACAGCATACAGACAACAACTACACCATAAATTCACACAACAATATCCTCACCTCACTGTCACTGAACAAAGGTTTGTTGATCAAAAAAGAACAATTATACACAACAACCTTATTCCACAAACAACACTTGAACTTATCAAACAACAGGTTGCTGATCAAATACATCAACAGACAGAAACATCTAACATTAATGAAGATCATGTAACCTGTCAGGATAATCCAGCAACAAGCATTGATAATAACACACATACAACAATTACCACTAATGATACTACAGACACTTCCTCATCCATCACTGATAACATAGACATGGATTTAGTTAATACGCTCTCACTTATATTTCAGGAAACACTCACTAAATATACAGGCACAGATCCCACACAACGACCACAAATTCCAAAAATCAACACGTCAAAGGAAGTAGGAAAAACACTAAATTACGTAAACACTCACTTACTACCACACTACATTCATTCAATTTCTACACTCGCAGACATTCATACATTAGTTTACGCTGGGGCAGTCACAGTAGTGACACACCATGGACTGAAAGTACAATCACAGACAAACACACAGAAAACAAAATTCTATCACAAGCCTGCCTGGCAGAGAAGAATAGAAATACAAATAAATGACTTTAGACAGCAATTAGGCAGGCTGACACAATACGCTAAAAGCAACATAACACCCAAATTAAGGAAACAGCTCAAAAACATTTTCAAGAAAATAAAAACACACACAAAACATGAACATCACAACACACACATTACAGAATACATTGATACACTAAAACAAAAACTTGCTGCCAAAGCACGTAGACTCAAACGATACAAAACATGTACACTACGAAAACAACAAAATAAATTATTTACAAACAATGAAAAACTCTTTTACAGACAAATTAATAACAAAGCAAACACTGATACACAGCACAGTGACACACCAACAGAAGAAGAACTCACAACATATTGGTCTTCTCTTTGGTCCAGTGCTGTCACGCACAATGCTGATGCAGGCTGGATCGAGGAGGAGAACAGAAACTTGCACAACATACCAACTATGCCCTGTGCTGAAATAAACATACATGATTTCCAATACACTGTTAACAGAGCACACAACTGGAAGACACCTGGTGTAGACAACATTCACAATTTCTGGTACAAAAAGTTTACATCACTGCACCAGGAACTAGCTAAACACCTAACACACATCATCATCAATCCACAGGACATGCCAAATTTTCTTACTCAGGGCATCACCTACATGAAACCTAAAAACAACAATACCACAGACCCCACACAATACAGACCAATTACATGTCTTCCAACACTGTACAAATTATTGACATCCTGTATCGCAAACAAAATATACAAATATATTGAAGAACACGACATTCTAACGGAACAGCAAAAAGGTTGCCGTAGAAATCACAGGGGATGCAAAGAACAGTTACTCATAGATTCAGTCATTCTACGGCAAGCACACAAACAACACAGAAACATACACATGGCATATATAGACTACAGAAAAGCATTCGACAGCATTCCACACAGTTGGCTGCTACATATTCTACACATGTACAAAATACATCCATCACTCATTGCATTCTTTCAAAACACTATGCAGCACTGGAGAACAACACTACATCTCAGGGTTAGTAACACTTCCATACAAACAAACCAAATTTTATTAGGCGAGGAATTTTTCAAGGAGATTCCTTGAGTCCTCTCTGGTTCTGCTTAGCCCTGAACCCATTATCCAACATGTTAAACAACACACAATATGGTTACAATATCAGACATGAAAAAACAACACAGTTTACACTGTCACATCTCATGTACATAGATGACATAAAACTTTATGCATCCACACAAAAACAACTTTATCAACTCCTACAAATCACACATTCATACACCAAGGACATACAAATGGAATTTGGCCTAGATAAATGCAAAACACTTCACATAGAAAAAGGAATCCTGAAGAAAGAAGATTTTGCGCTCGGAAATGGAGACGTTATTGAATCCATGGAAGAGGGCGAGTTCTACAAGTATTTAGGATTCCAACAGGCCAAACTAACAGAACATACACAAATAAAGCAAAGATTAATTAAAGAATACCAAAGTAGGTTAAATGCTATTCTCAGAACACAGTTAAATGCAAAACATACAGTCAAAGCAATAAACACATATGTCATTCCAGTACTTACATATTCTTTTGGAGTTATACATTGGACTCACACAGATCTCGAGCAACTCCAAAGGAAAACAAGAACAACACTTACTAAGCATAAACAACATCATCCTAAATCTGCCACAGAAAGATTAACCCTTCCACATAAAGATGGCGGACGTGGCCTGATTGACATAGTTAACCTTCACTACAAACAAATACAGTCACTGCGAGAGTTTTTCTACAAAAAACAAAAAACATCACAATTACATAAAGCAGTAACTCTAGCAGACTCAAATAACACACCATTAAACTTACACTCACATCATATGGACACAACGCAACATATAAAAAGCACAGACACCATTAAGCAATCGTGGGCTCGAAAGGCACTCCATGGCAGGCATCCTTATGATCTGGCCCAGGATTTTGTTGACAAAACTGCGTCAAACAGCTGGTTAGCTCGGGGATGCCTCTTTGGGGAGACGGAAGGATTCATGATCGCCATACAGGATCAGGTCATAAATACTAAAAACTACAGAAAACACATACTCAAGGATACAACACTCATAAATGACACATGCAGAAAATGTCATGTCATGCCAGAAACTATACAACACATCACTTCTGGTTGCAAGCTCTTGGCACAGACAGATTATCTACACAGACATAATCAAGTAGCAAATATAATACACCAAGAGCTTGTAAAGAAACACAAATTAGTAGACATCCACGAGCCATACTACAAATACATTCCACAGACAGTATTGGAAAACAACACGCACAAAATGTACTACGACAGAGCCATAATCACAGATAAAACAATTTACCACAACAGACCAGACATCACACTCATTGACAAACACAATAAAATCACATACATTATAGACATATCCATTCCAAACACTCACAATATACAAAACGCATATGCTGAAAAAATTAGCAAGTACACAGAACTCACCCAGGAAATAAGGCATCTGTGGAGGATGGATAGGGTGCTTATTGTACCTGTTGTTCTCTCCTCTACAGGTGTCATACCACACACACTACACAAAAGCCTGGGCACATTACAATTGAATAGAAACACATACATCACACTACAGAAGGCCACTATATTGAATACATGTCATATTGTGAGAAAATTCCTGAATACAGACACACACACTGATACACTTCTTTAATTTCTGTTTTGATTACTATGCCTTGACTTTGGTCCGGCATAGTACACAGCCACCGGTGTTAACCGAGTATCTCTCACTTAATCCAACATAATAATAGTATTTATTATTATTATTATTATTAATAGTGCATTTAGTCATATTTTCTAATATTTAATATCAGATAAAAAAATTTCAAACTAATATCTTGAAATGTATTTAGAAGAATTAGAAATAACCAATATCTCAAAATTACATGTATTTCTATGAAATAATATTGTATGTAATTTACAAGATATAAATGTAATATTTTATTGGTAAACTCAAAATATATAATATAGATATAACTTGACTTATGACCACTCAACATATGACAACACTGAAGTTATGACAACTGTCCCATAAAGTATTCGTAGTAGTCATATCAGTAAAGACAACGTACATGACTGAAACAAAAAGCCAATTTGCTGCTAGTCATACAATTGTCATATGAATGTCACTAATGATAAAAACAAAATGTATACAGTCAAACTTGTTTTTATGCGGTGGATGGAAACCACATTAAAAAAAACGCATAAAAAAAAAAAAAAAAAAAAAAAAAAAAAAAAAAAAAAAAAAATCGCACGAAACTTTATGAATGGCTGTAAAAAATAGTTTTCGCAACACAATCAAAAAAATATTTTTTTTATGCGGTCAACAGGGACCGCATAAAAAAAGTCTCACATAGAAAATAACTCAAAACCGTACAAAATAGAATTTATTGACAACAGATGTCAGCACTTGACTGCATCGTCTGATCTATCGTCTGTTTTACATATTTTTGTCCAGGTGGTGTTTTGTTGACTTAAAAAGTAAATTATTTTATTTTTTGCATATTCATGCAATAATATTACTATAATAAGTGCATTTATGCTATAATAAGTTTATTTAGCTATAATAAGTCAACGTGAGACATGACGAATTGCAAGAGACTAGTCGCCAACTATACCGCACAAATAAAAATAAAAAAAAAAAAAAAATCGCACAAAAAAACCGCACAAATTAAAAATTCGCATTAAAAAAAAATCGCACAAATAAAAAGAGCACATAAAAACAGGTTTGACTGTATTACGTTACATTTTGTTTTTATCATTGACATTCATTACTACTTATAGTCACCTTAGTAGGAGGACCAAGTGAAAAAGAATTGCAACACAATACAGGCTCAAGATTAAGTAAATAGGAAAAAGATTTGACAAGTCAGAATGACATGAGACAAGGATTTGCCACATGTAGGGTGTTTGTGAACACATGAGACAGTTGAATCTGAAGGTGTAAACCCATTTATTAAAGAGTAATCAAAGGCTTACAAAATTGTTCATTGAGGTTTTCACTACTTAAAAATTTTGTTTAAAAGTTCAGTTCTTTTAAGTTAATGACTCCTATAGTCAAAATTTGCCAAAAAATCATTACCAACATGAATCTCTTGTCATCCAACAGTCCTAGGGTGGCATTATTTAACTGAACCCTTGAGAAGGACAGATGATGAGATTCAAGTCACACCTGGTTTGCAATGAGTTTGATTGCAGAGGTAATTCCAGAAATGTTGGTGTTTGACCAGAAAGACATATACTGGATGCATAAGATGAATGTTGCTGAACATCTTCAGCAACATTCACCTTAAAAGGTTGCAGTTCAATAGGAAGGTTCCAATAGACAGATAGAGATCTTGTCTGAATGTTGCTAAGAAATACAATCACCATTATATTACTGGTGTAGAATTCAATAAATAAAAAGTAATTACCTATTTTTAAATTTTTGGAAGGTTCATTCTTCTGCATTCTTTTATAAACATTCCAAACACTTAGAAACCTGATGATGGCCATTGAAAACAGAAGAAAACGTTCGTTTTGAAGAAAATTAATTGCTGGTTATAGATAATTACTTTTTATCTGTAAGAAATTTCATTCAGAGCTGGATTTGACAAATCTGTGCAAGTAATTGTGAAGAAAGAGGGATAAAAGGAATTGATAGAAGAAACTTTTTGTGGAAAACCTTATGAAAGAAGTGATAATGAACAAGGAGCCTTGTGTCCTTGAAACATGAATTTTTATCTGTTTGGTCCCTTGATCATCCATCCTGATTGGGTCTTAGTTCCCATCTATGCTTTCTGATTGGTTTCACATCTGTTTCCAGGAGTAACTTGAAACCAACTCAGGCCATGAGAAAGATCAACGTCAGCATTTGATTTGACACCAAATTCTGATACCAATTGGAAATGGTTAATCTTAGGACTTACACTATGATTGGAACTGGAAAACAATGCAACTTTATAAAAAATTTTATATCCTGTTTTGGTCTTTTTTCTAATTCAACAATTTTTTTGGAAATAATTTTGATGAGGATTCTGATCAAGTCCGGAGTCTCACTTTAGCATAAAAACATCTCAATGTGTGCTATTTTTGTAGCTACCACATGATCTTTTTTTTTTTCATTTAGAATTGTGTTTTCATATGTGTGTATTATGTCGGACCTACAACTGGACTGTTGGAATGGACAGCCATCCTAAGACAAGGTATATCTGTATAAGATATGAAATATGGACTCCTTTATTAATCATAAGGGTTGTTTGAAAAGTTGCTGTGCTTGGTAAAACCATTGTTACCAAAAGAGAAAATTAATGGGAAATAGTGATTTAGGAAAAGGACAATCGTGACACTGAATATAATTATATTGTAAAATAAGAAATTTGATAAAATTTTGTATGCTACTACACCGGATTGAACTAAAAAACTTACTTTAAGCCTGTTACCGGTGTGCCTCACTTAAAAAACCGTTACGAACGTTTTCGAACTAATAAACGTTTTGATAAAATTAATAAAATATTTAAAATATTCAATGAAAAATTTAATTTTACCCTATAAGTACAACAGTAAAATGAAAACTAATAGAAGAATAATTCTGTAAACAATAACACACAAGACTTGAGAGTCTGGTTCTTTATTTCAATCTTAAAGTATATGCATATCAAACATGGTTTTTATTCTCACACTCTTTTTCAACTACAGCTAAAACAAAGAACAATTTTACAAATCTCTAAAAAGAAGTTTTACTTTTAAGTGATTATATACGAGGCGTGTTTTTAAAGTAAGTACCGTTTTAATATAACGCCGCTGGAGTGCTGTAGTTGGCACTTAGTGCATGCGCGCTGTGTACCTACATCTGTTGGGAAGCCACAAACGCCATTACGGAGCCAGTCAACTGTGTTTACTGTTGTTTGTGTGTTATTGAAATGCCGCCGCTCATTGAGAATCCCGCCGACTGCGAAGTGCGTGCCGTTATTCGTTTTCTCAGTGCTAAAGGTTCGAAAGCGGCTGAAATTCATCGCCAAATCAGTGAAGTTTATGGTGAAAGCGTTATGAGTGACGGAATAGTACGAAAATGGGTTAGGGCCTTTAATAATGGCCGCACAAACATTCATGATGAAGAACGAAGTGGGCGACCTTCAGTCATTATCAACGATTTGATTGAAAAAGTGGACTGTAGAGTGAAAGAGAACAGACGATTCACAATTTCATCTTTATCTAAAGAGTTTCCTGCAGTTTCAAGAAGTGAAATTTCTCTATGAAATTGTGATTGGACGATTAAATTATTGGAAGTTGTGTTCCCGTTGGGTGCCGAAAATGTTGACGGAGGAGCACAAAACCAAATGTTTGGCCAGTGCATTGACTTTTCTTGAGCGCTACAGTGACGAGGGAGATGATTTTTTTAAGCCATATTGTTACAGGCAATGAAACGTGGGTAGCCTACATTACACCAGAATCGAAGCAACAATCCACGGAATGGCGACATTCATCATCTCCAAGGAAAGTCAAGTTCAAGCAAACAATTTCTGCTCAGAAAATCATGTGCACAGTGTTTTGAGACAGATACAGAGTGCTGCTTGTTGATTTTTTGCCTCATGGTGAAACGATCAATTCAGCTGCATACTGTGAGACTTTAAAAAAACTGCACCGTGCAGTACAAAACAAAAGGCGGGGCTTACTGAGCAAGGGTGTCGTTTTGCTCCACGATAATGCTCGTCCACATACGGCAAATCAAACTCAAGACCTAATCACATCATTTGGCTGGGAACAATTAGACCACCCTCCATACAATCCCGACCTAGCGCCGAGTGACTATCATTTGTTTCTGCATTTGAAGAAGCATCTGGCAGGGCAGCGCCATAACAATCACGATGAAGTCAAAACGACCGTTCTGCAGTGGTTCTCACATCAGGCGGCAACATTCTTTGAGGATGGAATACAAAAGTTGGTCCCACGATACGATAAGTGTCTCAATATTAATGGGAATTATGTAGAAAAGTAGTGTAAAATATGTGCTTTCACATAAATAAAAATTTTGTTAAAAATGTTTGCTTGTTTTTTTTATATTTCAAATGGTACTTACTTTAAAAACACGCCTCGTAAATAAATAGCAGATAATAGTTGATAAGTTTTATTCTCAAAGTATTATATAAATTGGATTGTGTTATTGAAAAGAGAATACGCATTATGAATCACTGTGAATTATTAAGGATATATATAATGTCAGAAAAATAGAAGAGAATAATACTACTACATGTTATGCTCCAAAATGTTTATAAAATATTTTAAGGTTGTAATTTGTATTAAATTTTATAATTAAAAAATTTTTATGGCAAAAAACAAAGAATTATTATAATCACAAAGAGAGAAGGGGAAATTGTTGGAAGAACAGATGAAGACTAATATTTAACTGCAGTAAGATAAGTGACTTTATGATCACTGTACTTTTACTTGGGGATCTGCAATCTGAAACTGTCCTTTATTTTAACTATAGCTAACTGTAAATGTAGAAATGAAGAACATTTTAAATGCATTTTTAAAATGAAAAAATCAGACCAATTCATGTAAGACAAATGAAAAAAGTCTGGTTTGTGAAACAATTACCCTTTTATTACTTACTAAAGCTAACCAACTAATGCTGATTATCATCAGGCTAGAAACAGCTATAATATTAATAATTTATAAGACAGTTTGGCACTAGAGTTAGGTGTTAGGCACCATCTCTTGATAAATTTAATAATTTAAATAATTTAGAACTACCAGAAGAAAAGAATCTGGCCTGAAGCATGACTCGAACCCTCAAATCCTGCACAGACTGGGAGAGTAATCACATCCTCAAGACCGGTAAGTATAATCAATTCGTCGATTGGAGGTTTGTGCACTGAGCACGACTCAGCGTCATCCCTCTGCATGGTCACAGATGATTTGGTAACTTGGAAAAGAAGTGTCGCCCAGTAAGCAGAAGTTGCAGGTTCGAGTCTTGCTCCAGGCCGATTCTTTTTTTCCAGTAGTTCTAAATTATTTAAATTATAATTATTAAATTTATCAAGAGATGGTGCCTAACACCTAACTCTAGTGCCAAATTGTATTATAAATTATTAATATTATAGCTGTTTCTAGCTGGATAATATTCAACCTTAGTTGGTGGATAGCTTTAAGTATATCGGATTTGATGATGATGATTGTTTAATTACTTACTAAATTCACTAACTCCCTTTTTTAATTAAAATATAATGAAATATTTTGTAAACCATAAGAATTGGTTGAGAAACATCACAAACTTAAAAAAGCTAAGAATTTAAGATCAATTTGCTTGTTAATTTTTTTTTTTTTTTAATGGTGTCAACAATGCTTTCAATAATTCATTTAAAATCCAAATTATGTTCAGTGACTGGATCAACATTTATATAATGATCAATAAGGTCAATATACAATCTGCTTTCTCTAATTTTATGGCAATGACTATTAGTATTGGCTTTTAAATTTTAGCTCCTTCATCTGCATAGTTGTTATCTTCATTTCAAACATATTCCTTAAGACCATGCAGTTTGTCATTTTGTTGAAACAGTTCTTTGATTTTCTTGAGTTGCACTTTGGATACTTCTCACCTTCAAAATACCTAACAACCATCAGCTGAAGGAATTTTATTTTTGTCTTTCATGACATTTTATATAATTTTTAAAAATTATTTGTAATTAAGAGAGCATTATTTTTTGTTTTTTAAAATACAATATGCATGATCAGTAATCAAAATACAGTATTAAATAATATAAAATATTTTTACTAAGCTAAATGGTTGCTGTAATTAATCAGGCTATTAATATGCTATAATTAATAATTAGAAACTAAGTAATTTGGTACTAGAGGTTAATTACAATTATGGTAATCACTTGGCTTAGTATCTATACATCAAGTTTTGGGAAGTTGATATTTAAAACTTTTTCTACACAATTTTTATTAAATTCAATTATTTTCAGATGATGTATTATTTTAAAATTATGGTTGAGAAAATTGCAGTTAACAAGGGATACCTGTATTTCTAATTTTATATTTATAAATATATATATATTTTTAATTATTATTAAATTTAAAAATTTTTTAAGATTACCTGTGATCAGGTGATAGCCCCATGCCAATTATATGACCGTGAATTTCTATCACAACATCTACTTGATCAAATAAATGATTAACACTTTTTTCGTCATTCCAATCAGGAGAAGGCTCTGGGAACTGAAGTCTTTCTTGATGTTCTGCTAAACGTTGTGATAACGATGGTGTTGTTGCTATTCTCTCAACAAATCTTAAAAAATATAATCAAGTTTCAACATTTATCACATGAAAAATTACTTGACAAATGTAAATTACTTACGTAAAAGGTTTTATTTTTTTAATACCGATTTGATGTGGTATGTAGGTAAGTGATCCCATGGTAAAAATCAATAATTTCTCTCTATCATCTAAAATAGTTTCAATGCATGTATTATTGCAATTATCTTCCATATCATTATCACTTTCATGACTATCTTCCAAACTGCAATTACATGTTACAGAGTCAATCCTCTCGCTTTTATCATTTGTTTCGAAGCAAGTGTGACTACAATTATCTTCCATTTCATTACCACTATCAGAATTATCTTCCAAACTACAATGACGTACTGAAATTCAGAACACATTATCCAAATTTATTATTTTAACATTTGTTTAAAATCATAAATTTACAAAACATTTTTTTGAAGTTAAATTATACTATAAATCAAAATAAATTTACTATATATAAAACAATACAAATTAATTTTATACAGGGTCTTCCAAAAAAATGCTATAACTTTAAATTACTATAATTATATTAATTATTATCTGAGAATATCGTAATGTACCGGTACATTAAAAGATTGGAAAACTGTCCAAGTTTCACATTTGCTAATTAGAATTTTCCAATGTGTGCACTTTGTGTTGCTCAGCACATATCCAACTGATACTCAAATTCTTCCTCTGCTTGCTACGGAATATCCATCGTCACTCCTTCCAGAGCACTCACAATTCTATAGCTCCTGCAGAATACTCATGTTACACAATGATGAGTGATTCCAACTTTGTAAATTGCAGAGCACAAAACACCTTCTCTATTTGGCATTGCCATTTTCATTTACAGAGCTTCCCAGAGACAATAGAGGACAAGACATTTGAATGCAGATGAGATATGAAACTCAGATATTGATTAGTGTGTATTGCATACTTCTCAGATAATAATTAAAATAATTATGATAATTTAAAATGGTAGAATTCTTTTTGAAAGACCCTGTATTATAATTCATATTTTAATTGGAACTTACTTTCATCATCATTACAATCTCTTGTATGATTTGATGTAATAGCATTAGATGAGGTAGATAATGGTATTTCAAATGAACTGTTACGTTTTTCATTATCTGTATCATCTTGTACATTAGAATTTCCTTCTTCTGAAGGTAGAAGACTATTTGCAACCATAATAGAATGAAGAGAACTTGCATTTTTATTATAAAACTTAAATAACTGTTTAACAACTGGCTTCTTTTCTGATTCTGTTTCTTGGGATGCTTTATTTAGCCACAATACTGAACAAGAAACTGAAGAACCCAGAAAATGTAAATGGCCTGACAACAGATAAGTTTCAGTATACCATGTACCAAACACATCATATGGTTTATTAAGAACTCTGCACTGAAGACTAAAATCCTCTAGAAAAAAAATAAAATATTTTGTAAATTTTGATATTATTTATTTAGTATTTGTTAAACAAAACAGTAGGAAATTATAATATATAAGATAATTTTAAAATTTATTGTAGACATAATGGTTCATTTCATTACATAAATTGAATACTAAAAAAATATCAGTATGTAATTTGATTATAAATTGTATGTTCATGAAGAAATAGAAATTAAAATTATAGAAAAATATATTTGGTCTGAAATTATATTCTTAAACTCATTTATTCAGTGTTTATTAGAGAATTTTACATAAATACAAAAACATCAGTCTGCTTGGATAAAATGTACAGGCTATCCCCAAAAGGTAGTTTACAACTTCAAATTTTATATTATACTCCCAGACTTGGAATACCGATTAGATGTTGTACGTGCAATCAGAGGTGCACATATTGAAGTGAACTGATCGCAAAAGCTTTGAGTTGGTGTATCACCTAAACTATAGTTTGTATGTCAATTCAAAGCCATAATATAAAAGTTTGGAGTTGTAAACTACCTTTGGGGCATGCTGTATATTGTAACAGCTTAAGACAAAAGACATTTATTTTGACAAAGACACATGTCAATCAACAAAAAACCTGAAATTAATACAAACATTAATTAAAATAACAAAAAGAATAACTCTTAATAATAACAAATTAACAAAAATAGTTTTAAATTGTACATTTTTATGATGGAGCAATTGAAAAATCAGTCCTTTCTAGAAGTGATATGAATCTTGAATACTCCAAATATTCTGAAAGTTCCTAGTTACCCATTTTTTAAAAAAAATAAATGTCTAAATGTCAGCTTGTTCAGAAAGTTAGAAATTCAAAAAGTATTCAATCAGATGGAAAAAATTCCATTTCAATTTAATTTTTTCTGTTCAGGTTTTTACATAAATTATATAGCCTAAATGTTTTTTTTTGTTGATTCATATATTAAAATTATTTTGAGTAAATTTGTTTTTATAGAGAAGCACATAAACTATAATTTTTTGTGGATAGCCTATGGGTGTTTAAAAGGCAATTAAGAAACTCAGTACAGATTACATGCTGCTTTTAAATTGCAGCTATGAACTTATTAAACAGCTATTTCATTGTCTAAAGAAGTGTTTCTTAACCTGGGTTGCAAGTGTTAACAATAGATTTTTAACACTTAGATATGTAATATAAAATTTAAAGCATCTTGTAATTTGATTCGACTGTGTACTGTGTACTCTGAGAGACCACAATAAACTGGAAGCACTATGATGATGTCTGGCCCTTTCTATCTTAAACACAATTTTCAAGGTGTGCGAGACCGTATTTTGAGATTCAAGATGATGTCAATCCCAAAAAAAGTTAAGAAACATTGGTCTAAAGTCTCTAACAGCATCTATAGAAATAATCATCTGTATTTAGAACCTGACCCATTTGGGGTCTTAGAGCACAAATTCCTCTAAAACCCAGAATGCTAATATTTGACAAATTCCAAGTTATAAAGTATTAATATGCTGGATTATTATTCAACAATTCTGAACTATTGGCTTACTTTGGAGAAGGTACTGGATTATAAGCACTGAATTAACAAATTTCCACTGTATTTAGAACCTGATGCTTGATTTTATCATATGTTAACTCATGTTATTTTGCATGCCATAAAGTGAATTTGTATAATTAAAATAATTATACAGGGTGCATAGGAAAGTCCCTTTAACCAGAAAATTCTTGAGAATGGAGAGAGCTACAGCTATGCAAGTGAGGTAATGGTATAGTAAAGCAACTATGCCCGACCTAATGCAAATGACAGCAACACCCCTAGTGGCAAAATTTGGCAAATAGGAAGTGCAAATTGAAAACAAAAACAGATAGAGCAAACTTTCCAATTAGAAAGTTTTAGAGCATCAATTAATTAGCACGAAATGACATATGGTTCACACAGATAACATAAATTGTCGCCTTTATACCCAAAAATGTCCGAAAGTGATGCATGCCATTTTGTGTAAACATTTGAAAGGAATAGCCGTAGGTATGAAGAAATACGCACAATTTATTGCATAAAATATGTACTTACATCAATACAGTTTGATAACATCACACAAAAAACAACAAAAAGGCAAACTGTCACACAGTGATAACAAGTTATTGTCATGTTCGAAAAGTTCGCCATTGCTCACGATACACGCATGTATTTGTGAGAGTAATTCTGCATGCACATTTCTCAGCATGGAAGGTGTCACACTATTGCAAGCATCTGTAATATGATGACGTAGATCCAGCAGACTTGTATGTGGAGTTGCATAAACCTGATCTTTTATGTAAGGTGATCGTGGAGGCCATTCAACACTACCACCATACCCGATAATTTGTTGTCCAAAAGCTTTGCACTCCAGCTGTCTGGTGTGCAGAGGCACCATCATGTTGGAACCACAAGGACCGTAATGCAGACAGGGGAATATCATCTACAAAGTCAGGTATGATATTCCTGTAATAATTGGAGGTACCTCTCATAGAACATAGCTCCCAATAAGCAATCCTTCCAGACACTGCAGACATTAATGGACCAGCACACTTGGTGTCTGGTGGATAGTCCCCACGAGGGATTTTCCATTGCCCAGTAGTGGGCATTGTGTCAGTTTAGTAATCTGGTACGTTGAAACAGTGCCTCATCCAACCAAAGAATGTTGGACAAAAAATCTGAGTTACCTTCAACATTAATCAATGCCCAGTTGCACCAGTCAAATCGATGCTCCTTATCCTGTGGCAACAGTGCTTGCTGCAGAGTAACACAATAGGCATGTGCATATTGACCATGCAATATTTGCCATACTCGAGCCTGTGTTAAGCCACAAGCCATGCTGATATCTCTTGTACTGCTGTGTGGATGGGCTAGTGCATATGCCAAAATACTCTCTGGCATTACACGCATACCTGTCCTCACTGGTCTTCCAGAACACGAACGACTTCTAGTGCATCCTGTCTCCCTGAGCCATCGCACTACATTTGCAATGATAATCGCACTTGGATGTGGCTCAGCTGGAAAACAAATGGCATACTCCCATGCAGCATGCATTGTGTTCATTGGCATTCACCATAAATAAGCACCATCTTGCAATATTGGAAGTCAGTGAAGCTCTCCATTCTCATACAGCTCCAAAATTCTAACTCCAAACTCCAAGAAAAGATTATTTTTAATACAATACTTTCAGATTAATTGATGCTCTAAAACTTTCTAATTGGAAAGTTTGCTCTATTTTCATTTTGCACTGCCTATCTTCCAAATTTCGCCACTAGGGGCTCTGCTGTCGTTTGCATTTGGTCGGACGTAGTCGCTTTACTACACCATTAGCTCACTTGCATAGCTGTAGCTCTCTTCGTTCACAAGAATTTTCTAGTTAAAGGCACCCTGTATATGCTTAAAACAATAACCTTTGCTTGAGTGGTCAATGCATATCCCTTGTTTATGCATAACAGCATTACTTTCTGCATTATTGTTAATGAAATAGGAATTAAATATGAAGTCATTACTGATTTTTTACTTCTTTATTTTTAAATTCTAGTAAATCTGTTTTATATTAATTAAATAAATGAATATTCACTTACATTGAAATTATTATTAATTAACTTTCAAGTAAGAAAATGATAGTAAAACAAGCATTTATTGTAATATCATCATGCTAGGCTGCAATTTTTTATCATATTTTTAATAATTTTTTAATTTAAATATATGCTCTCCACCTCAAATTAGTAGTGTCTTGCCCTTGTACATCACATTTTTCCTGTTAGCAACAGAGTCCTGCCAGTCATTATCTAACTCCTTTAAGAGAGAAATTTTTGAATTGAAATAACATGACTTCTGATTTGCATCAGAAGTTCATATATAGTTAATTGGGGCCACCTGACCCTAAGCTTTCTATAACTAGTCTTGACTTTAATGTATCTAACTCTGAGATTAAAGAAGGATGGACAAACAACAGTGGGAATTTATAGGTCTACAATTTTTTCAAATTGCAGCCCAATAAATTTAAAGAGCTGAATGATTGACTCTCCAACTCATAATGATTATTATTGATATTAAAATTATTTCTATTTAATTTTTTCTGAGTTTATTTTAACATATTATTATTATTATATTGGTAAATTGTATCCAATTTAGCTTATACTGATGCTAGTGCTATGCAAGACAAAAGTCAAGGCATAGCTATAGGAAAAATTTTTGTTTTCTTTAAGTGCTGTTCATGTATGTATCTGTTTAAAAATTTTCAAATTATATGACATGTATTTAGTAAGGCAAATTTCTGTAATGTGATGTATGTTTTGCTTTGAAGCCCTAATATTCTAGACTTTGTATACTGCATATGGTATAGCATCTGTGCAAAAAATGATAAGCATGGTAACTACCCTATTCATTCTCCATAGACGTTTTATTTTGTGGGCAGGTTCAGAGTATTTACTAATTTTTCAGTGTATATATTTTCTATGTTGTGGGTGTTTGGAAGAGCTGCATCTATAATGTACAGTGAAACCTCCATTAATGGACACTCCCAAATAGTAGACACATCTGCTTAACATACATTTTTACAATCCCCAGACCCTTAAAATAGGATATCTATAATATGTACCTCTAAATAACGAACACTCTAAATAACAGACAGTATTGACCATAACCTATCTTACAAAAATGCAAAGTCCCACCTTCAATATTCTGGAAGAATTAGTTATGTACAAAATATTTTAAAACTAAAACAAAGAATTGATTCAAATACTCTTTAGAAGGACAGATTTTGACCATAGGCATTGAATAAATAAAGATTGGCTTAAAATAGGAATAGGGGAGGAAGGCAGGTTGTAAAAACCAAACAATAATCATTATCTGTTAGAGAAGACTAATCTGGTTAAGTTGTCAATTACCATTTACTGTCAATGTTATTAAACTTCTGTCTTATTGTTGAAATTAAGCTTATGGTATCAAGAAACCATAAATTTCACTGAAATTATTCATTTATTTGACAAGAACCATAGCACAGTAGTAATGAAAAAAAAACAGTTTTAGGATTAAGACATTTATTTCATGAAAGTTTAAAGATCATGTTACAAAGACAATTTGCCGACCACTTAGTGTAGGAAGATATTTGATTTTCTTGCATTTATGATCTTAATAGCTTTGTGGTGGCTAAAATAATTTTTTATAAATCATTTATTGAAAAAAAGAAAAATATTTGAAAAATTACACCTACGTGATAACTACAAAGTAGACAAATCACTATATCGATTTTTATTAGTAGCTTAGATCATAAATGTTATGAATGTAAGAATACCAAATACATTTCTTACCCCTTGAAGTGGCTAGCAAATAGCCTTTGTAACTGGACATTCAAACTCTCGTCACCTAAACAGACCTTTGTCCACCCTTCTGTTTGTAATAACAGTTTCATTTTTCTTTTTTTGTTACATCTGCTCAGGTCATTTTTGATGAATTAATAATTAATCAACATTTACATTTTGTCATAATTTTTATGTTCCATTTAATTAATGTATCTTATACAATCTGTTTGCTATTTAGACTTCAATTAAAATGTGATTTTTACAGCTGAAAAAATAATATATATATTGGGTTGTTCGGAAAGTTCGTAGCAATTTTTAAGAGAGATAAAAGAAATTGTTTTAAAACTAAAAATATACTTTTATTCCATTATGTTTGCGCCATTGTTTTTAATGACGTGTTGCCATCTATGGGGCAGCTTCATGATACCCTCTTCGTAGAACTTTCCAGTTTTTTCCGCGAAAAACTGATCCATGTGGTTTTTGCAAGCTTCCAAAGTATGAAAGTTTTTATCATGAAGGGAATTTTGTAGAGAATGGAACAAATGGTAGTCCGACGGGGCAAGGTTGGGTAAGTAAGGGGGGTGGGGTAAAACATCCCAGCCTGGTTCCAATAATTTTTGCTGTGTTCGTAAAGACGTGTGAGGTCTGGCATTATCTTGGTGAAACACAATGCCCTTTTTTTTCTATTGGCCAGTACCGGACGTTTTTCTTTAATTGCCATGTTCAGCTTATCCAATTGGGAACAATACTTATCAGAATCAATTGTTTGATTCTGTGGAAGCAGCTCGTAGTACAGGATTCGTTTTCAATCCTACCAGACAGTGAGCATGACCTTCTTTAGATGAAGACCGGCCTTTTTTATTAACGGTGATTCATTTTTCTTACCCCATGATCGTTTTTGGCTGATGTTATAAATGATCCACTTTTCATCAACTGTCACTAAACGCTTCAGAAAAGGGTCATTTTCATTTCGTCTTTCAAGAGAATCACAAATGGAGATGCGATCCAATAAGTTTTTTTCCGTTAAGTCGTGAGGTATCCAAATGTCGTAACGATTCACATATCCGAGCTTCTTTAGATGTTGAAATACAGTACTGTTTGATGACTTCACTATGTCTGCAATCTCTCGAGTTGTGTAATGAGGGTTTTCAGCCAATAATGCTTTGATCGGGTCTCTTCAATAACAGGAGGTCTTCCTGAGCAAGGAGCATCTTTAAGGCTGAAATTGCCCATTTTAAATTTTGCAAACCACTTTTGAACAGTTGATTCTGATACAGCACTCTTACCATAAACATCACATATTTTTTTTGCTGTTTGTACAGCATTTTCGCCTTTATGAAAAAAGAAAAGAAACAAGTGTCGATAATGCACGTTGTTCGCATCCATTTTTGCAATGAGCCAAATTAAACGCTATTTGAATAATCTTAACGGTTTTTTTGTAACGGACGCGTCTCAAGGGTAATTTATCGTAATATTCATTGATTTGTACAATTCTAATAATTTTTGCGTCAATCGGTGTCTCAACTGTCGGCTATCAAAAATCGCTACGAACTTTCCGAACAACCCAATATATATATTAATTATATACGCTACATATACTTTTTGGTATTTTCACACTCCTAATGAAAATTTGATGTTTTTGTGAGAGTTCGAATCGATCGACAAAACAAAAATTTTAAAATTTTATTATTTCCTATTATTATATTATTTTTCTTTGTTCTCTATACAAATTTCAACATCGGAAACAAAAAGCCGAAAATTTTCCACCGGAGAATGACTGTATTTCCTTTCCCAAAGTTTGTTTCCTCTCCCCGTGGAACTCAAATCTGTCAGAGGGGAACTAAGGACAAAATTCGCTAATTGGTGAGAAATGTAAAGTGACAAGATGAAATAAAAAAAGGGAGCACGAGAACAGAGGGGTCATTCGTTGTTCCAGCCTTACGCTGAACCCAAAATCCTCCATATCCTAAAGATGTCCCATATCCGCCGACAAGCCTGTCCTCGACGCTGTCAGCCACCCACTCCAGGGACCCACTGACGATCACTTCAAAGAGGTATGACGACCAAATTTATGTAAAGTCGTGAGGTATCCAAGGTCCACCACTCTTGGGTTAGTAAACCCCATATTGGTATGTATTAGTACGTAGGGCCAATAAAACCAATAACCAATTATTCTTAGCAATGTTAGCATTTGTAACCATTCTCTTTTGTTTATTAATAAATTCTGTTTGTTGTTTAACTGGTGTCATTTATTCGAATATCGCCTCTGTCTTATCGATGAGCCCATTCTCCTCCGCCACTCGACCCAACAAACAATTAAGCCTGACATCTCGGGACAATTAAATTCCAGACCGGAAATCACCATCCTTGACGGGGAGGCAGATCTCACCGACCTGTTAGCCGAGAAAAAACAGGTACAACTCCATTGACCTCCCGGTACCCACATTTTCATAATCCATCATAACCTTCACTTTATAATGACCAGGTTGAAATACAATATGGCCACCGGTATGTACTGTACCTCTGAATAGCAGATATCTCTAAATAGCAGACAAACTTCTCAGTTTCAAGGGTGTCTGCTATTCAAAGATTATACTGTATAAGATTTGTTTGTCAAATAAATATGAATGTCTGGTTTGTTCTGATCAATTGATTTGACTGAAATTATAACTTGGTCATAATATTTTGTATATGTTGTTTTCTATGACTAAATGAAAGTGAAATAAAAAAACATTTTGGTGTTTTAAATGGTACTTTCTAAACTTCATACCAATAAGTCATGCTTTCAATGGCAATTCTGGTGGCAAAAAATATACGGTAGTGCAGATTATTTGCTGCTGCAGCTTCTCCGTACAAAATTATGATAATTTAATATATATAAATTTGAATAATGAATAAATTTTTCAAAAATAAAAATATCAATATTACCTTGTATATTAAAAACAGCAATTTCTCCTGAAGCAGTATGCATTCCAAAATGAACACCAGAGACTAGTAATAGTGTATCTGATTCATTGAATTGAGAAAACTGTGTATAATCCCAACTGTAAACTCTCATATCAAAGCTATAACGAACTGTACATGGATACGAAGAATTCCAAACCTAAAAAAAAAAAATAATCTAAGCATTCTATAAGTTTATATATATCTTTATAATTTATATAATAGTTATTTATAAAATAAATGTGAAGTTTCTAAGAAGCATTTTTCATTTCAGAATTAAATATTTTTTGGAGTATTGTATTAACATCACCACAAAGAAAAATTTTTATTAAAGAACAGTTCTCATAGATTTTATAAATGATATTAATTATTGATAATGCTACTTTAGTTTTATTTAGATACCACAATAAAAATGACCATATTTTTTATTTCTTGTGAGGTCTTGGAGATGGTCCAAACCCTCACCAAAAACCTATCCCAAAAACAGCCTGAAAAAAAAAATATCCTTTTAATAAATTGTCATTGTGATTTTGAATAACTGGCACCTTGGAATAATAATTGTCAAAGATAAGTACACAACTCTTGATTTAAACAATGTAAGGCTAAAGATCAGTAAATATCTCCAGTTGGAAACTGGAATCAATCTTTCCTGCAGCCCATGTCAGTCTCAAATTACTCCTGGAAACAGGTAAGAGACCAATTAGGAAATGAGGACAAGAGACTGAGACTAATTGAGATGTATGATTATGGGACAAATCCTATAAAAACCTGTCCCTCAATGAAAGTCTTTTGATTCATTTCTATCCAACTTGCCCTGTGTCTTGGATTAATCCCATGCTGCCACTGCTGCAATACTCTTTGCTGCCCCATCACGAGCCCAAAAAAAGTCCTCTTAGTGCCTACAGGGCAAATAGAATAAAAGAAAATGTAATTGATAACAGTTTTGAATATTTTTGTTAGAACAACCAATGTCATAATGTAAAAATAAGTTTTAAATTTTTAATTAAAATTTTTGCATAATAACTAAAAAGATTCAATTTAATCTTGCCGGAGATAACAGTTCTTTAACCCCTCTACCCCTAAGGTATGTCAACCAGATGCCAGCTGACTCATGCTATACCTCATCTATGCAAGTCCAATGCCTTTCTGGGTTGATCAGATTGTATTTACTTTGTGGCTGAATATACCCAAATATCAAATAATGTCACATTTTTGTCCACCACTGTTTAATACAATGTATTTTTGTATCACTCACACTAAAGGCATCATCGGTCATTTTAAAATGATTAAGAATGGAATAAACTGCATATTATTTGAAGATACTTGAATTAAAAACCTTTTATAAAACTACAGTAGAGCATCGATTATCCGACTTAATTGGGGACTGGGGTTGGTCGGATAACCGAAAAGTATGAAAAAATACATTACTAGTATAGTGTATTAGGCCTGGTTTAAATACTAGCCTCCGTCTCATGGTCGAGCCAGTGCTGCCAGCTAAAAGATGCAAAAATTTAACAAAAATAATATTAAAGTAGCCAAGACACAACCAAATATTGTAGCGCCACATCACTAGCGGACATTTGAATTTGCCGACTAGAACGCGGTCGGTTAACTGACAAGTCGGTTAATCGGGGGTCGGATAATCGATGCTCTACTGTATTTAATAAATATACATAAACAAATTGGACTTAAATTAATTTAAAACAAATAATTTTTAAAATTTGCCACAATTTACTCGATCCTCCAGGTAATTATAATTTAAATGTATAGTGCAATTTATATGCATGTAACACATCAAATGGTTATAATCTTAAAATAAGATTATGCTATGAAACTATACTTATCAGATCTGTGAAGAAAGAGACCAATGAGGGGCAAAAAAGCCCAAAATTCATTTCCATTCCTTTAATAAAATTTATTTTAATCAATTACCTGGAAGTTCCTGCATGATAAGTTCTCTAGAGTAATTCTGTGTTAATTTCAACAATTTCAAATAGAACAAGAAGCAACAAAAGTACCAATAATTTAATCATTTATTATGCATTTACTGACTCTTAGTGCTTCTTCTATACAATTCATATTCCATGAATATCATTAAAAACTGAAAAAAAGGAAACCAAGTTTTCGGTTTTGGTGATACTCATAGATTATAGAAAATAGAAATTGTTCCATTACATTTGAATTAAAGTTTTTCCTACCAAAAAAATTTCTCCATTTAGACAATAGTCATTTAAAAAAAAAGACAATCACTTAAACATAAAAATCACATTAAACATCTTGTAATTACCAAAACTAACATTAAACACACACTAGAAAAACACTAAGGTAGCCTTAATCTTTCTTAATGTCCCTGTAAGATCAAGGTGACTTTCATGTTGTTTTTTTTTTTTTTTTGTGTGCATTTACTGCTGGTTCCAGTAACTATGTAGGTATAAATATGTTTTTTTTTTTTAATTTTTAAATTAAATATATTTTTAGTTTGAAAACTTAGAACTACAAATATGACTTGAGAACAAACAGTTTTATTTAGAAACTAAATATAAAAACTTCTTTTAAAAGAAAAAGTATTTTTTCATTTAATTTTGTAAAATTTTATTGAAAGAATTTTGAAATATTATTGTAATTATAAATGATATAGTTTTAATCATTTTTTACAAAAATCATATAAAGTAGTGTTATTATAGTCCAATGTAACCTGGCAATCCATTACTCACTCTCTCTCTTCATGTGCCATATCAGGTCATCTTGATGTCAGTGAACACCTGGCACAGGTCAGTATGGATTAGTTTGCACACCAAGTGATGTCCTGGGTGAAGTTAGTACCAGAGTGGTTCCTTGTTGCCTTCACTGGATACACGATGTTACGTGGGAAAGAAATACCTTCCAGGAGGTCTCTTAAGGGTAACTGGTCCCTATGCAGGAATTGCATAATAAACACGGAGAAAACCCAGAAAACTCCACATGGCCAGCCTGTCCAGGTGAGGCGCAAACTGACAACTGAACTACCAGTGTTCAGGGACAGAACCGCTCGGCCACTGGTGGGCCTTTACTTACTACTTAATATGAAATAGATTTATTGAAGCACTCTCTAAATTGGCTACCCTTAATTTTAGAACTTATACTTCAGAATTAAGAGAAATTTTAAAAATTTAGAATTTATCTTTATTCTAAAGTGTAAAGATTGTTGTCAATTTTAATAATAATTTATTGTCAGATTCTTTTCTTTCAGAACTTTCTATATTAACTATTAATTTAATTTTAATTAATTTAAAATTTAATTATTAAATTTATTAAGAGATGACACCTAATGCCTACTTCTAGGCCAAATTACTTACATTTAATTATTAATAGCAGCATTATTATAGCCCAATATAATCCAAAAATTGTGTGCATTAATCTAAAAATCAGAGTATTTAGTGAAGCATTTTGATTGATTTAGATTGGACTTTTACAAAAATTATATAAATATGAGAAACTAAAAATAAACTATAATAAACAAACAGCCTATTTTTACTTTCTTAAAACACAAATTCTATAAATAAAACATCTTACCAAATCACAAGTTATTTGTAGCAATCAGAAATCTTTAATAAAATCAATGTTTAATTTCATTTGTAAAATTTACATATTTTTTCAAAAATTTTATGCAAGCTTATCAACAATTTCAAATCTGAAAAGACTAAATTATGAGCCGTCCATAAATTACATAAGGGCAATTTCGGCCATTCTAGACCCCCACCCACCCGTAAGAAACCGTAATATTTTCTTTGATCCCCCTCCTCTTCCCTATCTTACATAATATTTAGGCATGATTTTATAGAAAGATTTTAACAAAAATAAATTTTTTTAATGAAACCCTAAAAAACCTTAGGTCCAAAATATATAATTATTAATTAGTTACCTAATATGTACTGTTATTTATAAAAGACTTTATGTGAACAAATTTAAAAATATAAAAATTTAATGAATTCGAATAAACAATTTATTTTAAGAACTTTATTTTTTAATTATTAACAATCTTTTTATTATTAATCATCATTAATCAATGTCATAATATTCATTTATATATAAATTTTAATTTTCACAAAAGGACAAAAAACTTTTACAAATTGACTAGCTAGTGCATCTGTAAACAAACGTCATACAAAATAAAGCAAGAGAGAATAGAAAAAAACCACATTCCGTTGTCATATTGATTACATCTTGGCTAAGGCCAAGAAAATAAACTACAAGCTGCTAAAATGTGCTAGGTGCACTGAGGAATAAATCAAAGCTTGTAAAATGCTCTATATAATGGGGCAATACAACAAATGCTATTATATATTTGTCAACATGGACATTAATTATTAACAGGACAATTATACTGGTGTTAAACATTTAAAGTAGCCTTTGTTGTAATTATTATTGCCTTACTGTCCTTATTTAATTTATTATATATTTGTCAACATGAACATTAATTATTAACAGGACAATTATACTGGTGTAAACTTTACCAAGAATGAAGAATCTTAGAGAAAACAGTCTTTATTAAGCTACCTGTAGCTCAGGTAGCTTAATAAAGCTGTTTTCTCTGAAAAGATTTCTTCATTCTTGGGTAAATGTTTAACACCAGTATAATTGTCCTGTTAATAATTAATGTCCATGTTGACAAATATATAATAAATTAAGTAAGGACAGTAAGGCAATAATAATTACAACAGATGCTACTTTAAATGGCCTCTAGCTGGGGTCATGCAACTAGTAAAAATTCAGTAGCAAGTAAATTACTCTCTCTTCAAAGACTGTTTGCCATCAGGATTTCGAAGTGCTGTTTCCACTAATGCCTCTCTGAAACTAGCTGAGCTCCTTTTGCCACTATGTAATGTAGAAAAGGTTCTAAACTACTGCATCAGAACTACAAACATCAAGGTTCAACAAAAGTCTACTCCTATCTACAGCTGTTCATATGCTACCACATTGCAATTTCCCTATCTGATCATCACCCTGTAAACAAGATTATCCCCAGGATACATTTGGTGAATTCTGCTTCCTCCATGGAGGAAGCAGAATTCCATGTAGACATTAATATCTACACAGATGAGTCCAAAAGCCCCCCTTCGTGTTAGTTCAAGTATCTATCTTCCTCCAAACTGAGGTACAGATACTTCCCACATAGCTCCATCTATCAAGCTGAAGAAATGCTGTCTACCAAGCTATTCAGTGGACCATTTAACTACCAAACAAATCTCTGTCTATCAACATTTACAGTGATTCTCAGTCTGTCCTAAAAGCTCTATTAAATCCAATTGCAATAACAATAAAATCACATATATCCAGCACCATATTAAAAATCTTGTAAATAAGATAACTTTTATATTTGTTCCTGGCCATACTGGCATACTAGAAAATGAAAAAGCAGACTTTGGGGCTGCAGAAGACACTGACTGGACTACACTCAGATCCCTCTCTCATGTAGCAACCTTAAAATTTATATTCATGACAATGCTATGCAAAAGTGGAATCAACAATGGTTGAGCAGTAAAACTGGTAGAATAACAAGACTTTATTTTCCTAGTGTTGAATGCAAGTTCTCATCACCCCACTTAGAGATTTAACATTTGCTACTGCTCAACTATTTACTGAGCATGATAATTTTAGAAGCTACCTGGCAATGTATAACTGGGCAGAAACTGCTTCTTGCTTTTGCTCTACAGAATACCTAGACATCGTCGACCATATGATCTATCATTGTCCAATTTACGATCAACATAGACTTATTCTGAAAATTGCATCAGAATGCAACTTTATTAGTTTAGGCATTTCGGTCTAAATGACCCTCATCAGACATACATGAATATATAGTCATAAATGTATATATAGTTAGCCATACACAATGGCACACTCAAGATTTACTCTTGGGGAGCCGAGTTAAATGGATAAAAAGTTTTTAATGCAAATTCAATAAAAATTCCCATCTTATGTGATCAGTAGTACAGGAATAAAAGACATCACAGAATATTAAAAAAATAAATAAATTTTAATTAGAAAAAGATTTTTCAAAAAATTTTCTATTGTTTGTTTTTCTTTTTCTTTGTGCCTTGGCCCTTCCACGAAAAAGCGTGTGTCTCTGGCCATACACAAATATATAGTTATCTACAGCAAATTTATTGTAGATACTTATATATTCTTGTACAGCCAATGAGGATTGTCTGGACCAAAACTCATACCAATAATAAAGTCACATTCTGATGATAGAAGTGTCATATTGATGTCCTTGGTAACTCGTGTGTTTATTAATTTACGGTAATGCAACACTAAGGCAATCTGCCTAAGGGGGATGCTTTTTGGAAGGTCATTTAAAGGGTAACTGGCCCCTATTTAGGTGTTGCAGACATGGAGAAAACTCCAAATGTCCAGCCTGTCCTGGCAAGGCATAAACCCACGACCAAACTCACAGTGTTCAAGGAATGGAACCACTGTTGGGCCCTTGTCTCAGTAACAGTGTGATAAGTCTCCAATATTTGAGATTCATTTACCAATAATCATTGAGACAAGAAGCTTCTGTATACTACAAAAAATAATAATAATAATAAGATTAAAATGTAAATAACCTTTACCTTAACATAACCATCCTTAGAGCTGCTTGCAAATAACTTCCCATCATGTGAAAAATTAACATGCAACACTTGATCAGTATGCAATGTCAAAATCTCGGTTTCTACGACAGGCGTGCAATAGGTTAAACGTTTATACTCCGATAACCAGCTTTTACTGTTGGGTAAAATCTGTTTTACCACATTCCACTTACGATAGAAGAGATATCTCCATAATACATCACATTTTGAAACATTCAACCAATTAGTACATACTCTGCCAGCATTTAATAAATCTTTATCACATAAATACGAAAATATCCTCAATAAGGCTGGACTTGGTAATAAATTCCAAGTACCAACGTATTCCATGTAATTAATTTAATCGCTTCTTCTGAAGAATGACACCAAATATGATCAAAATACAATTTCGTTTACAACCATTTCGTAAGCGATACAGCGCCCTCCAACGATAAAAACATCGATTGCAGCATTATTTATTTTTAAAATAAAAACGTTAAAAATCGTTTTAATCTTACATAAATAATACATTCAAATTTCAATTTATAAATATATCATTAAAACAATTGAAATGAATATAAAATTTATCAACGATAAGTTTTTAACGTAACGTCAAATTTAAAAATTTTCATATGGTTCTATCGCAAAATCACTTAAACTTTTAAATTAATAATTTAAATTACTTAAAAAATATTAAAATGATAATTAAACTTATAAAAAATTTCCAACTTTAATTATTTTTATTTCAAAAATGTCCGATTACTAAAGTTTAATCTTAATTTAAACTATGGTTTATATTAATATTAATAAATTGCATCTAATTATAAGTATTAATTAGTTTTTAAAATTAATAATAATCGATCGCAAAGTTAAATTAATTTCAGAGACGTCTATGGCAAGCGGGTCGCAATGATCGAGAAGACTTGTGAAGTGTTGGATTTAGTAAGGAAAAGTAACATGTTAGATTTAGATAAATGGATTGAAATTGCAAAAGAATGCAAGTATCTACCCGAAAACGATCTTAAGGTAATGATATATGTCAATATAAATCGTGTATTATCGTTAACTGAAACAGTTTCGATGTCTATGTTATGAATGACAACGATTTTCATTAATTTCTCGTTGTAATGATCAAACGTTGAATCATGACTTCATGTGCACACACACAAACTCATACGTTACGTTATAATTACAAACTTTTCTTATTTACGCGCGTATTTACTAACGTTTGAGCCTATTTAAAGCATTACTTTGGCTGTTTACTTTTAATTAAATATTTTAAATTGTTTTATAATATATACAGTATATTATCATTGTTACATATCTATTTTGTGCTTTTTACAAATGTAAATATATATTACTAATAAATTGATTGAATAAATTAATAAAAGATGCAAAATAATGAGTGGCAAACCATAAGAGATAGAGGAGATGCACCCCTCTATACCTTAAGGATCCCTTGTGTTGGGAATGGCAAACTTGTGACGTGCATTGAGTTCCGTGTTGCCTTATCCTACAAACGGTTGCCTGGAGCCCAATCGGTGGAGGCCCGAGACAACTGTCTGTAGGATAAGACAATAGGAATCCTTTATGTACAGTACTTAACGAGATGCCAGAAGAATATCGAAATTTAAGTTATGCACTGCACTACGCGGATAGTCTAGGATCTTAGGTACGGCCCTACCCTCTGGAGGTCGCGTTAGAAACAATTGAGGATGTAGATTCCCCCTAAGAAAAGTCTCGAGTCACCACTGCACGCAAGGTCTCTAATTCAAATATGCCTGGGTCTCCAGGGGTGGATCTACATAGGGACTGATAGGGCTTAAGCACTGGGCCCCCAAGTGTCAAGGGCCCACAAAAATTGAATTATCATAATAAGTTTTTAATACTTTTTCTGATAAAGTTTGTCATTCAACACCATTTCATAAATGAATATATTTCAACTCTGATTTTGATGTTATTAAAAATGAATTTTAAACCCCAATTTAAAGATTCTTAATCAAACAAAAGTTGGGGCCCCATTGGACTTCAATAAGTCCTAGGCCCCAAAAAACCTATATCTGCCTCTGTGGACCCTTGAAAATATAATGCGCTACTGCCCGATTTCGGTATGTTGTGTCTACAAATTTTGCTACGATGCTTGCAAAGTATGTGAGAGAAAAATTCGGTGGGCAGGTCAAGAAATTATCTGACAGGCAAAATATATAATTTACTTTACTTTTTACTGTTAAATTTTAGTGTTTTTATTATGGTTTTATATTTGGTTCAGTATGTTGTCATACTTTTCACATCCAGCTTCTTTATACTTATTCTGATTAAAGCAAATTTGTTAAATTTGCTTTAACAAATTTGTTAAAGCAAATTTACATTTATTTAAAAATCCTTATTTGAAACGTAAAACCTGGCATACAACATTTTAAAATATAATTATACGGCATGCAAACTCTAAAAAGTTCTTCATTCCTGCCCTATATTTTTTTATACCAGCAACTTATTTGCCTTCCTGAGATATATATGTGTTTTAATTTTATATGTTATTAAAAAAATTAGGAGTCAAGAAACACCATACGTAATAGGTAGCCTACCCTTATTTTTTATATCTGCTCAAAACCCTCAACAGTGAAAGATTTTACTTACATATTGTCATTGGCTCAACCCCCCCCCAATACATATATAGATTGATATACTTACATTATCATGTTAAAGAAGTTTCATAATAGACTTTTCATTAATAGTATGTGCTTAATAAAGTATGCTTTTATATATTGAACTCCTGATTATCAGTGCATCATCAAAATATTAGAATTACTGTCAATTCTAAGGGATGAATCATTAGCCCTAGAACACCATTTTGCAAGTTTAAACAGTAGATTTGAATAAAATATCATAGTGGTCCTAAAATTAATTATAGTAATTTGGAAAAATAATGCAAGAATTATATATTAAAATGTAAAATTTAAATTTCTACATGATATTTTTGAAAATAGAAGAAATTATATTGTATATTTATTGACTAAATATATATTTCAGCTTATGAAACTTGGGATAGACACTTGCAATACATTATAACAGAGTTGAGATTTATATATACTGTGATTTATTGAGACCTATGAATAGTTTTTTTTATATATGTATAGTTTAGAAGGCTATTTTGGATTATCCATGTTTTCCGTGCATACCCATGCACTAATTCGAACAGACAATCAGGAGTCCAGTGTAGTTCAAACTTCAGTTCCCACTTTATAAGTATAAAAATCAGTCTCCTGAAATTTTCCACCAAAAATACAGTACCTTCCATCAAATTTTCAATGTTTGCTTCAATTTTCCACTAAATTTAGTAGAATGATACCAGTTTGGAAATATTAATTACCAGTAAGTGGTAATTAATATTTCCTATTGGTGTTGCTTGGATGTTTTGTTCAGTGGTTAACTGTGTTTTGCTGCATTATTAATAGTCGACTCTACAGTGTCAAATTTGTTTATGTACAATTAAATTCATCTTACTTCCAGTAATTTGACACTATTCTGGTATCATATACATTGAATTACCAAGATTGTACTTTAATACTAATACTAATTTTTCTGTTTGGATAATTTACATCATGGAAATTGTTAGGTTAGTTATTGTTTAGTTCAAACATATTACTTTCTTATTAAAGAATTTCTTTTAATATAAAATGTAATTGAGAATAATATTGATATGATCATCATACAGAATAATTTTTATTTAACAAACTCCAGAATTTATCTATAAATATTATGCAATGAGTATTTTGAGAGTAATAGCAATATCAGTTGTTACAATCAAAATAAAATTTTTGTAATATAAAATGAATGAACATTTTATTTGGAATTTGCACATTATCAAGTTTGTTACTGTTAGAAAAACAACTGAAGCATTAGAATTAATAATTGTTCAGGTGATTATGAAATTATATTTGAGAACAAATTAAAGTTTAGATTTTTGTCTATTAGAAGCTATTGGTTTCTGGCAATTGTTGCAGGCCATTTTATATGAATGAAAAATCAAAAGGAAGTAAAAGTTTGCAAACAGCTGTAGTATTGAATAATGTGAAAATTCTGCAGTGAAAAAACTAGAATAGTATTCTAAGAGTGTTTAAAGTTCAATGTTTTCTTTATGAGAGCCATTTATACAACATAAATGTATTAGTAACATCAGACTATTTACCAATATATAGTCAATACTCAAGTAGATGATATGCTCTAATAAAATTAGACTATTTTCTATATATATTTCTTTCTGCAAGTGAGTGAGAGGTATTTTTAGAAGAAATTGGCACTAATTTTTTTATTGTTTTACACAAGTAAAAGGAGCATAAGAAAAGCTTTAGGAATAAAATATCTTGCAGAGAATCGTTCCTTGTCCTATGGTTTCTTTTGGAGTTTTTCTGATGTAAAGATGATTTGCAATCTTTGTTGTTAGTAAATAGTTTTTAATAAAAATAAAATTGGGCCTCATAACTTTTAGTGAAAATTATTCTTTCATAATTTCATTTTAAATGTATTATTCTAATATATTTATTTAAAAAAAATATGGTATTTGAATTTCAAATGAAATATATTCTGCATGTATATGTTGTAAATCTATGAGGATAATGTTAAATACATATTTCAATAATCTATATTATAATCTATATTTTAAGAATAATCATGGGTAAACCAATAAAGCAGAAACTAAATCTTCATTCAAATCAATAAAGGTTTTATTGGTTTTTAACCAAATCAATTTTATTTTAATTATTAAGATTTCTGATTTTATTGAGGAATAATTAAGAATTACATTAAACAAAATTACCAGTGTAAAGAAAGAATAAAATTTGTGAATTTTTTTATTTATAATGGAGTTTCTAATGAAAAATTAATTAAAATATGCTTAAAAGAGAGTGTAATCCAAATGTTTTGGATGTAGTTAAACATCATCAAGAATCATCAAAAATAAGTTTATTAAATAGTAGATATTTTTAAATATTTAAAATGCTATTTTTTTATATTGACCAAATACTTGGTAAAATAATAACAATCTTTATACTATATTTAAACTTCAAAATATGAATATATATATTATATATGGAAGCAGTTACAAATTCATATCTGTACTAAATTGCATGTAAAATTTTGAATAATAGTTTTAATCTCAGTAGTAGAAAATTTTTTCCATATAAATGAAATTTAAACCATTGCAGAGTATTATATTTCAAAAACTTTTCTTGGCAAATAATAGGAAAAAACTTCAATATATTTAGCCAATAAAAAATTTATTAATTAAATTAGTATTTTTTTTATAAATTACTGTAGTTCAGTTATTATGAAGTCAGATAATGAATAGCTAATTAGATAAAGTTATATCATTTAAAATATTTTAAAATCTGTTTATAATAAAAAAAATTAATCAATTTAAAGATAAAATTATAGTAGTTTATGGACCTAGATTATATTCTATTTAATTTATAAAATTTTTAATATTTTTTTTTATTCTGAAATATATATATTTTCAGAATTGTACTTATATTTTACTATTCTCAGTATTAAAAAATAAAATATCCATTTTTATAAGTAATTAGCAGATATGCCTGCTATTCAAGCAAAAGTAATAAGACAGACATTAGAATTAATATCATATTAAAAATTTTGTTACTTTAGGCCACATTATTCTGGTATAGCTTCCAAATATAGAAGACACTATGATCTTGGAAGTCATTACTAAGAATATGATTCACAGATTGTGTGGTGTCTTCATTAATTATTACACAATGCTTAATAATGCATTAAACTCAAATCATCACAGTGTCAAGGGAATAAAATCAAGTGGTGTGTAGATTTCGTGGTAGCGTATATTCTCTGTAGGATCCTATGACTATGAAAAATTTGTTTCAGATCAGTTTAGAAGTGTATAAAATGACAGACAAGCAGAGTATGTTTATTACATATAATTTTAAATTATATAATATGGAATTTGATATTTTGTATGTTTTATATTATGTATAATATTCTTACAAAATACAAAAAGTTGTGAATGACCATGAAATTGATACTGTATTTAATTTATAAAACTTTTTAATTTTAAATTATTGATTATTAAACTTACAGAACAGCTAGCCTTCACTGAACACACATTTATCAGATCACTAAAATTAAGTAGTAATAACATTAACTATATATCCCAGTCAGATGACATGAAATTGCTGTGTACTGTTGCAGAGCTTAGTTAGCTCTGGCTGATCTAAATGTGGATTAAAGAAGAATGATTGGTCACAGAAATAGCATCTGGCTGTAAAATGAAGTCAAATCAGGAAAAACCAGTGGACTCATAAAAGTGGATTATTAATATTGAAGGAGATTGATTACAGCTGAAATGAGTGTGATTTTATATGCATTTGAATATCAGTACTAAAATATATGGATCAGTTGATGATAGTTATTAGTTAAATATATTTACTTAGGTAGCTGAATAGATGTTGAAGTTTGTTTATTAAAGTTGAATCTGCTGTTAAAAGTTTAATACTTTTTTTTTATATTTGATAGCTAGGAAAATCTCAAATTTTTAATAGTAAAATTTGGTGATCTTGCACTTCAAATGCTACATGTAATAATTTTAAATATTTTGCTCAAAAATGTTGTTTGCTTTTTTATTCCAGATTTAACTGCTGAATATTTTTATGTATTAAAATATCAAAATTGAAATGATGTTTGATCTTCTTAGTATTAATATTTACAAAATTGATTTTCTCATTCTTTAATTATACACAAACAAAACTAAATTGTTTAAACAGATTAATTGAGAATTAGTAATGGAAAAAATATATTAAAATTTAAAATAAATATTAATAATTTTTTATATAACTTACGATAGATAAAAACAAAATAGACTATTATTTTTATGGAAATTAGAAGGAATGTATTGTCACATTTTATAATTACATATTCTTACATTTTGCTGACACATTGTAATTACTCTTTGATTTCATTTTTATTTTCTAGATTACTTAATTTATTTTACTACCTTACCATACATTGATATGAAATTAAAAATAAAATTATACGCAAAACTTGCTTCAGTAGCAATCAAAAATTCATTTGTTCTTGCTTAAATTTAATCAAAACTTTTTGAGTTAAGATTGGATAAAATATAGTCTAAAAAAGAAATTTTAAAATAAAAATTTTAGTAATTAGAGAGATTAGATAATGAATAGCACATCTTGCACAATAGGTTCATTAATAAATCTATTGTTCAGAATGTGCTATTCATTATCAATAAATCTGGTTAGGAGGCCTCATTTCATTTAAAAAATTGATAAATATATATTCACAAATGAATTTAAAAAACTACTGGTAGTAAAAATGTTTTTAATCATATTTATTTAAAAAATTATATATAATTATTACTTGATACATGCATTAGTGAATTAGTACTTTTAGTATATGTTCACTAATTAAATTATTGATGCTTTCAAAATCTTCAGGAAATTGATTTCTATTATTTAGAATTTTAACTTCCTCTCTACTACTAGGAATTAACACCCAAGCTTAATACTAATCTTGAAATTAAATTATTATTATTATTGTATGCTTGGTTTCATTTTCATCCATGCTAGATATTATATTTTTTATATGTGAATATTATATTAAGTATTATTTCTACTGAGGCAAGTTCTATTATATTTTTGTTTTTATATATAATAGTTCTTTTATAAATGATAATTTCAAATCTTTATTAGATTGGTATTCTGATTTGTTATATTTTATTGGAAGAATTAAAAATATTCAAAATACTTGGCTACCTAAAATAAAACTTCAAATAATTAAAGCAGTTATTTAAAAATAAAACTGTTTACAATACAATGCCAAGTTTTGAAAAATTTTAAATTTCTGTAATTTTTGATAGTCAATGCTGCTGCATTTTGTTATATTTTTTTATAAATATAGCTTTAAATTATTAATTACTTAGTAGGCTAATTTGCATTTGAAATTTGCTAGAAGAAAGTTAAAAAATTAACATGTTACATTAACATTAGTAAATTGTTTTAATCAAAGTATAGAGCAAAACTCTGAAGTATAAACTTTTTCAGCTCCTTGATATGTTCAGACATGATTATGAGCTGAAAACATAATATGAATTCAAATAAACATTCGAGCCTTTATGAGTTAGTACTTTATTTAGATAGAATATTTTTGAGATTTTTTATTGTCTATGCTTCAGATCTCTATCATGATCTGTTCTGTAACCTGATGTGAATCAACATGTTACTGTATAGCTAT
Source organism: Centruroides vittatus (assembly GCF_030686945.1). NCBI lineage: Eukaryota > Metazoa > Arthropoda > Arachnida > Scorpiones > Buthidae > Centruroides > Centruroides vittatus. The sequence continues at coordinate 765,714 of NW_027122666.1, read as the reverse complement.
GAGTGAACCATATTTTCGTCTGAGTTTGAGAGATGTAGCATGTCAATTCATTTATTTTACAGAGCAGACAATGGTAGATATCCAAAGATGAACAATGAAGATTTTTGAAAGCATTCTATCTGAATTAAATACTGATCCTAATATCTCAAATGTTTGTTTGAATTTGTTATATTTGTATTACACATGAGTTATTTGTGTCATAACAGTTATTAAACAGTTATTTTTTTTTAGTATGCTTCAAAACCAGATTATTTTGTATAAGATTATTTACTTTTTGAATCATGAATAGTCATTTAATTTTGTTTTAGTTCTTTTATCAGATATCTGTGTTGTTTTGATTATGTAATGCAAATTTTCCTGTAAAATAATTTTATGTATTTTTGTTTGAATTAAAGATATACCTATTACAAAAATATAGTAAAAATGAGTATGAAGTCTTTTGAAAATAGAAAATTAACTTCTCATTGGATGGAAAACTTTCACTTTTAATATAGATAGATATATAGGGCTATTTTTCAGCTGGAATGCACTGATACACTGTACTGACATTGTGATGAAAAGTATTGGTAGCTTTATGTAATATCAGTAGTTTTCCTGTACAAACATTATTACATGTTCAGTTGCCATAAGATCATATATATGTGTACAATACAGTGATACCTCGGTTTTCGTCGATAATCTGTCCAAAAACAATCGGCGAAATCCGAAACTGACAAAAACCAAGACAATCATATTTCCATATGAATCAATGTAAATCCAATTAATTCGTTCTAGACACTCCAAAATACTATTCAAATCTCCTGTAAACCTTGTAACCAGTGCAGTCAAAGGTGAATTATAAAGAGAAAACAACACCTTTCTTTCAAGAATTCCAGCAAACTTTAATTATGTAAAAACGTTTTCAACTGATTTCATCAGTCTTCTTCAGTTACTCGAACAAAAAGCAAAAAGAACGAACTAATAATTCAAATTTACAAAATCACGCGAATGGAAAGAATTTTCGCGAATGGAAAGAATTTATTTGTTATGGCTACACCGGCTAAAGTTTATAGAAGAGTGGTTATTAAGCTTATCAAGGCAAGAGCTAAATTCGAATTTCTTATCCAATGCCGATTAAACGGAGTTTATCCGATGTCAATCTCTCGCATCACATTATGGGCTGTCGTCTGCTTGGAAATCGTTCTTTGGATAACACTGCGCAATCGCGAAAATTCTTTCCATTCGCATGATTTTGTAAATTTGAATTATTAGTTCGTTCTTTTTGCTTTTTGTTCGAGTAACTGAAGAAGACTGATGAAATCAGTTGAAAACGTTTTTACATAATTAAAGTTTGCTGGAATTCTTGAAAGAAAGGTGTTGTTTTCTCTTTGTTATACCAGTTCCAGTAAGTTCGTTATTTTTATTTGGTGAATTATATTAATAAGTTACTCCAAAATACATACCAAAAACACATTTTATAGAGAATTAATATAGTGTTAAATACTAAAAGCAATAAGAAATTAACATAAAAGACTAATTAGCATAAAGATGAAAGCAATGGAATTGTTCTGCTAGACACGTGGGCTAATGTCTTGTCTTGTAGAAGCTAGTTGGACATGAGCTTCTAGCCTATATCGCCCCGTGGTAAAGTGTGATGTAATTGTCATGTAATTGTAATTGTATGCATTTATGATGGTTGTATCGAGGGGAATAATACCTTCTGAGAAATCTGTTTAAGGGTAACTGGTCCTTATTCAGGCATTACAGACGTAGAAAAGTTTACGTGGCCAGCCCACCCTGGCAGAGCACGAATCCACAACTGACCTCCCAATGTTTGCAGAATGGAACCGTTGGCCAGTGGTGGGCCATCGTGGGGTAATGTTCACACAACGATAAATAATGCCACACTGTGCCGGAAAACGCGTGGATTGCCCTTTGTTTTTGCAAAATTAGCAGCGAAATCACTCAAGCATGCCGATGAAATCCGAGGCAATCGACGAAAACCAAAACAAGTTTTTTGCAAAAAAAAATTGACGAAAACCGAAACTGACAATAACCAAAGTCAACAAAAACCAAGGTATTATTGTATATATGATCTTATTTGATGCCTTTTTCTAAAAAATTACTGCCAGTACATATATATATATATATATATATATATATATATATATATATATGGCAACTGAATAAATAAATAAAAATATACATTTTGAAAAAATTTTACAAATCAAATTTTCATTGGATGAACTGTAAAAGTGTCCTCTGACAGCAGCATACATATTTATAAAAATTATAATGTGTATGAGAGGGAACTTGGTAACATTTTGCACATTGAGGCAGAGAAGTAGCATCCAAATAAAGATCATCTCTGTCGTGAAATTGTTATTTCCTTATGGTGTACGAAGGGATGGAACATTTTCATTGGATGAACTTTTGTTCATCCAATGAAAATGTTCCATCCCTTAGTTTTCAAAGTTTATACTTACGTCCCAGCTAAAAAACTTTTTTAAATAAATAAATATATGTAGTATATATATATATACTGAACACACAATTATAGACCCTCAGGTTTAAATTATCCCACAGTACTTAAATAAATTCACATGTGGGTTTTTTCTAAGCTATGGATTACTGTAAACCCATGGTTCTCAATCCATGGTCTGCGGAACACAGGTGCTTCGTGAAGCCACTTTAAGAGTTTGTGTAAAAATCAAATATACAATTAAAAATTGCTGCAAAAGAAAAATCAACATAATGTAAAATAATTTTTGTATGGGAATGTAATTAGCAAATGTCAATTATGTCATATACTAAACCAAGTGCACTCTTGATTTCAGAAAAGTTTGCCACCCATTTTAAAGCTGATGTATTTTAAGTGTTTTGCAGAAAAAAAATGTCAAAGTTTAGTGTTCCTGACTTCAAAAAGATTGAGAACCACATCTGTAAACAACGTATTCAAAATTGTTATTATGTAAATTGTTGTCGCATTTCTTTTCTGTTACTTTTTAGAATTTTTTTTATTTATCTAATAATGATTACAGCCATTCACACCAACACATGCAAAAATTAATTTAAAAAAAATAAATCTACAGGTTTGAATAAACTGACATCTCAAGTGGATTTTAAAAAAATATTCATAGTGAGTTTATTCAAATGTGTATGATATATAATTTCAAATATAATTTACTAACTAAATAACATTTTTTGGTCTATATATCTTTATTTTTAATAATTTGACTAATAAATTAAATCTGATCAGATAACTTTTTTGATTATTTCAAATTCCATTTTCAGCATATTTAAATTTGTCAGTTGTAGTTGTAAATTTATTCATCTCTTACTGAAAATCATTTACAGTAGACTCCCCTATAACACAGTAGATACATTCCGTGTTATATGAATCCGTGTTGTTTGAGTCCCTTAAATATATGAGCCAATCACAGCTTGGCACGTATGCAGTTTAGGGGGCTACGGCTGCTTGAAAGGTTTTCTTCCATAAAATTAATCGATTCTAGAATAATTTGACTTAACATTTTCAAACCATGTATAATTTTTTGGGAATAATCCATATAAATTATGCTATAAACAAAAAATTGTTGGATTACTTACCGAGTTTGCACCGTTCGAAGACGCCATTGTCTAAGCTTGTTTTCGTCGTGGAGCGACTCATTGAATGGCGGATGTGTTTCCTGATAAGTTATTCTTTCTGCAAAGAATTTGCTGAACTTTGGAGACATCATTAATAGAAACATAATTTTTATGGCCATTGAATAATACTGTAAATGCTGTTTTCACAAGAACTGTATAAAAAATTTATCAATACTTTCCCACCTAAACTCTCCATATATACACGTGGCGCTGGACGGCGGGAAGTAGTTCAGCTGCTAGTCCACTATTGGTCCAGATTTGACCAATCTTGTCACAACATGAGTCGGCGATGATGTTTTACTGTGTTATACGAAACTGATCGCAATTTTTTCGCTGTGTTATAGGAAACCATGTTATATGAACCCGTGTTATTGGGGGGTCTACTGTACTTTCCAGAAATCAGTTTGTAATGGTTCTTTACCTCAAATTGATATCTGAATACCTTGCGTAGGTAATCTTTGGGACGAACACCATATTATAAATTTCTTTAACGGCTTCTGTATCCAAACCCCAGTTGGCCTTAGCGACCCTGGCCAGATTGTAGTACATGAGGTCGCTCCTAGTTTTATAGTAGTAATTGAATACTTAGCAACTAACTTAAAATCTCTGTAAATGCCAGAAAATATTTCTAAAAAGTAAATATGAAATGTTTTAAAAACAAAAGAACGTTTAAATATTTCCTAATAAATAAGAAAACATCTTGTTTATAAAATCACAACAAATCGTGGAATACAATATAATCTAAATCTTATTTTGCATATTCATTTTAAAAATTTAAAATTTTTTCTATATTTGAATTTGAAGTGAAAATTATTGTAGGCCTATGAGTATCTTATCTTCTTGAGAGTTTTAAAGGAACAAAACTTATTTTATGCTAATTATGAGTATGTATATTTATATATACAAATATCAACATCTAAAACTTGATAGTTATTTATCAAAGCTGAATGATTGCTGGATTATATCACGTTACGTAGTAGTAGTAATAGTAATATAGCTCATTATAATCTGGAAATTATTTGGTTTTGATTGTGTGCTTAAACATTCTACCTCTAATAATTACAGTAAAACTCTGTTTATGTGTTTTTCAAGGAAGCTGAGAAAAACATGTTGTAAGTGATAAAAATGTACAATAAAATTATTTTGAATTGCTTTCAGATTGAATATAATCATCATAAAGTATGTCATGGTACAAATTAACACTGTACATCTGAATTTGTATGTACGAGGGCTGTTCGGAAAGTTCCGGCCTCAAATAGAACAACAAACAAAATAATGTTAAAACTTTTTTTTATTTTTCAATACAGTCTCCTTTATTAGCAATGTACTTGTTCCAGCGATGTTCTAGCTGTTTTATGCCATCAAAATAGGTCAATTTGTCCAGGTGTGCAAAATATTCATTCAGTTCAGAGATGACTTCGTCATTTGAATGGAATCTCTTTCCAGCCAAGAATTTTTTTAGGTTTGGAAAAAGGTGGAAGTCACGGGGGGGCCAAATCAGGTGAGTACGGTGGATGTGGAACTAATTGGAAGCGAAGTTCGTTTATCTTTTGTTTGATGATTCTGGCGGAATGTGCAGGTGCATTATCATGGTGGAACAGAACCTTTTTCTTCTTCAAGTGTGGCCTCTTTTCTTTGATTTCTTTCTTCAGTTTTTCCAAAAGTTCACAGTAATAGACAGCATTGATGGTCTTTCCTCTTTCTAGGTAGTCAATAAAGATGATGCCTTTAGCATCCCAAAAAACCGAGGCCATCACTTTCCCCGCTGATGGAACTGTCTTTGCCTTTTTTGGTGGTGGTGAACTGTGGTGTTTCCATTGCTTCGACTGTTCTTTGGTTTCAGGAGTGTAGTAGTGGATCCACGTTTCGTCAGTAGTCACAAACCGACGCAAGAAATCCTGTGGGTTTTTCTGGTAGAAGTCCAAACACTCCTTTGACATCAAAGTGCAAACACGTTTTTGCTCAGTGGTCAGCAGATGCGGCACCCACCTTGCTGAGACCTTCATCATACCCAAATTTTCGGTTAAGATGTGGTTCACTCGGTCGACAGAGATGCCTGTTGTCTCAGCGATCTCACACATTTTCAAACGGCAATCTGCTAACACCAAATCGTGGACTTTGTCGATATTTTCTTCAGTGACAGCAATTGACGGCCATCCGCTGCGAGGGTCATCTTCCACACTCTCTCTGCCAGATTTGAAAAGGGTTGTCCATTTTTTCACAGTGGTGTACGAAGGAGCAGACTCTCCTAAAACTTCATCCGTGTCAGCTTTGATTTGAGATGGGGTCAACTCCTTTTTCGTCAGGTATTTTATAACCACACGAGTCTCCGTCTTCTCCATTTTTGACACTTGCACACTGACTATCTGCTAAGCTGTCATGGCAAAACTTTACAACAAATCAAGCAGAAATTGGTATTGTATCTTTAGCAAAGATGGCTGAATTATTCCTGTCAAAAATTAAATTGATTGCAGCACCACATATAGGCAAGGCCGCAAACTTTCTGAACATCCCTCGTATAATTCTTAATAAAGAGGCTTCAATTTACTATATGTATAATACATTTGAACAACATAGAAGGGATAGTAAAATAGTATGAAATTAAGTCATGTACTTTTAAAAAACCAAAAATAGGTAATAAGACTTAATTTTCAAATGATTTTTTTGTTATGTACATTTAATAACCTTATAACTAGTCTAGTCCAGGAGGGTAAAAAGAGCTGTTCAAAGGCCTTTTACAGGAATCGACAAATTCTAAAATGGAACACCAGTACATTATAGAACATGAAGTTTAAAAACTTGAAACAACTAAATTCTAGGATCGAATGTTGTTATGCTGTCAAAATTAAGTTATTAAACATAATTATTTCCAGTTTTATCATTCAGATTTTGATGTTACTGAAATATCAAATTCAGCAGGAAATGTTACTGGAAGATAGCTTGAAATTTTTGTCAACTAAAAGTCTGAATTTGGCAAACAAAAAGCAATTTTGAGGGATTAGAGTATTATGTACAAAAAATCAAGTAATCTGAAAGACAAGGATTGTGTGTGTATATATTATTAATAAATGAACAATGATTATTCTATAAAGTATGTAATGAATCAAATATTAAAGATGGCTAAGGTAGTTAGCCATCTTTAATATTTGAAAGAAGCATCATCTTAACACTCTAGGAGACTGAAGATTGAATCTGGGTAGTCAAAAAAATTTCTTGGAATTTTTTGCAGTCAATTTGTCATGGATATTTTGGTCTCTATTCCTCCCCACTAACCTTTTGGGCTTAGCCAAACTTAAGTTGGCTATGATTAAAAGACCTTGGTGTCTACAGAGGGTCAAAAATAAAAAAAAATATTAAATAAATTAAGATATAGCAAAGAAAAATTTATACTTCCAGCACTAACTGCTTAATAAACAAACATTTTTGGCATATTCAGAGGCTTGCATCAGGGTAAGTGGGCCCAAAATATTTGTTTTTTAAACAGTTATTGCTAAATTGTGTGAGGAAGGTATAAATTTTCTGTTATATGTTAGTTCCAGCTTACAAATTCAATAAATTAAAATAATTTAAATATAATATAAAAATGTTATTTTTAAATAAATGTAATTTAATCAGCATTTAATGAAATAATATAATTTCAAGAATATTTAATGAATAAATCTCTTAACTTATAAAATACAAAGTAGTTTTGTTAGATGAATTGCAATAATTACAGAAAGTGAATGAAAAAAAAAGAAAATGGTGTCATTTAATATTGTATTATGAAATTACTATTACAAATTCAAATCAGTATTGATACTTTTCAGATGTTTGTATAAAAATAAATTCAAGTTGGATGTAATTTTATTAAAAATTATATAGTAAAGTTCTGGATTTATAGTTTGTAATCTAATCCCAATCAGTATAAATTAGTTTCCTGTTTTCTTTTAGATAAAATGTTGATAGATTAGTCATAATTTTTCTTGTGTGTCAAACAATTTTTTTTAAAATAAATTAATAGTACTACTGTATAAATTGTAAGATGATATAAAATCGTTTGTTGTTTTTTTTATTAAAAAACTTCAATTTTATTGATTAATTTTTTAAATTTTTATCAAAATAGAAACTTTGTGACATCGTTTGTGATCTTCTTCTGGAAGAATCAAATATTCAACCAGTTAGCACGCCTGTTACAGTTTGTGGTGACATCCATGGACAGGTATTATTTGTATAATTTAAAATGATGGTAACATTCGTATTATTTATTTTTAAACAAGATAATTTTATAAACCTTTATAATAAAATTAAGAATCTTTTCCATTTAAAGTTACTTTTCTATACAATAAAAATGTATGACATTAGCACTTTGTACCTTGAAGCACATTAGTACCTTGAAAATTTTAAGTTATTTAAATTTTACAAAACTAAATTTTTATAATTATAAATAATTTATTTGCCATTTTAATACAAATATACAATATAAATAAAGCCCAATAACTCTCCAATACTGGGATAGAATAAACTTATGCAACATACCGATATCAGCACACTTGAAATTAAGAAATATTTACTAACATTCTCATCTGTTTATAACAGACATCTTCAGGCATATAACACACAACCATTTTACAGGAAATAATTTAATTTTCCATAAAGTTGTTATCTTGTGTATATTTATAATTAAAGCCCAATTTTAATAGACAAATATAAATTTAAATTGCTGGATTATTCAGGTTATATTTAAACTTACATTGTCTAGAAATAGGCATAAACAACTATTTCAGATTAAATATTTTGCTATTAAATAAATTAGAAATTAGCTTTATTGTGTCATGAAAATATCCAGAAATTTAGATTTATATTTGACTGCTTTTGTATTTTGGAAAAAAAATTATTAAAAATTAACTTGTTTATGTGTTTAGCTTCATGAATTATTTAAGAATGTCTAATTGAATGTTAAAGAACAATCAATCAAACCAAAATTATTTATTATTATACAATAAACAAAGACTGCTTGATTAAAGTCATTGAAAATTTTTAATACAAAATGTTTCTCAGTTTTGATTATCTTCACTAGTGCTGAATGTCAGACATCTGTTTATGCACTTTAGTGTACTTGAGTAATAAGATACACATACTTGTGAATACTCATTTAAACAGGGCCATAACAATCATTCCTATATGCACTGCAACACAGGTGCTCAGCAAATTTTTGTGGCCCACGACTAGAAGAAATTATTAAATTGGTAAGAAAGCATATGAAATTTAACACAAACTTCTGTAAAGAATACTAAATTTTTTTGCACATTTCATTACAGTAGCAGAACTTAATCTAAAATTATTTTACAGATACAGTAGAGCATTGAAAATCGGAATCAATTGGGGACTGGGGTTGTTCCGATTACCGGCTTTGTATGAAAAAATATATTAACCTGTCCGATGTTCAAATTTTTCTCCGTTGCGTGTCACTTCGTGTGGAATTTTTCTCCGTTGCGTGTTGCTTCGTGTTGAATTTTCGTCAATTTTAAGCCTAACGAAAATTTTTATAATAATAATCGAGGCTATCGTATCGTTAAAAATTATTTCTTTATTTTGTACAAACAAAATAAATATATTGAAGAATATAAAAAACATGAAAATTATACTTTAGAAGTAAATCTAGTATCAAAAACGTTCGATTCAGCACGACACAGTCCGACTGAAAATCGTTCCGATTACCGACATTCCGATTAACGACGCTCTACTGTAGATGCGTTTTCATATAACTAATCAAATGCTGATTATTTGACTGTGTTATATATCATCATTTTAATTTGTATTGTTTCTGAAGGAACATTTTGTTTGTCCATTACAAATCCTAATATCAATATTTAGACTTGTATGTGGATCTGCAGTAATAAAATAATATGTTTTATTATATAAAAATAATTATTTCGTTACACAGTTTTATGGTTATGTGACCGCAGGATCGGCACCTCTTTGATGCCTTGTCAGGACTGACACCACTGTGTCTTCCGGACATGGAAATTTTGATGGCTGTTACATTATTTAGCATGCAAGCAGTTGTGTTCGCGGGCTTCTGGATCCAGAATGGAGGCAGATGGAAACGACCAAAAGAAGTACACTCCACAAATTAACATTTAACGAAAATACCCATTTATTGATAGATATTATTTACAAGTTCTACGATAATTTATAGGATATTGTTTACAAGTTTTACAGTCGTTTCAGAAACTTAGCACAATGGCTAAAAAGTATTTTAGACACTTAGCATGATTGCTAAAGAGTATTTTAGATGCTTAGCATAGTTGCTAAAGGGAGAGGTATATAAAAAGATAAACCTAACACAATCCTGATCGAGAGAGCGCTCACAGTAAGTTTGCGACATGATAAATACCTTAAAACACTCGTGAGTCCCAGTCGTATCAATGCATAAATTGATGAAAGGTCGGCAACTCAGTTCAGAAGGTAATCCTTCCCCCCCCCAATTGTCTTGGGCGGCAGTGAGTGGCGATAGCTGAAATGGCGGTTCAGAACACACACTTTAGGAAAAAAGTTGTCAACAACTGGATGGCAGTGAACTCTTCTGTCTCATCATCAGACCTTCTCTTTTATTTAGGGGTCCCCCTTGCAACTCTTGTCCTTTTTTTGGTAAAATCGTTCTCTATGTCCAATGGCGATTTTTGCATTTGATTCCTGGTGACACATTTGATATGTCATCTTCAACAAGGAAATAAGTTCGTGGAAAATAGTTTTAGTTGTTTTTTTTTTCCTTTCGAAAAATTTTTGAATAAAAATTTTTTGTCAAGTTCGACCTCTCACAGTTATGAATTTATAGCTTCAAAAAGAGGGAAAAATAGTTTTTTATTTATAAATCTATTAAATTGTTTCTTCATAAATTTCTTAAATTTTATAAAACATTAATAAACTGGAGAAAAATTTCATTGGAAATTAACTCATTTATTACAAAATCAAAATTATTAAAATGAAATTTGAAAAATGATAAATTGTACTTAAAATAACTTGTAATTTTTTATCATTTTTTCATTTTTAGACTAGTTCATTATTCTTCACACTTTCAATTTGAGAGTAGGTGTCACACCTACTCTCAAATTGAAAGTGTGAAGAATAATTATGGGGAGTTAGAAAAGAGTTAAAAATAAAAAATATTTTTTAGAAAATTTTATCAATATTACATTTTTAGTTTTATTTTTCAAATTTACTGTTTCATTCGACTAATACATTGTTTTTAAAATTCAAATATTCTGATTGATATTACTAATATAAAAGCCATTGTCTGCATGCATGTGTGTGCAAATTCCTTATAACTCCTTCAATTTTTCCTTGCGGATGAAACTTTGGTTATATTCATTCTGATGGAAAGTATAGGCTATTTATTTTGCAAAAATATTAGCTATAGAATAAATGTTTTATTGATTTCAGATTGGTAATTGCAGTGATTGTGTGACATTCATGCTTGATGAAGAAACTTCTGTTAAGTTGAATTTTAAAATATTTTGGAAAATGGCATATTTTGAACTTACTTCATTAAATTTACACTTTAAAAAAGTTAGCCTCATTGTCTCACTTCTTTAACAATTTTTTTTTAAAATCTTTCTGTAGTGACCATGTGATGTTCTATTATCCAATTGGAAGTAACAATCTAATGAGCCCATTATTTAGAAAGTGTTATTGCTCATCTAAGTAATGTACATACAATTTATCTTTGTTTTATAAACATGGAATTAAGAAATGGTTTTGTCAAGGGCTGCAGAAATGGCATCGTGACGTCAATCGTCAATATTAAGGTGCTTATTAGTAAAAGAAGACAGCAAGAAAATCTTTTAGAAGAGAATAGAGTGTTTACTCAGAATGTAGTGTATAAAGAAAGATTTTAATATAAAGGCATAAATCTATTTGTGTGTGTAAGTGAATTCTTTATAATTTTTACTATTTTTGCCCACTCCAGGTGAAATTTTGTTTTGTTGCTCTTTATGTTATATAATAGATAGTATAAACTATTTAATTTGTAGAAATATTAGCAACTCTTCTTGAATTTCTAGAAATCTCTACTCTTCTCAATTCTTCAATCTCTACTTTTTGATAAAAAGTATTTTGTCATGCTTGACAGGAGAATTTCTAGTTATAATATACTACAGGTCAGCCTAATCCCCTTCAGAGACCTATTCTTAACATTTTTTGACGCTTTACTTTGCATTGTAAGGTTGTATGATATCTAAAATTTTGACATTGATTATAAATTTTTGTCTTCTGATATAAAAGAATAGCTTCATTACAATTGACCTCTCTTAAGCAGACATCTTTCATTATGGACACATGAAATGCACTCGGTTTGGTGTCTCAATCTGTTTTAACAAACATAATAGATTCTTATTACGCAGACACTCTAAACATTTTCCTTGTTTAGAGTTTCTGCAGTTGCAGTCAAATCAATTCCATAATCTTAAAATATAAAGTTAATGATTGCCCATGTCTACACCCTTGTCTATTTTTAATTCGGTGGCAAAGATAGAATGTTTTTTTTTTTCTGTGTTAAAAAGACAATATAAAAGTCCATATAAACCACTAATGTTAAAAAATAATATGGGAATTTTTTGAATATCACAAATAAGAGAGGTGCTTTGTGGTATCTTAGATTTGACAGCTACAAGTTAGGAATAGTTTTCTAATTGACAAAGCAATCATAGAATGGTTCTAGTGAGTCTGAAGTTACAATGTTTCTCTAACTAGATCAATCGTGCAAGCCTAAGTTTTACCTTTTGCATCTCAATTAGATACTTAAAATAAATTTTATGCTGTCTGAAATTTTACACAAATAAAAGCACAAGTACCAATTTTTAATTTGCTATTACCAATAATCTGTTAATCTGTATGCTTTCTTTGTTCTTGTTTTGTCCAGAGTTGCTGGAGAAGCAGGCGAATTTTCATCTCTGCTTCCCCAACTCATATGTCCATGGGTATATACAATAGACAAACAAAGAGAAACTAACTGAGTCTAATAAACAAGCTCAAGCATGATAAGCATCATGTTGACTAGTAATATACAAAATATTTGTTGAAATGTATGTGTGTAAATATTTATTTAGAAATCTAAGATGTAAATATTTGTATGATTCTAGAATATACACTAGTTTATCCCAAAGAATTCAACCTAATTTAATGGTATATTTATCATTACACACCACAACTAAAGAGTTTTCTGTAAATTCTCTTTACTTTTTAAAATTACAGGAGAAATTAAAATCTTTTTCATTTGAAATTATCTATAAAAATAAATAAGTAAAACATTTCATACCTTCTTTTTCCAGCAAATTTATTGTTTTTATACTAATGTTTTTGGATGTCTTTAATGCCCATTATCAGGCAACCATAGAATTGTTATTTTTTTATATGGTTCTCTGGTGATGGGTGTTAAAGACATCCAAAAACATTAGCGAGGAAACAATAAATTTCCTGGAGAAAGGTGTGAAGTGTTTTAGTTTAATGAAATCCAGTTGGAATCTGTAGCTTCAAATAAATGCTTTAGATCTGTAAATAGAAGTGTATCAAGATGATATGAAGATTGCTTGAAGTAATAAGTAGATACATTTAGAATTTAAATTATTTTAAAGGTAATTCTTAATTTCTTTTTTAAATTCAGACTAATCAACAAATTAACAGAATTGAATTTTTGTTCCATTTTCAGTTGAGATGCATAATGTCATGATGAATATATGTTTTATATCAATATAGTGCCAAAATTAACAAGAGTATATTGTTTGAAAATATTTATTTTGATGGATTGTAAAATGACGATTTAATAAATACAAATTTAACTCCAATAAAATGTTTTTTTTTTCTATATTATAAATAGCCTTAATTTTAATACACAAAAATGAATTTACTAATTACATAATGTGATTAAGCAATTATTCATTTTTTTATTTTTCTGTAAAATGAAATTGATTTGGTCTTATATTGTAATTTAAATTATATACAAAAGATAATTTGATATTTGTTATATATATATATAAAAGTAAAAGAAAAAACCCAATTTTTCAGTTTTATGATTTAGAAGAATTATTTAGAACAGGTGGAAGAGTTCCAGATACAAATTATATATTTCTTGTAAGTTTTTTTATTAGCATATTTCCTATAAATTTATTGTTTATGGCATTAAAATTTTATTTAAAAAATAAGTTCATTAACAATAAAAATAAAATAATTTTTTTTATTTGTTACATTTTAAATTATTTATATTGTCTTATTAATTACCTTCTAATTTTTTTAAAGGGTGACTTTGTAGATAGAGGTTATTATAGTTTAGAAACTTTTACACGATTATTGACATTAAAAGCAAAGTAAGTATTAATCCAGAATAAAATATTTTTATAATAATACAGCTGTATATACTGTATATTTTGGCAGATAAGACATCACTTGAATCATCAAAAGTGCATTACAAAACCTGGGGTCATTTTATAGGCCAGATACAAAACTAGTTACTTTAAAATTTTACACAAAACAACCATGTAGTTTTCATGACCCACCTCACAACTGCACTATCAATAACCACAAATAAAAGAAATATGTTGTCTCCTCAATGTTTATATGCAATCTGATCAAGTTTTACAGAAACTATTTTCTAAACATTGCATACTTGCACCTGTGCATTCTGCATCCTACTGTATTATTCATTTGGTATATATTGCTATATTGATGATTGCTTCCAACTGGCTAACAAATCTTAAACACAGATCAGCACAGATAGTTTAACACCTTGTTACTATCTGTACTGATCTTATACAACAGACATGAGCTAAAAGTATCCAATTTAGGATGAAATTTGGACCTTCTTGTCTTGTCTTATTTAGGTTTTTGTTATCAGCCAAAATATACAATATATAATAATAAACTTAGAATAAAAAGATAAAAATTTACTTTAAATAAATTGGGAGGAGGAATAATCTATGAGATCAATGTAATACATTTAGATCTCATACAATGATAAATAAGTAGGAAGAAAAATATTACAACAGATAGACAAAAACAAAAGTATTACAAATAACACAATATCGAGATATAATTTCAATCTATTTTATCTTCATTTTAACAAAAATTATTACTGTTTAGAGTACCATTTTATTAAACATTCAGATTTATTTAACATATAAATAAATAATTAAAATATTTTAAAAAAGATCCTGCATATTATTTCATAATTTGATACTTTTTACCATCCCCAAAAATATTTCTTCTTATGAAGGATCTATTTACTTCATCAGCATTTTTTATATAGCTTTTTCCAATCTTCTCAAGTTTGATTTTCATTTTCAGTAGCTTTCTGCAAACTATAAAGTTGTAAAAATTGTAAAACTTTTTAAAACTTTATTCTGTATTAGTATAAGTAACTTTATATTATGAATATAAAGTTAATATTAATATCGTCGTCTCCTAAACACTATAAAGTGCAGACACTCGTTAAAATTAATGATTCTTCCAAAATTGATAATATTTTTAGAGATAGCTTCTTGATGTTGATATTTATTTTTTATACAAGTATTTATACATATGTAAAGATGTATTTAATTGAATTCTTCATGAAAAGTTAGTACTATTGAAATTCATTTTTTAAAAGATATTTCAGTCATTATTTATATGATTTATTGAAAATTAATTTTTTTCATCCATAGTTTTATCAAATCTTGTTCAATTCTCTTTGATGCTTTCTACTTGTATTTCTTTTTATTAAAATGTAATTTAAAAAATTTTTAATAAAAACAATAATAAAAGATAAATTTAAAAACTGTCTAATGGCATTATGGGTAAATAAATTAAATTAAGGAATACTTTTGACAGTATATAACCATCTAATTATTGGAATTAATTTCGTTAATTTCATTAGCCATATTTCATACTTATGTTTGAAGAGCAATTTGAAAATGCATTCTATATTTCGAGTTCTAGTGTTCTATCCACCATATTACCTGAAGAAGATGGTTATATACTATTGAAAGTACTCCTCAATTAAACATATTTACCTGTAATGCCAATAAACAGTTTTTTTAAATTTATCTCTTCTTATTAATAAATGGCAGCTTTTGTTGTTTTTATCTCATTACTTTAATAAAAATGATTAATATTTTTTATAACAAATTTTGTAGACTATTTTGTAGACAATCAGTTTTTTAGATAACAATATTTTAAAATCATATTAGTTGTGAATTATCTATAATGACAATTATTTATATTTGTGGTAAAATTAGTTATATTGCACAAAGATATTTGACATTTAAAAAAAATTATCATATTACACCAGAGGTTTCCAGAGTTGATATTGATCTGGGGATCGATAAGACTTTTTGGAAGTCAAAAATTAGTTTGGAAGTCCATTGAAAGTGGTTTATTAAAAATCTTTTAATGAATTGTTTAATAAAATCACAAAAGCAGTTCCACAAATACAATGTACAAATTTACAACATGAAAGTAGACCTTTTTTATGAAAACGGAGTATGAAGTAATACTGGCTTATCAGATTTATTTGTTGTTATTATTATTAACTGTATTAGCAAAAAAATATAGAGAGGGATCAAAAAATACTTGAAGGGGTTTGCAGTCAAGAAAGTTTGGACATCCCTGCATTATACTAAGGAAGTGCATTGCATTCTGACAGGATGGTTTAGATTTCATTTTTACTCAGAATGAAAACAAAATTTGGACTAACCTACCTTTCTTCTGTTCAGATCTCTTAATATTCATTGACAAAAGGAAATTACTAGTGAGAGATATGCAGAAATGTTTTCAGGTTATCACTAACAATCATTGTTATATTTGGAAATTAATGTTATAATTGAGGCTTTGCAAAAATAAGAATTTTTAGCATTTATATAGAATTTTTATACAATATTCTAATTATATAATTACTTTTTTAAAGATGGCCAGACAGAATTACATTATTAAGAGGAAATCATGAAAGCAGACAGATAACTCAAGTATATGGTTTTTATGGTAAGATAATTTTCTATTATAATGTTGAATTGTGATATTTAACTTTTACAAATGGAACCTTTGTTATAAAAATACAGTGGAACCTCACTTATTGAGCATAATTTGTTCAAGAATCTTACTCATAATGCAAAACATTCGTTAAGCAAAACAATTTTTCCCATATAAATTAATGTAAAATACAATAATGCATTCCATGCAAAAAAAATACTCAAATATTTTAAAAAATAACATTTATTCAAAGAAAATTATACAATATACATTGTTAAGGAGCACAAATCATCATCATCTTTTCTTCTAGCATGGAATGAATCAACCTGGAATGCAAATTTGATTTGCAGAAAACAAAAAAATCACAGATATGTCTGATAAACACAGCAAATGATATGCCAAATTCTTGGGCTATGTAAAAGCTATAATTAAATATTATAAATTGATTAATTTGACTAGAGATAGGCAGTTATGCTTCTAGTTTGTATTAAATTTAATAATTAAAAAAAAATCATTTTTAATTTAGACATTTCTAAAATTTAATTCAGAATTGGTCATTAAATTTAATATGAGATAGCAGTAAACTGCCTATCTCTAGTCAAATTATTTAATTTCTAATATTTAATTATAGACTTTACATAGCCCAAGAATTTGACATATCGTTGGCGTGTTTATTATATAACGAGCTATGATTGTTAATGTTTACACGTAATATGTATGAATACAAGTTTGGAAAAATGTGTGATCACAAGCGACACTAAGATGCTAGTGGAATGAGTGCTAAACACAAACTAATGGAGCCTATGCACAGTTCAGGACTTTCCCACTTCTGGTCACTCATTATGCAAGATGTTGCTAATTAAGCAAGTCATTTTTTCACAATTTTCTTTGCTTGTTATTCAAGATGCTCATTAAGCAAGGTTCTCCGTATTTACCATGCAAAAGATAGACTTTTGTTGCATATAGTTTATTTTGGACATAAAGTAATTGAGAAATAGACTAATTTTACATCTACATGTTAGATGAAAATTCTATAACATATTCATACAGTAATTCATGTATAGATGCTAACTGACAAAAATTTTGTTTAAAAGAAATTTTATCGTTTTGATTTGTTTTGGTGGAAATTTTACAGCAAACTTCAATCTTTAAAAGTAAACAATAATAGTTAAAATGCATAAACTAAATTTGAATATAAACCTATGATAAAAGTGATTTACAAATTGCCTGTAATCTTAATTTTGCAGGTAAGATGTAAAAAGTTATGGTTCAGGCATCAAATTAAAGCCCTTATGCTGAAAAGAAAGATTAGATAAAGGTGCAATAGTTCAGGTGTGATGGAGTGGCAAAGAAAGAATGTTCAGTCTACGAGAAGGCAAGTGACAAACATGTCAGGCACTCAAACACAGTCTAATGATTCTAGTTTTTCTTAACCATTTGAACAACCCATTGCTCACCACTACTGTGAATTCCTGCTTTGTTTGCTACTTATGCATTAATTTTTTCAGTAAATTAGTTTTTTTAATATTAACCACAACACCATCTACCAACTTTTAATGCCAATCTGTTTTTATTTTATTATTATTTTATGATTAGAGCAAAGAACAGTTCTAACTGTCCAATTCATTACTTAATACCTATTGATAGATTTCTTAACAAATATACTAATTAAAAGAATAGACTTGAACATACAACTATTGGTGCATTGAGTTTTATAACAGCCAGTGAGATTGCAATGAGGTGTATTGACACTACCCTCACTATTAATCTGAAACCCTGCCAATTGAAGTTGGTTGATCTTAGGAATGCTAAATTGTCACCCTGGGACTTAAGATGCAAAATTGAAAGAAGACTTTGAAAGAGAAGAGCCTCATGGTACCAGAAAACAGGTAGATACAAATCACATGCAAATGGCTTGGAAATTGCTTTCTATACTGATGATTTTTGTGTAGAATGCCAAATTTTAAATGAGCTCATTGTATATGAATTGAATAAAACTCTTTATTTTGATGGGTTCCTTCAAGTTTAGTTATAATTATATTAGCAAGATGATGTAATTTTTTACATATTACAAAAATGCTGCTATTTCAATTTTCAGATCAAGGTTTTTTGTACAGTCATTTTTTTTTAAACTATTATTTTTTCTTTTCTTTCTATCTCAGTTTTTTGATCATTTCATCAAAATGTGAATATATTCTGAGATTTTAAGAAACATCAAAAATATTAACAAATTTTTAATAAGGTCAAAATAAAGGTTCAAAATAAGGTCTTCACTAAACCAAATTTTCTACATCTGAAGATTCAGAAATGAATTTCAATCTTTCATTTCTTATATACTTTTGTATTAAAAAATTATCATTACATGATATTGAATATATATATTTTTAATATGTATTTTATAAAATGCATTATGTTTAATATTATTTCTACATGCAATTATTCAATTATTTTTATTCAGTAAAAAATAATTGAAATACATTATTAAATTTGAAATATTTCATTTTTTTATGTATTTATGTATTTATTTTGTTTATATTTACAGATGAATGTCAGACAAAATATGGAAATGCAAATGCTTGGCGGTATTGTTGTAAAGTATTTGATTTGCTCACTGTTGCTGCTGTGAGTGTATTAATAATAATTTTATTAGGGAAATAATAGAGTAGTATTTAATAACTCTGATATAATTTTTAATATTTAAAAAGTATTTAAATATTGAACAATTTATTTAACTTTTCATTTTCAAAATTTAATTTTTTTGATATTAGAAAATTAAAATATAAACCACAGTTTAAATCTTTTGTTATATACAGGATCTATGAAGTCCATGTACACTTTTAAGTATTAATAATTTTGTAACTATATGTGGTAGAATTTATTTCATCATGAGGTTTCTTCTTATCATTTCAAAAATTATTCTTCTTATCTGTTATTTATTTATTTATTTGAAACTTCAAAATGATTTTTCATTTCAGAATTGTTATTGACCCATGGATCCTTCTTTACACAGAAGTGATGGATTTTAGCTCAGCCAACCAAAAAACTTTGTTTACTTTTTCTTCTAGAGAAGCCATGTGTCAATAACAATTCTGAAAAGAAACATTTTTAAATTCAAAAAAACAAATAAGTAAATAATGGTTAATTTTTGAAATAATGTGAAAAAACTAGACACATCAGGGTCATAAATATTTTTTATACATTAATTCTTTCATGAACTATTAATATTTGTGTACACAGATTTTATAGATACCTAGTATTTTATTATTCTACATCTTGGAACAGAATAAAATTATTTTCTGGAATCTAGATAAATTTAGAGCAATGGCAGATAAATTATATTGACTTATTAAAATAACCAATATTATACTATGCAAAGTAGTTAATTAAGTAAAATTTTAAATAATAATAATCTAATGAAAGTTTTCAGTTTGATGAAAAATTAAATTACTATAACAGTCTATATTTGAAATATAGTAGCTTCCATAAAATGAATACTCGAACTCTGTATAAAAATAAAATGATCTTATAATATAAATAATAATGTATTGATAGAAAGGATTATAAAAGAAAACAAAAAGCTTTAGGTTTATATTTTAGATTTACAGATAGATTAGATATATTGTTTTTACAAGTTTAATAAAAATATGGATTATATACTTTACAATTGAAATTTTGTCTACAATATCAATATACAGTAATGGACAAGTGAATATTATTGTACACAGTAGAATCCTCTTATATTCAAGGTAATAAAGCTGCTGAACTGAGTAAAAATACATTGATTTGGCATTTGGACCTGAAGAAAACATTCATGAACTGTAGATATTTTCTCTTGGTCCGTTATCGAGATCCATTCTAATGTGTTTCTATTGTAGAGTAATGGATTTTTCAATATAACAGATGAGTTTGTAATAGCAAGTAATCATGACAAAACAAATTTTTGTTATAACAGACCAATTTTTTTCATCCAGTGGTGGTGCATTATATCAAGCTTTTACTGTATCTTTTATAGAGAGTTGAGAGAAAAGTTGGTTTGTATTGTCACAGCTATTTACCAATCAGTGAGAACAGTCTTGACAAAAGGGAAAAAAACAGTTGTCTCTCATACTTCAAATTTAATTTTTCAGGAGGCCATTCAAACTCTGCTTTGTTTTAAGTTTGGATTAATTTTTCTCATTAGAAATAATGAAAAGCAAATTTAATTCATTCACAGACCCTAAACAATACCAATTTTGTATAGGGTCTGTGAATTAGCCTTACACTGAATTATTCTTAAACAGCAAATACACATAATTTAAAGTAAAAATAACACAATTAAATGCCTTAAATAATAAGTTAAAAATGCAAACTATAAATAAAATATATATTTTATTATATAGTATTTGTGTTTATATATATATATATATATATATATATATATATATATATGCATCAATGGAAGCAAGAAAGAACTTAGATGCACAAAAAAATTGCCATTTACACAGCAAGTGTATTTTTTTTTTTTTTTGCTGTGTATGCAGTTAAAATATAAAAGCATCATTCAAACTCTGGGTCAAATCTTTCTCTCAAATTTAGCATTTGAAGTTAGAGTTGTTCAAAGTACAAGGTACTACTGTACTCCGAGGAGTCAGTCATGATCCAAGCCTGAAAGTTACAGCATTAATTATGATTCAGAGTTTAACTAATGTATACTAAAAAAATTCCTTTTCATAGGTTGTTATACAATTAGTTCCCAAAAAGCCTTCAGGGTTTGTGTTAGACAGGTTTCTGGCATGTAATATTGAAGAGTATGTCAAAATTATGTTAGCAATCAAATGAAAAAGATAACAAACACATGTGTGTTTATCTTTTCCATTTGATTGTATGAGATGATTAGTAAATGTTAATTACTGTATATTTAATGGTTGTGTGTTTGTTATTGTGATAGTGCAGTTTGGAAAAGATTAAGGATTAATGGCAAAGATATTTATCTTTTTTTTTTTAAGTTCTAACATAATTTTAACATATTTTATATTTTAAATTGCAAATTGTTTTGATGTGAGATTTATTTTTTATTTGTAGTGTTCATTTTAGGCAAGGTTTACTATATTAGATTATTCTTAATTGGCTACAGTTTTCAGATTAAATCTATATATATATATATATATATCCACTGTTGTTTCTTTATTAATCTTGAGGAAGGAATTATGTAGATGAAAATCAAGACTAGATATGGAAAGCTTAGGAACTGGAGCCCCCCAATTAACTGTATACCAACTTCTGATCTAGACTGGAAGACACATGATTTCAGTTCAAAATTTTCTCTAGTATGGAGTTAGATGAATGGCATGATTTGATTGTTATCAGGAGACATATGATATACAGGGGTAAGACACTGTAAAATGCAGACCAGATATGGAAAGCTTAGGTGCCAAAGACCTAGATTAATATGAACTTCCAGTTTAGACTAGAAGTCACATGATTTTTTTAAAATTAAATGATTAAAAATTGCAGTCTAATATTGTGACAATGTCACAATAAATAATTTTTAAGTGTATGTGAACTAAATTATATGTTTATTTTCAGATAATTGATGAACAAGTTCTTTGTGTTCATGGAGGACTATCACCCGAAATTAAAACACTAGATCAAGTGAGAGTAATTGAAAGGAATCAGGAGATTCCTCACAAAGGAGCCTTCTGTGATATCCTTGACTTGCTATTGTTTAGTAAAAAATTTTTAATATGCAGTCAAACCTGTTTTTATGCAGTCTTTTTTTGTGTGATTTTTTATTTGTGCGGTATAGTTTTTATTTGTGCGGTATAGTTGGCGACTAGTCTCGTGCGATTTGTCATGTCTCACGTTGACTTATTATAGCTAAATAAACTTATTATAGCATAAATGAACTTATTATAGTAATATTATTGCATGAATATGCGAAAAATGAAATAATTTACTTTTTAAGTCAACAAAACACCACCTGGACAAAAATATGTAAAACAGACGATAGACGAGACGATGCAGTCAAGTGCTGACATCTGTTGTCAATAAATTCTATTTTGTACGGTTTTGAGTTATTTTCTATGTGAGACTTTTTTTATGTGGTCCCTATTGATTGCATAAAAAAAATAATTTTTTTAATTGTGTTGCAAAAACTATTTTTTATAGCCCCTCGTGAAGTTTCATGCAATTTTTTTTTTTTTTATGCATTTTTTAATGCAGTCCCTATCCACCGCATAAAAACAGGTTTGACTGTATTAAAATAATAAATTATAAGTTGTATACACAATTTTCAGTAATAATAAAATATTTCCTTAATTAATTTAACATCTTGTTTGGTCTGATCCTGAAGATGTTGAAAGTTGGTCAGTAAGCCCTCGTGGAGCTGGTTGGTTATTTGGAGCAAAGGTTACCCATGAAGTAAGATTCTCTTGATCAAAAGTTATGACAGTGATGATTCCATATATAATAATTAGTTTTGTGATGTGATTCTAATAAGTCTAATTAATTTTTTAATAAATATAATTAAAAACATTTATTTCATTTTTATAGTTTATGCACTTGAACAATCTCAAACTTATATGTCGAGCACATCAATTAGTTCATGAAGGTAAGTAGAAATACTTACAGTTGGTTTTTAAATTTCATTACTTAACAAGTTTAAGCTAAGTTTAAACTATTTACCTGCTTTAATATTTTTTAATAATACTTAGATTAATTTTAAAGTAATTGTTTACATCAAAATAATTATTTTATTTGTAATAGTTGTATTAAACTATATATATATATATGTATGTATATAGTTTAATACTACTATATATGTATGAAGTTAAATATGTGAATATAATAATTATTATACTTTATATTCTGTATTCTGAAACATGCATTTGTCAGTTAGCAATTGCTTGAAAATGTGTTTCTATAAGTAAGAAATCTGTTTAATGGAATGCAGAACTAAACAATTAATTATTGTAATAAATAAAATAGGATTAATTTAGAACTGGATACTTAACTGTATAATAAAATTTTGAAACTTGATAGAAATTTAGTTTTCCAGACAACAAAGCTTTGTTTTTAAAGTATTTGCCAATAATAGTAGGTGCATTGTAGCCAGACAAATTTAAAATGTACAGTCTTGTTCTCTGGGAAGTTGGTATAAAAATTTCTATTAAGTTTAATATATCTAGATCAATTTAATAAGAAAAATTAGTGTTTAATTCTAAAGTTTTTTTTTTATGAAACTCCATTCCTCTTTGAAGTCTCTTAAGTAATGCATTTTCTTTTTGGCATTTTAAATTCTAATGTAGGTCTAAAAAATAAAAAAACTTGTTTGGTTTTTATAAAACACAGCACAGAAAATTATCAAGTAGTTAAATTAAAGTAAATCAGTAAGTGCTGTTTATTGCAATCACATTTCTCTATTGAATATTGATTCTATTAAATGGCAATTGTAATAACCGGAAATTGGAAATATATTATATGTAAGTTATGAAAATAAAAACAATGATATAAAGCAATGTTTTTTCAACCTTTTTCTCATTGCTGAATGGTAAAATTATGGATAATTTATATGTGAGTTATGTTTATATATGCTTGTCTAGAGTTATTGTATGTAACAAAATATGTACAGTAACGCTAGATTATTTAAATGCCACCTGTAATCAGCTATGCCAGCATCAGTACAGTTAAATAATTTTTGGAGGACTGGTGAATTTTTTTTTGTCGATTGGCGTATGGAAAACACTGATATAGAGAATAAATTTAGAGTTATCAAATGAACAAAATTAACTAATACTAGAAAATTTTCAAAATTTACATTAAGTAAAATATGTTACATAATTATTTAAAAGTTTTGCTTGTCTTGAATTCATATTACAAAATATATATTACCACTTGCCTTGAAAGTGACACAAAAATATCTGAAATTGTCTAAATCTAATATACAAAAGTATGATTTTAATAAATGATTAAAATGCAGTAGATTTGCTGTTTTGAATTGGTGGTGATGATAAATGGCATTTACTGTGGTTACTTTACTTTTATATTTTTGGGTTAATAAGTAATAAGGCTAATATAAACTAAAACAATAAAAATCTTAATACATACTTGATATTTATTGTAGCACAAACAATCACTTTAAACACTGTCACCAATAGTAATTTTCATAAAACAGTTTGAAGTTATAGTTAATGTGATTATAGAGATGCACTTGTCACAACCAATTTCACAAAGTCATTCAAATTGTCGGACAAAATTGTTCAAAATATACCATTCATGATGTAAATATAAAAATGAAAAAATATGGGACATTTAAGCATTCAGTAACCTGTGTCAAGACAGTGGGACTTCTGGTCACCTAGAATAGTATAAAAAAACTAGATGGAAAGTGCCAAGAGCAACAGCTAAGATGAAACACATTGAGTATAAACTTGAATTAATAGAATTATTTCTCATTAAACCAATTAATCTGAGTAGTAATAGAGGTAATTCAGTTAAGTCAAGTGATCCAGGAAGCCCAGTAGGTATTCCTAAAAAGTTTGGTTTATTGTTAAGAGACTTTTAGGATAGGATTCACCTTTGATCCAGAATTTTTTTATTCACAATATTTTGGATTCAGTATCAATCTTGCCCGATAGTGGGTTGATGGAAATGCTTGGTATCAGTATGATGTATGTTAAGCATGTTGAGGAGTTTACTGACTATGAGTGGTGGATAATAAGAGTGAGAGGTATAATTTACATTGTAAAAATATAGTTTTCTCATGAAAAGGATAGGAAAAATAAGTAGCCCTTAGTGTTTACAAATTATCAGATTATGAGTGATAAAAACTTAGAAGATAGACATTGTTATAATGATAATGAACTTAGATATAGCAGAAAAACTAGTCATTTCTGACGTAGATAATGCACATGTAGATGAATACTTAATTCAAATGCATACTGAAAGAAATTTGGGGCAATTGAGACTATGGAGGGCAGATCTCTGGAATAGAAGAAAAATTTAAAACAGCAGCATCTTTCTTGTTTCAGATGATGAATTTAAAGAAGTTCAGATAACTGAATCTGTAAATCTTGAAGATTCATTTAAAAAGCTTTCTAGTAAACATATCCAGAAAATAATAGATGGCACAAAAAAAAATTTTTTTAAAACTTTATCAACATATATTAAGACAAGAAAGATTATCACTAATGAACTCAAAAAACAGTGTATCATGAGATTGTGTAATGGTACTGTAGCATTAAATTTTAAATATTGCTATGGTCTTAATTGTTACATAGAATATGCTAGGGCATGCAGATCTGTGATGCAAATGGCAGGATAAATCTAAAATTTATTCTGGTATTTGTTGAGTTTAAAGGTGATCATACTGCTGATGAAGCTGTAGCACAAATCAAGAATAAAAGCTACTTGTATAACTTAAGTGTTTGAACTAAACCAGTAGAGATGAGTCATAGTGGGAATGGCTAAAGTTGGTGGATTGATAGTGAAAGAATATTTTCTAATCACAATGTTTTATAAGTCAAATATTGAAAGAATCAGGGCAGTCCAATCAAAATAGTATAGGTAGAATTAATGGTATCTTTGAAAGGTAAACTGAAGAATTTGCATCATTCAATTCAAAGCAATGATTGTCATTATTTGAGTAAATTAATATTTGAGCAGATCTTAGCCACTAAGTTATGAAATACAGTAGAGCATCGTTTATCCAAATCAATTTGGGACTGGGGTTGTTCGGATAACCGATTATGCACAAAAAAATATATTAACCTATCCGATGTTGAAATTTTTTTAGTTGCGGGTTGCTTCATGTTGAATTTTTGTCGATTTTAAGCCTAACGAAAATTTTTATAATAATAATCGAGGTTATTGTATCATTAAAAATTATTTCTTTATTTTGTACAAACAAAATAAATATATTGAAAAATATAAAAACAAAAAAAATTATACTTTAGAAGTTAATCTAGTATCAAAAACATTCGTTTCGGCACAACACAGTTCGACTGGAAAGCTTTCAGTTAACCGACGTTTCGGTTGACTGGCTTTCGGATAAATGACGCTCTACTGTAAGTGTAGTTTTCATTATGGAGATGACAAATTTGAAGAAGAATAATATTACCATATTTGCATTAAATCATGGAGATTTAGAAGTATTATCTATATATATATACCCATTCAACAGGTGTCCGTCCGTCCCATAACCGTTTGATAACCGACACTAGAGGCGCCTCTATCGTGTGTCATATTTCAAACATTCAAATTAAATTAACAATTTTAATTATTATTTAAATTAACAGTATAAATTATTATTCTTCATTTGGCCAATACATTATTATTTGGTCAATATAACAATATAAATAATTCAGTATATTTGTAATAGGAATTTATTACTGTCACGGAATGCTTGTAATGTTCACTAGGGGGCGAATAACGAAAAACCGGATAGATTTGAACCGCTACGATAAAACGATAAGTGAAATAGTTAAGCTAATATTTTAATATAATAATAGAAACCTTTCATGGCACGAACGGACGGACGGACGGAAGGAAGGACGGACACCTGTTGAATGGGTTATATATATAGATTAAGTGCATCAAACTTTTAAAAATTAAGCGCGCACAACTTTCATATATTAAGTGCATTAAACATGCCTCATAGAAATTTGTAATACTGCTAAAACGCCCACTAGGGGGCGTCCCGGGCTACTAGTTGAATATAATTGAACATATGGGAAGAGATCATGAATTTGATCAACAAGGTAGAACTATAGATAGTAAAAAGTGAAATAATTGTTTTTGATGCCATCAGAGTTCCTCTAACTGATGGTAATTGAGCTGAGAAAAAATGGACCTAACAATAAACTCAGAAGTGGATAGATTTGAGTCTGAGGAGAATAAAAAAGGGTCTTATTTTCAGGCTATAGATAGAATTTATATTGTAGTTCTGAAGAAAGAATAAGAACAGGAATAAATATGCAGGTGGATTTGAAGGAACAGGAATCACTGATGTCAATAACTTAATTGAAAATTTGCAGAATACAGATATAAATGACGGTACTAGGGTAGTAAAAGCTTTATTTCTTTTAGCAGAAGTCTTTTTCGTTTTTTAAAAAATATAAACAGCTTTATTATTGGTTACTTTAAAACATTTGTTTTTAAAAGTCTAAAGAAGGCCATTCAATACAGCTGAAAATGTTTTTCCTTGAAATAAAATTAGACTGTGCTAGAATTCATAGTGTTTATTTTGTTTGTTTTGAAGTTTGCAGTTACACTTGCATAGGATAGCATATAAAAATTTATATTTTTTCAAGGATATGAGATAAGGTTATGGATAAGGATATAAGCTGTGCATACAAGGCAAATGCCAGTGATATATAACACTGGCATTTGCCTTAATAAAAATTTGAATTATTAACTGTTAACTATAGGTAAATGTTAGAATACTTGAAAAAACATGAAGAATCTTTTGAAAATGGAAGACTAATAGAAAATCAATTTTAGTGTTTTTGAATAGAAGTTAACAGTTAATAATTCATATTTTTATTTCTTATATATAAAGGCTTTGTCAAAACATTGTAAATTTTAATGGGAGAAGAATAATACGAAGATAAGCATTTTTATCTGTTTGCATGTATACAGATATTACCCTTTGATCCTAGAGAGCTGACAGAGATTTTAGTGGACCTGGTAAATAAATGAATGGAAACAAGTGTAAAGAAGTTACCCAAAGTTGCAATGAGCAACAACATTGTGTAATTGACAGCATCAAAACAATAATTGATTTCAAAGATTCTTGTGATTTGTAAACAGTTGCAGTAGCAACAGATACTGTTGTGACAAGATCATCCTCAAGATCTGGTTCAAAGGGAGTTATGTACATAAGGCACTTTGCATGTCTCCAGATTTATGAATGTTGATGACAAATATAATTTTTTTTTCTGTTTTCACTTTGCCTCTTCAGGTAATTGCAACACTACCAAACAGTGGCCTTAGCATTGAAGGGTGATGTATGTGCACACATTTACAAACTAAAAGTATTTGCTTTGATATTCCCTATCACCCATTAAAATTTATGCAGAGTATTTTAAAACATTCTACATATATATTAGTAAATAAATAATAATATTCATTATCTTTTATTATAGATGCTGAAAATTTAATACAAAAATTTACTAATTTGTTCTTGAAGTACAGTACACATATACACAACTAAATAATATGCACTTTAGAAGCACAACTAAACGACCACATTAAATAATCAGGCTAAAACTCTGCTAATTTAATGATAGTATGAATTATTAAATTAGGGGAGTTATAGCCTGATTATTTAAGGCAATTGTTTGGTTGTTTCTATATACATAGTGGGCTTTGCGATGTTTCATATACTAATATGCACTTTATTACTTTAATCATTATTGAAGTTTTTATAATTCCAGTATAATAAGTTTAAAGAAATGAAAAATAGCCAATAATTGTAAACAAATTTTTAAATTTATCATTAAACCTTTATTATTAATGATATTATATTTTATTTCATCCTTGAACTTAACATTTGTTTACAAAAATGTAAATATATGAACTTTTGTAATTTGCTCAGTTTAATTAAACATTTATACAAACATCTTGAAACCTGATATATTTGTAATAAGCCAGCCAACCACTGGATTCCATCGGGCTACTTTTCTGTGATTAAATTTAATAATTATAATTAAATTAAGTAATAGTAAAATAAGTGATTAATTAAATTAATCACTTAGCTTTTATAAAAACAATACAGGGTGTCCTGTAAATCTGGATCTGTAGGAGTTTCTCAAATATTCTTGCATTACAAGTAAACCATGTCACTGACTACAGAGGAACAAATTTAAGTGATTTTGATGGTAGGGCCCACAGTCACCAAGAAGTGGTCAGAGAATTCAATATGCTCCACCCAGACTGGACCAATCATGCACAGATGTGTTGGTAAGCTCATTGCCAAATTTAATAAAGGAAACTGAGAGCATATTGTTTACTTAAATTTGGCAGTTAGCTTACCAACACATCTGTTCATGATTGGTCCACAGTCTGGATGGAGCATTCTCGACCACTTCTTGGTGACTGTCAGACCCCATCATCAAAATCACTTGAATTCGTCCCTCTGTAGTCAGTGACATGTTTTCCTTATATGAAAAAAATGGTAATTTGAGAAACTCCTATGGGTCCAGACTTATGGAACACCCTGTAGTTTTTAGGTAGTAAATTTTATGTATATATTTTATAAAAGAGTTATAAAAGAGACAAATTAATGTTATAATTTTTACTGTATTAATAACCTAACTTTTTAAATCTCTTTTATAGGTTTCAAGTATATGTTTGATGATAAATTAGTAACTGTTTGGTCGGCACCTAACTATTGTTATCGTTGTGGTAATATAGCAGCAGTTTTAGCATTTTCGGATGTTGACAATCGAGCACCAAAACTATTTAATGCTGTGCCAGATTCGGAACGTGTGATACCATCTCGCAATACAACACCATATTTCTTATAAGAAATAAAAATCAATATGGTAATTATTATAAATGTAAAGTGTACACAGTTACCTTAAAAATATATTTTAAAGACAACTTTTGTCTATCCCTTAATTGTTGGCCAATATATATTGTAAGAAGTGTCATTCTAAATTTAAATATGCATGAAAATAAATGTTTGTTACTTTATCATAATTTTATTTATTTAGCAGAATGTTTCTCTAATTGTTTTATATACAATTGATAAATACTTTTAAAAAATTATTAATATCTATAATAACTTTTTTAAATAAAATTATAATAATTTAATAGTTTGGTTCTCTTTCTTTTTAATTTGTTACTAATGAATATATTAGTTTAACAGAGTTAATTTTTAGTGAAAATTAGTTGCTTTTTTTTAAGTTAGTATTAATTAATTTTAATATTCTTACATTTAACAAAAGAAAATTTGCCAATTAATTATTTTAATTAAACAGGAGAAACATTTAATTTTTGAAATTAATAAAGTAACACATATTAAATCATTTGACAGAAGGAGATTTTTCTTAATTTATTGTAAAATAATATCAATATTAAATTAAGGAATAATTGTTTAGGAAAATTGAGGAAACAAGACTAATTATTATATTAAAATTGAACATTTGTGAAATATATAATGGAATAAGCAGATACTAAAGTATTAAAATTACATTATCAGTTCATATCGAACTTTAGCATTTCTATTCTAACATTACTTTGAGAGCTTCTTAAACTGTGGGTCGAGACTCCGCAGGGTCATATAATTGAATGTAGGGGTTGTGAAAAATTCAACAACAGTAAGATTTACACAAAATGGCATTTATAACAGCATTACCAGTTATAAAATCAAAAAGTTGGTCAATTCTGAAAAACATTGAAGAAGCCCTGTCCCTTGCAGTATCAAATATTCAGCTGAGATTTAATTCTTTATGTAAAAATAAACAAAGTAATCTATCTCATTAGTATTTATCTTTAATAAACAGCAATAAATAGTAAAATAATATGTATATCAAATAACTGTTTTATGATTTATCATCAGTAAATGATTTTATTTGTGTACCTATTTTATATACCTACTAGCTGTTACCCACAGCTTCGCCCATGCGGATTTTGCAAGCAAATCCTATTTACATTCAATATTTCAACAACCATAGTAATTGTTATTTAACACCTACCGCTGAGAATGATGAGAATTGCTGAGAATCAAACGAACTGTTTTTAATTTGATAAATTTTCTGGAACGTTTACAATCATTCTATAATCAAACCAACATGCAAAATAGAAATTCGAATTTAAAACAGTTTGAACATTTGGTTAAAAAATCAAAATATAAAAATATTTATAACAATGTCTGAAATGTTATCAATTTAATACTCCTAAGTACTCAATGAAGACTAAATGCAGTTAAAAACAAAAAATTGCATCTAAAATAGTACAGTAGAAGCCATTCTTCAGGTTAAGACTTAATGCTCTCTTTCTCCCTCCCACTGGAGAATTTCAAAAAATCCCTTCTTAGTGTGTATTTTCATGACATACCCTAACTGTGTACCAAATTTTACCTCTAGGTTCTGGAACATTCTCATTGAAGGGTCACACATTTTTGAAGTCAATCACTTTCAAACCCCATATCTCTCTCACCCTTATAGCTATCGAGATGCAACCACCGTAGCACACAATGGGAGACTTGGGGCTACTACCACACACAAACACCATGTGCAATGTGTAGTTTTGGCTGCAGAGTGACGTATAGGCACAAACACATCCATTTTTATATATATATAGATATAGATATATTGGGGGTAATGTAAAATTTTCTTCGATAAGAGGGAATCGCGAATAGAAAAGTTTAAAAAGCTCTGCTTTATATGATCATATATATACTGTATATTCATTGATAGACTTAAAAATATTTTCATACTATATACAAAAATGCATATGAAAAACTAATTTTGAATTTAAAAAATGTTTATAGTGTTTATAAAAAATGTTTATAAAAAATCTAGAACATAAATTCTAGATTTTTTGGTGTTTACTGTCAAACTCGGTAATAATAAAAGTTAATGTTTATTCTTAATGGATTTTCTCACTATAGCATTTTAGTTTTATCAATTTCATTTTTGAAATTTAATCTGAATAAGTGCTATCAATTTTTTAACTAAAAATAATTAGATTTTTTATGTTATAATAATAAATAAATAAAATAGATTATTTTGGTCGTAATTGCATGCAGAATTCAAGAAAATTTAAGTAATAAAGTGAAACAGTAATAATAATAGAAAATGCTTGTAAAATATGTTTTCGCTGATGACTCATAACTGAATAAAATAACTTACGACTAAAAATATGTACTATATACATAAATCTATGCACTATTTAACCCATAACATCAAAATTGAAATCTCATTTTATTTCTTTGGCTCACCAGTAGCCAAGCAGCTAAAACTACCAAACACTGGTAGCAGCTGGTCTAATGAAATTCTCTGAGGGGTTTATATTTCTAACACCTGAATAGTTGCCAGTTTTCCAGAGTCTTTTCGTGTGGTGACAGCTCATAGGTACTTTTGCCTCGTCCACCAATTTTAATTCTTTGTAATTTCATTAAAAAAAAGTTATACAACTACTTATCTTTTTTCTTATATTTATAATAATAATAATAATAATAATAGATTGAATGATAATTCAGAAATAAGGGTCTACAAAAATAAGTAAATTGAAACTTATTAATTATATATGCATTTTAAATGTAATTACCTAAATAACTTAGTAATCAAATGTTTATATACTTGTATATATATAAATTTATATATTTCTGTTCTAAATTATTTAAATATGCAACATGTATATCTGTATATGACTAAAAATATCATTAATTATGCCTGGAGACCAATTTACTTCATTACTTTACATAGAAAGAACAACAACATAACTTTACCTACACACAATTTTCTAAAATAAATGATAATTCTGTAAAAGAATCACATTTTACAGTAGATAATTTAATAATTTATCAGTAAAATTGATATTAAAAAAAGAATTTAAAATTTCTAGTCTAACCAAAATAATCTGACAGACAAGAAGTATGGTTGAAGTATTCTGTCAGTTTAATTTAGATTGGATTGTTGAATGTTAGCAAGATTTGAGGAATTTAAGTGTTAATATAAATGAAACTCTTAAGAAATATTATTTTTAAGTATTATCAGTTTGTCCAAATTGTTTGTTAATTAGATTCTTGATAAGCTTATTGAAATCTCACTAATTTAATGAACCATTAATAACTTGATTCATTAGTTTGAATTTAGTCATTATGACAATAGATTTGATAAGTATTTACATGCAGTAATCATTATCCAGAGAACAGTAATGCTACTACATTAATTAATAGGAATTTAAGTACTTTGCCAAGTCCTCTTCTGATAAATATGAATGTGTATTAGATAGATGAAATTTCAATTAATTTGTGAGTTTTCAATATATTTAGGAAGTGCAGAATGTAAAAATCTCTTCCAACAATATAGTTTAATGATAAATTAAGTTTTCTTCATGCAATAATTGATATATCAGAGCTATGATCAAGTAAATAGATAATTAAGAAACAAAAGTTTGATTCAAATATTAACCAAACAAAACCTAATTTTTGAAGGAAAAAAAATGGATTCTGTTATAAAAATCCTAGATAGATAATTTTGAATATTTCAGCTTATTAAAATGGACCAAAGAGAACAATTTTACAATAAAAACATACAGTTCATGATCTTAGCAACTAATTTATTCATACAACGCACACAGACATACTAACTACAGCTGAAGGCTTGGAACATAAACGTTCCTCAAGATTGCTTGAGGAATCATACAGGCTGAGGTCGCAGGTACTACACAAGCTCCAAAATATGGGGATGGAATAAGGGAAGCTTCCAAGGCACGAGATGACGACGCTTGATCAATAGTTGGTGGAGGCAAAGGATCTTTGGATTGGACGTGATGACGTACTTGATCCAGTCTTTGACAATTCTGACGTTTCCACTTTGTTCTGCAATAAGTTAATTACAGAATTATTTATTGATAATGATTTGAAAATTTCATATTTACAAGAAACTTTCAATTATTATTGGAAAAATCCAATTTTATTATATATTCAAACCTCTAAGTTTGAATATATAATAAAATTAATTTTTCTGAATAACCGCCACAGAAAGAAACAAAATGACTATCGTTTATAAATGGCGCTTTGAAGGTTCCACTGTACAACACACTTTGTATAGAAGAATTTTATGATTTTCCACACTTATAGTACAGGAAATGAATGAATTCCATGCATAATAACAATTTTTTTAAAAATTACAACTTAATGAATTTTTTTTACTACGTGCGGCACTAGGAGACCTTTTTTATGCTCATCGTGGGGGTATAAAAAGTCCCTCTAATGTTCATACGTTCGGCCAGGCTCTCAATAGGATGAATGGGTAATGAGGGACGGGGGCTCGAAAAATGGGTTTTTCACTCCCGGATCTCCGAGAGTATCGTAACATCCGACTCAATCCTTAAGTTGGAAACGAAACTATGAAATATTTAAATTCAGTAGACTCTCCATTAACCGGAACTCAAGCAATCGGCAGAAAAATCGAAGAAATAATACTTAAATAAAATTTAAAATTAATTTCTAGCGGAAATGTAAATTTAAACTTGGCGCGCCGTGCCACCAGTAAGCACATGATTCGCACGCCATGTTTTGTCTTCCACTGCCATTTAACTAAAATTGCACAGTGCATTCACAACGCTGTTTCTGTGATAAAACTGTTAAATTAAGGCAAATAAAGACAATCTTAATTTGCTTTATGGAATGAATTATTTAAGCCTGATTTTAATTAAAATCCAAGCAGACAGAATACATTTATCCGGTATCTTCCAATTCCCACTGGTGCCAGTTAACCGAGATTCTACTGTACTTTTTAAATTGAACATATGAAGAATATCTAATTTCATAAAATTTTATTTTAAAATAACAGATGGGCCAAAAGTCGGTTAATTGATAAATAAAGACCTCTTTTTTTTTGTTTTTTTACTTCTTTCCGCCCTGTGGGCACTAAGAGGGCCTCTATTAGAAGGCCCATTATGGGTTCGGCCAGGCCCACAATGGGGCGACCGGGTGGTGAGGGACGGGGCCCGACATATCCGAACGGACCACCCCCCGAAAAATTCCTGGGGATTATTCGACCCGTTCGGATTCGTTCCCGGGTCCCCCAGAGCGGTAGACTGCCACCTTGACCGCTCGGCCATCCGGCCAAAATAAAGACCTCTTAAAACCGGTTTATAACGGTTATATGCAGTTGTTCTATTCGTGATTCGATCGCTTTCAATGAGGGATTGAGTCACGAAAATAAACCTTTAAGTTGTTTGGGTACATATAAGACATTTGGGTTGTTTTGGAATGTGTACGGAGTTTCGAATAAACTTCATAGGACTCGTTTAAATTCCTCACTTTGCGAAGATGGCGACGTTATATATGATTAAATAATTGCCTATTTACAAAGCTCTCGTCATTAAATGTTTAAACCAATAATTAAAATTGAATTAAAAGTATAAATATAATTAGAGATTAAAATTAATTACTGACAAGAGTACTCTCGTCAAACTTTTAAAACTTGAAAAGGTGATACTTTAAAATGTCGCCTTGTGTGCTTGAATAATGGCAAAGAATATTTTTAGAAAGAAAAAAACGATAATTAACTCATTTTAATTGATTATATTTCAAATAAATATACGGATTACTCTATAATAATGAGATATAAATATATTTTCCTGTTAATTTAAGTAGAATTTGGATCATAAGTAAAAGGTCTGTTAATAGAATCTCAGGCCTAACAAGTTAGGCCTGTAGATTCTACTGTTAGGCCTAACTAATTAGGCTTAATGATAATTTGGATGAACGAAGGTCCTGCCTGTAGGCCTCATGGCCTGGCAGCAGTAGTACAAGTTAGGTTCACTCTGAATGGTGTATAAAATAAACTATGATTAAACGCGATGCTTTATTAACGTGTTAATTATAATCTTACATCGTCCATATAATCTGAAAAAAAACATTTACAAATAATATTTGAAGTTCAGTACTTCAATCTCAATATTTTGTAATTTACAAACTTCTAACAGACTACAATGTTTAAAAAAGTCACCTTTGACCGGAAGTGGTTCTTATTTCTATCAAAAAAGGTTACAACAATAGATACAGGCCCATCCACGACCAGGACAATCCACCATTTTTAAAACGTACGTAGCCCTCTAACTTTTTCAATTTCGCTATATTAGAAGGATTTAAGGAGCAATCATAATCAACCAGAGAGTCATTGGTATGCCCCAGTCAAGAGTTACAAGCATCTGTTTCGATCATCCGCCGGTCTTTCAGGTAGGCCCATGCAATGTCCTCCTTTTTTGTACAAGAAAGTCGGAAACCCTATTTATAGGAGATATCGTGGACAAGGAGCTCGAGTACTGGGCATATTTAATAGAAGGACCTCTAAAATTTAGTGTTTTAAGCAAGATTGGATTGAATTGGAGTGAATGATGGGACGAGGCAATGTAAAAATGGTCGTGCCTGTTGGAGGACTTTCTATAGAAAACTGGCTCCTATTTAGGTGTTAAAAGCAAGGAAAGGCTTTACATTTTAAAAAAATATTTTTCCGAAAATAATTTTAAAATTTTGTATATTGAAGTTTTATTTATAGTCCAGTTTTACGTCTTCCTTTTACATAAATGTAAACATGGCTGACTTCATAAGTGTTTTTTTTTTTTTTTAATTTAATATTTATGTTTTAATTAAAATTTTTTTCGGTCCTGAGAAATCAAATCATCTTTGCATTAGCCTATAAGAAATTTTAAATTGCATATTTTAAGTTTTAATTTTTGAATAATTTTGAAGTGTTTCATTTATAAATTATTTAATTGATTTCCTGGGTTATTCAATATTTTTTGCCCTTACTGTAGAGTTTTGTCATTTTAATGGGAACAAAATGAATAAATTTTAATAATTTTAAATCATTTTTCCTGCTTTGAATAATTGATGACTCTAGAAGAAGGTATTTTATGTCTTGCGATAAAATTGACTCTAAATGTTTAATTTTCAAAATTAAATCTGTGAGATTTTACTATTTTGTTTTATTTTTTGACTTGAAATTATAGGATGTATGAGTTGTAAAATGGAAGAGAAGTAAAGTAAATCCCATATTAAATTAGTCTTGGACAAGTATATGGAAATAATGCAGGTTTTAATATTCTTATAAGGTTTGAATATGAGTGTTTTATCTTCACATCTTAACAAAAAAATGGTATTTCATAGAATTCAATTGTAAAAATCTAAAAAAATTTTCTGGAAATGTAGAAAAATGATGTAAAGTATTAAAGGTTTACATATAAATTTAATTAAAATTATTGTTTTTTTTTACAGTGAAACCATGGAGGTTTTAGACTTATAGGACACCCTAAAAATCTAATAAAATATAAGTTTATAATTTATTAATTCGATAAAAAAAAATATGCTCGTCATAAAAATTTGAAGATGAATTAAGTTATAACCCCGATTATCCGAACCAAAAATATAAATTAGTATAACAAACTGTGCAAAATTGCCTTTATTATTTTAAGAGAAAACTTTTACAATTTTAAGATATAAATGTATTTAATTAATGGGTCTTAATACCTTTCAACTGATACAGGCCTTTAATAAAAGTATGCCTAATAACCTGCAACCATTTTATATTGAGATTAATATTATTGTATATAGAGAAATGATAACAGTATATTTAAGTCTGTATGAAAGCAAACATGTTTTATCCTTGCTTTTATACAATTCTTCAGTCAGTCATGTTTGCTATCTGTCGCAATTGAAAGCATTACAAAATATCCTATTATTGGATAAATCCTTTGAAAATATATATTGTATGGTGTCACATAAGTCTAGAATCATAGGAGTTACGTTGATCTTTGTTTATTTTATTTTTTTACAGGTAAATCATGGAGCTAAATGGAACGAATTCAAGTTATCTTGATATCAGGGATTCTCAATGTAAAGATGCCAAATTTAACAGTTAAACTGTGGAAACTATGCTGTCTGTGGGTCCCACCATCAAAATAACGAATTCGTTCCTTCTTAATCACAGCTCCATACTTTACCTGTAAAAAAATAAAGATCAGCATAACTCCTATGGTTTTAGACTTATGGGACACCCTAAAAATTTAATAAAATATAAGTTTATAATTTATTAATTCGATAAAAAATATGATCATAAAAATTTGTATATAAGTTAAGTTATATACACAGTAGAACCCCGATTATCCGAGATATTGTAAACAGATTCCATTAAAACCCGGATTAAGAATTACGAATATATGGTAGCACTTTTAAGCATCTTTTTATATCTCGGTAAACTTAAAATATGTATAAAAATGTATAAAAATAATATTTTTTTTATTATTATTGTACAGGTAATAAATATACAGTAATTTTAAGTATAAAAATGCGAATTATCATAGTTTTAAATTTTCTTTTATGAATTACAGTGTAAGAAAAGTAGTGTAATGCGGAAGTTCGGATAATCGCGGTTCTATTGTATATATGTATATTACATTACTTTGTGTTTTATGTAATTATTATAATAAGATAAACATTATTAACAAATTTAAGATACTTTTATATATTTATATATTTGTATATAAATCTAATTTAAACTTTCGTATTGGTTTTGTTGTATATGGCAACGCGACATGTGTCGGCGGTAGGACTTTCTATAGGAAACTGGCCCCTAGTTAGGTGAACGTGAAAAAAATCCGGGATATTTTACGTGGCAAGTCCATTGGCGAGGTGAGAACCCACGACAAACTATCAGTTTTCGACACATGGCGGTGTCTCCCAGGAGGACTTTCTATGGGAAACTGACCTTAGTTATGTGTTACGAACGTGAAAAAATTCGAAAAAACTATACATGGCCAACCCGTTGATCAGGTGCCAACCCCGCAACAAATTACCAGTAAAACCATTAAATGTTTTATCCATTTGGTTACTAGTAGGCTCGTGTTTTAAAAATTTTTATTCTTTAAAACATGGACTTGAAGATATTCGAATATTATAAACGCTTCTCCAATAGGTTTTTTACAAGTCATAATTTTATTATTAAATAACATCGAAAAAATTTTATCTATTTGATATTAAATTTTAATTTGCGAAATTATTGTGCTTAAAAAATAATTACATTCAGTTATAAAATGGATAAGATTTTGTATTAAGAATAAAAATGAATTACTTTATATATTTTTAAGAATTTTTTAAAAATGTTTTAGTCACTTAAGATGGAAAGAAAAGAACGTATACAGCACTTCACGATGGCAATTGATTACGAGAAGAAAATAATATGATGGTCTACATTTATTTTATTTTATTTTTAATGATAGAAATTCTATCGAATCCTTACAATTGTTCACTCACAATTTGAATTTTTATATGATTAATTAATTCTATTTTCATCTTAATGCAGCAGGAGATTTATTCTTCGAGATCTTTCTCTTTTTCAGTTTAGATTATAGTTTCTTCTGCAAGATTACTTCCTTGAAACTATTATTTTCTTTTTAAATTTTCTAAACACTTTACTTGTTACATATTTCATAAAAAGTTAGAACGGATTTAGGTATAAATGACACTTATACAACATAGGATAGGAAGTCTTAAACTACAATAAAGCGCTCGTATTCAAAGCGGTTAATTGATTTTTGGCTCATCCTATAGCGCTCATTTTCCTGATTTTTTTTACATGTCTAACACGTAAAATGGGGACCACCTCCCATTTAGAATATTTATAACTATTCCTAAAGAATTCCAATCTACTGTTTTATTTATGTTAACAATAGAATTCGAACGTAATCTGTGTTAAACTACAGAATCTTTAAACTGCTCTACGTTCTATCAGAAAGAAGGCCAACAGAACCACAAATTTATGAAGACCTCGAAATAATTGTTACAAATTATTAATTTCATTGCGCTTCTTGTATACTAAGAGAAAAATCTATTTTTAACGCTATTTTTTTCAATATACCATGGCCTCAAAAATATAAAATAGTCCTCTTTATCTCTCTCTCTAACTGTGAGATGCCCCGAATGGCTCTACCCACCTGTGGCTGAATGGATTAAATCACTAAACTCCGGTAATTGGTCGCGGTCACCTCACCAACGGTTTGCCTCGTGGAGTTTTCTGTTTTCTTCACGTGTCTACCCAATTAGGGACCAGTTAACCCATGGAAAGTCTTCACGTGAGGCATCCTCCTTAACGGATCGCCCACGTGTCACGTTGCCACATCCCATTAATCTAATCCCGAATGGCACCGAGTTTTTTCTTTTTTTAAAAAAACGTTTTTAATAACACCTACCTCCTATTTTGATACCAAGTTTTCACTTGCGTTTCAGTTAAATTTAAAGTTTCGGCTACAGTCCCTCTATCGGCTACACTTAAATATTTCTGGCAACGGAATTTCTTCTCAAGATAGGCTAGTTGAGCTTGAGTGAAGGCCGTCCTTCTTCTTCTCTGTTTTTTCGTAGATCCTTCGTGATCCGAAGAGACTTTTGTGCTATCCGAATTGTTATCGGAAGTCGTTTCTTCTACAATGCCTTTCACATCTGAAAAATATATTTTTTTTCAAGTTAAATTCCACCACCTTTCTTTGAAATCTCCGTTAGATCTATCAATACAAGCGCATTCACCAGTGGCGCGTTATAGACAAATTTGAACCATATCTGGAAATCCTAGATGCCGGTGTGGTGCAGCGCAGGGTGCACTTGTCGCGTTAAAAAACGAACGTTGATTCCTCCCAAAATTCCTAGAACAAAAATGTTCGAAGTCGATACTTTATATGGGACCCGTAATTCGAATTTGCATGACTCACCAGCCTGTAACGCTCCACTGGCTTTCACACATATGTAGATTTCACGACTTTTTTTTTATTATTTGAAATTTCCGTTAGATCTACAAGCGCTTTTACACATCTGTAGAAGTCTGTTTAGATCAAACGGAACATGAAATAGGCTAATTGACCAGATGGCGGCAGGAACCGCAAAAATCGATATCAATTAGATAGCTGTTAGCCACCGAAGCTTTCCCAAAGATCCAATAAATTCGTAATTACTATCGAAATGAATGAAGGAATAAAATGTTTTTATCCACTTGATTTAATTAGGCCTTTTAGGCTGTAATAATATATAAACGAATTTATGTTAAATAAGTGTAGAGAACGATTTTTAAAAATCGTTCTCTACACTTATTTAACATAAATTAATAACGATAACATAACGATTAATAACATAACGATTTTTAAAAATCGTTCTCTACACTTTTAAGGGCCTAAGCGATTGTTCGTTGTGAATGAAAGTGCATTGTTTTTATCCACGTTCTGTTTTTATTATTCATTTTAGCCGATTTTTTTATCCTTGGCTCTTGATAATCCGGCCTTACTTGCGCAGAGGGGTGTCAAATTACCGAAATGCCGGATTACTGAGTGTATAGGCCTATAACCTATCTAAAATCAATGAATTACGTGAACTATTGCCATCTGTACGGATTTTTTCGAACTGTGCTGTTTTTGTCATTGTGATATCACGGAGTGATACAATAACCGCTTGCTAATCCGGCCTTTAATATTCCTGCCTCGTATAACTGAGGGTCAGGATTATTAAGGGCCGTGTTAGCAAGAGGTGTATTGTATTTATATTAAATACAACACATTCTTGCGGTGACGTGTTACGATATAAACACTGATAAACAACAGCTTCCAAACCTGATATTACTCTATAGAATAGGCTCTATATAATATGCGGATATGTCTTTTAATAAAATACAATGGAAAAAAAAAAACTGTTAAGATTCAAATTTTAATTTATAATTTTAAAATCCTCTGAAAGATAGTTTTTAATAAATTAAAGTACGGCATAAATAAAAGTAGCGGATAAAAAGGCAAATATTTTAAGATTTCTAAACCCAAATGCAGTGTTATATCTGCGCATTATTTTAATCTATTTAAATAAAAAGTCATCCTCGATATTTAAACGAAAATACTTTTATCTAATTAGACTTTTTCAGTTAACATAGAGAACATGAAGAATCTGACTGTTTTAGTAGGACAGAAGATTGTGAATGTTTGTCCAACAGGAACCGTTTAATTAATGTTTCCAACGTTTTGTTTTATCAGATATTGTAACCATGAAACGAGTTTTAAAAATTTGAAATTTAAACTGAATTAATGAGGTAAATAAATTTACTAGTAGTGCATTAAATTGGGTTCTGTTGAAGCACATTCTTCATTATGTTGTAACCTCCTCACTGAAGATGCATAATTAGTTCAGGCAAAAGTATTTTTATATGTCGTTTTTATTAAAATTCCTATTGTTTAATAATTTTTTTATTAACTGATTCTTAAAAATATTTAATTCTTAGACTATTGTAGGTGTAAATATTGTAATTACTAAGTGAATATTAATAAAATGAAATTTTCAATGTAAAAACTCAAGTGAAAATGGACAAGTTGTCGACACAATACTTAAGTATTGTATCACCAATAAATAAATGACTTTAATTGTAAAACAATTATCTGTGTCTTTTTAATAATATTTTTTTATTAACGAAATAAAAATTAAGGTTTATTTTATCAAAATTAAGAACGAATGGTAATGAAATACAAGCGTAATTAAAAAAAAAATTCAAACAATAAAAACAGCCATATTTACGCGAATAATTTTACAGTAACATTACGAATAAGATAACATTAATATGCATAAATTGTAGTAATTTCTTATTGTTAAACGAATGAAATGTCGTGAAAAATTAAAGTAATATCGAATCGAGATAACGTATAATGCCCAATCGTTTTCATTTTCTCCGTTGATAAAATACAGAGAAATAGAACAATCCCGTTGCCAAATCTCTATTTTGAACAAGAAAACTGTGCACTAGAACCTAATTAAATCATTTGTAAAACTGCAACGTTATTGCTGGACTTTCCCGGCATTATTTATTTGTTTTCATCCCTAATAATTGCTACCATTACTTTTAAGTCTTCAGATTGGTTTGAGAGATATTTAGGGGAGGTACCGTATTTCCCGAACCAATTATCCGATTTTCCTGAAAATTTCTATAAATATTAGTCCCTAATACACAAACCATTGTGCAAAATTTTAGAAATTTTTGGTAAAAGGCACAGGAGTTATTAAGCATCAAAGTGGGTGAAAAAAGAGGTGCCTCCAACACACGCAAATATCAATGCATACAAAAAAAAACCCCAAACTTTTTTACATTTCTCGACATTTCAAAGTCCTCTGAACCCAAAAAATGTAAGAATCTTGGAGTCAGCTTTTGACCGATTGCCGTACTTTCCCTCCGTTATACATAACAGCAGGGAAAGTAAAATTTTGAAAGAACAATGGTAAAATTAATTAGGCCTATAATTGCTATTATTATAGTCTTTATGTGAATTTATTCATACGATTCGGTAGTGGATAAAAACTTTATGCAATATTTCACAGCATTTAATTTGAGAATTTAGAATTTCTAGAACTTTAGTCCATTCCTCAATGCACGCATGCAGGCCTCATCTCGTATTTGGAAGTGACATGCGATAATATAGAAGAGATCTGATTAAAAATTTACATAATTAAAATATAGAAGAAATCATCTGATATAATTAATGAAAATTCTTAAGATATTTGTTCAGATCTGTTTATATATACATACAGGCCTTACTGCAGGAGAGGCCAGAAAAACCACTGAAGTGGATAAAACCACTGAACGTTGGTCGTGGGTTCGGGCCTGAAGTCTCCCGGGCTGTCTTCACGTGTCTAACAACGTATGCGGGAGCAGGTTTCCACCCAGATAGGTGCCTTCGGCAGAAGGGCCTCTCTGGAGAACATGAGGCACGTATGTTGGGTTGCCTTATCCCATCCATTTAGCCAGGCCTCGTTACTGAAAGCCTTAAAAAGCTATATGTCCAGGCCTCTCTAATAGGCCCTACATGCATATAATTAAGTATAACTCGTATTTTTCTGGAGCAATGTTCTATATTGGAATTAACTTTAAATTCAAACTCTTTAGGCTTGATTTAAACATTTTTTAAAGCAAATTTCAACTATTTTAATGATATATTTTATGTTAGAACTTAATTTTAATTAAATATAGAAATTTATAATTAAAATTAATTAATATTTATACACTTATTTGCTTTTATTTCATGTAATAATTCGTTTCTATCTGTATTCAGGATGCTGCAAGTGAATTTAAATTCTTATCAATTGAGAATGGATTTTACTAATTAATTAATATATTTTAATTTATTACCAATTTAATAATTATCCTAAATAAAAATATTTAATATTTTAGGTAGGCCTATATTTAAAAATTTGAATTAAAACAGAACATGACACGAAGGCATTCAAATAATTTAAATAATAACAATTTCCTTAGAAGATGGCCAGGGAATTTAATGAGGTAAAAGTTATAATAATCTGTTTTGGTGTAAAAAAAATTCAAATTTTCCTTAATTTATTTTTTAGAATTGGTTTTTTTTCAAATATTTTAACACTTTTAAAATAGATTAGAAGTTTATTTTGATTAGTTAAATGGCTTTTGGTATATCAATGATGCTGTTTCTAATGCTTTCAATCATTTGAAAGTGTCTGTAGGAAGCAGAATAGAATATTAAATATATTTTAAGCAATATATTTAATTTTCTATCAGCTTAAACACTGATAAATTCAAGA
The DNA here is from genome assembly GCF_030686945.1 of Centruroides vittatus. Taxonomy (NCBI): domain Eukaryota; kingdom Metazoa; phylum Arthropoda; class Arachnida; order Scorpiones; family Buthidae; genus Centruroides; species Centruroides vittatus. The sequence goes on along the minus strand of NW_027122666.1, from coordinate 720,833 downwards.
ATATAAGCTAATAAGAGTGTCCTTAAACAAACATTATCCATGTTTTTTTTTCAAAGTAATAAAATCGTTTCAAATTTTGCCATGGAAGAAAAATTCATAAAGTTGAATAAACTTTATATATTATTTATTACATAGCATTTTTACATAAAAAATAAACTAATAAAAAAATAAATTATTTATTCTTTAGTAAATCTCTGTAAGAATTTTTACAGGAATTTTTAAGAGATAAACTATTTTATTCTTTGATTTTGAAGAAATATTTTATGATAAACACAATTTTAGTGAGAATATAAAGCTATAAAATTACTGTTTATTCCATTCTATATTCATTTACATAAGCATCTGGATAGTTAAATATTGCTGCTGCAGCCAAATAAAAATTACAATAAAAAAATCTTTTAAAAAATACGTCGTTTTTTGAAACTGATGAAATAATTTAAAACACTAAAATTTTAAATAAAAGGAATTTAATTAAATTTATTTTAAAATATTATCTAATTATCCGCAGTTTGCGTCCATAAACTGGGAAAGAGCGTTGTATTATGAAGCGGTTTTCACTACATAATTTTCATTTCTAATGAAATTTATACGAGGGAATGGATTTTCGTAACGCATAATTTTCTAAATTATCATTATCTTAATTGAAATTCTCGAGAATTTCATGTATTCGGTTAATTAAATAACGCGAAAATAATTAATTACATAAAATCAAATAGCCTAGGTTTTATCTATCATTTTCAAAGGATATAAACTAATTTAATCTTCAGAAAATAAGAAAAAAAAACGAACCGAAACCGAATTTATAACGTGCAGAATTCAAAATTATAATTCAATTTATTATCCAAAATTGTACTGCATAAGTTTGTTTCATGGAAAGGGGAGAGAAATCATATTGTATTATACAAGCTTTAAAATGGGAAGATTGTTGATATGTTCTTATGCATAAGAAAATCAGTCATAATTCGTAAATCGATGAAGAGATATGATTTAATTCTCCTTAAATTATCAAACTATATGATTTAAAACACAACTATTAATGTACAAGATGCTTCGAGTAAAAGATATAATTCCTCTTCATATTCATTTTTAATAATATTTTATTGGCTAAATGCAAATAACAGTAAATAAATCACGATTGCCTTTGCTTTCCTTTTATTAATTTTATTTTCATTGTTTAACAATATTACTACTTGGCTTTATAAGTCTAAAGCTACGAAAGAGCTTGAAAATTAGTAAATATTTTTATAACTATAAAGCTGCTTGCTTGAATTAGGATCACTTCGTTATTTCTATTGGAAGTGGGTTAGAAATATTAAAAAATTAACGTTAATAAGGTAAAGTATATTGTAAATTTTGATGAAGATCGCACTCTAAGATTGTTCTTTTTAAAAGAATTACACTCTTCAGACTTAAGTAATTCCCTTAAAAAATGCATAATTTTAAGATATTCTCTTAAATATTTAAGGGATATTCGCAGGTTGTTTAGTACATAAACCGTAAACTCGACCGATAAACTTAGTATTTGACAAAATCGAATAATAGTAATGTGTCGACTGAGACCGTCTTCATCGACTTTCCTTAAGTGTTGACAATTTAATAGAACATTTTCCAATTTATTGTCCACATGCTCCCGGGACTTAACAATATATCCTCAGCCTTTAAGTAGCCCCGTCGGAAGCGAGGAGAATTCAATGTATCAAATGATGCGTGAAACTGAAATTATATTGAATACATCTTAAGCCAATGATTCAATATAAACTCTAGATACTTTACAACAATCGCGTTTATTATAAGAGAAAACTCTCGATAAATGATTCCGTTTCAATACGCGATTTCACAAACAAGGTCAAAGAATCTTCCGACCTCAAATTAGGTAGCGGCCCTTCTCTACCACTTGACACCACTCGTGTCCTGACCCTTAGCCAAGAACCTCTTTATACAGCACACAAAAGGAACCCTCTTGCTAGGAAAACTAAGGTTTAAAAAAAAGGTATTGAGACCTTTAACAATTGCGAACTTCGTTTTATTCGCTTTTTTAAAGTAAATTGAGCGTTTTTGTGTGCCTTGTCCGCATAAAATTACACTAGAAGTGACTCTTGTACAATTTAAATCTATAAAATCAAGCGTATATTGTTCATAATTATTATTATTTTGAAATTTTTTAACCTTTAATTGTTTTATACATAACATTATATGTGACTTTAATATGTCTAACGTCATACTTCGAAGTTCCTAGATACTTCCTACACTCTAAAGTATAGGATTTTAAACATATTTGAAGTTCCTAAATTCTAAAACTTCGAATTTTAAAGGAATTTTAAAGGATTTCGATAGTTTCTAGACTACTTGTAAGCCTGAACTTCTATAAATGACTAAATAACGCTGTTTATAAACTAAATCCTTTCCATTTTGATAGACTAATGGAAGGTTAACTCGGTTATATATATAACCGAGTAGATATATATATAATCCGTTGTTAATAGGTTAAACTGACATTTAAAAAATTTGAATATTTTCTCGAGTAAAAGTATAATATGGTTAAGTGTAAGGATGGATATAGCTGAATTCGTATAACTTTTATGCAGTTTTCTTTAACTGTTACGTCTATTATACGAAACTAATTACATTCTAAACTTGAAAATTTGTAGAATATCGAGAATTTTTTGAGATTATCGACAGTAAAAATATCATATTAACGACTTTTGAGTTGACAATTACTCGATTCTTTCATCCTCCTCACTACAGACTGAAATCACTTACCTTCATTAGATTTCTTCTAAAATATTCGAATGTTTCATTGTATTAAAATTAATGATAAATATCCCCGTTTAGCCTCGAGAGAAAAATACTTTAAATCGAATTCTATATTTAACATTTCTAATTGTTTTTCACAATAATTTCGTTTGCCATTCCGCTTTAAATTCGCGTAAAAATATTGAAAAATATTCCAACATTTCTACGCTCTTTGAACAGAGAAGAACGGAGGAGATATTTAAAGAATAAACAAATAAATTTTAATTATAAATTTAATAAATGAATAATCATCTCACCTGATAAAGAATCCAGACAAGACTCACCCAAAATATCTCGAATTAAAAAAGATCGCCTCATGCAACTCATCGTCAAGTCTCATTACCTTATCATGTCAAGTCCATAGACTAATTCCTGCAGAAATAAAATGTCCAGTCACAAACAGTTGATTCTCTATCAATCTGATTTTTCCAACTTTACGTCACAAACCACCTAACATCCCATTGGTCGTCGTTGATTTGTTGTATAATATGAGATTTTAACATTTCTCGCGAGACGAATGTAAAATTACCTGTTTGACGTATAATTAAAAGAATAGAAGAGGATCGTTCCTATTGGTGGACGGTAGACAATTAAATTATACATCTATCATTTGCTTTACGCGCCTATAAGTGGGCGATATATAAAAGAAGGAATCTAATCCTTCCACAATGGAGAGGATAGAAGGAAATTTTGTTAGACGTTGCCAATACCAACAGAAATTGGTTGGGAATGAAATAATTTTCTACTAGCTGCTGAAGTGTACCCTTGAGGGTATTCGGAACTGCTTTACAGTAATGGTTAGACAGACCTTGTTATCGGCTGCGGGGTCTCGTAGTAATAACCAATAACTTACTATCAGATGGCCCCGCTTGCTACGTAATTGGCTGAATGAACGACAAACACACAATCATAAGTGGATATAAGGCCGGTTGGTGGTTGCAACGTTGCAAACCTAAATATTGTCGGATGGTGGAGACCCCCTTGGGATGTTAGTAGGTTCAACCCACTTTTCTTTCCATCCGTTTTCGCATATCAATGTAGTTGATGGCTTGTTTCTCTGATTGTTTCAAGTCGCGATGAGCCTCCACTTATAAAATGAATTTCTACATTGAGAGAAATTCTTTTTCTTCTTCTTCTTCTTCTTTATTTATTTATTTATTTTTCAATATATTCTGTAGTTGATACGCCGAAATTTTGCGCCATTAAAATTGTTTTCTAAATTTTAAACTTAATAAAACAAGAAGAAAATATATTTATCGCGTTTGTAAATATTTAATTAGGCGAAAATTTTTTCCTGATACGTTTGTTTCTCCGCTTGTCTTCCCTGCCATAAGGGAAGACAAGCGGCAATTACTGTACAACTGTATAATATTATTATTTTTTAATGGTTAATAATTAATTTAAAACTGTAGAATTATTTATGCTTGTTTGTTTAATTTCCGTTTCTTAATTGACGCTTAAAAAATATATATCTTTATTATTAAAAAATGATGTAGGAGCCTCTTGGAACACCGCAAAAAATTCTTTAAATATTACTAAATTACAAGATCCTTATAAGTTCGAAGGTTAACAAGGTTATAAACCGTGTTGCAGCTTGTTTAAAAACGGTATTTATATAATATTTCCCCAATTTTGGGATTACGTATAGCAGATTTATGTAATTTTAGAATCAATTTGACAGCTTTAATCAAAATTTCCCGAACAGACGGGTGCAGTATGAGATGGAAAAATCTGTATTCCTTCAACGATAACAATTATTTGAGTCGGAATTATGCTAATTACTTAACAAGACACAAAAATCGACAAAAGACCTTATATTCGGAACACTTCAGTTCCTGCTGGGGAAACTCAATGGTTGAGCTCATTAAGACGCGACAGTTCTCTGCGGGTGAAGAGAGATTGGAAATGGCATTTGCATGCAGAGTGACAGATGCACTCCAACTGCTGGGGGACTCTATAATTGGCTGTTTATACGGGTTAGGTATTGTCCATCTCCAACTATAAGTACTTCGCTTGTGAAATTAAACAGTTGATTTAATGAATGATGCTACCCTATTCAATTCTTAATTGTTTATTTTTCGGTAATGATTCGTTCTTTATAATGATTTTCAAATATTACTGTTTAGAATAACGATCTATTAAGTCTCAATCTCTATTTTTAAGTAGGGCCTAGACTATAGCTTATAAGAGGCCTTTCCCTCCCCTTTTCTGTCTTATTATTGTGACAGAAGTTAAATATACTATATATATTATATAGTAAGGAAGTATAAAAGAATTAATAAACTACAGCCGTTTATTAATTCTTCGTGCCTCTATGTCTTTAATATTTCAACTTTGTTTTTATACATCCACGTAGAGCTTGTTTATAAATGGGATATAGTCCTATTTATAAACATTTATTTGTTTCGCCGCTTGTCTTCCCTGCTTTAAGGGCAATTATTGTACAACTGTATTATAGGGCCTATTATTATTATTTTAATGGTTAATTGCCGTTTCTTAATTACCTATAGGATATAGTAAAACCAGTACAATAAGTCTCATTTACAGCGGTTTAATTTACCTAGGTGATAAATTAAAGTCCTATTTCTGCGTAAAACTAATCGAAAAATTTAACAACTCCTTAAATTCGAGTGTAAAAACTTATTTTTTGAAGGCAGAATTATAAAATAATTGTACTGTTACAACGACAAAGCCATAGATACGAACGAGCATTAGAAAATTACATTAGAATTACATTCGCCAAAGGTAACTGAAGCGATGTAAGAAAGAAAATTATCACTAAAGTTTACGAAATAAGCAAATTAACTGTCTTCGTTTTGCACAATAGGGACGTCATTTGAACAGAAGAGGGGGCTATTTTCCGAGATCTTACAGTCCCGAGATTAGCATTCTCGCTATATAGCGAATGAATATATTTAAAGGAAGAAACGATGCATCTCTACTCATCCAATCAGCCATTGTATATTATTTGGAGTCGAGTGTCTTGCGGCGGCCACGATTCCCATGGTATATGACTAGAGTGTCACGTACGAGACTTGACTGGAGTATCTGGTCAAGTAACCAGGATGCGGAGCAAAAGAGTCTGTAGGAGCACGGACGAACCCGCAGGCGACCATTTTCTACAGCTTTGCATCGTCACAAAGCCAACTTCCAATCGTTACTTTGAATGGGTCTTTCTATCTCCGACTAAATTAACCAAATAACTTACGATTGTTAACCGAGAATCTTAGAAAAAATGTATATATATGATTCTTAAAACATAAAAAAAAAATCCTTTTGTAGTTGCCCGTTCTTTAAGGGAATTGATTAAGTTCCTATGAAAATTTCGCCAGTAGGTAAAAAGGGGCACGTGTACTTTTTATTTAAACTGTAAATTCTCTCCAATTATATTTACGTTTATAATTTTTATCGTACTTTTAATTCCGCGAAATAATTTTATTTAAATAATTTAAATGACTCGTGACGTTCAATTGTTTCTTCATTTGGTAAAGGATTTTCGGCTGATAACCGCAGGCCATTACTACTCCATCTTTGTCGCTGCCATTGGTCCGTTCGAACACGCCCCGTGTGCCAACGACCAATAGGAGTGGCCGGCCGTTTGATATTTTAAAATTTAAAAAGGAGACGACAGAGGAAAAAATAAAAAAAGATAAATAAATAAATTTCATCCGAAACTTAAACGTTAATTGGATTTTAATGAATAATTAGCAATGAATTTTCTTTAATTGCTTATCTTTTCGAATCATTAGCGGCTTTTGATTAATGCTAGAAATGATAAGATTTGTTGGAAAATTTTCGACTGTTTACTTTAATACTCATTACAATATGGCTCGGGGCGAAAGAAAATTTAAATTTCGAGAAAATTGGTTGCAATTATTTATGTAAATGCAACCGAAATCAAAGCTTCGACCTCGCCGAATCGGTTTATGGTTAATGGGAGCTAAAATATCTACTTAATGGAATAAATTATGATGTAAATTGGCACGAGAAACAACTTCGCAATGTTTTAAAGTTAGTTTTACATTCGGCGTAAGCCTGCTTGGAATATTATTAATTGTAATATCCCGGTAAAGGCTTGATTATTATTTTCCATTAAATGGAATGGATTTGTGTAGTTGTCATTTAGAAAACTCTGCGCTCTTAATTGTTGCGGTTTATGATTTAAATATGTTGACTTTTAATGGAAAATTCCTTTTCTGAAGAACAATTGGTATGTGATTTTTTCTATAAATAATTTCGATCCGAGTGAGTCGAGAGAAATTTGTACTCAAAGCTTAGCCTATATTAGCTTCAAGCGTAAATGAATCGTATACACAGGTGAGTCATAAGTCAGTTAATCAGGATTGTTAAGCAGGTATTCCAACAGGACTGTTAAGCAGGTCTGCCGTTTAGGACTGTTAGCAACATCAAATGTAGTAACTAAAAATTCGCAGCAATATGTAAATGCTGTAAATTGTTTATTGAACACACAAGGTCTCCTCTGGAACAATTTACATTTAAATTTAGTTAATAGTCAATTACGGACAGATTTACAGAAGCTACAGCTTTTAAATTCATTATTATTTGCCAGATAGGAAAGAACTCCTTATATGTTATAGCTTAGGATCACAATAAGTCTAAATACGGTCCTGATTATAGGCTAATAAAACTCCTCTACTTTAAAACGGTTAACTGAATTTAGAATCACCTTTATAATAATTAAATACTGTATTTTAAGTCATTTTTTTCCCTCTCTTTGGTAGAATTTAAATATATCAGTAATTCAAAATGGTGACTATAAATACACCCTAGATCGATCAATTATTTACAGATATAAAATATTACGTTTCTTAAAATTGTTGGGATAAGGGAACTCGACACACGAGCGATCTGCCAAGAAGGAAGCGCATCTCGGAAATATTTTTATGAGAAACTGGACCCAATTTAGATGTCAGACACTCCACAAAACCCCACGTGGGGGGTTAGTCAGGCCAGTGTTCCTCAGCTTTATCCATTCGGCCGGCCACTGATGGGCTCTTAAAACGCAAATTTTGTTTTATATAAATTGATTTTTTAAATAAATTTATACTTTTAATAAGAAACGATATTAACGCTTTTAGATCGATCTGTAAAGTTTTTTAAAATATTTTTTATAAGCTTTATTTCATAACGTTATTACACTTCGCTTGGGCTATATTACAGTTTTCGAATATAGATTATAAGCTTATACAATACGAAACATTCGATAACAAGTAAAGATAACGAAAGGCAAAATCCATTAGCAATATAAAATTTACAAAGTACGCCCGAACTTTGTAGTTTAGAAATTTTCCACGTTTGACATAACTTTCGTTGATGAAACACTTCGTGCATTTCCGCTTTGAGGAATGAGTTGTTTGTAAGTTTAACTATTCATAAATTATTCAGAATATTAAACTAGATTCCTCGATACTTCCAATTGTTTAAGCCACGAGGCTGAAAGAATAAATAAATAAATAAGACAAATATAAAATTCTATAAATAAAAATAATAATAGAATTAATGGATGGATTATCTTCTTTACCACGTTGCCTGCTCTTTATCCAAACAAGATTTCTTGACAATATCAAACAGCTGATTAACGGGACAGTCGAGAAGGACCGGTATACTGTTCCTACACAACCAGAACTTAGCACAGTTTCTAGAAAATGGGAACAACCCCCTAACAGAAGGACAACGGAATGCCAATTCGTCTGCAAAAGATTACGCGTTTAGAAATATTAAAATATAGATAAGAATTAAGAATCTCAGTTTAAGGTTTAAACCTTGAGGTGTTGGTGGAGCGACCGTAACTACATCTCTTCCGTAACATTTGACACGATCTAAATGATCGCATACTGATATGGTTGGGTTGAATGCTGTTCCAGGAGCACACTGTTTCCTCACGGGCTTACCGAAAACACATTCGATAAAGGAAAAACAGTCGTACGGATCAAGAAAAGTGCCGAATTGTCGAGGACAAAGCTGGCTACCTGTAAAAAAAGTAGTAATAATAAAAAAAAACATCTTTCTTTGTACAGTACATACATGTTTGTTAGCTTCAAACTTTTCATGTAATTATCATTTTCCTCCCCTTCTTCATCTTCTAAAAACACTTCAAGTTTCAACAGCATTCAAATAATCATTTTTACTGTTTTTTTTTGCTACTAATTATCCACCTATTTTTTTTGTTTAACACGTATCTTTCAATCTCACCCAAGTTATTCAAAGACGTTGCAAGGAAAAACGCTTTTAAGGATGTAACTTTTCATTAAAACTCGTAACATTTCTATTTATATAAAAGTTAAGAGAAGTTACGAGTATCTAAACCTTTGTTTATGTATGTCTCGATTGGTTAAACAAAAATTTCAAAGGTTAAAAAATACAAAAAAAAAAACAAAAGTTAAATTAACGATCCATACCGATGTGCCTTAATCTTCTACCACCACAGAACACGTTCCTAGGCCAATCGCAGACCAGGGTGACGGGATTAAATAACAAATCGTCCGAACACTGTCGTGTGTGAGCAATTCCATTCCAGCAATCGTAGTACTTGTCGCAATATTCTTCGTGAGGAAACTGACCTCTTTCTGAAAGGCACCCCTTGTGATGATGTACGCGATTCGAGCAGACTGAAAATAAGCAGTATTTTTTAATTTTTTAAAAAAATTTTCGAGTAATATCTTGCACTTAACTTACTAAAGATGGTTTGGGTCGATAGGGAAGGCGATAAGATCGATAGATTTAGAAAAACAGGGTGGCCACCTTCTAACAGAAACCGTGTCTGCTTCTAAACTCCACCCAGTGTGTGAGCTAGCATGCCTGATGACAGCGAATGAAGGTCGAAATCCTCTCGTAGCATTCTTTATTATTATTATTTACTGTTTGGGTGTTTTATAATATAAAATGTTCGACTTCTTTTTCTTTTTTCTTTTATTAATTTTTCGCATGACGTAATCGTATTATTAATATTACTCATTTTAAAGCAGAGAAAATACGCCAAACTGTATCGAATCAATGAAGAAATTCATCCTAATCTTGAGTAGTTTTAAAACACTATTTTAGTTGCCTAATTTAGTATTTTTCTTCACCAATTCTAGAGGGTGGCCCGAACGTCGGTTAACCGTTACGTCCTCTTATCTTCCAGTTAAACTCGTATGTATGAATTATTAATATTTGTGCATTTTCAAAGTAATAAAACACTTAAATACGATTAACTGATTTTGGACCGTTCTGTATCGTTGACTCGCTTACACTTTCGATTAATTTCTAGCATTGAACATTTATTTATACACCAATGCCAAGGTTTATATATTAAATAACACTAAACAAAATAGTAAAAGAAAAATGTGGAGAAATAAATAATAATAACAATAATAAACAATGAGACTTTCTTTTGTAACGGACGTAGTTTCACGCTACACAAGTATCTCGCATCAATGAATTACGTTTAAGAATATAGAAGTAAATTTGGCAATGTATTCACCTTCCATTTCGTTTTACCTACGTATACGTGTATCGTAATCCCGAAAAATTTCGAAATTCCTTTCTAAAAAAATAAAAAAATAAAATAGAAATCTTGGTTATGTAATTAGTTGCGTTTAACCTCTTTTAGCCTTTATCTTCTTCTTAAAATTATATATTCTTATCAAAAATTCTATTGTAATTTCTATGCCATTTTAAATCAGCCTACGTGCTTGCCTTATTTTTTAATACGAAACTTTAACCGACTTCTTGGCCACCCCGTTACGTGAAAAATCCTTTTGTATTAATAAAATGTGTCGATAATACAACGCGTTTAAATGGATTTTATAGTCTATAATTCCAAGAATAATCTTAGAAATGTTTTATTTTCTATTATATCCGCCTGCATTTCCTATGACAAATGAACCTGGGCATTATTATACATAAAGTTAAGCAACTTACAGATTAGGGCCTCACTATACAAGGTTACAGTTTAGGGCCTCCTACTTCTAAATTTATTAATAGTTGGTGCAGGGAAAGGGCCTCTTATATATTGTAGCTTAGACCCCCTCCTACAGAAATACAGTACAAAAGTAGCTATTTATGTATAAAAAATATTGAATTTTTGTGAAGTTACTCGTAACGGTCTTATTAATTTCTCATTTTATAAGTAATAAAAATACAATTTATGATTTTTTTGGTTAATATAAAATAATAAAATTAAATCAAAATAATTTACACGTAAGTAGTACTCACTTATCTGTAATACAGTAGCTATTATCACAGTATGCAGCCACGTCCCATCCATGCTGACTGCATCCAAAGAATGGCAAGTAATATTTGTAGGTGGTGCTATTAACTTCACTTTTTATATTTTCACTGAATGGCTGGATTCTTCTTCACACGTTTCCTGAAACTTAAACCTAGCAAAACCATTGACAGATGATTGGGTGCTCGCATGACTGACATTAAAGACTGTTTTCCCCCTCCCCCGTAACGCAACATCGAATTCATCTTTAAATAATAATTAATTAATTTGTTTTTGACACGCTTATCTCTTCTATTAATTTATTAAATATTTATTTAATTTATACTTCTTATTTTTTTGTACGTATTTTTAATCAACTTGATCGAAAACAAGCATTAAACTGCGTGAAAGAATTTGCTAAATTTTTCGTTATATTGTGATTTAATCGTGTATTTTCTTTCTTCAATCGTTTAATAACACTCACGCTCACACTTTTAGCTTATTACTCACACTTTTTATACTTTATTTGACCACACTCACGCCGCCTATAGTTAGTCTAATCTCACTCACACCGATTATAACTTATGTAATCACGCTCAAACTGCCTACAATTTATGTAAACACTCACACTGTTTATAATTTAATCACACTGTTTATGATTTACTTAATTACACGTACTGTACTGTACACTTACATTCAAACCGTTTAGAATTTATTTAATCACATTTACACTCACATTGTTTATTTAATCACACTCACACTATTCATATAATTCATAATCACATAAATAATATGAGTGCAATAATTGTAGTCTAATTTACATACAAGCTGAACAAACTACAGCTTAGGGCATCCACTCCATACAGTTTAAGGCCTCATATTTTTAAAATTTATTATAATTTAGTGAAGGAAGGACCTCTCTTAAATGTCATAACTTAGAGCCACTGGTCTAAATGATCATTGTCATAATACATAAATTATTATTATAGTATATCAATGTATAAACACACAAACTGTACGTTTAAAATATACGTACAAAAATAGTAAAATGGGATATAATCTATATGTTAATAATTGTAAAAATCAACTAACCCATATATATTCTCAAGAACAATGTTAGACATAAAAATAAACCCATATCTTGGTTACTGTACTAATTTTTTAAACTATTAATTTATATTAATGTAATTTATAAAACTGTAAAGCATATTAATAAATATTTTATAAAATGATTTAACATTATATATATATATATATTTGTAACTGGAAGAAAAATTTATTTATTTATTTAATTTTCTACCTCTTCCGGTTTTGTTTGATCAGATCGATTACTAGAAATTTCGATAAAAAATCTCCGAAATTCGATAAATATATTTTTGTTTTGATCCGATTTTTCTTTCCTTTCAACAGAAAGAGGGATTGTAATGCCAATTTAGAAAGTTTTTGCCAGAAATTATTTAGTTTTGTGCCCAAATTACTTTATTTTTTTATTTATCTGCGCTGTTATTCCGGCCAGACTTCCACTTCTTCCTTTATAAAGGAAAAAAATAAATAAATAATAAACTTAAAAAAAAATAAAAAAAAAGATATAAAGCGTAATACAGAAGTTCAGGATACAACTTTTATAGAACTATATAATCAAAACGACAAAAGGAATATTATTATTATTATTTTCTGTTTATATGACCGAGAAAATTGACATTTAACTTTTAAAGTTACATACATTTAACCGAAAAATATATTGTTTCAGAACATCTTCTAACAAATGCGACTACTCAAAACAAAAAATTTAACCCATTACGCGATTTCGAAGAAGAAATTTATTTATTTTATTTATTTATTGCTGGTTGCTCCCTCTCGTGTCGTGTTTTCTTACTAAGAATCTGTGAACGTTATATTTTAAAAAGTTTAAATTGTAATTAATTAATTAAAAAGTTATAACCGCACGAGGCCCGGGCGAATTATGGGCTTCACGTACAGTGTTAACTTCAGAGTTTTACTTCGGGGGAAATATTTTATTATAAAAGATTGGTTTGGGTCTCCCTGATGGTGGAGTCCATAGGATAACGCGCCATCGTATTACTTACAACTTGTATTTCATTACAATATATTGTTTTAGTATTTACTGTAAGTTATTGGCGATTATGGAGCATGTTGGCACTCGATTTAAAAAGTCTACAACTCTGTAAAATACTTTGTATGCCACTCTCGTCCTTTTCCGGATGAGGGTGGCATACGGTCGCTCATCACTGATCTAAGTTCTTCATTCACAGAGCTAATGGCTGAATTAACAGTAAGTTTGCACGCTTTAATTAAGACCCCCTAATATTGGTTCTAGTTACTCTACTGATGTGTATATTGTCAAGAAGCAGAAGCTAGGGGCAGCATTTTATTTTGGGGTCCTAAGCTCCTAGCTAATTGTCTCTGTTGCCTACGGTTTAAAGCTTTATTGATCATGTTTTCATATACATAAAATAGGTGAATAAGTTTTCAAGGCAATTAGGGTATATGACTCATGACATCTCCATTCAAAGAATTTTAAGACCCACTTTTGGGTCACTCTATAAGCAATGTGGTTTAGCCTAACTGGGCTGTGTTTCAAATATACGGAAATATTACTCTTCACTCACAATTTAGCCCATTGCTTATATCCTAACGTTCTTCTTGATCTGTCGCTGCTTCACAAATTCAGTTATAATAAATATATTTTACGATGGAAAATATTGGATTTATGGGTGGAAAATAGTCGAGGGTCGACCTTGAGTATGTAGCTCAAGTGGAATGTTTTCTTCCCCACAACAATCGCCGACGTATCATGTCAAAAGCTGTCATCATTCAAACGTCAAAAGTGCATTCTACTCGAGTGAAAGTTTTTATTTTTTTAGATCGACACGCTTTTGAAGCTGCTCTTCACAATGTTAAGCGTGTGCATGGACTATTTTCAGGAATGTCGAGAACACAATCTAGTTCATTCATGCCTATCTTATCTCATAATTTCGTTTATTTTTATATTATTATCTTCGTGTCTTTTACTTCTAAGAACTGACTTACATATTTTTGATAAAGAATTTGTAAATATTTATCGGTCGTTACATTATTAAATGTTTTGATTAAATGGCCGAATGATCGTTGCATTAATTTCGAAATGAAAACAAACACATTCTTATTATTAATGTTTTGTCATTCGTCTATTCAATTTCGCTCGAACGGTCTGGATATTTAATAAACATTTATCTAAATTAGGTTTTTAACACAATCAATTACTTTATCAACCCAAAGCTACAACATAGAATCATGGCCCCATCTACATACCTACCAGGCCAGAACCTGACGTTACAAGACCTGTTGTGACGTCAGGTTCTGGCCTGGTAGGTATGTAGATGGGGCCATGAGTAGGTATGTAGATGGAGCCTAGAAGGATGAGTGCTTTAAATCGTGTAATGTATAATGTATAAGGTGTAATATATAAACTGAATATATAAGGTTATTATTAAGGTCCTATCACCTATTCTTTTAGAATACCAGCAGGGTGATTTGGTCCATTATATTTTATTATGTAACAATATAATACAATTTTATATAAAAGTATGGAGTGATCCTTTGATACTTTGTTATAATCTGGTGTAACGTGGAAACTTATATTACACCACTTTTAAATGGGCTCTTACCATAGCTACAGATTCTGCTACTTGCCAAATCAGTACTGAAAGTCATTTTTGTAATGTCTGTAAGGACCGCTGCAGCTTCCACATTAGATTTTCATCGGCCGTTGTTGACGAAGGGCTTTCTCAGCCCCTTCACCCCTTCATCTCGCTCCCCACAAACTTTTACCTGTTCCTTAAATGGAAGAAAAGTTAATGGTTGAAGATTCCAATCGGCAGCAGAAGCAGAAATCTCAGTGACGAGAGTTCGTAATCATGTCACAAAGAAATGACTGCTTCGACAAGTGATTTGGATGAAGGCTGAGCAATTAATTAAGGTGGCAAGATGGTAGCCTAACGCTCTGGTGAATCTGGATTCGAATCCCGGGAATTTTTCGGCCGCCGCATTGTGGGCTTGCCGAATCCATAATGGGCTTACTAAAATAATGCCCATTGGGCGGAGAGAGTTTTAAAAAATGTGGTTTGAATACAGACAAAATGTTTAGCTGCAGGAGAAGACTACTCTGATGATGATGATGTGGTAATGTATAATAAAATCTATGCCAAAAATGAAATCATTTTTGACCACCTCGTATTTAAACTATGCATTTAGAATATTTTATAAATTCTAATACTGTATAGACTAAATTTTTTAAGTTTAATACACATTTAATACAAAATGACCCTAAAAGTCACATTGTGCTGTGTGTGTGGACCCAGATGCATTTGTGAATATGAATAAAGCGAGTTTACGTGTTTTTCTTTCACAAAATTCGTAGAAACACGATCAGTTTACTGGTAATTAGAATAAAGTATTTGAACAAGACAGCAATGGTTAATCAACTTTTAGGCCACCCTCAATATTTTCCTTCTTAATAATTAAACTTAAATCATAAAAAGTATTTCACAATAGAGTGACTAACGAATCTGTTCGTTTTTAAGATGCAATTTATAGTATTTTAGTAATGAAAAAGTTGTTTATTAAATGTTTCTGAAATTGTTAAGTTCTAGATATTCATTAATAACACAATTTCCAGAGAATAAATTAAGTGTTATTGTTTAATTTAAAGAAAAAAACTTGCCTCCAAAGAAAAATGCCTGAAGTCGAAACTGTATATGGGACCCTAATTCAAATTCTTCTGGGCCCCACAAAACTATAATGTGCCTCTGATAAAGGAAATCAATCTCAACATTCCAGATAAATTAGATTGTTCCTAAAATTTTTCAAGACCACTTCTCTATGTGCAATCTTTCCACTCATTTCTCAACCTTGTATAGTGAAGTTTAACTTCTCTTGCATGCACCCAACATAATGCTTTCATAGTCGTAATTACTTCTATACAATTCATTCTGTTATTTGAATAACTGCACATTTTCCTGTTTATACATCCAAAATTGTTGATTCTAGTTGATACAATGCTTAGGAGACTATGTACTTGAGAAGTTATCTCATATGGTACTAAGCACTTTAATTTTGTTATCAATAGCATAGGTAATGTTAAAATTGAACTGAATTAAATACTATTGAATTTACAGATGTTGTTGAGAAATCATTACTAATGTTATAAGGTACGAAGAAATTTTCTAACCATTTTAATTGGATATTTTCTGTTATAAGTCATATAAAAATGTGTTTAATTTAAAGAAAACAAAAATTGTCAGAATCTAAAAACAAACAATGGTTAGTTGATATAATATCATCACCTCTTTTCCTTATAAGTCTTGCAGTTATGGAGGAAAATTTTTAAAATACTGATTTGCAATAAGCTAAACAAGTGGCAGCTTAGGTAGGGCCTTGTGTTTTCTGTCTATACATTTTTACAGGTATCATTATTTTGTGGAGGGAAAGAACCTGTTATGTTATAGGTTAGGATTGCAAGTCTAAGTCCAGCCCTATTAATGTATAATATTAATACAATTGTTATCAATTAATGTTCATATTAATGATGATTCAGATTAAAACATTTAGTTTTAGAAATTATTGTCAGTTTTTCTTGAATAATCTATTGTTTATTGTACAACTCTTCCGTGGAATAACACATATCATCCGAGTATAAAGTTAAGATTATTATTCTTATTGATAAAATATCCAGGTCATTGTATATAAATTAAAATTCTCAGGAAAGAAGAAACACTCTAAAATGAAAAAAATGGGTGTTTACAATTTTTTCTTTTTACACACCTCAAGAACACAGTCACACTTCTCTGCTTCAATATGTAAACTTGTTTAAAAAATGTCTCTCTAGATGTTTTATCAAAATGATACTGAAAACAAAGATCAACTCTGTCATATGGCTTTGTTTTGTTCTTGGGGTATGTGAAAAGCAGAAATTATAAAGTTACTGTTTTTTTATTTGGAGTGTTCTATACCTGCAAATTTTAATGAACAAGTATGATTAATATTTTTTTGAGTTCAATAATAAGTAAGGCTAAAACTAAAAAGATTGTTTCCAATCTCCATCTTCAAATGCAAATTGGGAAGTGGATGAATGGTCCACATAATTTATGTTTGTTTTTCCATGATTGTCTGATCAAGGAAGCCAGTGTGCACTTGTTCTTCCACAACTGAGGATGGTCAAGACCAATGTTTGTCACAGACATTCTGCCACAAGCCCATACAAGTCCCTGACTGCATTCTTTTGGGGTGTGTCTCTTTACCAGCTTCAATTTTCAGCCAACAATGCCGCTCCAACTTTGCAAAATGATCTGACATAATTTTAATCGATGTCATCTACTCTGTGTAATTCCATGGTCCACCATTCTGCTTACAACTAAGTAGGGTATGCTCAAATGTGCCAAATAGCAGATATTTCCATTTCCCTCTCTCTCTTCAGGGATCTTATAAATATGGTTCCAACTCATGACTATAATAATTACTGTATTGTTAATGTTATTTTACAGAATCGTGGTAATGCAACCTTATTGAATAGTATGGTTAAAAATGGACGAAAGCATTTCAAAAAGAATGTCAGAATGTCTGACCGACATTAGCCTTACTGTCCTCCAATTACACTAGGGAAATACAGGTTTTAATTACAATTTGTTTCTCTAAGATTCTCTGTAATAGTACTAAACGTTACTCCATAGAAAAACTTTTGTGTTAAAGTGTTAAAGTTATTGATATTATAAACAATACTGCTGTTGAACTATGGAAATCTCATTTATTTATATCAAGTATAACAAATGATGCTCATGATAAATATTAATGTTTTATAGATTTTATAGTACAAAATGATTACTACATTACTAAAAAAATCCTATATCATTGATTACCATTTTATAAAAAAATTTTATAATACAATCAAAAGTTTTTATTAATATTTTTCTTTTTACTACAAGTTATAACATAGCAAAGTTTGTTTGTTTTTACAAAATTCTGGATTAATTCCATTATTTTATAAAATAATGATATGAACATTCAATGACAAGATTGCTTTAATGGCAATAAAAATGTGTCACAATAATTTGATATTTTATGTCTGTACAAATCTTGTTGGTTTAAATTTTTTTGATGCGAGAGACGAAACTAAATGCAAAGAAAAACATTAAAAATGTACAATTTTTTTTTCTTTTTTTCTGAAAAAAATGACAAATTAATATATTACATATGAAGTTCTTTGGTTTGTTTAAAAATAATAGCTTGCTTGTCTAATTAAAGAACATCTGTGTATAATTCTTGGTATATAGTATATCAAAATATACATCTGGAATTATCATAATTTATAAAACTTTATACATAAGATTAACATAATCAAATATATAATCTTTAAAATAATTTAAGTATAATACATATATATAGAAGAGGATGTCTTTAAATAAATGATATTCTATTCTTTTTAAATATACATCTGTATTTCCTATATTAGAAAATATCTCTCAGATTTTTTAAGAAAATAAATATATATATCTTCAATCACATAATTTTAACAAACTACAAAAAGTTACATACTAATGCAGGTACAACAAAATTCTTTTCTTTTTCTTACAAAAACTGGAAAATTTTGGGGAATATTAAAATTCCTGATCGGTATCATTGCCGGTGCTTTCGAGAAGTAAAACTTTAGCGTCGGATGACTTCTTCCTTCTGTGAAAAAAATTATAAGAAAATAAAAAATTTAGTGATTTACCAAGTTACAATTTTTAATTAATAATACAAATACAATGAGAAATTATTTAATGTGACATTGTCACAATTCCAGGCTGCAATTTTAAATCATATTTTTTTAATATATTTAATTTAATATATATGCTCTCCACCTCAAATTAGTAGTGTCTTGCCCCTGTACATCATACTTTTCCTGTTAGTAACAGAGTCATGCTGTCATTAACTCCTTACAGGGAAAATTTTTGAATTGAAATAACATGAGTTCTGGTTTACATCAGAAGTTCATATGCAGTTAATTGGAGCCTCCTGCCCCTAAGCTTTCATATCTGGTTTCGGATTTCATCTATATAACTCTGTTCTTGAAATTAAGGAAAGACAAGTGGACAGACAAACAAATTGCAGCCCAATTAAAAAGGAGATTTTTTTTATTATAAATACATTTTTTTCATTTTCCTACAGAGTCTATTTTGCAAGTCTACAAATATAGTTATTGGCTTAAAGTTCATAAAAATAGAACAAACACTAAAAAGAATAGAAAAGCCTCTTCTCACTTTGACCTTTACACACCTCAGAAACAGTCTTTATGTGGAGTTGACCTTTATCTTAATGGTCTCATCCATAGATCCCCTTATCCAAAAGGATCTGTAGATGAGACCCTTAGGATCCATCTCTATCAAAGTTAATATACAGCTAAAAATAAAGAACTGCTATCTTTCAACCTAAAATTTTATGAAATTTTATAAATTTAAAGAGAAATTTTTATTTAAATATTTAGTTTTATAATGCTTTTGAGAAAAATCATTAAAATTGAATCTGAATATGAGTAATATAGTCATTGATTTACCATTTGTAAGTATTCAACATATGTGAAATGGATTTTTTCAGGATGTCTTGTTCTTTCTTTCTTTCATGAATGTCTTGCTTCAAGACATATAAATTAAAGCTTTGATTAAAATATGATCGAATTTTAATTCAACTCAATGTATTTAAAATGCAAATGTAACAGTAATCCTGTTACATTTGCATTTTAAGAGTAAAAAAAAATTCTCTGTAGTAAATGACAAATTTTTAAAATTACAACTATAATATATAATTATAATATTGTTTTAAAAAATAAATTACATGTGTATGAAAATATTAATTTAAAATGTAATTTTTATTGAATTATATATGGATGGCCAGATGTTTCAGCAGTTAAGGCCTACTGCTCTAAGGGACCTGAGATCAAATCTAAATGAGTTGAAAAAAATTCCAGAATTTTTTGGAGGTTGGTTCTTGTGATTACGTTGTGCCCCATTGTGGGCCTGGTCAAGTCTGTTATTGATTTTCCCTCTTAGTGCCCACAAGGTAGAGAGTAAAAACATATTATATATGATAGATTAATTTTTTTTAATTACTGTAATTAGCCTTTTAAAATTAAAAATTTAATAACTAAATCAACTTTGTTAATGTAGTGTGAAGTTTTTATTTCAGTATAAATGATCAATAAATACTATTGGATCAAAAAATTAATTTACATCTTAATTGTCAAATTAATTACATTCTTACATGATTTAAATTCTTAATCCTTTAATATATATGTTTTTGTTTAGTTGGATTTTATAAAAAATTGTAAATGCTAATAACCAGTAAAATCAACATTAAGTCTGACCCTACTCAAGATATAATACACGACCTTCCTATATCTCCCCACCCCGTCGACCTTTAACCACCAAAATTTAACAGCATCAATCCCCCTAATACTCAAACCTCCCTGCAAAATTTCAGAAATTTTCAACAAAAAACACAGGAGTTATTAAGCTTCAAAGAGGGTTTGAACAAAATCATGCCCTCCCTACACACAGAAAAAAAAACCTCCAAATTTTTTTGCAATTCTCAATGTTTCAAAGTCCAGCATTCAAAAATGTAAAAATCTTGTGGGCTCATTGTTTGACCAATTGCCATACTTTTCCTCTGTTATAACTTCTATATAACAGAGCTGGGAAAGTAAAAGTTAATGTTAAATTAAAATGTATTGACAAGTTTAATTTTATAATAATTAAATGTGACCTAATATATATATATATTTATTTATTTAATTTCACATAATAGTATATATATATATATATATATTTACTTCATTAGTTTCTTTTTATCTTTTCTTTTCCTATTTACAACTCCATTTTCTTCATCCATCATCTTAATTATAAGAGCTTGATCATTTGAATCAATGGGAGCTACTGATATATCTCTAACAGCACGGAAGTTTCCACAATTGTTAAGATGTTCATTTTCCAAACGGAAAAAGTTCCAAACAAATCTCCTTAAAAGAAAAAAACTTGTAAATTTACTTCTCTTTCACACATGTTAATATTGAAAGTTTTAAGGTTATTTATTTCTTATATGATTAATACAAACAAATTTTATTATAAACTAAGAAATTAATTAATTAAATTAAAATTATTTTCATTTTATAAATACAATCATATGAAAGTTTTTAACTGAATGTTAATCAGTTTCTCTTCAATGATACAGTATAAATATAAATAATATTCAAAAATTTGCTCTGTGTGACAAATGTAAGAATGATAAAACTCAAAGAAAAAAAATAATAAAAAATACAGAAAAATCTTAAAGAATTGTAAATATTCTTTAGACATAGATATTTTCTTTCCTGTAATACGTAAAGGGATATAAATATATTACAGTACAAAATTAAATTAGTTAATTCTGCAGTTTATTTTTAATACAAGTATGCCAAAATTTTAACTAAATTACTTCCAAGGTTAAACATAAACATTTATTGGGTTTTGGCTTTGTAAATACACAGTTTAAGAACCATTTATATGAATGCAGAAAACTATTAAGAAAGTAAATACTTTTTTAGAAAAAACTGTTTCATAAAAGCTGAGAATTTAATTAAAAAAACATTGTAATCAAAAATTATAAATAATTTATGTAATTTTTATTATAATAAATTTAAATTAACAAAATAATAAAAAAGCTTTAATAATGAAACTGTCTTTTTTATAATCCAATATTTTTAGCAATTCAAAATATTGAACAATCCACAAAATAATAAAATTATCATTCAATTTAGATTAATTTAAACAAGTTAAAGAAAATTCTAAAACTTTGACACACAAAATTTGGTTTTCTGCAATTAAAAACTGTTTTGATAATTACATAACTTTGTGTTATTGCAATTATTAAAGAAATCTATATGAATAAAATAAGAATCTTAATATAAAAATTTTGCTAATATAATAATTAAAGCTTACCTAAATACTTCAAGAGGAGCTAAAATAGATACCATCAGATCGGTGTGAATAACACCCATTTCTGTTAGTGAAACTGATAAGGTCCAGCCAAATCTTAATACAAAATCTTCAATTACAGCAAAGTAATAATAACCCTGAAAATGAGTATGTCATTCTTTAACAATTGATAAGTTCAATATAAAAGTTAACAAATATTTAGTATTTGTTAATAATCTTTGAAATAATAATTTTAAAAAAACATATGTCTTAATTTATGTACATCATTAAAAATAAACATTAATTTTCAACATCAAATAAAAAATGCACACAGTTTGTTTCACAAATCTTGGCTGGACTGCAAAAAACATGCAGTAGCAGGGATCAATCCATTTACCTAGTGAAGGGAAGGGATTATTTGGAAATCTGTGACAAAGTCATCATGCATTACCAAAAGAGGCTCAAAATTTTCAAAACCAAGTAATGTGCATTGCCTAACCAAGATATATGAAATGATCTGTATACATATATGAATTATAGGTATGCACCATTTAATGATGGGGATATATTTTAAGAAATACATCACCAAGAAAGCATCAATGTATATTTAGACAAATCTAAATACAAGGCATGTCCAAAAGTAAAGATACATTGCATTTAAGCAAAAAGCAAATGTTTTAGTGCATATGTTGACAGCAGTTGATTTAACCTCAAACCTTTTGTGCTCTTTTTGTGGTCATTTGTCATTGCTATGCTGAGTCTGGTTTGAGCAGCACATATTTACAATGGCTGCACTGGTTCAGAATCCTACCAAATGTGAAGTGTGCTTCGTCATACATTTTCTTAATACAAAAGATGAGCACCTAGCAGATATTCATAAACAAATTGTTTCTGTTTATGGGAACATTATGAATTGACAAAATGTAAGAAAGTAGTGCTGTGCATTCTCTGGAAGCAGGACTGATGTTCATGACGAACACAGGAGTGGTAAACAATCTATGATCTCTGATGAACTTATTCAAAGACTCGAGGAAGAAATTTGTGAAAAATCAGGGTTGCACAATAAGAGAATCACATGAAATCATTCTGGAAGTGTCTAAGTCCAGGCTTCATAATGCTGTGACTCATTGGGGTACAGAATTTTTTTGTATGCACACAAAAAGAAATGGATGGGTTTTGCACTCAACTTCTTCACACACTATGCACATGCAGGAGATGAGTTTCTCAACCACATTGTGACAGATGATGGAAACTTGGATTTACCACAATACTCATGAATCCAAGCAACAATTGTTGCAATGGCATCACATGCATTCCCCAAAACCCAAGAAATTCAAAACTTCAATTTCAGCAAAAAAATCATGGCTTTCATTTTCTGGGACAGAAAAGATATTCTTCTGATTGACTTCATGTCTTCTGGCACCATAATGTTGCTGCATATTGCCAAACTTTGTAATGCATTCAAGGGGCCATTCAGAACAAATGGAGGGAAATGTTGACAACTGGTGTCAGCCTGCTTCATGACAACACTTGGGCTCACACTCACCAAAACACTTTTCAAATGATTCAAGTGGGAAATTTTCGATCATCCACCATATAGCCCAGATCTTGCTCCCAGTGACTTCTTTATTTTTTTTCTTTGAACAGTTTGAAAAAGTGTTCTATCTGTAGATTTATAATGTTCCATCTGCCATATTACCTGAAGAAGATGATTATATACTGTCAAAAGTGCTCATACTCGTTAATTAAATGTATTTACCAGTAACACCAATAGATAGTTTTTACATTTTCGTTTTTTTATAGTAAGTGATGTTACTTGTTGTTTTTATCTTTACCTAAAAAATCATCTTGCAGAACAACACTTCCATGATGATGATGAGATCAAAAATGAAGTTGAAATATGGTTCTAGCAGCAAGCAGTAGAATTTTATGACTCCAAGATACAGAAGCCAGTACCCAGACTTAACAAGTGTTTAAACAATGATGGCAATTATGTAGAAAAATAATGCATGTACCAGTAAATAAGGTGTAGTGGATGTTTAGTTAAATGAAAATGTTTTGAATGAATACTAGCTGTTGTATCTTTATGTTTTGACATACCATGTATATATGCTATAAGTAAGAAAATAGATGTTTAGATATATATGTTATGGACAAAGTGATTAATACGGGCATTATGAATAATGACCAACAAAATCGGGCATTGTAATAAATTTCAATAATTTATCAAATTGACCGGTCATTATGAATACTGCTATCACCTAGTCGAGCAAAGTGATAATAATACGTTGAGGAGTGATCATCCGACATACGCTAGCCAATCAGAACTTGCATCTTAGTTGCACATGCATATTGCATTTAGTACTGAATTTTAACTTAAATTATGTGACCAGTAGTTAATCTTTTTTCTTTGACAAAAGAAACGATCATGGAGGAATCATTAAGTGATATAAATAATCGCTTCAACAACCGATTAAATGAGTTAATAGCAGAAAAAGGTGAGAACAATCAAATTTTTACAAAATCAGCATATTTGTCAATGTTACAAAAAGTGAGAGTCAAAAATGAAAGTTACTTCTAAGTTACCGAAAGAATATCAGTTAATAGTACTTTAAAATAATTCACAAAAAAATAAATATTTCTAAATGAAATAAGTGGAGTTTTTTTTAATCAAATTTAAAATTCAGTACTAAACATGATACACATGTGCAACTCAGAATGCTGATTGGCTAGCATATGTTGGATGATCACTCCTCAATGTATTATCATCACTTTGCCCGACTAGGTGATAGCAATATTCATAATGATCAGTCAATTTGATAAATTAATCAATATTTATCACACTGCGCACCCTTTTTGGTCATTATTCATAATGCCCGATTAATCACTTTGTCCAAAACATATACACACTTATCAAACATAGAAAAGGTACAAATGGCTTTGAAGTTTTCATCTCTTTTATAATCTTATGGGATCTCTGTCATATATGCAGTCCATCGTTAAGTGGCACATACTTGTATATTAAAAATTTTACATACTGGAGACGAATACACTATTTCTTCTCTCAAAAACTTATTATCACCAGAGAAGCACTCAAATAAGCCCCAATCCATTTTAATATCCCAGACGTAAGTATAACATGAACTAATTAAAGCAAATATAATCCAAAGGAAAAAATATGGATTATATTCTGATTCTCCATAATCATCTGAAAATAATAATAATTTATTATTATAATTTTAATACAAAATATAATAATATGATCATTGAATTTTATTGTACGATAGTTATGTACCTTTGAATGTATTAAATAATGTTGAAAAAATGACAACAAAGAAAGTAGTTGAATATTTTCCCGCATTCACCAGATGTGGAAACCCTTCCTTTGTATCTCGATAACGTCTAAGACACTGTGCAAATCTAAACCATGCCGGTAAACAAGCAACGACCGGTCGTAAAATCATACCGACTTGTTCTTTAACACACTTTTCGGAATCTAAAACATAGAGCCTACTGTAATTTAAATCATATAGAATGTCATCATGTTTTAAATAGTTAAGTATTCTATAGTATTATGATAAAATTTTTTTTATTTTGTGAATAAAAATACACACAGTCTTGTTACCTACATTAGAAAAGTAACATACATGCAACATTGCAGTGTAATTAATGATAAATAAATGAAGACAAATCAATTTTACAAAAAATAATCAATATATTTTTAAGATCGTTTTGAATATTAACGTTTTTTGAAACGTTTATTGATGTTAAAAGGATTAAGATAACAGAAATCTTATTTTTCAAGGCCAAACTTTCTAATTTAATTAATAGTATAATTTATAGTAAATATTTGCTAAATTTTTTTCTCTGACTAGATTTACATACTGAATAGTAATTTTAAATCTGTTATTTACTTTAATTTGCTGCTATAAAATTTAAATATTTTAAAAATAAGTTAAACAAAATTGAAAATTTTCAAATGTTAAAATGATGATATAAAACATTTTAAGCAATTACACATTTTTTAAAGTATAGAGAATTGTTTTCAGACAATTGAAAACCTAAAAATAAGTTATAGTTAAGTTATTCGAGAGATGAATGAATGCATAAAGTAGAATATAAATAAACATCACTAAGCCCGATGAGTATGTAATAAAATACCAACAATTGCCTTAAAAATCGGGCTATAAATTGGCTAATTAAATGATTGATGTAAAGTAATTTGTTACTAGAGATGGATAAGAGATGGTGTCTAACTTCTAAGTTAATAATTATAATTTAAGTAAATATTAAATAAATTTAGAACCTTTTGGAATAAAAGAACTGACTCGGAGCAGGGCTTGAACCCGCAACCTCCGCTTGCTGTGTGGTGCGCTTGCCAGTTATGCCAGTGGAATTTTAGTTAAATTTCTTATCTGTCACTCTAAACTGTATTATTCTATATATAGTGCAGTACTTTAATGTTTACCATGCTTTTTCAACCCAAGATTTATTTTTAACAGAATCTTTACTCCCAGGATTTAATCAAGAAAATATGGTAAATCAAAAATAATATCGAAGTTGTAAATAATGGATTTATTAAATCTAAAATTTTATTTTGAGGTAAGTAATTTTTTCAAAATAATATTAAACTGATTTTTAAAACATTCATGATATGAAATTTGATAATTTTATTAAAGAAAAGGAAAATTTTTGTTGGGCATGGAAATAACAAATCAAATTTAATGATGTTAATATAAAAAAATATTGACAATGCATGCCATATCAAACTTTCTTTAGAGATGTAACTATATCTTTGTGTTATGTGGATGTTCATTGACCAAAATATGCATATTCTACTGGTCTGACATTAACACTGAAAGACAATTTTAGAATATAAATCAAAAGACATTGTGAATTCATATCAGTTAATCTAA
This sequence comes from Centruroides vittatus, assembly GCF_030686945.1. Classification (NCBI taxonomy): domain Eukaryota; kingdom Metazoa; phylum Arthropoda; class Arachnida; order Scorpiones; family Buthidae; genus Centruroides; species Centruroides vittatus. The sequence continues at coordinate 693,933 of NW_027122666.1, read as the reverse complement.
TTTGTGGTATGTCATTATTCTCTACAAACTAACTAAAATCCAGATCCTGCCATTAAATAGTATGTTTTGTAGTACTGCTAGATTTTCATCTACAAATATCTTAAATCTACTACTGATGTCAATTCTGCTGGAAGTCAATTTCACAAAAAACCTGCCCTGTATGAAATTCTTTCTGTACAAATAATTTATTGCAGACATATATAGTAATTTCAATCAGACTTTAAACTAAATAATGGGATAATGTTAAAGTAAAATCACTTCATTACAAACATGTTTTGCTCTATTATATATGCCACTTTCATCACTGTTTTATGGTATTTCATCAGCAGCAGTACAATTTTTCAATATTCTTTTATATTATTAGGGAATTCAACAGACACTAAATAAATATAAATTATAATATGTAGTTTTGGAATTAAACTTGGGGCATCTTTTTAGAAAATCTGTGTATATTTTCTATACACAGTCTCAATACAGGTTTTATTCATAGTTTCCTTTTAACAGATTCTTATTATATGGTAATGAATAATATAATCAAATCATCTAAAATAGCAACTGCTAGATAATGGATTTGAACTATGACTTTTGAATATTGATTTATGTTTTATGAAAATCTGTTTAAACATAACTACTAAAACTAAATTACAGATTTTATTAATGTATTCAATATGACATTTGTTAAAGACGTAATTCAGAGCAGATTGTTTTTATAAATAAATATAAGGAAAATGTGCAATTGTTCTGTTGAAAAGAATTAACTTAATAAATAATGCATTTGAAAATTTATAAATTTTCTTACCATTGTTCTCAGACCAATCAATACCAGTAATGTAAAAACACAGAAAATATTCAAAATCAACTAATACGGGAACAAGACTATTCAGTTGATCAGCTAACCAAAAGTCAGCAAATCCGACATGAAAAAAAGGAGCTGCAATTACTTTTCCCTAGAATAAAACAAAATAAAATAAGAATTCTTATAAGTAATTTTAAATATAGTTTTTTCCAAATTCGCTCACCAAAACTTTCAGAAGCCAAAATCGTGCTTGATATCCCATTGTTCTTGTTGGATTAAATAAAAACGCTAGCATCACAACAACTAATATTAAGGGGTTAGCATATGCAAGAATGGAAAGATGATTACTATACAAAAATGCAAGAACACTTAAAGCCCACATCACACCAAATATTGCTGCCATTTCCATAAGATGTTGTTCAGAAAGATGATTTCGAGGGTCCAATTCAAAAATAAGTACATGATTTACGCCAGATGTACGCCAACCATACACATTTATTCCGATCAGGAACATGAACAGAATGATAAGCAATGTACCTCGATATAAACGGAAGACAATTCGCCAATCGTCTCTGGCTTTGCTAAAAGTAGCTATTAAATAAAACAGTTTCAGTACAAAAATCAATCTAAAAATACTTTTAATATAAAAAGATACATACCTGATAAAATAACAGCTACAACTAACACAATAAAGGCACCAGAAAAAAGACCAACTTTAAACGTTGTCCAAGGAGATTGCTATGAATTAAAATCAGATTAAGTATGAATTCCTATCATATTAATTTTTGAAGTAAAATATTTAAATTACTTTATCATTTAATGGAGGAACTCTTAACCTCTTCATTGCTCTTTGACGATCACCTCCCTCTAAATCAGTTGTCACAAGACTCTAATGGGGAAAAAGAATACAATTAACAAAATTATTATTATAATAATAAAATAATTATTCAAAATAAATACCTCGGTTTCCTGAATAAGTTTATCAATAAATTTGTTCACGTAAAACGGTGCAATTTCTACATGAGCTTGCCTCCATTTCGCTCCGGCATCGGTTCCCAATAACTGGCCAATGCAAAATGTTTTAATTAATCAAAATATACAAAAAATTTCATAAACTATATAAAATTTATTTCATACTTTATCATGCTTTTTCAAAATTTTACGAAAACCAGTAAAATTCAAATTCTGATAATTCTGCAGTAAAATAAGACTGAGATAGAATTCGCTGAAAGCCAGTTTTAATTCATGCATCTTTCTTGTGTGGGTCCGAACTTGTTTGTCGGCTTCTCTGTTCAATCCTTTTATTCGAAGAGTTGATCTAAAAACAATAAAAAAAAACATAAAAGTTTAAAAATTGTATATAAGAAGTTTTATTATAAACAGTCATACATTACTGTAGTGTCTAATAAATTATAGTACTAAAAATGATATTATCTGAGATTTAAATCTTAGAAAAATCTTATTCTTGTATACAAGTTACTCTCTTAATGATTACCGTATTTTATGGACTATAACACTTTTTTCTTCGAAAAATTGCCTCCAAAATTCAGGTGCATCTTATAGTCCATAGCGTCTTATAGGTATTTTTTTTAAAAATTGCTTAAAAATTAAGGTACGTCTTATAGTCCGTAAAATACGGTATCTGAAAGAGAAAAGAAATTTCACAGAGTACAAGAAAATAATAGAATTAAAAAGTACATTTTCCATTACTGCTTGCTCTAACAAAACAGTAATAGAAAATAGAAAACAAATAGTAATAGAAAATAGTTGATACCAAGATTCAAGGACTGAGGATTAAAATGATGATATTACTGTTTAATATTGTTTTCAGAACAGAGTTTGAAGTCAAGAGAATTATTTTTACAAAAAATAATAAGAATTGCAGTAAATGCAGCAAAATATAATACTAATCATGCTAACTCCTCCTAATGCAGCTTGGTTGAAATAATTGTTAGTTTTATGACCTGGAAAATCTTCAAAATAGGGTTCTTTACAGTAATATATTATATTTCTATATTGAATATTGGAATTCTTAATTATGACATTCCGTAAGTTTCAAACTTTTTTTTAATATTGTATATTTTAAAAATTATAGCCAAACTCTGCCTTTGATTTCTCATTCATTATTACGTACTTATTTTATAACTTATAAAAAAAATGTCGTGTAATCAAATGAATGACTTTTTTTTAAAAAAATGCAAGCACTTAATCATGAATGAAAATGAACATTTTAATTAAAAAACATTTAATAAAAAAAATAAACTGATAACAATACTGTTGCAGTCTGAATTCATATTTGGTTATTTCACTATAAATGTAGAGTATATTTTTATTTTTATATTATTAAGTAATACCATTCCACTAATGATTATATCATGAACTGTATGCTACTTTTATATATTTATTCATAATGTTACATACATACATAGGACTTGAAAGGACAAAAGACAAGAAAAATAATGTCTACTTCCACACTACAACTCTGTCTATTTCTGTCCCCATTCTTCCTTTCTTATCTTCCCATTTCCTAACTTCATACAGTTTGTGTTTCTTACCCTCAGATGAGATAAATCCCTCTGTTGGGATATTCACCTCCATATTTACTCAAATGTAAGATGCCACGAAATCTAAAACACACCTTAATTTCTTCATGCTCATCCATGGATTTTGTTTTCAAAAAAATAGATCCTGGTAACAAATCTGTTTAGTATTTATTCCACAGTAAATCTTATATATTACTGTAGTTTGTGGTATTAAAGACAGAAATCTCTTCATTTCCATGTTAAGTTCTTTTGAATCAACACTGGATCTGACACGCACATCATCTATGCAATCAACTTGGTGCGGTTTAAAGCATTAGAAATGCAATATTTCTTGAAAGAGTGCCACAACTTTTTCTGCAACTTTTGTCTGAATACTTATGTTGTTACTGTAATAGGCTAATGAAAATGAGCTAAGTTGATATCTTTACAAGTATTGGTGTAATAAAGTCACTAAAATGATTTAATAGAGTTAATGATAGAAAAATAATATATATTGCACTAGAGGTTGCCAATTAAGATATATTACATCAGATTTAAGATATAGTTTTTGAAGATACTAAAACCTGAAAAATGTGTATTTTACATTAATACATTATATTCTTGCAAATTCAAAAATCAAATGATAATCCTACATTTATTAGTACTTAATAGTCTCATACAGACTTGCTTATGTTTTTCAGGCCTATAAATTAAGATTTTTGACAGTAGTTGAGATAGCACTACACTTATCAGCATCAATTATTTGCTTTTCAAAAGTAAATGTTATCAGTGGAATTAAAGTTAAACACTTCTAAAACTATTTATAAACTGTAATATTGAAATTTTTAAGTAAGTAATTAAGTTTTACTTTTCATTAAATTAGTATTTTTAAAGAAATTTTGTGATCTTCAATATAATTCATTGTTTATTAATAAATATTGTATATTTTTTTAATTTCATAAATTACAGAGTAAAACAATGAAATGATGATAAATCTTACATTCTTTAATTTATAAATTTTATATAAATGATTATATATATGTCAGAATTATATATTTAACATAGAAACTAATTAAAGTAGCTTTATCTTAAAGTTTTGAAAATTTTATATATTGAATTTGTTAACCAAAAATTTTAAGGAATCTGATTCAGGATGTATGGAGTGAGACTGACATTTTAAACATTGCTACCAAAATTCAGTGCATAAAGATAAAAACATTTAATGCATTGCTTGAAGAATAGCACGTGTGTAAGTTTTCCCAAGAATTAACTGAAATATTCAGAGTAATTAGTATACCTGCAATCCTGACATTATGCTCCACACTTCTTCCTACATATATATATATATAAAGGAAAGGGTTAATGTTGGCATCAAAATTAATAAACTCAATTAACTTCATATGCACCTACAGGATGTTATTTTTGTTATGTTACAGATGATATAGAACATGTGGCAAAAAAACTGAATATCATTTAGATATTCTCTATGCAGGAGGAACACATGATCTTATAATTTTGTGTAAAAAAGGAGTAAAGGCAGAACTGCACTGATTTTTGCAATTGAACTCAGTGAGTGTCTTCAAATTGCATACTTTATTTTTATTGTAATTCTCACCTAATTTTACTTGTAACCTTTCAAGATGTGTCAGTCTCAATCTGGATGTTGTGTATATTTAAAATTATGATAAAAAGAAATAATTAATTAATAATCTAGCATAATTTGATCTGTTTGTAGTTTTTTGATTTTTTGAATAGATTATTCAAAAAGAAATAATGGACTTACAACCCAAAAATCCAGCATTTTTGACTGATATACTTGGAATATGAATTAGGATTCTAGATTTGTAGAAAAAATAAAAAATTGAGTACTTAATAAATAATCTCTATATTTTAATAAGACAGAGAAAAATAATTCAATAAAGTAAACTATAAATTTAATTGTCAAGCTTAAAATAGTTACTTTGGAACAAAATGTTAAATAATGATTGTTTTTTTTAATTATATAAATATTACACAGAGTTTAATATTTCTAAAGAACAAGAGCAACAAGAGTTAGATAAGCACTAAATTTCTTGAACTTTGTAATTTTTTGAATCAATTACTACTATAATTTGACTTTAGAAATAGGCAATTTGTCATTGTGAATCAAATTTAATAATTAGAATTCACTTCATTCTAATGTTAAATACGGTCCAAGTTGTCTAGTTATATCCATGTTTAGATATATTTTGGATTATAGTTAGCTTATTTAGGTATAAGAGTCAATATCTGTGGTTTATTTTTAACTTAAATTGCTATATAAGATGGCAAGAAGGCAGTAAATTGTTAAAATTAAAAATTTTAAAATAAATTTTTCTAAAAAGTTAAAATAAACTAGTAATTTATGACTGTACTGTATTAATTTACTAAATATTTAATATTTTCAAAGCTTATCAAATTAATAAATTAATTAAGGAACTAGTATCAAATTCATTTCCTGTTTATAGAACTGCTTTAACATCAAGATTCTATAAAGAAAATAGAGAAATAATACATTCTGGAGTTTTGCTCTGTCTGTAGAAGTGTGTAAAGTTTCTCAATTATCATTTTCCATTAAAAAAATAATAACAACAACAACTTAGTAGAAATAAATTACACGTTAATTCAGTAGATAAAAAATTTAATAAAACAAGATGACAATACAATATTGTTTAAATAATTAATAAACAAACCAGGTACATGTCTTAGTAACAATAGCACAACATAAATTAGAGTAATTTTAGTAAAAATTATTTAATAAAGAACTGTATGAAAAGCACAAATAAACAATTTATAAACACAGAAACATTATATTACACTGTATAATTATTGAATATTTTATAAATCCTTTTGGATGATACCTATTGTTTATCTTAAGCAGTTAATATTACTTAATGGATAGTCCTTAAATTATTATGGTCTATCCATTTAGTGATAGTAAATTTTTTTTATAACTTTGTGTAAAATATGGCTAAACAGATATTTTGACATCTTGAAAAAATATTATGTCACAAACCTGCTTTCTATTATAGATTATCAACTTCGCAAATTATTTTTAAAAACAATGATAAGAAACTTTAGACATATTCTGTTAGGAAACAAAGCAAAAGTCCAAATGATTTTATTCTAGATTTTTGTCCAGTAAAATATATTCTAGCAAAAATCTAACAATAAAATATATTCTAGAATTACTTTGATTTGTATAAATTTATGAAGCATATTAGTATTCTTTATAAATAAAAACCATCTAAATGTTAGTAATATACTTTTTCTAATCTTTATTTATATTTTTATTTAATCAATTTTTAAAATATTATACAAACAATGACTGAAATTATATATTTTTCAACTGCTTTACTTAGATTATTTTTTTTAAAATTAAATCCAAATTATTAATTTTTTTATTGACTTCAATTGTAATTAATAAAATCATTAATTAAATCATAGTAATAAATAAAATCTGAAGATACTTCATTCAGAACAAGTGAATAATCTCAATGTGTTTTGATAATTATTTAAAGATTAGATTGTCAAAGTACTTTTATCAATGAAAGAGATCATTAAATTTGGATAACAAGGAAGGAATTAGGTTATTTAACTCAAAATTACTGATAAATAACCTAAATATTTTTCATTATCAAATTTGTCAAGCTGAAATTTTATATCATAAAGAACTATTTTTTTTTTTTTAATGAACTTACTTCTTTTCTTCAAAGTGTTTCCAACTTCCTTTAGCATTTGGAACCCTACAATTGTAATTATTTAGCTCGGTTTTAAGGTTTCCAAATTTACGAGTTGCCTCAGCCATTTTTTCTGAAAAGCAGCATCAAAATTAGAAACTTGTTTTCATATTATATAATCTAATCAAAATTATATTTAAGTTTAGATATTTTGCTGATACAGAAGTTATAAAAAGATCTCTTTGTATGACATTATATAAAAAAAAATATACTAAATTATTGTCATACAATGCCTTGGCAGAAGATATTCGTGGATTACTGCCACAATATTATCGGCAATAACCTCAAAAGAGATAGTATCGAGTTCAAATAATCTGATTTAATTATTTTCTATTAAAAAAAATAGGCTATTTAAAAACTGTTACTGTTTATAAATGTATATTGTATTAAAAATATATTCTACTATAGATTTTAAAGACTAATCGTTTTATTTAAGAACATAAATGAAAAAATCTTTAATTTTAAAATGGCATCTTTGTTTATGATAGAGTAGATTTTGACAATTATTAAGAGAAAGGGAGTTTCGAATATCGCAAAATCTGCCAACTGGAGGTGATTCAAGTGCAAAAAAGATTTATGAAATTCGTGATCGTTTTCATGTTATATTTAGGGACTTCTAATAAAGATAAGAGCAACAAACTTATGATTATGAAATACTTAAGATAAAAAGAAGTATTTTATGCATATATATAGAAAAAACTTAAATAATTACATTCTTTTTAAATTTTTTGAAGCGTATACCTGAATAAAAAGTATTTATTTTTGTTAATTCTTTTTCACAGTGATGGAAAAATTCCTCTTCGAAACTTGCAAAATATCGAGTTATAACACTCTGCTCTACAACTGAATAATTTTAAGGAAAAGAGATTAAAATGACTCTTATCATTATAACAACATTAATGTAGACAGTTGTAAAATAATATAAAAATATATTGCAACAATCACCTTCGAAAGAAGGAGCTCTTTCTATAGCACTGTAACACATGGCTTTCATTTCCTGTTTAAAGAAATTTTTATAAAATTTCATTAATAGATTTCTCAAAAATAAATTTACTAAACAATTAAGTTTATTGAAGTATTTAGTTACCAAAAAAAAAAACACAATTTCAATATTTTACACTCAAATATATAATATAAATCATATACAAAACCAAGTCAAAATCACATTACTGAGTAAATAATCAAGCCAGATTTATTATTGTGCTACATTTTGGATAATTAAATGTACAAATACTTGTAATTTAAGACATTTAAATGACCATCTTTTCTAATTATTAAATTTAAGCATCAAAATTGATTTAAAATATTCTGAAAGAAAGATTGATTCAAAGCAGTACTCAAACCTGCAACTTCTGCTTACCAGTTGCATATATTGTTGCATATGTATATTATATGCAGGACTTAAAGGTTTGAGTCCTGCTCCGAATCAATTTCTTCTTTCAGAGTATTTTAAATTAATTAATTTTTGATTTCTAATTATTAAATTTAAACAAAATGATCATGTAATCGTCTACTTTTATAATGAGTTTGTAATTAATAAGATTGAATGAATGTTATGTTAAATTATTTTATCAAAGTAAATAAAATAATTATTAAATAGAAACACTTTACTTTGTTAAAAAATTTAAATGATCATTTTACAATAAAATAATCTTACAAAACTGAAATAATAAAATTTTACTGCCAGAAAGCACAATAATTACTTAATTACATCTTAATTTAAAACAGAGTAACATTATTATTCAGATAAAAAGACTGGTATAATGTTACTAAATATATAACATACACCAATGATGTAGCGGTCAATAAACTATGTTAAGTATGCTATATTAAAATATAATCAATAAGTTACTTAGAAACATTCATTATCCAACAACTATTTATACTATAGAGCAAAAAATAGTAATTTATATACTGTATATATATAAATAAATTTTTGGATGCTGAAATTAAAGAACAATTTCAAAAATTTTAATTAAGAACCTTTAATATATTTTTTTGGCATTTTGAAGATAGAAATAAATTAAACTCGAATTGAATATAAGGATATTTTTTGCACATAAGGAATTTTTAAATTATTACATGTAATTTTAGTTTATAAACAAAAATGCTCTAGCAGACTTTAATAATTGTTTCATTCTATTTTAAAAGATCATACTTCAATTTAGACAACTGTAACTAATGAAGCAATTTGCAAATGATGCAAACAGTTATTCTCTTTATAAATTATTTGAAAAACATTGATCATAAGTTCTTTGATGATTATGTAATTGTTTTGTCTACAAAGGAAGCAAGTTTATTTAGCATTGATTCATTGTTAACATTACAAAAATGATTTATAAATTGTGCTATAACAAAGATATACTGTATTTATAGTGATATATTAAAAATCATGTATTATTAACATTATATTATATTTTTGATAATTTAATTGCAAATACAATCTTATAAAATTAATAAAGTACAGCACATTTATATTTATATATTCTCCATAACATAAATGATATTGCATTTAAAGTGGAACAATCCAGCAGATTTTGAAGTTAAATACTTATTGGTCAAAGTTTAAAATTAACCTAGTTATGTACTCTTGTATCACTATATCACTTCATGATATATCAAATACTTTCTGATAGCATTCTCAACAAGACTATAAACAAAGTCTAAGTGTAAATTAATATTGCATTACCTGAAAATTTATCTTTATGAACTCCTTTTAAAAAAACTCAATGACTATATTGTTAAATTGTGAAATAATATGTAGTAGAAATACATAAAAATATTACAAAATTATTGCAAATTTTCTTGAATGCTTAAATTTCAATCTTATTGAAAGATCTACAATGAAAGGTTGTATTTATTACAGTAAAAAATGAATCAACTTTATCCTTGATGTTTGATTTAAAAAGAATATTTTTATATCACTTCCAAGTAAAGATTTACAGTAATGGGAATAAGTTATAGTAATAGAAGTAATAGGAATAAGTAATCATTACTGTAAATTTACCATAAATCTTTACTTAATCTATTGGTACTCACAATATGATAAGAATCAAGCTATTGATATATTTTGCTAATAATTTGGATTTATTTCATCACTCTTCTTTGGAAAATTCAGGATCAATTTTCAATAATAAGCAGTATTTCGAACAACAAATATATGAAAGCATCAATTTTATATTTTATGATTTTACTTATGATTATAATTAAACATTTAACATTAAATATGAAATTTATATAAATATTTAATCATATATTTAAACAAAATATATTTTTTTCTTTTTACTAATTGAATTTACAATTAATTTTTTAATTGGGAGATGTCAATCTTTACGTTTTCAGAATAAAAATTCTCTATCAATACTGTTCATAAATATTTTCTCTCTTCAATTCTTAAGATTTTGGTAAGTTATGGAATCGAGTCTATACTTTAGTTTGGATTCTTATAAAAGATGGCCATGTGAATAATCAGTAGCATAACTAGAACCAATATTAGGAGGGCTGAATGTACTTATACACACATATATACAGTATACAATATCTAAGAATTTAATCTTTATCCACAGTGATACATGAGTGAATGCAGTTTTGTCTCACTCTTGTATCTCCGGATGAAGACACGAGTATCTGCAAAGGGGGCAATCATGGACCTTGATCCCAGGTAAAAATCTTCCACAAATTATAATCGCAGAAGTGATCGATAAATGTAATCTTACACCCTCGTCTTTTCGTTTTGACGCAATACCGTATTCTATAATCTACTTGTGAAAACCCAAGTAAATTAAATAATTAAATAAAAATTTATAGATGTAATTATCTGTATCCAAACTTTCTGTCCCCCAAAAAACTTCCTACAGGCACCCATAGACAAAAAGTAAATCTTAGATACCGTACATACACGTGTATAAGTGAATTTGTCACGTCTTTTTCCTGTACTTATTTTATTTATTTACAAACGCAAAAAAACTTTTGCTTGGTTATGCTGCTGCAAATAATAGAGGAAGCACAATTGCAAGATATGTCCCTCTTCTTAAGTAGGTTTGGATATTCTTGTAAATTTGCCAAAAAAAGCAGTGCTACTTCCACGACGACAAAGGATACACTTTGTAAAGAAATTAAGATAAACATTTCGATTTTTTTTTATAAATTAAAGTATAGTAACATTATTTAAAGCATTTATTAATCAATAACAGGGGTAAACCATTAAAAAAATTAAACAATGTAGAAAAATTAGAATAGAATTTAATTGTTATAATCATTTTAAAATATTTTATCTTATTATTATTACTTTTAATTAAATTTCTGCAGAGACAGCATGACTATAAGAAAGTATTTTTACAGTATTATAATACTGTATTCATAAAGTAAATTTAAATTTGATAAATTAAACAGTGTATTTCCTTACAAATTAACTTATAATCTGTAATTGACATATAATTAAATTATTTAAACGTAAAATAGAATTTTTTAACCATTCCAAACAAAAATTTCAGTACGAGTTACTTTTAGTCAAATAATCGTATGTTTAGATACGCGTGAAGTAACTAAAAGTAACACCTACGATATTTTCATTGAATCTCCCACTAACCTCGTACTGAATGTATTGTTTCCTCCATTCAGGCGTGATGTGAGCTCCTAAATGTTCGGCAAACTTCATTTCAGTCCTTTCTCCGCTTAGATTACATAAGATATCGCTTAAATATTCACAATATAAAACCACAATTAACACCTGGCCTCCGGCTTGTTTGTTTTGGTCCGGTCAATACATTGAATCCTCATCTGACGATTCGGTCAGTGTTGCCAGTTGTAATTTACATAATTTGTCAATTGTTCTTCAACTTGAGTTCTTGTCGCCTCTTGTTATTTCTTGTAAAAATAATACAAAGGCGCAATGATAATAATAAGTTGTGTAACGTAGGAAATTTGCATTTGGGAGGTGTCGAGTCGTGACGTCGCCATGACGCAACCGCTTCGAAACATGTCAATTACTTTCACGCTTTTGACGCGTGTCCTTGGTTTGTACGTAATAAGACTCGAAGTACCGGTCCTAAAATTAACGGGACTAACGTAAGAAAACGCCGGAAAATTTATCAAATCGCTTGATTTGTGTAATGGGGAAACAGATATTTATCTTGCGCGATGAACAACTTATTGTAAATAAGTTGAAGGATTTAATAGAAGAAATTGCTGGTGAGAAACTAAAGAAAAATGATGTTTTCACAATAGGACTTTCAGGTATAAACAGTTGACCTATTTTTAATTTGTTCACATAATGTATTTAAATAAAAGTGAGATGTATGACACATTCTATACACTGTAATTTGGTAGGAATCAACTACCTGTATTTACATCTATTTAAAATACTAATTTCTACCTGAAATTTTATAGTATTAAATGTTAACAATTATTTTACATTAGTTTCCTTGTTAATTGCATGCAAAAATCCATCCTAGAATGAACTTTTCAGAACAAATGCTGCTTAGAATGATGCAGTTGGCACCTTATCAAAGCTCTATGTGGTTCTTTCCACTTTTCTGGTCCTCTAGTAGGTCTAAAATTTGGGGTCGAAACCCCTCATTAAGAACTGCAATTTTACCAATTTTTTTCCTATGGATATCTATATTTATTAAAGGGATCTTCTATTAATTATTAAGAGGTATATGATTTCGGGGTTCTGAAAATTTCATAATTATACATTGTGGGGAAGGGAGGAGTATAGACATTTTATATACATTTTTGTAGTGGTATTAGTGGCATATGAATTTGTTCTTATAAACTTGCTTATTAGTCATGTGAACAAAGCTATCGGAAATATTTGCAGAAGTTTTTAAATACAATAGTTCACAAACATTGAAGAACTTCTTCGGTGTCTGTGAACTATTGTGTATGTAATTAAAGGAGGGGGCTTGCCAAAAGTACTGGTACATTATTGTACGCAACAGGGAGGGGGGTTAAAAGTGGCCTAAAAACTGTGTGCATAAGTAATGGCGACCCAAAATTCTATCCTTAAAGAACATCTAATTTGTTAAACATGTTCAAATAATGTAGAATTAAATTTTCTAACATATTTCAGTATAATCAGTTTAAAATTTTATTATTTAAATAAATAAAATTCAAATTTTATATAATTTCTAATTTATTAGCCAATATGTCTGGCTCTTGTTTCTATTTTTGGCTGCATGGTTTATGCCAAAAGTTAAGATTTTCAGACATTTATTTGTTAACAAAAATCATTCATTTAGTTGTTGTTATACAGAAATCTCTCTCCTTATTTTTAAATGACTTTATTATTTAGTTGCTTTTTTTGGTTTTATTTTATTCAAATAAAATCAAACTTATCATCAATCTTCCTATATTATCTGAAGAATTCATATCTGGTTATATCTTGCACAGTAGTCAATTTGCCTAAGCGCAACTTATAATTGAAGATGGAAGATGGAAATAGAAGATGGAAGACATAGAATAACATAATTATATAATACTAGCAGATGTGCCCGGTGTTGCTCGGACAAAAAGTAACGATAGCAAAGATTAAGATTATTAGACTATAGCTGATCTTATCTGTTCTTACCGAGTGCAAGAATTAGGTCCCTTTCTTCCAAGACTAATTAGAAAATTTTTAGATATCTGCTTATCACACTGGGATAACGATAATTAAGACTCACTGCAAACCACTAACTGGTGCATAGTACCACTAAGTGATAAATAATAAATGTTTTGTAACTCTTTCTGGGTTCTTCTTCAGGTTTACTAAATTTGAAAAATAAGCTGGATTTTTCCAGATTCATAAATATAAATTCGAACATAAAATCAAACATTAAGACTAAGAGTTTGAATAAAGCAAACTTATGTGCATGTACTGTACTCCCCGTGTCAATTTTATATACGATGGATCACTAAATATCATTGAGAATTTTTAGAAGGGTCTAAAAATATGTTTGATTCCTGCATAAATGCAAAAAAGGCATCTAAAATAGTACAGTAGAAGCCAAGTTCTTTGGGGTAATCCTTAACCCCCCTCTCTCTCTCTCTCTCCCTGCAGTGGGAATTTCGAAAAATCCCTTCTTAATGTGCATTCTCATGGCATACCCTATTAAAACGCAATCAAAAACACAAAAAACCGCATCTAAAATAGTATAATAGAAGCTGAGTTCTTCATGGTAAGCCTTAATCCTGTCCCTCTCCCCGCAGGGGAAATTTCGAAAAATCCCTTCTTAGTGTACATTCTCATGATGTACCCTAACTGTGTACCAAATTTCAACTCTCAACTCCTAACCGTTTGGGCTCTGCATTTCTTATTATTATTATAATCATTATTATCATCAACCCATCTTGATTATATTATAAGAATAAAGCATGAAATGAATGCTAAACTGTTACTTAACACTGCAAAAGATTGAAAAAAGTTTGCTAAAGTTGTTGCCAACCTTCAATAGATGATGGCACTCCAACAAAAATAACAAGTTCCTAGAATATATGTTACATTTTAATTTTAAAAAATGCTTTTTATCAAGTCTCGGTTAAAAATATATATTTGTAACATATTTTGAAATTGTAAATTTTAAAATATAAATCATATTTATCATTTCAGGTGGAAGCTTAATTAAATATGCATCGCAGGCATTTTTATCGATCGTAACAGAATGGACTAAATGGCGTTTCTTTTTCTGTGATGAAAGATTAGTGCCTTTTGATGACAAAGAAAGTACCTATGGTTTGTATAAAGAGGAATTGTTAGGAAAAGTTCCAATTACTGAAGAACAATTTGTGACCATAAATCCTGTGTTAAATGGTAAGTTAAAAAAACTGTAATTGAATTATAGGGTATATTAACAAAATGTGGTTTAGCAATATTACAGTCACTATCACAATATTAATATAACATAGTAATAAGTACACCAAGACACTAATAACTAACAATAATGAATATATTTTAAACAAAACAAACATTTTTTTTATTTAAAATGGAAAGCATTTGTTTTGTTTAAAATATATCCATTTTTGCTGGTTATTGGTGTCTTGGTATACTTATTGCTTAGCAATAAAGTTTGTTAAACATAATTACTACTAAAAATATAGATACTGTGAAAGCATAAATGTAATAACAAACCTGGATAAAAGTAAATAATAACTTCAAACATTTATAACTCGAAAATAAAGTTGTTTATATTTGCAAACATTCTTTTGACATATTCATTAAATGTTCTTTTCATGCTCAACCAAACGAATGCCTTAATAACTCAGGCTGTAAATTTGCTATTATTCATAATAGCAAATTTATAGCTCTATTTATTAAGGTGTTCGTTTGTTGAGTATCAATGTATTGGCTTCAGGAAGTTTATTATGTTCTTTTCATGTTTCTATACTATTCTATTTTGTCATAGTTATATCCTGAGGAAATGATTGTAATTGTTAGTGGTAAAAAAAACTTTTGTTGGAGTTAAGATATTGAAGTTATTATTAGTATGTATGTTTGTTCTCATTGATTTTTAATAGTAATGATTTAAACACAATTCAATTGCTTATAATAAATACAACCCTATTGAGTTATTTGAGTTGCCCACCTTCAATAGATAATGGTACCCAAGAAAAATAACAAGTTCCTAGGATATATATTACAGTTAATAGTTGTATTTATTATACAGTATATATATATATATACTGTATAATAAATACAACTATAATATGTGTATATATATATATACACACACACACACACACACACACACTACATGCCAGTGTTAAAGTATGAGCTGACTGCAAACCATAGAGGTCTATGGGTGTTAAGTCTCCTTCAGTTGGCACCATGAGTATACCGGTATGGTTACATTTAAATTAATTTGGAAGCAAAGATCAGACAGCGGTTCAGGTAGCGTAACTAGCAATGCATCTGCACAGTAAGCAGTAGTTGTGAGTTTGAATCCCTGTCAGGGCTGATCTTTTCTTCCATAATATTGTAAAATTAAATTAAATTAACTTGTTTATTTGTAGTTATTATATTTAACAATGGATAGAAGCCTGATAGCCTGCTTCCTGCCAAATTGCTTAGTAATTATTTAACCTTATATCCTGATAAAAAATCTGGCTCTTCATTTGGCATAATTCAGTTGTTCTGTTTGTTTTTCTATGTAAAATTGTTCAACTTTATTGTAATATGTAAAATATTTTAGTTATAATATCAAGATTAACTATATTATATAAATGTACAGAATTTCGTATAATTATAAAAGCTATTTATAAGTTCATCTTTCTCTGTTTAAGAATTAATGATTTAAAATGTTTAAAAATTTTTATTTTAGTTGAAGATGCTGCTCAAGATTATACAAAAAAAATGAAGGAATATTTTGAACCAAATAAATTTCCTAGTTTTGATTTGTTGCTTTTAGGAATAGGACCAGATGGTCATACATGTTCACTTTTTCCTGATCATCCATTATTAGAAGTAAGTTTACATATAAAATTAATTATAAAAAGTAATTTTTATTCACTTGTCAATGAC
Source organism: Centruroides vittatus (assembly GCF_030686945.1). NCBI lineage: Eukaryota > Metazoa > Arthropoda > Arachnida > Scorpiones > Buthidae > Centruroides > Centruroides vittatus. Next base: position 677,358 of record NW_027122666.1, on the reverse strand, counting down.
AATTATTAAAAATATACACTATAATGTTAAATAATAATAATAATTATTATTATTATGTTAAACAACACACAACATGGTTACAATATTAGACCTGAAAAAACAACATAGTTTACATTGTCACATCTCATGTACTGTACATGGATGACATAAAACTTTATGCATCCACACAAAAACAACTTCATCAACTCGTACAAATCACACATTCATACTCCAAAGACATACAAATGGAGTTTGGCCTAGACAAATGCAAAACACTTCACATAGAAAAAAGGGGTCCTGAAGAAAGAAGATTTTTGCACTTGGAAATGGAGATGTTATTGAATCCATGGAAGAGGGTGAGTTCTACAAGTATTTAGGATTCCAGCAGGCCAAACTAACAGCATGTACACAAATAAAGCAAAGATTAAAAAATACCAAAGTAGGTTAAATGCTATTCTCAGAACACAGTTAAATTCAAAACACACAGTTAAAGCAATGAACACATATGTTGTCCCAGTACTCACATATTCTTTTGGAGTTATACATTGGACTCACACAGATCTTGAACAACTCCAAAGGAAAACAAGAACAACACTTACTAAGCATAAAATCATCCTGAATCAGCCATAGAAAGATTAACCCTTCCACATAAAGAAGGACAACATGGCCTGATTGACATAATAAACCTTCACTACAAACAAATACAGAAACTGCAAGAGTTTTTCTACAAAAAACAAGAAACATCACAATTACATAAAGCAGTAACTCTAGCAGTCTCAAATAACACATCATTAGACTTAAACTCATATCACATGAAATGACACAACATATTAAAAGCATAGATGTTATTAAGCAATTATGGGCTCAAAAGGCACTCCATGGCAGACATCCCTACAACTTGGCCCAGGATTTTGTTGACAAAACTGTATCAAACAGCTGGTTAGCTCGGGGATGCCTCTTTAGGGAGATGGAAGCAGGGCCGGATTTACATAAGGACATTTGGGGCCTGTGTTTGGGGCCAGGGTCCCCACAAAACTAAAACTTTTCTATTACCGCGACAGCCTAGTGTGGCCTAATCATGAGGGCAACAGGCAGAAAAAACCAAACCCGGGAAAAAACCTATGAAACATCGGAAAATTTTGGGAAAAAATTTCACATAGGTATTTTTCAGTTAAATTAAAATAATTAGTTTTACACAATAAAATATATGTATGTTTACAATAACCTTATTTTAAAATGAAATTTACAACTTCCTAGTTGAAATCTAATTGAAAGTACAGTATTTTGTGTAAATTTTCTAAATCATCAAATTTGTCTACTCTTAAAGGGGGAAATCCCCACCGAATTTGTGCCCAGGGCCCCTGGATTGGTAAATCCGGCCCTGGATGGAAGGGTTTATGATTGCCATACAGGATCAGGTCATAAATACTAAAAACTACAGAAAACACATACAACACATACTCAAAGATACAATGATACAACACTCACAAATGACACATGCCAGAAACTATACAATTCATCATTTCTGGTTGCAAGCTCTTGGCACAGACAGATTATTTACATAGACATAATCAAGTAGTGAATATGCCAAGAGCTTGCAAACAAACACAAATTATTAGACATCCACAAACCATACATTGGAAAACAACATGCACAAAATGCACTATGAGAGAGAGTCATAATCACAGATAAAATAATTTACCACAACAGACCCTACATCACACTTATTGACAAATGCAATAAAATCACATATTATAGACATATCTATTCCAAATAATCACAATGTTCAAAACATATACACTGAAAATCAGCAAGTACATGGAACTCATTCAGGAAATAAAGCATCTGTGGAGGATGGATAAAGTGCTTATTGTACTGTACCTGTCATACCACACACACACTTTACAAAAGCCTGGGAAGCCAATTGAATAGAAGCCACTATACTACAGAAGGCCACTATATTGAATATATGTCATATTGTTAGGAAATTCCTGAATACATACAACACACTGAAACACTTATTTAATTTTTTTGTTTTGTTTGCTATGCCTTGACTCTGGTCTGGCATAGTCACAGTATCTGGTGTCAACATAGTATAAATCACTAAACCCAACATAATAATAATATATTTATTTTGGAAATTATACATTATGATTTTCTTTTAAAAAGAAAATCAAATTAAAGTAGAAAAATTTACTTATTTCAGAATCACTTTTTCTAATTTAATTTGAATTTCTTTAAAAATTTTTTTAAGACTTTCTATTTAAATATGTAATAAACATTGTTGATAATTATTCAGTAATTATGAAGACTACACATCAACACTCCAAAAATTCTAATAAAATACAAAAAAATTGCTTTATTGGAATGAAAATTGAAAAATAAACACCAAGTTCCGTAGTATTTCAGGATGTCTTAAGTCTATTTTCAGAGGCTAAAAATCAACAAACATAATAAATGTAAAATTCAGTCTCATTTTTATCCTTTGAAGATGGACTTAAGAGGTCCAAGAGTATCAAGGAACTTGTGTTTCTTCATTTTAACTCAAATAAAAATGTTATTCAATTATTTTATATCCTTTTTGTAACTGCACTAGTGTTTAACAACAAACACATAAAAAACCATTTACTATGCGGCAAATATTTATTAATATAATGTTTATGGTTTTCTTAATCAACCTTCTTTGGGAGATATATGAATTTTACAATTTAAAAAAAAGAACAAAGCTTTCAGTTATTCTATAACAGTTTACAATATTCTGTTTTTGGAATAAGACAAATTTTAAAAATGCATGTGTTGGATTCTTTACATATTGAATGGAACTGACAAAAAAATAAAATACATAAAAACACAATGCATACATTATGGTATAAACCAGGCAGAATAACTCTAAATTATACTTTTCAAATTAAAAAAAATATGTAGAAAAGACTAAAATGCCTTGATTTTCATCATGTCGAATCACCAGGAACAACAGTCTTCCATTGCAGAGACAACCTTTTATTAGAGGTCGTTTTTGCAAAAACTTGCAAAATAGTCTAAGTTCACAGGTGACAAGCCAAACAATTTAAAAATAATACATAATTTCTTCAAAAAATGGCTGATGAATTAACATTAAAAAATATATAGTTTTGATTTTTGTCATGTTGAAAATCAAGACATTTTAGTCTTTTCTATGTATTTTTTAATGTGTTAATTCATCAGCCATTTTTAAGAAAGAAATTAACTTTACAAACTTTACTCTAGTACTTTTGGACATTTTTAAAATTTGTCTTATTCCAAAAGCAAAATATTGTAAATCAATATAGAATAACTGGCAGCTTTGTTATATGAATTTTTCAATTTGAAAAGATCTTTCGAAGAAGGTTGATTTAGAAGACAAAACGTTAGATTAATAAATGTTTACTGCATAGTAAATGGTTACATGTTAGTTATTATTTTATAATTATACTTAAATATTTGTAAACAATAATTTTTTTTGTAATTTGAAATATATATTTATGAAGTAAAAAAAAGATCTCAACCAACCTCTCAGTCTATGTTAATGTCTTGTTTCTCTTATATCAAGTTATTTTTGTTATATTAAGAATCTTGCATTTGTTTTTACAAATACTTATTTATCATTACATAATTTTTAAAAATATTTTTATCATTATTGTAGGAAAATAAATTGTGGGTGGCCAGTATCTCAGACTCTCCAAAATTCCCACCATGTCGCATAACTTTGACATTTCCTGTGATAAACAATGCTCACAATGTAATTTTTGTTGCATTAGGTGGAAGTAAAGCAAAAACTATAAAGGTATCTAATTCTTGATATTAGCTGATTGTTTAAATGTATATTTTTATAAGCATTTTTTAAATGTATATAATTTACATTGTCTTCATTCATTTTAATATTATTATTGTTTATATTATACAATAAATTATACAAGTCTTATAATTATTGAGCTTTTAATTATAATCTCGATCTATTCTCATCTGAAGATGTATTAAAGCTATTTTTACGCTTATATAAATGTGTTTGTGATGTATCTCTGACAAGTGTTATAAAATTTTATTAAAAAAACAGTTATTTTATTATTAAAAACTTAATTTTGAGGTTTTCTTTATGCATACAATGTAAAATATAACTAAACAAATATCAATATCAAACCTGATATATTTAAAGCTATCCTCCAACTAATGCCGAATATTATTGGGCTAGAAATATATTAATATTAATATATTTAGCCATAATATATAAATATATTTAGCCATTTCTAGCCCGATAATATTCAGCATTAGTTGGAGGATAGCTATAAAATATAACATTAAAACAACATTGAGTTTAGTTTAAATATGCCAATATATTGGGTTGTTCAGAAAGTAATTTTGTTTTTTTATTACTAGAGGAATTAGTTGTATTTTTACCAGCCAATTTTATTTTAAACCGCATTTTCATTATATACTTAGACAGCTGACATTTTAAGGCTTATTTGTAAAAAATTTTGTTTGATTCTGTACAGTTGTTTTTTTTTCGGTGACCCATCAAATATGGAAAATTGAAAGCATCATTTTCAGCATATTTTGCTTTTTTATAACTAAAAAACCAAAATGCTGTTCAAACAAAAAAAAATTGTGGTACATGTTTGGAAAAGATGTGTTGAGAGAAAGACAGTGCCAAAACTTGTTTACAAAATTGCGTTCTGGCAATTTTAATATTGAAGATACAACACATTCTGGATGGCCATTTGAAGCCAATGAAAACAAAATAAAGGTACTGATTGAAGCAATCTGCCGTATAACAACACGTGAAATCACTAAGAGATTAAATCTGTTAAAGGGAGATGCTCTCTATGGTGGGATTTTAAAGAAACTTGTTTTTGAGCTTTTACCAGACAATTTAACAACTGATTCGAAAGTGTACTGCCATTGAGTAAACAAATTGAGTAATATCATCAAACAGAAAAGGCCAAAATTGATCAACAAACAAAGTGTAGTGTTTTACCACGATAATGCCAAATTTCATGCAAGTTTAGTAACTCGTCAGAAACTGTTATAGCTTAGATGGGATGTGTTATCACACCAACCATATTCGCCAGATCGGGCACACTCAGATTATTACTTGTTCCGGTCTATACAAAATTTTTTTAACTAAGACATTTACTTGAAATGACAATGTCAAAAATCACTTGGATCAGTTTTTTGTAAACAACAATCAAAATTTTTATGAATGTGAAATCATGCTATTACCAGAAACAATGACAACAGATATTTGACCAAAATGGTCAATATATAATTCAATAAAATATTTATTTATTATAAGAATATTGTGTTTATTTTTCTATGAAAAAAACGAAATTACTTTCCGAACAACCCAATATGTGGTTATGGTCTTAAATAATGACTTTGTTCTATTTCATTAATTTTTACATAAAATTAACAAAATAAGATACTTTTTGTTTAATATATTTCTATTCATAGATACTAAGTCAAACATACAAGTACTGTATAAGTTAATATCTCAGTTAATGATGAACATATCATTCATTAGATAACCAGTCATTAAAAATTAAAAAAATGTGTAAGAATAGAAAATTTTGCAGATTAGATTGTTCTTTAAGATGTAATTATATGAAATTTCTGAAAACATTTGACAAAATCAAAATGTTAATGCAAAAAATTCTTAATTTTAACATCAACATACTGTGTTTTGACATTGTTAACTTGAGAAGTTCTAAAATTCTAAAAATAATTTTTGTCATTGATTTTTTCCTACCTATATTTTGATTACAAAGTGATTTTATATTTTATATACAGGATATTTCAAAAAGTTGGGTAAAATTTTAAGTATCACCAAAACAAGTATCATAGAATACATGGTCAAATTGAAACAGCAAAAGCAGTAGGGAGCACTTTCTGGCAAGCATATAAAAGCATGTTTTTTTGTACACATTTGCAGCCGTAGCATCTGAAGAGATGGATTGTTATTCCAATGCTGAGAAGGCCAATATGCATTTTATGTGCAGAGCTGCTAATGGTAATACCATGGAAGTGCAATGAATGAAGTGTTTTCCCAATAAGCCAGCTCCTGATCAGAAAATATTTGAGTGCTTACACTGGAAACTATGAAAGACAATATTTTTCCTCAGTTACAGCCATGATGTAGATTGTTTAAGGATTGTGAGAATGCTGATTATGGTAGAGATTAAAGATTCTTTTTTTCATGTTCTGTGCCTCAAGAGAAGTGTTTGTTTTTGGTGTATTCTTCCTTAAAGTTTAGCTATCTTTTTTGAAACACTCTCTATATACATAAAATATATATATATAACCAAAATATACTGTTTTAAAGGGAATATAAATTTAAGATTTAATACCTAATTAGTGTATCTTCACTATTTTATTTTATCTTTGAAGATTCTAAGAATATTGGGATCCTATAAAAGATTAATGGTAATCTGTATGAAACAACCTTAAAAGTTTGAATCTGATAAAATATAATGCTGTTCTGTGGTTGTTCTGTGGTAAAAAGAACATTGTTATATTTTTTATTGTAGGTATTAAAAGTAAACTATTGTTATAACTATATAAATAATATCCAGGACTATTTTTCTGCTGGAATATGCTGGTATGACATATAGCAGTGATTCTCAACCTGTTTTTTGTCACGGTACACTTTTAATAATTTAAAAATTTGGCGGCACCCACGGTTACTTCAGTAAGTACCGCAGGACATGTGGTACTTACCGAAGTAACCATGTGTGCTGCCAAATTTTAAACTGTTAAAAGTGTACTGCCACTGTTATGACAACCAGTGACATCATAATGGTGATTTTTAAACACAGTTGGTTATTTAGGTAACATTTTCTAAACACCTTGGTAACTACCAGCAGTTACTGGTAACACCAGTTACAATTTCCAAGCACACCCTAGGAAGATAGACAAGTAGTTCAATCAGTTCTGACATTTGCAGTGGCAGCACACTTCAAAAATCTTGCAGCACACTAAAGTGCCGCAGCACAGTGGTTGAGAATCACTGGCATATAGCATAAAAAGGTATTGATAACCTGTATGTAATTATAGGTAACAAAATTTTAGAAAAAGAACACTAAATATATCTCGTATAAAAAAATCATATATTTAAGATAATATATTAAAATATTTATTTTTATTTTAGGAAATATTTAGAGAAGATTCTTCTAATCCTCTCCCAGCTTCTAGAGTTTCTCCATCTCATGGCCAGTTGTATTGGTTGATGGACAATGCAGCTGCCAGTGAAATCAATAAGACAGAATAATAATTATTGGAAATACTTTAAATTCAAAGAAATAAGTCAGTATATAAAGAGAATTCTATATCATTGTTTTTATTACTTGAAAAATGTTATGATATGCGGAACTGGTTGTTTTTATACAATAAATGAATATAAATTTATTTTTAAGAAGCTGTAAGTAAAAGTTTTGTATTTTTGGAATTTTTTTTTTCAAATAAAAATGCTTTATTAATTAATGATTTGATATTCATTAAATATTTTTAACAATTACACAATTGTTACATATATTATCAATAATTTTTAAAAAATTATCTTTACAGCAATTGTTAGCAATGTTACTTTTTTGTATACTATTTGAAACGATTTAGACAGGTACAGCTTTAATTTTAATTCCATGCTTAGGATGAGATGTCCCAAATGAATATGCAATTTTTAACTCCTGAAACAAAACATAAATTGTAAATTATCATTAGCCAGATATTTGTTCAATAAAAATATTCATATTTTACACAATACCTTTTCTTCTGTAATTAATTTGTATGATTTTATGATTCTGGCAATTGCCATTTTTATTTCTAATTGGGCAAATCTCATTCCAATACAATTTCTTGGTCCAGAACCAAATGGTTGATATGACATCGGTTGAATTTTAGATTTGTTTTCTGAAGAAAATCTAATTTTTGCAGAAAATTCAAATGGAAAAATGTTATTACAACAGATTTTTTAATCAAAATAAATCATTGTTTTTATAGTTTTATATACAGAGTAAACAAAATAGTTTGTTCAAGAAGTAGATTGCCAATACAAATGAGGAGTTTCAAATGTTATCCCTCAAGTCTGTAGTAAGAATGTTCAAGATTTAATCATGCAACACTATAAATACATAAAATATATATTGCAAGCAATAACACTTGGACTGTTAATGCTTGCAATTTTGATTTTTCAACATAATATTTTGTTCCATTTTTTTGTTATCTCTTAATTCAAATCAGACAATTAAGGGTGTCTTTTTGCTCCCCTTAATGATGGCACATATCTTGTACACCTTACTTGTGGCAGCCCTGCTCACAGCATTTTCAAATCTACTCCTTGCTAAAAAACTTGTGTGTTTAATCATTTGGTAGATATTTTTTAGATTCTTGATAAATGATTAATAACAACCATCTTTTATCATTACCTCTCTGGCATGAACTTTTCTGGCTCTGGCCAATATTCTGGATTATGATGCAAAGACCAAAGTGCTACTTGAATTCCTAAGCCTTTTGGAATTATGTAATCTTTATATTCTATGTCTCTATTTGTTGTCCTTGTAACGAATCTAAATTTTTTATTTGATTATAATACAAAAATATACATTATTATGTATAAATTAAAATTATTTTGAAATTTATTATTAAATGCAACAATAACTTAAAAACTGCCTAATAGTTCTCATAACTTTAAATTTTCATAAAATTGTATACAGTATAACTTCTCTAAGCTTCTAGATGCAGGAAAAAACTGAGTTACAGATGATTTGAGTTAGAATCAGCATTTTTTACTCTATTGTTCTCTGAATAGATTTATATTTTTACCTCTCTTGCATTATACAAAGAATCTTTGATAGTCTTTTGTTTTAAACAGCCCATGTAATGCCTTTCCACAAAATGTTCAATGTAACTAATGGAATCAAACAGTTTTGCAGATATATCTTGTTGAGATAAAGTGAGAGGACCTCTCATTTTGGACTGGAATATTGTCTGCAAATGGACGTTGGACAGTAAATACAACTGTCTGAAAATTTCATGGAAATCCAATAATTAAGATCAAGAAAAAATATTAAAATTTGAGTCGGGGAAGTTGAAAGTAATATAAATCAGTGTCATGGACAATGAAAACCTTTGACTTGGAGAAAATTCAATTTAAAGAAATTTATTTTGGAGATGTTAAATTCCTTTACTATTCCATTGAGACAACCAAGTGCTTCGTTTTCTTTGAGTTAAAGAAATATTACTGTATTTAGTATTTAATAAACAAATGATATATGCAAATAGAAGTGATATTTGATAGAAGAATAAAGTGATGATTAGAAATAAAACTAAGAATGTTTTCTGTGAGAATGGAATTTTTGTAAAATAATTTGTTGCAGAATTGTTAGACTATGAAGTAAATATTTTAAATCGAGTAATTTACTTGTTTTATAAAACAAAAATTTTTGTATTTGCAAATTGTCTTGACTTTATTTGGAACTATTCAAACAACCAGTAGACAATATTATGGTAAATAATAAAGATTAAATAAATAAATTAAAATCTCACTATATGGAGTATTTATTTATTTAAAATATTTTAACTAAAATGCAAGAATTGCAGATTAATTATTATAATAAAATCACTTAAATTCTTGCCTATTAATTCCTTCCTGACTAATAGGACAAAAATTATAATAAATAATATGAATATAGAACTTTTCTGCTAGTAATATTAAATTAATAATTTGGTAATATAATAAAATGAATTTCTATATTTTAAATGATATTTCAGCTTTTAATTATATTTTTTTCCTTTTGATTCTGTATTAAATTTATCAAACAATTTATTATTAATTAAAAAAGTTTTATAATTATATGAAAATAACAAAATTACAGCATTATCAATGAATTCTACTATGTATGTATATCATTTTATATTTGATTTTATAGCAATATGTTTAAACTATTTATCCTGCAGGTTTGTGAAATTGATGTGTACGATACTCAGATAAAATTTAATATTCTGACATTTTTTATGTAAGTTTTTTATGATGCTAGGAAGCTGTGAAGTGACTAAGCTCCTTCAGCTTAGTATTTGATATATGCATTTGCTTTGATTATGTAAACTTAGGTTACTGTTACTTTACACAAACTGTAGCTAAAAGTCTAGTGCTAGCTAAGGGGAAATACAAATCACAATTTTTTAAATTAACCTCTCTAGCTCCCAATATTTATGGTTATGGAACTGGTATATATTCATATTATAGTTGTATTGAAAACATTCAAGGAAAAAAAATGAACGTTTATTTTATTAACAAATTCATAAAATTACCTTAATTCTTATAATAAACTTACGTAACTGAAGGACTGTATAGTCTAAGTGATTCTGAAATTACTTGATCTAAAAATTTCATCTTAGAAATAGCATTATAATCCAGTTTAGTCTGAAATTTATTAAAATTTTTAAAAATAAATAATAGATTTACTTAAATTATATATTTAGAAGCAATGTAAAACCAGATATATATATAAACTTTTAGGTATTGATACATTTTCTTTACTACAACTAACCTCATCTTCAACGACTTCATTTATTTCATTCCTTAATTTCTCTTGCACATCTTGATGAGTAGCAAGAAGATAAGTGATAAAACTTAATGCACTGCTTGTTGTTTCATACCTGAAAGGCACTTCAATTTTTATTGAATATTAATATACAGGATGATCAGGGTTGTTGAGAGTGGAAGCTGTGGATTTTTTCCTATGCCCAGAGCAAATATGCTCATAGTGGTTCCACCTACTACAAATTAATGCTATTTTTACTAACAAAAAAAGTAAAATTTTTAAGACTAACTTATTTCTTTTATTAATAAATGCATTCTGTGTATTTTATTTGTTCAAAACCAAAATAGCAAAAGGGGCCTGCTCTAGTCCAGTTCTCATACAAGAACTCAACAACCCTGAGGTTTATCAAACAATAAGTTTGCTTGCAAAGAGTAAACTTGGTGACACTGGAGAGGAGTTTCAAATGATATACCTTGAGAGTTTATAGTAAATAAAAGTCCAAGGTTTTTTTTATTTTTGTAATATATACAAGTATAATAGGGCAGTAACAATCTCAGACAATTTATTATATCACCAAGTCTACAAGTCAAATTTTATGTTTTGTTTTTATACTAGATAATCTAAATATTTTAATTTTATTTTTACCCTGCTAAAAGAAATATGATTGCATTTGCTTTAATTTCTTCATCAGTCATATATCGTTTCAATCCCTTGGATGTTGAACCTGAAAATTTTGTTAGATTTTAGAATAATTACTAACTTTTTTTTACCCTTTATAGGGAATTTTTTTCTTTTTTGATTTTTTCTGCCCTGTTCTTTGCTCACCTAGATTCGATCCCAAATCTCCAGAGCAGTAGACTAGTGTCTTAACTGCCTCAGTCATCTAACAGTCATCCTTATACGAGTAATAGTAGAATCTTTTATCATAGTCAATATAATTCAGCTAGGTTCACAAAAGTAAAGAAAGAAAATTTTGAGAGATAAAGCTTGATATATCTGAGCCAGACTACTCATGAATACTTTGAGGATCCAACCTAGGTTCAGACCTTTTCCCAATGGCATTAGCTGCCTCAATCATATGAATATCATAAATACACTAGAGTCCTGTACAATGTGGGGATTTGTTATGCATTATGGAAAATCAAGTTATTGAAACCTGCATTATCACACAATTTATGAAAGTTTAAACCTTGGCCTATAAGTTGGAAAAAAAAACGTATACCTCTGATCGACAAAATTCGTGGGTTGTTGCTTGCTTTATTTGCACATTGTATGGAACTCTACTGTATTCAATTAATTAATTTTTTGACTTCTATAAAACTTACTTGAAATTGCTTCAGATTCCGAGTCTTCAGAAATCATTAAATTATCATTTTTTGTAGATTTCACATCCTGAACAGACATATTAGCATCAATCATAAGTTGTAACAAATCTTGCCGTTTTGTCTGAAAAGTAAACTTCTTTTAGTATTGTAATCATTAAATTTTATCGATTTTTTTTTTTTTTTTTTTTTCAATAAAATTTAAGTATAGAAACAAAATTGTTTCTACTGTAGCATCTTTTCTTCTTATTTTAATGACTTCAGAAACCATAGAAAGAAGACCTCTGCCTGATGGTTTTTCTCTTATCTTATTTATCATATCTTGTATGACAGTAATTCTATCAGCAAAGATCATCAGTTCAGGAAAACATACTATAATTATATTTTTATATAAAACATCATTTAGATGTTTAATATCTTAATTATAAAGTATGTAAAATAATGAATAAATCAATAAAAGTATGCTTACTTTTCATGCGTATGCTAAACAAATCTAGAGGATTTTGAAACATGGCTTTACAATGTAAGAAAAAAAGATCACTTTGATTTTTTTGGACGTCTGTTCTTATCCCGAAAGCTGTTCTCCCTATAACATCCATGGTGAGCCTTGCATACATATTATAAATATCAAATGTTTTATTTTTTTCTGCATTTATCTTTATATTATCAAATAAAGTTTCAATGGCTTCACTCATTAATGGCATCATCTATTTATAATTAATATTACAGATAAATATGCTATTAATAAAGAAATCTAAAGATAAAATGTAATGATTTTACTTGTTTCATCTTGCTTGAACTAAAAGTTGGTGTCAAAATAGTTCTTAGCTCTTTCCATCTTTCTCCTTTAGTATCTATTATGGAATGTATTCTGATACACTGAGGTAGAACTTTCTCCCCAGATACAAAATCCTAAAGGTAAATATATATATATATATAATTTATATTTCTTTTATCTTTTTCTTGTTATACTAATTGCATAAAAATAGGGGATACTATAGATTACTATCTACGGAATTTCGGGACGGGAATATATCTGAACTGAGGGGACCGAGACGAGTTCAATGATACCCTACTTTTGGACCGGAGACGAAAAATAAAAAAGTTATCATACTTTCTTCCGGCGATCGCGCGATGATAGGGAGTCGCGTCGCTTGCCGTTAAAATTGCCTTTAGTAGACGTTTCCCCCCTTTTTTTTACTTTGTTCAATAACTACCGTGAATCAATAACTAGTGATGTTTAGCACATGGCGACCTGCCGGCGGCTCCCCTCCGGGAGGTCAGTCGAGAGCACGAACAGTCGGAACGGCCACCACGTTCGCTGCCATAAGTAACATTAACCGAAACGGCGATCGCGCGATGATCGGAAGTCGCGTCGCTCTCTCCGCTCTCGTATCGCGTGTTTAACCCTACTGGAGATGACCGTAGTCCGACGTCATGGTTTGAAGACTTTACCGCAAGATGGCAGTACTAGCAACTACGATGCCGTCTGCATGAGCTCATTAAAAAAGTATGGTAAGTGAAAAAATATGATAACTTTTTTATTTTTTCGTCTCCGGTCCAAAAATAGGGTACTGTTGAACTCGTCTCGGTCCCCTGAGTTCAAATATATAATCAAAGTCCTGAAATTCTATAGGTGGTAATCTATAGTAAACCCTAAAAAATTTATGTTTATAGTTTTAAAACTGATTTATTTAACTTACTCCTCTGTCTGCAAAATCTGCAAAATTTTTTATTTCGATCAATTTAATAAGTTCAAGATCAGAAATTAATAGCATGGGTTTTAATCCAATGTAATATCTAAAAATAAAATTTAAAATTTTTTTTATGTTTTTCTTTATAAAATCACAAACTATTTATTTATTTATTTTTTTAATAATAAAATATCTATACTCACCCAACTAATTTTCCATATTTTTTAGTCCATTCTTTCTGGCAAACAGCAGGACCCTACAAATTGTGAAAAACAAAAAGAATTATACAGAACAGAGGTGAGGAACCTGCCTTTTAAGGTTTCAAGTACTGCCTGATGATGATTAAAATCATGTAAGTTTAATTATCCTATGATGAATTTGGAGTTAAATATGTTTTTTCTTCAATCAGCATACTTATGGTATTATATCTAAATATAATGCATATGCCAAAAAAATGTATAGGCTTGTATATGTTAAATATATGCATTAATGCAGTCTTTTAACATACAGCATTATGAAAGCCTCTGAAATAGACTGTTGCTTTACCTCTAGTAAAGGTTCTTTACCTCTTGACCAGTTTTTGCCAACCTTTTCCTAATAGTGGCATTCCAACTTGTAACATCCATAATTCTTTATCAATGTAGAGCTATTGCACTTTGCATGCTTTTAGTAATACACATAGGGAGTGTTATGGTGCTGAGTGGCATCATATTTTGCAGAAACCCTGTGGCGCACTGGTTGAAAACCACAATTCTAGACTATAAGGCTAAGTCAAACCTCGATATAGCGCCAGTATTTGCTGCACTCAGAAATGGCACTAAAACGAAAAATCTCAAACAATGAGAATCGTTTAGCTTAAGTAATAAAATGCATGTACAAGTTACAGTTTTGCATTTCAATGGGGCATGATTTGGTGATAACAATGTCATTTTGCAACGCAAAATCCCACATTTAGTAAATTAGTTATTTGTTGTACTAAATATTAAATTTTACCGAAATATGTTTTTAAAAAAACAATTATAATTCCTTAATTCGTTAATTAAAATTAAGGAATTAAAAGAAACTAAATGTACAGTAAATACAGGCTGCAACTTTTTCTTTAACTGTAAAATAAATATGAATTATATATTACTCTTTGCTTCTAATTACTATTAGTCTATATTTATACAATTACTATGATTTATTTTTGTTTTCCTTACAATTAATTACAAATTCAATAGCGTGTTTATGTAGCTTAAAGTTGCATTGCTGTAAACGGAAGTTTCGTTTAATGACGTCAAATGTAATTTGAAATTGAAATAAATTTCATAATCTTCGAAAAACAAGTTATTTATGGAAGCTTTAATATTAGCTAACCTTCTCATGTAGCTCTTGAATATTTCCATTGAAAAAATTCGGTGGAGGGCCAGGAATTTTTAATCTTGCAAAATAAGAAAGTTTTCTCTTTCTCCATCTGTTTTTGAAAGGAAAAAAAAAATTAGTTTCTAGCAAAAAGCCATTCTAAGAAATAAAAAGAAGTGGAAAAATTGTATTTTTTTCACATTTCTTTCAAAGTGTGATTCAGATTTGTAACTTAAAAAATTTATTAGGAATTATTATTTATAAATTAAAATTTTCCCACAAGTCTCCAAGTCAGCCACTCTGTTCTATTGGTTCACGTATCTAACAGTTAATAAATAGAGACCATTTTGCCATAGAAAATCCTTCCGGGAGACAACCCCTTGGCAGATGGCCCATGTATTATTCCATTAATTAATCCAATTGAATCTAAATATGAGTCATGAAGTCATAAGGTTCAATGTCTAGATTTTTCTGTTTGCTTTTTGAGTACGATAAGATTTAATAACTTAAAAATATGATAAGCTTATACTTCTAACAACATAAGTCTTCACTAACTTATAGTAAATTTTATAAATACGCTCACTTTTTTCAAGTTTTAAATTGATTAAATTTAAATGCGAATAGAAAAAATCCAGCAACGTGTTGCGTAACTTTCCCAGCCAAAAAAAAAACTTTAAAATTTAGTATCGCCATCTGCTACGATATTTAATTTTAAAAACTGTTTATATTATTAATTATTACAAAACGGTAGAAAAAGCTTAATTTTGAAACTGGTGGTGAATTTTATTAAAAAAAAAAAAAAAAAAAAACTGTAAATGCTATTAACGAGTAAAATCTTCATTAAGTCCGGCCCTACTCGAGATGTGACGCACCATCCCTCTCTATCTCCCTACCTCCTCGACCTTTAACCACCAAAATTTAATAGCAGCGATCCCCCTAATACACAAAATTTTCACACCTCCCTGCAAAATTTCAGAAAATTTCGATAAAAAACACAGGAGTTATTAAGCATAAAAGTGGGTGAACAAAATCGTGCCCCATACACATACACACTCACATCTATTCTTATAGAAACGCCCAAATTTCTTTTGCATTTCTCGACATTTTAAGGTCTTCCGAGTCCACGAATGTTAACTAATGTCCCCCCGAAATCTCGGGGGTCATTAGTTCATCTTTTCGTCATGCTTACTATACTTTCCTTCTGTTATATATAACAGAAGGGAAAGTAAAAAATTAAAATTTCTTTCTCTCTCTTTCCCTTTATCTGCCATCGATAGCTTAAGGCAGATAAAGAGGCCTCTTTACCTCGGGCCCCTTTATCTGCCTTTACCTTGAACAAATGCAATACGTAGAATATTTCTTTAGTAATAAAAATTAGTCTTAAAGATTTTATTTTCCGTTATTAAGGATTTTATTCGGATAATTTTAAAAGATAGGAATCACTAGGAACCCGGGAAAAATTAAAGCATTATTCAGGGCATTATATAGACACAGATATAGAAGAAAAATAGTAATGATCGGTAAGATGAAGACCTGGCCGTGGGCCTTGCCTTCTAAGGGGTCTTTTCCCATACCTTCCTATACGTTAATGCAATCCTGGGTGCATACAGTAGCGTATATACCCAGGGCTGCATTAATACGTGGAAAGTTGTACAAGTTACATATATAGCGGTTAAGTTACTTAATTACCATTTATTCAACCCTGATGAGATGAGGAAGACGTTACTGTAGAAACGGTGCCCGGGCCCTTATAGAGGGCCCGAGAAGCCGTGTTTCTTCGGAAGGACACGTCTATTCATCTGAATAAACTATCAGAAAATATTTGCAGAACCTTTTTAAACACGTTTCTTCATCGTTGGAGAGGGTCGATAAATTATTGTACACGTAAAGGGGAGGAGTTTGTCGAAATGTATAACGTTGTATACAACGGAGAAAGAGTTTCCGATTAAATATAGTTAATTTGTTAATATAGAACAAAAGACGAACTAATATTTAAAACAAATCTTAAATTTACACTCTTACTTACACAATCCATAGAACGATTAATATTGAAATAATGGCTATAGTAACCTCCATGTTAACAACAACTTGCGATTGCTGAAAATAGTTTTGCCGTATCTGTTATAGTTTATATATATATATATATATATATATATATATATATCTCCCCTCTTTTAATCTCACTGATAATAACAAGGACAAAAAATAGATTTTTTAAAGTTTTTAAATATAATATAAATTAATTAAGTATATTTAAATAGTTGTCCTTCAAATTATAATTTTAGGTACAATTCTTAGAATGTTACAAAAAAAAAGACCTTTGACATGATTTTTTTTAATTCATAAAGATCACGAGGTCAAGAGCATCCCTGTTCAAATTTAATTTTATAATTTGAATTATAATAATTTAAATGAATAAAGATTCAAATAAACAGATAAAATATAGAAAAAAAAATACAATTCTGAATCCATAAAATGTCATTAAAATTGGATTAATGATGATGATAAGTGAATCTGACCTAAACTTGACACTAAGTATCGAATTACTTGTGTTGACGTACAGAATACAGTAGTTGGGTCTGGGAAGGGAGCAAACCGTTGAAGATAAGTCGAGCAGATTCACACGGAGACGAGATGATCTACTAGAAAAATCATGCACGCTTTCAATATAATTATCTTAATTTTAATTGCAACGTTTTCTACGGGATACTGTGCCATTAAGAAAGGTTATTATGGCCTGTATGATGATGAACTCGATGAAATACCAGAAGGAGCATCTACGTTAGCATTTGTCTTCGATATAACTGGTTCTATGTATGATGATTTGGTTCAAGTCATCAGGGGTGCTGCTAGAATTTTGAATACCTTACTAGAAAGAAGAGAGAAACCTATTTATAATTATGTTCTGGTGCCTTTTCACGATCCAGGTGAGTGGTTTATCAAGTTTTAACGGTTTTTTTTATTTTTATTTTCAAACAGCTATAGGCCCTACCAACGTTTCTTTGTCTCATTATAATAACCGTGTAATCGAATTAAATATTTGAATTTGTGATTTGAATTTGCTATCGATAGCAAAACCTGTCCAAAACGGAACCTGCCTAAACGGAGAAAATTCTTCGGAACAGAGCGATTTTCTATTTAAAAAAAAAAAAAAAAAAAAAAAAATAGAACTTGTTCAAAGCGGAAACCTACCAAACCGGAAAAATATTCGCTACCATTCGTGCCATTCCGGTTTATGCAGGTTTTACTGTACTACTATTATTCAATTTGTATGATTATTTTGCGAGAAGTATGAATTTGTCTATTAGTTCAGCATTGTATAGGATAATAGTTACCATATGTCCTCTTTTATCCGGACTTGTCCTCTTTTTTAAACGTAAAAATTTGGCATTGTTTATACGTGTTTTCAAGCAAATTTTTTTGTATTTTTGATTATTTTTATATTTTCGTTTGCTATAAAATTGGGGCCTTTGTTTTTTGGTATACGGCAACGCGACACACTGGCATTGATGCTACCAAGAAGGATGCCTCCCGGGAGGTCTTTATGGGAAACTGCCTCTATTTAGGTTGTTACTAACGTGAAGAAATCCCGGAAAGCTCCACGTGGCCAGCGTGTTGGCGAGGCGCAAACCCACGACCAGTTTAAGTGGACTCGGCCACTGGAAGGCACATTGATGTTTTATGTAATTGATGGATTTGCGGGTCCAGAAACCTTAAGAGACAATGAAATGACCTTTATAATTTATGCTGTTCCTCTTAAGGCCTCTCAGCCTATATACATGCACACAATTTGCTTGTGCCAACGATAGATCTGACACCTAGCGGTATTAGCGCGAACTACGTAATGGCGGCTGCTATGGGTATAAAGTAGTTTGTTAGAATAGAAAGTGTTCACCCTATCTAATATAGGCCATCGTCAGGTTTAATATTATAAATGTTCCAAAATGGAACGTACCGTTTTCGAATATTTTACATATTTAAAATTCAAAAAATAATTTAACTTTAAAATAAATTGAAAGAAGTGTGTATATTAAATAAATAAATAAACAAATAAAACATAGAAAACAAAGCTAAGTAGAAAGAAATGATTTAAGGGTTTTTAAGTGCCATTCTTTTTTCTATTATATATTTCCACGCTGTTGGAAGCGCATTAGCATCCATAGCATTTAGGCAACGGTTTTTCATTTTACTTTTATAAATTTCCACCTTTTCCATCTCCAACGCAATGGATGGAGAGTGCACCGTTTAAATGACTTTAGCCTCTTCCCATTTTACAATCGTTCCTTCAGTCTGTGCTATAATTGATAATATTGTGTTGTTGTGTCGTTTGTCAACGTTGTATCAAATGCTCTTTTTTTTATAAAAATCGAGAATGATCTATAAAAGAGCACCTAATATCTGTAGCTTGCTACGGAACGATAAAGACAGCGTAAAAAAGGAAGGTAAAGCTGGGGTATATAAAATTCCATTTGAAAATCAACAGTTAGGAATCGAAAAAGATTATGTGGGTGTGACTAGAAGAAACCTGGCGGTACGTCTGCGAGAACATACATACAATTTTGACAAAGGACACAACACTATTAGCAATTATGGCACAGACTGAAGGAGCGATTGTAAAATGGGAAGAGGCTAAAGTCATTTAAACGGTGCACTCTCCATCCATTGCGTTGGAGATGGAAAAAGTGGAAATTTATAAAAGTAAAATGAAAAACCGTTGCCTAAATGCTACGGATGCTAATGCGCTTCCAACAGCGTGGAAATATATAATAGAAAAAAGAATGACACTTAAAAACCCTTAAATCATTTCTTTCTACTTAGCTTTGTTTTCTATGTTTTATTTGTCTATTTATTTATTTAATATACACATTTCTTTCCATTTATTTTAAAGTTAAATTATTTTTTGAATTTTAAATATGTAAAATATTCGAAAACGGTACGTTCCATTTTGGAACATTTATAATATTAAACCTGACGATGGCCTATATTAGATAGAGTGAAAACATTTGTTTAAAGAATTTTAAGCTCAGCAAAATTAGCTGTGGTGAAACTGAAGTGAATTGTTTGCTGAGAAAGAGCTGGATAGATGTGAAGTTATCAGTTTTAGTATTTCCTCTTCTTTTGTAAGACATCTTTTTCGATCAGCCACATATTCTAAAATGTCACAAAATGTAATAATCATCGTGACTTAAACAACTACGAAATCAACTAGGATTAATGTCGGATACAAATGCGAATAAAACGTTTTAACTACAGAGAGAAAAGTTATTAAAAAGACAACACACAAATAACTCTCGTACGTTGTCAAGCACGTTATACCCTTTGTGGCAGCCATTTTGGTCGACTCATACGCCACCTATATTTACTGGCACAAGCGAATAGTGTTTTACGTCAAAGCGCCTTTAGTTATATTGGTGAAAAATATTGGTGAAAAATGAGTATTTTTAATTAATAGTAGTAATAATAATAATAAACCGAGTATCACATTTTGACATCCCACCACAATCATAACACGATAACGTATTCAAAACATTTCGTGAAATAATCAAGGTTATTGAAACTTAATACGTAGCCAGACCAAATGTTTCAGATTATAAAACTACTTAAACGTACGTTATCTACTAGTTTAAATATTGCTGTTGATTTTTGTCAGTATTTTTTTAATATATTTTATTATTTTTTTTTTAAACGTTATTTTCTTAATAATAACGATTACGTGTATTTAGGAAACAGTTGTAGATTTAGGTTTGATGGGATATGTCAAAACACTATAATGATTTGTCAAGATCAGTGATTCTCAAACTTTTTCGATCCAACGCCCCCTTTGTGAGAAAGGATTGGAAATATTTCTTGGGAAAACTTTTCTATGAATCTCACACTTTGTGCCCTTACCGTACATTGTTCTCGACATCTGGAAACCATTAAATGCAATGTTTCCTCTTATCCGTTTGACAGAGGAAAGGGAACTTTTACCTTTGATCACCATTCAGTACCCTGCCTCCAGCGCCCCCCTAGATTTACTCACCGCCCACAAGGGGGCGTTATCGCCCACTTTGAGAAATACTGGTCAAGATCCTCCTGGGAGGATTTTCTATGGAAAACGATAGCCTATTCGGGTTTTTTTTTTTTTTTTAATTCTCTCCTCCCTAATAGCAATAAGAAGGTCTTTTTTGTAAGCTCATTAAGAGTTCGGGCAAGCCCATAATCGGGCGGCCGGGTGCTGGAGGTTGGGGCCTGACATATCCTGAAAAATTCTTGAGGTTTTTCGACCCGTCCGGATTCAATCCCGGGTCTTCCAGAGCGGTGGCTTCTACTTCAATCGCTCAACTATGGGACGGTTCCTTTTTAGATGTTAGATATGTGAAGAAAATCCGGCAAATTCCACGTGGCTAGCCCGTTGGTCGGGCGAATCCACTATCAGTTACGAGCGTTCAATGGTTTTATCCAGAAACAGTTATAGATTGAGAGGGCGTTCAGCAATTGATGGCCTTAGAGCTACTAATGTAAATAGTGTTTTAGATCGCTACTTAGTTCGCGTATAAGTAAATATGTTTCTACATGCATACATTATTTTTGTCTGTTTTAACTCTTTCCATCTTGTGTGCATATTATAATAGGATCGTTTCTTCTAATAATGCTCATCGTGGGTTTAGCGAGGCTCATAGTAGGAAAGCAGCATGCTGAAAAAGGAGGCCTGATGCATCTGATGCGGTTGTTACATGTATTTTGAAATTACAAATGAAATTTTCGTAACGGGGAGTATTTGTATAAATATTTTAAAACAGCAACTTCTGCGATTAATTCTTTCTCTTTCTTGAAAGTAAATAATAAAACTCAACTCTACAGCCCTGAATAAATATTTGTGACCTTAAATTTATTATTGGTATTTAAGTTTATGTCATGCATAAGCTTTAGTTTGACGTTGAATACAATTTATCTGATTATGTAGTAAATAAACAAATAATACAGAAAATATAAATAACCTAATATATAGGCCAAAACAACGAGTTCTATTCATTAGGTTAAAATTACATAATAATTTTTTTATTTAATTTTAATTCCTCCGCTCTGCGTGCGCGAGATCTCTTTCATGCCTATCGTGGGCTCGGCCATGCTCATAATAAAGGAGGACAGTCGGTGGGGAACCCCACGTATCCAGGTTAACTCATCATAAAAATTTCGACTCGGTCCGGACTCGAACCCGTGTCATCTCGAACGATTTCCGATCTTAAACATCCTACTCATGACATTGTTTTTCTAGGCCTTGGTTATTTCTTATCGGCCCACCAGTAGTCGAATGGAGAAAACCACTGAACACTGATAGCTTGTCTTGGTTCGCACCAGACCAACGAACTGGTCACATGTTTTTCTGCTTTTTCACTTGTAATGCCAGGGGATCAGTAGGATATTTGCCGAGCCTCACATATAAAGCATTAATTTTATCATATTTCTGTATATTAAGAGAATTCTAATATATTTCTTGTATTTTTGTCAAATTTTATTCTCTAATTTAGGTTCATCAGAATGGTAACCGCTGAATGCTGGCAGTTGGTCGCGGGATCATAAACGGGCTGGCCACGTGAAGTTTTCCAGATTTTCCTCACGTGTGTAATATCTAAAATCAATGGAAAACTGGTCCCTATTTAGGAGCCAGCTTTCCATTGAAAGTTCTCCTGGGAGGGAGCTGGGAGGGACCACCAATAGCCGAGTGGATAAAACCACTGAACACTGGTAGTTGCTCGTGGGTTTGCGTCTTGCCAACGGGATGGATAACTGAAGTTTTCCGTGTTTCTTCACGTTTGTAGCACCTAAGTAGGAGCCAGTTTTCCATAAAAGATCTCCCAGGAGGCATTCCCCCTCGGAAGATTGCCCATGCGCCGCATTGCCGTAACGTAATAAACCAAACCTCCTGGGAGATCCTAGTTGTTTGGTATCCAGTGACAGTAGCTGCAAGTAACATGGCCGGATGGCCGAGCGGTCAAGATGGCAGCCTACCTTTCTGGAGGACCGGGTTCAAATCCGAACGGTTCGAATTATTTCCAGGAATTTATCGGGGGGGTGGTCCTCCGGATATGTCGGGCCCGTCCTTCACCACCCGATCTCCCCATTGTGGGTCTGGCCGAACCCATAATGGGCTTGCTAAAAGAGGCCCTTTTAGAGCTCACAGGGCAAAGCATTAAAAAAAAGTAGCTAAATAAGAAATAACTGTCTACCTTTTATTTTTCAACCGTTCAGTATTACGTTAAAAGCAGCTGTGATATGGAGGCGTAATAGCCTTCATTTTCTTAAATCAAATGGACTAGTTGAGCATATATCCCAAACTCCCAAACTAATGAAGAAATCTGGACTAACTGTGTCAATGCCTGAAGTTATACTGTCTTACAATAGGTCACTAACATCTCATGGAATGATATCTTCTGAGAAATTCTCTGGACGAAGTATATCTGCCATCATTACTTTCCGGATCAGGACAATTGCAAATTTTTATTGTTCTGGTCAGCAAGTATGGACATTTTTATTGTTCTGGTCAGCAAGTATGGACATTTTTAAGGTTCAATCTCAGCTAAATGGGTAAAGGGGAAAGTGAGAACACAGAATCCTAAATGGTGTATAATAGATACAGAAAATAGGAAATTTTGTGCAGGAAAATGAGCAACAGCTAAAGAATAGAATATCAAAAAACTTCGACTCACTCAGATTCAAGAGCAGACTACTTGAATAATAGTTAAATGAAGGAGCCATTATAGAATCAGAACTCTTAAGGACAGACTATACTGAGAATATCAACTAGAGAAAGAAAAATCTAGCAAGAGAGTTGCGTAACTTTTCTGACTGTTATGAGTTTTTATTAAAAATAACTTTTATATTATTAAGCAAAAATAAAATTGTGTGACGCCAATTGTGTGTTATCAGATTTTGTTATAAAAATTTTCAGATTATTTTTAATTACTATAAAATGGAAAAAAGCTTAATTTTGAAGGTAGGGGTGAGTTTTATAAAAGAGTGTAAATGTTAATAACAAATAAAATCTTCATTACGTCCTACCCCTCTCGAAATATATGACTACCTCTCTATCTCCTCAACCTCTTTTCCACCAAAATTTAATAGCATCAATGCCCCTAATATACAAGCCACCATGCCAAATTTCGTTCCTTAAGATTCACCTCATCCTGAGATATTAAGCAAAATAGACGCCAACACACACACACACACACATGCATACATACATTGATTATCTTTAATTGTTTTGGTTTGAAAAAATATATTTAAAATTTAATCCAATAATCTAAACTTTTTTTCGTTAATAGATATTGGACCTGTTACAGTAACAACAGATCCTGATGTATTTCATCAACAATTGAAAGATCTTTATGTTCAGGGAGGTGGAGACTGTCCAGAAATGAGTGTTGGTGCCGTCAAGTTAGCTTTAGAAGTGTCTCTTCCAAATTCCTACATCTACGTGTTTACTGATGCAAGATCTAAAGATTACAACCTGTTAGAAGATGTTTTGAAATTAATGCAAAAGAAAGAAAGCCAGGCAAGTCTGTTTATTTTTAAATTTTTTTTTGAATATTTGCTGTGCCTGGGGTGATATGTTTATATATTCTGTCAAATATTGTAAACAACGGCCACAGACGAGAATATAACCTCCAAAGGCCATTTTTTTTTATTTTGTAAAGCATTTTTGTTTAAAAAAATTCTGAAAGAATAGCGGCTGTTGGGAGTTGGCCGTTATTGGAGGTTCAACTATATTATATTATCCTAGGAAGTCTCCTATATATATGTTTAGGTCCTCTTAGTCTCCACAGGTTGGAAGGATCAATAGAAAACATATATATGGAATTTTTTTCGATGTTCATCATGACTTCAAGCAGGCCCACAACTGGGCTTGCTTGACGTATTTTGGATCAGAACGCCCATAAGAGATTCCCGGGGTTCAGTGGCGCGTTATCTTATGGGCAAAAAGGCCAATTACTTGGTACTTTACCAACTGAGGGCCCCAAACAAATTTTTCATAAACTCATTATTTTAGTAAAAATTTAAATTTGTTGCCACGTCGGGGACCCTAGATTGCTGGTGTGGCGCAGGCACAGCACAGAGCTTAACTGCTTTGACCATCCGCCCATTGAGCCCTATACAGTATAAAAGTAGTTAGGTACTGTACCTACTTATATATAGGTAAGTATTGATACTTTATAAAGATTATAATTAAACAGATGGTTTAACATATTAATTAAATAGATGGTGTTTAGAGCTCTGTGTAGAAAGAACTATTGGACTAATTGCAACCAAATTTGGTTCGCACCCTTTCCTCACCATGGGATTTCGATTTCACAAATAAAAAGTTTAGTTCCAAAATTTCGCAATAGGGGAGAATTTGGTGATGATGTCGCTGCAATTTGGAGAAAGTTGAAACCACTTTAGTGGAGCAGCAAATGATGAATTCTCAAGGTAACTGTAGTGCACGTGTCCTACAGTGCGTAAAATTTTGTGGCAAATATTGCATGGTATCTTAATCACGAATTGCTTCCCTGTGATTAGGCTTAGCAGAAATCATTTGCCATGTAATTCATAACTCTGATAGTAATCGACGGTTCATGGCTCTGGAAAATTGACCGATGAAGTCCTTTTTATTTGAATGGTGTGTGGTGGCATCCTTAATTATCGGACTACAGCTTTTAGAATAAAACACTACATCTGGAACCCGTGATGTGTTTTGTCAATGCCATTAGCATTGGAGACATTCTTCTAAACTTTGTCATCCCCGCGCTTTAACAACGAAATTGATTTAGATACCACAATCTTTATGCAAGATGGAGCACCTCCTCATATCGGCATCAACGTGCAGTCAACACTTCGCGAATGAAAGAGTGATTAGTCGATCACTTACTTCCAATAGCGTAACCACCACGATTATTAAACTTGACCTCTTGTGTCTTTTAGTTACGGTGATACTTGAAAAGCCTTGTTTATAAGGGCAATGTACCTAATTTAGCTGTTTAAAATTTTGTTACATGTGAGACAGTTACGTTCCTCTGTCGAGAGCGTTGTTCATCGAAATGCATGCTTAAGAATAGGAAGAGGAGGCCACGTACAGTAGAACCTTTAGTCTGATTTATTGGTTATGAATTACTCATTATATTGATACATTATAATGAAGTTTTATTTGCTCTAATAATTCCAAAAATAGTGTTATCGTGATGTCTCGTGTGTCGAGTTTGACATAAACTGTTGAATATATAAACATTGATGTTTCATCACAGATAACTTGATCGTGTTTAGAAAAAGTGCGTATGACCCGATAATATTAGGTTCTATAAACTAGTCACATGAGATACGTTTTTCTGTAGTTCGTTGAATGTTAATGAAAAAATGACCCCCGTCACAAAACAAACCGGTGTAACAAGGTAACGCAATACAGATCTATTAAGAAGGATACCTCCAGAAGGAACTTTCTATGAGAAATTTAGGCGTTAGACACGTGAAGAAAACTTAGAAGTCTTCATGTGGGCATACGTTAGTTGAGGCGCAAACCTCTCGCTATGGATTCTATGAAAAGCTCTTGATGACAGCTTGTATAAAATTAATGTTATTTTTATAGGAATAGAAACCACTACTCGCCCCTAAATTTCCTCTATTTCCGAGGAAAACATCTCTGACTTTTCGACAGTCCTGGAGGTAAGAACCCGCGACAAACTGGCAGTTTAGTAGTTTAATTCTAAATCTAAATTTTTTTAGAATTGTTTTCAGTAGAGTAACTAAAATTCAAAAATTTCCAATAGAAAAATGTCTTAATAATAAAATAAACAATTGCTTTATTGTTAATTAATTATATATAAAACAACAACCAAAACTAACTTTTGGGTGGCCAAAAGTCAGTTTATCAAGTCAGTTTCTTAAGCTCGTTTTAAAAACTGTTAAAAATTAGTTTAGAACAGTAGTTGCATTCTGCATTTGTGATTAATAGCTTATATATATATATATGCATATTAAATTAAAATTTACTGCTATTAAATTAATAATCAAGAATTTACAAATTTATTTGGTTCGTTGGTCGCGGGTTCGAACCACGCCAACAGATAGGCCGCGTGTTTTCCTTGTTTTCTCCACGTGTATAACACCTAAATAGGTCCCAGTTACCTATAGAAAGTCCTCCCCGGAGTCAGATCCCTATGTACTACGTTGCCTTATCCTATCAATCCGATCCCTACTTTTTAAAAGTCAACTTTCCTGCAGTATAAATCCCGTAGAAGTGTAAAGTAGAAAGTATTCCACGCTTACGTAACAGGAAAACGAAGTGAAAAGCACACAAAAAGTGACATTTGTATACAATAAATAACATAACTTTCGAATTATCTCCATATCGCAATTTAAAACTTTTATAAGTTGTCTTTTTTCGTCTCGAAAATAAGATCCAGGAGCGAGTCTAGAGGAGGTGATAGCCTGTAAAACCAGATTTCTTTTAGAAGCAACGTATTTAAATGGGGGCCCCAATTTTAAATTTTGTCTAAGGCCCGCTAGAGCTTAATCACTGTGTAAAACTGATAAAAAATATTAAGATTTAAACATTATTTTAAATAATAATAATAATAATAATAATAATAATAATAATAATGGAAACTTCTAAGAGTTTTCATCGTTAACACAAGGGAGATGGCCCCAAGATCTGTACAAACAACCACGTATTTAGTAACATTACATATTTGATTTCGTCCTCGTTACAGTCCATTTCTTCTTACGATGATTGCGTCCATCTTTTATTTTTTCTTTTGATTTGAAATTCCAATCTTGATTGGGTAATCGTATATTTTATTTTTGACTTTGAAATATTTGTTATGACACGTTTCTTAAATTTCATCGTAACAAATAGTCGTTACGTCTTCTAAATTTTCATCAAAACTTTCGGGTTTTTTTTTTTTTTAAATATTCGAGCAATCAAAGAATTCAATTCCATTCACAGAAATTTCAAAAGAACACTGTAACGATCAATAACTGTGTGACGCAATCAATACACATCTTTACTATTTTTTGTTTTGTTTTTAATAAAGTATTGTATAATAATTATTGATTAAAAATATTTAAGCATTTACCTAAAATAAAGAACTGATAATAATTAATCATTATGGCTTATTTCTATATATTGTTTTTTTTTTACTTTGAAACACGAGAGACCCCCCTCCTGTGTTTCAAGCAATCGTATTATTTTTATTTACAGAGTACAGAACGTATTATTTTTATTTATTTTTTAGGGTTATAAGGGACTGTCTGTAGACCTTTTCCCTGTTACGTGTCTTATTGAAAATCGACGGCTAAATTTTAAAAATTAGTTTGTTTGATGATAAAATGTGCTGAGAACACTTCCCCCCTTTAAAACAACGCTTACGTCATGCTTTTATGACGCATTTTACGTCACAAAGTCGCGAATCTGACTCGATAATGTCACGCCACGCCTTAAAAAAAGAGTAATTTTAATAATAAAATAAAATATTTTTACTGATTTTAATTTTGTATAATACCCGTAAAAATTTTATTTTAAAACATATACAATCGTAGACACTATGAAAGGGGAGGTCCACTAGTGCAGAACCACAGGCTTTATCGTGGGAAGTCTATCCCGGATATGTCGGGCCCCATTGTGGATCTAGTGGATCCCATAAATGGGTATAGAAAATCTTAGTACTTACAGGATGGACAGAGCCAAAAACTGAAAGAAAAAAAAGAAAGTAAAACGACAGTATTTCAACTGAGGATAAGTACATCTTTATTTTAAATTGCTAGTTATAATTATTATGTGTATAAACTACATATATTTAACTCCCCATTCCTGCTTTTTGTTTAATTTATAATGTGCTGTCAGGCCAACAAAAAAACATCGGAATCCAGTATGGCGACTAAGGGTAGTGGCGCTCGATGGATAGCATTGGAAATTAGTTAATAAAAATTTTAAAAATAACTTGCATGTAAAGTAAATAAAACCAAATTGTGAAAAACACTTCAAACTTATATTTTACTAATAAAGTTTTGATGTTTGTATAAATTTGAGTGTGTTGTTTTAGTTTTCTCTTAGGAGCACGCATTACCCTACTTTCCCTAATTTTTCGAGAAGCGGTTGGTCTGTTCTTATTTAATGAATAAGAACAGATCAACCACATAATAATAGAAAAGAGAAGAGAATGTCCTCTTCTCTTTTTTATTATTCTCGTGAAGTATGAACGTTTACAGGGAAAGAACGAGAGAATGCGCTTTTGGTACTTGCAGTTTATAAAATTAAGTTTTGAAAGCGTGGCGAAAGTGAAACCTGAGTCGTAAAATTCTTAGAAAATTAGAGTATGTGCGGTTAATTAATTCGAAAATAGAGAACGAAAACTGTTTTAACCTTACGAAAGAAATTAAGAAAGACGATCCCGAATTAGGCTATATACTGTATATAAATATACATACAATAAAACCTGAATAAAACGCGGAAATCTGCCTAAACGGGGAAAATTCTTCGAAACGGAGCGATTTTGTTTTAAAAAAACCCTATTCAAAACGGAAAAAATATTCGCTACCGTGCTATTCCGGTTTACGCAGGTTTTACTGTTTATGCTATATAGGCCCATGTAAAGATAATATCTATTCGGATATGTTTAACTTAAAATGTACAAATGATAAATTAGGATTCATACAAAATAATTCTGCTCTTCTATGAACTTTTTTCTCTAAAAGAGAGTATTCACTAGTAATGAACAAGTGTTGTTTTCTCTTTTCTATTCTCACAAAGTGTGAAACGGCCTTTAGGGATTTGTTGAAAATCTGTTTTGTTTAAATCTCGTTCACATTTAATAGGCCATCAGTGGCGGAGTGCATAAAACCGCCGAATATTGACCGCATTTCTGTTTAACTAAACGAGGAAGAATGCCCTTTTTCCAAAATACTTAATATTTATATAATATAAAGACGTGTATGCCAGAAGTATGGTCACTACTTTTTGCAGGACTTTTTCATGGATTTGTCCGAGATATGTTGGCCCCTCCTTGCCACTTGGCTGACCAAAACCATGATGGAAATACCATAAAGGATCTCTTTATGCCTATAGAGAGGAAAGAGTCAAAAATAAAAAAATACATTTTATATAGGCTATTTATAGATCTTTAATCCGGCATCATCAGGATCAGAGTGGTGTGAGACACTGGATTTTTGTTTTCATTTTCGCAAAATTCCATAAGACATTAAACTTCTTCTTTAATATCTTACCGAATTGAAGAAATGTAGGCTACAGCAATGTGTTTAACATTTAGATCTCGTATGATATAAATATTGCAATATGCTATACCGTAGCCTACTATAGACCTATATTGTATCAGTAAATGCTGTTGTATGTCTCCAATTTGTTTATGGAGCATACAACGATACAGTGCATGACTATAATGTGTTAAGATCATTGGAAAACCTATAAAAACGTTAACGAACACATTATATTGCATAAAATCACGGAATTGTCACATAATGTGCCCAAAAAGTCTGTAGCATAGGCCTACCAACCCACCAGTGGCGAGTAGATAAAACCACTGAACCCTTGTAGTTATGGGTTTGCGACCACCCAGTGGAGTTTTCTGAGATTTCTTCACATTTGTAAGACCTAAATAGAGGCCAGTTTCCCACAGAAAGTCCATCATGTGGTTTATTTGTTTATGGCACATGGGCAATCTGTCCACGTGTCGCATTGCTGTAAACAAATAAGTCAAACTTTAACAAACTAATGATCAAAGTTTAGTGACCCTCAACCGGGCTAACAAGTTAACCCAGTCTTGCATCCATCCATGCCTGCTACTACTGTGAAACACCCTACGACCCTATCGTTCGCTGTCATCAGCGAACGACCCTCTGGTACGAGATGCCAGAATGGTAGCGGCAGGTCCCAAAAACGTAGCCATAACGGCTTAACCCGAAGGCTAAGCTAGGCGAAAGCACACAGTCAAGAGGCCTCGATCAAAGGCAGGGCGTGGAAGATTCCCAGGCCCTAGAGCCTGTGAATCAGACCGCTTACAGGTACACAAAATACTCAAACCCTGCACTTTGATCTTAGCCAAAAGGCCATTCCGGATAACCAACAACTTTTCAGGGGTGTTAGACGAGCTTCTACTCGGGTGAATTCTCTGGGCTTGCTTAGCATGAGCCGCAAAGTTTTGACTGTCAATATATTTTTTATATGAGAAAAATTATGTCAATAATAATTTATTCTAACGTGTAAACTCTTTTATCATTTGTGTTTGCTTTTACATTGGTAGCTAGCGGCTAGTCAGTGCGATGCTTGCGGGAACTCGATCGTTTGCTGGTGTGGAGGTTTTCCGCAGCAAATAAATGCGCGCGCATGATGTCATTCGAAGCATTTAACACGGGCAGATTGTATCGAAAGCTTGTGGTACCCAGTCAGCATACATGTATTGTGTACAGGGCGGATCTACATAGGGACTAATAGGGCTAAAGCCCTGTGCCCCCTGTGTTAAGGGTCCACAAAATTTGAATTATTATCATAAATTTTTAATACTTTTTCATTATAATACACAGTCGACTCCGCATAAGTCGACACCCCAAGGGGAAGTGGAAATGTGTCGAGTTATCCGATGTGACGACTAAAGCGAAGTTGGCAAAAAAACCACAAAACTACAATTAATAAAATACAGTAGTGCGTTATACAGTAGTATAGGCTTACAATACCTTGTGTCCTCCATTTACAATTACTCTGTAGATGAAAAACTGAAAAAATCGTTTAGTGTTGTTTGTTTTGAGCACTTAACTGTCTCGATTTTCTTTTTCAACGATCACGAACGCCGTGAAAACATCATCTTCGCAATTGTCAATTGTTGGCAAGTAACATCTAAGGATTCTTAATGCCTCTAGCGTGAGAAAATGCAAGATTGGATTCTGGTGTGACGTTGATGTATATTGTATATTTTCTTTTTGTTTATCTGTTATTATTTCATACATAAAAATACATAAAATGTTAAGGCATTTTTATTAATATGTATATATACATTAATAATATATTAATATTATTATATTATTAAATATATTAATTACATATTAATAAATAAATCGACTCCCCTCCTGAAAAAAAATTGAGTTCGCACCACACGTGCGGAGTGAAATCATTTTTTCAGGAGGGGTGACGACTTATCAGAGTGTGGGACAGCAAAAGTATGTCGACTTATCCAGTGGTGACGAGTTAAATGGTGTCGAGTAAACCGGAGTTTTTTAACATTGCCTATGTAAGTCGGCCGGGACCACAGAAAACTGACTACTTGTCCGATGGTGTCGAGTTATCCGGGTGACGACTTAGTCGGACTCGACTGTATTTCATATCTTTCGTGTGTAGGTATAATGGGCTTTATAATAGTCCATACCTTTTTATTCACACCAAATAACGTTTCTATTGTTTGGTGCTAGAGATAGGCCTATTATTCTTATTATAACTTTCAGCATGCCCAAAAATTTTTGTCAGGGTTCGCCCCTGCTTATACTCTATATTAATTTTAAGTTTATAATACCAACTAATCAAATTAGTTGTATATTAGGTGGTGTTTGTAATGACAGGAGACTGCGGAGATCAAACTCATCCAGGATTTCAAGCTTACGAACGTATTGCATTGTCCAGTTCGGGTCAAGTGTTTCATCTGAAGAAATCTGATGTAGATGAGGCATGTTTCAAAAAGATGTTTATTCTACAATAACAAATTTTACATGTCATAATGCTATTTTATATGTCGACAGGTTTTAAATTTTGTACAAGTCTCTCTTCAAGCACGCAAAGTAAATCTTTTAGCTGTGGATCAAGATGAAGGAAATGAGACCGAATTTAATTTGGACGTTGATTCAAATTTAAGAGAATTTACACTGTCCGTAGCTGGTGATAATCCAAGCGTGATACTTATTAATCCAAAAGGTTATATATTTATTGTAATTTCTAATGCATTTGTGTATAAATTTCCTATCGTTATACAGTTCCATTCTTTCATTTGTTTAGTTAAGAACAATGAAAAAATGTATCAAATTTTTATTTTTCAGGAGAAATTGTAGATGAGTTTAACGGTTTAAATGATCTGTTAAATTTAAATAATGTTCTAATTGTGAATGTAAAAGATCCAATCCCTGGACAATGGCTGTTGAAATTAAAAAGTGATAGCCGTCATTCTATACGAGCAACGGGATTAAGTGGATTGGACTTTCAGCATGGTTATTCTAGAGAACCAACTACAAATTTAGAAGAAACATATCATAGACCTTTAAAAGGTTATTAACCATTTTTAAATTTTAATTAATAGAGTTTAGTTTGTAAGAAATTTGTAACTTAAAATATTTTCTTTTGTAGGTGCTCCTACATATCTACTTCTGAATGCAACAGATTTATTAGAACCTGGCCGTCTTACAAAAATTCAGCTGGTTGACTTGAAAGGAAATATTTTAAGAGAAGCATTGTTAGAAAAATTACCCGGTACATCTACTTTATTTACTGCTACCTTTATTCCTCCAGATGAATACTTTTACTTAAAGGTAGGAAAGAGTAAAAATACCATAACAATTTTTGAATAAAAACATAATAATAATAATTTTTATACAGGTTTTAGGACATGATGAAAGAAATTATTCTTTTCAAAGAATGACAGCTGTTCCTATTAGCTCACAGTTACCTGGTAATATTTTAAAATTTGTTTAAATTTACTGTTTTCTAATATTTTTAGCATTACTTTTTATCATCAAAATTATTTAGTTAATGATATTAATTTATATTTTACAATGTTTAATACTAGCAGCAATGCCTGGCATTTCCTAGGCAAAACATTAATCTTTAGTTTTAAAACAAGTAAAAACTACTTTCTTATTCCGACTTCGAGGAAACTATACAAGTTTAAATGGACGAATCAATGATGAAAAATGACCTCAGTATTTTATTACTGTATTACCAGTTTTATTTTATCCTTTCAGTCGGAGCCTCTTCAGGTTCCACTGAAGAGACTCAACTATCAAGCGAAATGCATTTTGACTTTATAAATTGTAAAAAGGATAAAATAAAACTGGTAATAATAAAATACTGAGGTTATTTTTCATCATTGATTCATCCATTTAAACTTGTATCGTTTCCTCGAAGTCTGAATAAGAAAGTGGGTGTACTATAGATTACCCCCTATGGAATTTCAGGACTTTGATTATATATTGAAACTCAGGGGACCGAGACGAGTTCAACGGTACCCTATTTTTGGACCGGAGACGAAAAATAAAAAAGTTATCATACTTTTTAACTTACCATACTTTTTTAATGCTCTCACAAAGACGGCACCATAGTTGCTAGTACTGCCATCTTGCGGTAAAGTCTTCAAATCATGACGTCGGACTACGGTCATCTCCCGGAGGGTTAAACACGCGATACGAGAGCGGAGAGAGCGACGAGACTTCCGATCATCGCGCGATCGCCATTTCGGTTAATGTTACTTATGGCAGCGAACATGGCGGCCCGACTGACCTCTCGTATGGGCGCCACCACACGCCGCCATGTGCTAAACTAGTGATCGATTCACGGTAGTTCTTGAACAAAGTAAGAAAAGGGGGGGGAAACGTCTACTAAAGGCAATTTTAACGGCAAGCGACGCGACTCCCGATCGCGATAGCGAGGCCGACTTAGCGGAGAGCGACGCGACTCCCTATCATCGCGCGATCGCCGAAAAAAGTATGATAACTTTTTTATTTTTCGTCTCCGGTCCAAAAGTAGGGTATCGTTGAACTCGTCTCGGTCCCCTTAGTTCAGATATATACTCAAAGTCCCGAAATTCCATAGGGGTAATCTATAGTATCCCCAAGAAAGTATTTTTTACTTGTTTTAAAACTAAAGATGATTCTTTTATTTTTAGCATTTCATAAGTATACCGATCCCATTGTTTTATTATTGAATTTATATATATTAAAAGTTCGGTTATATTAGGCCAACTCAAAGCAATAGCATTATTTTGGCAAAGCTTCCAAATCCAGAAGACTCTCTACTCTTTGAAGTTGTCGCTAATTTGTGGACTGTCTGGATAGGTTATTATACAATATTTACTTAAATAATAATGCATTAAATTTAAATTATCACAAAATGTGAGGAAATGAAATCAGGGGTATCCATGTTTGGTAGTAGCCTATATTTTTCATAGGGCCTAGAGAATAACTCTGAAAAATTAGGTCTAGATCAGTCAGAGGATTTAGAAGTGTATAAGGAACATACAGATTGACTGACTGATATTCTGTTCTTTATATATATTATAATATATATATAAAATTGATATATATGTATATATATATCAATTTATAGCAGTTAAATTATTTTAAGGGTATATATTAAACATGGCTTAAAAATATCACTACAAACACTTAAAATTTTCATATTAACAAGAGTTTATATATCTTAAATTTTATCTTAAATGTATAAAATTATTTTTTAGATATACCAGAAGTAACTACAAGATCTCATCTTTATGGATATTATGGAAAAGAAAGTATTCTTAGATGTTATGTTGAATCATTAGTCCCCTTTAGTGCCACTTGGCATAAAGATAATATTCAAATCAGTCAAGAACATCAATTTCCGTAAGTTCTATATAGTGAAAAATAAATAAATAATACTAATACTTATTTCTTTTAGAATGAAATATTTTTTCCTCTATTAATAGCCAAACTACAGAACTGACATTGATTATTCCTGAAGTAACAAGTCTTTCTGAAGGTTACTATACATGTAATGCTACAAACATTGCTGGAAGTTCTTCAAGTTCTACATTTTTAGATGTGAAAGGTAATAAATCATGACTCGTATATTTTAAAATCTGATTTATCACTTACATTTTACGAGGGCTACTCTGAAAGTTTCTGGATGTAGAAAATGTGTTGCATATAATGCAATACCTGTTGTCTTTGTATAAAGCAATTCTTAGTAAGAATTTTCACTGAGAGATGACACTGGTCATTTGTCACCAGCTGCAAGCATGCAAAATGGAAGTGGCATCATTTTGCATTGGAGAAGCAATGGAGGAAACACATGAGCATTTTTGGATGATGTGGTTTTATGCTTTTTAAGTCTGGTTTGTTCAAGTCAGAATGTCTTGTGCATTTGCAGGTAATCTTTCCAGACACTTGTCCATCATAGACAAGAGTTTTTGGTGACTTGGTGAATTTTGAAGTGACAGAAAGAGCCAGACAGATGAAGCTAGAAGCAGCCATCCCTCAACTGCAGTTATCCAAAAGAATATGGCTTATGTGGAAATTATGGTCAGGGAGAACTTCCAGATAATGTACAAGGAAATTCCAAACATCTTCCAGATTGGAATAGAACAGTTATGAAATTGTTCACACACATCTTTGCCTATGAAAGGTGTCAAATTTCTGGGTGCCACATTCTCTCACTGAGGAGCAAATGTGTGGATTTGTGTGGCTTGGTATTGTAAAAAGACTGAAAAATTTTTAATGGAAACATCAAAATGTTCATGGTATATCATTACTAGAGATGAAACATTTATCAGTATGAGCCAGAAACTAAGCAGCAATCCCAAGTTTGGATTTTTCCCAAAGAGGAAATTTCTCTGTAGACGAAATGTCAGTAAATGGTCAGTAAATGGTGGTCAAATTCCTTGGAAAAACTGGATACATTTGCATCATTCCACTGGTGGAAAGAACAACTGTCACTACTGAATGGTACACTATTGTTTGCTAATCAAAGTCATTGGCCATTTCCTGCAAATTTCCTTAAAGTCCAACTATGAACACTTCATCATCATGACAATGCATCTGCTGACATGGCCACAAATACCATCAAGTTTCTGAGTGAAAGGTACAACTTGTAACCCATCCATCCAATTAGCCATGACTTACAACTTTTTCTTTCTAAAACTGAAGGAGGACCTACATGAACATTGTTTTGGATTGCCAGAATAAGCTTTAAGTGCCTACAGAAATCAGTTGGTGGTAGAGGAGTGTGCCATGAGTTTTTAGAAGTGGTTCAACTGGATGAACAATTGCATCAGTATCAGAGAGACCACTTTGAGAAACTGCAAACAATGTTGATAAGTTTCATAACAAACTTTTCATGTATGTGGAAACTTTTAGAGTAACTCTTGTATAATAAATAAAAAATTATAAGATGATATTAAAATTCAATAATAATTAAATTTATTTCATATTTCTAGAACCTCCACCTATTATTTCTAAACCTGGGAATATGTCTGCTATTCCTGATAAAACTGCTATATTATCTTGTGCAATTTCAAGTACAGTACCTTATAATGTTACTTGGTTTAGATTATATATGGATAGAGCTGGATATTTTCGACAAAAGTCTATTAAAGATAATTTACGATTTAAAGTTCAAGAAAATTATTCTTTGGTAATTCATCATGTTGCAAGTGACGATGAAGGATGGTATAGATGTATTGCAACAAATGAAGGTGGATTCAATAGAGAACAATTTTATTTTGCAGTTCAAGGTTAGTTTGTTTATTATTATATGCACTTTATTACTTCATGCATTTGTATTCAGATTATTTAAAGTAAATCCTAAGCTAATGAGCACATTTATTTGCATTTTTTCTGAACTTATCATGGCTATTACACTAAATAAATCACACATATGTGATTTAGAAAATTTTATTAACATTTTTAATGCAACAAAACATGAATTAATTGCAAAATAAATAAATTATTAATCTTGAAACAATTTTCTAAATGATCTATATAATGAGTATTAAGCAAGTATAGACATTGCATGTTTTGATCCATGACTTCATCATGAATTATGAATTATATAATTGATATTCAATAAAATTTTTTCTGATTTTTTTGCATTAAGTAGATGATGAAGAATGATGAATAAAAATGGCTTAATTCTGATAATTAAAGAATATTTATTAAGTAATGTTGTCCCATTTTTGTGTTATTCTCAGCTTACAAAGAATCAATATAAAACAGTGTAGTAAAAATAAAAAGAATTAAAATAAAAATTAAGATCATATGGAACAATTTTACAATGTATATGTTACTGGCAAAACCCGAATTTATGCCAAACTAGTTTTGCCTAGGCCAAACTAGTTTGGTGTAAAATCAGGTTTTGCCGGTAACATATATAAAATTTAAATTAGCAAGCTCTAAGTAAAAAGTATTATATTGGAAAAAATTATACAAAGTGACAAAAAATTTAATAAACAAATAATAAATTAATATTTATAGTAATTAATTAATTGGCTGATATAAGTAATATTAATTTCCATGTACTAATCAAATTGTCAACAAATAATCATATGTATTTCAAGCTATAAATCTTATATATTTTGTTTATTTTCATAATAAAGAATAATTTTTAATAAAATAAACAATTCAATTTGACTAAGGACATTTAATAAGTGAAAATTATATCATAAAACTATAACATGTAGTTTATTTTATCCAGTGATATAATTGCATTACTTTGATTTTGATTAGTATGTAATTAATTTGATGAAAGATTATCATTTTCTATTAAAAAGTAAAATATCAAAGATAATTTTAAAATAATGAATTAATAAAATTTCTTATTTTAGAACCTCCAACTGTGACAATTATTCCAACGGATCCAAAATTTACATCTGATGATTCCATAAATATTACATGCTTAGTAAAAGGTTATCCTAAACCTGAAGTACAATGGGTATGGGATAAGAAATATGATAGGATTATGCAAGAAAGTCGAATGCACTTAGACAAAACTTCAATAATTATTTCAAGAACTCATCCTGATGATGAAGGTCATTATCAATGTAAAGCTATAAATTCAGCAGGGACAGATTTGAAGTCAGTTTTTCTTCAATACATAGGTAATATTTAAACAAATTTTAAATAGTAATTTATTAATTATTAGTGTTATATTGTATGGATTAATTTCTAGAGGCTCCTGTAATAACTTTGCCAGAGAAACAGATTCTCATAAGACACGGAGATGTTGCTACACTGAGATGTATTGCTGAAGGAATTCCATTACCTAGAGTAGCTTGGTTTCATGGAAACATTGAAATTTTCCCTACATCTTATATCCATCAAGATTCAAGTGGTTCACTCATTATAAATGGAGTACAAGAAACTGATGCAGGAAATTATACTTGTTTAGCTATAAATGAAGCTGGAGCTGCTGAAGAGAGTTTATACTTAGATGTTGGCTGTAATATTTTTTGTTTTATTTTTATTTAGATACTATTGAAACATAAGTGATCATGTTAATTAACTTAAAAATTTTTAATGTGTGCAGCTGCTCCTGTTATAGTTCATGGTCCTGTAGATACCTCAATAGATATAGGAACTAGTGGAAGTATACCATGTTCAGCAAGTGGTCTTCCATATCCTTCAATAATTTGGCAAAAGAAAAATGGGGAAAATTTGATGGAAAATCCAAGATTTACCATTCATTCTTCTGGTAGCCTGTATATACATGGTAAGAACTTGTTATTTTGAGTGTTAATAGCATAAACATGCAACCTCATACACTCACTAATGCACTTAAAGACACACATGTTTTCAGTCATTTAAATGACCATCATCAAGTGAATTAAACCACAAATTAGAACACACAAGGAACATATAAAGAAGAATGCATATTATAAAACATGGTTATTTAGCACCTGCGTGTGTGTGTGTGTGTGCTATTAAAGCTGTTTATTATTGGAAGTTTAAGGTTGTTTGTACATTTTTATCAAATTATTTCATCAGGAATATTACAATTTGATTTATATGATATTTTTTAGTGGTAAATAAGTTTATCATTATGTTGAAGAGTAACTACGTCTGTCAGATTTTTCTTTTATAACTTATATTTACTTCTTTTTAGTAGCTATTGCTCTGTTTTATGGTAAATGATGATGAAGGATGAATAAAATTTTAAATCTATAATTTAAATATTTCATTTTAATTTATTTAGAAATAATTAAAGATGATGAAGGTTATTATGTTTGCATCATAGAAAATCGATTTGGACGTCATATGTTAGAAGCTTTTGTTTCAGTTTCTGGTATAGGTATGTTACATTAAAATTAATTTCTTATGTATAATTGGAATATTTAAACCTATATCAAATACTGGAATATTTATTTTAATTATCAAAAATTTTCTTAATTTTTTTTAGTTCCTCCAGCATTGAAAGACATCGATGAATCAGCAGCTGTAAAAAAAGGAGAAACAATTTTTCTTTCATGTGAAGTTAACCAGGGTAATCCTCAACCGATTATATATTGGCTTTGGAATGGAAGAATTATAGAAAATGAACCAGACATAGAAATATTTGCTAATGGTTCATTAAAAATTGAAAATGCTGATGATCATCACCATGCAACTTTCACATGTGTTGCTTCTAACATTGGTGGAAATGCAACAAGCACAGTAATATTAGATATACAGGGTATAGTGCTTATTTTTTATTTTTATATGATATCTAAAGAAATTATTTATCTGATACTTTTTTCATTAGAGCCTCCTACTTTTATTGGTGAAACAAAAGAAGACTATGTTGCTGTTGAGGGTCAAGATATTTCTTTACCCTGTAGTGTTATTGGCAATCCTAAGCCAGAAATTACATGGTTTAAAAACAATATTCCAGTCTTCATAGATGATGTACAGTTTAAACACTTGCCCACAAATGATTTATATATTTCAGAAGTTAGTGAAACAGATGTAGGTTTGTACACTTGTGAAGCTATCAATATTATTGGTGCAACAAATCAATCAATCAATTTAATTGTTCATGGTAAGTCCAATTTTATGTTTTTTTAAGAATATTAATGAATTATTGACAAGACTATGTCTTGTTTATAAAATCGTACTGCCTGATGTGTTACCAGCTTAGAGGTATGAAGGAGTACATGTCAGGAGTTGAAATTTGGCACAGAAAATTAGGTGTCCAAATCATGCATGCATAAAAAAAACCAGACTTGTACGTAGT
This sequence comes from Centruroides vittatus, assembly GCF_030686945.1. NCBI lineage: Eukaryota > Metazoa > Arthropoda > Arachnida > Scorpiones > Buthidae > Centruroides > Centruroides vittatus. The sequence goes on along the minus strand of NW_027122666.1, from coordinate 636,512 downwards.
CAGGGGACCGAGAACCGAGACAAAATAAAATACAAAATGGCGACACTCTTTACAAACAGGCAGTAGTGCGAGATTTGCGCATGCATTGCTCACTGGTAAGTTGGAAATACAAATATCGTGAAATCAAATTTTGACAAACACATGCATTGGGAAGTTCAAAAAGCAAATGTTGCTAAATCGAATTTTGACAAATGAATCTTAGAAAATACCCATTTACCTGTCCCATGTTATTCCCCACATATTTCTGGTCGCCACATGCTAACCTTGACCGATTGACCAGAGAGATCTCGTTTCATCATCGGAACTTTTTGAAACTAGATGGCATGTCGTTATAATTTTATATTAAAACTAACTTCCAAAATATAATTATTTTTCCTTTTTACATTTATTAATATATATATTTTGTTTCTGCAAAATAAAAAAAATAATTTCGAACAATACAATAGCCACCATAATTTTTTTCAAAAATGGGAAATTTTCACATCAACAAAAATTCAATCTGGGGCGTCATGCAATGGAGAGAAATTTCAACATTGGATAGGTTAATTTCACTGAAAATGCATTGTGGATGACCTCGTGGTCATGGCTGTGGCCAGCAAAGTTTGAATGATCACGCTCAAAACCAGCGATACCAAAGATGATTGGAGAATGAGAATGAGGCCCACTGTGAGCATTGAAGTGATCCAGCTTAGTAGTGAGTCTCTGAGACATAGTCTTGTTTCAAATACGGCCTTGCCATTTTACTTGTTATTCATTTATTTATGAAATTAAAGTATAAAATTTGTAATCAAATTTATATTTAATTTTCTTTTATAAATTAATATAAAAGAATTTTATATTTTAATAATATATCATTAAATGTTAATTATTTAATAGTTCCTCCAAAAATTAAAGCTTCTCAGACTGAATTTACAACACTAGAAGGTGATCTAGTTACTCTTCCTTGTGAGACACATTCGATACCAAAAGCAGATATTTTTTGGTATTATAATAATTCACATATTCCAAATGATGCTCAAATACTAAGTAATGGAAATCTTCGTTTCAAATCTGACTTAAATCATGCAGGAGATTATTTATGTCAGGCTACAAATATTGCTGGAACATCAAGTAAACTGTTTACAATAATTGTTTGGAGTAAGTATTAATATGTTTTTAAATTCATTTTAAAAAGCTTATGATTGTAGTTTTTTTTTTTTTTTTTAACTCTTTCCGCCCTGTGGGCACTAAGAGAGCCTCTTTTAGTAGGCCCATTATGGGTTCGGCCAGGCCCACAATGGGGCGACCGGGTGGTGAGGGACGGGGCCCGACATATCCGAACGGACCACCCCCCGAAAAGTTACGGCGGATTTATTCGATCCCGGGTCCCCCAGAGCGGTAGGCTGCCACCTTGACCGCTCGGCCATCCGGCCGCTCATGATTGTAGTTAACTGACTTATTTTAAAGAATGAATTAGCCACTATGTTACTTGGCTGAACTAATCAATGCACCTTTTATCTTTAAAGAATGTTAATGAGGAAACTGGTATCAACACAGTATATGACAGATATACCAGACACTCATCAAATGTAAAGATGATATTAAAGAAGAGGATCTGCTACAGTTTTCCTTTTTTTTTTTCACACAACTTTCCAGATGCAGGCAGTCAGAACTGTATCTTACCTCATTCTTAACCCAATATTGTATAGAAGTGTGAAATTTATAAAGACTACATCACTAACATATATTTAAACAGCAGGGACAAGATCTCTTTTCCCTGATTGACAATATCTCCTTAGCTTTTTGCATTAATTATCACTATCATAGTCTACTTCCTCCACTTGTTCACTCTATCAGAGTCTATCTTATTTTCCTTCCTAACTGACACTGGCATTCAAATTTCAACTTGCCATTTCTGAAGATGACTCATTAATAGGGTCAAATACATTAACATTTATTAAATGTCATCTACTGTTAATGATTCACTGATTAATTCAGCTAACTAATTTTAAGAATAGTCAAGACCAATTTCAAATAGCTGCATGTTGTTACTCATGTTCTAAATTTCATGCTACTATTTATATATTATAATTCAATTTAAAAATAAATTTTTGAATATACAGTATATATATTAGTGATGTAACGAATATTCGGTTACTATCCGGTATTCGGCCTATTCGGCCTATTTTTCACTATTCGGCTGAATACCGAATATTTAAATCACTATTCGGCCAAATACCGAATATTTAATTACTATTCGGCCGAATACCGAATACTTAAAAACAGGAGTAAGAAATTACAAAAACACAGTAAATTAATCATTTTGGTAACTTTTATTAATGCTGAACATTAAATTATAATTATTAAAGTTAATAAGAAATAGCATCTAACTCTAGTATTAAATTATTTCGTAATTAAATAATATTATAGCCTTTATCTAGCCCGATATCTTATGGAATTGATGGCGTGTAGGTTAGAATGTATCGGGCATTAATGTTATATTCGTATTCGCGTATATTTTTATATTTTTTAAGATATTTTAAAATGATTTACGAAACGTTTTATTGAAACGCATCGTATTTAATAAAAGAATTATTTATCTATTTCTAGAAGATGAGTAACTAATATATAATTTATTTTATATATAAAGCAAAGAATGAGCATTTCTCATTATATACAAAAGATAACATTTGAAAATCATGTTAAATTCACATCATGTTCAATTTTTCATGTTAAATTTTAAAATCATGTTAAATTTTAAAAATATTGACAAAAACAATGGCAACAAAATATCACAAAACTTCACAAATAGAAACCCTCAATAATATATTTGAACTGTTCCACAACTGGGGAAAAACTAGACCATATGTCCCCACTAAAGTATATCCTTAGGGTACTATTCAGTATACAAATACGTAGTAAAAACAAAATTTTAGTGCTTAATTAAAAAGTTAAAAAGATCGATTGCAAATAAAATAACTTAAAAGTTATAACTTACATTTAAATACCAACAACTGTCGAATCATATCGGGCTATTTACGGCTATTACATAAATTACAAACCAGTTTGGAACTAGAGGTAGATGTTAGGCTCCATCTCATATTAACTTTAATAATTATAATTTAATTAATTAATTAAAATAATTTAGAGCTACTGGAAGAAAAAATCGTAGTGACAGCGGGCCAATAGAGAGCAGGGTGCGCGATAATGCAGTTTGCGCGCCAATTTTCGTACGTGCATTAATCAAGCCGAATAGTTTGGCCGAATATTCGGCCATTCGGCCACGCTCCTGGCCGAATATTTGGTATTCAGCCACGCTCCTAGCCGAATATTCGGTATTCGGCTGAGGCCGAATATACTATTCGTTACTTCACTAATATATATTTTTTAGTATAAACATTTATTAAACAAAAGACTTTGCTGATATAAGTGGAAATTTTTTTCAGTTTTATCTAAATAAATTACTTAATAATTAAATGTGTTATACATTTTTATAATTATTAAAAATATATTAATATATTTTGTCATTGATTTTAAATGCTAATATGAATGAAATTTGTATTCTCATAGTACCACCAAGTATAAATTCTAAAGATTCAGAAAACATAACAGTTATTGAAGCTGACCCATTGATCATTAAATGTCCTGTTAATGGTTATCCTCTACCTTCAATATATTGGGAAAAAGATGGATTACCTCTAGTTGAAAATTATAATATTGATATAAAAGAGGAAACATTAACTGTAATTTCAATGAATATAAATGATGGTGGCAGATACAGTTGCATTGCCAAAAATAATGCTGGAACTGTTACAAAAGATTTTTCTGTGTTTGTACATGGTAAGTTAATGTTAAAGTGAAATACAATAAAATTGCTTTTTTAGGTAGCCAATCTGTACACATTATCTATGACCTGACATTGGCTTAAGGCAGGTCAGAAATGTTTGTCAAATAAATATTGCTACCTGAAAATGCAGTTTTATCTTATTATTATTATTATTATATGTTTATTATTATTAGCTTAAAAGGTTGATTTTTAAATTTAGAATTATTCTATTGATTTATTGGTTCTATTGGTCATAATAAATTCTATTAAAAAATACTGGATGATCTAATGAAAAGTTTACTTGTGAGGAGTAAACTTGGCTATGTTTACTAAGTTGCTAAATACAATGTTTCAATAATAGTCTCCATGTCGTTGGTAGAGTACACAAAACAAGAAAGATTGAATTGATTTGAGAAATTACATTGTATATGCTAAAACATGTCATTTGACATACATTATGACATGAGATCTGATGAAATGTCAATCTATAAAGATCAGACAGAATGCCTTGAAGAACTAGTTTATTAGGTAGCTCTGATGTAAGCAAAATGTTTATTTAGAAATGCATGCAAGCACTTGTTATTATTATAATGCTCAGTTAAGGAATGACAGAATTTGATCTGGTAGACTACTGGTTGGACAATGTTGGTTTTAGGAACTCTGCAATTGTGAATTAGCTATTCTCATTATTATATTGCTATACATCACAAGAAATTAAAATCTTGAATATACATTTACTATGGATTCAAGTAATAGCATTTTAAAATCCTGACTGATGTCATCAAGTCTACTTTTTACAGAAATGTGTTCCTGCTGTTTCTGTTAATGTATCATGTGTAATTTGATTCTACTGCTGTTGAAATTTACTTTCTTTGTTCAAATTGTTTCAGATTATTATGTTTTGCTTTGTTCAAGTATATCATAAAGTTACACTGCTCTTCACAAGTAAACTTTATCTTTGATTACTCTGTAGAATGTAATGCATTAGTAACTTGCATGAGTTAGTTCATACTTACCCAGTCCAAATGATTTAGTTTAAAAGCTAAAGTCAAATCTGCATATTGAGATAAACTTGAGTTTTAAATAAAGTGAAGCATGCAACTTTATGGGTTGCATGCTTCACTTTATCTAAAACTTAAGCTGTAATGCTTACTTCATTAAATTAACTATAGCAGTAAGCAATTGATCATTCATGAAGGAAAATATTTTATTTGTTAAAAACAATTATACTGGCCATTATCTATAATTTCACTTTTAATGATAATGTAATGATCCCATTTCATTATTTCATTAATTTTATAGTTTTAAATGCAGATAATTAAAAGTAATTTTTATCAGTATACAGGACAGGATATTCAATGAGCCACATATTAATTATTTTACCTCATAGCAGTCCTTTATGTTATGCTTAAATTTTCATTTAGTCATTTTTAGTGTTTTTAATCTGTTGTTGAAAATTAGTATAATATAATTAATAACTAAATATTTACAAAAAGCTATTAGATTGCATCTTTAAAAATACAATTTTCTACACATCTTGTTTAACAATGAAACTAAAATCAGTTTTAATCTTTAAATTATTTACAGCAGATGTCCTAATGTAAACAAATATTCAGCTTTTCTTTAGCTTTATTTTAATATTATGAGCCTTGAGAAATCTTTTCTCTAAGAAAGTAAAATTTTACTCTTATTGCCTTGAGAAATGGCCATTGGGCTCAGCCTTAATAAATGCAGGCCCATCTTGGATCATGAAAAACAGCAATCTTTTAATTAACAATTAAACAAAAATTCAACAGTTAATTAAAAGATTTACACTGATATAATGTTATTAATTCTAAAATCTGTAGTTATTCACAATGCAAATGACCATTTTTTTAGAATAAAATATTTTTTGTGGTGTTATAACTTTACCATAAGGTTTCTTGAAGTGTGGTGTCCAATTAGTTCAGTTATCTTGAAGCCAGCCCTGATAAGCTTAACAAAATCTAAGATAAAAATATTAATTCATACAGACTGTTGCCATATATGAATTTTTCAGTTTTAAAAATTAGGTTTCAATTATGATACTTTATAGTAAAAACGTGTAAAAATTATAAATAAATATTTAATGTTTGTATTTAAAATTATATTACATAATTTATAAATTTAATTTAATTAATTGGTGCAGTGTTTTATCATTGTTTAATTTGTATAGTTTCATTTCCATAGTTCCTCCTATTATAAATTTTAAAAGTGCAAACTTGGTGACTGCAGTAGAAGCATCAGATGTTGTTTTGGACTGCAAAGCATCAGGAATTCCTCAGCCAGTAATAACTTGGATAAGAAATGAAGAAAATTCTTCTGGTAATATTTAGTTTTAATAGTCAGTAAATACTTGTAAATATGTAATATTTCTATTGTAAATTATCTGTATTAGAAATATATATTGAAAAAAGGTTTTTTTCAATAAAATTGGTTAAGTTGTTGGATTTTAAGATTGTTTAATTTTTCTTAAGTATGATTAACAGTAATGAATCTTACATGAAATGAAAGAGCAACTCAGCAAGTTCACTTCATACATTGCAAGTACTCAATATGGGTACCCTTCATAAAAAAATACACATCTAATGTATAGTCACATTCCTGCCACATTTTGATTCTTGGGACAAACTTTTCCTTTGGTGGCCCAAGGTCTCACAACCTCACCCCATATAATTTATCCTTGTGGAAATATGTAAAACATCACTTGTGTACAGCACTGCTACTTAACAGCATGTCTGAGTTAAGATGTAGGATTGTTGCATCATTGAGTCCTTCTTACCAGCAGAGAAATTAAACAGCCTTAAATCAATGAAAAAGTTTAAAGTTCTTAAAGTTTATTTAAAAAATGTTTTAAATAATTCCTGTTTTGTTTTTTTTATCCTATTTAAATATTTCAATTTTTCAGATAGTAATTTTCAACCAGTTGTAGCAGAGAATAATTCTCTTTTGCTTTTTGATGTATCTACTGAAGATTCAGGAGCTTATGTATGTTTTGCTACAAATTCTGCTGGGAATGACAGTGTTACTATTAAACTTAATGTCTATGGTGAGTTTTAATTTGATTTTACTAAGTTGACAAAGCTTTTTAAATTTTAAAATAATGTAATTTAATTCTGTTCAAAATCAAAATAAATAATACTTAAAATTATAATTTACAAATGAAAATACAAAGCTTAATATAACATATAGAAAACTGCAGATTATAGATCAAAATATAAGACATTTTGTAGATCTACTTCTCATCTATATGAGGCCATCTGCCCTGCTTTACATACAGGAACAGTTAGATTAAGCAGTTGTCTTACAGCCAAATGTCCTTCCAGATGCCAACTTATCATCTTTTATCTAGACTTTGGATGGCAGTTGAATTTTTACAACACCCTGTACTTATTTTAATCTACTTGTATTGTCATAAAATAAAACTAAGTAAAAACAAACATTGTTAGCATTAATACTAATGTGATAATTATTAATCACGCAGCCTTTAGGATGATGAAGCACATTTAGCTAGAGCCATGATTTTGCTATCACTAAGAAATAATGATGACAAAACAAGCACAAGCAATTAAAGTCTATGATAAAATATGGTTTTAGAGGAATTTTATAATCATTTTTTTTTATTTCAGTTCCTCCTAAAATTGATAAAATCCAGGTTTCAGATAATATTCAAGTGATTGAGGGAGAATCTGTAACTTTACTTTGTCCAGTATCTGGCACACCACTTCCTCTCATTACATGGTATAGGAAGAACAGCACATTGAATATTCCTAATTCTAGAATTTCAATTTTAAAAAATGGACAAATTTTGACAATCAATAAAATTAGAGAAGATGAAGCCGATACGTATACATGTCAAGCAATAAATGAAGCTGGAATTGAAGAAATGAATATTTCCGTACAAGTTTTAGGTAAATGTTACAAATCAGTAAAAAAGTATTATAATTTTTAGTTTGATTTATTGTAGAACATTTATTTATGAATCCAATTGATAATTTGTTTTATTATTATATTACATATTGTTCTGTATTTTTCTTCCCATTATAATTTTAATTTTTTTGCTTTCTTTTTTAATAAAATCATTTAAATAATCAGAAATTGATGGCTGGATGGAAGTGATTAAGGCATCAGCCTACCGCTCTGAGGACCTGGGATTGAATTTGAGAGTTTGAAAAACCACTGGAATTTTTTAGGGGTGATCTGTCCCAGGTACACCAGGCCTCTCATCACTCACATTCAGTCATCTCCATTGTGGGCCCTGCCAAAACTAATGATGGGCATGATCAAAAGGTCATCTTAATGCCCAGAGTCAAAAATGAAAAAACTAATTAGAAATTATTCAAGACACTAAGATTGATTTAGGAATTACAGTAGTGAACCGAAAATCGGAATCAATTGGGGACTGGGGTTGTTCAGATTAGGGATTTGTTCCGATTACGGTTTATGTACGAAAAAATACATTAACCGGTCCGATGTTCAAATTTTTCTCCGTTGTGTGTCGCTTCCTGTTGAATTTTTCTCCATTGCGTGTTGCTTTGTGTTGAATTTTTCTTTGTTGCGTGTCACTTTGTGTTGAATTTTTCTTCGTTGCGTGTCGTTTCGTGTTGAATTTTCGTCGATTTTAAGCCTAACGAAAATTTTTATAATAATAATCGAGGCTATCGTATCGTTAAAAATTATTTCTGCATTTTGTACAAACAAAATAAATATATTGAAGAATATAAAAACATGAAAATTATACTTTAAAAGTAAATTTAGTATCAAAAACATTTGATTCAGCACGACACAGTCCGAATGAAAATCGTGCTGATTACCGGCGATTCTGATTACCGGAGTGCCGATTTACGAGTCTCTACTGTAATTTATTTTTATACTTATAAATACGTATATTGTATCAATTTAATTAATGTGTTTTTCTATAGTTCCACCGAAATTTGTTATTCAAAATCATATTTCCGTCTTATACGTCATACAAGGAGACACTTTGACAGTAAATTGTTCTGTAATAGGAAACCCGAAACCTAAGGTAATTTATTGTTTTTAATATGTAATATTGAATAAATGTTGATGATGATAGCAAACATAGTAAAATAGATTTACTGTATTTATTCCACTAAAAATTTTGATTGTATATTATTTGCAAATTCAGTTCAAATTACTGTATATCTCGGTGGATAAGACGACCTTCAGATAAGATGGGGTATAAATTTTCATTAAAGTTTTATGGTTTTAGCATATATCTGTCCTATAAGATGACCCCCAAACTATCAGCTGCCTACGAATTTAGTTTAGATCAGCGATCATCATCTGGATAACAACACTGTATAGTGTATATGGAATTATGTCCTATTTATAAATTTTCAAATAAATTTTAATTTTTTGCATCTGGCAGCACTGCCTTGCGATTGTTGCAAACATTCGCACTGATTCGGACATTTTGGTAATGACTATTCACAAAAACATTCTATGGGCTATTCTATTTTGGGTACATACCCTACTCTCTTCTAGTAAATAATTACGGTTTATCTGTCTTTTTTTAATGGTTTTAATTTATATAAATTTTAATCTAATTTTTTTTTGTATTAGTCGTATAAGACGACCCCAGATTTTGGGGGCCATTTTTTATGATTCAACTATCGTCTTATCTGCCGAGATATACAGTATATATATTTAAACATTCATGATATGTTTAAGGACTATTTTTCTATAATTTATTAAGATATCAGTGATTATCATGAACCAAATGTCACAGTTTTGACATCTGGATAGATAAAATTTTGTTGATAAAAATGTGACTGTTTTTGGAATTATATGTGATGATGCAAAATTGAGATACAGGGACCTATCTGAGGACGTAAATGATGAAAAACCCATTATAATTAAATTTGTCTTGGGAAAGTAACAAGTAAGCAATAAAATATAATTTTTAAAATACTTCTTACACTTCCAGATAGTAATAAATAACATCAAAAAAATAATACAGGTGCAGTTAACCAAAATTTTCAGCATCTGAATGACACAAAATTCATAATCAGTATATTGTAACAAAGATTACATGATGCAAAATCGTGTCAATCAGTAGCAAAAATATTAAGTAAATTATCGACAATTAAAATGGCAGACAGTATATTTCACAATTTAAAATATAGAAGAAACTAAGTTGTCATCATTCTTCCATCATGTCCAATAACCATTTTTTTAAGCTGTTTTATGTAATTTTGCAGAGGCATAACTTCTATAAACAGGTTGTCTCTGCAAAGTAAAACTGTTATTCCTGGTGATTGGACAAGATGGAAGAATGAAGACGACTTAGTTTCTTCTATATTTTAAAATTATTGACAGCTGGATCACTGAGGCAGTTAAGGCATTAATCTATTGCTCTGTGGAACCTGGAATTCAATATAGGTGAGCAACTCCAGAAATTTTTTGGGGTGGTCCATCAGGATAAGTCAAACTGCCAACCTCACTATTCAGTTGCCCCTATTGTGAACCTAGTCGAACCCACAATGGATATGATTAAAAAGACACTCTTTACCACCCACAGGGTGGAAAGATGTAAAAATGAGAAAAAAAGTTATTTTGATTGTTTATTTAAACTGAAAAATTCATCCAAGAATTTCAGAAGTTGTCATTTTGTCCATATCATTTTAATATTTAAAATGGTATCAATTGAAATTATTATTAGAAAACATACATTGAACGATAATATTTGACAAGAAGCTTTTAACTTTTTAAATATTATGTTTACTTGTTAAATAATTATTTATGTTATTATTGTGATGAGGTTATATTGTGAGACATCAATAGCTTTTAGTTTAACATTATACAGATTCAAAAATATTAAAATAATTTTTTTTTATTTGTTAAAGATTATCTGGAGAAAGGATGGTTATCCAATGAATGCTGTTAATATAAATAATATACAAGTTAATACTGAACAAATTATCATCAAAGAAAGTCAAATATCAAATTCTGGTCGTTATAGTTGCATGGCAGAAAATGTAGCAGGACATATCAGTAGAGAGTACCAAGTGAGTGTAGTAGGTCAGTTATCATTAATTAATATGTATTTTTAGTGTTTTTTCCATTTTACTTACATTTTACTTACTTTTTATTCATTAGATATCATTTTATAAATGTTTTCTTAGTAAAAAATTCATAATTAAACAGAATTGTTATTAGATTCAATCTGTAATATTTGAAAAAACTGTAATACATGCATAATTTTAACTAGAAGATTCCTGCTTTGTTGAGAGATTTTTAATAAATAAACTCGAGTATAATTGACTGTAATTTTAGTATATACAGTAGTACAAATACATTAAAATAATATACAGAGTGGGCAAGTTAAAAATCCCTTGCATTTTTTTCATTCTAAAAATACTGAAGATACATTAATTTTGTTAATGTGGTTACATGGGAAGTCATGCACAGAGGAACAAATGGAAACTTTTTGTTGACCTAGAAAATGATTTTAAAGACCAAGTAAAACAATTTGTTTCATTCTTCATAAATTTAATATTGCAAATTATGCAATCTAAATGTGTTTATTCAAATCCAGAAAATGGTTTTAGACTAAATAAATGGTGCTCGTTAACTTTATCATTAGAATTTTTATGTTACCTCTGCTCATTGAAAAGATACAACATAAGTGGCTTTGATGTATATATATGTATATAAACATCAGAAAGCCCAATGTTTTAATAAGTGAAATTGAAATGTGTGTGGAAGTGGAGGATCAGACAGAAGTCTGGGTAGTGTAATTGGCAACACATCCACACAGTAAGTGGAAGTTGCAGGTTTGAGTCCTGGTCTGAGTCGATTCTTTCCTTCCAGAATATTCTAAATTATTTAATAAATATTAGTTTAATTATAATTATTAAAGTTAATAAGAGATGGTGCCTAACATCTACCTCTAGTATGAAATTACTCAAAATTTAGTAGCAGTAAAGTAGTCTGATCCAATAAGCCAAATGATTGCCATATTGGATTGGACCACTTAAAGGGTGCAAGGAGTTTCCTAAACAGATCAATATGATATGACTCATCCTCCATTAACACGAAAACAGTTTTAGAACTGTACGCACCACATGGCCTCCTAACTTCATCCAAGAACCTAAATTATCCATTATTTCGATGATAAACATGGTAAATGAATTGTGTATATAAAGAGAAGATTTAGTAGCAGTAAAGTAGTCTGATCCAATAAGCCAAATGATTGCCATATTGGATCGGACTACTTAAAGGGTGCAAGGAGTCCCTTCCACCCTTTTCATTCCAATTGACTATTGACTCACTCTGTATAGTTTTTTCATAATGAAGAAAGTAAATTTACAAGTTTAATGCTATTTCATCTATTATTGAAGTCTATTAATTAACATACATTGCTAATGTTACATAAGGATAGAATTTATAGATCTTTCAATTTATTATAAAATTGTAAAGAATATTTTCAGAATTTTTCACATAGAAACACTTTAAATTCAGATATTATTTTATAGTTCCACCGTGGTTGGAAGAAAATGCTTTTGAAAAATTAGAAGTAATAATGTCACATTCTGCAATTCTAAACTGTCCAGTTGGCGGAATACCACCTCCAGTTATTACATGGATGAAAGACAATGCTATTTTAAGAAGAAATGGCATCAGGGCAATAAATGGTGGAAGAACACTTACATTAAGTCACACCGAATTAAACGATGGTGGTACTTACACCTGTATTGCTGAAAATACAGCTGGAGAAGTGAAAAAGGAAATAAACTTAATAGTTTTAGGTGCATATAAGTTTTTTTGTCATTGAAATTTACTATATAAGATTAATAATTATAATAAGTAAAATTTCTTATCTTAGTACCACCTTTTATAAAAAGTCAGCAGATAACACCTATTATTAAAACTATGAAAGATGATACCATTAATTTGGAATGTGAAGTTGCAGGAATACCATTCCCAGAAGTGAGATGGATGAAAGATGATTTGTCCATTAATTTAATTTATCGATATCCGGAATATGAAATGAAAGGCACAAATTTAATTATTGCAAATTTAACAGAAAGTGATGGTGGTAGATATACGTGTACAGCCGTAAATAAAGCAGGATCGTCGTCTAGGGATTATAGCGTTAATGTTATGAGTAAGTTATGATTTGCCTTATATTTCATTTTAATTTTTGAGAATATATTAACTTCATAATAAAAAAATACATACAGTTCCTCCTAAATTGATGGAAGAAAAAGAACAACAAAGGTATGAATTTACATCAGGAACCCCTATTCAATTGTTGTGTCCAATATATGGACAACCATTTCCAACAATTACTTGGGTAAAGGATGGAAGTTCAGTTGAACAAACTTCAGATATTACTCTTTTAGAGAAAGGAAGAATTCTTCATATTTATCACAGTTCTGATAAAAACAAAGGACATTATACATGTATTGCTGAAAATGAAGCTGGGAAGACAGAAAAACATTATGATGTTGATATTGTAGGTAGGTTTTAAAATTTATTATAAATAACACTACCCAACAAAATAATTTTTTTATATCTCTGGCATTAAAATAGATGATTCCTATAGGAAAAATCCTCGTGATTTCAAAAATCACTTTCAGATTTTTTTATCATAATCAATGTGTCTTTGTATAATGATACACATACAGAATAGTATGTGAATATAGCTCATGTATCTATGAAAATCATTCTAACATGATTTTATTTCTTTATTTACACAACTTTAAACATTGCTAGATGTATCAGAATGGGAATTGACATTTTTACACGGTACCTCTGCTGTTTCAATCGCACAGGATAACAAAAGCCAGATAACAGGCTGATCTGCAATAAATATACTGTGACATATACATTGCCAAGCATCTTAAACATTAAACACATGCAAATATTTTAAAAGCATGCATAAGCTTCTCTTTAAAAATGCTGTTTGGATATTGATTTTCTCTTGTACCCCTGCTTACTCTCTCTTACAAGAAGCCAGCAGTATTCTCCCAGCATCACTAGATCCGTAAAATTTTAGTATTTTTCCTATGGTTGAAATGGCTTGGAGAAATCTTTCATCATGCTTGTTGCTTACATTTCCAAGATTTTTGGGAAAAAAGTTTATTTTATTCAAACATCATGAGTCCCCAGAAGTAAAAATCATGTTGGGTAGTGTAATTAATTAAATAATAAAGAAAGCATTTTCTAAATTTATATTTCTTTTTAAAATATCTTATAGTACCTCCTCATATTGGAGAAGTTGTTGACAGACATAATGTAAATGAAGGACACGAATTCTATCTTTATTGTCCAGTGAGAGGTTCTCCAATGCCAGATATTGTTTGGCTTCACAACGGTCACATGATTATTTCTGAAAATAATTCTGATATTAGAATAACTGAGAATGGGACTTTATTTTATATAGAAAAAGTTGAGGTATGATTTTATTATTAATGCTCTTAATAAGTGTATTTTTAAAATGAAGTAGAAACTTAATAATCTGAACCGTATTATGTCAGGATTTTGATTAATAAAAAGTACAATGGAGAAAAATAATTTTGGATAATTCAAAACACTCACTAATCCAAACTGTTCAGGCTTCAATTAGTTCAGATTAGTGAAATTCTACTGTTCTTTACTAATACATAGAAAAATTTGTAACATTATCCATATGTAATTTTCTGTCAATTGTGCAAATAAATTGCATTTTAATGTTTGTTTATTGAAAAGAAAATAGTTTCTGATACCTAATTGATTTGATTTTCAATAAAAATTTATGTAGATATTGAGCTTATATAAATATATTTATATAATCCTGCTTAAAGTTATCATTATAACTATTAATTAAATCAGAGGTGACTATTACTTTGATTTAAAAAAATTCATAATTTATATTACATTGGATTATCATTAGGCAAAACATGGGGGTCAGTACACATGTATTGCTACAAATTTGGCTGGAACTGCAGATCAAAATTTTTTTGTGGATGTTTCAGGTAAGTTTAAGAAATATTTCATTATTATTGTAGTGTATTTGAATGTATTATTCCACTAGTTTATAATTAGACATCATACCTTGCAGATGTGTTAGCAATTATGCTATTGGATAGATGTAACTGATAATGCATTTACATGATATGGAGTTGTGGAAAGTTCTTTTGTATAATAAAAAAAAATGACACTCTAAAATAAACAATGATTTGATTGATTTATTCTAACTTAAAGTAGCTTTCAATAAATATTTCAACAATTTTAAATTTAACTTAAGATTTGTAAGGAAAGTAACTTAAATATTCTAATCAATTTTATAATTTAATTGTGTAACAATTACTTTTTATGATTGTATGTCTGTGAAAATTTAATATTTATTTATTACACATATTTTTTGAATATCTTGTCATTTGACTAATGCGACTTTTCAACAAAAATACTTTAATAACTTTGGCATAATCAGAAAATTAGTTCTAAAAATTCTTTAAAATGTTTACATAATTAGTCAAACCTCAATATAGTGCCACTATTTGTTTTCCTGTGAAATTAGCATTAAATCAAACATGGCACTAAATCAAAGAATCTCAAACAATAATAATTACTATGTATAGAACAGTGCATAAGTTTGAAGTTTAAGCATTTGAAATTCATGATTTGGTGATAATTTCATTTTCAATGTGTAAAATTGTACTGTACATTTTTTATTAAGTATTTAAGAGAAAGATTGATTTGTGAGTATTCATTGATGCTCTAGAGGGTGGTACTATATCAAGGTTTGACTGTATTAAAATATTTAAAAGAAAGTATGGTTAATGTGAGCCTAGATATACAAAATGGCGGCGCTTCTGGTAACCTCGATGGCAAGTGTTTTTAGAAAGAAATGTAGATGGCACTGATAGTAATGATGCCTTCGTATGCAAATATCCATCAAAAAATTCCTTTCAGGAAACATGAGGAATAATGTGAATTTCAAATTTTGGTTACAATGTAGACGGATTAGCACATTGTTAATTTTTTTTAAAAGTGTCTGTGTTTTTTTAAAGTTTGTACAATTTACTCGAAGTCTAAAGTTATCGAGGAGGAAAGTTTGTCAATGGTAATTAGTATGTTAAATGTGTCCTTAATGTGTTTAATGCATGTTAAATGTCATAAAAGTGTATTAAAGGTGTGTTAACATTGTGTAAGTAAGATAAAAACTTTGTAAATGGTTTATATGTGGTTCAAATGTGCGTTTAATTAAAGTGTATAAATGTGTTTAAAAGTGTGCAAATGTGAGTTAAATATGTTTAAACGTGGTTTAAATGTGTGTTTATAGTGTGTAAATGTGTTAAGTGTGTTTAAAAGTGTGTAAATGTATGTTAAACGTGTTAAATTTGTCATAACCAAAGATATGTAATAGTGATTTCTGACCCGAAAGACAACAAGAACGACACATGGAAGGCTAGGTGGCCGTGGATTGCAGGTGCCACCCTCTATGGAGACGCTGCCTATCGTAGATGAAAAAGCAAGAGATGTGAATCGTAAGACTGCAGTTCTTAAGAGGAGTAAAATTTATGTACAATACAGGCAAATTTTGTTCGAACCACTGATGTATAGAATCTCGTAATTCACTTCGTCCATGCATTGATTGAATTTATAGGTAGTATGATAACTTTTTTATTTTTCGTTTCTGGTCCAAGAGTAGAAAAAGTAACCAAAAGCAGGGGAAAAAGTAAGTAGAAAATTTACATTTTAAAAATGTTTTAGTTTTAAAAAAGTTTAAATATAGGCGTGTTTAGGTTATTGTCGACGGTCGCCATTTTGTATACCTAGGCTCACATTAACCGAAAGGATTTTTCAGATTACTCTTTAATATTTTTATATTTATATTACATTATTAAAATACTTTTGTTACAATTAACATCATTTTAGGTAATAATAATTTATTTATATTAGGACAAAGTATCAAATTAATAGATAATGTTCTGTTTAAAATGTTTAATCTAATTGTTTTCATTGAAAATAAATTTAAAATATTCAGTTATGTAATATATCATTTGTTATACATTTTGACTCTATAAATAGTTCCTCCAAGTATAATGCAAGCAGAAAATCTAACAGATGAAGTTTCAGCTATTATGAATCATCCAGTAACTATAAAATGTCCCGCAAGTGGAATTCCTCTACCTTCCATTCAATGGCTTAAAAATGGAAGACCTATAGAACAATTTTCTGATACCAACATCATGCTTTCCTCAAATAAGAGACAGTTAACTATAAAACATGCTCGTAAAAGCGATGCATCTGTATATAAATGCATAGCCATAAACAGAGCTGGAAAAACAGAGAAAAAAATTCATCTTCAAGTATTAGGTATTGTGAAATATTTTTAGTATTACACATTCCATTAAAAAATAAATTTGTAAATTATTTCTTGTAATATAGCTCCACCGCGTTTGTTATATCATAATAACAGAGGTGATCAAGCACCGTACGAAGAAGAAGAATCTGTGCACGTGTTAATAAATGAAACAGTGTCGTTAGAATGTGAAGTAGATGCCGTACCAGAACCAACGATATTCTGGTTTAAAGATGGAGTTTTGTTAACATCTAATGAAGAATATGAATTGACTAATAGAAACCAGATCCTTCATATCGATTCAGTGGAACAAGAACATAAGGGACATTATACCTGCGTTATATCAAATGCTGTTGGCACAGTAGAAAAAGATTTTATAATTGATGTTTTAGGTAATATTTTTATATATATATAAATGTTATTTATCAAGAATAATTTGAATATTTCTAATTACAGTCGACTTCGCATAAGTCGACACCCGGATAACTCGACAAGCATCGGTTACATAGTTAATTTTTTGTGGTCCCAGCCAACTTACATAGGCATTAATGTTATTAACCTTAAAAAACTCGATTTACTCGACATCGTTGAACTCATCACCACTGGATAAATCAACATACTTTTTCTGTTTCACACTTTTTAGAATTCTGATAAGTCAACTCCCCCCCCTGAAAAATGAGTTTACACCACACAGCTTATTGTACGCTGTGAACTCATTTTTTCAGGAGAGGAGTCGACTTATCAGAATTCTAAAAAGTGTGAAACAGAAAAAGTATGTTGATATTAATAAAATAATGTAAAAGATAAAAAATTATTTCGAAACAACTCTTATCTTAAAACCGATGGAGTCAGACAAAATCATTCTTTTTCTTATTTGTACTATATATGTTAGTACACGGAAAATTAATCTCCACTCTTTTCTGACGTATGGAGGCTAGAAATTTTACAGTACTCTAATCTGTTTACTTAAAAACCATGTTATGTTGATTTATCCAGTGGTGACAAGTTAAACGATGTCGAGTAAACCAAGTTTTTTAACATTATTAACATTATTGCCTATGTAAGTCAGCCGGGACCACAGAAAATTGACTAATTAACCTATGGTGTCGAGTTATCCGGGTGTTGACTTATGTGGAGTCGACTGTATGTTGGACCCTGTTGTGAGTGGATAAGCTGGAATTTAATCCCGGTGATGGCAGGTTTTGCAGTTGTAATTCATGCATATTTGAGATATTTTTAGCCTTCTTTCCAATGGATTCTTGGATTTGATGTGGGACTGGCCACCCAATCTGGCTGGGCCACAAGTAGGATAAATCATAAATTCTCTCTTCCCAATCCATCTTGCAGTTATGTGAGACCCTTAATTGCATTACCTAATTTTATTTTTACTTAATTAAATTACCAATTACATACTTCAAACTTTCAATTACAGTT
Organism: Centruroides vittatus; assembly: GCF_030686945.1. NCBI lineage: Eukaryota > Metazoa > Arthropoda > Arachnida > Scorpiones > Buthidae > Centruroides > Centruroides vittatus. The sequence goes on along the minus strand of NW_027122666.1, from coordinate 617,937 downwards.
TAAACTTTAATAAGTTGTAACAGTATGTAATTGGGTAAAAAGAATTCCGAAATGAGTTTCGTATGTATTTCCATATGTACTTAGACACGTATGGCTGAATCTTTGAGACAAGCATATTCTAATAAATGCACTCATCCTTGAAGATCAGAACTCTGATGCATGTATTAGCCCTAGAATTACCACGTAAATATGGTAATTCTAGTAAAAAGTACAGTCTAAGTAACCATAGCTGATTAAATTAGTTATGGTTCCTTAGACTGTACTTTCTTACTTCTTATCTGTGTTATATTGCATTTTCATGTGTGTAACCTGTGAGCTATCTACATTTACAAGGCAGTTTGAAACTGTGAAATTAAGCAAAACAATGTATAACAAAACCAATTTTATCATAGGCTAACTGATAATATAACTGATATAAACAAGATATAATTTGGTTAATTGGATTGCATAAAGACATTTAAGTGTAAGATGCACTATAGTTAGGTCACAAACTTCATTTTGTCCAGCACATCATTGATTAATATAAAATAAAAATTTAAATATTTAAATTATTTCAATTGAATTTTGTATTAAATTATATTCTAAAGTCCAATAATATGTATACATAATAATTAAATTTAACTGCATAATATGTTTTTGTAGTGCCACCAAAAATTGCAGGCCCAGAAAAGGTACTTTTAGAAGCGCCGATTCATCGCCCACTTACTGTAACATGTGAAACATTTGGAAATCCTCAGCCATCCATAATGTGGCATAAGAATGACTATCCAATCGACACCTCTAATCCTAGAATAGCATTTTCTCTTAATAATAAAGAACTGCATTTTACGCATATACTTACCGAGGATGGAGGCGACTTAATCTGCTTTGCCGAAAATGAAGTAGGAAAAGCAAAAAAGCATTTTGAATTAGATGTATTAGGTAATGATAAATTTTGATTAAGAATATAACTTAATCTGTGCAAAGAAAAAATATAATTTTTTAACCTTTTAATTTTATTTCTTCTAGAACCTCCATCGATTATACCTTCTAAATCTCAAGTGGATACAATTGAAGGAGAAGCTAGTAGCTTAGATTGTCAAGTTATTGGAAATCCTCAACCAACTGTACTATGGTTAAAAGATGAAAAATTTTTAACAGTAAATAGTTCATTAATTCAGGTAAGACTATTCAGTGATAAAGTAGAGCAAAGCCATAAAAACTGTAAAAAAAAAAATGTTAAATAATAATACAAAGAACTGACTTAGATATGTTCCATTGACAGTTTATTCAAATAATAATATCTTAATAAATTTACCAGTCCAAAGACCATAACATCTGTACTTTTCTGCTTTCTTGGAGACTAAGCAAATGTTTTTCTTAATCCAGAATACTTTTTGGCTCTTAATGATGGACCAAAAGACTCATAAGTATTTGTGATTAAGAAAGACATTCGATTTATCTTTGTAGCAGCTTAAAATGAAAGATTTATGACACTATAGTACCTTTAACATCTAAATTTAAAGAATATCTGACTTCTGCATATGATAGTTTTAATATAAAGAACCTTATAAAAAGTAGATGTACTAATTTAAATATATTTATATATAGGATGATATTGAAATTTACAATGATGGACAAGTATTGTTAATCACTAATACCACTGCTAATCACCATGGAAAATATATGTGTATTGCATCTAATTCTGTTGGATCCTCAGAAAAAGATTTTATGTTAAATGTTCTAGGTAATAATTACTTTAATATTTACATTAAATAAATAGTACATTGTGCTACTTTATATGAAACTTAAATTATATTTATAAATGATCAGTCTCAATATTCATATTTTAGTTCCCTCCCAAACTTATCAACGATACTGATTCAAAAATCGTAACAATTGGTCAACCAGTAACTTTTAATTGTCCCGTAACTTCCAATCCCGAATCTCACATAACGTGGATGAAGCACGGAAGACCAATTGATTTTTCGAATCCTTTCATTTATGTTATGAATAACGGAGAGACTTTGAAGCTGTTGAGAAGCCGAGAAGTAGACAATGGATATTTCTCGTGCGTAGCGAGAAATTATGTGGGAGAAGCAAAAGGAACGTTTCCTCTTAGAGTTTTAAGTATGTAATTTTAATAAAAATTACCATATTTTAATTAGAAAGATTATTTTGTCTAAAAGTTAAAAAAATCCAATAATTATTTTCTTGTAGCACCATCATCAATAGATAAGTCAAATATCATTACATCAAAGAATGCAATAGTTAATGGAATTATTACTTTAGAATGTCCTGCAATTGGAACTCCTTTACCTTCAATAGAATGGTTATTTGAAGATCAGTTAATTTCATTTGATGATAATTCTCGATATGAAAGATTATCAGGTATAGAATTGAATCTTTGAGATTTTATTTATTTCAAATAAACAAAATTTTTAAAATGATATCTTGTGTAGATGGTAAAATATTAAGAATATCACCAGTAGAACCAAGTGATGCAGGAAATTTTAAGTGTGTTGCGGCAAATCCTGTTGGAAAAGATGAAATGGAATTTGATTTAGAAGTATTTAGTAAGAATTTTTATTTTCATAATTGATTAAATTTTTACATTATAATATTTTTAAAATATTCCTAATACCAGATGAAGTTTACTTGAAGGAGTAGACTTAAAACATTCCTGAACCAGCTGTGTTTGTTTCTGCTCTGTTGTGTATAACATTTATTTACAAAGGACTCAAAGGATAACATTTGAAACTCCTTACTGGTGACACCAAGTCTACTTCTCTCAAGTAAACTTTTCATTCAGTTGCTCTATACTGCTTTTTCAAATTCATTAAATGTTGAATTAGAATAATGATATCATATCATTACAGCACAATTCTAATATAAAAAACTAAATTTATGTTAGCATCTCAAGCCTTGATTAGTGTAAAGCTCTTTTAGAACCTTCTCTAAAGACAGTAGAATATAAAAACTTGGATGGTCTAGACCAGGGTTGTCCAACCTTTTCTCTTAATGGGCCAAATTAGAAATTTATGTATATTCAGCGAGCCACAAAGGTACATTACATAAATATATGCTTTTAAAAGTTTCAAAATGTGAATATCAAATTTTAATAACAAATACAGTATTTTTTGTAATTATATATATTATTGACAGTAAAAAAAATTATACTCCCACAAAATAAAAATAAATTCAATGGAATTTTTGACATTGCCTTCCTTTAATAATAATGTCAATATCTGCTTTTATGGTACTAGTCTTATTTCTAAGAATGTTAGTTAAATGAGAATCACTCAATTTATTTCTTTCAGCAGTTTTGATGTTTTTCATGCATGAAAAAAATTGTTCACAACAGTATGTACTGTACACATTGTTCACAACAGTATGTATTGGTTGTAGAAAACTGTTTTATCTAGAAAAGTGTTATGCATGTGGTAGTACACACATGCATAACACTTTTCTAGATAAAACAGTTTTCTACAACCAATTACAGTACATCATTATGATATCAAAGTGTATCCAGTGAAATGAGAATAATTTTTACAACGTGGGGACTCGGAGTCCGAATCGTCACCCGGTGGGGAGTGCGAAAGCGAAAGACATCAAAGTTCCAGTCGCAGGGGCGACCAAGAAAATAGATCGCGCGACGGAACAATAGAGGTGTTACCGTTATAGAAATGTAAGCTGAGAAAGTTAAGGAAATAATAGATCCACAGACGAAGCCGAGCTGGCAAGAAGGGATCCAATTCGAGCTGGCGGCCGACCTTTCCGTGTCCTCCGGTGAGTTTCCGATCGTCCCAGGTGACGATGTAAAACCAATAAGGTAATGTTTCGAAGGATGCAGTAAGAGTTTGGCAAAGAGATAAAAGGGGTTAGGAAAGTTAAGAGGACAGTCCTGGGTGTGGTGTGCTAGCAACAGGCAGGGCTCCCAGCAGGGGTGGTGAGGTGCGAGAAACGATGTATGTTTCAATACTGCGAGAAAAAGGAAGACTGTTGGACAGTGACTGCATTATTGGCTCGTACGGTTACGTCCCGACGATCAAGCCTCGGTGAACAACCCATCCGACAGAGGACAGAGGACTTTCACCCGCAAGGCGAGGATATATGGTATCGGAAGGAACAACGACCGAAACCATGCCCAAACGACGGATAACTCCATCGATAAAAACTCTAACAGTGTTCCATCGCGACCCCTCTTTGTAAGTTGTATGTAATCATATCTCCATTATTATTAAACACATGTAAATGGGAACCGATCTCAGTGTGCTTACCTCACCCACACGGAAGGGCAGACTGCAAAACGCCATTGGAAAGACTCACCTCGGTCGGCTAACCTCACAGACATACTTTACCAAAATAAATGAAAATGTATCTAAAAAATGTGTAGGGTGCAGTAGGCCATGGGCCGCATAAAAATATTAAGTGAGCCACGGGTTGGACATCCCTGGTCTAGACTCTAATCGTTTAATATTTTTGAGTACAAATAATAAAATTTTGTTATGGTTGTCATAGAAATATAGAAACCTGCATGCAGTAAGAAAGGAAATATTTGATGTAGTCTGATTTCCCAACTTGGCTTACTCATTACATTACAATAGAGTACTAGCAACTCAACATTCTGTATTCTGTAAAACTCATGTTATTCAAAAATATCCAGCAACAAGTTGCTTAACTTTCCTGATAACATTTGGTGGTGTCGTCTGTTATGATATTTTATTATTAAAAACTTTTATAGATAAATAACCATTGCCTTAATTGGGGTCTGGATGGCACAACTGGCAAGCTCACTGCATGGCAAGTGGAGGTTGTGGGTTCAAGCCCCATAACCTCCACTTGTCGTGCAGTGTGTTTTATTGTTATATATCAGGCTTTGGGATGTTCGATATACTTTTTATATTTTTAACTATTATAAAATGCAAAAAGCAATTTTGAGGGAAGGGATGGGTATTATAAAAAATTATAAGTGCTAATAACAAGTAAAATCATCATTAAGTCCAAACCTACTGGAGACACTCATGATCCCCTTTATCTCCTCACTCCTCGACCTTTAATCACTAAAATTTAATACCACCAATCCCCCTAATACACAAACCTCCCTGCAAAATTTCAGAAAATTTGGCAAAAACATTATTAAGCTTCAAAAAGGATAAACAAAGTCATGCCACACAAACACACACTAACATCCATACATACAGAAATTATCCCCAATTTTTTTTTGCATTTCTTGATGTTTCAAGGTCCCCTGAGTCCAGAAATGTAAAAATCTTGGAGTATCAGTTTTTGACTGATTGCCATACTTTTCCTTTATATATAATAGCCAAGAAAGTAAAAATAAAAACATGTAATCTAATTTTACTGCTATAACTTAACACTAGGATCTAATAAGTTATTGTTCTTCACTGGCAACATTTGATATCGTCATCAATTCCACATTAACAGTAAAGAATATAACCCTTTTTTCAAGGTGCCTCTGCAAAATGCCACAACACAAATGTCACTAACTTAAAAGTAGCCACTGAATAGCCAATATTTGTAGTTAAATTTTAATGTAAATAAATAGAATTATTTATTATTGATATGTACTGGTAGTTAATACATATATGAATTTGCACATATACAGTAACACCTTTACAAAAATTCTGCTATTTAGATTAGCATCATTGCTATGCTGTAAAACTCATTTTCAGTAACTTGTCTTCTCTTTCTCAATCCACATTAAGTGAAGTTTGCAGAACTCTACTCTATTTACTAATACTACTGAGTACATTTTCATTACTGATAGTTATTATTTTACTATTCAATAAGTTGATATTCATGCTAAATACTGTATAGTATGACGAAGAAATTACCAACATCTATAAGAAGTCAAAGAAATCACCGAGAAATCTATGTTTCATCGCCAAGTGATAAAACACACATTTAACGCCAATCTCAGTGATTTCTTTATCTTACAGTGGCGTGCCATGACATTTGATGATAGGGAAGCTATGTTTCTGTAAGAAGCCGACTTACAGGATCAATCAATTAATTGCGCGTCAGGGCCCATTCGTATTCGTTTGTTCGATAAGCCAGTAAAAACTGTATACTTCTTTAAATGTATTTTTAATAGATTATCTGACGTACTTTATAAATAAGAAAGTTCAATATAATTACCTCCGTTATTAGATTCAATAAATTCCCCATACCCTGTAAATGCCAATTCTCGCTTTGAGAAAAAACATATAACATCTATTAATTTAGATATATCTATTAATCGTAATTATTTTGTTATAATTTTCAATATTTATTTTATATTGTCTACCAATGTTAAATTCCATTCTATTTGGATTTCCAAATTGCTTCAATTTTACGAAAGAATCGTCATTCGTCATAAATTTTTAGCTTTTTTTGTACCTCGTACGTCTCATTCATTAAATTTAGTTGTAAATGATGCTGCCAAAGTAACGGTTAATTTTTAACACTGTACTAGAATTGTACACGTTTTTTCTGCATCCCCTTACAGATGGGACATACTAAATCGTAATGTCACCGGTTTAACATTGAAATCCGTAAGTAATATAAGATGGGAGAGCAGAATAAACGCAGAATAAATATATCAAATATTTTAATGGATTTTTTTTAAAACTCCTGTCAACTATACAGAACTATCATAAAAACATGCCAGTAAACTCCTATCGGTTGGGTTAAGTTATAAATCTAGTCTAGGGTGAGCAACCATTTTTATAACATGGGCCAGAATAAATTTTACGTTTTTTCCGCAGGCGTAGCAGTTAATTGACGCCTTCTTGTGACATAATTTTTTGTCTGCAAATATGAAATAAATAAATAAAAAGTTAATTACTACATTTATTTCTCTTATCCTTTTCGAAAATTAAAAAGAATTGGAAAAATAACTATAACTATTAATTAGTTATTTTTCCAATTTAATAATCTGTTAAAGATCTCGCGGGCCGGATAGAAACTTTTCGCGAGCCGTAGCTGGCCCGCGGGCCGGGGGTTGCCCGCCGTTGATCTAGTCTACTCATGATTCACATAATCGAGCGAGGGCGGCCGAATATCTAGCAGGCAGGTGGCTAACAGCCCACAACTGGTCCGGGATATAAAATTAGAAGCTTTATGTGTGAAGATCCACCAGCTAAACCGGGTGACGTTGGTGCTCTGTAAAGCGCATGCGCCAATGCCTATAATCTGGCTGCTTGGAAGTTGACAGGCAGGCGGCTAACAGCTCAGAACTGATCCGGGATATAAAATTAGATGCTTTATGCGTGTGTTGCTTCTTCCTGCTAAACCGGGTGAGGTTGGTGCTCTGTAAACCGCATGTGCCAATGCCTATATAATCTGGCTGATTTGGAAACACCTGGTTTCGCCATCGAATTATTCGAATATACAATAGCAATCTTATCGTTTTTTTCACATGTAGTATAGAAATTTGTAAAAGATACATAATGCAGTTATAATAAAATATTAATTTTAATTAATGCAAAGTACTGTACGTTAAAATATGAAAATTTATATTTTATAAAATACAAGGGAACATCATTGGAAGGTGGAATCGGCGCTTCCATCGCTTCCAATGACGGCACGCCACTGTTATCCTACTATTTATTTTACTTTTTACATAGTAAAATTTGTTATTTTTTTTTTTTACCTTTATTGGGGCCTCCTTATATATGTTGGAGTTAAGGCAGACAGCTCATGTCTGTGCCTAAATTTAGCCTAAATAAGTCTTTAAATATACATGATAAAAGTTTTGTTCTAACATATTAACATGCCTATGCATTAAATTTTAAATCATCACTACTTCAAGGTCTCTTGAAACAAAAAACATTTTAATGTCTATAAAACAAGATTTTGGAGTAAAATTTGTGGATAGAAAATGAAATATGACTAATTGTGCATTGTTTGTATGATTAAATTAAAAGACTAAAGCAAAATTATAAACTGTACAAAAATATTAAATACTTGAATAAAAAGTTTTTACACGATTTATCATAAAAAATATTTATTTTAAATTAATTTATATGGCTAACTATATAGATATTAAAAGCTTTTTTTATTTGCATTAGTTCCCCCAACAATGAATAAAAATAAAAGTAATGACATAATTCAAGAAATGGAAGGTAAGACCGTAACTGTTGTCTGTCCTTTGGAAACTGCTAATCCCAGTCCCGCTATCATGTGGCAGAAAGATGGCTATCCCATCTCGTTATCTAGTCATCCTTTAATCACCCTCTCTTCCGACCGATCCACTCTGACCATTCGTAGAATTCGACCGATCAACGGTGGCATTTATACATGCCTAGCCAGTAACATTGCTGGCCACTCTGAACACGACACGAGATTGGAGGTAATTGGTATGTAAACCCTTAACACGGTTACCTACAAGAATTAATCTTTTGATTATAAATATTTATACCAGAATTTATCTATTTTAATTATTTCATAAATTTTAATGATATCTTTTTATTTCAAATTTCGACAGTACCTCCAATGATAATGAATATGAACGGCGAACAAAGAAATCCAAATGTAATCAGGAATCAACCTCTAACGTTGAATTGTAAAACAGATGGAATTCCTCATCCAAAAGTAAAATGGTTTAGAAGTAACGCATTAATCAATTCAGATGATTATTTGGTGAGTTGTAAATTTGTTTTATGATAACCTTTGAATTTTTTATAAAAATCAGTTGCAATAAAATTGATACACCTTAAACCCAACATGCAATGGTAATCAAATTCTGCATGTGGAATGGTAGTGAAAAATTAAAAGTTTATTATAATATTAGAACACAAGGATATGTTATTAAAGAACAGTTTTATGATAAACAGAGTCAGCCTTAGCTACAGGTTCACGAGGCAGTCTCGGGCACAGAAATTTTGGGGTGTCACAGCCAGCATCAGTTTAAAATAATTGATATTTTCCTTTATTAGACATATTATGTATACATCTAGAGCTGTCACATATAGGTGTACAGGTTATTCAATCACAATGTGTCTAATAGTAATAAGGGAGGGCACCAAGATTGAAATCTGCATAGGGTGCCAAAAACTTGAATCGGTCCTGACAACAAATGTTACATATAAAGATCAACAACTGCCGAATTATCGGGCTAGCAAATGGCTATAGAAATATTAATAATTAAAGTTAATTTGCTACTAGAGTTAGGCATTAAGCGCCATCTCTTGCTATATTTTAATAATTAGAATTTTAATTAAATAATTTAAATAAATTTAGGCTTAACTGGAAGAAAAGAATCGGCCCGAAGCGGGATTCGAACCCGCAACTTCTGCTATCCGTGCAGACACGTTACCAGTTACGCTACCCGGACCTTTGGTCCGATCTTCCCCTCCAGTTGATATAAGATTACCGTACCACCATCGATGGTCATTACAACGCCGGCTGGGGACACATTAATTGCCCACATCCTCCCAAAGGCACTCAACCGGCCATCGCAAACCCCGGCAAGGCGTATATATATATATATATAAATAAACAACAACTAACCCGTTGCATATAAAGATCAACAACTGCCAAATTATTGGGCTAGCAAATGGCTATAGAAATATTAATAATTAAAGTTAATTTGCTACTAGAGTTAGGCGCCACCTCTTTTTGAAAGCCCATTATGGATTCAACCAGGCCCACAATGGGGTGGCCGGGTGGTGAGGGACAGTGTCCAACATATCCATATGGACCATCCCCAAAAAATTCCTGGCAATTATTTGACCCATCCAGATTCGATCCCGGGTTCCCCAGAGTGGTAGGTTGCCTCAGCCATCTGGCCATCAAATATTAATAAGTTGTAAAGCCGTCTCCAAAATTTTTCAGTTTGCATTCATTACCCGATTAGGTTTGCCATTTCCTGATTTGTAATATTTGTCATAAAATGTTTTGACTTTTTCACTACCATTCCACATGCAGAATTTGATAACTATTGCATGCTGGCTTTCTGTTGCAGAAGAATTGATACACATTAGTATATATTGCTAAAAAAAAAATTACTACATAATGAAATAATTTAAGTATTTTATGTTGTTATTAAAAAACTTCATTTAAAGCATAAAGTATGGGTGTTGAATTATCATACTTTGAATATCAGTAATTTTAATTTTATATGTTTCAACTTTTTATATAATATATTTCTTTTAGTTCATTCACAATGGTGAAACTTTAAGAATTCTTCAGACCAAAGAAAAACATGGAGGCTTATATGTATGCAGAGCGGAAAATATCGGAGGAAGCAAAAATAAAACTTTTAATGTGACTGTTTTAGGCAAGAAGTACATTTTATCGTTATTTAATACAGAGATATAATGTGCATGTTAAAAATTCCATATATCAAAATATTCGTGTATTTTTAGTTCCGCCTTACATGAATCCGTCTCCCGCTCGTTCTGAGATTTCTCATTCTCTTTATGAAAACGTTCGCTTATCTTGCCCGGCATTGGGATTTCCAAAACCGTGGATTAGTTGGTATAAAGATTCTCGCTTGCTTACAAATGGATCTCGTATTGAAATATCACTTAATCAAACAAAATTATTTATAAAGAATGCCACTTCACAAGATGCGGGAATTTATACATGTACGGCTGTAAATGAAGCTGGTAGCAGTGAAAAAGAAATATTATTAACTATTTTAAGTAAGCAAGTTATATAATTTTTTTAAAGCTACAAACACAGGATGACTCAAAAGTGAATTAATCATATTTTTTGTATGTTTCAGTTATGAATATGCAAATATTAATCATAAATTCAGTTTAGAACGACTTAGTTTTTCTTTATTAAAATTTGATGGAGACGTGATGATAAAAAGTATGATTGTATATTTAAATTGCTATTTTATTCAAATATTTAGTTCTTTTAATGGTTAATTGACTTTTGACCATCCTTATGTGTATTTTAAAATGCCTTTTTTTGGTTTTATTTTTTTTTTTTTAAATGCCTTTTGGTTTTCAGTTCCACCAAAGATTACAGCAATCGAATTAGCCGACAAACAACTTCCAATACTCCATCAGTCTGTTCGCCTTGTGTGTAAAGTCGAAGGTTATCCAATACCATTTGTAACGTGGTTTAAAAATGAAAATATATTAAATTCTGATCATGTAAAAAGCTACTATATACATGGTCAGGGACACATTCTGGAAATTGAATCACTACATTCCTTGGATAATGGACTCTACACCTGTTTTGCCGAAAGTAATGCTGGCATGGTCGAAGAAAATTTTCTTCTAGATATTTTAGGTAATTATAATTTATCATAAAATATCATTAAACTATATACAAAAGATTAAAAATAATAAATTAACTTTTTGAATTTACAGATCCTCCTACTATTGCAAATAGTACTCAAACTATCAGTGCTAATCTTGGCGATTCGGTAAATATCAGATGTTCAGTGTCTGGCGATCCACTTCCCAAAGTATCATGGTTAAAAAATGGGCACCCTGTAGATAATATAACTGAAATTGACTTTACGGAAAACAATACTGTCTTAAGAATAAATTCTGCTAATAAAGAACATCACGCTAGATACACTTGTATTGCTACAAATCAAGTAGGTTCAGTGGAACAGGACTTTCATTTGAATATCCAAAGTAAATGTTTTATACTCAATACATTATCAAAGTTTTCATAAAATATTAAAATTAATAATCTTGTATATTACATTTTAGTTCATCCTTTTTTTGAAAACGGGGGTGACGAACAAATATCCACTGCTGTCAATCGACCTCTAAAATTGAATTGTCCAGCCAAAGGAGAACCGTTACCTTACATAACGTGGTACAAAGAAGGTCACCCAATAACGGCAACTGATAATATATTTTTGAATGGTAACTCTTTACAAATTCATCGTTCTTCGCCTCATCACGAGGGAATTTATACGTGTAAAGCCAGAAATGCAGCGGGAAGCATTGAAAAATATTTTAAGGTGATGATTACAGGTAAATCTTATTAATAGTGTGTTTTTTTAATACATACTCTTTAAATGTTACATAAAATATATTCGTTTTTAAATTTTCAGTTCCTCCAACAATTTTAAATAATGAGCAGACGGCATATCTTTCCGTTTTAATCAAAGATTCTATAGAAATGACGTGTGTGGTTGAAGGAATGCCAACTCCTAGTATTATGTGGAAAAAAGATGGCCAATTAATCGATAAATCACATTCTTACATAACATTACATGATGATAATACAAACTTAAGCATTCCAAATGTCACAATTGAACATGGTGGAACTTATCAATGTATTGCTACCAACATAATGGGAAACAGTTCTAAGAATTTTGCACTTTCAGTATTAAGTAAGTATATATTTTAGTATTAACAATAATTGCATATTTATTTTAGTTTGATAGTTTGTTGAATGTAACCAATTGTAGATATAAATCATTGGAATCTTATCTCACTGCCCAGTAATGAAACTCTTTTGTGAAACCTTAAGAAATAAATAAAATTTTCAAAAAATATATAAGTAGAAAAAGATACACATTTATCTAGCAAAACTTTTAATTGTATTTTTTAGTCATTACAGTATACGTATATTGTACAGTACATATGAGTGGCAATATACAGTAGATACTAAATGTAAACACAGATTGTTATTATTGAATGTTCAATTTAAATAAATGGTGGATATTTTTAAATAGTTTGCTTGTACTGAACATTTTACACATTAACAGGTAGTTTCAAAAGCATATTTCATGCTGTCCACTATTAAGATCAATTGTTTAAATTTACTAGGTAACTGTGAGAATCTGTCAATAATTGCTTTTGCATCCAATTTATCTAACAATTCTTTTTCAATAGATATAGCAACATATATGATTCCAAATTCTCCTTAAACAGTGAATTTCTTAGCTTTGTCTTTGATCTTTAGCTTTGAAAATGTCCTCTTACATCAGGCATGTGCCGATGACTTTATAAAGTTTATAAAAGTTATCATATGCCTTGTCATGAAGTCTGTTGGATGCCAGAATTTTTAGTACACATAACGGCCAAGTGCTATAAATTTTACACTTGTTAAACTTGAATTCATATTCTCACCATCATTAAGCACTTAAAGTTTAACACATCATAGTTTGAAGCAAATGAACAATTCCAATATTACTTAATCTTTACTGATTTACAGAGACAGCTTAATAACACCTTCCAATGCTTCATCTTCAAGACCCTTCTCTGCAATAGTTTTAAAGTTTGCTGGGTCCAAGCAGGATAAATCTTTAAACAACGTTTTGTGTTGTACATTACAAAACTTGAATCCAGTGACTGAACAATGCAGTCAATTATTAGGTTAAATGATAGCCAACAGCGAATGGTAAGCGAGGATTAACAAACACACTTTGTTAATTTACAAAACTATACTTTTATTCGCTACGCTACAGGGTTCTTTTACACTGGATCCCAACGTGTAGGCGGTGAAATTACAATGTCCAGGATACATAAAACAATACTACTAATATTACAAGGGTCCTTATCTATCTTAAACCTACTTACAGACTATAAGAATGGAAGAAAAAGAGAAAAGTACAGAAGTAAGTACAGAAAAAAGGGGAAGGTGGAAATACCCGGGATTTCTACTCTGGGTGCTCTGTGACACCGGGCAGGGTTACTGATGCCTCTGATCATCTATTTCAGTAGGTACCTCTTGCTCACTTTGTCGATAATCCACTGTCAAATCCGTCCAATAAGATTGGCAGTTCATCAGGAAGGTCTTTGTCTACTTTAACACTAGATAGCTTCACCGTCTCGACCTCACTCATCGAGCTCCAATTCTTATCCTATGTCATTCCGACTTATAACCCGTGCTCCACGACCTTTCTCGTCGAGAGCCGAGATCCCTTCTGTTTCTTCTTCTTTTCCTCCCCTCTCTGTTTTTTATTACTTTGTTTTTAACCACGCTGTTTTTCATCGGAGGCATCACTCCCCATCAGGTAGTAAAACAATTAGATAGTAAAGTGATTAAGAAGGAAGTCTTTTCTTTTGTTTCTCTCCCTTTCCTGTTGACAAAAAAATCTTATACATTAATATGGCCAACGGCCACAAATAACACCTTCCAATGCTTCATCTTCAAGACCCTTCTCTGCAATAGTTTTAAAGTTTGCTGGGTCCAAGCAGGATAAATCTTTATACAACGTTTTGTGTTGTACATTACAAAACTTGAATCCAGTGACTGGACAATGCAGTCAATTATTAGGTTAAACATATTTACTTGAAAATCAGCTAGAAGTTTTTAGAGCTGACTTCCCCGTTTCTATTTATGTAAATCGGGTAAAAGATCCCTGACTTCGGATTTTTAAAGTCATTAACATTTTTAACATACTGTATATTGTTTAAGGGGCCCACTTGCCATCATGTAAGCCGACACCCTGGCCAGTCCACCACTGGGTGGAGGTACTACATGTCTCAGTCATTTCAAACATGTGCTCTGTTTCTGTTTTTATTATTCAAAATTAAACAATTGCAAAGGTAAATAATTGGAATAATTGAATTAAATTAATTATGACATTTCAGACAAAGCATTTAAGCTGTGCACCCTAATTCTTTTTGAAGATGCTATCACTATCACTTCCTCTTCACACTGCTATCATTTATTATTGTCACAGCAATGTACCTTGTCTGATTACCATTCTCTAATCCCTCCAACCTAATGTGTAGACAAAATTTGTTTCCATTTGCAGAGTTCTTATTCCAAACAGTTCCATTCTCATTTAGGGAATGACAATCTGTACTGCTCCATCATGTGTCACAAATTTTGAACATTTATAAATAAATAACGACTAACCCATTACAAAGCTACACATCCACAAGAGCCAAATATTTCGGCTCTTGTGGATGTGTAGCTTTGAACATTTAGTTACAAATTTTGAACATTTAGGATTTAACAAATAGTATTTGAAACTCCTCACTGGCAGCTCCAGATCTACTTGCAAGTAAACTTTTCATTCAATCACCTGTATTATTTAATAATATTTCATTCTGTGTTTTCAATTTAGATCCTCCAACAATTGAAATGTCAAAAGAAGAAATGAAGGCAATACTAGGAGAATCTACAATGATCGAATGCATCTCAAAAGGATTTCCCTCACCAGAAGTAACCTGGATGAAAAATGATAAAAAATTAGAAAGTATAAGTACTTATCATTATATTAATGAGAAAGGTTCACTACATTTTTATTCATTGAAAGAAGATGATGCTGCAAATTATACTTGCATTGCATCAAATGAAGCAGGTTCTGCTAATTCAACCACTTCTCTTTCTATATTAAGTAAGATAGGATCATATATTAATTACTATTTCTAGTTTGCATGACTTAAATAAATTTTTCTTTTTAGTTCCTCCGGTAATTGAAGATAGCAGAAGTGATGTGCACATTCTGATTGGTCACGCTTCCACTTTGGAATGTAAAGTTAAAGGTTTTCCTCATCCACATGTTATTTGGCTGAAGGGAACAAAAATGCTACACGAAGAATCTGGTAAATGTTGTACTATTGTGCAGAATTTATTAACTATTTTTTAAAATGTGATATAATTTTTACCATAGATTACACGCAGTTGGAGTCAGGTTCACTATTTATTCCTGTATCCAATCCGAGTGATAGCGGACAATACACATGCACTGCCGAAAACGAAGCAGGAGTCGCACGAGTAACCAGAAATCTTTATGTCGAATGTAAAGATTTTGTAATATAATTTTTTAAGTGCTTTAATTAAAATTTTAATTGTAAAATTTATTCTTCTAATTACAGCACCTGCAATTATAAGGGATGACTTTTTAGAAGAAGTTACAATTATACAAGGAAAAGATTTAGAACTAGGATGTCCTGCAGAAGGTTATCCTGTACCAAGAATATTGTGGGAAAAAGATTCAGAATCAATAAGTTTATCGCAACCTAGATATCATTTGCAAAATTCAGGAAGTCTCCTCATTACCACGATTCAGTCCGAAGATGGTGGCACCTATCAGTGCATTGCAGAGAATGGTGTCGGAAAAGATGTCAAAATAGTTAACGTTATTGTTTATGGTACGAAAATTGAGATTAAAGATTAAAAACAATGATGTTTTTTGCTATGTTTATCAATAATTTAAATTAAAATTTTAAATTTAAACAGTACCAGCAGTTATTCAACAAGACCAAGCAATACCAACTATTGAGGCTCCGCAGGGAGGGAATGTCGTATTACCGTGCGATGTTTCTGGTTTTCCTCCACCCGAAATCACTTGGCAACATAATGGTCAACATATAAATAATGATTTCCATTCTGGAAGTCGTCCAGGAGATCTTCAGTTGAACAGTTTGAAGGTTATTTTTAAATTAATTATTTAATAGATAAACGTCATAAAAATATAAACTACATGTAAATATATGTAAATTACAGCCAGAAGATAGTGGACAGTATGTTTGTACGGCCACAAATGACGCAGGTCAAGATTTTTGGGAAGTTAATGTTCAAGTTTTAATTCCTCCAACCATAACTGTTCTTCCTGAAAATCAAAATATTTCCGTTGGTGCTCAATTTACTCTTAACTGTGAAGCCAGAGGGTTTCCCACGCCCACTGTTACTTGGTATCATAATAATGAGAAAGTTTCTGGTATGTTTAAGTTTAATAATATTTTTTAAAAAATTAAGCAAAACTCTTAATATTAAACTTGAAACTTCAGAAGAACAACAGATATCAGGAGGTAAAAGCTCTTTCACCAAGCTACATGCCGAAAATGAAGATAGTGGCATTTATACTTGCATTGCTCAAAATTCCGTGGGAGAGAAAAAAGTTGAAGTTAGCGTCCACATTCGAGGTAATTTTTGGAAATATAAACATGAAATATTTCTACAATTTATCAAAAATAAATATTGTTTTTTAGTGGATGGAAACTGGGCCCACTGGAATGAATGGTCGCCTTGTTCTCGATCGTGTGGAGCAGGTACACGTATCAGAAAAAGAATGTGTGATTCCCCTGCACCCAATAACGGAGGAAGATACTGCTTAGGGTTGAGCCAACAGACAGATTACTGCAATAATAATCATTGCCCTAGTAATTATATTTTACTGTTATTATGTCAAATATTTAACTAATATAGCAATAACACAATTAAATACTTTCAGTTCATGGCGGATGGTCCACATGGTCGTCATGGGGAGAATGTTCGGCCACTTGTTCTGGCGGCCAGAGGAAGAGCTTTCGCACCTGCACCAACCCCGCACCCAGTCAGGGTGGTCGTCCATGTGTGGGTCCATCTTACAAAACCGAATTTTGTAACATCCAAAGTTGTTCTGGTAAATATAAGTGCATTGCTATTTTTCATTGTATTTTAAGTAACTCACAATTAATTTTTTAATTTCAGATTCTCCTAATCAAGTATTAGCCAACCTGATTGGAGAACTGAATGAATTGGATATATCATTATCGAAAATTGAAGCAAACATAACTAAAGATGAATCGAAAACAAAATTTACTATGACCCTTTCAAATATACCAGAAAATATTGGCAAGTTTCATAATTTATTTATTTGTCACATAACAAATTAATTTTAATTAGAAGTTTTAAATGTCACTCATGTTTATCAACAGGTCATTGGATTAAAGTTATAGTTCCGTTGGAACCTCTGTATTGGGTTAAAGCTTTTGAAATTGGACAGGCTATAAATGGATACAGTTTAACAAAAGGATTCTTTAGTAGTGACACCGATATAACATTTCCTTCAGGTAAATGTTATTTAATAGCATTTTAATTTTATGTTACCAACATAACAAAAATCAAACTTTTAATGTAAATCTAGTAGCTAAATGTAGAAATTGTATTTTAGAAGTTGGAACACATTGTATAATTGATTATCTTAAATCAAATCGTTTATCATTAATTATTACTTAATAATACATATAATTATAACTTCAGGAATAGATTCTCACCTGAAAACAAGTTAAAAAGTCATGTGAATAACTCAAAAAAGAAGAGAACTTGAATGTTTTTAATATAGAGTTATTAAAAATTTCAAAATATCTTTGAGAAAACAACAAACAAATCAGAATACATGAATTTTTAAAATTTGTATAATTCAACTCCCTCCCATTAATCATCTGCCCACATATAAGAATCTTTGTGATCTGACAACCAAATATTTTGTTGTTTGCTAAATCCTTTTGTTTCTTTTACTCATCTATTCCCAGAGGAATACAATTAAAGTTTTTGTCTTAAAACCACCCAAGCTAAAAATAAGTATGTTTGGGTAAATAAGTATGGAGTTTTTCTAGGAACTTAAAACAAAGAAGCTCAAGTCTATTAAAAAAAGGAACAGATTAGAGAGAATTTAACCAACAGTATGGAAGACAAATTTCAAATTAGAGAAGCGGTAATTCCAATAATCACCATTATCGTAATTGTAGAGTGCTTAGCTGCAGTTATACAAAGAAGAATTGGGAAAAACATGCTTTCCAAGGATAAAAAATGAATGTAAAGTTTTACTTTCACATGTATGATTTAAACATTTTTTATATTATATACAATACAGTAGTCAGGGCCAATGGACTGTTAACTGCCTGTGTGCTACAGATATTTGGCCATCGCTATCAATGCTGATCATTAATTTAGATTTCATAATATGTTCGTTAATCTGAAATTTTATATTGTTTGTCAGTGTTAATATACCTTTAGAATAATTATTATTCTGTTCACTAAAAGGGTATAGCTGATTGTGGTTAGGCCAGACCCACAATGAATGGACAAAATCAAACATAGCTAGGACAAATTACTGAAAAAAAAATGATATTCTAACCTAGACTGGGTTATAGACTAATGTCTTCATTCTGGCTGTTAATATTATATAATATTAGATAAATAAATAATAAATATTTCTTAAAAACATAATATACAACCAGATATTCTTAGTATAATCAGTATAATTATTTTCATTTGTGAGTTAAATTTAAACTTATACTTTTGCAATGAACTACTTTGAAATTCATATAATTATAAGACTTGAGACATTTAAAATTATTCCATTGTAATTAGGAGAAATTGTTCATCTTACTCATGTGGCAAGAGGCACTAGATAAAGATGGTCGCTTGCTCGTAGATGTTGTAATAAGTGGAAACATTCCCGAAATCCACAAAGATACTAAAGTAGCATTTTTCCCATTTACAGGTAAACATAAAATTAGCATTTACTTATAATATTACATTTCATTAAGTTAATTTTTACTCAAATAATTTTACTTTATTACAGAGGATTACGTTCAAATCGGGCAGGGATTGCTGTATGCAAAATCATCAAGGACATTGCTAATAGATAACCATAAATTACCATATGCTTGGAATCATAGCATAAATTATGACAAATCTTATGGGGAAATGCCATATCCTATGGAGAAATTACAAGCTGTAAATATCAATAGTGATTATCATTTGGAAACAGGGGAACTAACTTATTCTCTAGAAAGTAGCATAAGTTTAGGTTTGTTCTATTTCACATGCAATTTACAGTATTATATTTGTTTAGTAATAATTACTACAGCTGTTGAATGTTTAATTTCAGATGGTCGTCCTTCACAGTGTCCACAAGGATTTAAAATACATCCAACAGGACTTTATTGTACAGGTTAGTTAATATAAACAAGATTCAAACTTTTTCCAATCCAAGAAAAGCACTTTGATTTGGATTTAGGTTCGATAGTTTCTAAAATAAATGTGTTAAAGGAAATCTGTATTTATTTCTATTAAATTTCATCCTAGATATTGATGAATGTGAGGAGAAAAAACAATGTCAGCACTATTGTGAAAACAATCTTGGAAGTTATCGTTGTCTTTGTCCATCTGGTTATACACTTACATCAAATCAACATACTTGTACAGGTAAGCTTTAATAATTAATTACGTCTACTAAATAAAAGTAATTAAATTATATGTATTTTACCTTAGATATCGATGAATGTCTTCTATTTAACATAACTTGTGGTCCCGAAAAGACTTGCTTCAACACCAGAGGAAGTTTCCAATGTATAGACACTCCTTGTCCTCTCCATTATCATCGTGACCCAATTACTAGGTAACAAGTTTAAATGACTTATATTTCTCTTTGTAATGAGTTTCTGAATACTTAACTCTCTCTTTAGATATTGCAAACTGCAGTGTGACGAAAATGATGTCGAGTGTCCACAACACATGAAATTTTCAGAGATCTTGGCATTCAAAATGGTAGCGTTACCAAAAGGTGTTCAGGCTTATCAAGATTTAATCAGGTTAACGGCGTATGATCAAGAGGGAAACCATCTACCTCACAGTACTTTTACAATCAGTGACAATGATACTGGAGTGCCATTTAGAATACGTTTTGAAAATGGACGAGGTGTGCTGTACACACTGAGAGATCTGGATCCCAAAGAGTATCGCATAAAAGTGCAAGCGGTGTCTTATGATGATACATTACAAAACATTCAACATACGACTAAATTTATGGTGTTCATCTCTATATCGGAGCATCCTTATTGATTGCAGTGTTTAATAAACACAAACTCTGGCAATTAATATTTTGTAAGACTTTTTATTATTTACCTTCAGCACTTGTATGATTGTATTTGTTATTTATAACTAAAATATATAAATAGCTCATAACAAATTTTCTTCCCTGAGTTATAAATTCATCAAAACATTTCATATTTATACAGATATACCTCGACTTATGTCGTTTGTCAAAAAAGTATATGGAAAAATGAAGTTTAAGTAATTTTATTTGACTTTACATGCGTCCACCACAAATATTGAAGTCGTAATATCGCTAGAAAAGTGTTGAAAGCACATAAAATCAGATTAACATTTACTGTAAATGTACATATTTTAATATAATCATCATAAATCCTAGAGAACGAAACATGAAAACATCTGTGTTTCTGTGTTGTCGTCTTATTTAGCGGTCTTTAAGTGCTCATTATTGGCATTTTCCACCGTAGTTTTGACTTACGTTGCCTCTCCTGGAACCAATTACCGACGCAAGGCGAGGTATACCTGTATATTGTTTTTTTTTAGGAAGTACTTACACTTAGCTAAATTTTGAATTATTGTATATAAATATTTTCATTAAAGTTACCATTAACAGTCCATACTAGTTTAATAAAAATAGTTATAAAATGTTCTTTCAGCTCTTTTTTTATATAAAGTATTCACATCTTGATAACATGGCAATTAACAAAACAACTTTTGAGAAGTGTCTTTAGGAAAAATCATAATAAAAAGGTAATGAATAATAATGGACCCTTGAAACATTTTTAACAAAGTGCAACATAATATGAAGTGCACATGCTGCATGAAAACTAATTATTTAACAATAAAATATATATGACTAGTGTATAATGGAATATCTGGGATAGTTAAATTGGAAATATTGGAATGTATTGTTTAATCGGGAAATTCTTAATTGGCAGGTTTTGGTACATTATTTTTAAAACTGCCTAGCATATTTCCAGCCGGATTATAATTGGCTACTACAAATATCTTCCCACTTTTACTGCAACTATAGGCCACACCTAATTCTTTGGATTCCTTCCAAATTACTTGAGTAAAATGCCCTGAAATAATGTTTAATTAGGTACGTTTAAACCCAAATTTTAGAGCAGGCAAGTTTCCTTAGAGATACTCACCTGACTTCAAACTGGTTGGTTCTCTTCCAAACTGGTGAAATTTAATTTCACTGTACCAACTGTCAACAGCTTTTTGACCTTGAAAGGAAAATAAAATATAATCAAGTTAAGAAAAAAAAAGTTTAAAGAAAATGATACTTCGATAGAAACAGTTACCTGAAACTTGACTATTTGGATTCGAGCTCCATTCCATATAAATATTCTCACCATATTTATTATTTGGGCGATGTCTAAAGTTTTCACTTGCGGCAATGTTCTTGGCCCACTCTTCTGCATAACGACAGAGCTACAAACAACATAATTTCAATTTTCTATAGAAATTGAAAAATACTAATGCATAAGTCTACTTTAAGAGATATATAGTTAATTAATAAAGTCTGTTTTGTAAAGACAATCTATGTAATCAATTCAGTAACCAATTAGTGACTCAAAATAATAATAAAAAGGTAAAGGCAATATAATGAGGAGAGAGTTTTGTTGCAGCAGTAAAATTTACAACAACTCTCCTTATATTAAATAATATCTTTGTAAATTTGTTTAACTTTTAGTTACCTACAAAATTGTATATTTTAGCAAAAATTGTATCTCAGAAATCTAAAGAAATTTGCATGCAATTTCTTTACAGATTTCACAACTTATTAAATGTATTCATTATTGTTAAGTCATTCTGGAATGCAATCTATAACTATGTACTAAACAATGGCTATTTTTCTTTCATCATGCTATGAAAGTAAAATATATAATAGCAATGTAAGTTTTCCTGGTGAAAATTGTATATCTACATTAAATATATTGTAGGTACACAATGATTCTGAATGAAAATTTATAATGCTAAAGCTATGAATATCCTACTGTATTTATATTAAAGAAAGACTTTAAAACTAATCATCCCCCCATGTGAATGAGAATATGTCCTTATTTTAAACGTCAGTGAGGAAAACTTGTCAAAATCTTTACTCATTAATTGAAAAAATTATAATTCCTTTTTAATTTGATATCTGAAAAAGTGAGAACATAATTAGCTCTTGCATTATTTTTTTCCTTTTTTTGGATTCTTAGTTTAATTAAAGATACTGAATGTCTGTATTAAATTACTTTAACTTTTAGTTAAAGACACAATTGACACTTAATTGTTTTATTTATTTATTAATTAATGTGATTATTTAAATTACATTCTTTAATCTTTAACAAAAAAATATTTTTCACTTCAAGATGCAAGAAAACTCCAGGCTAATGAAATATATCATTATTTAATAAATTATCAAAACAACTACAGAAAACAAATTAACAACAATGAAAAATATTAACTTTTCATTAAAAAAATAATTAAAATTCACAGTTTGGAATCTACTGTCATAGGAACAGCATATGAAAACGAATATAAATTTTCTAACCGAAAAATTATTTTAATATACCAAACACTTGAAATGATATTAAAATTATGTTACATAAATCAGTTATTCGGTTATGGGAAAACCGGAAATTATGAAGCGAAATGGGGAAAAATTTGCAAAATGAAAAATTCATTATAATTGGGAAGTGATCTGAAAAATTAATAATAATAAATGTTTTGGAGAGAAGAGTAAAAAAAATTTGTATAGCATTATGGTCCAACTCAGACTCTTGACGCTGACACAAGGCCGGATTATCGAATAGGCAAAGTAGACAAAAGTCTAGGGCCCGTAATCCGGAGGGGCCCGGCTTAAGTGCAGAAGATTTCTCTGCTTCGATTTCGAAATTCGATAGGACAGAAAAGGCTGTATTTAACAACTCTTACTAAGCTCCGCTCGAATAACCACCATTACCTAAAAAAAAAAAGAAAAAAAAGGTCAACAGCCACCCGTGCGTCAAAAGTAATGTACGCCACGGGATCTCTCGCGCCATCTAGAAATATTGCTAGGGCGCGTCTCGTGGTAGTACTGATGGTTATGATTTATTTTCTAAATCTACACTTATCAGTGACGTGCCTTCATTGGAAGCGATGGAAGCGCCGCTTCCACCTTCCAATGACCTTCCCTTGTATTTTATAAAATATAAATTTTCATATTTTAACATACTTTGCATTAATTAAAATTAATATTTTATTATAACTGCATTATGTATCTTTTACATATTTCTATACTACATGTGAAAAAAAAACGATAAGATTGCTATTGTATATTCGAATAATTCAGTGGCGGAAGGAATGTCGAAACCGGGTCAGTTTCTAATCAGCCAGATTATATAGGCATTAGCACATGCGGTTTACAGTGCACCAACCTCACCCGGTTTAGCTGGTAGAAGCGACACACGCGTAAAGAGTCCGACTTTATATCCCGGAGCGGTTGTGGGCTGTTAGCCACCTGCTAGATATTCGGCCACCCTCGCCCGATTATGTGAATCATGAGCAGACTAGATCAACGGCGAGCAACCCCCGGCCCGCGGGCCAGCTACGGCTCGGCGAAAAGTTTCTATCCGGCCCGCGAGATCTTTAATAGATTATTAAATTGGAAAAATAACTATTAATAGTTAAGTTATTTTTCCAATTCTTTGTAATTTTCGAAAACGATAAGAGAAATAAATGTAGTAATTAACTTTTTATTTATTTATTTCATATTTGCAGACTAAAAAAATTACAAGTCACAAGAAGGCGTCAATTAACTACTACGGCCCGCGGAGAAAAACGTAAAATTTATTCTGGCCCATGTTATAAAAACGGTTGCTCACCCTAGACTAGATTTATAACTTAACCCAACCGATCGGAGTTTACTGGCATGTTTTTATGATAGTTCTGTATAGTTGACAGGAGTTTAAAAAAAAAAAATCCATTAAAATGTTTGATATATTTATTCCGCGTTTATTCCGCTCTCCCATCTAATATTACTTACGGATTTCAATGTTAAACCGGTGATATTACGATTTAGTATGTCCCATCTGTAAGGGGATGCAGAAAAAACGTGTACAATTCTAGTACAGTGTTAAAAATTAACCGTTACTTTGGCAGCATCATTTACAACCAAATTTAATGAATGAGACGTACAATGGTACAAAAAAAGCTCTAGAATTTATTTTCCTTAAATTTACGATTTATATATCCGTTGTCATAAAAATTTGTCTTTCCACTGTTTTCCCAAGACTACAGATATTCAGGTACAAAGTAACTGGTTTCGACTTATTTCTACTTAAGTAGTAGTTAAATAATTAAGCGATTAGGGAATTGGAAACATAAATAAAACCCTGATGAAAGAGCCGAAATTTTACTTAAACAGAAGCTTAACCGAACCAATCTCTTGCCGAGTACGGTGGGGTCTGATCTCTTCGTAATATTAGATGTAATAAAGACAGAAATTTCTCCAGTTCAATGAGAGTGACCGAAAAGTTGTAAATTTTGGAAATTTCCGTGAACACTCGGTCCTAAAACGAATTAGTTAGAAAACGAACGACGGACAATCTGTTAAGTTTAACATATTTAGATTTTTACAGCTATGGTGAGAAACGTTTAAAATCTACAACAACCCGTCGCGTCCTTTGATATAATACTAGTGACGCGACAAAAGAGGCATTTGACATTGACCGGTATCGGCACCCTCGGGATTTGTCACGCACACACCTACCTGGACCGTCTCTGATTCCATTCATTAGCCACTCGTAGGGAGCTATTTCACTAACTTGTAAGTGGATTGTTTTAAGATTTAAAAAGTAAAGAATATTTTGTTATTTTTATGTACGTTTCTTCACAAAGTTATATTTAATTATAAGTTTCATTAAAAGTATATTCATACAATTGAAGAATTTTTTGTACTAGGCATGTATATTCATCACACATTTTGTTTTACCAAGTAAGTTTTTCTGATAATTTTAATTTTAGCCCTTATATCGTGGCTAGTGATTCAAAAATTTATTTTGAAAAAGTTTTGGTTCAAGACCATATAATGAAAAAGAAAACATTATTAAAAGAGAAAGACCAATGCCTAAATTAAATATAAATACGTCAACAAAAAATTTCGACATTTTGACGATAAAATTTATGACGAATGACGATTCTTTCGTAAAATTGAAGCAATTTGGAAATCAAAGCGGAATAGAATTTAACATTGGTAGACAATATAAAATAAATATTGAAAATTATAACAAGATAATTACGATTAATAGATATATCTAAATTAATAGAAGTTATATGTTTTTTCTCAAAGCGAGAATTGGCATTTAGAGGGCGTAGGGAATTTATTGAATCTAATAACAGAGGTAATTATATTGAACTTTCTTATTTATTAAGTACGTCAGATAATCTATTAAAAATACATTTAAAGAAGTATACGGTTTTTACTGGCTTATCGAACAAACGAATACGAACGGGCCCTGACGCGCAATTAATTGATTGCCCCTGTAAGTCGGCTTCTTACAGAAACACATCTTCCCTATCATCAAATGTCACGGCACGCCACTGACACTTATACGTCGCGACATCGCATATTCGATATAGCGTTCAAGTTGCTCGAGTGCGAAGATATTACAATTCAATAGTGTTTTATAAAAGAGTTAAAAAGTTATGGGTGACACCACGATATCCGCACCGGGTGTCACCCATGCTAGCTACGCTAATGTCACATTATATAAGATTTGTTTAGATGCAACTTATTTAAATGGGGCCCCAATTTAAATTTTGTCTAGGGCCCGCTAGAGGCTTAATCCGGCGTTGCGCTGACACACTTTTCTTTGAAGGAGTCGAACAAAGCAAAATTTATATGCTCAACATAACTTCATTTCCTACACACATTTGACTTAATAATTATTTTTGTATATAAAGTTTGGATTTTTTTCTGAAGACACAAGCTTTAGCCTACTTTCCGAAAATTTATGTATAAAGTTTCTTAGATTTCAATACCCAGTTCCTACGATCCTTAAAAAAAAATGTGTGCTACATGCATTTGTGTTATAAGAATTAAATCCTATACGAAATGCTGTGCGTTATCTTTTAAGTAAAAAAAAAAAAAAGATTATTTCGATATGTACAAGTATAAACAATTTATAGAATTTCTTTCTAGCATCCATTAAAACAAAATTAAAAATATAAAATCTAAATACTTTGGTTTCGATTAAGATTTTCTAAAATTCTGATGCAATCCTAATATTGGACATTAATTCGTCTAAATTATACTCTATTGTAATATTATTTGGAAGGTATTAATGAAGCAAAGTATTATTGGGCCTAATTAGTTACTAGCTTTTATTTATTTTAAAATCATATTTTCGATTCGTGGGGCATGACGTCTCATACGACGAAATTTTATAAAATTCCAACCAATAAACAAAAAACTAAATAACCGAAAATAGGATGATGGCTAAAGAGAAATTTCCTGTGTCAAAATACAATAGGAAATATCCTAATTTGAGGAAACTATTAACACATACCGACTAGGGATTGCAATCCAGCAATGTTATCAATCCAGCTGGATTTTTGCTGGACCAACATCATTCCAGCTGGATCCAGCGCGGATCCAGCGCAGATGTATTTTTGGTGCAATAAAGTGTTATCTATCTATCTATCCAGCAATTTATGTTTTTTTAAAGAAATAAAAGTTTCTTAAGTATTTAAAATAAATGTTTTATTATTTAGACTGGTCACTATAAATCAGTAAAACTTCTTACACATTTAGCTAGTAAACTTAACTTTGGTTCGGTTTAACACTTGAGATAGAGTTAATTAACTTTGAATGTTTAGTTAAATTATAATTATAATGTAATCTTTAAGTCAAATAATAGCAAATGTAATTCTACTAATTAATTTATATTAATATATTATAATAATGTAAGGACAGATAATCAGTGGCTAAGTGGCTATCAGTCTTACAAGTTTTCTTATATAGGCTCTACATATCAGTCTGTAGTTATTTATAACTAATTTAATTATTCGTGTAAAGTAGTGAATAAGTAATTAGTAGTAGTCTAGTAGTTAGTTATTATTATCACAATCATGACTCACATACATTCATATCATCATATATCTAAGATACTGATATCTAAGATACTGATACTGATCATTAATTCAATTAACTATTTAACTAACTAGGTAGCCTCAGTTTCTCACTAATTTTCACAATAAAATCGCCTAGCCTAGCCCACTAACCACTTATAGAATAAAAGTTAAAAAGTCTTATTTAATAGAATTAGAGTAGAAATTATAAAATATTAGTCTTGTCTTGAATAAAGTATTTTAAAGGATTAAATAAAATTAAATCAATCACTTCTGTTATTTTTTTTTTTTTTACTTTTCTGGAAGTAGGATCTCAAGAAACAACTGGTATTGATGGTGTTGTCTCTCAACCTACTTCTTAATGAACTGCATATATATCCCGCTGCGGAGAAGGCCCTTTCTGCCTCTACGTTAGTTGATTTCAGGGTCATCAAACAATCATAAATCGTTCCGTCACGTGATTCATTGACGTCACAACCGACCGTAAATTAGAATTATGCACCAGAACTAGGAGAAAAGCCACTTATTTTATTTAGCGCGAAGACACTTTATTTAGCGAGAGCGCAAAGTCAACTGGCAATTAGATCAGCAGAGGCAAAAGGGCGGGCGATGCGATGTACAGAGGGGGGTGTCGCGCGTGCCGCACTGAACGGCAACGTCGCTCTGGCCGCCGAGTGATAGTGCACGTAGCAAAGCGGCAACGGCGACAACGTAGACTTTTGCGCCATTATTTAGAAAGTTAATTGAGTATTTGCGGATCCGCAGCTCTGTACCCAGCAGGCCGAAGAATGCGCTGGATCCAGTTGGACTGCTGCATGAGGGATCCAGCAATTGCAATCCCTAATACAGACATTGTTTTTATGGGATTTTCCCGTTTCATCATCAAATCAACCATACAAAATGATCAGCTTTAAACATATTTTAATCGCTAGTTCTAGCAAATTACTAACCAATTATAGTACAGTACTTGGATACAACTCACTATAAAATCACTTCTCGTAATTATTACGCAAAATATAATAGATACAGAGAAATAAATATAAAGTAACGTATATAAGACAAGCACATAAAAGTTAAACAATAAAACAATCGATATTTAAATAGGGAAAAGTTGGGTAATGACGCTCGGCGGATTATGATTAAAACAATGTATATAAACTACACATATTTAGCTTCCCATCCCTGCTTTTTGTTTGATTTATAGTATGCTGTTAGGCCAACAAAAAAGCATCAGGATCTAATATGACAATGAAGAGTAATGATGTTCACGTAAGCTAATTACAACAACCAGCGTAAAGGCGCTGGTTGTAATTATGGTTGGTTAGGTCATATATTTCACCCGTTTCTTTCATTTCAAACAATAGGCCTACTAAATGGAGAAAATTGAGTAGGCAATAAAAAACAAAACATTCACAAATTCTAACAGTTAAGTTTATTCCAAGGAAATCACAAACGAGTGACGTTAGAAAGCGAAAATCTGAAGACAAAAATGAAAATCTGCACTCCAAATAATTATAAAATGTGATTATTTTCTACGTGAATCTTCAAGTGAAATTATGAGTGGCCAATGTCCAACCATTGAGCGGTAATACCAAACATCGTCGGATATTTCCGATTGATGGATGGCATTAGAAATAATAAAAAATTTTAAAATAAACTTCTAATTAATGTAAGATTAATAACGCCAATTTGTACAGTACACTTTAAACTTTTATTTTATTAATAAAGTTTTGGTGTTGGTGTAAATTTGAGTGCGTTATTTTAGTTTAGTTTTCTCTTAGGGGCACGGCATTAACTTGCCCTTTTTCTCCTATTTGTATACGGCAACGCGACACATGGGCGATCTGTCAAGGAAGTGATGCTTCCAGGGAGGCATTCTATGGGAAACTGGCTCCCCTTGTTAGGTGATTCAAACGTGAAGAAAACACGTAAAACTCCAAGTACTAGTTCATCGGCGAGACGCGAAACCACGACCAATTACCATTGTTTATTGGTTCTATCCATTCGGCCACTAGTGGACTCGTGATATTAAATGCTAATGTATAAACTAATAAAATGAAATTAACAATTATCTAATTATATAGATATTTTGCTTTTGAAGCAAACTGCAGAGCGTTTTATAATTAAACATCAAGTTAGACCAACTAGGAAACGAGAGGGTTTTTTTTTTCTTTTACTCTCCACTCTGGAGTACTTTTTTTCATTTTTATTTCTCTCCAGATTGTAGGCACTAAGAGCCTTTGAAATCAGGCAGACCACCCGCGAAAAATTCCTGGAGTTATCGTATTGCCCGTATTCGATCCCTGATCCCCAGAGCAGTAGGCTGACGCCTTTACTACCTCGGTCTTCGCTCTACGAGGATCTTTATTTCTCATGCCCATCAAGCCAACAAGAACAGCCTGATAGCAACGGAAGTGGTTCAACCTATCCTGGACAAATCATCTATAAAAATTGTGTTACCGTTTTAGATTAGGTAACTAAATAAATAAATCTACTAAATTCGCACAAATTAAAAACGAAACCAAACGTATTTGATAACGTTATCAGTTATGATTAATCTGACATTTGCATAGATTATAGAATTATCCCAAAATATGTAGAGTCCGTGGTGTATTGAACTGTATTTACTGGTAAAGTGAATAGATTTAACTAAGCTCCAGCTTTAAAAACTATTGAGATAATTCCAATTTCTAATTTTTTTTTTTCAGTTCCTTTTAACAATTGCCAGTATGAGTTAATTCTCTTCCTGAACTGCGCTTTCCTTCCTGATCACACAGACATAAATATTAGTATATAGATTATCATAAATAGATTATCATAAATTAGAGTAAACAGGACGCGCCGTCGCTACACTTTAAAATGCTATTTTCTCGATAATGATTCGTCGAACGTAAAAATTACAAAAACTTTTATTTGGCACGAAACCAGTCTTAGAATTAATCCCGCTAACAATTTTGATAACCTTGTACGTGTTTACTAAACAAGTATAATAATATTTCGGTGTTAACAATATCGTGTAACGCCAGGAACTGAAAATTTATTTACTGAAGTCTCACAACAAACCTTTATTTTAATCTTAAAACTGCTTTTAAAAATTGCAGCAGGCAATTAAAAATCTATCAGAATAATTCGCGTAGACTAATTCGAATCCATCTCGAGTGATGTAGATGTTGCAGATTTGGAATCGAGTGCGAAAATCGATCGCCCAGATAATTCCAAGGCCCGAATCGATTGTCGCAATATGCTAAAAACTAGTTTCAGATTTTGATATATAATTCATAGAGACTATAAAAAATGTACTCACTTCCTTTGATAATTTTAAAGGTGGAACTCCGTGAATGGTTCTGTAGTGGTTGTGCCACTGGAGGCAATTCTGGGCGAAATCTCCCGAAGACTCTACGGAAGTCATATTGGAAACGGGTTCTGTTTTCTGTACTCGAACAGGACTCGATTCAGTTAGAACTGTTTTCACAGGACGGCTCTGGAGACTTCGAGTTATGGTTCGAGTTACTGTAGGAACATCCACCGAATCGGAACTGCTTACTGTTTTGGTAACGGTTCCCTCTTTTGTCACGTAGTGGAACGTACGAACGGGAGAAGTCTTCTTTTCCGATATATCAAAATCTCCAAATTTAGAGAGCAAATCTTGAGTCAGATCGCTTCCTCCTCCTGAAGTTTTAGTCGTTATGGTCTTCACAATTCGCCTCTATAATTGGAACATTGATATATTAATAATAATTACTTTTGTAGCGACATTTCTTCTCCACGACTCGAGTATTATAATAAATTAAAAGATAGCATTTCAACTAAAGTCTGCGATATTCTACATAAATCATTTACGTCTTTAAAAATAAAAATCACCTGTCCCATAGGTTGATCCGAAGACACGCGCTCCACAGTTTTAGTGACAATAACTCTCTTTTCGGCCATTTTATCTCGTAATTAACACCTAAAAAACATATTTAAAACGTTTAGGTCTACTTTTAATAAATTCGCAATCAAAATTTATACAAAAGACTAAAAATAAGTTTAATACATAAATAATAAATCGATCTCAAACAATGAAAGGATAGGCTTCACTCTGTTTCTACTTCATTAAAAATATACTATTGTTGTTATAAATTCGAAATAAATATTTGTTAGATTATACCATTAAAAATTTATTATTTTTTTTAATTTAAATTTAATTTTTAACAAAAATATCTCATCTAAAAATAACAATAATGAAAAATGATCTATTAAGGAAGCAAGAGCGTAAACGGAAAACACAACTTCCTGATTTTAAAAATGCTTATTTTACAATTTAATCTTTTTTAGTAAGATTGAAAATTACACAAAATTAAAATTATATATTAAAATTTTTTATCTTCAACTTAATTTAAATGATATTGATAGGGATTAACACTCGTTAACTAAGGAAATGTTAACACAAAAGAAACAATTCGTCATAATGGATTATACATTTAAAATAAAATAAATAAATAAAAGAATTAATTATTATAGTAGAATGTGAAATTATAGATTAAATTAAAACTAATTTAGAGCATTCTTTGGATCTAATTCGGTTTATAATGGCGCTGGTTATAATCCAAAACTTTATTTCAATTAAATCTGTTGAGTGAGAAACTTACGATCATTCTTGTGAATTACATTTTAAAGTGAGTTTCTTTGTTAATATAATTATATAATAAATATACATAGGCTCTAATATTATCATTTTATTAATCAGCCAACCGTATTATAATGCTAAAAGCATAATCAGAATAAAAAATTATAAAAATAAATATACATTATTTTCTTCTATCAATGGGAGGTGATATTCAATGGATCTTTCGAATCTCGCCTTATATTTATAATTAATAAAATTAATAAATTTATGTTGTTTATAGTTGTATTTTAATAATAACTATAAATTTTATAAGGACTTCCTATATAAAACTTCCTTTAATCTTTTTTTTTTAAATCTGAAATATGATATGTCTGTCAGTCTGACCGAAAACACGCTAAAACTTATTTCCATAAATAATACTTCATACAGCATATGAGAATATATAATTCACATTGAATCTTAAATAAATATTTTTATAGTTTTATCTTCACATAAAATCTACATAACATCCAAGTCATAAAATATAATATTGAGAAATGCTGTTATGTAAATTAAATACATTTCTTAATTTTCCTAAAGTTCTTATTTTATAAATAAAGATAAGAAGGATGAGAAAGTAACATTTATGTGTAAATGAAGATTAATAATTAAATTATGGAAATATTAACTGAAATGATTTCTCTATTAGATTAATTAAAATTTTGATGGAAATACTAATCAAGCAATTGCTATAAAATTAATTAAAACAGCATTAGTTTACAAGACTCCTAAATGTAGTATATAGATTATAATTTAGCCTATAAATTTTTATATTTCAGAACATATATTAAAACATAAGTCATATTTGTATAGTTTAAAAAAATTATCATTTATTTATTACAAACAGGAATGCTGTAATTGTTTTAATTCTAATGCTATGTATTTTTAGTATTTTCAATAAGTAAAAACTAATTGCGCTGTGTTCTTAGCAAACTAAATTATCTGCAAAAATGTTAATTAATTTATAAAAAAATAAAAATGGAACTTCCAATTAATTTCTCGCTCGAAAGACTTGCACACAATCAGACAAAAGATCAGTAAATTAACAAGCAGACAAAAAACATCTTGAGAGGATTGAAATACATCGTCTACGGTTTCATCATCATCGCAAAAATTATATAATTATCGTCTACTACTTGAAATATTCAGTGCAATGTTTATAGGACGTTTACGATTAAAGTATCCTATAAGGTACGTCTTATAAGAGAGGATAGGCTATCACATTATGATATAATACTATATCCGACCTGTCTTAATCCCACTTATGCAATTATCCTGAATATTCCAGTTAGTAAAATTGTTATTACTATAACTTAAGAGGGCGATCGTTACACAAAACGATAATTTTATCGTCCAGATATTGAATTAATCTTTTAGAAATTTTTAATTTTAAGTTAATGAATACAGATAAAGACAAAATTAGATAGAAATTTCTATAATATCGATTTAATAAGAAGTCAAAGTGATTTAGGCAATAAATTATCGAAACGTGAATAATCCCGTAGTTGTATATTAAAGTTTTAGTTGCGAGACAACATTAAGAGATGTCAGCAGCTGCTACGAATTTTAAAATGTCTACTCACTCCGATGAAGAAAATCATCCAACTCCCAATATAGGATCAATATCGATCGCCGATGGAGGCAAAGCGTCAACAGTTAGCAAAGAGAAGAATTCTTTGCAGAGAATGCACTGTTTATGCGTCTATCTGCAGCTGCGTGTGGGGTTTTTATTGTTTGTCGGAGAATAATTAAATTTCTAAAAATCAAATTAAGAGATGGTGAATGCGTCGTGGTCAACGACCTTACCAAAAATCGATTATACAATTATACACGGGTCCTTATTAATTTAATAAATATACACAACCCGAATTAATAAACATTTTCATAAACACATAAAGAAACGATTAAAGTAGACTTATAAGTGGAAAATTAATTAAATTAATTAGCTTGTACTGTACTTTACCGTTGTGGGTTGAGGAATGAGTGAATACTAGACTAACAGTAACTCACTTTTATAAGTCATTATCAGCAGTGTAGCTGCAATGCAGTTTGATTGCACGACATGATCGTCGTCATACACGTCGGCTTCCTCATCCTGTTCAGCGAAAGCAAACCTTGACACATCGAACGACATTTATTAAAATTCTGAATATCTAATCTACTTATTATTAATTTAAATGCAATAATTATTTTATTGATAGTCTACTGTATAATTATAAAGTTTCGAAACTGTAGGTAGTAACACGTGACGAGCAACCACGTGTTTTGTCGTCTATTGTTCTTCTGTTTCGCGCGTAACGAACTTGAGAAATTCGGACTGAAGCAGGCATTTAAAAAATGCAATTAGCAAACAAAAATTGAGAAGTGCAAAGTTTTTTATTGCTTTATCGCTTTAGTTTCGATAGAATTTCTGTTAACAAGATAAGAGCTTGTCAAGATAAGCTGAACAATGTGTTAGTGATTAAATAAGGATCTGGAGTTCGTCACATTGTTTTCTTTTAAATATAAAGTTAATTCTAATCTAAATATTGATTTGTCATTAAATCCGTTCGGGTTATATTGCAATTCTATTTTAAAGATTTCAAAGTCCTTTCTGTTAAAGATAAATAAATTATTGTTTAATTAAACGAAACATCGGTTGATGGCAAGAATCCCACTTACCTAATTTAAAACAAGCGAAAAACAATATTTAATTTCCGTAGAGTAAACACAATTATCTCTTACGACAAACAGAATAAAAATTTCTTTGTAGCAGACGCTTTATTATATTTACATAACTTTAATTAAATAATTTAAATTTTAAGCGGCTATTAATTCCAAAACTCGATGGTGACGTTAAACAATTGGGATAACAAAAATAACTCTATTAAGTAATTAACGATGACAAAATTTTAATTAGAGTTTATTTGTGTGATGTAACGAAAAAAAATTATTGATAATTTAGAAATTTTCATGTCATTAATGGTCATTAATTAATGATCTTAAATGTGTGCTCTTGTAATACTGTACACTGGTACATTAGTTACAATATGGCTGCCTGCGCCATATTGTAACCAGTAAAATGATTATGCAGTGAGTCACATTCCTTACCTTAGCATTTTCTTTATCTGAATCACTATTTATTAGTTAGTTCGTATTCAGTGACACTTTCGGAAATCGTAAAATAGATTTGTTTTTCATTATCCCACATAAATGATTAAAGGATGTATTTGCTTTATAAGCGATAAGTAGTGTATCCTGTACCTAACAATGCGGATTTCGCGTTATAAAGTATATAACTGTGATAATTTTATATTTTTAATTCTTTAACTTGTATTCGTGTTAAAATTTGGTTAAGAATTTAAAACAATATTAAAAAATTTAGCTTTCTAGTAGATTTTTATGTTTATAAATGAACAAGCCTTAAAAATTAGTTGCGTATTCGAAAGCTATTCATAATAGATTATACATAAGCAGCATAGAAACATTTCTTGCCATAAAATAATTTATAATTTAATTAAGTTTAAAATCTATAAAAAAAAATAATAATAAATAAAGAGCCGAGGGTTACCTACAATCGTGTAAATAAGACTCGTCATCCTTCTATACGCTTGACTAACAACTTTAACACAATAAAATTATGATAATTAATTGACACTTTGAATGAAAATAATAAAAATATATAATATTTCGTTATTATTTTTAATTTTATTCAAACTATTAATATATAATATTGTAAAATAGGCTACAGGAAACAGAATTAAATTGTGTAATTTCACCTGCTCGATATGTAAATATTTTGATTTTTGATGAGACCAGAGAAGTTCAGTGTATCTATATGAAAAATTCTTTTATTTTAAATAAATAATACAAGTTGAGGACTAAATATAAATAAAATTGGAACACGACACTGGCAGATCAATTTGCATAATTGTAGGTAGGGAAGAGCCTTGAAGAAAGGTAGACTCTGCCATTGTTAATTGTATTCCTATGATTGGAAAGGATGCAAGACAGATTTCAGTTCAGGCTCCAAATACAGGATTTTTATTCGATAGACATTCTCAGGAAAACATTTATTGAGTCTCGAGACTTTTTTCAATATTGCTATTTTATAATTGAAAAATCACTTATAGATTGCAATGGATGAGCTTCCGAATCTAGATTACTCAATGGAGAAAATGTTGGCATATTGCTGTAACCATCAATTGTTTGAATGAAATGTTTAATTTTGTTTGTTGAAATATCACTCCTTTCGCTTATTTTATCTCTTAATTAAATAAAACGAAGACTGATAAATGTGTCATTCATGTAGATTACATTTTGAAATTTATGAAGTCTTATCTATACCCTATCTATACACATGAAAAACTTCGTAAAGTTTAAAAAATAAAATCGATTTCGATAATCACGACCCTTTATAATTACAGTAAAATCTGCCTAAAACAGACGGTATATAAAACATAAACCTGCTTAAAAGGATAATAAATCTCGGGACAGTACGATTTTCTACTTTAAATACTATTACGAGTCGGAAACCAGTCTAGCGCGGAAACGGAAAACTTTTTGGGTGCCAAATGTGAGATAACCCGAGTAAAACTAATTTTTTTTTTTTCGACGTAAAGCTTGGTTTACTTAAAGTAAAACCAAGTTAAATAAAATTTCTGTTTTATGTAGGCTAGACAGTGGTGCGTTATACTATGGGCAAAAGGGCTATTGCAATCCCAGTAGTGAAGGAGACCACAAACCAATTTTTTATAAGAAAATATTTGCCCCAAAAAATTTCCTTGAAGAAAAATATTTGAAGTCAACACTGTACACGGGGCCCTCTAATTCAAATCTGCCTGGGCCCCATGATGCCAAAACGCGCCCCTGTATGTAGATCTTTAAAAAATTAAATATTTTAATCAAATTCTCTTATATCATTCTGATTTCAAGTGATATGAATAATTCTATGTCTAAGTTTGTGAATCATACAGGAAGGAAACTGAATTGCTGAACATGCAATATGCAAATAGCTTATTACAGTATTTTCAATAAGAAAAGCAAATAGATTTTAATTTAAGTCTTGGAAAAACAATTAATAAAATAAAAGGCCATGATTATTCAACGGTTATTTCCTAAATTATCATCAAAAAGCGTTTTAGTTTTCCCCTCATTATTCTGCTATTAACAGTCGAGAGGAAAACGGCAAATTTTCATAATTTCATGTATTGTACGTATTTCTGGATGTCAGGAAATTCTCGTATCACGTGACCATATATACCATGAAGGCTTCAAGTATGACATTAAAAAGGGGCACTGCACACGATATGTCCGGGATAGCACAAGTACAGGCCTCTACAGTTAAATGAAATGAAGCGAGTATCCTCAGAGCTATAAGTTCACTATCGTTAGCATTGAGCCAAGAGAAAATTGAAATTTATAAAAGTAAATTAAAAGATGATTGCTTAAACTCCAGGGATGCAAATGAGCTAAATAATGCACGGAAATTCTGCATAAAAGTAAAATTAAAATATAAGAATTCTTAGTCTGCACATGTCCGTATATTTTTATGCATTTTTTATTATTCATATCATTTAGCGTTTGTTTAAAATATTTTATATTTGTATTTAAATGTTTATTTATCTGATTTAAATTTAAATACGACAGTTCGAACGTTCCTTTGTTAAAATGTTCTATTTTAAAAAGGCGTTCGAGTTCAGTTATACCTGAAGATGACCTATTGCATTAGGTTGAAAACGTTTCTGTTTGTTTAATAAAACTTTTCTCAGCAACAAAAGATGGTTTGATAGTTTATTAAGTATAAAAAGATGAATTTGATTAGTGCTTCTTGATAAATATTTGCATCACATTAAAAAAATTGTAAAGTATTTTGGTACTCGTAAGGAACTTGAACAAAATATCTCAAATATGATGCCGTAAAATAATTGTTTTCTTATTTCCACGAATAAAATGGATACAAAAGTATGCATTCATATATTTAAAAAACTCATCAACGAGTTGCTTAACTTTCCAGGCAACCTTTAAAACTGCGTGTGGCCCTATTTGTTACGATATTTTATTTTTAAAACTTTTTATACTTTTAATTATTATAAAATTACAAAAAAAAAAACTTAATTTTGAGGGTAAGGACGAGTTATCGAATTTTATTATATATATATATATAATATATATATATATATATTGTAAATAATGCTAATAACGAGTAAAATCGTCATTAAATCCAACCTTACTCGAGATACGACACACGGCCCTCCTCTTTCTCCCCAACCGCTCGACCTTTAACCATTAAAATTTAATAGCATCAATCCCCCTAATACACAAACCTCCCTGCAAAATTTCAAAAATTTTCGACAAAAACCGTAGGAGTTAAGCTTCAAAGAGGGTGAACAAAATCGTGCCCTCCACTCATACACTAACACCCAAACATACAGAAAAAAAATCACACACTTTTTTGTACTTCTCAACGCTTGAAACATCGAGAAATACAAAAAGTATGTGATTTTTTCTGTATCTCTGGGTCCCCAGTCCAAAAATGTAAAAATCTGGGGGTCATTTTTTGACCGATCACCATATTTTCCCTCTGTTATATATAACAGAGCCGGGAAACTAAAAAAATATTGATATGCAAGTGTGGGATAAGTTTCCTGCTACGTATTGTATTTGTATATATTAGTAACGTGCATAGTAGTAATGAAATTTATAGATAAAGGAGCAGCATGAGGTAAGCTCTCCAACAAAAATTTCTGGGTGCGCCAACGATGTACACTATACATGTACAGGTATAGTACTACAGGGTAATTATAATTAAAGTTGCCCTACTCAGACCTGTGTAGAACCCGTTCTTGTTTGAGTATTTTGATGAAACTTGGTATATACGTTATATGGACCATGGGGGAAAGGAAATGAAAAAAATATTTAGTTCAAATTTCTACCACCAGGTAAACAATGGCGCATGAAGAACAAGAAACACAGAATGGAAGCATGCGAAAGGTTTTTATTCACATTTGTTCAATGTGCAATCCATTTGCGTCAAAGCGCCTTACAGCATGTTCAAAAGTAGCCCGATAGGTTTCGTGAAGAATTGCCAACGTGGCGTAGACCTATTATACTTGCTTTCAATTCAATTCAAGCATAGTCCGTATGCCTCCTCTATAGACACGATCTTTCAGATATCCCCAAAACCAAAAGTCACGGGGATTCAAGTCTGGAGATCGAGGAAGCCAAGCATTCGGAAAACTTCTCGAAATTGTCCGATCATCTCCAAATTTGTCATAAAGCTGTTCATTCACTTGTCGGGAAATATGAGGTGTGCCCCATCTTGCATGAAGATAGTAGTCTCTAAACATCCTTGTTCTTGTAAAACAGGAATGACGTGACGCAGTAACGGACACCCGTCACGGAACACCTTTTACGATCTTAAGGTGTGATCTCAAAGAAAAAGGAGCCAAGAATGAAGTCAGAAGTGAAACCACACCAAACGGTGATGTAAGCATAGTGCAAAGGCTGTTCATGCACATCGGGTCTTACAGTACCCCATATGCGACAGTTCTGCAGTATTCACTGCTTCGTCTAGGATGAAATGTCTCGTCTGATCACAAAATGTTTCATGGCCATGCTTTGTGAACGGCTATTCTGGCCAAAAACTGGCAAGCAAACTCTGTGTGTTGTTCTGGATCTCGAAGGTGCAGCTTTTGCAACACGTGGATCTTGTACGGATACCACTGTGAAATGGATCGCACAATTTTTCGAACCGTATACCAAGGAAGAGACAAATCACATGGCATAAGTGCTCGAGCGATGTCACGTGATTTGTCTCCTCCTAAGAATGCTGGGAAGCGTTTGCTCTGTCAATCACAGCAGCGACGACTTGCTCCCCAGTTTCATTTGAAATCCTTTTCCGACCTCTTCCTGGCAATACACCCAACTCTCCAGTCTTTTCAAATTTGGTAATCATCTTTTTCAAACCCTATATAGGCCCTATTCGCAAGCCTTTCAAGCGTCGACATTCTTGCAGTGCAGCCGAACCATTACTGCCGCTGTAATAAAACAAGTTTACTGTACCAGTAAAGCTCGATCTTTCTCTGTAAAGGCATGATAAAGAATGATAAAGAACGACAACGACTACTGGCTTTTTAAAAGGTTTCTAATTTGTATATCATCCGCTGCATGCGCCATTTTTCACCTAGTGGTAAAAATTTAAACTAAATATTTTTTGCATTTTCCTTTTCCCCATGGTCCATATAACGTATATATTAAGTTTCATCAAAATACGTAAATTAAAACGGGCTTTATACAGGTCTGAGTAGGGCAACTTTAATTATAACCACCCTGTACTTATCAAATCCGGACAGGTCGAAAAATCCCCAGGAATTTTTCGGGGTAATCCGACCGGATATGTCGGCCCCGTCCCTCACCACCCGGCAGCCCCATTGTGGGCCTGGCCGAACCCATAATGGGCTTGCTTAAAAAAGGCCTTCTTAGTGCCCAAAGGGCGGAAAGAGTTAAAAAAAAAGTATTTACATACTTATGTTGTAAGTTCGATTTGCGTATTAAATTTTAACTGTAATTTTATAATAAAAATTTAGATCATTCGGCAGTAGCGTAGCTAAAGTAGGGTAGTCCGCCTGTAGTCTATTGCAACGAAAAGAAAAGTTTTTTTTTTTTGTCAAGATAGTTAAAGATGCCAGACGCAATTTTATTTTTCCGCGAAAAACGCGGCTTATTGAAAATTTCCGACGATAGTAAGGACTGGTTTCCATGAAGATGGCCTTGCTAGTCATCATCCTAAGTGCCTAGTTGTGCTTAATAAGAGCACTAGTAACAATGCCCTAATTTTTTCACGTCTCCCGTATGGCCATTCGTCTTTCCAGTTTTTGTCTCAGTATGTTTGATGTGTATTATGTTTGCGTTTTTCGTAGGGTGGCAAACTCGAGGTCCTTCCCGGATGGCACAAATCTTACGTCACTGTCACCCGATCGCACTGAAAACTTTCCGACTTTCTGATAGTCCCATCCGCTGCTTGAAGCAAATAGTTTCCACCACCGGCAATTGCTAGCTGCATTGGTAAGAACCAATGCAGCTAGTAATTGGTTATTCTTACTGTAAGAACCAATGCGGCTATCTTTATTTCAAAACACGTTAGATAAGTGCCTAGCATATTAATAGGCGACTAGCAACCCACTAGCCACCATGCAATGCGTTTATATCCTATGAGCGCCATATATCTAAATGCGCCACTCTTATGTCCATAATTTTTCAAAATTATGCCATTGAAATGTAAACATTTATTGAAACAAATTAAATTGTCGTTGAATTCTTTTTAATGCTAAATTGTGGTCCACAATCTTAGGGATCTATAGACTACGGGCTGGGAGCCACATAGAAATTTATGTTCTCTTGAAAAATCTGAGTAATCGTTACATGAACGTAACTATTGGCATAAGTTTTACAGTGACTTTCAGGTAATACATACTAATGTGTAAATTTTATATAAGTTTTATATTATTTTTGTCGAGTTATGACATAATTTAATGGGTATTTCTTGCAGTGATTCTTAACAAATCAAAAATATGGAAGCCAAGTTATATATGCATTTGAATCGCCGAAGGTATGAAGCAACTTTCTC
Organism: Centruroides vittatus; assembly: GCF_030686945.1. Classification (NCBI taxonomy): domain Eukaryota; kingdom Metazoa; phylum Arthropoda; class Arachnida; order Scorpiones; family Buthidae; genus Centruroides; species Centruroides vittatus. The sequence continues at coordinate 576,106 of NW_027122666.1, read as the reverse complement.
ATATGATAAGAAGCAATGAAAAGTATCATTGTTTTCTTAATTTATTTGTCAGAGACCGGGGCGATTTCAAATAATTTTGCTGTTTGAAGCAACATCAATGTACGCAATTTCTATAAATATTAATATGCTTTTGAATACCCCTTCTAAGTTGGCGCCTTTGTCAGTTACTTCTCCTCCTCATTTATCGGCTTAGCCCTGGTGAAGGATGCTTTAAAAGTAACAAAATAAGCATCTTTCAAATATAGGAACCCAGAAATAAATCACATAGTCGTTTAAAAAAAGAAAAAAAAACAGAAATGCCAAAGTTCAACTGCAATTTAGAGCGATGAAAAACGTAAATGTAGGTTATGTCTACATTAAGTTACTATGTCAGTGCATAACAAAAGGAAACGATACTTGCTGCTTCCTTTATAAGAAACTCATCTGAGAAATTGGTACTCCTCATCTGCGTTTTTATCAAAACTTCTATAAGTTAGGCTGTGGAATTAGATACAGTAGAACATCGATTATCCGACTTAATTGGGGACTGGGGTTGATCGGATAACTGAAAAGTCGGATAACCGAAAAGCATGAAAAAAATACATTATTAGTATAGTGTATTAGGCCTGGTTTAAATACTAGTCTCCCTTTCATGGTCGAGCCAGTGCTGCCAGCTAAAACATGCAAAACTTTAACAAAAATAATATTGGTTACTGTTACCTTAGGTAGCCAAGACATAACCAAATATTGTAGTGCCACATCACTAGCGGGCATTTGAATTTGCCGACTAGAACGCGGTCGGTTAACCGATAAGTCGGTTAATCGGGGGTCGATGCTCTACTGTACTGTACAGTACATGCAATGAAAACTCGCAATACTACAGTATCAATGGATAGACGGAATAATCGATAAATTCGGCGTAAATTTGGATGTACAATACAAACCATAGCATGAAGGCATCGTGTGGAGGAAATTGAATATTTTTTTCATCGTTAACCAAGGTTAAAAAGATAGACCTAAGCAATATTCTGGTTTACTTGCATCATAGTCGAATCCACTTAACAGAACATCTTCGGGATTGCTGCGTTAAGTCGGATTTAAGTTCTTGTGCATATCAAAATGACTCAATTTCATATCCGTACGAAGCTTTCGGGAGCATTGCACGGTGTCAAATCACAACTCTGATAGACCCGGGTTCGAGTTCTGTTATACCGAGAAAGTAAAAGCATTGGGATTCTTGTATTGTGTTCAATTGTATTTATCTTGTGTAGCACGCGTCCACAGACGGCCGGACGACCGAGTAGTTAAGAAGAAATCCAACTGCTCTGAGGACCTGGGATCGAATCCAGATGGGTCCAAAAAAAATCCTAGAAATCCTTCGCTACCTTTCTGCTCGATTGTACGCCCACAATGCTCTCAATTTTAGTACTGTCTTGCCCCTGTAATCATGCTTTTCCTGCGAAGCTTTCTATAACCGGTCTTGACTTTCATCTATCTAACCCCGTTTTCGAGATTAAGAAGGACAGACCACCAGTGGGATTTATAGGTCTACAATTGTTGAAAATTGCAGCCCAACGAGAGGTGGACACAAATACTATAATACCGAAAGCGTTTTTGGTATTTTTTATACTTTTAAATCACATTAAAACCTTACTTTCCATTTTCTCTGACTGTCAATACGCTTTGAAATCGTCATTCAAAATGACGAATCTGAAAAACTAAGCAGACGACAAAAAATTCATCCGCTATTGGTTTACCCGAGTCACGTGATCACGGCGCGCCGCCACGCATTTCATCAACGGACATTTATTTGCAAAAATATAAAAAGAAAAAATATTGTTAAAAATCGGGGAAAAAATGGCATTAAAAAAAGAGGGGAGAAAAATATTTCACACAATTTTTTGAGAAATTTAAAATTTTTTTTATTCAATCTGTGCAAATGCGTAATTATTGTCAAATTGTCAAAGATTTTTTTTTCTTCTTTTCTAAAAACAATGATCAGCAATGCATACATAAAATTAGTGAAAAAAGAAAAATTCTGGCCACACATCATATTTAAAATCACTAAACTATTTAGTAATATAGAAAAATTTGATTTATTATTAATTCTTTTTTTTATTTTCAAACAATTGTTTAACTTGTCAAAATGCCTTTTATTATTTTAAATTCTGCAGATTATATAAATAAATTTATTACAAATCTCTACACCAAAATATTATCTCAAACAATTCAATACAAAGTTACAAACAAAGCCATTATATAGTTACAAAAATAATTACAAAACATGAACACAGGCGTGTAGATAGCACACCATTTTTTTTTTTTTTTTAATAATCATTGTCCATATTAATATTGTTCTGCCAAATAAGGCAATTGATATGTAGCTAAGACATACCAAATAAAATGACTGTATCTAAAATTGTATCTACTACAGAACCTTTTAGCTTTGATCTAACCTATGACAAAAGAAGGGGAGAGTTTGTTTGGTTTTTTTTTTCTTTGGCAACTTTATGAAAAAACCGCAGCTGTTTTCGGATATCCGTCTCGATGTTCGTTGATTGAGTGACGTAATTGAAGCCTAGTTTTCCGAATGTTAGAAGTAATTAAACGTTTGGCAGTAAACTATAAACATGACATTAAAACTTCCTTTTTTTTATGATAAAAATTAACGGTTTCACTTAACGTAATGATGAAAATGTAGCATGATAGTAGTAGCACTTGCTTCGTTGTTCTGTACAGATGTGATAGACATTTTAAGATGTACAGAATAATATATTTAAAAATCTTTCGGAGTGGGATATCCACGAGAGAAAAGAATAAACCATGTAATAAGATTTTTACTATTTTTTTAACTGGGCATGGAAGATTTGTTGGCATTTAAAGCTATTAATCTTTATAAAGTTTTTAATACTGTAATTGTAACAACAATTGGCCCATATTGCTTCTCAAAATAGTTTTTTTTTCACTTTTAAACATTACTTATTGCTTTAAGTATACATAACATTATATTATATATATTTTTTGTATATATATAATTTTTTTCTTTACCAATAATGTAACAACTATTCCTATTTTCTTTACAATATGTTCATGATTTCTAGAAGCTTAAAGGAATTCATTTAAAACTATTAATATAAAATTATCACTTAGCATTTTTTTTTCCTTTTCAAAATATCAGTAATTCCATCAAAAGGCAAAGTGAATATACTTATTTAAATACAGCGATGTGGTAAATACATCATGTATTAGATCTTTGTAAACTTCATACTTTGTTTATAAATTCCCACATAATTATACAAAGCTAAATTTATGAAAATTTTATCTAAAATGTGTTGTTTGATTCAGAAAATAAAAAATTTGTCTGCATTGTAAATAAAATTTCAATGTAATAAATGTTAACGACTTGTTTCGACCGTTACTGATATAATGAATTATTTAAAATCTCTAAGAAAAAAGCATGGATTTTAAATAACTATCGAGTTATGCGATATCAAATTTGTGAATTTACAAAATAAATAATTTTCAAAACTTAATTGTAAAGCAATTAAGATTTCAGATAACTGACCATACTATTCTAAGTATTTTAAACTATAATCTAATTATTATTCTACTGTTTTTTCATTCTTGATAACAAGTATAAAAAAATCAATTTAGTGATACTGCAATTTAAAAAGTCATAGTAACTTTTAATGCAATTTTTCCTTAAAATAATTCTTTTAAAAATCAAACTTCTTGTACTTTTAAATATGTTTCAATAATCTAAAAATTTTTTGTAACATCTTCAAAACTACTAGAAATACTATCAATTTATAAAAACAAATATTTTTGCTTCTATTCGTAGCTTCTGTTGATTGACTAATTAAATTAATCTAGCTAGTAAATTACAAGGAAACACATGTATGCTTTAAGGCTGTAGTCCTCTAGAAATCATGTTTATGAAGGTTAATATATCACATTAAATGCACATTCAACTAACAACAACAATCAAATATTTACACAACATTAACAACAATTTATAATGAAATGATATAATGTCATCTCTTTCAAAGCATTTGGTTTTAATCAGTAACTTTTATGAATCTACTCGATTTTTAATTACTTCAACAATTATTAATCCGTTACCATGAAAGATGATCTTCTAAGTTCTAAAGGTGTTTTTGTTCTTTCAGTTACAAGAAATTCTATTTGATCTTTATCTGAATTATAAAATGCATTTGCTATAAACTTTGCTACTTCACTATGTCGTTTTCTCTTCATTTTCATCCCATCTACCTCTAGAATGATATGTCCAATTTTAAGGCCACCTGCTTCAAAAGCAGCTCCTGAAGTCTGCAGAATTTCATTTATAATTAGAATAAATGAATAATTTTTTCAAAATATGTTGAAAAACTTTATATGTATAAATTCGAATATAAATATTTGTAATATTAAATATTTGTGCTTGAACTAATATTTATTAAAAGCAAAGATTTCAAATTCCATTTAAATCTTTCAAAAATTTTTCTAAGGAGAGTTAATATCAACTTACATGAATACTGATAATACGAGGCAAGGGCTGTGGTGTGTTGATACCACCTTCTATTACTATTCCTAACAGAGGCTTTGTCTTTTTTATAACTACTCTCAATGTACCATCATTTTCTTGAATAATTCTATGGCCCTAAAATAATATAAACATACGAAAATTCTATCTAATGAATTATACAACAACATTATTTATAAACTTTAATACTCACAGGTAATCTTACTGAAGCACTTCTTTGTTGTGAATGGTGTTCCTGTGGCCTTGATCTAGCGTGAGGATCTGGGAGAGAGCGATGTCTTCGCACGTGAGATCGAGGAACTTCTAATGTCATGGTTTTGGGCTCCAAAGGAACAGTCTTAAATATTAAAAATATTTATAAGTTACAGAAAAAATATTTTAAAATTATAATATAAAATTAAATTTAAAATTCTAACCAACTGATTTCTTTCAACTGAATCAGGAGGAGGCACAGCAATTAAATTGTTACCCACATTACCCACACTCCACCTTCTATCTTCTGATGATAAAAAGTCTAAATAACCTGTATAATCATCTACTTCTCCTCCACTACTATGTCTTCTAAGCATGCCATGCTGGAGAGCTCTTGCACTTTTACGGGGCTGATGTATATTGAAGGAATAATGATGACTAATGCCTCTGGTAGTCTTTTGCTGACTTAAATATATAAAATATCAGGAATTCATTAAATAATAATAAATATAATACATCAGAAGCTTGCGCACAAACACAAACTATGCATCCAGGAACCATATCACAAATAAAACTACCTAGCTCAGAAGATCATAGAAAACAAATACACATAAAATATACTTTGACCAAGCTACAATCATAGACATAGCTGTACCAAACACCTACAACATACAAAATACATACATTCAAAAATTAATAAATACTCAGAAGTAATAAATAAAGTAAATAAAGCTCTGAAGAGAATGGATGTGGTACTTATTGTTTCAGTAGTCCTTTCTTGCATAGGCATCATACTACATATTACATAAAAATTAAGAAACATTAGGACTTCACAATAGCACATACATCATATTACAGAAAATAGTTAGACTGAACACATCACATAGTCAGGAAATTCTTAAGCACAAATACATGTGAACAACACTTTTAACAAAGTAACAGCTTTTACTGTACCACACTAGACACTAGTATCAACTGAACACAATATATTTCATCAACACCATAATATGTTTGTAATTTTTCACTTAAAAAATTTTATTCACTTGTTAACTTACACTGCTTATTATTATTTTTGAAGAAATATTTTTTCCTTATAAAATTTTCTTTATATTAGTTTTATAAATATTGTAATACTTATTGGTAGAAAAACAAAACAAAAACAATTATAACTAGAAATATCAATAGTTACATATAATATATTTTCTAAATATTTTAAAAAATAAATATAGAAATTCATTTAAAAATATTTACATACTGAAACTATTTTCATTTCAAAAATTGCTAAAATTTTTCTTATACTCTAATTTACTATAAATATTTAAAATTTACTCACCTAGATGTTTTACGTCCATCAATCTGATAGCTATTATTAACAAAATCTACACTACTATTCTTTTTTGATGAATGAATCTGGAAAAAGATATGAAATAAAAAATTAATTATTCAAAACATTTACTTTTACAGAATTACTTTAGAATATTAATGAATTTTAACATGAAATTTATTAAATGAATATTTTAATTATTTTACCCTTCTTGGACTATTTTCACCACCTACAAATCTCTGAGCTACTTTACTCTAGAATATAAAAATGTAATTAACTTTTATATTACAATTTAATAATATCAAAAAATAATAAAATCGTAATTACAAAACACTTTTAATCACTTAATTAATCTTTAATTGTATAAAAAAATATACACCTATTTTTTTATACAATTTTATACAAAAATATACACCTGTTTTATAAGATTATATATACACATAAATATTTTATATATAATGTGTGTCCTATTTAAGAGTATTCAACACAATGACCACTCTGATTTATATGAGAAAATACTCAATTCAATAAACACCAACCAATATTTACAAGAACAAAATATTCTGATTACAAGTGAAACAAGACTGAAATTGGTTCATTAGAGTTTTCAAATTTCCATGTCACTATGATTAGATAGGCTCATAGGTTCCAGTTTCCATTTTCTTTGTTCCATTCATGTTGTGTCTTCATTTGCAAAGAAGTAGTGTCATTTTTTAAAATGTACTTGTGTAGTTTAGTAAACTTTATCTCTATATTATAAGTCCTTTTATCAATGATTACAATTTTATTTTACTTGTTTTTGCCTTAATTGTTTTCTTACCACTGTCTGATAATCTCATATTTGCTTTTCTCATTTTGTATTTGTTCCTTTTATGTAAGTAAATACAGTAGAGCATCGATTATCCGACCCCCAATTAACCAACTTATCGGTTAACTGACCGCGTTCTAGTCGGCAAATTCAAATGTCCACTAGTGATGTGGCGCTACAATATTTGGTTATGTCTTGGCTACTTTAATATTATTTTTGTTAAATTTTTGCACGTTTTAGCTGGCAGCACTGGCTCGATCATGAAAGGGAGGCTAGTATTTAAACGAGGCCTAATACACTATACTAATAATGTATTTTTTTCATACTTTTCAGTTATCCAACCAACCCCAGTCCCCAATTAAGTCGGATAATCGATGCTCTACTGTAATCTAATCAATACCTTTATTTTGTTTCATTTGAAATCATTACTTGATAAATAAATAGGTGTTTATAGCATATGTATTTGAAAAACAGGTTTGTTAAGGTGAATGAGTTAAGCCAGAATAAGATTCAAATTTTGATTATAAAAAACAACTCATCCCAATTTACAAGAGGTATTCAGGTTCAAAGCAAGCTCATAAATCAGGGTTACACCATACAACTTCTAGACAAAAAATTAGAATATTCACCTAACTGAAAGTTTAGTGTACATTTTCTCAAGAACAACACAGAGCACAAAACTTTTTTTGACCCTATATAAACAATGTCTATGTATATTTATTATACCCATTAATCAGACAAATTAATCAAACTATTTTTGATTACAAATGGAAACGAAATGACAAAAAATAGAATAACAGTTTGACAATGACAAAAAATTAGAATATTAGCAAAAACAGTCAAACAAACATCCATAAAAAACTATATTATAATGCAAATTTCCATATTGCTGAGCAGAGCAGTACAATAGTACAACATGGGGCTTAAGCACAACATCAGTGACAGAATTAAAGATATTATCATAGCCTTGTACAAAGTAGGAAAAGCACAAAAATAAATTGTGAATCGTGTAAAATGCTTGCAGCCAACAGTCTCTAGAGTACTGAAACAACAAAACCGTGTTCAAGTTTTAACTAAATAAATGCCAGAAATGTGGACGTAAACGAGCAACGACTGCAAGAGCTGAGAGAAACTTGAGAAGGATTGTCGTGTAAAACCACTTTAAAAGCATTAAACACTTGCATGCACGATGGAGAGCAACTGGAATGAATGTTAGTAGTCAAACCACATGCCAAAGGTTGCACGACTTGTACTTCAACTTCTGTGTTCCCAAGACAAAGCCATCTGTAATGAAAAAGCAATGACAAGCAAGTGTCAGACAGTGCAAAGAGAGGCTCGTGTGGAACAAGACAACTGGAATAATGTTCTCTTCAGTGACGAATCCCTGTTTTGTCTCTCCTGTGGTGACCAAGGCCCACGTGTATAAAGAACAAAAGAGGCCTTTGAAAAGAACTGTATGAAGAGATCCGTTAAGTTTGCATCATCTGTCATGATCTGGGGATGCATGAATGCTAACAGCGTAAGACAACTGTGCATTCTTTGGGAACATGTCAATGCACAGACATATCAAAACATCTTAGAGACATTTATGATACCATCGGCAGAGGATTTAATTGAGAAAACATTTCTATTTCAACAAAATGGAGCATCGTCTCATACCACAAAGTCAACAATACATTGGTTACAAGAATGACAGATTGCAATCCTGCCTTGGCCAAGCAATTCTCCAGACTTAAACCCCATTGAAAATTTGTGGGGAGTCATGAAATGACAACTTAATGAATGGTGATCAACTTCTAAAGAGGAACTAGTGATGTACATTTGACACATTTGGAACTGCATCACCAGAAATGAATGCAAAGCATTAATCCGCACCATGCCTGACAGATTGCAAGCACTGATTATGGCAAAAGGCAACGCAACAAAATATTAAGTTTATTTTGTTGTATTTCCTATATTTAACCCACATTTAGCTAAAATTCTAATTTTTTGTCATGATCAAACTGTTATTCTATTTTTTTGTCATTTCATTTCCATTTGTAACAAAAAAACATTTGAGTTCATTTGTATGATTAATGGGTATAATAAATATACATAGATATTGTTTATGTAGGGTCAAAAAGTTTTGTACTCTGTGTTGTTCATGAGAAAATGTACACTAAACTCTGTTAGGTGAATATTCTAATTTTTTGTCTAAGAGTTGTAAAATCCATATTTTACATATGAATCCAAACATTCAGTATTCACTAATTGATGAATAATTGCCTATTCATCTACTTGGACTTGGTACAATATACCAACAAGGAATGGGAAACAGCAAATATTAGTCACAATTAAATCATCCACACTATTGAGTATTAGCCAAACATTTGTTCAGCATTTGCAAAATACCAAATGTTTAGAGCCACCTTTAGTTAAAATGTCAGTACAGCAGACTACTTTTACAACCTAAATGGTTCTTAAAAACCAGTTAAGCAAGCCGTTAAGATCCGAACTCTGATTTTTGAAAGGAAAGAAATAATCAGACGTGTTACTATAGATACATTTCTAAATACTAGCAAAAACATATACAAAAAATAGTAACATATGATTTTTTGTAATAAACTTGGCTGAAATCTTGATATTATAAAAAATTAATTTATAGCTTTTACTATAAAAATATAAAAGTAAGTAAGTAAATATTTAATCATGTCTAAGTTTAGTACAAGAAAGATAAAAATTGTAGCTTATAATTGCATATTTTATTGTTTTTATGACTTTGCTTACCAAAACAATGTTGTCATATATATATATATATATATATGCTGTCCCATCAAAACAACAAACTCTGTAGAGTGAGGATTCTCACTCTACAGAGTTTATGCAGTCTTGACATGGCATCCTGTATTTATGAATACATAAATACAGGATGCCCTGGTATTTATGTATACATAAAACACTTTCAATAATATTTTATGTGTATTACACTTCATTTTTTGGAACATCTCAAGTGCTCATTGTAAAAAATAGCACTAAACAAATCCCAAAAATTAATAAGGCAACATAAATTCAAGAAAAATCTACTATCTATTATTAATATTCAGGCTGTCATCATTAATATTCAGGAATGGATCCTGGAGCAAAGAACAGTCAGAAAAGCACTTTTTAATTTAGTAATAAAATAAACAAATACACAAAAGTTTTATTACTTTAATTATTATTACTTAAACATATTATTTTAAAGAAATAAAAAAACTCATGTTAGCAAGAAAAAATTCTCAGGAACAGCAATCATTCTTATAATATCAAACTTTTGCATATATTGAATGATCTAATAATTTGACTAGCATTGTTGTATTGTGTAATATACATAAAATTTTATTGAAAATCCTTTATACATACACACATATATACATATATATATGTATGTGTGAGGACCGACTTGAGCCGGTCCGATTTTAAATTTTCATTATTTCAAATCCCCTCGGGAGATAACGATTGAGATCCGCGGTAACGATCAAGCTTCGAAGGATGTACAGTCTTCCGCCGTCAAACCCGCTTCCCTCCTTCTCCAGATCCCACCTGAGTCATGGAACTCAAGTCACCACCCTCCATCGCGATTGGTGATCGTTACGGAAGGGACTGGGGGTATATAAAAGGGGAAGACATCTAAGAAAGAGGTCGGAGGACAGGGAACGACCCGTTGACCGAGTCCTGTACGAAGGCCATTCCAAGACGCCGGAGCCTCCGCCCACCTGCCGATCCTGCCGCCCACCTGCCACACCGCCAGGAAGGATGCCCGAAGAACCTTCAGCCGAGCCGAAGAACATTCTCAATCGTAGTCGATAACCGAGAGGTATGAATCCCCTAACAATTGTGAGCTCTCTCTCTCCCGCGATTAGGGACGGAATGCATCGCTTTGATGTAATCGATTCTATATTCTAATAAATCTTATCTGTGTTGTCCTGCTACTACGGATATTGCCTTTTTCTTATCGACGACCCCACACTTCCTCCACTTGACCTGACAATTAACTAAACGATCCCGACAAGTCGGGATAGTACGATAAATTTAGCCATCCTAGACAGTGGGTTGGGTCTTACCGACCTGAACGCCGAGGAAAAAAAGGGGTACGACTCTGTCCTACCTCCGGCGTTCCCACATATGTATGTATAAAGGATTTTCAGTAATATTTGTTTCAGTATGTATGTATGTATATATATATGACAACAACATTGCGTTGGTAAGAAAAGTCATAAAAAATATGCAATTATAAGCTACAGTTTTCAATTAATAGAAATAATTTATTAGAAAACAATTTTAAAATTATAATTTAAATTCAAAATATTTTAATAACTAAAAACTTTAATTACAAGCAAATAAAAATGGTTGTATTAAATCTCATGAAAGGAAAAAATGATTTTATAGTTTTTTTAATTAATACTTAATAATTAATTATTAAATTAAATTTTCATTTATTTATTAAGATCTATCTTATTATCTTAACCTAATAAAAAAAATATAATAAATTTTATTTATAATTATTTGCTTTACATAATCAATTGTAGTATAATGCTTTATTTGCTAACTAAATATTTATTTAAAAATTCCCTTTATTTATTCTTTTTGTCTAATTCTTTTCTATGATTAATGATGCATTCAAAAATTAAACTGCAAAATGTTTTTAAATAAATGTATGTTTAGAAACATTTTTACTCTAGCAAATTGTAATAATTTTTATCCTTTTACATAAATTATAATCTCAATTTTTAATATAATTTCAGCCACTACTTTATGCTAAATACTTTTGATATTAATATCCATTCCATTTTTATCTTTCTAATTAAAATACTTACTTAAATTTGATATTTAATGTGGCCATAAAAGAATATGTTTATTGGCAATCATAATAGCAACTGTTTTGAAAATTAAAATTCTAATATAATAAAAAGTTGAATTTAAATTACTATATCATTGAAAAACCATAACTTTATTATTCAAGTTTTATAAATAATATTAAATAATTTTTTTAATCTAATATAATATAAAAAGTAATAGCATTACAGTACCTTTAATGCTTGTAGTTCTCTTCTATAGATTAATTCATCAAATTTATCAAGATCTTCTCCTCTAACAAGTCCACGAATTTCAGTCATGAGTGTATACTAGATTATTTATTAAATAGTATATATTTTAGAAAAATATAATGACATATTCCATAATAATTTTAAGTTTTAATAAAAGAAAAATTTCATTTATTTGAATAAATAATTTCAAAATGATTACTTTAGATGGTTGATCAAATAGTTCCAAAAGAACAGCAACAAAAGCATCAATAGTCATCGCCTTAGTTATGTATTCATTGCAATAAAAATTTAGTGTAATTTTCTCCCTCCTAGATAACAACTTTTGAGTTTTTTCATCCAACAATAATTCTGTCTGATCAGCAAAAAAATCTTTAGATCCCTTATATAATAAAAAAAAATCAATAATCAAACAAAATTAATTCTTTTTTTAAATATTATTAAGTTGAAAGGAATTAAATAATTTATTTCTGCTAATGCACTCACCCTTTTAATGTTCTTTCTTATGTCAACAAATGGCACAAACTCATCAACTGGTGAACAATCCAGTTGATTCCAACCTCTTTCATTAGATGTTTTTATTAAAGGTAAAGATTCTTTATTTCCAACACTTAACCTCTTTTGTAATCCACTTGAATAAAAAGTATTGCCAATTGGATAATTCAATGAATATGATGGTCTTTTATGCAATGCAAATTCTTCTCTGTATTTACCAGTAAACTCAGGCTGGGTTTTTTTTAATGAACGCTGTTCTTCTTTCCACATACTATGATGAAATCAATACTTTTGTTTCCCTTCCTGAGACCAACATCTTCTGAATAGTCCGGAAGACATTTGATGTAGTTGTAGTTGCTTTGATTCTATAAATTAAAACATTTCAATGAATGAAATTAGAGTCACCAAAATTAATCAATCACTATTAAAATTAAATGATTATAAATAAATAAAATGATTTGTTAAAAATATTTTGTTTGATCAATAATTAATTATAAGAGAAAGAAAAAGGCCAGATTATTAATGATAAATCTTTCATAAACTGCACAACTGTAACTTTGTACATTATTAGTTTATTTAAAACAATGATTTAAATTTAATTTTATATTATGTTACTCTTTTAAATTGTAAAACAAACACACATTAACGCTGAGAACTTTAAATTTAATCATAAAAACAAACGTTTTCGACCCATTCAATGAGCCATCATCAGGCTAACGGCATTCGAATACCATTTCAAACAACCAGTTCAAATTGAAATAAATTACAATAGAACTCATGTGCAATACTGAACTATGTAAACCAAATACCACACAAAACTACATTAAACAAATGTAAATACAATAAAATATGCTAATTGTACATGTATACATTGTAAAAACCTATAGTGCCATAGGCAATCCTTTGCACCTAGTGAATGTATTCCTATGATTTCTTTCTAATTATAAACTTCCAAGCCGAAGGCAAAATCGTTGCATCTTTGTACTGGTTGTTCGAAATAGTATTTGAATGTCGTTAGCCTGATGATGGCCCAATGAATGGGTTGAAAACGTTTGTTTTTATGATTAAATTTAAAGTTCTCAGCGTTAATGTGTGTTTGTTTTACGATTTAAGAGAGTCTGAGTGAGAATAGGAGAATATAATGGTAATAATAATAATAATAATATCTAAATAAGGAATATGCTCTAATAAATTCTTTATTAAGATGAAATCAACTAGCAAAGGTTGATGTTGGTGGGAGAAAAGGTTTCCCTGTTGTGGAATCCTATGTACTACACAGAAAGCACATCTGTACATAGTGACATGTAAACTGTACATAAAAAAATATCTAATATGATTATGTTATATAAACTGCAACTCGCAAGCTGCAAGTAGCTCTTCTAAACCTTTACTGTAATTTCTGTACAGCCAACTTATACAATTTATTTTTATAAACTTGGGACATACTACAATTGGACTCCATTGGACTTCAATACACACAACATTTTTGTAAGTTTGCACATTATACAATAGTCAGCAACTATTATATAATGTGATGTAAACATGGATTATAAGTTTAACTTGCAACTTAAATAGGCAACTGAAATATAAGGAAGAATATTTTCGTATGAACTGAATTTTAAAATGTTAGTATCTCAACTTTAAATCCATAAACCTTCTACCAGTAAGTAATGAATGACAGGGGCAGATCTACATAGGGACTAATAGGGCTTAAGCCCTGGGTCCCCAGTGTCAAGTGGCCCACAAAAATTGAATTATGAAATATGATAAATTAAATAAATTAATGAAATATCATAAATTTTAATACTTTTTTTTATAAACAATGAACACTTATCATATAGTAAAATATAGTTACTATTAATAACATAATAATAATAATGATATTTTTATAGTATTATTTGTTTTATTGTAATCAATGTAATGTAATTGGTCAGGTCACTAAGTCCCAATTTTAAAACTTAATTTAAAGATTCTCAATCTAACAAAAAATGGGGCTCCATTGGACCTCAATAAGTCCTAGGCCCCAAAAAACCTTGATCTGCCCTTGATGAATGAGAAACATTAGTATGTATTTAGATAAAAAGAAATTAATTTATAATAAACCTATTTTCTCAAAGTTTAGATAGTCTTTCTTTCTTACATACCTACCAAAATGTATGTATTCTTAACCTAACATAACTGATATTTACTATAGAAACTATAGAACAGTGATAACTATAAATATATTTAATTATGTATATTATGTTATATATATAATATAGTATTATACTACTACATATATATATATAATATTGTTCTAATAGAGAATGCAGCTCTCAGATATTTCTGTTAAGTGATACAGGGTCCTATCATGACAAGGTTCAGCCTGCCATTATATAAATCATTATATAAATTTAATTTTTTCATAGTCTTATTAAATTTTTTAAATGTGGCATCAATAATTGCAATATAGTGTTTAAAAAAGTGAAGAAAATTAATTAAAAATTAAAAACAAGGATAGATCTCTAAGTTTAAATATATTGTAAAAGAACTATAATTGTTTTTATAATTAAAGTTTTATGTGCACTTTCAATAAAACATAGCTTCTTTTTATGGATATGAAAATTTAAACATGTGCATAAAGAAAAATCAAAATCAGTTAAATGAATCCAATTATGATTAATGCAATGATCTTGACTTAATTTCTTTTATGGAAAGCTTTCTAGCTGTTAAAAATACGGAAAAAATTTGTATTGAAAATTTCTACAATAATATCAATTCAACTGATTTAAAACTTGAATGTGAAAACTAACAAAATTTAATGCCAATTTTTATCTTCTGTGAATTCAAGTGAGCATGCTGTTGTGTCCAGTATATTATTTACAAGTATAACATTTCTTGTTCTATCTGATGAACAATAAATGGAAATATAAAGCATTGAAAAATCTTAAGACTATTAATTACAATTTTGTTTTATTACAACACAAATGACATAAACAAAGCAATAATTATTATTCAAAATAAAAGCTAAATTAAAGAGAAAATATATTCATAGAAGTATAATAAAGGATAGTATGGATGATTCCATACTATCCTTTTAGAACTGTGTATATTTATACAGTGTACTGTATAATTCTGAAATCATAGGAGTTATGTTGGTCTATGTTTATTCTTTTGCAGGTAAAACATGGCACAGAGTCAAGAGGAACAAATTCAAGTTGTTTTGATGGTGGGAACCTGCAGTAAGTATGAAGTTGATGAAGATTTTAAAAGCCTGCAGTCAGAGCATTGTGTACGATTAATAGAAAGTCTGGATGAAATCTGTTAAACTCTTTGGTAACTTCGTACTATGTAGGTCCCACAAAAAAATAAATTTGTTACTCCTTATTCAGTATTATGCTTTACATATAAAAAAATAAACAAAAGTCAACATAACTTCTATGGTTCCAGACTAATGGAACATCCTGTAACTGTATGATTCCTCAACAATTTATATCAGCTTACTCAGTAAATTTTAAAACAAACTTGCATTTCTTTGTTGCAGAGAACAGAGAACTATTCCTATGCAGGTTTCATTTAAAAGTTTGAAACTTATTTCAAACTTGCAAATAAAAACTGAAACTATTGAAAGTCAAACTTTCAAGTTTGTACTAGTACAACTCATAGACTAGAATTTTCTTTATCTTTAACAGCTAAGTTGGTAACTGAATGTCTCTCCAAACTTCACTTTAATACACAACTTCAATAGCGTAGTAGTTATTAAATTTGGTAGTAATGTATAAGTACTAAATTTGATTCGAGCAATGAATAAATGTATAAGTATGCACTCAAGTTTAGTATATATTACAACTTATATTAGAAACAAGTTAAAAATAATTAATAATTTATATTAATTCAACATTTTTGGCATCAATACTCTAAATTTGCAACACTCTAGAATGTAGTGAATTCCAAAAAAAGATTTTGAGATATCTATATATATAAAAATCAATTCTTGTTGGTTTGTCCTTTATATAAATCTTTATTTTTATACCAATCTGTACCAAAGTTTCTATGAGTATTACTTCTATGACCCTGGAATCTACACTAAGCTATACATTACTCCAAAAAAATTTGGATAGTATATAGATTCTGCTTCCTTTACATGTAGCACCATTTGTTGGCAAAAATAATAAATAAATGTTAATTGTTGTTAGTTTGTTGAAAATACATTGTTGGTTTTTGGATTGTTAATATTAGATTATTAGTTTGCCTGACAACACCTGAAGAATAGCTTAATACCTGCCTAAAGGCATCATCACTGAAATCACATTAAAAAGTTTCCCTTTAGGTGAGGCTCCATCTATTGGGAGACAGACCTGCAGAGAATTTTGCTAAACAATGATTGCATCTCAGTGATGGCAAATTCACCAAAGATCTGGATACTAATTTGATAACACTTACTACATAAACTATAAATGAATGTACAAGAAAACAATAATGGCATCTAAAAACAAATGCATTGCTGAACGTACCCAGTGGACACACCCCTTCAAAAACCCAAGTAAAACGACACATGTTGCTAGTACTTAAATACTGTATATCTCAAAAGCTCTTTTGAAGATACAGTATATTTAAATCCTAATGTAAATAAATACAAGTTTGATCTGATTAATACACAACTTCAATACTTGTACACATGTAAAAAACACATGATATTTCAGACTGTAGACAATATCTAAATAGCTTATAATACTTTTAAGTCGGCTGGATAGCCAAGCAGTCAAGGTAGCAGCTTACTGCTCTGGGAGACCTGGGATTGAATCCAGACAGATCAAAAAATCCTCAGGCTGGGGATGATCCAACCAGATATGTCAACCCCCATCCCAGTTGAACCCATAATGAGCTTGCTAAAGGAGGCCTTCTTAATGCACACCAGGCAGAAAAGTTTTCTGCCTTCACTTTCTAATGTTTTACAGACTTATTTCACACTTTCCTTTCCTCCTTTATTTCCTCTTCCTCTAATTCTACTTTCTATTATTTCTTCCTTCCTTTTCACACAGGGCAAAGTCTGTTGCTTACACAGATAGCCCTTCTTATCTATAAATCAAATCAAAAATGTTTTACAGAATGTTTGTTATTTTTTATTTTTTTTTATTTTATGAATTTTTGATACTGCAATGAAATTTCATTTTTGTTAGGCTGCTACTTAATTATAACAGATGTATTAGATTATTATTCAACAATAAACAATATTAAAATTCTGTTATATTAAATTACATATAAAAAAACATATATTCATGTTTAAAAATTCAAAATACATTTTTTGCTTGAAATCTTAACATTAATTTTTTTGCCATACAAACAATACTTTCTCATAGACTAAAAAAGTTATAAATAATATAAAAATTAACATAAAATTAAAATATACTTTAGAAACTTACAAAAATATTAACAAAATACTACATTTATAAATTAACTGTACATAATATATAATAAACATTAAATAATAAGTCAAAATTATTATTAAATTGTAAAATCTTAGCTATTAAATACATTTCTCTTACTTGCGAAAGAATCACCAACTTATTTTCATTCCAAGCAAAATCATTTTAACTCTCCGCAGTTAAGTTTAAAAATGATTTGGATCAGCATAATTTAAGCAACATGATTAATAACCGTTTAAATTTATACAGTTATCAATCATACAGCGTAAATTCGTATATATTATCATATATTAGTTACAATTTTAATATTTTTATATATGACTTGTCTAGAGCTTTCTTAATAATACAAATATTAATATATTTCTAAGAAAAGTATTTCTCTTCTATAATATTGATAAGAGAATTTTAAATGATTGCTTTCTTTTTTTTTATTATTAATTTTCAGTCAATTTTTAATTAAAATGGTAATTATGATCAAAAATAAAATATTTCTTTCTACATTAAGATGATAAATTCATTCTATATTTATTAAAAGTATGTTAAAAATGGAATTTAAATGAAATTGGTTGTATTAATTAAGATTGTTTTTATCTATATTAAGGAATTTTCAGATGCTAATCAGTATTTCTGAATATTTTTAATTATTAAAAAATTTCCAGAACACAGATTAGAAGTCAGGCAGTTCAAAAATTGTACATTTTAATATATTACAGGCATGATGCTTCTTAAAATATTTTTTAATTAAAATTTTTTGTGATAAAATTAATAATAACTGAATATTCATAAAGAAGAAAAGTATATTATTTAATAATATTCAATATACTTATATGTATATATAATGTAATAAATAAATAAACAATACATAATAAATAGCTACATATTTATCTCTAGGGATCGAAAAACTCCAGGAATTTTTAGAGGTAGGGTAGTCCATCTGGATTATGTTGGACTTTGTCCCTCACCAACCAGCTCTCCCATTGTGGGCTTGTTCAAACCAAAAACACCCTCTTAATCCCCACAGAATAGAAAGAGTTAAACAAAAAAAAAAAAACTAATTCTTTCCTAAGAATACTGTTTATATATATATATGTATATAAAGATAGTTTATATATTCAACAATAATATTAATAAATTTTGTTTAAGAATATTTTTATATTTACCTTGCTTTTGACAGTACATACTTTCTCATAAACACTAAACGACACAAAAGACAGTTACAAACATTTCACTTAAAATTTCATATAATTATTCATAATTTAAAAAAGTTAAACAATGTTACTTTCATTAAAACTAAACAATTATTTTTCCATCCATCGATGAATAAAGACATCTTCCTAATTACATATTCCATTTTACCATTTATTTATATAAACAAATTAAATAACCCGGAATACAGCTGAAAACATTAACAGACTACGAATATGAGGTCTGATCAAAAAACATGGAGACTTGTTTCATGGACCACTATATATTTGAGTAACAGACTTGAAAATTGCAAAGAGAAAATAAATGTAATAACTTTCACTCACTTGCTATAATGATATTGAATAATTAATGAAATTGATTAATTTCAAAGAAAACATAACCTATCGATCGACTACCAATCAATATTTATTTATTTCTCAAAAATTTTGTTTTGTTAATGAGATTTTCCTTTAGTAATATCCATTTTATAGTTATTTAATGTTCTCATAAGATGAAAAAATGTACTGTACTTCTAATAAATGGTTCATTCTTTTATTATTCTCCAAGAAGCCAGTTTTATAAAAACTTGATAAATGATAGCCATCAAGTTTTGTTTCTCACTGGGCTGCTATTTGAAAAAATTGTAGACTCATAAATTTCCACTGTTGTCTGTCCATCTGTCTTTCCTTAATTAATTAAACTTGAAAACAGAGTTAGATAGATGAAAGATGAGACCAGATATGGAAACCTTAGGAGCAGGAGGTCCTGATTAACTAAATACAAACTTCTGATGCAAACCAGAAGTCATGTTATTTCAATTCAAAAATTTTCCCCTAAAATGTATTAGATATATGAATGACCAGCACAACCCTATTATTAAAAGGAAAAGTATGATGTACAATAAATAATTGCTTGTTCTTGATTGTTTCTTAGATAATATTTAATTTTTTTATTAATAAATATTTTATTTAAAAATTAAAATTGTTAAAAATTTTAATAATTTTCTTTAAATAAAAATTATTATAATTACTTTTCCTACTTTCTTTTACTTTAGAATTTATTTTTCTATTATATTTATACAGAAAACTCTTTTAAAGTTTTATTTTTAATACTAAAAATTCTCTAGTCGATTCAAGAAGACGTAGTCTGTTCAAAAAGTAATTTTTGGGTCCACCATTTATTTCTTAACTGTGTTCTAGAACACCCTTTGACGACCGGACCTTTCCTTTGAGGCTGCGTCTACGTCAGACTACGATTGCAGACTACGTCTTCTTGAATCGACTAAAAAATTATCTAAAGACGAAATTTAATAACTAAAAATTCTGTTCATGTTTTATTATAATATTTTATAATATTAAAAATAAAAAAATTTTGCTTGGAAAACATAATAGGAAAATGGTTTAGAAGAAACCAAAAATACAATACCACTAAAAGTCCTTGACAAAGCAGACATTGATTGGTAAAGGGGAAAAGTGACTCAACCTAATAAGAAAAATGATGCTGTTACAATAATTGAAAAATTCATATCATAACAAAAGCAACAGACAGGAATGTTATTGATGAGTAAGAGAATTCAAAATAAAGATTTAAAACTTTGATCTTTAGTTTCTAGTTAAGTTTTTAATAGGAAAAAATTTTAATTAAAAAAATTAGCTGAGTGCATTTATATATTAAAATTATGTTGAAAAAAAAAAAAAAAAAACATCTTCTTTAGTCTGTCACTCAAAATCACCAGGAACTAAACAGAAACAGTTCTTATACTATTTGTTCTAATACTTGGCATCACAGACAGTGGGTTTTTTTAAACTGTTTTGCATCTTTTTACAGAGGTGTAGCCTCTAACAAAGTTATCTCTGAATAAAAACTGTTTCTTTTTAGTTCTTGGTGATTGTGTGGTGAACTTATGACGACATTTTTGTTTCTTCATACAATTTTTAAAAATTTTAAATTAGCAAGATTTTTATTTTGTTTATCTACAACACATTTATCTACTAAGTTTGTTTAAAAACCTTCAAAAAAATTTTTAATATTTATAAAATCATTAAATTTTAAAATATTTTTAAGTTTTATATTTTTATTTTTGTATTGTTTATTATTTAATTTGTTTAAAATTATATTTTTATATTGTTCTTACTCTCAAGTTTGTCAAAGTAAAATTTAAGAAAAAAATTGTAATCATAAAAAATTTTAAATGAAAATAAACTATGAAAACTAAAACTGACTTAAAAATTAAATTCTAAAAGTTCTTATGATAACTTAAAGTTGCTCCATTCAAGAATAAATATGAATTCCAAAAATACTAAAATGTCTTTTAAAAAATAAGATAAATTATTTTAAATTTAAATGTATTTAAATATCTTTAAACTCACTCCATGTAAAATGAATAAACATGCTTTTTTTTGAGAGAGGAAAAAATTTGCATTAGAAATATGATGAATTGTAATTACAAATATACAACATGTAGTTAATATTTACTCCTTTCTAAACTCTAAAGTTATATATACTGCATTAAAAGGTTTTTGAGTGAGTACATGTAGATTATATAGAATAAAGCACTGTAAAATTTATTAGCATTTTTGTATATATATACATAAAATATATTTTTTTTCAAAATTATTCTTCAGTTTCTAAAAACTAATATTTTATTAATTTTACTGATGTGATAATTCCTTTTTTCTAGCATTTAAATAAGAAATCTACTCATTAAAGCTAAATAAAAAAGGTCAAGCTGTTATCAGTCTCTTGTTATTTCTATTGTTTATATTGCACTACAAAATGTTTTCATTTTTATCATATTGTAACTCTTCTTCTTCTGCCTGTGCCTTCTTCTAAGAGAGGTTGGTGGCCAGCAAATACTACAAATCTCTATTGTGAGTCTTATGAATAATTTATTCAGTATCTAGTCCTGTCCAGTCCTTAAGGTCATCCCATCCAGCCTTGTTTTCTACTTCCCTTTGATCTTCTTCCCTCAATCTTTCCTTCTAATGTGAGTTTGGAGATTTCATATTTTTCTCCCCTCAGTATGTGTCCACAGTATGCTAGTTTTCTCCTCTTTATTATTTTTATTACTTCTCTTTTAATATCTGCCATCTGTAACACCCTGTCATTAATGGTTCTGCTAGTCCACTTGATCTTCAACATTCTTCTGATTGCTCACATCTCAAAGGCCTCAATTTTCCTCTCCATATCTTTTTGTAGTGTCCATGCCTCACATCCATAAAGCAAAATGGGCCAGATGTAGCATTTTAGCGTTTTTAGTCTTAATTGTAGATTTAGTTTCTTTTCACACAGAATGTTTTTCATCTGGTTAAACTTGTCTTTAGCTTAATAACTATATTGTCTTTATATTGTAACTATATTATGTAATTTAATTATGAAATATTAATTAAAAATACTAAAATATAATTTTTTAAAAAATACCAAAAATGCTGCCTTATCTATGCATGCCATTAAAGATGACATGCATAAAGTATCATTCAACTTATTTGGTAAATGATGTACTAATAACAACTCTTAACAACAAATAAAAATAATTATGCTCTCAGTTCTGAATATAAACATAACAGGTAAAAAATTGGAATACAAAACATTGTAGACATTCTCTTTTAATATTTCTATACATAAAAATCCAGCAACAAGTTGCATAACTTTCCCAGCAAAAAAATTTTAAATTATGGTGGCACCATTTGTTACATTTTATTTAAAAACTTTTTACATTATTAATTATCATAAAATGGCAAAAAGCTTAATTTTGAAGTTAAAGAGGAGTTTTACACAAAATTGTAAATGCTAATAATAAGTAAAATCTTCCTTAAGTTCAAACCAATCAAGAGATAACATGTCTCTTGTCCCTGTATTTCCCACCTCTTGATCTTTAACCACCAAAATTGAATCGTATCAATCCCCCTAATTCACAAACCTCCGTGCAAAATTTGAAAAATTTTCAACAAAAAACACAGGAATTATTAAGCTTCAAAGTGAGTAAACAAAATTTTGCCCCCTACAAAAATATAGAGAAAAAAATCCCCCTAAATATTTCTGCATTTCTCTTCATTTCAAGGTCCTCCTATAAGTCCACAAATGGGGATCATTTATTGACTGATTGCCATACTTTTTCTCTGTTATATACAATAGCTGGGAAAGTGAAAATTCCATATATGACAACACTTTTTACTTTTAAAAATTTTGTTTGGATTTTTAACTGTGTTAACAATTAATATTTAATTATTTTATGTTATAAGAATTAATAAAACTGAAAACTCTATAAGTTCTGTTTAGCAGTATAGATGGAATACTAAAAAATTTGAAGAGAGGCTGAAGGAAGTAGAGGAAGAGATCAAAGAGAAGTAAGATTAGAAGAAGCAGGAAAAAAATTTAATCTAAACCAAAAAGGAAAAGAAAATTAAAAGTTAAGAAAGGGTACAGGGAAAAAATTCCTAACAGAGACATTCAAGATTAAAAAAAAAAAAAAATAGATTTATAGAGTATATATATATAGAAGTGAAATAATTATTACATAAAAATTTAATTTTAGAATTTAAAATTAAATAAAACCAAAAATTACTTTTTAATACCTCATAACTTCATCTGGACTTGTGCAACAAATTCTCTATGTTGAGAATAGACTTAGGATCACATTAGCATCATAGTAGTTGTCTACGCTGATGAGTTCCCAGTGCTTAATTTAGTTCTCTAATTAAAATATTTTCAAAAAATTAATATTATGAAATTTATTAACAAAATACAAAATCATTAAATAAATTATTCTGCTTAATAATTCTATAATAAAGCAATAAAAATAATTCTAAACAATGTAATTAAGATTTCTACATAAAAAGCATTAATATAAAAATGGAAGTAATGAGACTGTTATTCAACCAAATATTAATTTACCAAATCTAGCATGCTATTAACTGAAGAATTACTTAATCTATTTTCTCATATTTAATTTTTCTATAAAAAAGATGATGGAGCAGTAATTGAATATACTAATGGAGATCTGGTTGATTTTCTTAATTCTAAAAGTCTAAAAATCTGAAAACCTTTCCATAATAAATTGCAGATTTAAAAAAAAATCTCAAAGATCTTTTAGGGATATTCAGAATCCTTAGAAGATCTTTAAGGATTTCTATGTTACTGAAAACACGAGAATGATACATTTCTAGACGAAAAAAATAAAATATTTCAAGTAAATTTTCATGGTTAGCGAAGATTTGGTTTTATATATTATGATGGTTCAATAAAAAATATGTTTTTTGAAATTCTCACAGAAAATTCCTTGATTAAATTGGTTGAAAACTTTGTAATTATGGACTTGTTATTTTCCCTAAATACTTTTTTCCATTTATTATGTATTAATTAGTGATGTAACGAATAGTATATTCGGCCTCAGCCGAATACCGAATATTCGGCAAGGAGCGTGACCGAATACCGAATATTCGGCAAGGAGCGTGGCCGAATAGCTGAATATTCGGCCAAACTATTCAGCTTGATTAACGCACATATAAAAACTAGCACGCAAACCTCATTATGCAAGGATCGCGCACCCTGCTCTCTATTGGTCCGCTGTCACTACAATTTTTTCTTCCAGTAGGTCTAAATTATTTAAATGTATTAATTAAATTATAATTATTAAAGTTAATATGAGATGGAGCCTAATGTCTACCTCTAGTGCCAAATTGGTTTATAATTTATGTAATAGCCATAAATAGCCCGATATGATTAGGCAGTTGTTGGTATTTAGATGTAAGTTATAACTTATAAGTTATTTTATTTGCAAATCGATCATTTTAACTCTTTAATTAAGCAGTAAAATTTTATTTTTACTACGTATTTGTAGACTGATTAGTACCCTAAGGATATATACTTTAGTGGGGACATATGGTCTAGTTTCTCCCCAGATGTGAAACAGTTCAAATATATTATTGGGGGTTTCTATTTGTGAAGTTTTGTGATATTTTGTTGCTATTGTTTTTGTCAATATTTTTAAAATTAACATGATTTCAAATGTTATCTTTTGCATATAATAAGAAATGCTCATTCTTTGCTTTATATATAAAATATATTATATAGTACAGTGTTTCTCAAACTTTTTGGACCGCGACCCCCTCCTGCACTTAAAAATTTCAAAGGACCCTCGAAGAATAAGTATGTGTCAAAAAACATCCCGGAGGGAGGGGGTTAGGCTTGTATTTAAATATTTATATTATTTTTATTATTTATGTGTGCAATTTATTTAAGTAAAAATTATTTTATATATTTTTTATTTCTATTATTTCTAAACATGAATCCATAGTAAATTTATAAAATATTTGAAAAAATTGATGCCAGATCAATTTTTTCAAATATTCCCCCCCAAATATTTTTCACGACCCCTTGGGGTCGCGACCCCCACTTTGAGAATCACTGATATAGTAGTTACTCATCTTCTAGAAATAAATAATTATTTCATTAAATACGATAAGTCTCAATAAAACGTTTCGTAAATCATTTGAAAATATCGTAAAAAATATTAAAATATACAAGAATACGAATATAACATAATTAACTAAACAATAACACTGATGCCCGATACGTTCTAACCTACATGCCATCAATGCCATAAGATATCGGGCTAGATAAAGGCTATATTATTTAATTACGAAATAATTTACTAGAGTTAGACGCTATTTCTTATTAACTTTAATAATTATAATTTAATGTTTAACATTAATAAAAGTTTCCAAAATGATTAATTTACTGTGTTTTTGTTATTTCTTACTCCTGTTTTTAGGTATTCGGTATTCGGCCGAATAGTGATTAAATATTCGGTATTCGACCGAATAGCGAAAAATAGGCCGAATAGGCCGAATACTGGGTAGTAACCGAATATTCGTTACATCACTAGTATTAATATTACCAGACTGCTGATTTGCTTATATATCTAAAACACACATTCCAAATCACTAATGAGTTTATTTATCACCTACATGGTTCAGTTGATAACAATTGTAAAGTGTCTATCATTTAGATAACTTATTATGAAGAGTCCAGTTGTAAAGTGAAACTTATTATATTGAACTAAACAATAGTTCTCATAATAATAGAAAGCTTAGTTAAATATTTTGACAGAAAAAAATTATAATATATAATCATGAGAAAGACTATACATTAAAGATTTAAATAGTAACATTACCATTGTTTGCACACACAAAGTCTTCCAGAAAGAATGCTACCATTTTAAATTATTGTATTTATGTTAATTATTATCTGAGAATATTGTAATATACATTAAAACTTTGGATAATTATTTCAAGTTTCACATTTTCCCATCACAATTTCTCAATCGCACACCTCATGTTACATAGCATACATGCAACCAATACTTAAATTCTTCTTATGCTTGCTACAGCATATTTGTTATCACTCCTCCCACATCAACCACAATTCTACAGCTCCTGTAGATTACTCATAGTTGATAAGTGATTTCAATTTTGAAAACTGCAGAACAGAAAATGCCTTCTCTATTGTGAAGTCACCATTTCCATTCATGGCACTTCCTATATACCTCTCGTAAACAAGATGTTTGAATTCAGATGGGAAATAAAACATGGACAGTTACTCTATCAATTTCTGTACATCATAAATTTATCAAGTAATAATTAACATAATTACAGTAATTTAAAATATTAGCATTAATTTTGAAAACTCTCTATTATTTTAATAAAAGTCATCAGTTGTTAATTTAACACTATTGTAGCACTTATTTTACAATTTTTTTAAGATTGATTTAATAAGAAGTTTAAAAAATTAGTAGATTTTTCATTGAAGATTCCATAATGCATGTAATCTGTAATGCTAATGTAATACTGACTTAACTTTAAATTTAATAGTACCTAAATATTTATTAAGTTAAACAACACTTCAGATTCTGATGATATTAATGTAAAATGTCTCATTAGTTATTGGTCAGAATTAATATTTGTTTAAACTGTAATATTAGATTTGCTGTTCATAATCATTAAAACATTAACTAACTTATTAGCATTATTTAACTATCATCTTTACACACTATCTATTAAACTGTTTGCACAAGATAATTATATTTTGATCATATTAACATATAGATTAAAAACTAAAATCTTGAGATTTTAAATATCAATTTCTTTAAAAAAAACTTTTCTTTTCTTAAAAATTAATTGATTTAACTTCACAGTTAGTTTAACCGTTGTTATTTTGTCTGTACCGCATTTTATCAGAGACAAAGACTATTGGGTTTTATCCTCATCATTCTTTATTCCACTATGCATTTCGGGTGCAATCTTTTTTGTCTATTTTGCACCCCTCATCAGGTGTTATATATATATATAACGTTCAGACATTCTGTTACGAGGTGTTGATGTTTCCGTCCCCCAAGGCATTTCTCATTTTGGAAACATCAACACCTCGTAACAGAATGTCTGAACATTATATATATATATAAAAAAGAAATGTAACACCTGATGAGGGGGGCAAAATAGACAAAAAAGATTACACCCGAAATGCATAGTGGAATAAAGAATGATGAGGATAAAACCCAATAGTCTTTGTCTCTGATAAAATGCGGTACAGACAAAATAACAACGGTTAAACTAACTGTGAAGTTAAATCAATTAATTTTTAAGAAAAGAAAAGTTTTTTTAAAGAAATTGATATTTAAACAATATAAAAAACTGCACCATTAATATCTAATTCTTGAGATTTTGCTTACAAGACAAAGTTATAAAAGAAGAAAATCATTTATTCATAATATAATTAACAATATAATATACCTATAATGTTTATAAATTTACAAAGCAAATGTCTAAGCTAAATTCAGATTATTATATATAACTATATATATATATATATATGTATATAATTATTATAATTTATATATCATAATATATAATCTTAGAGAGTATAATAATATGTATGTATATTATTATAGTCTCTAAGAATAGATTTGTTCAAACATATATTACAAATAAGCAATTTTTATTTGACATAATCTCAATGCTTGACTACAATTTTTAATTATATTTTTAATAATTTTTAATTTAAATATATGCTCTCCACCTTCAAATTAGTAGTGTCTTGCCTCTGTACATCATACTTTTCCTTTAGCAACTGAGTCGTGCCAGTCATCTATCTAACTCCTTTCAGGGGAATTTTTGAGTCAAAATAATGTGACTTCTGGTTTACATCAAATAGTTAATCAGGGCATCCTACCTTTAAGCTTTCCATAACTAGTCTTGGCTTTCATCTAGCTAACTCCATTCTCAAGATTAAGGAAAGACAGAGGACAGACAACAGTGGAAATTTATAAGTCTACAATTTTTTCAAATTGCAGCACAATTACAATTTAATGAAAGTGAATAAAATTAGTAGTAATTAAATAGACTAAAATCAATGTTAAATAAAAATAAATTATTTATCATATCATTTTTTTATATTCCAAATGTTTTTCTAATTATGATACTTTTAACTGTAAGCTTATATATTTTTTATGTTATTTGTTTTATTCAAATTAATTAATGACATAAATGAAAAAATGTTACTCAATTTTACACTAACAAGTTTCAGTAATCTGCTGTATATGTGGTCCCACTTAAAATGGCTAATTAAGACTACCTTGCATTACTAAATTAATATATCACATACTTTTTACCTTACAAAATATCAAATGTGAATGCAGTTAATTTATTTGTTTATAAATGAATATAATGATTTATCTGTTCTTTTACAATATTTAAAAATTAGAATTTTCATTATTTCCAACTTCATTTTGTATGCTTTATTTTAATTTAAAATAAATGATTTGCATAATGTTTAAAACTTATGTTACAGATAATGAAAAAATGGTAACAAAATATTTGTTATATTTAGCAAAATCATTGACAAATCTTGTAAGATAACAGATTGTAATATTTTAATTGTAAGACAATGAGTAGAAGTAATGAATGAAAGTAATGAAGAATGAATAGAAGAAAATAATGAATTGTAAGGTAATGAATAAAATTTATATTAAAGAAAAAATCATCATTTCTACACTATAACTTTTTCTTAAGTCTCTCTTATCTAAGTTTGCACTTGTCTAAGATAATTATAACCCCAATCAATTTGGATAATCAATATTCCACTCTAATTGGCATCAGAGTAAAAGGCTAATAATTATTCATGAAATGCTTATAATTGGATTTTTGTATTTTGTAAATAAAAATATTAAAAAATGTATTTAAAATATTATTTTCATATACATTTGTTTATAAATTTCTATTTATTTAGCAACTGATCTATCTGTCATGTTTTTAATAATAGCAAATACTTTGAATCATTTGTATTCTTCAGATACTTACGTTTAAAACTCTGACTTTTATATATTGCAAGAAGTTAATGCACTCTTATATTTAAAGTTAATAAGATTGCTAAATCTTATTAACTTTAAATATAAGATTTCTCAATCCATAAAGTTTTCTTTCTTCCTCTTTATAATATTGATTTTTTTTTTAAATAATTGAAAATTAGATTATTGATATATTAAAAAAGTTAATGATCAATTAAAGCATGAAATTTTTCTACAAAAATGTAAATCTCAGATCAAATAATTTTTTGAGTCTTCACAAATCATAATTCTTTTATAAATAAAATTGTAAGATATTATAAATTAATTTTAAGAAATGACTTGAATATAATCTAAATTATTCAACTAATCAGAAATCTTATAGGTCCTAACTGTTTACTCATTTATTTAGATTTCTTTATATTACAATAGGATAAATCTATAAATTTACACACTGTACTATTAATTTCAGTTAATTTGGTTATAACAAGGCACAGTTCATTTTCTGCCTGAACTTAAACTAAGAATTGAGTAAAAGCTCCATCAAGTCAATACTATAATATTGTTTTGGGAGCTATCTATGATGATCACTTGCTAATATCATGACAGTGACATCGCTATAAAAAAGAATATTAAAAGAAGTGCACATGCTTGTGCTAGCAACCTTGGACATTGTCACTTTGATCCATTGTATGTCAAAAATAAAATCATGGACCCCTAACTTTTATTACATTTATAATTTCCTCATATCATATTACATAAAATGACAAAGTTTAATCAAAATTGACTAATCAAATTTTGAGAATGAACTCAATTCTATAAGCTACATAAAAAAAGCTTCATTAATACTCTGTCTGAATGAACAGTAATCAAATAATTTAAATTCATTCTAATTTTTCTAAATAATTAATTTATAGATTACTTAACGCTCCTGGAAAATATTTTATATTCAAATAAAACACTGAAGAAAGTAGCTATTTATGGTAAAAAAATTTAAAAATTTACATCATTAATTCTATAATTCTTGTCGTTAAATAATTACATTACTAACTTTTGAATAACTTAAAAATTAACTCCATAAGAAAAATGAATTATACAATAATCAATTTTTATACTCAAATAATTTAAAAATTAACATTGCCATTAAGATGATAATTTTTGTAATATTTAATAAAATAAACTATAAATTAAAATTATATAATTCAAAATATGGCAACAAATTTTTTTATTTTTAATGCAAAATTTATTTTATCTTCTTGATTAAACATTCTCTTTTAAAAACAGATTCTAAAACACTAAGACATAAATAAATGACTTAATTTTTAGAAACGCATTCATATCAGCTTGAAAAATGTTTGCAAATGTCAGTAAATAAATCTTTGGAGTTCTGCTCACTAATCAAATGTGTACATGTTTGATTAGCAAATGTATTTTTGTGCTCGCTTGTAGAACATTAATCAAATAAGACATTTCCTAAATTTTTATTCAATCAATTTTTAAAAACCAATTTAATTAGGAAGGATTAGAATAATGTCTATTATTAAGAATAATGTTTAATCCATATAACAGTAATTTATTTTATCTAAAGCAAACAGGATTTAAAATTTTATTTTTATTATCAAGCTTATCACATTAAGACTAATTTGAATGAATTTAATGTAGGATACAAGAAGAGAAGTTAAATTAGTTTTGTAAAACAATAAATATTTAAATTGAGTATCTAAAAAAATTTAACGTATATGGAAGTCATATATTAAATATTTACATTGTACTTTATTCAATATATTTTCTAAAACTGAAAAAGTAAAAACAGGTTTGACTGTATTTTATTTTTAAAAAGATTTTTCAGAAAAAGTTTTTAAAAGAAAATAAATAACATATATAAAATTTCTAAAAAATTACTTAACAAAAATCTATTTAAAGTGCTTCAAACAAATTGAAATTATTTAAAATATTAATAATTAAAAACTGATTTACACTGTTATCAAATTCAGGAATTTTCAAGAAATAATTAAAAATTGAAAAGAAAAATTTTGTTTTTTACAAACACTTTCAATAATTCTACTTTATCATCTTCAAGCATACGGAATAGTACTAAAGTAAGAATTCGTTTTTAAATTTCAAGTTGTGCTTTGAAATTTAAAATTACATTATTCATATTTTAGTACAGTTGTACTGTACTTTTTAGTCAATATAAAATGTAAGAAACATTGCTAATCAATTTTTCTTTAAGGTTTTGTTCTGTTAGTCTGAACATCTTTGTAGAAGTCTGTACTTGTTAAGAACAAACTAATCAATTTCTAACAAAACAAAATAATCAAGATAACAAGTAAAAAAAAATTCTGATATACTAATTTATTTCATTTTTTTTCCTACTAATCTTGTCAAAAAATATCAAAGACTGTTAAAAAAAGTTAATCAATAAAATCTAACATATAATTTGTCTTATTATTATATAGAAAATCTTAAAATATCAGAATTATAAATAATTTTTTTAAAGTATTTTTAAATATTTTTGTTAGAAGTTTAAAAATAAACACACAAACAAAAATTTCAATATGCATGTATATTATATAAATATAAGATAGTACTGTACATAATGGAGATAATAAAATTAAATATTTATATATATTATACATATATTATATATATAAATATTCAATTTTATCATCTCTATTCTATATTATCCAATATTCATTTAGAACAAAAACATCCCAATTTGTTTGTAAAGCTACTGGTATAAATTTTAAAGATCCAGGATAAAATAATACCAAGAGATTTTGCATAATCAAATATATTAAAAAATGGCATTTAAAATAAAAATACAAATGAATATTTTATGCTATTATCAATAATATGAAAGTTTCTTAAAATTAAAAACATCTTAACATTTTTCTAATACACCTTTAAAAAAATTACATTTCTTTAAAAAAACAGTTTAAAAATAAGAAACTAATAATTGATCACAACACAGTACACAGAGTCAATCTAAAATTTCAGCAAAAGTATTTTAAAAGCTTCTTAGAACTTTAATTTTTTATATGTCATTTCACTTTAAATATCAATATATAATGACTTTCTAAAAAGGAATTCTAATTTCTATGTAAGATTTAACTGCAGGAAACTAATGCATAACAATTATATAATGTTGTATTTTTTTAAATTTCTTATATAACTATCATTAAAATAAAAAATTATATAAGAAATTTAAAATATTTAAATTTTAATCTTATGTGGCAGTAAAAAAAAGATTTTTATGTAATCATTTTTTAAATCTAATCTTGTCATATATTCAGTTATAATTACATTCATCTACATGTGATAAAGCCGAAAATCTCTGTTTCCTAGCATCTGTTTACTTGTATTATCAGAAAAGTAGGTCTCTGCTTTACTTCAAATTCACTTTACACTACTATAAATTTAGTATGTAAAGTAATAATATGAAAATATGAAAACATTTAGTATGAATGTTTTAATCCATAAACCACAATTCTACAAAAAACTAAAATAAAACTTCATATATGTTTTTAATTGGGCAACATAGAGCTATTGCAACACACCCATCCATTGGGAAAATGACTAAGCACTGATAATCATTTAATCTCTTGAGAAATCTTCTATCTAATGGAGTAATCTATATTTTCCAAAAATAACTTAATTCATGATCCAATTGAATGAGATTTGCTAGGAAAAAGTCAATTTTTATTAAATCCAAGACATCTATCGAACCATTCTTATAATGTTTGCCTTACAATCTGATATAGTAGAATATCGGTGATATGTTCACAATCAGTTTTCAATCAAAACTGTATTAATTGATTTTCTTACAACTTCCAAAATAACTTCTTAAAACGTTCGCCAAAGTTTTTAGTCATTTGATCATTAAAAAAAAAAAAAAAATGAATATCAAAGTACAAATTCTTCCTTTGAACCTTTCCAATTTAGATTTTTCTTGAAAAGTGAAAATATACTCACTTTTCTTATTAAATATAAAAGTTATAAAAATTTTACCATCCATGAATTAAATTGTTAATAGTTTTTATGGCATATAAACTTATTTTCCAAAATAATTCCATCTTAATCTCATTTCTTTAAATAATTTTAAGAAAAAAAATAATTATTGGGCCTTAACAGAAATAACATTAAGACTCTAAATAAAACATTTTAAAGGCCAAGTGATTTATAAAAATTGCAATAATTCTGTAAGTGTGATAGTTTTCTTTCTCATATCGTTTAATTAAAAAAAAATGTCACGTAACGTATATTGTACTATATAATAAAATTTATGACACAGGAATAATTACACAATAAAATTTTTTATTAATACTATACTTGGCTATTTAATCAATACAGTACACTATAATTTCCCATATAATTTTGCTGAATACATATACAACATGGTGTTTGTACAAAATGTCTTATTTGCAGAACATATCAGAATATATTATAGAGAACAATAGTTAATTCTAGATTCTGAAGATTGACAATGTGGTCTGAAAGTGCTTAATTAAGTGATTGAAATTAGATATGTTTTTTATTCGGACTCTGATAAGCAGAAAAAAAATGTGAATTTATGGAGTCTGAGAAGCATATCATGAATGTTAAGAAATGCATGACTATACTTTAAAAATTTTGTTGAAGATATGAAAAAATCTAATCAAATAAATATAATATATATGTCACCATGAAAGAATGAAATTAGAGAATGTCGATATTCTCCGGTGAATGTCAACACATACAAAATACGTTGTTGAAAGACCGAATATTTGGTTATATTATTATGCATTCGAACAATTGGCAGTGTATGTTGATAAGCACAGATAAGCTTTGGTGGAAGTCAAAACAAAAAGCCACATCTATTTGTCATACTCTCAAACACTGCTGTTTGTCAGTCTTATGCAAGATTTGTTGGTGCATGCAATGTTAGGTTAGGCTAGGTTAGGTAAGATTTCTTCCTGAGAGAAGCAGCTGCAACTAATTCAAGAAGTGGAAGGCAGGGCTATACACGCTGTAATTGCAAAAAGAAGTATTCCACAACTAAATGCAGTTGTAAAAGCAAGGGAGTCTTGTGCAATTCAAAGTGTCATAACAGTTTAAGTTGTTGCAATAAATAAGATTGTATGACATTAATCACATATTTTATGTGTAAGTTTATTATTGGTATTATTTTTCTTTTCTGATTAAGAATATACTGTTCATTTTAGTTTATTTACATG
This sequence comes from Centruroides vittatus, assembly GCF_030686945.1. Taxonomy (NCBI): domain Eukaryota; kingdom Metazoa; phylum Arthropoda; class Arachnida; order Scorpiones; family Buthidae; genus Centruroides; species Centruroides vittatus. The sequence continues at coordinate 541,557 of NW_027122666.1, read as the reverse complement.
TGCCGTTACTTAAGCTTTCTCCTATTTTGACATATATCATATATTAAAAACTTGCACTTTTGACTTAACATAAGAAAAATATTTTTATTCAACATTTACCATTAGTGCATGCTGAATGTCGACATTTGCCGGTGTAAGTGAGAAATAATGATATTTACCAAATATTTCGTACATACATGAAATAACTGTGTGAATGCATGGTTATTTCATGCATGGTCGAGATTCTCTGGTGAACAAATGATATATTTTAAATGAAATGAACAAATGATATATTTTAAATGAAATTTAGTCATTAATAGATGTTTAGTCATTAATGATTTCACCAGAGAATCTCAATCTCGACATTTTCCAGATATCGGTCTTTCACAGTAACATATATAAACATTTTCATATTTAATTACTTTTAAATAATTTCTTAATAATTTTAATTCAATTTTGTTAACTTATAATGAAGGAAGTAATTTAAATGATATTAATTTGATTATAATATAATGATGTTAACTACAAAAATAAATTGACAATAAAATAAAAGTACTAAAATAATATTACATTTATATTAAAATGCTCAAAATATAGATGAGAAACAAGATTTTAAATTAATAAAAAATATATAAAAGTTTCTAGAAAAAATATATTAAAGCAAAAAAAATTGGCATGCTTCAATATTTCTTATTGCTGAACTGTGTACATTTACTATAAATATGGAAGTTTTGTGGAAACCAAGAAAACACAACTGAAATCACAATTTTAATAAGAACTTATAGAAAAATTGTAATTTTTAGTTACTTATCAATGATCTACAGCAGGCGTTCCCAACCTTTCTCATATATTGACCCCCTTTTAAGAAAAATTTTTCCATTGATTCCTTCAATATATATTATGTATTATACATTATATATTTAAGCAATAGCCCACATAAATAATTTTTAAAAGTCATTTTCCTGAATGTGAGAGTAATAAACTATGTAAAATTTTTAATATTTTTAATAAATCTTTTATATTTGCAAAGTTTTATCAACCCCTCTCAAGCTTTTATTGATCTGAAAAGACCTGGTCTAGTAAAAACTTATAATGCAAAAAAGCACTAAGAGAACTTCTATGATACATTTCTAAAATCTCACTATTACATTTTTGAAATAAGCTTAAAATGAGTATAAACACATTATTTGAACAACATATAAAACTTTCAAAGTTTTTTCAATATTCAAAATAACCACAACATCTATTAATGACTAAATTTCATTTAAAATATATCATTTGTTCATCCATAAAATGCTGCAAAATATATAACATTAATACTAAATAATTCAAAATAGAGCTGAAGAAGCCAATCTTAATAAAGTTTTTTAATCCTTGGTAGGATAACAATAACGTCTATCATGGTTAAAGTTGTTTATTTGCAAAGTATTTAACTAAATACAAGTACTTCTGAGTGTATACTATACACAAAATCAAGCATATACCATTTAAATTATATGTAATTTGAATAGCTCAACCTGAAGAAGACATTTTGAAATGTCTAAAGTAGTCATTTTTAATTAAATATTTTGCAAATAAATGACTTTAATACCAATAGACAGTTTGCTTTATTCTTATTCTATATTTGGCATCATAATGTATTTATATTCTTAGTAGAAGTTACTTTTAGGCACTTTATAAAGATATAAATCTATAAACAAACTACCTAAAAGTAAACTTCTAATTCAGAAATTAAATAAAATTGCCAGTGGCGTGCCGTCATTGGAAGCGATGGAAGTGCCGATTCCACCTTCCAATGACCTTCCCTTGTATTTTATAAAATATAAATTTTCATATTTTAACGTACTTTGCATTAATTAAAATTAATATTTTATTATAACTGCATTATGTATCTTTTACAAATTTCTATACTACATGTGAAAAAAACGATAAGATTGCTATTGTATATTCGAATGAATTCGGTGGCGGAAGGAGTGTCGAAACCGGGTCAGTTTCCAATCAGCCAGATTATATAGGCATTGTCACATGCGGTTTACAGAGCACCAACCTCACCTGGTTTAGCTGGTAGAAGCGACACACGCGTAAAGAGTCGCAACTTTATATCCCGGAGCGGTTGTGGGCTGTTAGCCACCTGCTAAATATTCGGCCACCCTCGCCCGATTATGTGAATCATGAACAGACTAGATCAACGGCAAGCAACCCCCGGCCCACGGGCCAGCTACGGCTGGCGAAAAGTTTCTATCTGGCCCGCGAGATCTTTAATAGATTATTAAATTGGAAAAATAACTAATTGATAGTTATTTTTCCAATTCTTTGTAATTTTCGAAAACGATAAGAGAAATAAATGTAGTAATTAACTTTTTATTTATTTATTTCATATTTGCAGACTAAAAAAATTACGAGTCACAAGAAAGCGTCAATTAACTACTACGGCTCGCGGAAAAAAAACGTAAAATTTATTCTGGCCCACGTTATAAAAAAGGTTGCCCACCGTAGACTAGATTTATAACTTAACCCGACCGATAGGAATTTACTGGCATGTTTTTATGATAGTTCTGTATAGTTGACAGGAGTTTTAAAAAATCCATTAAAATATTTGATACATTTATTCCGCGTTTATTCTGCTCTCCCATCTTATATTACTTACGGATTTCAATGTTAAACCGGTGATATTACGATTTAGTATGTCCCATCTGTAAGGGGATGCAGAAAAAACGTGTACAATTCTAGTACAGTGATAAAAAATTAACTGTTACTTTGGCTGCATCATTTACAACCAAATTTAATGAATGAGACGTACAATGGTACAAAAAAAGCTCTAGAATTTATTTTCCTTAAATTTACGTTTTATGTATCGGTTGTCATAAAAATTTCTTTCCACTTCTTTCCCAAGACTACAGATATTCGAGTACAAAGTAACCGGTTTCGACTTATTTCTATTTAAGAAGTACAGTAGAGTGTCGATAAGTGGAACGTCGGTAAGTGGAATGGCCGGAAAGTGGAACAATTTTCAGTCGGACTGTGTCGTGCTGAATCGAATGTTTTTGATACTAAATTTACTTCTAAAGTATAATTTTCATGTTTTTTATATTCTTTAATATATTTATTTTGTTTGTACAAAATGCAGAAATAATTTTTAACGATACAATAGCCTCGATGATTATTATAAAAATTTTTGTTAGGCTTAAAATCGACGAAAATTCAACGCGAAGCGACACGCAACGGAGAAAAATTTGAACATCGGACAGGTTAATGTATTTTTTCGTACAAAGTCGGAAACTGGAACAAATCATTAACTGGAAGGACCCCAGTCCCCAATTGGTTCCACTTATCGACGCTCTACTGTAGTTAAATAATTAAGCGATTAGGGAATTAGAAACATAAATATAACCCCGACGAAAGAGCCGAAATTTTACTTAAACAGAAGCTTAACCGAACCAATCTCTTGCCGAGTACAGTGGGGTCTGATCTCTTCGTAATATTAGATGTAATAAAGACAGAAATTTCTCCAGTTCAATGAGAGTGACCGAAAAGTTGTAAATTTTGGAAATTTCCGTGAACACTTGATCCTAAAACGAATTAGTTAGAAAACGAACGACGGACAATCTGTTAAGTTTAACATATTTAGATTTTTACAGCTATGGTGAGAAACGTTTAAAATCTACAACAACCCCGTCGCGTCCTTTGAGATATACTAGTGACGCGACAAAAGAGGCATTTGACATTGACCGGTATCGGCACCCTCGGGATTTGGCACGGACACACCTACCTGGACCGTCTCCGATTCCATTCATTAGCCACTCGTAGGGAGCTATTTCACTAACTTGTAAGTGGATTGTTTTAAGATTTAAAAAGTAAAGAATATTTTGTTATTTTTATGTACGTTTCTTCACAAAGTTATATTTAATTATAAGTTTCATTAAAAGTATATTCATACAATTGAAGAATTTTTTGTATTAGGTATGTATATTCGTCACACATTTTGTTTTACCAAGTAAGTTTTTCTGATAATTTTAATTTTAGCCCTTATATCGTGGCTAGTGATTCAAAAATTTATTTTAAAAAAGTTTTGGCTCAAGACCGTATAATGAAAAAGAAAACATTATTAAAAGAGAAAGACCAATGCCTAAATTAAATATAAATACGTCAACAAAAAATTTCGACATTTTGACCATAAAATTTATGACGAATGACGATTCTTTCATAAAATTGAAGCAATTTGGAAATCAAAGAGGAATAGAATTTAACATTGGTAGACAATATAAAATAAATATTGAAAATTATAACAAGATAATTACGATTAATAGATATATCTAAATTAATAGATGTTATATGTTTTTTCTCAAAGCGAGAATTGGCATTTAGAGGGCGTAGGGAATTTATTGAATCTAATAACGGAGGTAATTATATTGAACTTTTTATTTATTAAGTACGTCAGATAATCTATTAAAAATACATTTAAAGAAGTATACGGTTTTTACTGGCTTATTGAACAAACGAATACGAACGGGCCCTGACGCGCAATTAATTGATTGCCCCTGGAAGTCGGCTTCTTACAGAAACACAGCTTCCCTATCATCAAATGTCACGGCACGCCACTGAAAATTGCAGTTCTGATTGAGGGATTTGAACCACCTCCCCAAAGTTTAGCCTTCCCCAAAAATCAGTTCTACTTAAAATTATATTAAAAATATATAAATATTGATAAAACTTTAATAAAAAATTCATAGTTATCCTTTTCACTTTCCCAACTTTTCATCCGAGGTAAATAAAGTGATGGTTTTAAAGTCTTTTAATACCAGTTTATGGTTATTTTAACATTCACCTCGAACAAAATATCAGGAAGAAAGCGAAAAGGATAACTACAGATTTCTATCAGTTTTATCTATTTTTTTATCTATAATTGGAAATGTCAGAAACAGTTGGTTTCTGCCCCCAATTAAACACAACAAAGAAAAAAACCCCAATAAAACATTTAACAAGAATAAAAAGCAAGTTAAAAATAACCCATGGAGGAAAAAATAACAATTACATTATATATTATAAAGAATGGATTTACATTTAGTTTTATAAAAGTTAAAATTGTGATATAAATACTGTTTTACTGGTAATACATGAGAAGCTATGCAATCAAAAATTTATATACAGAGGGAACAGTAGGTATACAATTATTGTTATGGAAAAAAATAGGAAGAAAAAACATTTATTTTTATGTACAAATTAAATCAGAAATAAGGAATATGAACTAATAAAAGATAAGATAATAATAAACACCAAACATTTGTATTTCTCAGATTCTCAACTGTATACCTACTTTTGCACCCCTATATTTTTAATATAATTTTAAGTAGTTCAATACGATCTTTGGTAAACACAAAAGGTTAAGAATAATTTTTCTTAATCATTTTTAATAGATTTTAAAAAATCAGTTCCTTTGATTTTTTTACTCGTACGGGCATAGTCTACAGCTCTGATAAGGTCCCCCTGCCTCATTGGTCTGCAATTTGAAAAAACCGTAGACCTATAAATTCCCGCCGTCATCCGTCAGTCTGTCCTCCGTTCATCTCGAGTACGAAGTTAGATAGATGAAAGTGGAGACCAGATAGGGCAATAGGAAGAGATTAACTATACGCGAACTTCCGGTGGAAACCGGAAGTCACGTTATTTAAATTCAAAAATTTCCCCCTGAACGGTGAGACCCGCACGACTCTATTGATAACAGGGAAAGTATGATATACAGAGGCAAGACACTAAAAAAACAGATCGTGACGAAAAATTGCAGCACGGCATTGTGACAATGTCACAATAAATAACTGCTCGTTCAGAGATACTATACATTTGTATCGCAAATTACCTACCAATTAACTGATATTTACAATCTCCGCTAAGTAAATTACACGTAAAAATGAATATTTCTACAATTTCGGAAAGTAGAAAAAATAACGAAGATAAAAAATATATAAATTCTCTTAACATTTAAATGCACTTTCTTACGATTTGGCTCGCAACAATTGACATGTTTATCCCGGGAACGGGAATTTGTTTGCTCTCGACCTAACTATGCGGGTCTGTCAAATCCGAGTAATTAATTTATTATTCTTTTAAATTAAACGTTATTATACGTTATTTATAATATCCGTATAAAATATTAACAAAATAACGAATCTTACCAAAAGAGAGAATCGAAAAGAACTACATATTACGTTCTTGAAGCATTCATCTCGATTCGTTTCCCCCGTAAACAACTTTCAACAACAAACGGCGCCATCTTGTTACATCCCAGAGCCCTCTAGTGTCAATGTATACTGAATTTTTTATAAATATATAATTATATATATATTTATTTATTTATTTATTTCCTCTTTTAATTCGAATTCTGACGGAAAAAACAATTTGTTTTCTCTCAATTTTATTTAAAAATCATTAAATGATTATCATATTTAGAGAATATTACAATTACTTAAACGGTGTAAAGATAAGAACAACGACTCTTATTGATCTCAAGTTTTAAAAAATCAAAATTTCCAGTTTTTATTTTTGAGGCGGAGTTTTAACAATGCCTCTTCTATGTGACTTTTGTCAAAATTTAATCGGTCGATTTTAATAAAATAAAACTTTGCTATTTTTCATTACTTGCGACTAGTAATCCAAAAATGTACAGTATTTTTAAAAAATAGAATTCCATGATGTCGTTTTCGAGATACAGTAACATCAAAGTGACAATGTGCCTGGCTTCCTGGCGCAATTTAGGGAGAAAAAATAAAAATAAAATAGACACCATCGCGCACGCCTAATGAAATAAGCGCGAAAAACGATCAAAACAATCGACACAGATTGCTTTATCCTTAAATCGCCTCTCTGTGGAAAAAATGCGAGGATCGCTTATCCATGCCCGGCAAATGTAAGGATCACCTCTTCGGTCCCAGCAAGAATCTCTTTCTTTCCGGCAAAATCAAGAGATGTTCTTAGTTTTTATTAATTGTGCTTTGATTTAAGTAATGTTTAAAATTTTGGAAAATTTAAAATATAAATAAAAATTAACAATAAAGTTTTATATATTTTTTTAAAATTCTCCGACCTGTAACCATTACAGTCTGCCTATGGATGACGGCCGGATGGCCGAGCGATCAAGGCGGCAGCCTACCACTCTGGGGGCCCGGGATCAAATTCGGACGGGTCAAATAATTCCCAGGAATTTTTCGGGGGGTGGTCCGGCCGGATATGTCGGGCTCCGTCCCTCACCCCCGGCCGCCCCATTGTGGACCTGGCCGAATCCATAATGAGCTTGCAATAAAAGGCCCTTTTAGTGCCCACAGAGGGGAAAGAGTTTTAAAAAAAAGTCTGTCTATGGAAAGAATCAACTTGGATATTAACCAATGAGCATCAGCCATTGATCGTTTAGTTGTGGCAAGTTACTTCCGGTTACTTCCTCATTTGTTAAACATGTCATCTCCATTATAAGCAGTGTTATGGAAACTTCAGCTTCAGGTATTGGAATAAGAGAAAGTTCTCTATAGTAGTTGTTAAACGCATGATTCTTCATGCTATAAAAAAAATTAACACGATTAATGGAAAAGTCGTTCTGCCATCTAGTAAGAGAAAATAAAATAAAATTCATAAATTGCCTGACATATTAAACGAAAAGGATAGACATCATTAGAAAATGTTTTGATTGGTTTAACTGAAGTGACATCACGCGTGCCGTTGAATTTGTTTCTTTCCGTAAACAAACTATAAGAGAGTCTTTTTTCCGTACTCACCTTCAGGCCTAAAATAGAGGAGACCGGGTGGCAAAAGATGGGGCCTGACACGAATATAAAAAAATTTCTGGGCAGTCGGTCAGTCCCGGATCCCTCAGAATAGTATATTGACACCTGACATCTCAGATATCCGACCGTCTGGGGTAAAAAAGTCAAAATTAGGAAAAAAATATAGTTAAAATAATAATTATAAAATAAAAAACCTACAATAATTTTTTAATTATTTAATACAGTATTTCTTTGTTTTAAAATAAAATGAATGACATGTTTCAAACATCAATATAATTTTTATTAAAAAATTTCTTACATATTTTTAGTGATTATATCACAAATTAATAAATAACAATTTGTTTTAGTTTCAAATAACAATTTTAAAAATCACTTGTTAAAACTTTAATTAATAAATGAAAGTAAATTATAATAAAATTAATTATAAAATTAATAATTTCTTTTGTAGTAGATTTTTTGACACCAGGGGTCGGTTAAAGTCATAAATGTAGGCCGTATTTGTGCACGTGGATTATGTTTAGGTACTCCCTGTTCAAAAACATAAAATTCCTCTACTCTGTTCGGACGATGTGTGATAAGCCGAGGATGTTAGTCAGGTGTCTAGATGATGACGACTTCTTAGATATAACATTTCGTTATGGAAATGAATCGTTAAAGGAAAGACAGTTCCGTTTTCGTAGATCTAAAGAAGAAATCTTGAGTTCTTTCTATAAAAGAATTATTGCTAACATTAATTCGGCTATAACTAAGAAGAGGAAGAAGAGTGCAGAACAGGAAGACAATTCTCTGTTAGATATTCCTTTAAAAATTAGTTATGAAGATGTCTTATTAAACGAAGAGACAAAAAACGTAGAAGCTCTCAAAGAAGGAGCAATTGTATCAATAGGGGATGCAGTTTATGAAGTTTCAGTTAATGTTCCAGCTGTTCGATCATTAAAGTTACCTTCTTCATTAATGGTTGGCTTTCCAGTACATCCAATTCTTAAACTAGAGTTTTCAAATGTTAATGATTGTCAGTTTGTCTGGTATAAATTGATTAGCAAAGAAGAAAGAAAGAAAATACAGGAAGAAAAACGCCCGGATAACATTTTAGTTTTGAATACCGGATCGTGGCTTGAAGTCTGTCGGAATTACAGTTACATACCCATTGCAGATGATGTGGGGAGAAAATTGAAATTCGTGTGTGTGCCAAAAAATGGGAATAGAATAGGTTTAGAGGAAAGTTGTGAATCGGTGGAAACAGTAAATGCCGGTCCAGGACACTGTCCTTTTGAAGATAGGCACATGTATACACGAAATCGTGCACCTGAGCATAGGTATGTATTATCAACATATTGGTCTTTCTTTTTGCAGAGTTGAATTTTAAAGTTGGTCTGAGTGTAGTTTGAAAGATGACCAATACACCTCCCAGAAAGTTTTTGGGGTGGTCTATTCAGTTATATTGGGCCCTGCCCCATTGTGGACCTGATTGAACCCATAAGACATTTGCTGGAAATATCTCAGTGCCCACAGGGCATAGAGTGAAAAAAAACTGTGGTAAACAGGAATATTAATATTATCATGCTTTGTAAATTACTATATTTGAGACAGATATTGAAAATATGGAAGTTGTATAGATTACACTCTATGGAATTTTGGGATTTTAGTATATATCTTAACTCGGGACCAAGACGAGTTCAACGGTACCCTACTTTTGGACTGGAGACGAAAAATAAGAAAGTTATCATGTTTATGATTTCTTGCCTTTCACAATGCATTCTATGCCATTTTAGAGTTTTCCACTAGGTGACACTGCTTGTAGTTCAGTATACATTTCCCCTTTTTTTCTTTTGTTCAAGAACTACCATGAGTCAATAACTAGTGATGTTAAACACTTGGTGGCCTGCCGGCAGCTCCCCTTTGGGAAGAGTCTATCGGGAACACAAACAGTCGAATGTCACCTAGTGGAAAACTCTAAAATGACGTAGAATGCATTGTGAAAGGTAAGAAATCATAAATATGATAACTTTCTTATTTTTCGTCTCCAGTCCAAAAGTAGGGTACCGTTGAACTCGTCTTGGTCCCGAGTTAAGATATATACTCAAAGTCCCAAGATTCCATGGGTGCAATCTATATAACAACCGAAAATATTTTTAAGCACATGATAGTATCATCATTAATTATAAAAAATATCAGGTTAGTCCATAAGTTCATGCGTATTTTTATCTACAGAAAAAGCAGCAAAAAATTTTAATTAAATTTTATTTCAATCTATAATGTATTTACCATTATTTTGTACAATTTCTTGCCATCTTGATAGTAGCTTTTTAATCCCGTCTTCATAAAATGATTTTGGTTTTTAATCAAAATATTCAGAAATAGCCTTTTTTACATTGTTCTCATCCTCAAAAGTTTTCCCTTTTAAAAAATTCTGCAAACTGCGAAAAAGATGATAATCATTGGGAGCAATATCTGGCGAATATGGTGGATGAGGTAAAATTTCCCAGTTGTAGCTTTCAAGTTTCTGTACAGTTATTTTTGCAGCGTGTGGTCTGGCATTGTTATGCTGCAAGAGAACCTGCTTTCTGTTCACTAACGACGGTCGATTTTTTTTTCAATTTTTCATTTAAATGCTCTAATTGCTCACAATACATTTGAGTTGTAATTGTTTGATTAGGTTCTAACAGCTCAAAGTGAATTACACCTGACATATCCCACCAAACAGACAAAAGAATTTTTTTTGGATGCAACCCACCTTTTGCAGTCGGTTTTGGCTGCTTGTCGCGATCCATCCATTGTCTTTTTCTCGTCACATTATTATAGAGGATCCATTTTTCGTCTCCAGTAACCAGCCTACCAAGAAAAGGTTCTAAAGCAATACGGGATAAAAGAGATGTGCAAATGTTTATACGTTGTCGGTTAGCTATTGACAGTTCATGTGGTATCCATTTTCCTAGCTTTGAAACTTTTCCAATTTGTTGTAGATGTCTATGAACAGTTCCATGGGATAAATTTAAACGTTCCACAATTTCATCAACTGTTAAAGATGGTTCTGCTTCAACTAGTGCAGAGAGAGCATCATCATCAAAGTCAATGGGTCTTCCAGTACGAGCCTTATCCTCCACACTAAAATCATTGTTTCCAAATCTTTCAAATCACTTCTGTGCAGTCCTTGCACTAATTACAATTTGATTATGTACAGTATTTATTTTTTTGACTGCATTTGTAGCATTCTCACCACTTAAAAATAAAAAGTATAAAACATGTCTTTTATGTTCATCGTTACTTCCATTTTAACAAGAATAAACAACTGAAATGTTCACAATTCTGAACAGTATTATATGAATGAGATCCAATTTAACACTTCAGTGTAAAAATTATCACATTAGACTGACATTTTTAACAGCAAAACAAGATTTTTCTCAAGGTCATAAAAATGCACATGGACTTATGGACTGACCTGATATAATTTTTAAATCAGTTATTTTTAACCTACATGTCATAATCACATAATATCAGTTATATACTATATTACTTAAGTAAAGTTTGGAAATTTAAGCTATATTGGTTGTTATTAGGATACATTCAGACTGTAAAGTTTAATATAAAAATTTTGATGGAAGTGTTGATATTTTAGGAAAACAATAAGCTTTTAAAACAGTGAACAACTGCATTTAGGTTATAAGTAATTTTGATTTCTGGTTTTAAAACAATTCATTTTTGGCAGGCAAAAAGACATTGTGTGAAGCATTTTCAATTAGTAACTTTTTTACAAACACATTCACTATATGAAATTCTTTTACATATCAGTAAATTATTGATAATATCTACTTAGAAGAAAAGCATCTCATTAACAATTGGATATGTTCATAATATGTATGGTTTTAGCCACTATATTCAAAGATATTTATATGTAATGGAGAGATTTAATCCAATTTTCTATACTAGATGAACTGTCAGTACCTAAAATGATTCTTGATATAAGAACTGACAGTAATAATAGAAAACTCAATAGATTTAGACAGTAAAAAAATTTGAATGATAATAAACAAAATAATTACTTTAAAAAATAATATACTGAATATTTTTGAACACAGTCTATCTTCAAGAGATATAAGTTTAGCTTTTTAAAAAAATTATTCAAAGCTAAGTAAATGTTTCATGAATCATGAAACACCTGATGCTGAGAAATGTTTATTAAACAAACATTAACATTTTTGACCCAATATGATAGGCCATCTTCAGATGCAACAGAAATTCAAACATATTTTAACTTAAAATTTAAATGACAGCACGTGTGAACACTTTCACATTTAAATTTAAAACAAAATACTAGATAAATTAACAAATAAATAATAAAATAAAACAAAATATACTAAATGAACTAATACAATAATGATGTAAATAATATAATAAAATAAAAAATAACATATGTAAATAAAATAAAAATGAACTAAATACACAAAAAAATGCCTCTTAAGTATTAATATAAGGGCAGATGCGGGCTAAGGGTTTTTGTGTTTTAGTTTTTCTTTTATGTAGAATTTCCATGCAGAAGCTAGCCTATCCGCATCCCTGGCATTAATACAACTATCCTTTAATTTACTTTTATAGATTTCGATTTTTTCTTTGTGCCTTGCTATTGATGGGGAATGCGTAGCCCTGAGAATAGTTGCTTCATTCCATTTAACCACAGAGTCCTCTGCTTGTGGCATACGGGGTAATACTGTGTTGCATTGCCCTTTATTAATGTCATATTTGTGCTCCTTAAGTCTGATAGCTAAATTCTTTCTTGTGATCCCGATATAGTCCTTAATTCCTAATTCCTGATTTTCAAATGAAATTTTGTATATACCTGCTTTTTCTTCTTTTTTAATCGTGTTTTTATCATTTTGTGAAAATCGGAGGTTAAGCATCGAGGCTTAAACCAGTTTCCGACGACGGGAAGGTGAGTCCTGTTTACGGGGTCAGTGGATGACAATTTAGGAGGAAAAATTGAGTGGGAGGTCGAGGTTAAGTTGATAAGGTGTTGGCCATGTACAAATAAACACACATATTTAAGATATTAAACAGATTTAATAAAGATACTATTCAAACAATACTTATAATAATAATAATAGTAACAATAACAATAATACCAAATGGAAGTTCTAGTAAGGCGATTAGCAGAGTTAAGCCATACGTACTCACGACAAAAGAAAGGCTCTAATCCCTTTTCTATATCTAATCTTAACTAATCCTAGATCATCTGAGAGGAAAGAGAGAGTTCTACTTACTGAGTTAAGAATTAGCTCACTAATCGCTCATTGTTGGCAGTCAATTGCCAGATGGAAGTTGACCAGTCATTGTCTGATGTCTTTGACGCCACCCCCGATAACGGGGTCGTGAGCCCTCTTTATACCAAATTCGAGAGGTGAGAACTGTCATACTGTTAATGATTTTTACGCACACCTAACAGGTGTGCATACAAATCATTAACAGTATGACAGATGTGAACACATTGGATGTGTTCACATCTGGATCTAGCTAGTACGGACCACTGGCAATTGGGAAGTTTGTTTGATTTATTGACTTTGGTGCTTCGAAAATGTGATTTTATGATATAAATTTCTATAGATTTGACAGCTCTCACTCATCAATTAGCATCTAGCTGACAATAATTTCTACAAATTGGTCAACAATCTCGATATTGTTTATATCAAACGTCACGCTCGACGACAAATGAGGTGATTTATTTTTGTTTTAGGGTTTTTTCTTTCCTTTTTTTTTTTTTTTTTTCATATATCCTTGTTGCAGCCACATGTCACGTGCAGCCAAAGAGGGGATGAGAAACGTTGCCTATGCCCATCTTGTTGACTCTATCGTCTATCGAGTTACCGTTAAACAAATGATGGGTTTTTCTCTTATTGATATATACTTTATCAATTATTTCGTCTCGGTTGTTGACCGTAGAAGGCCCCCTTCTCCCTCTTACATAAAATTACAAGGTTTATAAGAGGGGTGATACTGCTCTAAAACAAAAGAAAAAAGGGGGTTTCAGACCTCACAATTTCTTAAAATACTGTATAAATTAGGCACTCTTTGGAAAACTATTTTTGAGTGTTTTTTGTCAGACATTTGTTTCATGATGATCTTGATGTTTCAATTATAAGTGAACTTGGAGATTTTAAACTGTTTTGTTTGGGTTCTTATTATATTGCCTCCTTTATATCTTTTAATTAGTCCTTCTATTGTACTCTTTTTATATCCCAGGTTCGAAGCTGTTTCTTTGATTCTATTAATTTCTTTGATCTTGTCCAGCACATTAGAGCAATAAGAATATGCTCTTCTAATGAGTGCATGAAAGGCGGACAGTTTGTATCCATAGCGGTCGTTTGAGTTAGCTGGAATGTATAGTGGACTATGTGTTGGTTTTATGTAGATACCTGTTGTTATACCATCTCCTTTCGATTGGAAGTCTATATCTAAAAAATGTATCCATTTATGACTTTTTGCTCTAGTTTAAGTTTTAATCCATCATTGTTGCTATTGTTGCTTACCAGTACAAACTCTTGTATTCTCTTGTTGTTTTTCCAAATAATGCATACATTGTCCACATATATTTTGTAAAATATAATATCCATCCTGAACCCATTGATAATGCTCTTCTCCAAGTTGCGTAGGACTAGTTCACGCAATAATCCTGACATCGGGCATCCCATAGGTACCCCTTTCTTTTGTCTGTAAGCTTGTTTATTGAAACTGAAGGAGGACTTGTAGCATATCAGTTTGTCTTATCTTTCATAAATGCAGCAACATCCGGCTTTTTGTGGAGCATAAATTCCATTAATGCTTTATAGCAAGATTCAACTTTTATAGATAGATATAAGTTTTCATAATCCATAATTGACCCAACTTCTTCCTCCAGTAAACTCAATTCCTGTAGTTCATTTACTATATTCGTTGGGTTTTGTACGAGAACATTGTTACCTATCTCATCTGAAATGAATCTATGTAACTGTTTTTCAAGAATGTATGTGGATCCTCTGCATTTCTCAACCACTGGTCTAACTTCTTCACCTTCTTTATGTATTTTTGCAAATGCAAACAATCTTGGCATCCCTGGCTTTGGGTTATGAGATCCTTTAAGGAAAGTTAATATGGAGCTTAATAGTGCTCTTTCAAGTTTTTTAACTCTTCTGTCTATGTTTATAACAATTTTTTCAATGATCCACTCACATTCTGTTCTTTTAATGTAATCTTCTAAGGGTTTGTTGTAATTCTATCTTTTCATGATGACTAGGTGTTTACTTTTGTCAGCTCGTATTAGGACCAAATCATTGTCATTTAACCATTGTTTTGCATGCTTCAGCTGTTTCATTTCAATACTTTTTGTTCTGTGGGTATGTTCTAATGTCAGGGATGCGGATGGGCTAGCTTTCGCATGGAAATTCTACATAAAAGAAAACCTAAAACACAAAAATTCTTAGCCTGCACCTGCCCTTATACTTAGAGACATTTTTTTGTGTATTTATTTCATTTTTATTTTTATTTTATTTTATATATGTTATTTTTTATTTTATTATATTATTTACATCATTATTGTATTACAGTAGAGTCCCGAAAACTCAGCCTAATGTGGACCGAAGGGTGGCCGAGTTTGAGAAAATGCCGGGTTATCAGGAATGGGGTTTAAAAAGAATAAGTAACAGTGTTTCCTCAGAAAATACATTACTGTACTTGTATGTATTGTTTTCTTCAGAATACAACAGAGAATAAACTGCCCAAATACACTTAAACAAAGGAAAAATACATACTTTATGAAAGCATAGAGCCTTTGCTAGATGAAAATGAAAATTAATGAATACACAGTGTACAGTAATTTACCTGATAAGACAGACCTTAGAAAAATATTTTATGAGACCTAAAGCTGTCTATAATGAAAATTAACTAGCTGACTTTGCAAAAGCTGGCCACTTTTTTTTAAAAGAAATATGTAATGCTGTCCTGCTGTCTTCCGCACTGCAATCTGCGTTTTGCTGCTTCATCACGAAGACGATGAAGGAACAGTAAGTCCATTACTGACTCCCAAGTCCTTAACCACTGCACTGACACTTTCTTTTTTATCCAGTCTCGTTAATGCCCAAACTTTTTCTTCATAGACAAGTTCACTTGTTTTCTTCTAACAGAAGATGCCATCACAGAGTACTAGCCAGCACCCACAAACTTTGAAACAGCTCTAAACAATACAGTACACACAGTCACTCACATCAAGTTACGCAACGGGGTTAGGAAATCGACTAACCCTGGCAAAGGATGCAGGTAGACTGAACGGCTGAGCATATGCTGGCGCCAGACACGTGGTGGAGGAGTGGAAGTGTGACGTGAGACAAAGGAATGCAGGACCTTGAACGGGTCTGCACACAGGGTTTTTTCGCCTTGCCAGGGTGTGGCGAGTTATCCGGACTGCCAAGTTATCAAGTGCCGAGTTTTCAGGACTCTACTGTAGTTCATTTAGTATATTTTGTTTTATTTTATTATTTATTTCTTAATTTTTCTAGTATTTATTTGTTTTAAATTTAAATGTAAAAGTGTTCAAACATTCTGCCATTTAAATGTTAAGTTAAAATATGTTTGAATTTTGGTTGCTTCTGAAGATGGTGTATCATATTGGGTGAAAATGTTAATATTTGTTTAATAAACATTTCTCAGCATCAGGTGTTTGATGATTCATTAAGTATTTTAAAGAGCTGAGTATGCTATTTAGTTAGCTAAGTAAATGTTTGCTTTTAGATAACTTTTAAAAGCTTTATAAACAAACGTTTGTTTTCAGATAACAGATAAAGCTTTAATCATTAAAGATAAACTTATAAGTTTTGAAATATTCAGATACAGTATATTATGTATGTTGGTTGTAATAAAAACAATGGTTAAAAAATCATCCAACAGAAACAACAGAAGTGAAAGGAAGTGCTTGAGTTTTTTAAGAGGAACCATGTCTATCTCAACAAGAATACTGAGAAGACTAAAAGCAATACATACTGCAATATGGTTTAATGAATGTAATCAATATTGTTGGGTTGCTATGATTCCTGATAAAGTATCTAATAGGAAATGTTTATCATATATTAGTGTTTCATGCAACGCTGATTCAGTGGGTTAAATTTAAAAGTAAAGTTTTTAAAATAGAATTTTCAATTATTTTTTATAATATTGAAATTGGAATTTTATATTTGAGAAAAATACATGTAAGCTATGGTATTTACTACAAATATTTAGAGTTCTGTATTTGGAATGTCAAAAGCTGGAGAAGCACTGTTTACTGACTTAAGAGTCAAATTCAGTTATAGTAAAAGTTTATATCAATTCCACATAAAATGTGATTCTACTGTATGATACAAATATGGTACACAATCTTCCATATTGTATACCATATTTCACATTGGTATACAATCTTCCAGAAAAAATACTACCATTTTAAATGATAATTGTAATTATGTTAATTATCTGAGAATGTTGTAATGTACATTAAATAAATTATCTGAGAAGTATGAATAAATGTAAAATAAATGAACAATTTCACATTTATTCAATACTGTTTCTCAATGTGTGCACTTCATATCACACGTTACATATCCACCAATACTCAAATTCTTCATACATTTGCTACATCATATCTGTTGCCACTACTCCCACAGAAGTCACAAGTCAATCTACAGCTTCTGCAGATTACTCATGTTGCACAATGATGAATGATTCCAACTTTGAAAACTGCAGAACACAAAACACCTTCTCTATTGTGAATCTTCCACTTTCATTTATGACACTTCCTAGAGGTAGTACAGGTATCTCTTGCTTAATGTGAATTTGATTAATGCACAAAATTAATTGCAGAAATCCCTTTATATATGCAGCAGAAGTTTTAATTTACACGGCTTTACCAGCTCTCTTTACTTAACATAGATACCATACTTGATTAATGCAATTTTGATATACACTGTAACATCGAGGGATTAATTAAATGCATTAATCAAGAGAACCTGTAGATGACAAGACATTTGAATGCAGACAAGCGATGAAAGTCAGACAGTTACTCTATCAATTGGTGTACATTGCATATTTCTCAGATAATTTTACAGTAATTTAAAATAGTAGAATTCATTTTGGAAGATCCTGTATATATAAATTTATATGTAGAAATATGTACTGGTACACTTATGGTTATAGAAGCTGGTGTATCAGATTTATTGAAAATCATTTACAATATTTAAATTACTGTAATATATATACAAATAAAAATATCTTAAACATCTTAGCATTTAATTAATAATAGTAGTAGTAATACAGCCTGATATAATCTGGCAATTGTAGTATATATATTCTTAGAGAACAAATTTTAATAATATATAAAACTGTCTATATTAAAATAAATTTTGCAGCTTTCGGTGTGTATCATACAACTTGTTAGCAGATAGGTATGCAGATTCAGATTTTTCTCGCACGGTACTCTTTCCATATTGTCCACCATATGCATTAGATATAGATTACAGAAAACAGTTATTTATGAAGGAAATTGCAGGTAAGTAGTTTAAAATATATTTAACATTGGTTTCCATTATATAAATTAAGATAAAGTAATAAAGTATATATATTAACTAATGTACAATCTATGTTATTTGAAGGATATAATGCAGATATTCTATGTTTACAAGAGGTTGATAACTCAATATTCATAAATGATTTAGTTCCTATTCTTAAAGAATTTTACCAAGGAAATTTTTCTCAAAAAGGAGAAAATGTAACAGAAGGAGTTGCAATATTTTATCATATATCAAAATTTAGGTAAATATTTAAATATTTTGAAATAAAAATTGGTATTGTCATTCCATTTTTTTTCATGTAAAGTTTATTTTCAGGTTGATAAGTGAACATACTGTGATGATTCGTAATATTTTATGTGAAGAACCAATTTTTGGCGAAATCTATAAAAAATTGGCAGAAAATAAAAATTTTATTGAAAGGTTTCAAGCAAGAAACAGTATTCTACAGGTTGATAAATTTTAACTTTAAAAATTGAATTAAAATTAATGAAAGTTTATGATTTAAAATTTTATGATTACAAGCATGCTATTGCTTGTAATTATAAAATTTTAATTGAAGTGCAAAGAATTGTAAAGCTTTATAATTTTTTATTTTTATTAATTTTAACAAATAAAATTGAATTTTTAGTGATTTTCAATGCAGTATTTAGGTAAAACAATAGATAATAATTTTATCAATCATTTTTGTTTTTAATTAAGTTTACAGCTACTAAAATATTTAAACTGAATTGATTCTTTTACTCTTTCCACTCTGTGGACACTAAGAGGACTTTTTCAGGCTTATTGTGAATTTTGTCAGGCCTACAATGAGACATGGTTTAAAAGTTGTAGGAGGTATACAGACTTTTCTAAGAATCCTGTATAAAAAATGATATGCAGTTATGTTGCATTTTCTTTTATCATGAAACACTATCAAATAGTGTTTCATGATATAAATAGTGATATAAAATTAAAATACATTTTTTAAAGTTAAAATTACATATCTGGTAAAAATTTGTAAAAGGTTTCATTACTTTTCTGTTTAAAAGTAGCAGAAAATAAGAAAGTCTGTTGTGAGGTGTATGCTTTGTCAATTAAAGAACTGTTTCATCAATTACAGACTTTTTTATTGTTGTTTAAGTTTTACGATGAAAAATTCTCAAATATATTAAAAAATTTTTGATTTAAATAATTTTTAATTCAAAAGAATAAAAATTAATGTTGATAATTAATTAAACTTAAAATTAACATTGTACAAAATGTTTGAGTCAATAAAAGTATACATTAAGCCAATCCACACATTTGGTATTTACCAACTAGCTTTACAATATGATTTTACTATAACCATAAAATTAATTTGCTTGATTCATAATATCAACTTTCAGTTGTGAATTTTCTTTTAATAATAATAGTGTCAGTTTAAAACATTTAAGTTTTTTTATTGGACATTTATTTTTAAAAAACAAAATAAAATAAATATTAACAAAAAACAAAATAGTATAAAAAACAAAATTAAAATTTCGGCATTGGCAATGTTTAATTATTAATGACGAGTCTTTATTTGAAAACTAATTGAACTTATTTAGTGTATATAATTTTGATTCTGTTTATTGATTTTGTTAGGAAAATAATTTCAAAGGTATGAAACATTTTTACCAGATTAAATTATATTCATAAATTAAATAATTTTCGTGTATTTGGTATTTTCATTAGTAAGATTCTTAATGAAATTTATCATTTTTAACCTTGTAAATGAACTGGAAAACACAAATTGATCATTTATCAAATGAAATTATATATATACATTAATTATTATTGAAATTACAAAATTATAACATATTTGTGGTTAATTAATTTTTAGAAAGTGGATTAATGATTAAATAAATTTGGTGCTATCTATTAATAATGTCATTAAAAATTACTGGGTTATAATTATACTCATTAAATTTGACACTAGATATTTGTAGTGTCAAATTAAGCATGCTGTCATCTGTTGGTAGCTTTAATGATCTTAAATGTAGATAAATAATTTGTCAGCTGCTTTTAGTTATTAATAATACAGGAAAAAAAAAAGGAAAAATAATGGTCTAGTGCAGGATTTAAATTGGCAGTTATTCTTAACAAATTAGTTAAGTTATCTGGTGTTTTCCTGATGGCTATTAATTTTAGAATATTATATACTCATAATAATTATTTATTTCTGTAAGTATCTGTGCACTATTCTCGTCCAACTTGTTTAAACTTATTGACAAGACTATGTCTTGTTTATAGAATTGTACTGCCGGCCTGTGTTACCAGCTTAGAGGTATGAAGGAGTACATGTCAGGAGTTTCAATTTGGCACAGAGTATTAAGTGTACAAATCATTTGCACATAAAAAAAAACCAGACTTATAGGTAGTCAGGGACCGAGAACCGAGTCAAAATAAAATACAAAATGGCAACACTCTCTACAAACAGGCACCTCACCCCCCAATGTTCCCTCTAAGCTGCACGCCGCACACTGCTCAAATTGTTACCACACACGAGAATTTATGTGCCGCACAGGCGAGCATGCACACTGATTTGAATTGTTGTTTATTTATTTCTCACTCTGTCTGCAACATGATTATTGCTACGTATATTTCGATTAAATACATTAAATCATTGACAAAAGATAATATTTTGTATGGAAGTATGTTTCAAAATGAATTTTAATCTCTACTTTATAATTAATTATTTTAATTTTTATAAGAAAAAATAAGATTTTATATATATATATGCTCAGAAAGATTTTTTGCCCATAATCTGCTCAACAAAAATTTTGTTTGCTCAGAGAAGTATATGTTCTGCTCATCTACAAAAAAATTAGAGGGAACATTGCTCACCCCACTGAAGTCAGGTGGTGAGAGTACCACCCACAGTTCTAGGAAGTGGACTCTGACCCTAGGACTGAACACGTAGTATTTTCTCTGTTAAATAAAATTTGTAATCTAATTTTGTAAATTTGGAAGTGCTTCAAATGTGACATTAAAACAAGGTTTTATGTCGTTACAAGTGGGTTTTTTAACATTATCTAGTATAGTAAAATCGTTGGACCGATAAAAATTTGATGTGCAGGGCAGAGGGTGCCACTGTATGACCTTTGCCCTCTGACCTCACTTTGTTCCCAAACTCCAACGAGGAAAGACAGCTTTTTCCTTCACGTTAGTTAACCTTTCAAGTCGATAGCCGTGCCAATTTTCGATTTGTATTATATCTTGACACTATTGTAAATATCATGTGGCCAATCCAAATAAAGTAAATTATTTACCTGGATCAGTTTCTCAGTTAATTTTACTGGCAGAACAAAAGACACAGAGCACGAGGTTGAGGTCAACATGGACATCACGGACAAGGTAGGACGCAACCCATACCAATTCTGCCCAGCAGCAAAATGTGCCACGTACAGATTTTAGCCATGTTGCTAAAGACGTTATATTAGGGTTGTCGTCATGTCATTTAATGTCATATTAGGGTTGTCATTAAATGACGTTGTAATTGGGTTACACTGTATATTGTTTGTGCAAAATAAAAAAATAATTTTGGACAATAGCCACAATTATTTTTTTTCAAAAATGGGAAATTTTTGTTACGCATTGACAAAAATTCAACCTGGGCCAACACGCAACAAAGAGAAATTTTGACATTGGATAGGTTAGTTACACCAAAAATGCATCGTGAACAACCTCATGGTCGTGGCTGGTGAAGTTTGAACGATTGTGCTCAAAACCCATGATACCAAAGAAGATTGAAGAATGAGAATGAGATCCATCCACCTTAAGCGTCAAAGTGATTCCGCTTAGTAGTGAGTCTCCAAGATATAGTCTTGTCCCAAATATGGTTTTACTGTTTTACTTGTTTAATTCTGTTATTAATATTGAATTTAATGCAATAGATAAATTAAACTAATTAAACTAAACAAACTTAAACAACATTAACTAACTAAAAATTATGTTAAACTTAATAATTTCAGCAGTTATCAATGATATAATTGTTTGTTATATTTATATTACATGAAAATCTTGCTGAGTTGAACTGCATTAACTTGAAGCTGTCTACAAATCCTGGGCATAGTATATAGGGTTTTCCATACAATATGATCTCATTAAGTTGAAATTGTCAGTACTTTTAACTCAAATCTATTTTTCTGTGTATCATTAACCTTTGATAGGTCCATTATCTTTATTGTCACTTATATTTCATGTATGTACAGACAGTTAAGATAAATAAACCTTACAACTCTATGCCATTACAACCTCACATTGACATCCTTTCACTGATTCTGTTATGAGCATTCTGATTGGGACACAAGAGGTGCCATAACAATCAAAAGCACCATAAAATGTATACAATTTTCTAATCATTTTGTAAACATATTCTTGAGAAATAACTTGATAATGAGAAATTTATAGACAGAGAAATTCAGAAAATTGTATATTAATCTCTAACAAAGATGGGATTGTTTAAGCTTTAACTTGACAGGGTTTTACTGTAATAAGAATTTTTTTCATATGAAAAAATCTAAAATTGTATGAAAAATTTATGTAGAATTAAGCTAATTATTAAATAAATAGAACCACAGGCTTCAGCAACATTTTTAAATTTATGTTTTATTTAGCGATTAAGACTTAATTTCATTATTTTTTTTTCTGTTTTTACAGATTATTTTACTTGAGAGTATTGAGAAACCTGGTAAAAGGTTACTTGTAGGAAACACACATCTTTACTTTCATTTAGATGCAGACCATATTCGCCTGGTGCAAGCAACAATTTGTTTTAAATATTTAGAACATCTACTTAAAAAATATGCTGAAGAAGTTAGTAATTCTTATCTATTTTTGTAATTTTTAAATTTATATTTTATACTAAATTTGTGTTCTCATGTACATAAATTTACACTTACAGCATAAAATTATAGCATAGTTTTATATATGCAGTACTGTTGTAAATAAGATATTTTGCATAATCTACTATATAAATTAATAAAAAGTTTTAAAAAACGAATAGAGTCAGATAATGTCTTTACCACTATATAAAGTAGTATAGCTTTATAGTAGCTTTTTTGGCTACTATATAAAGCTGAAAAACTGGGTTCTGTCATGGGATGTCAAAAACGGCCTCTAGGGATGCCCTAGCTATTATTTAAATTAACAATAAATTCAGTATATTGTTATTTGATGCGGTTTTTGTGTTTTTGGCTGTGTTTTAGTAAGTATGCCATGAGAAATTCAATATACAATAGAGCATCGTTTATCTGAATCAATTGAGGGCTGGGGTTGTTTGGATAACTTATTTTTTGAATAACCAATTATGTACGAAAAAAAATATTAACCTCTCCCATGTTGAAAGTTTTCTCCGTTGCGTGTCACTTTGCATTGAATTTTCATCGATTTTAAGCCTAACAAAAATTTTTATAATAATAATCATGGCTATTGTATCGTTAAAAATTATTTCTTTACTTTGTACAAACAAAATAAATATATTGGAAAATATAAAGACAAAAAAATCTAGTATCAAAAACGTTCAATTCAGCACGACACAGTCTGACTGGAAAGCTTTCGGTTGATCGGCTTTTGGATAAACGACGCTCTACTGTATTGTTATTTTTATTTGTAATAGGAATTTATTATTTATATCACGGAATGACACCGCTGCTACTAGAATGCCCACTAGGGGGCATTCTGGGTTACTAGAATAGAAGGATTAGAAGTTTGAAATAATTAATAATATTAATCTTTGTTGTTTTCTGCTCAGCAATGCCGGGCTCATCTACTGGTACAATAATATGTATATACCACCTATTCTGAACATTGTTAACCATTAACAACTATTGATGACTTGTACCAGCCATAACCATACATGAATAATTCAGCTAGAACATGTTACATCAGTGCAAGATACTCTGTTCAGTTATATGCACTAAAACAATTGGCTGATGGATTGTGATTGATTATTGGCAAACTCTGCTTTGTTGTTTATGAATATGAAATAAAAAATTCTCTTACTTTTTAATGAAAGAAGTGAAACATGAGAAGTGTATGGAAATTGAATGCAAGAAAACATCCCCTTTTTTCAGTTTGCACTGTGAAATATGAAAAAATTGAAATATTCAGTATTTAAATTTAGCTTTCTGAAGATAGAGAGAATATTTTATTCAGTCATAATAATTTATTACAAAATATTTTTTTAATATGCAATTAAATATGACAAATTTTTTCCTTTGATAGAATTCATGTGAGACACCAGCTCTCATATTCTGTGGTGATTTTAACAGTTGTCCAGAATTTGGAGTTAACGAATTAGCAACAAAAGGCAAAGTTTCTGCAGAATCAGCAGATTGGCATAGTAGTGAGTATTTTAAATTTTTCTTCACTTAATCCTTAGGTTTAAATGCTTGAGAATTTCTATTCTCAACCACTTAATTAAAAACCTTTTACAATTAATTTATTTTTCAGTTTTATAAAGTATTGATTGTTAAAAATTGGATACATTCCAGTATGCATCAAGCAGCACATCAGTGAACTGCAATGTACTAAAATGTGTTCCAATATTCACTGATGAGTTCATTGGTGCAGTGACTAATGTTTGTCACACTCATTGGGCTGTGGATATGGTGAGATCTAATGAGGCTATACTGCTTATGTTATTAACATTAGTTTTACTACGCATCTGTTTCAGTGGCATGCCATCCATGGAAGCTATGGAATGTATTTTCTAAAATATAAATACATATTGTGTGATTATGTTTTAACATACTTTGAATTAATTAAAATTAATATTTTATTATAACTGCATTATATATCTTATTACAAATTTTTATACTACATGTGAAAAACAGTGATAAGATTGCTATTGTATATTTGAATATAAATTGTTTATGCATATTCCTGATGAAAGTGCTGTATTGTTGAATATGGGACATGGCAAAAATATTTGAATTGTATAAAGCAGCCAGACATTCATGCATGCACTTTACAGAGCATCAACCTTAGCTTGTGGACTCCACACACCCGAATATCGTATAATGCTTCCAATGATTCTATCCAGGGCTGGCACAGCTTCCCTATCATCAAATGTCACCACAAATCAGTGATGTGTTTTAATCCAAAGCTACAGGGGTTGGACAAAAATATGGAAACCTCTCATGAAATGCAGAGTTGAACGTAAATGTTGATTCTAGCCAAGCCTCTAGGTTGCGCTGTTGTATTTGACTATTAATGACACCTGCGCAATCTCCTCAATACGTTGCACATGTCAGTCATTGTTAGAACTGTGTTTTGTGTAGGTGGGAGTGCACAATGTCAGAGCTAAGTGAATTCGAACATGGGCAAATTGTTGGTGCTCGTATGGTGGGTGCTTCCATAACCAAGGTGGCCGAAGTGTTTGGTGTGTCAAGAGGCACTGTATCAAAGATTTATACTACATACAGAACAAGTGGAAAAACATCATCCGCTAAGTCACAACGTGGACGAAAGTGTGTGTTGAATGATCGTGACAGACAGTCATTGAAGAGGATTGTGACAAAAAATAAGAAGACTACAGCTGCAAAAGTCACTGCCGAACTGAATATGGAGCTCACAAATCCTGTCAGCACCAAAACAGTTTGAAGGAAGCTCCAGAAGCAGGGAATTTCAGGGCAAGCTGCAATTTCAAAACGATTAATCAGTAATGCAAATGCCCATAAGAGGAAAATGTGGTGCCAAAGCCATAAAACCTGGACTATGGAGCAATGGAAAAGAGTCATTTAGTCGGATGAGTCTTGTTTTACACTGTTTCCAACCTGTGGCTGAGTTTACGTCTAGCAAACGCCGTCCTAAGCTTACGATACAGACTGCTTGCTGCCAAGAGTGAAACATGGCGGGGGTTCGGTTATGATTTGGGGAGCCATATCGTGGTATTCCATGGGCCCCATGATTACTCTGCAAAGTCACATTACTGCCAAAGATTATGTAACCATTTTGGGCGATTGTGTCCATCCCATGGTACAATGTTTGTTCCCCAATGGTGATGCTGTGTTCCAAGACGACAGGACGCCTATTCACACAGCTCACATTGTCCAAAAGTGGTTTTGTGAGCACGAGGGTGATTTGTCGCATCGCCTCTGGCCACCACAGTCACCAGACATCAATATTATTGAGCCTTTGTGGTCTACTTTGGAGAGACAGGTGCGTGATCACTATCCACCTCCATCATCATTACCTGAACTTGCCACTATTTTGCAGGTTGAATGGTACAAGATTCCTTTGAAAACCATACAGGACCTGTATTTATCCATTCCGAGATAACTGCAAGCTGTTTTGAATGTCAACGGTTTTCCTACACCGTATTAGGGCTTAATAATAGGTTTCTTTTTGGTGTTTCCATATTTTTGTCCAACCCCTGTATTTTGACAAAATAAATGTACAAATATTAATATAGTGCTGTTTGATTGTTAGGTTGCCAGACATTCCAGTGAGAGCTTACTAAACAATTCATTTGTTTATCTCTTATGGCTGAGACTGATGCATACTAGAATGTACCCATTGTCATTAATATATGTTAAATGTGATATATGAAGAGTCTTCATTTCAACCGTTATGTGGATATTAAATGTGCTCAGCATAATATAGCACACAACATTTGCATGACACATTAAGTTACTATTAATATTGATATAACAACACATATTGATAATATGATTTATTAAATCTTATTTTAATGTAATTTATCAGATAAAGAAGAAGCAATTGTGGGATTATCAGTCAGTCATGGCTTAAAGTTAGCAAGTGCCTGTGGATATCCAGAATATACTAATTTCACTACTGGCTTTAAGGGATGTTTGGATTATATATTTTATGATACAAACAATTTGGAAGTTGAAGAATGTATACCTTTTCCAACAGATGAGCAAGTTAAGCAATATACAGCATTGCCGAATGTTGTTTTTCCATCGGATCATTTAGCATTAGTATCTACTCTAAAGTGGAAATAACTTTTTTCTGTTGCCTTAACTTAATTGTGTACATATTCTGTATTAAATTTTTTAAAAATTAGAACGTTTCTGGAACATATTGTGTTGCAGTTATATATAAAAAAATTATTCCAGTTCGCACTATTTTAAATGTTTTATACTCAAGTCTTGATTAGAGATTATTTTAAAGATCAAATTCTGTTATAAGGATACATAATAACATTTGATTGAAAACTATAAACAGAATAGAATAGATAAATGATAATTTTAATATAGATGAAGATAAATAAATTGAATATAGGGTAGTTGCACCAGTAAATGACCAATTAAGCACCTTGATAAGGAGATTTGAATATAATCACTTAACAAACAGACATTTAACATAAGTAAGGATTATTGCTGGTTACCAAGAACTCACGCTACTCATTCAGAAAGTGATTTTTAATTTTCTGTAATATTGATTAAATTAATGACATGTTTTTAAAATTTAAAAATCACCAATGAATGACCATATGGCTCTAGTAGTTGACCAGCTGAGGGCTAGTGAATGGTTACAAGTGATTAATAATAAATAACTAGAGTTTTAAGATGCTACCGTATATCTCAGCGGATAAGACGATAGTTGAATCATAAAAAAAGGCCCCGAAAATCCAGGGTTGTCTTATAGGACAGATACAAAAAAATTAGATTGAAATTTATATTTAATTTATATAAATTTCAATCTAATTTTTTCTAAACCATAATAGTAAAACGGACAAACCGTAATTATTTACTAGTAGAGAGTAGAGTATGTCCACAAAATAGAATAGGCCATACGATGTTTTTGTGAATAGTCAAGGTCATTACTCGAATGCCCAAATCAGTGTGAATGTTTGCAATAATCGCAAGGCAGTGCCGCCAGATGCAAGAAAATAAAATTTGATGTTCTTTCAAAAAATTATGAATAGGACATAATTTCGTATACACTATAATGTCATTATCCAAATAGTGATTGCTGATCTAAACTAAATTCATAGGCTGTTGATAGTTTGGGGGTTGTCTTATAGGACAGATATATGCTAAAACTATAAAACTTTGACAAAAATTTATACCTCGTCTTATCCGCCGAGATATATGGTGTATGCATTTTTTATCCCATTATATACTATATATGTGTTGGCAATTTTATGTAATTCAGTCATGTAATTTCAGATTAAGAAATTGGAATAAAAATATTAATTTTTAGAAAAGGTCTTTAATTCAAAAATATCATATATACAATGTTATAGAAATTATCAGTTTGATAATCCATACAAAAATGTGTTTCATAGATAGGCAATATTACAATAATAATTTTCTAAATTTATCAGATTGTTATCAGATGCAATGGCTTCTTTGAAATATGATAGAAAATGAGATTCCACTTAATTTGTTATCATTTTCAGTGTACATTTATATAGTTCTCCATTATTAATTTATAAACCAGGTTAATTTCTTTACTCCTAGCAGAAATACATTTTGAATAATCCACCCTACTTGGATCAAAAGGAAACAAACCACATGTTTCAAACTCATGTTGAATTGTTTCCGATTTCAAAGTTTTCTCATACGCTTCAAAGAATAAAACTGCAAAGTTAGTTTTAGAAACTGATTTTGATGATTGTTGCTTATGTTTTCTGACAACATTTCTCTACTGACATGTAAGCAGTCAAAAAATTGCAACATTACAAGGCTGGATAATATGAGTTGCATTTGGCAAAAAACAAAAAAGGAGAATTCTTTTCTCAACACAAAAATTATAGTTTTTCATTTATATGGGATTTATGTTCATCAAGAAGCAATAATACAGGAAACAGGATATTCTTATCCAGAAGCCAGGGGTAGAAGACATTTGCAACATATTCATAAAATGTAGCATTTATCATCCATCCTGAATCACTTCTGCCTACAGCAAAACCATCTGGAACTGAATCTGCAATATGCTTTGGAATTCTCTTGTATGAGAACACTACACAGGATCCACTGACTGGCCACTTGCAGAAAAATTACACAAAACTGTGATATACTGCTTTTCTTGTCCTGATGCAATGTCATAAAAGTTCTTATATGCTTTAGGTCCCAGAAGTTTGCCAGTTTTTAGACAAAACAACATCCCTGTTTCATCTTCATTGAAGATACGGGAAGGATTTTGTAGAATATCACTTGCATGTTCTGCTCTCAAATAATTATTTAATTCTTGAAACCAATTCCTTATCATCTCTTCTGAAACTGCTGCTCGAGCTTTGGATATCACTTCTGTATTCTTTGCTGCTACATTAGGGTGTCTTTTTAGAAAAAGCTTTAGCCATTTTTTTCCTGGGCAATCATCATTAAATGGGTTATTTCGTTTCACATCTTTCATAACTTTCTGAACTGCGTCTTTTACTTCATCAGGATGCATGGGAAAATCCAATTTGGCTTTTCCAATAATACATTTTTTCAACCTGTCTTCCTCTGCTTTAGTTAATGTTGCTGCAAGGCCCATTTTCACTTCATTGATACTTTCCATGTAATTTATTTATTAAAGTTTCTTCTGAAATATAAAATTTTTTGCTAGCCTCATTAGTGCTCATTTTATTTTTATGTACTACTACTACAGCTTCATGTAAATCTTCACTATATTGAAAATGTCTGTAGGTTTTTTTCTTTTTATTTATTTCATCTGCTATTTTGAATTTATCTGAATAAAAATAAATTCAAATATCTTTAATTATTCATCTCAAACCATTTTAATGTGCAGCGTTGAATGACCACATAACTTTGAACCAAGATCATTTACTGGTACAAGTGGGTTTTTTGGTCATTCACTCATACATTAGTATGAAACAACATACACAGATTTTGAATTTTGAGTTCAGAAATGAAAATAATGCATATTACTTTATCACCATTAAATGACCGCAGTGGTCCTTCACTGGAGAAGAATCACTTTTCAGATCCAGTGAGTGACTACCCCCATCTACACACCTTTAAAGGTTAGAATTAATTTTTGTACTAAAACCATACTGTAAATATCTACAAAACTATTTCTTTACTCATTGTGTAGGAAAATCAATAAATAATTATTTTAAAATGTTGCTATATGAATCCTTGCCACAATTCTTACCTTATTACAATGCAAGCAAGATTACACCTTACACACACATTGCAAGAAAGTTGCCATATTTCAAACACTATCACATGTTTCTGAATGACTAGTGAAAGAATATTTCAAAATGTAGTTGATTTTCAGCAGTTCTGATTAGTTTTTCTTGCCGTGGCACTTATTTTAAACAAATTTCTGACAATATAGTTATTCACTGGAGTTGGTCATTCACTGATGCAACTACCCTATATATACATACACACAAGTGTGCAAAACTTACAACAAAAAACAATCATTGCTTAACTCCACAAGAAATCACCTGGGAAACATGAAATTCAGAATACAGAGACAGACAGTTTCTTCTAGCCATATTGCACACATGAACTCACTTGAACTTACAGAAAATGTCTTTAGCTGAATACACATCTGCATACTACACTGGGATAATGATAAAATAAGACTCTACAACCAATAACCGGTGCGAAGTACAGTTAAGCAATAAAAACAAACATAAGATAACCCAAGGAAGAATCCAGAAGGGGTTATGAAAACGTTTGTTTTTTATTGCTTAAATTGTACTTCACATCGGTTATTGGTTTTAAAGAGTTTTATTTTGTCTTTAATAACACCTTTCATCCTTTTTATTGTAGTCTTGCACTGCTTGTGCTGACTGCATGCATTTTGTGTACCCTCACATCACCTGTGTAGCCTTTCTATTGAATTGGGTGTTCATTGTACTGATCACAAGCCCTATTCTATAATTTCATGGCTGTCTGCTTAAAAATTACATTGTTGCTTAAGTTTTGCATGCCAGTGTAAGTATATTTTGTATATATATATATATATTAAAGTAATTTTGTATAGATTCATTTGGTTAAATTTATAAAATGTTTTGGAAAATTGTGATCATTAAATAATTTTATTAATAAAATGAATGTAGATGTATTGATCTTTATGTATTCAATAGGAATCAATATACATGGTATCCCAAAAATAGTTTACAGCTTCAAGCTTTTATATAATGACTTTGAATTGATGTATAAGAATCTACTGTGATTCGAGTAATATACCAACATTGAAACTACTATTATTTATTTTTTTCATATATTCTTTATGTATGCAGCATATAATGGGGTCAACATCAAAATTTTAATTTAGCACAGTATTATTATTATTATTATTTTATTTCTGCATGATTTACGTTGGAGTAAAAAATACCTCGTCCCGTAACCCACAGAAAAGAAGGTATCTGTTTCCACCCCTTTATTGCATTAGATGCACTTTAAGTGCAAGTAGTTCCTCTTCTCCTCCCTTTTCCTCTTCTTAAAAGGTTTCCAGATGAGCATTGTGTACTAGTCTCAACAGTCGTATTGGGTAACTCTAGATTAACTGATGAATGATGTCTATCTGATAATTGCTGTGTGTCTGAAGATTGCTGCATATTATGCTTGACTGGATCTGGTGTGTTGACCACAAAGATAGTATTATCAAGCACTCTACTGAGTATGAGGGATGTGTGTATGGCTGCCTGCCTGTTTCTGAAGAATGTTGATGTCAATGTTTGATTCTAAGTGATCTATGTATTTCTTTATGGTTTTTGCTACTATTCCTGTTGCTCCCATTACTATTGGGATGACAGTTGTCTGCGTATTCCATAGACTGCTAACTTCAGATTTCAAAAGATGATATTTACTTAATTTTTCAATTTCTTTAGCACCAATGTTGTAATCTGATGGTACAGTTAATATCTATTAAGAATGTTTTATTGCAATTTTTATCAACATAAATTAAATCCGGTCTATTGTGAGATACAGTGACATCAGTTTGTACAGGCATTTCCCATAAGATCTTGGCCGTACAATTTTCTTTAACTTGTGGCTGGATTAATGCTTCCTTCCACCATTGGTTAGGAACTTCTATTTTATGTTTTTGGGCCAGGCACCAGTAGACGTACTGGACAAGGTTATTATGACGTTTTACAAAACAAGTCCCCGCCAATTTTTCGCATCCTGATATAATGTGCTGCGTGGTCTCGTCTTTGGTCGTACAAAGGCGACATTTTCCATCCAGTGGCTTCTTTAATATGTCACGTTGATATTGTCGTGTCATTACAGCTTGGTCCTGAATAGCAAATATTAATGATTCAACTCTTGGGGCTATTTGTTGCTTTTTAATCCATTCAAATGCAAGCTCTCTGTCTATATTGCCCTGATCCAATATCCTTTTTGGAAATTGACCATGTAATTGTTTGCTTCTTCATACATCATTATACCTTTTTATTATTGATGTTTTAATTTCTTCATCTGTATGTGTATTTCCTTGTGGGAGATGTAATTCACTTTCTATCTCTTGTGCTTCTTTTATTATTGAGTATTTATCCCTGCCTATTATCATGCTTTACTATTACTTTAATCAGATGATCACTTTCCTCTTTTAGGTATTGGCTGCATTTAACTATTTGTGCTTTATACATGTACTCTATATTTAATAGTCCTCTTCCTCCCTGATTTACTGGCAAATACAACCTTTCTACTTCTGCTTTTTGCTGATGTGCTTTTTTTACTGCTAGTAGCTTTCATGTTTTAACATCAATTTTCTTTAGGTCACTATTTTTATAGTTGATTATACCGAATGAGTAAAGTAAGACCGGGATAGCATACATATTTATACCCTTTATTAGATAACATGAGTTAAGGTGTGTGTTTAAAAGTTTTTTAATCCTTCTAAAATATTCTTTTGTTATCTGTTCCCTAATAATACTATGCTCTATTTTTCCTGATTCATGCACTCCTAAATATTTGTATCTATCACCTATTGCAAGTTGGTCGAAAGTTTCTCCATTCAGTAGTATATGTCCTTCTCCTACTGCACTGCTTCTGCGTCCTGCAGTTATATGTATTACTTTGCATTTATTCAGTCCAAACGCCATCCCTATATCACTTGTAAAAATCTCGACGCTTTCCAATAATACTTTTAGGTTATTTCTACTATTTGCATAAACCTTAAGGTCATCCATATATAAAAGATGATTAACCCAGATACTATCTTTCAGTTTATAGCCTTTCCTTTCATACTTATTTAGTATGAATGAAAGCGGGTTTATAGCCAAGCAGAACAACAGTGGAGAGAGAGAATCACCCTGGAATATCCCTCATCTTATGTAGATCAGTTGAGTAGTGATTGAATCTTGGGAGCCAAGTGCAGTCATGATCACTCTACATGTAGGCATAGTCATTTGGAGGAATCTTTTAACAACAGATGGGCATTTATAGATATCAAGAATTTTAAGGAGCCATTTGTGCAGTACACTATCATAGGCTTTTTGGTAGTCTATCCACGCCTTACTCAGATTTCTTTGAGATTGGTGTGCATCCTCCAATATTGCTTTATTGACCATTAAGTGATCTTTACAACCCCTGGCTCTACGGCAACACCCTCTTTGTTCCTCTGCTATTATGCCATTCTCATGGCAGTGGCCATAAAGTACAGTACATTAGCTAGTATGGCTGTAAGTAATTTGTACATATTTGGCAGGCACGCTATAGGCCTCCAGTTTTCTGGATCTTCGGAGTTTTCATTTTTGGGTATTAGTATGACTTTACCTATAGTGAACCAATCTTCTAACATCTCTTTTCCTGAGATTATACAGTCAAACCTGTTTTTGTGCGGTCTTTTTCGTGCGATTTTATTGTGCAATTTTTTTGTGCGGTATATGAAAATTTCAATCAAATTGGAACATAATTGACTCCTGTAAAATTTTTAAAAACTCTATTGGTTGTTTTCTATGACATCAGCAGGTTTTTTCATTTTTTATTCAGTAAAATTTTTTTCTCATACATTTTATTTCGGTCCCCTCTTATTTTAATAGCATAAAAACCATAAATATTATGTTATATTTGAACAGATGAGGTAAGTTAGCTCCCCTCCAGCTTTAGACTGCAGGTGTGAAATTTCACGCCTTGTTAAATGAAATAACACTTCCTGCAGCTATATTTATCAAATAAAATCATTATTTAAGGATTATTTTTAACTTTTTAATGTTAGATTCCTATTTAAGTGGAAAATTAATTAATATAAAATTTAAAATTCTTAGAGGATTTTTTCCCCATTAGGTGTTGCAGAAAAAGGCCCAAGGAGTTAAAAAAGCAATTCCTAGTTATTTCGTACAGTGTCGAGTTATTTTCTACGTGAGACTTTTTTTATGCGGTCCCTATTCACCGCATAAAAAAAATATTTTTTTAATTGTGTTGCGAAAACTATTTTTTATAGCCACTCGTGAAGTTTCGAGCGATTTTTTTTTTTTATTTTTTTATTTTTTTTAATGCATTTTTTTTATGCGGTCCCTATCCCCCACATAAAAACAGGTTTGACTGTATTTGTAAATAATACGGCAAAGTATTTGTGAATGCTAGTCAAATACTTAATGTAGTAATTTTGAATTTTGTCTATTCCTGGTGATTTCCAGTTTATTAATTTTCGTACAGCAAATTTTACTTGATCTTCTGTAATCTCTTCTACTTCTACTTCATTAATTTCACTTGAAGCTTTTTCTATTTCTTTAACCCATTTAGCCTCCGTATTGTATTGTTTAGGATTAGATAGCACTGATGTCCAAAATTCTTCTACATTTTCTTTACTTGGTATTTTGATATTTTTAGTAGCATTGCTTCCCAAGCTTCTGTACAACCTATGCTCGTTTTCTTTAAAAAACCTGTTCTATTCCTTTTTTGTATTCATTTCATCATATCTTTTAATTCTTCCAGCCAGCACTTTGACTTTTTGTTTGATAATTTCTAACCTATTATTCTGATCGTTTTCAGTTTGGATATTGTATTTTATATAGAGATTTTTCCTTATTATTAATAATAATAATAATAAGTTGACAAAACTGCGTCAAACAGCTGGTTAGCTCAGGGATGCCTCTTTGGGAAGACAGAAGGATTCATGATCGCCATACAGGATCAGTTCATAAATACTAAAAACTACAGAAAACACACTCAAAGATGCAACACTCACAAATGACACATGCAGAAAATGTCATATCATGCCAGAAACTATACAACACATCACCTCTGGTTGCAAGCTCTTGGCACAGACAGATTATTCACACCGACATAATCAAGTAGCAAATATAATACACCAAGAGCTAGCAAAGAAACACAAATTAGTAGACATCCATGAACCATACTACAAATACATTCCACAGACAGTATTGGAAAACAACACGCACAAAATGTACTACGACAGAGCCATAATTACAGATAAAACAATTTACCACAACAGACCTGACATCACACTCATTGACAAACACAATAAAATCACATACATTATAGACATATCCATTCCAAACACTCACAATATACAAAACGCATGCACTGAAAAAATTAGCAAGTACACAGAACTCGCCCAGGAAATAAGGCATCTGTGGAGGATGGATAGGGTGCTTATTGTACTTGTTGTTCTCTCCTCTACAGGTGTCATACCACACACACTACACAAAAGCCTGAGCACATTACAATTGAATAGAAACACATACATC
Source organism: Centruroides vittatus (assembly GCF_030686945.1). Taxonomy (NCBI): domain Eukaryota; kingdom Metazoa; phylum Arthropoda; class Arachnida; order Scorpiones; family Buthidae; genus Centruroides; species Centruroides vittatus. Next base: position 505,660 of record NW_027122666.1, on the reverse strand, counting down.
ACGCTACAGAAGGCCACTATATTGAATACATGTCATATTGTGAGAAAATTCCTGAATACAGACACACACACTGATATACTTCTTTAATTTCTGTTTTGGTTACTATGCCTTGACTTTGGTCCGGCATAGTACACAGCCACCGGTGTTAACCGAGTATATCTCACTTAACCCAACATAATAATAATAAATTTAGCTTGACTCAATCATGTACAGGTAAAAATCTACATACATCAAGGAACACCGGGGATGTAAACAACACTTTCTGGAACCTTTTACCGGTGTCAGATGCAAACAAAAAATTTCCGTTAACGTTTTCGAACTTTGTAGTTCTTCTTCAGACGGTAAAAAACGAGGAACGCAGATCGAATAAAAGAACCGAATAAAATAAAATAAAAGAGAACGCAGATCGAATAAAATAAAAGAGTTCTTTTATTCGATCTGCGTTCCTCGTTTTTTACCGTCTGAAGAAGAACTACAAAGTTTGAAAACGTTAACAGAAATTTTTCATTTGCGTCTAACACCGGTAAAAGGTTCCAGAAAGTGTTGTCATGTACAGGTACTCTACACTTCTCAAAAGTGAAATTGCAACAAAAAGGAATGCAGGAACCCACCTGCAAATTGCAGGACTGGTAGAGGTGACAGAGATATGCAAATGATTAGGTTTGTATACACATTGGGTTACGTGGCACCCAGTTTTGGGCTAGCACCTGGCTTGATCTATAAATATTATCAGTGACAGTTTGCAGCAGCTGAACTTTCAAAGAAGTGTAGAAAATGCCTCAGAGATGACAGTAGCTAATACCACAACCAGTTAATAACCGGGGAACAACCATATCCTGGAGCTGCACGATTTGTCAATGCATGTAGTTGCTGTGCATGTTGGGTATGATGTGAATACCATCCAGTGATGTGGGACATGATGGATGCAGGGATTCACCAAAGAGGAAGTGGATCAAACCAGTGCATGAAAGAGTGCACTTACTTATTTAAATCAAAGAAAGAAGGCTGTCTTATACCAGACTTAGCCCAGTAGAGAAAAGGGGGGTGAGAGGAAGAGGGTTGGCTGGGGGGTGGGAAGAGGAAGGGAAGTGGGGTTCTTCAGATTGTCTGCGTCACATATTTTAAAAGAACCAAGTATTTACAATATTTATAATAGTAACAGAGTGCCTATTTGGTGAGGATGGCTTCTAAATAGTAGAGCTTCCTTGAGGACCGACAATACAAATAATATGCAACGTAGATGTTACAATAACAGAGTGCTTTTGGGCAATAGTCGACAAAATACATTACAAGATACAAGATAAGAATAATGAAATATAAAAGTTACAGTATAAATGCTGAATAACAATTATCATAATACAATAATAAAACAGAAATGAAAAAAACAATGATAAAGTTCAGTTAAGAGAATACAAGCAAAAATGCAAAAAGTATATTACAGTGAGCAGTTAGCAGGAAGATCAAAGCACCATAAGATGCTTGTATGCCCAGGCAAGAAGCACTACATTAAATGGTAGTGGGGGACGAGCTATTAAGGTTTGTTGTGAATAACTTACTATTCCTGATGAAGGCTGTAAGAGCCTCAAGGTTTGATTTGCTTTTGTGAGGTTAGCCGATTGGGTGAAAAGATGTCGCGACAGTCGAGCGGTCAACACTGCCGTGTGAGAGTGGAAGGATTTCACGGAGACAGGTTTTCCATCTCAAAACCGTTTAATAAAATAAAAATTTCTTACAATATTTCCTTGAATAAAGGGGTAACACAGCACAAAGCACGAGAATTAAGTCCAAATAAAGTTCGAATGTTCAGGATTTCTCTTCCTACAGTTCGGCATGGACGATGAAATGATCATAGACCCCGAGGCGTTGGGCACGACTTCAGGTGATTTTTCTCCCAGGAACCTGGATGGCACTAGGCGACACGACAGAGAGGTTGTTTCCACGATGTCCGAAAGTTCCCTCCTAAGTTTACGGAAGCACACACGTCCAAGATAGGACGAACCAAGAACTGAGAGAACTAATGACCAAGAACGTCATCTCCTCTTTTTCTTCGGGTTTTATAACTTTCCTTTGAGTCCCAGATCGAACATTTCGATAGGTCGATGTCGACTTGCCTCCGCTCTCTAATTGGTCCCCCCCCTCGTTACGCATTGTAACGAGATCGGAACCCAGGTCGTTGGATGAGTCAACATCGGCCGACAATTCGATTCCTACCGAAGATGTTCGATCTAAGCATCAAATTCATCTATTGTTTTAACCTGAGAAATCTGACTTTCTCGGAAATCTCTACAGACATGTCCTTTTATGGACATAAAACATTCATTTTTCGTTTTCCCTTTTTTTTTCTTGTTGATAGGTTTTTTCAACATAATTTTATTATAACAATAATAATTATTATTGGCTTCTATTCCTAAACAGTGGGAAAAAATTTCTTTTCCCCTTTTTGCACAAATTCTAGACCTATTTCCGAAGCTTCACACTTTTGCAAAAGAAGTCCATATTTGGGGGCCAATTTTGGCCATTTTGAAGACAGTATCGGATGAGCGATTCCCTAGGCACATCATTTGAAGGGCAGTCCAAGATGACATAGTAGATATCGCCGATGGTAGCAATGTCGCATTCACAGCTGTTGGAGCTCCTGATGCGAAACCTGCAGAGGTAACTCTGAAGGTTACCGTGGCCAGTGAAGCACCGAGAGAACTTATAGCTGGGATTAATGTGATTGTAGTGCTGCCTGAGATGAATAGATGGCAGAAAGCTGAAGGTAATCCAGTGTTGGAAGTTTCCCACTCCTCCTGCAACCTGTTCAGGATTTTGCATTGATGTAGTTGATTATGAAGGAAATAGGGATTTCTGCGAAAGAGGGAGAGGTGGCCAGGGAGGAGGCTTTCTTGGCTAGCCTGTCGGCCTCCTCATTCCCAACGATTCCCTTGTGGCCAGGGACTCCTTCAACTGGCGTTTTTCCCCATCGTGAGTGGTAGGTTTTGCTTGTTTTTCTGAGGACTGTCGTGCTGAATCGGAACGTTTTTGAGACTAGATTTACTTCCGAAATATAATTTTTTTGTTTTTATATTTTTCAATATACTTATTTTGTTTCTGCAAAAGAAAGAAATAATTTTAAACGATACAATAGCCACGATTATTATTTTTTTTTTAAATTTTGTTAGGCTTAACATTGACGAAAATTCAACGTGAAGAAACACGCAACGGACAAAAATTTCAACATGGAATAGATTAATTAAACAAAAGAAATTAACTTCTGAATTTAAATTAACCCCCTCCGGAATGTTTTTCTACGCATACCCATTCTTCGGGGAGCCTTTGAAATTTGAGTGCAAAAGGAACGTCGCGGACCAAAAAGTTTGAGAAACACTGGCCTAGTTTAATGTACTACATTATGTAAGGTATGTATTTGTAAGACGTGTGATACAAATACAGTACAGTTTTGTGTTTAATATATTTTTTCGTAAATGATCAGTTATCCGAATAACCTGTCTGGAATTGTTTAGGATAATCGATACTCTACTGTATTACAATTCTAACTCTCAATTACGCGTAGGGGGAGCTCGAGAGAGAAAGTTTACAGATATCATTTCATACCTCTTTGCAAAGTCCGTAGACGACGGAATATCCAAAATTATAGGCACTAGGTCAAATTTCCGCGACTCCGATGAACAAATAATTCGCGGCTCGTCCACGAGAACGTACGACTGGCAGACCGAATGAGACTCCCTGGAGGGGGGAAAGACGCGGTTTTTATAGATTCGCCGTGGGAACTAAGTCGCGAGATCGTTGTCGGACGGAAAAAAATGATGAATTCGGATGTTAAGTGTACAATTTTATGATGTTACAAATTGTATTTCCCACGAATTCTGTTATTCGCTTTTAAAATCGTAGGAATAATTAATTCGGAAAAACTAGATAAAAACCCAAATTTCACATTTTGCTTGATCTTCCGGGTGTTTTGGAATCTTGACGTTTGAGACCTCCTGAACCCTAAAAACTAAAAACAAATGATTTCCAGAGTATGTATTTGTGTGTGTGTGTGGAAAATATAAATTCCCCTTGTGAACTTTTCAAAATACAGTGGTGCCTCGTATAACGTACGCCTCGAATAACGGACGCTGCGAACAACGGACTTTCTGTTTGGCCGTTACGTGACTCGAGCAACGGACTGGCTGCGAACAACGGACTTTCCAGCATAATTGGCGACTGCTCCATGGGTGCGTTAGTGTTTTCCTAACATACTAAACAAACGTAACCGGAGACGTAGTAGCGGAGCTCTGCGTCTCCGCTATTACGGGAGTGCGCTGCTGTTTGTAGGCATTTAGGAACGACGGTGAAAGAAAGATGGCAGCGCTCGCACTATCGATAGTATCGTGATGGAGAAATCTATAATTCTAAAATATGAGCTTTTAAAGGCAAAAGAAGAGTCCCAATTGTAAAATTTAACCATAAAATGGATTATTTGTTGAAAGAGCATTCAAAATAGCCACGAAAAAAATTAGAATGCCAGCTACCATTCGAAAAAAATTCGTAAAGACACTTACATCACCGCGTGCACTAACTTGCGCTTTCACAATTTTTAAATTTTCATTCATAAAACCACATAATGGACCGGAAACGAAACTATCTGAGCCACGGAAGACGCCATGTTGTTTTTTACCGTAAACTACTGCTACAAGCGGCCGTTCGACGGCGCGCACTTCCACCAGAATTTAGGAACGCGTTCCGCAGGAATTTTTAAACGGATGTCGCTCGCGCAGAGTTACGCGGAGGAATAAAAGAACGCACCCCATTTTCATTTTTTTATGATACAGTACGGTTATTTTATGCTGCGGAACGAATTAGATGTTTTAACATGTATTTCTACGGGAAAATGCGTTTCGTATAACGGACGTGCACCTGGAACGGATTAAGTACGTTATATGAGGCACCACTGTATAAGATAACATATTAACATTACTTTAGAATAAAAGAAAGCACTTGACATCTGTAAATTTTATTTTTATAATTTTATTTATTAGAAATGCGGAATTATTAAAAGGGAAGTTGGCTGCTTCCCACCCGATTATTAAAGCCCACGTAGGACAGAAGACACCGTATATATTATTGGAATGGTATATATTAATTGGAATTTATGCATTTGTTTTATTACAAGGTTGGTATCGTTACTCTATATGTTACTGGCTGTCTTAGGGTGTAACTATGCAATGTGAGCGAGCAAGAATTGACGTTTCATGCTCTCCATTTCTTACTCATCTGTATTGTCATAATAAATGAGAGCAAGAAACATCACCTCTTCTCGCTCGCATCTGCATAGTCGCACCCTTACTGGTGCTCCCGTTTGCTCAAATTTTGTTCTGTAAACAAAGTATAAATGACTACAGAAACCCTTCCAACTCAGAGTAATAGGAGTGAAGGTTGAGTTGGCACAGTGTTTGTCTAACAATGTGGAAACAAAGGTGGGTATACAATATAGTAATTTATGATCAGCTCTACTGAGATTTTGTAGATTACACTACCCATCATTACAGGAAACAAGATAAAAAATTTTCTTTAGTAATTTAGTGATTACAGTAATACATATAATGCATGATATTGCAGACTTCTGGATATCAAAAACTCTCCTTAATTACAATTCTTTTGTCAAGAAATTTTAAATTAACTAGCACAAATTTTTTCAAAGATTTCCCAGTGGAAGAGGTTTACTATGTTTCGTTTACACAATATAGAACTCAATTACAAAACAAGTTATAAGAAAAGTTAATTGAAAATTGACTGATCACTATATTTATTTCTTTTCAGAAGACGTTTTTTACCAACAGAATAAAATTTTCTTCAAATCAATGAAGGATTAAAATATTTTATTAACAATTGGAAATTCTTTTCAAAACAGTTTATTTGCTGAAATTTTTTACAACAATTTATTTCTTAGCTAGCTTCTTCACTCTCTTGGGTCTGGGTTTGGGAGGATTTTTCTTGGCCGTAGCTTTCAATTTGAGAAAAGCAGTACGGATTTCTCGATTCATCTAATAAAAAACAAAATCAATAAATTTGAATTCACAAAAATTGTTACACAGTGTAAAGAAAACTTACCAATTGCTTGGCCTTGTATAACTTAAAACGATCAAAGTCGTTCATATTCACTCTCTGAAATGACAAAATTTTGATAAAAATCTAAATATCTTTAAACTATAGATCAATGAAGCATATAATGGTTCCTTAAGATTAAATACAGAATAATTCAATAGTTTGCAAAGATTGCAAATATCAAATAAAACCAATACCTTCTTCCTAGCTTCGATTTTCTTAGCAAGTGGAGTTTCTTTCCATTTTTCACTAATATTTTCCTTTTCCCATGCTTTCCTAACAGTTTTGGTTGAAGTGCTGTGTGGTATCTTTATGCGAAATTTTGTCAGTCTCAACTTTTTAAACTGGATGGACTGTCTGGTTACCCCAGAGCATGGACCATCTACTAAAGCCTACAAGAATATCATAAGCAAAATTGTCTTTTAGTTTCCTGCAAATTGATTAACTTCGTAAAATTTTCTTAATAATAAATTTAGCTTAAAGTATGAAATTGATATTTATGGATTTGCAATGAATAATGATTAATATTGTCATTACTAACTGATTTTATTCTACTATGCAGTAATAAAACAGCCTTAAGAGCCTCTTTGATGTCAGAAAGAATAATTGGATAATCTTAATCATATTTTATTGATCAAGCCACACTTCTAATATGAATTCTGATTTGCTGACAGAACATGGAGCTGTTAAATATACTATGCATTTACTATCATAATACACATCATATTTAATAGTTAAAACACAATACTTTTGAATTAAATACTAATAAGTAGTTCATGAAAATTAACATTGACATTAAAATTTTGAGTTTAATATTATCTAGAAAAAGCCAGATTTTTGGAACTCAAATATTTATACTGAAACATGACAAAAGGGACAATTTTCAGAGTAGAATTCGTCATCAGAGATCTCTGACGGCAATTCCTATCAAATTCTTAGGTTCATCATTTGTTGCCCATCATTTGCCATGAAAAAGAAATTTTATGTTACTAAAGAATTCTTTATAAACCAAACTGCATCTTTCATTATATTTTACTTTTATATATGAAATATAATATGATTTTTAATGTATTAAATTATCAAGTATATCAGAAACATTAAAACTTACTCTATTTTGGTCTATTATGTCAACAATGACACACAGTTTTCCAGCATTAGTACCAAATGGTACATAGGCCACTCGGCCTATTTGCACGAAGTGACGAAACGCCTGAAATAAAAAAACTCTAATTAATGATTATAGTCATGTGGATTTTGATTCTAAACATATACAACATTGCAATAATCAGAATAGAATTTGTCAACATAAATTTTCTGACGGCAATTCCTATCATATTATTAGGTTCATCCTTTTATTGCTTTGCATAACAATTGTGATTTCTTACAATCATATTTATATTATTGACATAAAAGGAAGTTAATTGGATGCGAAAATAATTCTAAGTGAAGTTAAACTGGCTACTGCAGTTAACATAATACAACTTTGAGAATGGATAAATTTGAAAAACATTGAATACAGTCAAACCTGTTTTTATGCGCTCTTTTTATGTGCAATTTTTATTTGTGCGGTATAGTTGGCGACTAGTCTCGTGCGATTCGTCATGTCTCACGTTGACTTATTATAGCTAAATAAACTTATTATAGCATAAATGCACTTATTATAGTAATATTATTGCATGAATATGCGAAAAATGAAATAATTTACTTTTTAAGTAAACAAAACACCACCTGGACAAAAATATGTAAAACAGACGATAGACCAGACGATGCAGTCAAGTGCTGACATCTGTTGTCAATAAATTCTATTTCGTACGGTTTTGAGTTATTTTCTATGTGAGACTTTTTTTTAATTGTGTTGCGAAAACTATTATTTACAGCCATTCGTGAAGTTTCGCGAGATTTTTTTTAATGCGGTCCCTATCCCCCCGCATAAAAACAGGTTTGACTGTATTTTCAAAAAACTTCACACACAGAAGGATGTAAGAATACTACTGCAGGACAGGAAAGATAAAACAATATCCAATCTTCCTTACTTTGCACTACATCCTTTTACCCAGATAGTCATTGTCCTGGTTGAAAATGTTTGCATTCTCCAAACTTGCTCACTGTTAAGATTTGTAAACTTATAAAGAAAACAATACACTTTATTATCTGAGATAATAAATTCATTAAAATATCAAATGATGCTAATGTGACCATGAACACTATAGTGTGCATATGATATATGCAATTTTCACATAATGTGTAAAAGAAATGCTATTGTTAAAACTAGATGTGGTGACATTGCTTGAATAAATTATCTAATGCGGAAATCTGAAGCATTTACATACTTAGAGAATACTAGCAGCTGATATCAAGTCTGTGGAAGTATAGATAAATAATATAATACCCAAGCAATAAAATTGTCAAATGATGCTGTGCATGGACTATAGTGATAGAAACAAAGTGAATGATTAAGATCTTCATGTATGAAAAATTTTACTATTGCATATACCAAGGAACTCATTTACATAAAGATCTTTGATTTAGGTGAAAAATGTACTAAAGGAATTCACAAAATGCAGCTTTTCTTGACCTGTGACGTGCTTGTAATGGCTGCATTCAGCAGAGCAAACAGTTGTAACCAAGCAAAGGTGTTTCAACCAGTAGCTGTTACATAGTTACACCTGCCAAACGACAAGTAATGTATGCTTTGGAACAGGAAGCAGCCATCCATCATTGGTTCAGTTTCAGCTAGGTAGCACAAATGAAAAATGCTACTAAATGTCACATCAGAATACCAAACATGTTCCGAAACAGTATTACTTAAGAGCAGAAAAATACTCAACAGCTCCGGAACTGTTGAATCTGCCGAATGTAGCCGATGTCTTCTTACAGGTTCTCCTTCCTGTATCAAACTCAAATTTGTGCATAATCTTATATATAATTCTCATTGTTTGAGGTTTTTCAGATTAGGGTCAATTTCAGAGGCAAACAAATAATGGCAATTAATTTTTGAGATAAGAAAAATATTAATTTTAATCTTTGCACATCATTTATAGCTATGAAAATCGAATTTCTGAGAATGATATTACAAGAACGCCTACTCTCTTGAACCTTTTTTTTTTTTTTTTTTAACTCTTTCTACCCAGTGGGCACTAAGAAGGCCTCTTTTAGCAAGTCCATTATTGGATCGACCAGGTCCACAATGGGGCTGCTGGGAGGCGAGGGACAAGCGACGACATACAGACAGACCATCTCCCTGAAAAATTCCCACGGATTTTTCGACTCGTCCAGATTCGATCCAGGGTCCTCCAGAGCGGTAGGCTGCTTCCTTAACCATTTGGCCATACGGGCTTTCTCAAACCATTAATTACTATTGGAATTTCATATGGAGGTCAGTTGTTTAAGTAAATGGTAACTGGTAGATGGGAAAAATCATGTCAGTATCTATCTCTAGTCCAAAATATATGAATTAATAGCCTTATTACGTTGAAGTGATCTTTGATTACTTACATAACTTAAAAATTCCATAATAATGATTTAAATTCCTTAAAAATTCAATACATTAAAATGAATATCAACTTATATATGAGAAAATGGTAGATAAATGAGAAAACAAGAAAATTATAAAATTAAACATTCTTTTGTTAAAGTTCACTTTCTTTCACTAACAATTTATTTTATTATTTATTACAATTAATCAATTAATGTAAATATCTAAAGTTATAACAATAATTTATTACAATATAAAGACACATTTTAAGAATAATTTCAAAACTCTTAACTTATAAATTTCAATCCGGAACACGTTTAGACAATGAATAATATGGAAGCAGCCACGTGGGCAAGCCATCTCTCTATTTCTTATTCACAATTAATGTTTACGCAAATTTAAAGAAACGTTATCGTTTTATACGATCTTAAATCTTTTGAGTTAGTAATATAAATATCTTATAAACTTCGAAAAATATTTGTTCAGTTCTTACCATTTCACTCCTAAAACAACGGCAACTAAAATGGCGATCGAGAATAGAAAATTGCCAAATTCATTAGCTTTAATATCTTATAAAAACATTGCCAAAAATAGCCAGCAAAAAATCGTTTGAGCAAAATTACTATAATATTTTATTTTATTTGAAGCAAAATTATTATTAAAATAAATAAATTTTAAATTATCAATTAAATGTTTTATATAAATTAAATTTTATTAAAAATAGTTTTAAAAACGAATTTCTCTGATAAGTAGGGTGACCATGTCACGGTTCATTGGAAACAGTCGGATTTCCCGTTTTCAACTCTCAAAAATAGAATAAAATTTTAAATAGAACCGTATTAAGGTCTACTGATGTAATATAACCAATTTATCGGTTATATATAAATATATTTTTTTTAAAATAATCTATGTATAGCTAAGTTAAGATATGACAACCGGGTGGCCGAGCAGCTGAGGTGGCAGCTTACCGCTCTGGAGCCCGACATCCGGATAATTTTGAATCCAGTTTCTTACCACCCGGCCACTCCATTGTGGACCAAGCAGAATTCATAATAGGCTTGCTGAAAAGACCCCCGTACTGCCCACAAGGCAAAAAGAGTCGACGGCCGGATGGCCGACGGTCAAGGTGGCACCCGGGGTCAAAATATCCCCAGGAATTTTTCGGGGAGGTGGTCCGTCCGGATATGTCGGTCACCGTCCCTCACCACCGGCCGCCCTATTGTGGGCCTGGCCGAACCCACAATAGGCTTGCTAAAAGAGGCCCTCTTGGTGTCCACAGAGCGAAAAGAACAAAAAAACAAAAGACCCATTTAAATCTGTCGCAATGTAATTTCTTTAAAGATGTTAATGAAACTTTTGTACCTGAGCCAGAAGCAATAAGGCTCGAAAAATGATAATTCGAAGGAAAGGAGAGGATAGAAGATACTAAGTCATTTTATTATATGCATATTTATTTACTGAAAAGCTATTAAAGTCACATAGTTCATACACTTCCCATTGATCAAATTGAACAAATGACGTCTCAAATCAAACCTTGCGACCTGTAGATGGGCAGAAAACGGTATAAAATTGTACATATTTTGACTCACTCAAATTATTAACGGTTTTAGCGATTTTTGATATGTTTCATGACCAGTGTACTGAAATGTGGTCTATTATTATAATCTTTTGTCATGTACTAAAATTCGTATCCTTATTATCTTAACGCGTACATTTCATAAAACTAAAAAACTTCAAATGCATTTATAAAGTTTATATTTATAAAAAGCTTATATTTTTTTTAGGTGACTGCGTTATTACGTGATTCACGTTGACTTTATTATTTGTAAGCAAGATGATAAAAATGTTAGATTTATTACGTTTTATTTCAATCAACATAAAAATAACTTTAATGTATACAGCTTGATTAACTATTAAATAAAACAGTCTACTTTATGGTGGCCACGGAGAGATCCGGAGCGCCGAGTAGTTAAGTTCGCAGCTTACCGCTCTGCAGACCTGGGATAAAATTCGAATTGGCCAAAAAGCACAATTTTTTCGGAAGATGGTCCATCCGAATACGTTCACATGACTGCCCTATTGTGTGGCTGATCGAACCCATAATGTGCTCGATAAAACGGTCCTCGTAGTATCCATAGGTTGGAAATTTTTAAAACATTGAGACATGTTAGTATTAAGTTACTATTGATAATACGTATCTTTCCAGTAGTGGATTATTGAGACCCTAGCGAAATTTTGTTATAAGGCCCTATATGGGAAAGTATTGTTTTTTTTTTAAATTAAAAAAGACAATAAAATTATTAAATAATAAGGTTTTTCTTGGTAATATATAATTTTTAAACGCTCAGCATCATTTTAGATGCATATCTTTTTGTTACGTAATTTTTGAAGTCTCTCGAGACGATGAGGCCCGTGCATCTATTGGATAATTCATCATGTATCTTTCAATTGTTCTATAGTACGGACGGCTGGGTGGCCGAACGGTCAAGGTGACAGCCTACCGCTTTGGGGGACCCGGAATCGATTCTAGACGAGTCAAATAATCCCCAGGAATTTTTCAGAGAACTGATCCGTCTGGGTATAGAGTCCGAGCGCAAGTTACTCGCGCGCCGCCCTAGTGGCAAATATTTACATAACATATAAGAGTTCGCTAAAGAATGCATATGCGTTATATCTGAGACATTTTGAAAACCGTACCTAGTTCAGTAAATCGCTTATTGTTTTTTAATTTGTATTTGAGTTATAATATTAAAAATGGGTAAATCAAATGTAAATTGTTGTGTTTGGACGTTCTAATACACTAGCAAACACGCAACATGTAACGCCGAAAGTTTCATTTTATTGTTTTCTGGCAGGTCTACACCTTAAACAGAAGCGCCAAATTTGGATAAATTTTGCTAAAAGACAAAAGGAAGAAATACAAAATTTATTGTTAATTTTAAAAAAATTGACACGAATAATTTTATAAAAATATCCTTGTAAATTTAGTAAAAACGGATCACAGTGGCTACCCTCTAAATCAGCACAGATATGCAGTATGCATTTTATAGATGGGGGAAAAAGTGAAGATCCAAGATGTCCAAATTATAATCCAACAATCTATCCTGAAAAAAGAAGCAATGAAGAAAATTGTCGACACGAACAGTCAATAAAGAGATATAAACACCTAATGAACAGAAGGAATATTTTATTTGAAGAAGCAGGAAGACACCTTTGATGTACCAATTGAAAACAATTTTTTAGACCCTAAAGAAAAACAAAAACGTGACTGGAACTCAAACAGAGGCTACAAACGAACAGTTTGGAGACGTAAAAATTTTTATTTGCATGACTAGTAACAATGTTTCTGAAACTCAAGTTTCCCATATTAAAATGATTTCAAAAGAATGTGGAGAAAATCATAGGTCATGTCATTTTAGTAGTGTAGCAAATTTTCATGATGATCAATCTTTAAAAGATCTAATATCAGTAGAATTCGATGTTTTCAATTTACTTTTAGACATGCTTCCAAACAGTCCTGTTAGAATTTATGAATTGTCTTGGGAAAATAAGTTACTAATTTTTCTAATGAAGTTAAAGTTGGGTTTGTGCTTTTTTTTTAAACTCTTTCCGCCCTGTGGGCACTAAGAGGGCCTCTTTTTAGAAGGCCCATTATGGGTTCGGCCAGGCCCACAATGAGGCGACCGGGTGGCGAGGGACGGGGCCCGACATATCCGAACGGACCACCCCCCGAAAAATTCCTGGGGATTATTCGACCCGCTCGGATTCGATCCCGGGTCCCCCAGAGCAGTAGGCTGCCACCTTGACCGCTCGGCCATCCGGCCGTCTAAGGTTTGTGCTATTCAGCATTAGGTGCATTGTTTGGAATTCATAGAACCACCATTAAAACATAGTTTTTACAAATTTTAGAAATTATTTTTGTTGCAACAGAAGATTGGATTATTTGGCCAACAAAATTATCTATTAAGGCTACATTACCTCAATCATTTAAAGAAAATTATCCTGAAACAAGAGTAATCATCGATTGCACAGAAATTAAAACTGAGAAGCCATCATCAGTTCAACATCAAATTCAGTTTTATTCCTACTATAAATCTGCTTATACTGTAAAATATTTAATTGGAATTGCCCCATCAGGACATAACTTTTCTTTCTAGTGGGTATGGAGGAAGAAGTACAGATTCGTTTATAACAAATGATTGTGATATTCTACAAAAACTGGAGGAGGGAGATATTGTTATAGCTGATAGAGGGTTTCCTCAAATTAAATTGGGTGTCGAAAATAAAAATTCTATTTTAATTATGCCTCCTTTTTCAAAACCAAATCAAAATCAGTTTAGTGCTAATGAAATGGACGAAACATACAAAATTGCTCGTGCAAGAATTCACATTGAGAGAACCACTGGTAGAATTAAAATTTTTGAAATATTGAACTGTAGATTACCCATTTCACTTCTTCCATATGCAGATAAAATAATGTTTGTTTGTGCAGTATTAGTAAATCTGCAGCCACCAATTATAAATGAGTGAAATTTTTTTATTGTGAAAACACTGAAACTTAATACTATTTACAATTGCAGGTAAATAATAATTAAAGTAGAACATTTGCATCTTCTCTAATAGTGAATAAATGAACGTCTCATTTTTTTCCACTTTAAGTATTACATTTTGTACAGTACATCATTATAGATAAATAAATAAGAAAATTGAATATTTGTTACATATAAAGCTAATTGGATTTGTGTATAATATATGCTATTTTCTTTTAAATAAAGTTTAGAACTTTTAAACTCTAAATATTTTACAAATATCTCATTTGTCTCGAAATCAACAATTTTTTTAAAAAATCTTTACACGTGTAAGGGCGTTTAATTTCGAGTAATTTCTAAACTAAAACTAAAAGCTAAATTAAAAAACAATAAGCGATTTACTGAACTAGGTACGGTTTTCGAAATGTCTCAGATATAACGCATATGCACTCTTTAGCGAACCCCTATGTGTTATGTAAATATTTGCCACCAGGGCGGCGCGCGAATAACTTGCGCTCGGACTCTATGTCGGACCCTGTCACCCCATTGTGAGCCTGGCCGAACCCATAATGAGCTTGCAAAAAGAGGCCCTCTTAGTGCCCACAGGGCGTAGAGTTAAAAAAGTTTTTTTTTTCTATCGTACCAGGAAAAGGATACAAATTATTGGTAAACAATTTTCCAAGGTTCTTTTTATCATTTTCATATAAAAACTGGGAAGTGACACTTCTATATTCAATCTCAGGATGATTTATTATACACGCTAGTACCATTTTCTCGTCTGAGAAATTTTTTGTTTCGTTTCCCCACCCCACCATTATTAGCTTAGTGCATAGTAAACAATGATGTACTCCTCTATGCAATCACCCTTTACCAGGTAATACAATATCGAGGAGTAACGATTACATCTATAACAGTATAGGATTACAAATTTGGACAGAGACTGACAAATAGACCGAAAGTAAAGCCAGTTTCTCGTTTAGTCTAGGTTTAAACAATTGTCCCAAAGGGTTTAATACAAAGTGAAAAAACTATTGTATGTTATCTCTGAAGAACGATGCCAAAAAATCTGACAAGTTGTTCCCAGATGTTATGAGATTTTATTAAAACTATAACTTTTATATTATTAATCATAATAAATAAAACTGTGTGTGGCGCCATCTGTTAAGAGATTGCGTTATAAAAAAAACACATTTTTAATTATTATGAAATGGCAAAAAGCTTAATTTTGAGGGTAAGGATGAGTTTCACAAAGAAAATTGTAAATGCTAATAATGAGTAAGATCTTCATTAGGTCTGGCTCCTTTCAAAATATGTGTTCTACCTCTATCTCCCTACCCCCATAATCTCTAATCACTAAAATAGCATCAACACCCTTTACATACAAGTTACTGTGCCAGATTTTGTTTCTTAATCTTTAGCTCATCCTGCAATATTAAACAAAATAGATGTACACACAACTTTGGGTAATAGTGTTTTGGGTTTTATGGATTAAGGTGTCAAAATATCATGATTCCAAAAACCCAGAAGGTTAAATGTGACATGATTACAATATTATAGTATAACAGTCAGGAATGTAATTCATGTTAGATTAGAACAGCCAGGAAAATAAGAAAATAAAACTTTGAGATGATTACAAAACTTTCCTGTGTTCCAACACTTTCTGGAACCTTTTACCGGTGTTAGACGCAAAACGAAAAAATTTCTGTTAACGTTTTCGAACTTTGTAGTTCTTCTTCAGACGGTAAAAAACGAGGAACGCAGATCGAATAAAAGAACGAGTTATTTTTAAACCGAAATCGAATGCTTCACGATGCAGCTGGTCAGAC
Organism: Centruroides vittatus; assembly: GCF_030686945.1. Taxonomy (NCBI): domain Eukaryota; kingdom Metazoa; phylum Arthropoda; class Arachnida; order Scorpiones; family Buthidae; genus Centruroides; species Centruroides vittatus. Next base: position 489,740 of record NW_027122666.1, on the reverse strand, counting down.
ATGCGCATACGGTGCAAGCAGATGGCGATTAAAGGTCCGTGTCGATGAGGGTCTGTCAGGCGGTGGACAAATTGAGTTCCTCTTTATAATTAATGCAGGTGGCGGTGCGGCTGTGTTTGTAAATGGAGATAGCCTCCAACCACCTCAGATGTCGTCCACTCCAGCAGCACTGGCCACCGAATTGGAGCATGTCAGACGCGTAGCGACCATCCACGGATACCACAAGCTCGTTAACAGATTGGTTAATCGTCACCGTCGCACAGCACGTATCTCCGACATCCGATCCCGTCTCGCCAATCAACCTGAAGATGAGTCACGGATCCCCGTCACGTATAATCCGTATGTGGCGACGTTATATAAGAAGATTACCCGCAAGCGCCATATTAAGATCGCATACAGAAGACGTCCCACCATCTTGGACATACTCCGTAACGGGAAGGATCCCCCGACCCCAACAGACTTCTGGGCGTTTATTCCATTCCTCTTAAGGATCACAGGTTTGACAGAAACCTTGTTTACATCGGCTCAACCAAGAGATCTTTGGGGATCAGATTACGTGAGCACAATGCTGATATTCTGCATGAGAGAAATTCTACGGCACTCTCAACTTACGCCACCGATCCGGACATCGAAGCGGCCCTCAACCAAGCCAGGCTTATCATCGCATCGCCTCACCCTGAACATCTGAGGTGGTTGGAGGCTATCTCCATTTACAAACACAGCCGCACCGCCACCTGCATTAATTATAAAGAGGAACTCAATTTGTCCACCGCCTGACAGACCCTCATCGACACGGACCTTTAATCGCCATCTGCTTGCACCGTATGCGCATGTCTGACCAGCTGCATTGTGAAGCATTCGATTTCGGTTTAAAAATAACTCGTTCTTTTATTCGATCTGCGTTCCTCGTTTTTTACCGTCTGAAGAAGAACTACAAAGTTCGAAAATGTTAACGGAAATTTTTTCGTTTTGCGTCTAACACCGGTAAAAGGTTCCAGAAAGTGTGGTTACATCCCCGGTGTTCCTTGATGTATGTAGATTTTTCTTGTGTTCTTATAAACAGCAGGGAAAACAAGACTTGATTTTGAAGGTAGAGATGGGTTTCTAGACTAAGGCTTAAAACTCATACGAGTAAAATTTTCATTAAGTTTTACCCCAGCTGAAATATGACCCATGACCCTTGTTTTCCTGCTTCCTTGAATTCCGTACTCTAATGTTTAATATCAGCAATGTCTCTTATATACAAGTTACCACGTCATATTTCATTTCTTAATCTTTATCCCATCCTGAGATGTTAAGCAAAATAGATGCCAACACACATATCCGTGGAAGTTTTTTGGGTTCAGAATGTCTCAAATGTTGAGATTTGCAAAAAACCAGGAGGGTCAAATTTGACGATTACAATATAACAGCCAGGAAAGTGAAACAAACTATTGGAAAAATTATGATTTTCATATTACTAATAATTGGTTGTGATGTAGAATGTACTCCTTAACATAAGAACTTGGAATGTTAGAACACTGTATGAACTGGGAAAACTTGATAATCTAATTCAAGAAATAAAGTCAATGTGGCTTGATGTTGTAGGTATTTGTGAAACAAGATTGTACCTTTAAAATAGACAGAATCAGGAAAGCTAAACATGAATTAATATACAATAATGAACTCAGGAGCAGAGGCACATGTAAATGGAGTAGCTGTCATAATGAAGAATAGTATAGCAAGTTCAATAAAGGGCTTCACTGCAGTCAACGAGAGAATCATTTCAGTAAAGATGTTCAACCTTTTGACATCCTCCAAATCCAGGTTTATGCACCCACAACTGGCCATGAGGAAGATGATGAAATATTCTATGAAAATTTGAAGGAATCGGTGGAAATGCAAAATCAAATGATATAATCATAGTTATGGGTGATTTTAACACAAAAGTGGGCAATGAGAAGATATCTGAATGCATGGGCCAATATCGGCTTGGTAAGAAAAATTAAAAAGGGGATAGACTCATTCAATTTTGTGAGGAAACTAAATTGATAATCACCAACACCCTGTTTAAACATCCAGCAAGAAGAGTGTATACATGGAAAAGTCCAGGTGACATATGCAGAAATCAAATAGACTTCATTTTGATTAAGGAAAGATTTAGATATATTATAAAACAAGCCAAGTCATATCCTGGAGCACATATTAATTCCAACCATAATCCAGTTGTAGTGAAAGCAAAAATTAAACTAAAAACCTGTAAGCAAAAGTTAGTATCAAAGAATTTAAATTCAAAAATATTAAAGGAAGAGAACATAAAAGTAAAATTTAATGACAAATTTAATAGGGAAATCAGTAACAATAAAATAAATAATGTAATCAATTGATAGAGGATATCAATGAAGCATGGAATGCCTTTAAGAAATGTATAAGTAGAGCTGCTGCTAATAACATCCCAATACATTAGGAAAATTAACAAACCTTGAATGACTGATAAAATTCTAAATATGATGGACAATAGGAAAAGTTTGAAAAATAAACCAGGATATAAAAATTTAACAAGATCTGTAAAAAGAGAGTGTAGAAAGGCTAAAGAAGAGTGGCTTAATAAAAAATGTGAAGAAATTGAAAGTTTGGATAAAGAAAATAAAATAGAAAAACTCCGTGAAAAAATCAGAGAAATAACTTTTAAAAAATGGAATTTTCAAGCACAAGATATAAGAGATATAAATGGGAGAATAATCTTGGAGGCAGAAGAAATAATGAAAAGGTGGTATGAATCAGTGTTCCCTCTAATTTTTTTTGTAGATGAGCAGAACATATACTTCTCTGAGCAAAAAAAAAAATTTGCTGAGCAGATTCTGAGCAAAAAATTTTTCTGAGCGCATATATATATATATATAATATATATATACAGTGGTGATATTTGGCGGGTTTGCACAGGTTTGGCCGAACCCGTTGTTAAAGTTTTTCGAACGGGTTCGGGCCTGTTGTTAAAATTTTCAGTTTCCCGAACCTTGTTAAACACACGGAACATTTCTCAGTGGGTTTGTTTTTTTTAAAAAATATTAAAATATGCGTATTATACTCTGTAATACTACTAAACTAGGGCCTTATACCCCGTTTGCACCGAGCATTTCAATCTAGATTGTGAGTAAGGTCGGGGAGTATGTCTTGGTGCGATCTCTCTTGACCGTTTCAATCGAGGTTTAATCGCGATCGATTCAAGAGAGTTCTTGAAAGTAGATCCAGTGATAAGAGAGATCCCAGAATGCCATGTGCGCGAGACAACACAAGATAGCTGTGAAACACGTGTCGGGCTATGGACAGTGAAAGAAAAAGTATAATGTATCTTGAGAGATGGCGACATGTGCCTATTTCTAGAAGTGCCATATTGCAGTAAAGAATTTCTCTGCCTTAAAAAAAAAAAAAAAAAAAAAAAAAAAAAAAAAAAAAAAATATCACCACTGTATATATATATAATCTTATTTTTTCTTTTTCCTATAAAAATTAAAATAATTATAAAGTAGAGATTAAAATTCAGTTTAAAACATACTTCCATACAAAATATTATCTTTTGTCAATGATTTAATGTATTTAATCAAAATATACATAGCAATAATCATGTTGCAGACAGAGTGAGAAGTAAGTAAACAACAATTCAAATCAGTGTGCATGCTCGCCTGTGCAGCACATAAATTCTCATGCGTGACCACGCAGCTTAGAGGGAACATTGGTATGAATATGGAAAGGAATTATTCCAAGGCAATAGGGAGGAGATTGAATCTCGACCTAACCAGAAGGCCCACCAATACTCAAATGGGAAGTTGTAAAAGCCATTGATAAACTTAAACCCAGTAAGGCTGCTGGCCCAGACAATATGGAGCCAGAATGGATCAAAGCTCTAGATGATGGAGGCATCAAAGCACTAGAGCTAAGTTATACAATGACATTTATGAACTGGAATACCTCCCTGAAGACTTCAAACAGTCTATATTTGTTCCAATCCCCAAAAAACCAAAGCAAATTTGTTCCAATCCCCAAAAGCAAATAAGTGTGAGGATTTTAGAACCATAAGTATAAATAGTCATGTGGTAAAGGTTCTAACTTATATCTTGTTAAATAGAAATAAAGGAAGATGGACTGAAGGCATAAGTGAAACACAAAGTGGTTTCCAAGAGAATGAACAAGAGAAGGTATTTTCAATTTGAAAACTATTATTGAAAGGTATAAGGAAAAACAGAAATATACTTATCTTTGTTTTATAGACTATACAAAGGCGTTTGATAACGTGAAACATGATTACCTTATTAAGTGTCTTTTAGAAAATGGTATGGATGGAAAGGATGTCAGATTACTTATGAATTTATCCTGGAAACAGAGAACTGCAATAAAGATTGGCAAAGAATTTTCGCAAAGCTTCCCAATACAAAAAGGAATAAGGCAGAATTGTGTGCTGTCTCTGATTTTGTTCAATCTTTATGCAGAAAGAATTTTCAGTTAGGTCAAAGATCTAAAAGGAAGTGCTTTAGATCGTTTAGTGCACTTTAGGCATGCGCACTAAAGTGCACTAAATGTGCACTTTAGTGCACATGCCTAAGAAGATGCAAGACGTGCGTTTGAATTTTGAATTTGGTTTTCTTCAAACGACATTCCAGAGGTTCGAATTTACCTGATGAAGAACTAGTATTTCGGTTCGAAAATGCCTGTAGCGAACGATTTCCGTTGATTTTGTGTTGATGGTCGTCTAGAGAGTGCACACCGGTAACAGGTTAGAGCGTTTTGGAAATTAAAGGCATTTGAAATGTGGATGTTTGAAGAATGCTGAGAGTTCCTTAGAGGGCAGGAACAAATGAAGATATCCTGGCAATTGCAAATCGAAAAAGAACCTTACTAGTAGTAGTAAGGAAAAGAAAAGTGAGTTATCTGCGGCATGTACTGTGACACCAAAGCCTACAAAAACTATTACTGAAGGGAATGATTGAAGGGCAAAGAGGCTGGGGTAGGCCAAGAATGAACTGGTTCATCATCATCAGGAATTGGACATACTTAATGTACAAAGAGTGCTCAAGAGAAGCACAAGATAGATCATGGTGGCGTAAAATGGTTGTCAACCTCCTGACAGGAGAAGACACCTAAAGAATAATTGGTTGGATTTTGAAATTTCTTTCCATCCTATGGGCACTAAAAGGGCTTTTTGCCAAGACCATTGTAGGGCTAGCGAAGTAGTTAAGGACAAAGCTTGATATATTTTAATATGGGACAGATCACTCTCAAAAAATTCCTGAGGATTTTTAACTTGTCCAGATTTGTTTCAGAGGTCCAGAGTGATAAACTGAAACCTTATCTGATCAGCCATCTAGTGCTTGCAGGGGAGTTTCAAAATCAGTTATGTCACTGGCCTGGTCATTTCTATTACAGAATTCTATTGTTCCCATTTCTGGCATATTATTTCTTTTAAAACAGTAGTAAACACTTATCAGTTACATAATTACTATTTTCAAAAATGTGATCTACTGAACTTATGGGAAATAGGATCCAAGTAGGTTAGTGGTTTTCTAAGATTCAACAAAGTGTACAATAGTTACATGTTAAAAGCAAGAAATTCATTGTATACTGACATTTGATAGCTGGATGGGTAAAGTGATTAAGATGTCAGCAGCTTTAGATATCCTGTGTGATTAAAAAATAAAAAATCAGGAATTTTTTAAAAATCAAATCTAAAACATCTGTCAGAAGATTTCTAGCATTGCATTGTATGTTATAGTATTGTATTTCAAATAATGATGTCATAAAATATGATTATATCATTATTTGAAATACAATGTCTGTTTCATTTAATACTGTAATCACAGTATTAAAAGAATGAACAACAAATCAAGAAGAATGAATTATATGGTTTAAAATACAAGGTGTGGCAGAAAAGTAATGAAATTGGTATCACTGAGAGAAATCTGGCAACTCTGCGGACTTCCCTTTCATGTAGGTTGTATGTCAGTCTCTCCTAGACACTCAGTAAGTTTCAACCTTGTGCAGTAACTACGTGATCCCAGAGAGCGTTACAAGTGAAGTATTGTGTCACAGAAAATGGAATACCAAAATTTGGAGCAATGGTGTGCCATCAAATTTTGTGTTAAGCTTGGTGAACCCACAAGTTTGACCTATGAAAAGTTGCAACGAACCTATGGGGAACATTTGTTATCATGACCACAAGTTTTTCAGTGGCACAAACCATTTTTTGGAGGGCCTAGAAGCAGTAGAAGACGAACCTCACTCAGGGAGGCATTCAACATCGAGAACTGCAGAAAGTGTGGAATGAGTGAGGACTCCTTGGAAGGCTTGGAAAAAGGGTGCTTTGAGTCAGACAGGACATTGTGGACACTTGGATGCTCCACCATGACAACTCCTTCTGTCACATGGCCATCTCCATCAACCAGTTTTTGACAGAAAAAGAATTTCTGTGGTTTCCCAGGTTCCCTATTTGCCTAATCTCAGTCAGTGTGACTTGTTTTTGTTCCCCAAGATCAAAACCCATTTGAAAGGATGCCATCTTGGTACTGCCGATAACATCCAAAGGAGCATAACTGTGTTGCTGCAGGCGATTCCAGTTGAAGCCTTCCAGCACCGCTACAAAAACTGACAATGCCTCCACCAATGTATAGCTGCCCAAGGGCTACTTTGAAGGGGATAACATTAATGTATAAAAATAAAATAAAATTGTTGCAAAAAAATTAGTTTCGTTACTTTTCTGCCACACCTTGTATATCGTCATTATCAAAATATTGTATATAATATGTTAAATTTTAAAAAGATATCAGGACAAAATTAAGGTCACAAATATTTATTGCAATCATAAAATATAATCCATCAGAAAAAGAAACTTGTTCTTTTTTTTTAATTTTAATTATTCTAACAAACAACTTTAAACATTTTAATAACATTAAATTGGTGTGTAATTTTAAATATAAATCTTCACAGTGTACAAAGATTCTAACAAAACTGGACAACATTTCTCTTTGAGCTGTAGAATTTAACAATACTTCTTCATTTGGATTTATAATCTCAAATTGTGCAAAATAACAAATATCTTTCATTAACATTTTGTTCTATAATTATCATTTATATAATGACTAGTTATCTTTCTGTACAAAATTTTCTCTCCTTTCTGTTTTATGCAAATATTAATGTAACAGCTTATAAGTAATTATAATTTTGGTTATTATCTATTAGAGAATACTGTGTTGAAATGATCACAATTTGACCACACGATTTTACTCCAGTATTCTGCCTTTAGATATAATAATTTATAATTATTTTCTCTCTTGTATGATGTTTTTGCCATATTCAAATGTATACAGATAAGAGCAACAATGGGGCTGATTACAGAAACCAAATCTAGTATACGGTGTCTGAAAAGTTACTGTGCATTGAAAAATTTGTAATGACATTAAAATTCTTTGCTGATCACATGATATCTCATTGCTGATCACATGATATCCCATTGCTGATCACATGATATCCACATGGAATCTGGCCTGCTAGGTGTCCAGACATCACTCCCCTGAATTTTTATCTCTGGGATGCACTGAAGGGATGGATGTACAAAAACAATCTGCACACTCTGGAGGAGCTGAAGACTGCAATTACCCAACACAGATCACTCCATCCACCCTCCAAAATGTGGTTGACAATATGCAATATTGTGTGTAGGAATGTCTTCAGATCTTTGGTGGACATTTCCAGCTTTGCTTTAGAAGAAACTGCAATATCTGTGCAGTTTCTTCTAAAATTAATTCTAAATATGCTAAAATCTTATTTATACCTTTTCCACTGCACAGTAACTTTTCAGACATCCTGTAAAAACATAGTTTATACCAGGGGGTGGGCAAGCAAGAGTTCAGTGGGAGCCGCAATTTAGGTTTTGCAAAATGCATGGGAGCTGCAGTTCTGTACTTTTTTATTCTGTACTGCAGTTCTGTACCGCAGTTTTATTATACAGTATAATATAAATGTAATACGTATAAAACAAATATTGAGTTTTTTAATAAATGTATTTTCACAAAATTGTGGAAATAAAATAGTAAAAATAAAAAGCAGAAATTAACATTTTCAGCAAGAGTTGCATGTAACTCAAAAAGAGCCACATGCGGCTCCGAGAGCCGCATTTGCCCATGTCTAGTTTATATTATCTCGAGTGCCACTCAATCCTCCCTGTTGAGCAAGTAGTTGGTCATTATTAACTATTGTTGTTCTAGTCAATAGCTGTATATGACCAGAACAGAGGCAAATCTAAACCATAGCTTATATCTAGACCTTGTTTCTAAAATCAGCATATAATTCCTTTATATAATTAAGTACACTTTGATATTTTTTTAAAGTCATCATCTTAATTACTGCTACTAGGTATGACTTTGTTAAGACATTTATTCTTTATGGAAAATTCAAATTCTATTCCATTGCATGAATGATTATGTTTAGTTTTTAACAGAATTTTTCTTACAGGAAATCTTGTAACTGTTAAATTGTATAATGTCGATTGTCAACAATTTAATTAACCATTAAAGGCAAAATATTGGAGTTTATGTTGTTACCAATATTAAATGTATAGCAGCAATATTATTGAGTACCTCTTTAATAATGATAACCAATTAATTTTGATTTGTTAAATCTGAAATTGGATTTTTAAGAATAACATATTTAAGTGCTGTAATGCATAAAATGGACTGATATAGTAATGAGCATAAGTATACTTTCTGAAGTTGTTAAAATAATATTTTGACACACAAATATTAAAATAAATATGTATAAAAAATTCTAAGAAAATATTTTTTATGACTTGTATTAAAAAAATGAAATATTTTCTATGAGATACATATTTAAAAGTTTTAACAAAATATTTCGCATGTTGTGTTGTTGTTATTAATAAATAATTATTTAGTTTTTTCTTGATTTAAAAGAATATTTTCTTTAGTTAAAAAATCAATACCGTTACTGGGAAGTGGTGATGATACCAATGGAAATATCCATGTTAAATACCATCTTCTTCCAAGACTTTCAATAATATTTTGTTTCCATCCCAAGTTATAACAAGTAATACTGTTATTTCGCTCATATGCAGTTTGGTTTTTCAAAAGCGATATGGTATGGTAAACCAACAAACTAGTAACAAATAAAAACCCAGCAATCGATGTCACGGAAAGAAATGTAGAAAAAACAACATCGGTATCAAGATAACCTGTTATCCAAAACATGAATGGCAAGATGTGTGCAGTGACTGAAAGAAGAGTAATACCCCCCAACATATCCCATATATAAAACATGTTTAACACAGTAGCGTAAAAAGTACCGATTGACAGATAAAATAAGAATAACCAAAAATATCTCAAGTTTTTAAAGCCAATGCAGCAACCGGCAAAAGTGCAGTGATGATCTCTTCTCAAAATGCAAGTCTGACAAATGTTGCAATGAAATGATCTCGGTGGAAAAATAGCTTCACAGATGGCACAGAATCTCCATTTTGGCCTCATTGTAGAAGGGAGAATGTAACCTGGACTAAGTGTGCTGGTAGTTATCACTATTAAAATGAAGTTTCCAAAAACATTTATCATTACAAATGTTCCACATACATAGTGGATGTAGCATAAGTAAGGCGTATCATTGTGAACATACGGAACAACAATAATTAATTCAAAATAATATATAGCAAAAATTGCAAAAATGATAAATACAAATGCTAGTTGTTCAGAAAATATTCGGGGAAAATATCTTTTTAAGGTGCATATTATGTTGGTTGCCATTGAAGACTTTCTGAAAAGAGATTTTAATTAAATTTTAAAATTTTACTAATAATAATAATATTGATAAATATCATTTATATCTTAAAAATATTTTTTAGCGGTTAATTTTTAAATATAATAAGCATAATTTTTTGTAAGATACTTAGAACTCAGCATGAAATCACTGTCATCATGATATACAATTACAGACCTTGAAAAATTAACTGTAAAGGTATATGAAATTTAATTGTATCATTCATCATGTGTCTAAATGCATTTTTAAACCTTTGTTCTTTTTCTCATCAATTTTATTATTATTCAATACATAAAAGGATTATTGAAATATTTTTATAAACTTATAAATCATGCTTCTATACTTAGATTTATATGTTGTTATAGATAGATAGATATATAGAAAAAAGAATTAGAATAAATTTATAATTTTTTAAAATGAACTAAGATTATATATAAATACTAGTTATCACTTTATAGCAGCTGGAACATGATTAATATCATCACAACTTTCTCACACTTTCAGCAATAAGTATTTTTATTATTTATTATTCCAAACATTGTTGGTTTTATTCTGAGATCTACTTCACGTTACAATTTGCTTTTGTTGTGCTTCTCAAAAACATTCATTTTTGATAATAAAAATATTTATTTCTAAAAGTATTAGAAAGGTACTGAATATAATATAAATACTAGTTCAAGTCTTTGAAAGACTTAAGATAATTATGAATGAATTCAAAATTAAATGTACAAAGTGTTCAAAAAAGAATTTAAAGATTAAGAAAAGTATCAATATTAAATATTTAAGGAAAAGATGAACACACATGGTTTTCAGTAATAGTGACCAAAAGTTAAGTTTTTCTACGTTACAAAAAACAGTGTGTTGTTGCTGCAGATAGAACTTTTGAATGAAGTTTTTCCTAACCAATGAATTAGTTATTCAATGGTCATTCAATAAAATAGTTGTGGTTACCTGTCTGTAACTAAGCTTCTTTTTAACTCTAACATTAAAACTAATAAGAATTAGGATCTATAGTTAAAAAATTAAAAATCATAAACTGTGTTAATGGTTAATTTTTAATTTTAATTTTTTAATGATAAGTTAATCTTATCAGAAGTGTTCATTAATACATTATAAAGCTATAAATTCTATCATTTTTACATTTTCAATTAAAACAGAAAATGTGACATAATAAATCAAATCTCAAAAATTAAGTAGACTTCAATTTTTCAAATTTTAGTGTAAAACATAATATGTAATTAAGAATGCTTTATTGAACATCTGATGATCCCATACATCATTCTATATTTTATTAATGACGACATGTTGGAATTTTATTTGTTCTTATCAAATGTGTCCTAAATCTGGTGGTTCTAACCTTAATCTCAGAAAAACAGAAGCAGACAGGAAAGGCTGCTATTTTCATGAAGAGTTTAAAGATTCTTTTTTTTGGTTGATTGTCTAAACTCTTAATAATTTCACTTCCTATTTCTTATCTGTATTCCATTCAATTTTTTCTTAACCTTGTTTCAAGCCACTAGTCCTATAGTTTCAAATGCAATTGTGAATGTACATAAGTGTAAATTCATAATCCATTTCATATCTAATTTACAAGTTTTTACAAGTCTAATTATAATATTTTAAAATTACAAAGGAAAAGAAAAGCAATTTTCATTAGAAACAAAAATAAAAATCTTGGGACTGCCTTGTGAGCAGGGGTGGATCTAGGTTTTTTGGGGTCTAAGGCTTATTGAAGACCAATGGGGCCCTATTTTTTGTTAGATTAAGAATCTTTAAATTTGGGTTTAAAATTGCATCTTGGTGACCTGACCAATTACATTACATTGATTACAATAAAACAAATAATACTATAAATTATCATCATTATTAATATTAACTACTTTTTACTATACCATAAGTGCTTACTGTTAATGAAAAAGTATTAAAAATTTATGATGATAATTCAATTTTTGGGGGCCCTTGACACTTGGGGACCAGGGGCTTAAGCCTTATTAGTCCCTATGTAGATCTGCCCCTGCTTGTGAGTAGGGTTTGGGAACAAGGGCGTCGCCAGGGGGAGGGGCAGAGGGGCAGTTGCCCTCCCCTAGAAATTCGAAAAAGTTATTTAAATGCTAAGTTTTAATTAAAATAATCTTCTTAGGCTTCTTGTAAGTTAAAGAAAATGTTTTATTTGAGATATTTCTTTTCCGGTACATAGTAAATGATTAAAACTTTATGAATCGTTTCTATTTTACTTACATACAATTCATATCCTTTATCAATTTACATCATCTTGACCCCCCCTTACCCAGTGGCTGGCGTCGTCCTTGTTTGGGAAGTTTCGACATTCTCAAAGTCCTGGGACACAAGACAACCCACAATCAAAATCCCGGGACTTCGAGACTTCTCAGAATAAAATTAGAATCGAGTTCATTTTTGGTGAGATGTATCAATAAAAAAGCAATTTTAGTAAAAATCAACATTTATTGAACATAAATCAAATCCTAACTTATGATGTTAATCAAAGTCTAAACAGTTTGTATGTTTAATTCTTATAATCATAGATTCATTTTTTGATAGTAAAATCTTATAATTATGAAACCAACTTAGTAATCATACTAATCATTAATAATCATCACCTAGTCTCTATTCACTAGTCATATAAATAATATAATAAATTAGCAATTAGACAAGAAGTCTAATTGCTAATTTATTTTTTTAAATGCCTATTTCATTAAATCACAAAAGAATTGTGATTTAATGAAATAGGCATTAAAAAAAATCAGAGCATTTACAGCTTTGTCTGACAATCTGTTTCTGATTTTTGTAATAATGCCTCCGGACAAGGAGAACACTCTCGTTTTCAACAGATGTTGGTTTTATTGTGTTTAAAGCTTTATAAATTAGTTCCAAACTTTCAGTATGTTTTCCGGTTGCTTCAAATAACTGAAACTCCTTTTTTAATGTTGCTCTTGATCTTTTTGCAAGAATTTCAGGTACATTTTCTTCAATTTTTTGATTGCCTGTTCCATTTGACTTTGAAATGACTCATAGGGTTCGTTGTGTACTGTAGAACTACTGGTATTGGGTTTGGCATCCATTATTTCCAAATTGGCGTTTGGATACGAGGGATATTTTCAAAAAGTCTGCAATACAGATCTTTCCGCAAAAGCAATAAGTGCAGTTTTATTCAAATTCGAAGTAAAAAAATCCATATTTTGCAACTGACGCAATGCAACCGCACACAGCACTTCACCTCATAAAGTGAAATTGACGACTGACTGACTGAGCTGACATTGCTGACACAGACAGTCACAAATGTCACAATCTCATAAACAAACGTCACAAAATAATAATATGGCAGCGAACGTATTTATTGTGTACTCACTCAGTACGTTACGTAGGAGCATCAAGTAATTACTCGTTAAGCTAACAGATGGCCTCACAATAACAGAGTGCGGAAAGCTAATAAACTATTATGACCTTTTAAAAATAAAATTATTACAATACAATTTCAACAAGCGTGTCTCGAGTCTTAACCCGAAAGTCGTGGGACCCGAGATAATTAAATTTAGAAAAAGTCCCAGGACTTCGAGACACGAGACATCCCGGGACCCAAACCCTACTTGCGAGTGATGAAGGTTTGGCATCTGCAGGCAAAAGTTTTGGTTTGAATAAAGCAACTGTCAGAACAATTAAGAGAAATGAGAATTCTATATGAAAATCTATCATCTGCAAATCAAAACTTAGTGCAAAAACATCATCATGCAGTAGATATAAGAAAAAATAGAAAATTTTTTGTGTGCAAAAGAGGGTATCTGCGAATGGAAATACACCTATCTCTTGTTTTACACGGTACTTCTTTTACACGTTTTCGCTTTTACACGGTTTAAAAAATAAATGTAGAAAATAAACTGGCTATGATCAAAAGGAACAATTTTTAACTCTAATTTACATCTATATTCCAATCCACCTTAATTATATGTTATAGTTGATATTTAGAATACTAGGTGACAGTTTTATTTCAATTCGTCAAATAGTAACCGATAAACCAATATAGAGTACTCCCCCATACGCATGAAGTTGCATTCATTGCACATAGTTTTAAACCAGAAAATTTTAATTTTTCATATTCATAAGTAACAAACGATTACATTATTTTTAATTACATTTTTTACATTACGTTACATTACATTTTTATGAATCTTTCAGATTTTATTTTTTGTTCCTTTGTACTCTGTATTTAATTAATAAAAGAATGTATTTTTTTTGCCTTTCAATATTTCTGTTTAATCTATGTACCTTTAAAAAATTGAAAAAAAGATTAATAAACAACGAAATTATGTTTTTTGCATACTTTTTGATTTACACGGTTTTACATTCAAAAAGATACAAATTTGATTTACATGTTTTTCTCCTATCTTCCGTGTAAATCGAGGGATAGGTGTATTATAAATCAGAAGGCATGACAAATTTATAAAAAAACTACAGGAATTGGAACATCAACAACAAGGTAGAAAAGGTATTTTCTGATAGTGAAGAATGGCTGACAGGATTTTTAAAAAGAAATACATTTCACAATATTAAAATTAAAGGGAAAAATTGTATTTGCATATGAAAATATCATCAAAAGCTTTCCAGAAAAACTAGCCAAAATAATAAGAGAGGATGGCTATGTTCCTGACCAGATTTTCAATGCTAACAAAATAGGTCTATACTGGAGTAAAATTTTTGTCACTTTTTTACGGTTTTTTGAATGAAGTATAGTTATTTATTTCATTTTTCATGGTTTTTCAATAACTTAGAATGTATCTCCCACTTTACTATAGAAAATATATCTTTTTTTGCACATTTTTTTAGGAATATAAAAAATATCTTTCATGGAATATCTTCCATGTCAAAAAAGAGTTGGGTGTACATAAGGAAAATGATCATCCATTGATTTAAATTTGATTAAAATTATCTACTTCCATTGCTTTTATTTAATCTATTTCTGAATGTTTAAATATAATCAGAACTTGGATCATACTATAAGATCAATTACAATAAACTACTGAAATAATAACCACGCTGCAGAAATTGGAAAGATGCCAACCATCAACTGATGGATTTGAACTGTCAATCTTTGGAAAAACAACTCAATATTCTGTCAGTTTAGCCAACCTGACCTGATAGCTGCCAATTAAAGTATTTAAAGCAAAGTTTAGTATAAAGTGAATATCACATATTCGCATTATAGTAAACTTTGCTTTAAAATTAAAATCATTCAAAGAAATAATATAGGTCATCATACCAATAAAAATTTTTCTTTAAATAGAATGAAAACTTTAATTGTTTAAATGTATATATTTGTATATTTTAAATACTGTAAAAAGTACTCTCTATATAAATTTTATAATTTATATATAGTTTTATTTATAAATCTATGGAATAATGTATCAATTAAATTTGTGCTATATAAACAACAAATATAATAATTTTACATTAATTATTTTATCTAAAGATTTACCAAACTAAAATAATAAAGAAAAACTTTAAAAATTTCAGTCCTTTTTATTTCTGTAAATTTTTCTTTTAGTAGAAAATAGATATGGCAATTTATTTATAAATTTTGTGAATTATTAAGAATTAGATCATTCCAATATATGACATCATTTTAACAATATTTATATATTTATTTATTCTTCTATGGTGCTTTTCTAATATGTAACCTGGAAACAATGCAATAATTACTACAATTGTAGCACACAACCTGCAAGATGATGCATAGTTGCTATTATACAAGCTAGCAAATAATTTTTCCTCTCTATATAGAGTTGTTAATGGGAAAAGGGATTAACTTTTGGAAAATTTAATTCTGAAAGAATGACACAATCTTTTCGAGTGGTAGAGATTATTGTTGCCTGATCTTCCTTACCATAGACATGACATTCTGACAAATTTGCATTTGCATGAATCAAATGTACCAAACATAAGATAATAAATTAACAATAACATGAAAATTTGATATCCACATTTTTACATCATATTAAATTTGCCATTACAAATGTTAATATAATATATAATCTACCCATTATCCTACTACTGTAATGCCAGAAAACACCTATACAAGATTTTATATTTTGGTATTAAAACAAAAATTATTCTTTAAAGGTAAAACTAATGTATAATTGATGAGTAAATTGACCTTTTGTAACTTGCAATGTTGTTTTTAAAAACTAAGAGTAAATGTTTAGACCGAAACCATCTGGTTTTTGGTCTAAACATTCATATTCATATGTCGTGCAATATTCGACCCACTCCCTTCCCTGCCACATTCAACAATGTCCTTTTTGCACCCTCCTTAAACAGTCCATGTAATTAATGGACAGTCCCCTTTTATTATCTATTTTTATTCTTTTTATATTCAAATTTTTAACAGCAACCAATCAAGAAAAATGTTTTTCTCTACGCTTTCACTCACATTGATTAATTTTAATGATTTTGTTGCATTTTTACATAATTAATTCATGTTACATAAGCTTCACATTGTATTCAACTAATTCGTGATAATTTTCGCAATTTCCATTATCTAATTTCTAATACTTCACTCATTTTATCATCCAAGTGATGAATCAATATATCAAGGGCAGTTCATCTTACATGATAAATTGTTTCTAATTTTGGGAGCACTTAAATGAATGAAAGTAGAGCTCTACAGACGAAAAATGCAAATTTATATACATTATGCTTTCGATATAACTTAAAAAATGCGTAACAAATAGTGTTTTCGGGTTTATTTACTAAATAATATTTAGTAAATAATGTGCTATATATTATATAGCACATGGCGCGCGTCGCGTCGCATCCGATGACGCGCGCTACCGATGATAAATCGAGAAAAATAGCTTATAAATTAGAAATTTTATTTTATTTTATTAGATGTATCATCCGCATTAAAATTCAAAATACACATTAAACGATTATCATCATCGATAATTACGTAAATAATAAATTACAGCGAGATTTTAGATATTTATTCGCGAGACGAGCGTCGCTTAGCGACGCTCGACTCGCGAACAAGAAGAGAATTTAAAATTTAAATTATTATAAGAAAATGAATCGTTGCTCAAATAATTATATATATTTAAAATAATGAAATAATATTTAAAAAAAAATACCCACATACCCTACATTAATCAAAACAGAAACTTCCGATCAGCCTCCGCTCGACCGCTCCCACGCTTTCCATTGATCACCGGTCGCATCTACATCACGATAGAGAATAAAATGTACAGTACCTTATATTTAAAAAAAAAAAAATAAATTTAGAACAAATTGTAGAATTTTTATTAAGTATTTTACGTAAATAATATGAATTTTTACGTTTAATTTATTTAGCGCGATTTATTCTCCGTATCACCATTTCGATATAGCGATAACATGGCGGGAGTTATAAGGTGAGAGAAACGTGTTTCTGTAAACGATTCGTTGGAAATTCTTAAAGGGATATCTTAATGTTCTAATTACTTTTAATATAAAGAAAATGCGGTATAATTTTTATTTGATGAAATTCTCTCGTATAAGTCAAAATATTAGGTTTATCAATTTGAGTAGATAAAAGCTACACTTTGTTTTCGTCGTAAAGAATGGGTTAATTTACGTTTTTTACGAAAAATATGAGTAAAATTGCAGTTCTGAATGAAGGTTTTGCACCCCCCCAAATTTCAATCCCTGCTTGTCTAAGGTGTGCATCGGTGATAAAGTACCAACTGCCTCATTCAGAGGTGTAATTGTACCAAAATAGGTATTTAAAAATGTTAATTAGTTTTCGAGAACTTCCTAAGCTGTGGATTATGGTAAGGGTGCATATACTTTTGGAATCAAACTGATCCCAGATTGCTCTGATCGTTCAAATCATGTATACAAATGAACTATAGCAATCTGATCGATCTCTGTCTGCGTATACAAATGCCATCTAGGATCGGCTGGATTGCAATCTGACTAATTTGAGTGGAGGATAGGATTGGCTAAATTTTGCAGAGTCAAAAGTCTTAACTGAACAAAGGTGTTTCAATTTGTAGCTGTTATGTAGTTACATCTGCTGAATGATGAGTGACGTATGCATTCCACGTTTTCCATAATTCAGCATAGCACTTGTTATCTGCTAGCGGATGTGTGAAATATTTAGCTTTCTGCTGATATGTTACAAGGAACGTAACAGCTAGCACTCCGCTAATAAAAATGGATTGTGTTTTTCACAGTAGCTATTATAAATGTTTAGAGTATTTGTTATAAATCCCAATTTTAGCTTTTTCAAAAATGACTATGGTGAGCTACAAGACTTGTCTTTAATAGCTGCAATCGATTCTAATGAGGAATATTGAGAAGATAGGTCCAAAATATCTGGCCATGTTCATGAAATCATGCCTAAATACAGTGACGATATTTCCAAGCAAGCCTAGGTCAGCTGCACTGAATGATGTCTGGAGTTCTTTAAAATAAGTTTATATATGCTGTAGATTGCATTATAAAATATATATATGGTTTTGCTGAAAGTTTCGACATGTGAGTTATATAATGCTAATTATTATATTATTACTTGATATCTAAAATCAAGATACAAATAATAACTAAGAAATTCAGTCTTCGTATCTGCCATATGAAGATGAAAAGACAATTACACCTGTCAGTCTTTCAGACAGGAAAAAGTTAAAAATATGTTTATTTTAGCTGTTCGTAAACTGTCATAAGTTCTTTCATCCATATTTAAAAGAAAATTTTGATCTTCTAGTTCAGGGGTCGGCAACCTTTTGAGTCGGAAGAGTCAAAAATTACAATTTACAAAATTTCAAAGTTTTTAAAGAGCCACAAAATTTTTTCTTGCCAACAATAAATAGTACTTGCATAAATTAAGTTTTTTGATTAAAAAAAAACTAATCTATTTATTCATATATAAGTAGTGATTTTCACAACAAATTAGATAATATATATATGGCATTATTAGATAATTACTTATTATTTAAGTAAAAAATTAAAACAATTAAACATTTACTTAAGTATGCTGGGGTGTAACCCAAAACCTGGTGTTCTGTGTTTTTTTTCTTCTGCTTTTTTTTAATTTGTCATTAAAGGTCTTTATTATTAATTAAACATTTACTTACAACACTAACTTGTACTTGAATAACAAACAATTGAGCAAACAAATTCAATGGGAGCGTTGGCTTTGCATGGTTTTAGAAAGTTTCGATAAATTTGGCTCATAACTTGTTGTTAAGTTTCAGACACGATTCTAAATTTTCATTTGTTAGTTGGCTTCTTACTTTACTTTTAATTATATTCATGCAAGAGAATGCTTGCTCGCACGAATATGTCGATCTGAAGATAGTCAGCACTCCAAATGCCAACTTCTTCACCTCACTGTAGCAATCTGGAAGACTATTCCATGCGTCGAATATAAGTGCCTCAAGTCGCGGCATTTCTTTTAAAGCTGTCCACTTTTGTTGCATTACGTACATACATTTCTGGACCTCCAACTCTTCCAACTTGCTTTTCAACTCTGTAAATTTTCCACTCCACAAAGCTTTACTTTTTAAATCGATCAATTGCATTTCTAGAGATCCAGTATCAATTCCAAATGGCTCAATGTGGATTTCGTTACTATTTGTGTTAAGAGGATTTACTATGAATGCTAGAGTGGTTTTGTTGGTTTTGAATTGCTCAAATCTGTCAGCAAATTCATCTTTAATTTTTTTTATAACTGTGCTGAAGTAATTCGTGTCAACAGTTGCACTGGTTTTATCGCGATATTGCTTTAGAAATTGAAAATGAAGTAATTTACCGCTCTGAATATCTTCTGCAAAAAGAATTAATTTTTCTTCAAAACAAACCAATTCTTCTACCAAAACATAGGCTGGGTTTCCCTTTCCTTGCAGTTTTAGATTCAGCTCATTTAATTTCGCTGTGATATCCACCATAAAGTAAAATTTTTGCAACCATTTGTTGTTCTCTAATTCAGGGTGATTAATGCCTTTTTCATTTAGGAATGTATTTATTTCATTCAAGCACAAAGCGAAACGTTTCAACACCTTACCTTTCGAAAGCCATCGCACTTTATTGTGAAGAAGGAGGTCGGAATACTGAGTCTCCATTTCGTTTAAGAATTCTTTAAACTGACGATGGTAGAGTGCTTTTGACAAGATGCTATTAACAATCTTGATTACCAAATTCATGACCTCAACTATTTCGGCCGGAAATGTTTGGGCACAAAGCGTTTCTTGGTGTATTATACAGTGAAACGTAAGAATTTCGTGGTTTACTTTGCTCTGAAGAATCGTTGTTGCCCCTTTATTTTTTCCTGTCATACTTCTGGCTCCATCAGTTGCTATTGAAACGATTTTATTTAAATCGATCTTATTGTCTTCAAGGCATTTTTGCACGGAATTCGCTATATCTTCCCCTCTAGTTTGTCCCGAGAGCGGTAGCAATCCTAGAAGTTCTTCTTTTGGACCTTGGGAAGACATATACCTGACAAAAAGGGTAACTTGTGCCATGTCTTTTATGTCGCAAGACTCATCTATAGCAAGTGATAAGGCAGAAGAAAGTTGAATATCTTCCACCTGCAAATATGTTACATTTGAAGACATTTTAGCTATTCTATCTTGTACTGTTTTAGCGGATAGTGGCAATTCTTTGATTTTTTTCAAGATTTCTGGTTTGTTTTTGAAATCACGAAACAGTTCTTCAGATGCACGTATGAAGCAATCTTTGACATACTCACCATCTGTGAATGGTTTGCCTTTTTTGCAATTTCTAGTGATACCGCGAAGCTTGCCAGATTAACATTACTTGTAGATTGCGTCCAGTTACTTAACATGGAACTTGATTGCTGTTTTTGTTTTTGGAGCTCGTCGACAGCTTTTTTTTCGTTCTTCGCCGGCTGGATATTTACTAGCAAACTGAGTATGTTTTTTAGTGAAGTGTCTCTCTAAATTTGATTTCTTATTGTGTGCGAGTTTTTCGTGGCAAATGAGACATGTTGGAAGGCCATCTGAGTTGCATATGAAAGCGAACGACTCTGTCCAATCCCGATTGAATTCTCGATGCTCTTCTTCAGTTCTTCTCTTTTTTTTTGTAGATGCCCTGCTTGCAGTAAAGCTGTAATAAAGAATTTTTAAAATTATTATTTAGGGATCCAAAACAGCAGATGACAAGTTTTGCAATTATTTACTATGTCAACGTATACCTAAGTAAATACATACGAGAAGCTGGGCATAATGAAATATAATTTATCAAAAAACATTTTACGATGATATTTTCCAATTAAAAATACTTACCTAAATAAAATAAATAATTCTCTAATAATTTAATTATTAAAATAAATAATTTAGACACGAAACACTGTTTGTCTCACTCTCTCACGTATTAATTGACTATAAGTACGTACATAGTTTCGTCGCATCTGTGGTCGCCTCCCGTGTGCGGTGATCGCCGACTGGCACGAACGGACTTGTCAGAACGTGTTTATCACGGCGCAGTCACGGTACAAGTAAAGGTGTTATGCCCAGCTATGCCAAAATCAATGAAAATTGCCAAACATATAAACAATCTAAAACTGCAAATACCTCCCTACTTTGATTCTCAGAGTTCGAAAATAGGTTTATTAAATAACAATTTATAGGTACTTACATTTATAATTATTATTTTAACGCTAATTTTTAAATAATAAAAGCTATAAAATAGATAAATAATAAAATAGGTAATTTATTAAATATATATTTTAATAAAAACACTTTTGCGGTAATATCCAACAGTAGCACTTTGTTTCTTTTTTGACAATTCTTATTGACTTCAAAAAAGTAGTTAGGTATCTTATTTGGAAAAAATATGTATAATATGTATTTTAAAAATATAATACTTATTATGTTGCCTACCTTTACTTCGGTTTTTTTATTATTAATATAAATATATATGTACATACATAACTTTGAGAAGATAATTTGCTTCTAACTCTTTTACTTGAAACAACAAACTATACGTCACAGCCAAAGCACTGGTGAAGACACCAAATTGTCTTGCGTCGAAAACGAATTAAAACCTACATAGAAACATCCGACAACGGCGTCATTCGAGAGCTTCCGACGGACTGACGACAGTGACGACGTGTGTCACGGGGGAGGGGTGCGGTGAAAAGCGAGTACAAGTGGCTGAGAGATAGAATCGGTGCCTAATCCTCGTTAATCGATTCAGAACGATTTTTAAATGTTTTTTTTTTTTTTTTGATAAAATAAATAATATTTGCGTATGGAACTAAAGAGCCGCATGTGGCTCGCGAGCCGCAGGTTGCCGACCCCTGTTCTAGTTCAATTAAAACCTCCAAACATGGTGCTGCCATACTTTGCTCATTGTCTTAGCAAAAAGCTAGTGCTCCTCAACCTCGCTAATGAAATTTTGTAAGCATTTTGAGATGGCACTGCAAGCAAGCTAAAATATGGAATGAGTTTTATCACTGCGCTGACGTCTCACTGAATAACGGAAAACGTGGATTGGAACAAAAAGCAGCCATCATTAGTCAGTATCGTATAGTGTAAATGAAAGATACTAATAAATGTGACATTAAAACACCAAACATGTTCCAAAACAGTGCTAGTGTAAAGGGCGTTTGGCAGAAAAGTACTCAACAGCTTTGGAACTGTTGAGTCTGCTGAATGCAGCCATTGTTTGGATAGGATAAATAGGATTGAAGATGGCGACTACACAGTTAAAGTCAAGTTTGTAGTTGATGGCAAAGAAATATGTTTAACTGTCGACAGTGAAAAGTAGTTAAAACTTATAAATGATAAATAAAAACATCGTTATTAAAATATCTGATAAACTGGGATGAAGAAATAAGTATTAAGAGAGAATTTTGCAAGATTATACAGCAAGAATTTATGGCATGCACTCTCCCATTTTACCATTTTGTGAGCAATTTTTTTTGCAGAATAAATACGATTTGATCCTACATGTATACTTTCTGCAACTGACATGCTTTACAGAAGTGATTTGTATCATGTGACAATGACTGATCTGATCTTACAGATCCATCTATCTGAAACAAAAAGTATATGCATCCTGGAAATTAGTTTTAGGTAATTCTTAGATATACAGTATAAATGTGTGGGCATTATTCTAAAAGTAACTTCTCAGATTAGGAGTAATTATTTTTAGCTGATACACCAATGCTTTCTCAATTTGATTTGCAGATGAGATTATATATGATAAATATTTCCAGAATTACAGGATTTTTGAGTGCTCATCCATATAAAAAGTGCTATGAACAAAAAATCATAGGATTGCTTACAGACTTCTCACCATTCCAGCCTTTGCTAACAAGATTTCTTAATTATTGTTCATTGTACTTTACTGAATTTTAATGGATAGGAGGAAAATTACAGGAATTTTTTTGAATATATAAAAAAAAATGTTTTTTCAATATTACATTTGTAAAATATACATGATATTAAAACTGATTTCAATAAATAATGAAAAGTAACTACAAATTCTTTTAAAACATAACAAAAATCAATTTTCTTGGAGCACATTCTAAATATTAGTTTTACCAAGCAATTTTGGGAAATAAAGCCCATGGTTAGAAGAAGAAATAAGGATAAAAAGCTGCAAAGAGGAGGATATAAGGAGGAGGTTGTAAAGAAAGCATGGATATATAAAAGAAATTTGAGAGGGATTGTAATTAATGATAGACATCCAAATGTTATAAAATCTTAAAGTTACCAACTTAAAGATATCAAAGTGATTATCTCATGAGTTGATCAAAGATATTTTGATTGGACAATTTGAAAAAATTGTAGACCTATAAATTCCCACTGTTGTCCAGGAGTCCCCATATACTATATACTAGACTGGAAGTCACATGATATCAATTAAAAAATTTCTCCCTATATGGATGACCAGCATGTGACTGTTGTTATCAGGAAAAGTATGATCTACAGAAGCAAGACACTACTAATTTGAGGTGGAGAGCATATATCTTAAATAAATTAAGAATGTGATTAAAAATTGCAGCCAGGTATTGTGACGACGTTACAATAACTTTTGCTTGTTTCTTATTGTGTTTGTGAATGTTTGAATGACTGAAACACAATGAAATATGTATTTTTGTTCAATTTCTTGATATACCTTTAAATTTATCTTTGATATGTCTGGGAGATAACTTCTTTACCGTGTCTCAATTTACACTTTCCTATGTATTTTTGAATACACTGAGATTTTGTTTAGATAATTTATATGTGAAATATTAACAAAGAATATTTCAGTATTTTATGCATTAAAATTAGCATGTGTTGTACAGTTCCATATTAATATGGTAGATCAGTGATGAGCAACCTTTTCTGGATGCAGACCACAGCACAGTGAACTTTGTAGGCTTTCAGTGGGCCATCAACAGCCTTAGAGATCAGTGCAAACTATACTGCATTTTGTAAGCAGTATAGTTTGTCGCTGACAGTTGGCAAACTACAAAAAGCAGCACAATACAAAACTGCTTTGCTATTTGTGGTTTAAAACCTTTGGAGGTTCCTGAAATTTTGAGAAGTGAGGAAAATGAAGGCATACTGCAAGTTCCTATCATGAATAATAATGAATTTCCAACAATAGATGACATTTTACCATGTTATGATGAAAATGAAACTTTGAGGATGCAATTGTTGAAGTCATTAAATCCAAATTTCAAAAATTTGATAAAGAAAGCAATGATGAGGATGATGACCTACCTGTGCTTGTGACAAATCGTGAAGGCAAAAAAATTTATAGTTGGGTTATAACATTATTATATGCAGGAAGGTAATGAAGGAAGCTTTACATCTGCACTGGATATATGTGCTGATTTTGTAGAAATGCAAAATTTCAGAAGCAAAAAGACAGACTACATTTTATGCATTTTTGCAGAATTAAAATTTATCATGTATGTATTATTTTTTTCTGCACAATTTATAATATAAATATTTTCTGTATTTTGGTTTAATAAAGCATTAAAATAGGTACAGTACCTAATTATTATTTTTTTACCTACTCATTTATTTACCTACATATTACATATTTTATTTTAAAATTTATTATTAGTTTGTTTAATTGTGGCAGCCATTTAATTGGACCAAAATGGATTAGTCCCAATGTATCCCAATTAAGCAGAATTGACTGTACTGTATGTGTAACTTTAATGTTATGAATTTCTTAATGCACAGTGACTTTTTGCACACCCTATATCATTTATGTACTAATATTTTAGTGGATTTCATACGAAAACTCATTAATCAAAACATCACTTGCCTCATCAAACACAAAACAAGTGAAATTAAGGTATTTGATAAAGCAAGTATTGTTTTGAACTAATCATTTCTCTTAGGAAACTCAGTAAATTAGATACCACAATGTGGTTTCAGAATTGACTATATACAACCTTATTAATTGCTTCAAGCTTATTTTTACTCAAATTTTTTAATTGCAGCTGTTTAGAAGTGATTCTTGTTGGGAGGTGGACATTATACAAGGTTTAATTGTGTTTGTGATTTGTGATTCAGTTTCTTCGTTGGAAGTAACTGAATCACAAGTAATAATATGCATCTGCTCCACTATATGCAATGATATTTTGGCTACCTTCTATATTTAATTTTTAGGGAATTTATATAGATTTAAAACAAAAATTAAACTATTGTCTTTTGATCTTTGTAGCCTTCCTATTAAATGCCAACTCATGTTAAAATGGGATTTAGAAGTGAAAGATTAGCAAAAAAAATTTTTTTGAAGATGAAAATGTTTTATTATCAGATTGATGTTCCATTAAAAAATAAATAAACTGAAAAGGGTTTGAGTCTTAAAAAACATTTTTTGCTTTTAAATGTTCAAATTCTGCATCCCATTTTAGCATATTTTTGATTTTGTTGGTGTTTGTATTGTTTGAGGATAGAATATATAAAATTTTGAAAACATTTTAAGATACTATTAAAAATTTAGTTTGAAATTTAATTCAGTTTTTAAGTATAAATATGGAGTTTTCTTTCGTTAATTTTACAAGTTGCCTCATAATTTAAATATTTTCATTTAGGTCAGCTAAGGACCTTTGGGTGCTTATTTCTGGAACCTCTTTATTAAAATCTAAGGTAATTTATAATTTAATAACTTTTCATTTATTTAATACTTACTAAAATTCATATTTTATTTTAATGATTTGTGACTGTAACGATACTATGTAAATGAAATTTTTACCTGTTCACTTGATGATAATGTGTTTAATTTCTTTGTATAAATTATTTTAGCTCTAAAATATATATATTAATTAATATATATAGTTTGTAACAATATATATAGTTTATAACAATTTATATATATATATATATATATATATATATATAATACACACACATACATTTAATTGACTAATTAATATATACCGTATATTTCTGCAGATAAGACGATAGTTGAATCATAAAAAAAGGCCCCCAAAATTCAGGGTCGTCTTGTAGGACAGATACAAAAAAATTAGATTGAAATTTATATAAATTAAAACCATTATAAAAAAAAACAGACAAACTGTAATTATTTACTAGTAGAGAGTAGAATATGTCCACAAAATAGAATAACCCATATGACGTTTTTGTGAATAGTCAAGGTCATTACCCTAATGCCCGAATTGGTGCAAGCATTTGCATCAATAGCAATACAGAAAATAAAATTTGTTTATTTGAAAAATTACAAATAGGACATAAATCTGTATACGCTATACAGTATCCAGATGATGATGATTGCTGATCTAAACTAAATTCATAGGCCATTGATAGTTTGGGGGTCATCTTATAGGACAGATATATGCTTAAACTATGAAACTTTGATGAAAATTTATACCTTGTCTTATCTGAAAGTTGTCTTATCTGCAGAAATATATGGTGTATATTAATTGACTTACCAACTAACTTGTGCACTTTTCCAGCTGTAAAACGATTCTTGCACTTCAAAATTTTAGTCTAAGCAAATGTTCTTGGCTCCATTCAGGGCCCACTTCAGGCATACGAGGGCTGTTCGGAAAGTTCACGGCCTTGCCTATATGCGGCGCTGCAATCAATTTAATTCTTAGCGGGAATAATTTGGCCATATTTGCTAAAGATACAATACCAATTTCCGCTCAATTTATTGTAAAGTTTTGCCTTGACAGCTTAGCAGATAGTCAGTGTGCACATGCTTTGTCAAAAATGGAGAAGACGGAGACTCATGCGGTCATAAAATACCTGACGAAAAATGGGTTGACCTCATCTCAAATCAAAGCTGACATGGATGAAGTTTTGGGAGAGTCTGCTCCTTCATACACCACTGTGAAAAAATGGACAACCCTTTTCAAATCTGGCAGAGAGAGTGTGGAAGATGACCCTCGCAGCGGATGGCCGTCAATTGCTGTCACTGAAGAAAATATCGACAAAGTCCACGATTTGGTGTTAGTAGATCGCCGTTTGAAAATGTGTGAGATAGCTGAGACAACAGGCATCTCTGTTGACCGAGTGCACCACATCCTAACTGAAAATTTTGGTATGACGAAGGTCTCAGCAAGATGGGTGCCGCATCTGCTGACCGCCGAGCAAAAACGTGTTCACACTTTGATGTCAAAGGAGTGTTTGGACTTCTACCAGAAAAACCCACAGGATTTCGTGCGTTGGTTTGTGAACAATTTACAATTTGTTTATAACGTGGATCCACTACTACACTCCTAAAACAAAAGAACAGTCGAAGCAATGGAAACACCACAGTTTGTCACCACCAAAGAAGGCAAAGACAGTTCTATCAGCGGGGAAGTGATGACCTCGGTTTTTTTAGGATGCTAAAGCTATCATCTTTATTGACTACCAAGAAAGAGGAAAGACCATCAATGTTGTCTATCACTGTGAACTTTTGGAAAACTGAAGAAAGAAATCGAAGAAAAGAGGCCACACTTGAAGAAGAAAAAGGTTCTGTTCCACCACGATAATGCACATTCCGCCAGAATCACTGAACAAAAGATAAATGAACTTTGCTTCCAATTATGGAACTAATTGGAAGCAAAGTTCATCCACCGTACTCACCTGATTTGGCCCCCAGTGACTTCCACTTTTTTCCAAACCAAAAAAATTTTTTGGCTGGAAAGAGATTCCACTCAAATGACAAAGTCATCTCTGAAGTGAATGAGTATTTTGCACACCTTGATAAATTGACCTATTGTGATGACATAAAAAAGCAAGAACATCGCTGGAATAAGTAAAGGTAACAAAGGAGACTACATTGAAAAATGAAAATGTTTTAACATTATTTTGTTTGTTATTCTATTTGAGGCCGCAAACTTTCCGAACAGCCCTTGTAAATCCACAGAAAAAAGAAAAAAAATTAGAGCAAGCTGATTATTCTATTTCCAGAATGTTTATTTTGTTCTGTTTACATTCTAGCAAGAATCCCAGTATTGCTCTAGCACTAGTGAGGGTTAGCGTTACAGTGGCTGCATTCAATTCAGCAGAGTCAACAGTTGTAACAGAGCAAAGGTATTTTAATCAGTAGCTGTTACATAGTTACATCTGCTGAACAATGAATGACATATGCTTTGGAACTGGAAGCAGCCATCGTTGGTCAGTTTCAGCTAGTAATAGATAGTGTAAATGAAAGATGCTACTAAATGTGACGTCAAAACACCAAACATGTTCCAAAACAGTGCTACTGTAGAGGTCATTTACCAGAAAAATACTCAACAGCTTCGTAACTGTTGAGTCTGCTGAATGCAGCCAGTATTGTCAATTTTGAAGTGCAAAAAACATTTGGGAAAATGTGCAGGATGGTTTGTAAGTCAATTAATAATTCAGTTTGAGTGTAACTTAGTAATATATTTTAATGTTTGATGAATCTATATGAATAGGATAAATTTTCATATTTTTGTAATTCAGGAGTATGTTGGAACTGAACTTGAGGATAACATTGAAAGAATCAAGTATGGTGGTTTATTTTATAAAAAGCCAAAGTAAGTAATATTATTGCCACAAAGTGATACTTTAATAATATAAATAATAAATTTATTATTTTAGTTGATACACTTATGGAAAGAGGTTGAAAACCCCAAATATGTGAACCAAGTTTGTCAGTTGTCAAAAAAACTAAATGGTTTCAGTTATCTTGTTGTAATACGGTGGGTTTGTTTGTTTAGTTAAGTTACAGCAACACAACACTTGGACAATTTGACTTGGGGGAAAATGCCTTTTGGGAGGTCTTTTTAAGGGTAACTGGCCCCTATTCAGGTGTCACAAATGTGGAAAAAACCTGGAAAACTCCACGTGGCCAGCCCCTCCTGGCGAGGTGCAAATCCATGACTGAACTCCCAATGTTCAGGGTACGGAACCACTTGACCACTGGTGGGCTATAATACAGTGAGCTGATTTAGCTACAGTATATTGAGAAACCTACGTTAACATAAAAAATGCATTGGAGAAAAGAATTTTGGCTAATTCAAACAGGTTCAGGTCTCAATTAATTCAGATTAGCAAGTTTTTGTTGAATTAAGCTTATTAATCATTATATAATAGTTCATTTAAAAGGATATATTTTTATTTCTTACTTCTCATTTAGAATTTACTTTCATGTAGCAAAAATTACAGTCTTGCATATATAAAAACAATTATGGAAAGTTCTATGATGTAGAAGAAAATTTATATATTTAAATCTAGTAAATGATATTTCTTTTTCTATTATACATTTTTTTAAGAATATATTATTCCAGATTGGGATATGATAAATTGGAAAATTTTAATACTTTCTATTAAAAATAATAGTGCTAATGGAAAACATTATTTAACATGATCTTATATGAATGAATAGCAGGTCAGAATGCATACAGAAATTGCATTTTCAGCTCATTAGAGAAATATAAAGTTTTCATGCTTTGAAATATTCATTTTGCTTTACTGACTGTAGTGAATATTTACTTAACACTTTAATACTTCTTCCAGCAATTATTTTCTTAAAATACAAATGTTTTGGCCTCTTTATTGGCCCTCTTTAGATATACGAGTAGAAAAAAGAATTTGAAAGAGTTTCCAAAAATGAATGACTGAAGTTGATGAAATTATTGTTTAATGTTGAAAACAAGAATCTGAGGAATTCTTTACTTATATTTTACGTGAAATTAGAATTTAATTAAATTAAAAATTTTAGAATAAGTGATTAACTGATTCTAGAAATGCTCATTTTATTTAACAAGAGGAAGTCAATTTATGGTGGGCTGACATTAATTGACATAAATAGAAAGCCAATCTTTTTATGAAATTTAAATTAAATTTTAATTTGCTTAAAACTAATTATTTTTTTAAATTTAGGATTCATATTATAACATTGTAATTAACATTACCATGTTTTCTGAATTCCAATGTACATCTCCTCATTTTAGAGACATCAAAACCTGAAAAAGTTACCTTGTGAATGTAGTTTGCACTCTGTCACCTAAACGTGCAGCTACAGAAAGGTAATGTAGTCAGGTAGATATATATATATATATATATACCTGACTATAGATATATATATTGTACTGTAATATCTTATAAATGTTCTTTAGCACAATGGATAGTGGATAACTCTCCACTTAAACTTCGGTTCACAGATGATCTGTCTGCTAGATATTGTTTACCCTCCTGCTGTAATTCAAAAGATCATCAAATTCTTCTAAAATTAAAACTCAAATAATGGGAAGGATGTATACCATCCTTCCCATTAACACTTTAATAATTGCTACATATGGTATATGTTGCAATTACATAATATGTGCAAATTGTTGAGTGACGTGAGGAGCAAATGAAACTGCATTCATTAAGTTGACTTTTGTATGTTCTGATGTGCACCCCAATTTTGTTTTGTATGTTCTGTTGAGTTCTTATGTACACCCCAATTTTGGAAGCTAGAAAAGTTTAAAAACAGATGCACTTTAGAATTAAGAAAGCATGGTATGTATTTTTACTTATAAAGCCTATTTAAAAGTGAATGAATTGTTATATTTAATGAGATTTTTGAGATTGTTTAATGATATCTAACTATAGTAAAGTTCACATTAACTTTGGTCCATTGTGATGTATGTTAAAAGGCTGCTTATCTTTGGCAGTAGTCTAAAGTTATAGAAATAAACTATACATCAAAATACTATATTAGACAGTTTAAATAATATGTTAATGTTATTAATAATTTTTACATAATGAATTTTAATGGCAGACTTTAATTTTTATATTTTTAGTTATGAGACATTCAAAAAAAGGATAAATATTTAATAATTTATTTTACAGTTCAGCTTCTTTAGAAAAATTAAAAAGTCAGAATATTCAAGGAACTCAGTTAGAATTTATCCAGAAATTAAGTAAAGTTTTGGTAAGTTGATGTAATAATGCCTGTATATTAACAACAAAATAATTTGATATTTTTTTGGTATGTTTCTTTTTTAATTATTTGTATAGACAAATGTTAGAATGTTTTGGAGGCATTAAGATGACTCCACACATTGGTATTTGCTGAATGCTGAGCAAACATTTGGCAGTGCCAAATAGTGTGGATGATTTACTCATGACTAATATTCAGCATTTTGCATTTCCCACTCCTTGTCGATATATTGTGTCGAATCAAAGGGGACAAATAGGGAATTATTCAGCAACTGGCAAATTTCAAATGTGTGGAATGCTTTAATGCAGGCCTGGCCAACCCACGGGCCACATGCGGCCCGTCATGTTAAATTATGTGTCCTGCTAAGCAATATTATATATTTATTAAAACTTTTGTTTGTTGTTATGTGTATACCAAAACAATTAAATAAATGAAAATTTACCTATGTCATTGTTACAGTGCACAAGTGCGAGTACGAACTCATGGTATAACAATAAAATCTTACTCATTCTGTATTTGTTTTACTTTTTTAAAAGCATGTTTGTCTAAATTGTGGCCCACTGTAATGTTACGTGTATCAAAGTGGCTCGCAAAACAATTTGGATTGGCCAGGCCTGCTTTAATGCTACAGTGATTCTGAAATAATAATTATTTTCATATCTATTTGTAGAAACTGTATCAGTAATCTTTGAGATTACTGATAAAGTTTCTACAAATTCCTTAAATTTCAAACTATAAATTTTGTATAATATTTTCATAAATTAATTGATTAATAATCAATTTAATTATTGAAATTGATGAGGAATTTTTCCTCATCAATTTATATATTCCTCTTACTTAAATATCTAAACGAAAATCAAAGGATAACTAAATTTGTTTGCTAAGCTATTCATTTTATGATAATTAGATTAATAGATTAATTTAAAATAATTAAATTATAAATTATGCTAAATACATTATGGAGACGAGTTGATAATAAATTCAGTGCAGAGCCCAAATGGTTAGGAGTTGAAAGTTGAAATTTGGTACACAGTTAGGGTACGTCACGAGAATGCACACTAAGAAGGGATTTTTCGAAATTCCTCCCCACGGGGGAGAGGGACAGGATTAAGGCTTAACACTTCCATCAACAATGGAACTGTAATTTTCATGTTATGTAACAATGGAATTGTTAAGAGAAAGCGATGTGCAAGATGCAGATGCATTTTTTTTTTCGTTTTTGCAGGAAATTGAACATATTTTTAGACCCATCTAAAAATTCTCTAATTAGTCGGGAAACAGGGGGACTGAATTCTTGCATTCTGTGAAAACGGGTAAAGTTGACTATAACGTAATAATCTTAATCTTTGCTATCGTTACTTTTGCCCGAGCAACGCCGGGCGTACCCACTAGTTTAATTAATAATTTTAAAATCTCAAAAAATCAAATTGTTGATTCAGAATAGACTCAAATCTGCACTTAATAACATACATACACAATAAACACATTACTAATTACATTGAGCTATTTTACACTGACTGTTCTAGAGAGATACAAAATTTAGAATTAAGATATAAGCATACTAATTATATTTTATCATGGGGGCAACAAAAATCTTATAATTCTCAATGACGATCAGCTGACTGTAACATATTACACTGGCATTGTAGTGTATTAATAATATACACAGTGTCTGAAAAATTACTGTGCAGTGAAAAATTTGTAATGACATTAGTTATATATATGGTATTGTATAATAAACATTGCAAAGCCCAATATGATCACATTAAATTATAATTATATATGATCACATTAAAATTATAATTATTAATTTAGTTAAGAGAGGGGGCCTAACATCTACCTCTAGTAGCAAATTACTTAGTATAAATTATTTAAATTAGCAGAATTATAGCCTGATTATTTATGTGATCGTTTGATGTTTCTATATGGTATTGTATATGAGACCATAAGTTGTATGCAACACTGTATGTTTAACTTCAATGTCATTACAAATTTCTCTGTGTAAAACAATAAAAGAAATGTTAAAATTCTATATTCTATTAATAAAATATCTAGGATGAATATATAATTAAAAATTCACTAGGATAGAAGAAATCCTCAAAAATATAGCGTGTCTTTATAATGTGTTCTTTTCACATACCTTAGAAACACAACAAAGGTTGTACAATTTATATTCATCATAGATATTTTATTAATCATATATTTTTATATTGTGCCATTGCCAGAGAGGTGATTTTAATGGATTTTACATATTCAGTCTGAGAAGAACTTTAAAATAAAAGTAAACTCTACTGTATGACTTTATGTTCTTGGGATTTGTGTAAAAAGACAAACTATGGAGACACTCTTTTATATTTATTTATTTATTCTTCAGGAGAGTTTTGTTTATTTCTTGTATATATAAAGTTTCTTCTTTTGTTGTTTTCTCTCTGTGGGCACAAAAAAAGGGCCTTCTTCTGTGTCATCTTGGGTTTAGGCAGGGAATGACTAGTAAAAAAGAACATAGCTGAAAAAACCCATGAAAGGACATGGGACAGTCTATTCCTTAACAATTCCTGGAGTTGCTTGTCTGGTTTTGATTCTGGGCCAGAGTAGTAGACCTTAACTACCTTAATTGGCCATCTATATATCTGTGTATGTATGTATAAAATTTCATTTAAAGTTGGCAGATACCTGTTTGGTCACATTCTACACAAATATATAACTTTAAATAAAGTTTTCCCTAGAACAAGTGAGTATTTAAATTTTAAATTCTTAAATCTTTTCTGATACATTGAAGTCACTGTAGCTTGGTTATTTCAAAATTATACTCATTTTGTTATTAAGAAAATTGCATTTATAGTTTGTAAGCTCTTTTTGGATTGCTTTGTGTCAAATACTGTTCTTTTTAATGTGATAACAACATTACAAATATTAAAAGTTCTTTTATTTTTCAGCAAATTGATGAACTTCAATGCTATGAATTGTTTTGTTCTTATTTACTGTATGAATACAAAGGCACCCAAAATAATATCAAGGTAAATCAAATTTTAATTATTTGTATGAATATTAGGAATTTGTTTATACTATAAACATATAAATGAATTTTAAACAGATGAATTTTGATTTGTTTAATATAGAATATGAAGAAAATTGATTATAAAATTAACTCTTTGATGAGTACTCCTGTAAATATACATGATATATGTAGTGAGCTCTGCAGAGTAAGCATATACAGTATATATTCTTTAAGTTTGCCTTGTAGGTTGCTTGTACTCCCTTTGTCAGAAAAGTTCCAGGACAAAACTTGTAAAAAATATAAAATTGCATCTGACATAGCTGAAAAAACCCCATGAAAGGACATGGGACAGTCCATTCCTTAACAATTACCATTGCAACAACAATTATCAACAACAAATTGCAATTACCAAGTAATGATCCTAACTCCTATCAAAGTAGTCCCCTCAGCTATCTATACACAATTGCCAACGTTTCTAGAGGTCTTGGAAGCAAGCAGAGAAAGCTTCAAGTGTGATGCTTGTTAGCTCATTTGTCACAGCTCATTGGATGTCTGTGATATCTTGACAAAATGTCCCTTTCAGTTGCAATCCTTTGTCAGAAAAGTGTTTTTTTTTTTTTCTTGTTTCTGTGAGTGAAAAAGCAACTGAAAGGGACGTTTCATCAAGATATTGCAGACGTCCAATGAGCTGTGACAAATGAGCTAACAAGCATCACACTTGAAGCTTTCTCTGCTTGCTTCCAAGACCTCTAGAAACGTTGGCAATTGTGTACAGATAGCTGAGGGTACTATGACAGGAGCTAGGATCATTACTTGGTAATTGCAATTTTCTAGTTTTTACGAGCTTCTTCCTGGAACTTTTCTGACAAAGGGTGTAAGTTTATGGGAAAACACAAAACTTTACAGATAGCTAGTGAAATCTATTAACAGGTTGAGAAAATCATTTTTCATGTGGTGTTTTTGTAAGTTTTGTGAGATTTAGCATTGAATTTCTTATCATGAAGACAACATGGCGTCTAGTAGTCATTCCCACTTAACGTTTCCTTCTGAATTGTTGGAGTTATTCGACACAATCAAATCAGAAGAAAACATTGCCTACTTTATTAAAAAATATGAATTGGAAAACTAGATATCCTTTTTCAAAAGCTCACTCATTCTTGGGGAAAACTCTAAACTCACTCATCAAAGGGTTAAGTAATATTTAGATGGGTTTTGGTTATTATTAATTTTTTATATCAGTAATTCTCAGCCTGTGTTTGGCAAACTTGCTCAGAGTTTCTTCAAAAAAAAACGATTTAAAATTTTTATTTAAAATTTATTCCAGTACATTGCAACATATTAGTGTATATCTAGATAATTTTGTGTTAACTATTTTATTCAATAACCTTATTGTTTTGTGAGAATAGTAAACATGCAATTTCTTATCAATTTTTGAATATGTTTTAATGTTCCATATAAGAAAAAGTATGTAAATGGTGTTCCATGGCCTCAAAAGTTGGGAACCACTGCTTTGTTATTGTGGTCATTTTATAACAAAAGTTTACAAAGTTCTTAATAATAAATAAGTAAATCAAATAATGGCTTAATTCAGATGATAATACTTTCATTGAGACAGATGTTTTATCCAAACATTTGACCATCATTAGCATATACAAACTACTCAATTAACAACTGTTTTTAATATTTGTTTCCATAGTAAAGATCTGTTTCCCTCTTAATTTCTGAAAATGTTTGAATTACAGTCAAATGTTGGGTTATGAACACCAATTTACAAACAATCCGGTTTAGAAACAAAATTTTGAATGCCATATTTGCTCCAGTTGGCACATGATAACTCGGTTTCCGAACAAGCTGCTTGGTAGATCCAGCCACCAATGGTCAACTTTCTACACTTCCAATGTGAAAGAAAGTTGACAGCCTGACCAATCAACAACAGGACTTCTGATTCAGAAGTTTAGTGGCACCAAGATCATTTTGCATTATGATATGAATCATTGATGATGATGCTATTTAAATTACATTTCAAGCATGCAGGATAGATAATATTTCTGACTTTTGGTATGTGCCAGAGTTGAATTTAAATCAAATTAAATATTAAAAACCGTATTAAACATTTACGTAATATAAATGGCATTTAAGAATTTGGTTAGATTTAGTTATATTTCATGGAGATAGTCAGATTTGAGTCTCTGTTTATAGCACTTCTTTGTAAAGTGTTGGTTATGGTTGACGTTGACAGAACATATTGCTTTTAATACACATATAGAACAGATATAGATAATATTATATTGCATTTTTATGGATGAAATACAGCTAAAAGGTTAAAAGAAAAAAAAAGATTTTGTTTTAGGGAGTTGGGAATTGATTAATCCATTTTACATTGTTTCTTATGGGAAAATTTGTTGCTGTTTGAGAACAAATTTCAAGAACGAATTAAGTTCATAAATCAAGGTTCGACTGTATTTTTATCTTATTTCTTTGTTTTCTATTATAAATTGTCTTCTAAAATTAAATGTTATCAATAAAATATATTCTTTTGATCATTTTTCTTTCTTTGTTTCACATGTATATGAAATTATAATTGCATTCAAATAAACATTACTTGAATAAAATAAACAGTTAGGATTTTTAATTGACATTTGACTTTAGTTTTTTTTAATTTACCAATATGGAATAAATTTTACTTTAATTGTTGTTGCTTCTGTTCTTGTTGTAATGCCTGAAAAAAACATTTTAACTTCTAATTTTAAGTGATTGTTAGGTGCTGAGTGTAATGAGTGTTTTCAGATGTCAGCGTTCACTCTAAAAAATCCTACTACTGACAAATGATTCTAATATATTGTGCAGTACTTAACAATAATAATTTGAAGGGCATGGAGTGCGATTGACTTTGTTAGTGTTAGCATTGTAGTCAAAGTATAGTATCAAATAATTTTAACACAGAAGAACAACAGAATAACTTAATGTTGTTTTTATTTTTAGGTGATTTTTAGCAGTGAACGACATTTACAATCGTTGCTTTTAGAGGTGAAATATTTATAAATTAAAGCCATTTGTTTGAATTATGCATACTTTTATTTTAATATTAATAGCAAATATTTACTGTCTTTTAAACAGATATGGAATTTTTATTACAATGAAAGGTTGTACATTCTTTTATGTTTAAAACACATTTTATGCTACTGCCAAGATAGCTCTCATATTTATAAGGTAAGAGAAAAATGTTTTTTAGTTTCTGATTTCAAATTATAATTTTAAAAATTTGTTATCTTGATTAAAAATAAGAAATTTAATTATTTGAATAAAGATAACTTAATTTTAGTTTGAATATTATATTTTCATGTAAAAGCATTTGAACTATTGAAGATATATCTCAGGCTTGGCCAAATGGGTTTTTGCCTTTCAGGAGTTAAAAGTACCAATGAACTACTATAATATTTTTATTTTTTTATAAAAAGTTGATTAATCTGACCTTGTAAAATTATAGTACTAAACATAATTATATTCATTTATTGCATGGCAATTGATGTTTCATGTTACCTCTTTAGTTTGCTTATTAGTGTCATGGTAACAGCAGCATTTATCAGCACCACAGTAGAACAAATTATTTCTATTTATTGTACAAAGCATAAGTTTCAATTTCTTCTGACAATTGTTCTTCACTTATTCTCACTGAAATTGTTTAGGACACAACAAAGCAATTTTTAAAGTTCTGTTTCCTTGTATTTTCCGTTTGGTATCTGTTTTTTTTTTTTTACTGTTTTGCAAATCAGAAACAAAGATTATCACACATTGTATTCACAAGTCATAGCAATAGTCAAAAGATTTCATGGTAGAAAATTTGGAATTTACATTCCCATAAAAATTAAACATTTTTCATGTTTTCAAAGGCCATATTCATGATTGATTAGATGTGATGCTATGATTGATTCATTGGCCATGCCTGATGTATCTTATTCAATTTACTCATTAAATTTCATTACAGGTAAGCACTTTGATGATCTTTGTTTTTATTTTATTTAAAAGTAAATATCATTTATTTAAAAACAAGAATTTTTTAAAAATTAATCATCTTTACAGATAAATTATTCTTTACTTACATATTTCTCAATATACTTCTACAGATGAAGTTTTTCAAATTATTACGTTCATGTAAAATCATTTACTAGTCTTTAATTGAATAAAATGTTTATCATGTTGTAAATAGTGCATAATAAAAATCATATAAAACAGATTCAAATAAAAAGTTGAGATATGTTTTTGATAATTTAGTATATTTAATAATTTCTAATTAATAATAATTATAGTTATAATAAATATAATTAAGATATTTTTTAATTATATGTTATATATTAAATATAAATATTATATCATATTTATTATATAACATAATCTTCTGAATGTAATTTACCTAACCTTACTAAATTATTTTTTATTTAGGAGTTATATAGTGGATTTTTAGAAACAATTAACAGTGACAATAGTCTTGGTGCAAAGGTAAATATTATTTATTTTTTTATATTTTTAAAAAATTAATTTTACAGTCAAGCCTTAGTTTTTAAGGCTAGAGATGACTGGCTCCAAGAGACAAAAACTTTTTTATATTAGTTTTTAGGTGAATATATATATATATTTATTTATATATACATATAAATATGAGTTTGTTTATTTTTTATTAGTTTATTTTTTATTGTTATTTATGAGTTTGTTTGTTTTTTAAATATATATATATATATATTTATTTAAAAAATAAACAAACTCATAAATAGAAAAAAAACAATAAAAATATAAAAAATTATTTCATTCTGTATAGTCTTATATATTACATACAAAAATGACTCATGTTAATATAAGAATTCATTAAAAATTTAATCGGATAAGCTACATAAGAAATAACAAAGTTTTCTCAGGAATTTTCTATATTATTTTAATACATTTAAATTATTTAGAACTATTAAATGTTGATCAAAGAAAATATTAATTTAAAATTTTATATAGTTGATTATAATTAAATTTATAGATACAGGTATGTACTGCTTAATGATATTTGGCTTATATTATTGGCAGAATACATATATGACAGAGGTTCTATAAGATTATAATGGAGCTGAAAAATTTGTACATTTTCTACTTGGATATACTTAGATACATAAATACTTATTGTTATGTTACATGTAACCTATATGAATTGTAGACCTTACCATATAAGTTTGTCTAAGTACACTTTAAAGACAGCGCCACACATTTGGTATTTTCCAAATGCTGAGCAAACATTTTGCCTATACTAAGTTTTGTAAACAATTTACTTTTGATTTTGCTTGACTATTGTGATATTCAGTATTCACTATTTTCTACTTCTTGTCAGTATATTGTACTGAATGAAAGAAACAAATATTTATAATTTCCACAATAAACTGGTGTTTTTCAAATAATCATCTGTGTGTATATATGTGCTTGCCATACAAAAAACCCTTTGGCAAATAGTGTGGTGAAAGGCAATTATTTGGTGATTGCCAAATACCAAGTGTGTGGAGCCATCTTAGGATGATTACTTAAAGACATATTTCTCAGAATATATTTCCATTGTTAAGCAGTGCATACCTGTTTTAGAATAAAGAAGTTGTTTATTAAAATTGGAATATTATTACAACATCTTATAATAATTCTTCACTTTAACAGAAGAAACAGTTTCAATAAACATTTAGATTGTTTATTGTACAAATGAGTTGGTTATCTAAAAAATAATTTTCTTATTATTGCAAACAGTTAAGTAAAATCTTGTTTGAATTTTATACTGTTTCAAAATGTCACAATTTGCTGATGGCTTAGAAATTAACATTATAGTATATTCATGACCCAGCAAAAATGAGAGACAAATACAATGGCTGAATTGAAGATTATTTACATAAAGTTTGATAGCTATCAAAGCATAATAATCATGTTGTGACTACAGAAAGAAAAGTCTAATGAATGAATTAAAAAATAAATACTGTGCAGTACAATAATTGAATTCATGATACTAATGGAAAACTTCTACAAAGTAATAAAATATTGCACAAATGAACATGACCACAATGAATAATTACATAAATTAGATGATTACTTCATAAAGACAACTACTGCCTATATTTTGTTACTCAAAATAAGAATATATGCAGATTTGTGTTGTTTGAACAAACTCTTGACTTGTTGGCAACCTGATTCAACAAGTTGCAATCATCAAGCCAATGAACAACAAGATCAAAATCACATGTTAAAAATGCAATTTCATCACTCTTGAGAGAAATGAATGCTTTTGTGCATGTTCAGAATGATTTACAAGTCACATTCTAGTGCATTGTATAAATATCTGAATTGCCAACAAACTTATCTGTATGTTTTAGATTGCAATGAAATGTCAGTAGTAGTTGTATTATATGTAATTTACCTTAAGGTAATTAATCTATTGCAAGAAAATTATAAAAAGATTTCATTTTCTTCAACAAATATTCCAGTATCAGTTAAATCCAACAGAATCAGAATTTATTGAATATCTTTCATTTTCAATACTCACCTATATTTAAAATACTTTATCATATTAAAATCATGTTTATTCTGCGTTAAATATGTAAGAGTAAAAAACCCTTTTTCTTATTATGTATTTGCTATACATATAATTGGGCTGTAATTTGAAAAAATTGTAGACCTATAAATTTCCACTGTTGTTCATCTTTCTGCCTGTCTGTCTTTCCTAATCTTGAGAAGGGTGTTAGATAAATTAAATTCAAGACCAGATGTGGAAAGTGTAGGGGCAGGAGGTCCTGATTAACTATATACAAATTTCTGATGCAAATCTGAAAGTCATGTTATTTCAATTAAAAAAGTTTCCCCTGAAAGGAGTTAGATAGATGACTTTGCATGACTCCATTGCTAATGGAAAAGTATGATGTACAGGGGCAAGTACAATACTAATTTGAGGGGGAGAGCATATATTTAAAATTAAATTTTATTAATTCATATATTTAATTTTTGCAGATAATGGATCAGTTTGAAGAACTTTTAACTGTAGAGCCTCCTAATAAAGATTTGCATGGGCAAATAGTGGTAAATATTATTTTCACTTGTCCTGAGAGCTTTTTAGTGTTAAACTAAACTAAAATTTAAATAAATTCATTACAAAAATTATAGTTTGACTTAATAAATACAATGCATGTGTCAATAATGAGAAATTTTTCAAAATCTTTTAAATATTTTTATTCTTCAAAAGTTTCTTCAAGCAGTTATTATTAAAATAATTAGATCTGTTAAATATTCAAGAATAGGACACTAACTTAATTCAGAAATTAAATTAATAATTTAAATGTTGTTTTGAAACTGTGTTGTACTGAATTTTTGAGAGTATTAAACACAAGATCGTGTTAATCAATCACGTGGTTTCTTTTTTATCTTTATTTAATTGATACGGTATTTCTACATGTTTTGGGCTTTTGGCCCCTCATCAGTCAACATTAACCACGATATGGCACTTGTACACCATAAGTTTGCATATTACAAACTAGAAGAATGAGGTGGTTACACGGACATTATAAAATTCCAGTACATTGTTAATTATATTTCTTCCTCTTATCAAAGACGATGAATGTACATTGCTAAGTTCTTTCAGACACTTTTGTTGGCACATTTACAAATTTCTTTAGTATAGTTTGTTCCACTTTTTAGTTGAACTTTGACTTCGCACTATCAGGTAGTGTTTCTGACTGTTTGCAACGATTGGAGTTGAAAACACTACCTGATAGTGCTAAGTCCAAGTTCAAACCAAAAGTGGAACTAAAATATATTAAAGAAATTTGTAAATGTGCCAACAAAAGTGTCTGAAAGAACTTAGCAATGTACATTCATCGTCTTTGATAAGAGGAAGAAATATAATTAACAATGTACTGGAATTTTATAATGTCCGTGTAACCACCTCATTCTTCTAGTTTGTAATATGCAAACTTATGGTGTACAAGTGCCATATCGTGGTTAATGTTGACTGATGAGGGGCCAAAAGCCCAAAACATGTAGAAATACCGTATCAATTA
Organism: Centruroides vittatus; assembly: GCF_030686945.1. NCBI lineage: Eukaryota > Metazoa > Arthropoda > Arachnida > Scorpiones > Buthidae > Centruroides > Centruroides vittatus. The sequence goes on along the minus strand of NW_027122666.1, from coordinate 447,518 downwards.
AATAAAGATGGAAAAGAAGCCACGTGATTGATTAATAACACGATCTTGTGTTTAATACTCTCTTAATAATTTAAAGTTTTTAGTCATTAATTTAAAAATTATAACTTTATAATAAAATAAACAGTTTAAAAGATATGAAAGAAAAAGGATGAGTTTTTGAGTATAATGATGCCTTATACTTCGAATTTAATTATTTCCAGGAGGCCATATGAACTCTGTATTGTTTAAAGTCCAAATCAATTTTTCCCATCAGAAATAATGGAAAGTGAATTAGTCCATTTCCAGATCCTAAAGAATAACCATTTTGATAAACTTTAAACAGAAAATACACATAATTTAAGCTAAAAATAATACAATTAACTATCCTAACACATCAAAACACGAGAACAATAAATATAATATGTAAATATTGCATAATAAAATGAAAATTATATTTACTGATTGTACACTGTTGACATCAGCAACTTAAACATGGCTGTCAGATCCACCATGCTTGTATCACTTTCATGCTTTGTGATAAGTTCCTTTTTAACATCAATCACCAATATTATAACCTTCCTCTTAGACTTCGTTGCTTCTACACACTTCTGATTAATAAGTAAATGTTATGTTGGGTTGAACACAAAGTTTTTGTGTATTTTTAACAGCTATGGTTACTTAACATATATGTATGATTTAATTATAATAGTTGTGAAATTTAACATATTCCAAGACAAAAAATTTTTTAAATTCAGCATTTGAACTCTGATGAATTTGAAGTATGAATTCATATATATAGTATGTATATTTGAATTACTACTGTATTAAGTTTTTAATATGCACACATTTTTAAATCTTGATTTGAATTGTATAATTACATACTTGAATTTTATTAACTGCCTCTATCAAAAAATGGTGTATCTATATCCAAAAAATTATTTTTTCTTACATAAAAACCTTACAAATGGGTGATAAATTTGTAAATTTGATATGATGTCAATATATAAGTACATAGTGTTTCCCAAAAGAAATGCAGAGATTGTTTATAGAAGTTTATAGGCAAAGCATCAGGGACAAATATATAGTGTATTTGTTATATGATGTATCATTTTGCACTTGCAGTACTGCCAAATGGAAATTAAATACACAATACTTGTGTGGTCAAATCACTTTCAACTTATGTAGGCCCAGCTACAAACTTCTGTAACTAGCTGATATGTTCTAGGAATTGAATGCATTCTTTTTTAAACTCGATATGCAGATGATTGCAAGAACATGAAACATTACCAGTCTTTTTATTGTTATTTTTAGTTTTCTTTAAATAAAACTAAAAATTCTAAGCATGAGTGTGTGGATTTGCTTATTTACATAAACTGTTGGCTCACAACCAATAAAGTAGTAAGGCATGAAGTTTACAGTTACAGTTGCTGCTGTAGTCAGTGGAAACATGTTCAGATTTTACTACAGACTAACCAGTGAAATAACTAATGGCTAGCCTGTAGCAAAATCTAAACATGTTTCTACTGTATAGTGAAGCTCCTGTAAACCTGATGTCTTGCTGCTAATTTATTATTATTCTAGTTTAATCATTAGTACATTTTACTACATTGTATGCAAATATTACATGAAACAAAATAGTAAAAAAATGACTCTGTATAATTGCGTATTTTTATATTCACTTTTTAATTATATTTTTATTTTTTTTTTAGAATGAGCATTTATTATATCAGTGGGCAGCTTTAAATATTAGGGAACAGGTAAAAAATATTTTAAATTTTATAATCATATATTTTTCTTTTAATATTTAATAATTTTATTAATTCTATTTCATAAATTACATCTTGAAAAATATTCAGTGAGCTTTGAAAGTATAAAATACTTGTAATATTATGTAATTTCGTGGATTATTTTCTTCATTATTAAGAATTACTACAAAAAGAATGTACAATTACGTAAACAGTGAAAAAAAAAACTTGGTTATATATATGTAAACTTAATGATTTATAGCTATTTGAAGAATTAATTTTACATGGAAATGCATAAAATCTCACAATGTATTGATATAAAGAAAGTGAATTATCTTTGCTTTGAACACAGGAGAAATCTGAAAAATGAAAAACTAATTGCAATATATACCAAATGGGATATTTGAAAGGAACTCTGACTTCTGGTGTTAAGTTGCTATGTTTTAGAAACAACAATTTTTACAAAAATGACAAAAATATTCAAGAACTTAAAGTCGTATCCTATTCTATGTCAACTTAACACTAGAAGTCCAAGTTTTTCACATAAAACTAAAAAATTTTCGATTATCAGTTTTTAAAAGTTAAACTAATTTTCTTCCAGTGTTTAGCACTATTCTTTATTTTTACTTTCTTTTCCATTTCTCTAATCAAGTGAACCACAATGAGCTTGATTAAAAGGTCCTCTTAGTGCCCACAAGACAGAAGGAATGAAAAAAAATTATTTCAACTTTTTAAACTAAAACATGAAACATGTTTATGTTTAGTTTAAAAAGTTGAAATAATTTTTTTTCATTCTTTCTGTCATAAAATTATAGTTAAATAACTAGTATAAACTCAAATACCTGGCATATTATGTCCTAGAGGTTTACAGAACATGCACATTTCAGAATTTCCTAAAATGCATTCTATAAATCAGTTACTACATGAAACTTTGAAATACACGATCCAATTATCTAATTTATTCAAATTTGTCTTAAAAGAATTCAAATTAACTGTTTTTTTAACACTATTTACAAATTTTCAAAGGAGTAGTTGTGAATTTAATTTATTGAAGAATTCAAATTAATTAGACTTGACCTATGTTTGAAATTTCTATTGTTATTCACTTTAGGAATGATATTTATAATTTGACAAAATTTATTATGTATGCAGAAAATTCTTTCATTTTGTTTTTGTCATATTGTTCTCATTTTAAAAATCTTTTAAACTTTTCAGGGTGATCATAATTAAAAAGTGGGTGTTTAGAGCTCTGTGTAGATAGAATTATTAGATAAATCTCAACTAAATTTGGTATAAATACTAACTTGAATATACTGTTTTGATTCTTTGGAAAATATTTTACATCAGAATTTAGCTGCTAGTACTAAAATTAAGCAACGCTGTTCCTTAATGTGCACATTATGTATGTTTTGTAATGAATTTTGATATAAAAGGAGTTGTAAAGCATTCTTCAGAATTCTTTGACAGATGAATAGTTGTGGTGCTAACTTTGATCCTGATTACTTATTAAATGCCTGCTATAATTGAAATAAAATTGTTGCACATTGTTTTTTAACTCCCAAAATTCATTAGAAAATGTATAAAAAACACATTATACATATGTAATGCACATTAAGGAGATAGCAATGCCAAATTTTATTTTAGTGACTGAATTTTGAAGTTAAAATTGCATACTCAGGACAGTAAGTAACAAACTTGATTGAGATTTTCTCAGTAGTTCTTTCTACAGATGTGAGGGAGAACTCAATTTTACTTTGTTATTTATCATTTATTTTGTTTTAGCTATGTTTATTTTGGGAATCGATTTAGTTAAGGGTGACTAGCATCACAATCTTGATAAAAAAAAAATTCTAGAAAAGCATTTTACTGTTAGCAGTCCATCTGTCTGGTTTTTGCTATTAGTTATATATTGACAACAACCCATTCTAGAAGAAACTGAAGTTGGAAAGTGGCAAAAACAAAGTCAAAAAATACAATTACTTGACCATAATAATTGTAATGATATAGTCCTGCCTTTAAAGTTTACTGTCAGCATGGAGAAATGAGTGCATGATGTGAAAATGTGTAAATGAGATAGATGGTGGCTGTGATGCTGCTATACCAGTATGCATAAATAGATGATTGCAAAACAGCAAGTTTGAGGAGAGGTTTACTAGCATGGCCAGGAGAAAGAATATGTAAGATTGTTTGTTTGGAATTGCTCTAGTTCAGATGTAACTTTTTGCTGTTGCGTTTTTGATTGTCTTAATTATAGAATTACCGAAGTACTAGTACATCATTTAATTAATTATTGTATTGCATTCATTTAATAATAAGCCTTTTGTATTTATTAAATTGACTTTACATTTAATTAATCCTTGTGTACATAATATTTTCCTTACAGTTGTTTTCTTTATTTGGTTATGACTTCTGAGAGGTCAGATCTGCTCCTCTTGTGCACTCTCAAGTAGAGTTTGGTCTCGGGTTTGTTTCGCAAAGAGACCCAAACTTTACACAGAGAGTTCTGAATGCTTGCTATTTTACAGAGTGTTCATAAAGATTAGAAACAATTAATGCAATTTCAGTTGAAAAAATACATTTGATATGATACTGCTATCTTTCTCTTTGTAATTTTTTTTTCATTTTCTTCATTCTTTTTTTTCTGTGGGCCCTAAGAGTGTCTTTTAATCATTTCTGTAATGGTTTGGCCAGCTCCATAACTTATTATGTTAAACCAAAAGTTTTATTACAGCAATATTTGATAAACAGACATTTTTGCATTAGGATGCATTAAATTGAAAATAAATTCATTGCACCAATAATGGCATAATAACTAATGCCAATATTTGTCATATTGGCATTAGTTACAATGACATTTTATACTGTATTATGTTAGGAATGATGATTTTCAGGAAAATATAATAAGGATCCGTATATTTATATATATCAAATGTATCTGTTTTCTTGTATTCTAATACAGTGGAAGCTTGCTAATACTGTACCTGTGGGACTAGAGTGGTAACAGATTACTGGACATTTTTGTATTTTTGCAAAATTTGATAAGTTATGTATGATTTGAATGTTGCAGACATTGCTGTATGCTTCTGATTTGCATACATGTGCTCTGTAATAAGTTTGAAGATGATATATTTCACAAATATACTGTTTTCAGATTGATTGGAAAATCCGTAAAGATATTAATGAATATGTCATTGCACAAAATCAACATTTACAATGATTCATAAGCATACACAGTAATATTTTTCAGATATGTACTCCGATCTCTGTGTTCGTGAATAATTGGGACAGAGTAATCTTTCACGAACATCAAATTCTGAAACTTTGAGTTCTGTTTTCAATGTTAAATTTGTAATTTGTTCAAAGACATACTGCTGTTTTAAAAAATTTTCAGAAAAATGAATGGTTTTATTAAATGAATATACTGCACAGTGGTTTGTAGTTCCATAAAAGTCATTTTATTTAAGCCAAATGAAAAAAATAAAACAGTAACATAACTTATGACAGACACCATACAAATGACCGAGTGCAGTGATTTTTTAGCATCATGTGTGCTTGAACATTCAGTTTATGCAGGTGCCGACTTCAATTTACAATAGTACATAATCTCCCACCTCCTGGAAGTTCAAATTTTGGTGCAAAAATTTCTGATCATGAATGATTGAATTCCCAAACACTGACATCAAGGATGTAATGTACTGTATTTCTGTCTGGAGTTTATATTTCTACATGCAGAATATTCGATAGTTCCAGATTTTTGGATACTTTTTAAAGAGTGCTGGATTAACAGACTTTTACTGTATTTAATTTTATAATACATAATATATATAATATTAAGAAAAATAAGAAGTTTTAACAACATTAAGCCATCAAAAGTTAATGTATTTTTAAAACAGTAATAATTTTATGTTATGAAAGATCAATGTAAAAAAAATATATGTAATTATTTTAAATATTTATATACTTTTGTTTTTATTAATTTAGAGTGAATTGCTACACATTTTATTACTGTATTATAAGGATGCATCTCCAAAATCAGAAGATATTTTAAAACTGTTTTCTTTATTTCAAGTATGTAGTCATAAAAATTGAACATAAGATTAGTGATAGTTATTAAACTTTTGATATGTTGAAGTTATATCATAAATTAGGATATTTTAAGTTTTAAAAGTAAATTTTCTTATGTTTTTGTATGAAAATTAACAAAAATATTCTCATATTTCTTCATAGAAGCATAGTTTTGGAATGAGGCAGACTTACAGACAGTATTTAGGAGAAGGAATGAAAGGACAAATCGATGTAATTGGGTACGTTATAATTTATTATTATTAAAAATATTCGTTACACTTCTACTTGTAATATTCTGAAAAAGTCTTCCTGTAATAGTTACATCAGGGAATTATCTATCAGGTCAGTCCAAAAGTTCGTGCGCATTTTGGCGAAATTTTTAAATGGTGTAAATAAAACACAATTTAACATTTTAATCTATGATATATTTTCCTCCGCTATCTACAATATTTCGCCATCTTTCTGGTAGCTTTTTTATTCCATTGGTGTAAAAAGATTCTGGTTTTGAAGCAAAAAAACTTCTGAGTTCATTTCGTATATCCTGTTCAGAATTGAACTTTTTGCCTTGGCAAAAATTTTGTAAAGCACGAAATAACTGAAAATCACTTGGGGCAATATCCGGGAAGTATGCAGGATGCAGCAAAAGCTCCCAATTCAGTTCATTAATTTTTTGCAGCGTTGTTCGAGCCGTATGTGGTCTAGCGTTATCATGGTGGAACAACACTTTTTTCATATTCACCAATCGCGGGCGTTTTTTAATCAATTCTGAATTTAAACGGCAAAGTTGTTCACTGTATACATCTGCATTAATGGTTTTATTTGGTTCTAACAATTCATAATAAATGACACCATACATATCCCACCACACACTTAGCAGAACCTTTTTGGGATGTAAAGACGCCTTTGGTGTTGGAATTGGCTGCTTATCTTTGTCTGTCCACTGTCTTTTTCTGGTGACGTTATCATAAACAATCCATTTTTCGTCACCTGTTACCAAACGGTCTAAAAATGGCTCTCTTTCAAAGTGCGATAGAAGGGAAATGCAGATGTTTACTCGCTGCTGGCAATTGGCTTTGGACAGCTTGTGCGGTACCCACTTTCCAAGCTTGGATACTTTTCCAATCTCCTTTAAATGGCGAAAGACTGTCCCATGAGATGAATGCATCTTTTCTGCGATCTGATCCACTGTTAAATGTGGCTCTGAATCCACAAGATTTTTAAGAACGTCGTTATCAAAATCGCCAGGACGTCCTGAACGGGATTCATCATTAATGTTGCTTTTTCCAAGTTTAAATTTTTCAAACCATTTCTGGGCAGTCCTTACACTAATAGTATGTGCACCATGTACACTATTAATTTTTATTGCTGCAGATCTGGCAGTTTCACCATTCGAAAAGAGAAAATATAACACAGCACGTTTATATGCGTTATCGATATTCATTTTTTATCGGTACTAGTATGCGTCTGATCTTTACGAAATTTGGTGATAAACTGACGAATACATCATTCAAGCGATGACAAGTTTCGACAGGTTCGGAATCTTATCGATCTGGTAATGAGTTATCGCGAATCCCATACATGCTACTAATGCGCACGAACTTTTGGACTGACCTGATAATTAGCTTAAAAAGCAGATAAAATGTCTTTAACAATTTTAATTTTTATAAACTTCACTGTAACTAATGTGAATAGAATAAGTACAAATTTATGATGGGTTTATGCTAAATCTGTAATAAAATTTGCAAAACCATATTTATAAACTTGATTTTGCTTTGAGATTTTGTAATAACTGCAAAGATTTTACTAAGCGAGTTATTAGTTTTGTGTTAATCTACACTCCAAAAGATAAAGTTTATGTATAGCTATATAACAAAAATCTATTTTGTGTGCATAAAACTATACAAGAATGTACGATTATGGAAAATACATTAACAAAACATAGTTTGTCATGGTGTAATGCGAGATATAAACAATAGTATCTTATATGTATGATGCTATGTAAATTATTAGTAATGTTTTCTGTAACAAAAGGTAAGTAAAAGGTATTGTTTGAATATGAAATTGTGATAAAACAGTGTTTATTACAATTTCAACTTTAGTTTGTTTAATTCTCAAGAAATACTGTAGATGAATACTAAGAATAAAGAGGAGAAATGAAATTTTCGTGCTATAATTATTCTATATTAAATCTTGGATTCAAATTTTAGTTATGTAAGTTTAGTTATGAATATAAATGAAATACTAGGATAATAATCAATTACCACACATTAATTACCACTAATTAAAAAATAAAAATTGTCATTATCTTTCATCCTTTTTCACATCATCCGGATCCTGAAAAGTTGTAGGAGGACAAAACATTGGTGCACAAGAATAGTTACACAACTCAAAAAATAGATCTTCCAGAACAGCCACTTAAAAGTTTCTTGTTTCTTTGTTAACCCTTAGCCTGCCGTTTGCCACGCCCCCTTATTTTGTAAAACGGCCAAGGTCAAAATAGGTGAATCAGGCAATATTATTTTAAAAATTCACTAAAAATTAAATTATTATTTTATTCATATGAAAAAAATCACATATATTTATCAATATAGTTAGTTTTAAATACGACACATTTCGATAATGTTTGTTTGAAAAATTTATGAGAAAAAAATATATATATATGATAACTGACATTCAGACTTGAAAATTTGTTACTATTTGTCAAAATTAACATTGTCTGGTTACTTCATTCTTATTGTCACTAAGCCAATACGATGTACAATATTGTTCTGTACAATTTGATATAAAATTTATGCATGTACGTTTATTCATTGTGAAATAATCGCACATTATATCAAACATTTGTTTGAAATCTGAACTTTATTCTGCTTTCAACTAATATAATGAACTAATATACTTTATTCATTTTATATCAAACAAGATTATTTATTTTCGTAATAAACATATGATTACCAGTAGCAATAGATGTAACATTTGCTGATATTTTAGATTTAAAAAATAATTAAAAATTAAAAATTAAAAAAATATATAAAATATCGGAACTGAAGGTCATAACTTGAATATTTATGATGCATTAACATATTATAGCCGAATAAACTTATTATAGCATTAATGAACTTATTATAGTAATATTATTGTATGAATATGCTAAAAATAAAATAAAAAATTATCAGAAAATGAAAAATTAAGGAAAAAACATCGATAATTAAAATTTTTTACATCGACAAAACACCACCTGGACAAAAATATGTGAAACAGACGATAAACAAGACGATACCGTCAAGTGCTGACATCTGTTGTCGATAAATTTTATAAAAATCGATTTTTAACAGGGTAACGATGAATCGGTACCCTGGCCGTTTTGCGAAACAGTTAGGGTAACGATAGATCGGTACCCTGGCCGGGAAAGGGTTAAGGCTTTGTTGTGATCTTGGATTTTGAAAATTTTCAAATTATTTTGGAAATAAATATTACTGTTTGTTCTTCCACATAAAAATATGGGGAGTTTGCTATACATTTATACAATAAACTTGAAATTGGAAATTTTTGAGTTGTGTCACTATTCTTGTGCACCAACGAAAAGACAAATACACTTAATTCAGTGTTTCTACACTTGTGGGAATTATTTCAGTTATTTTTTCAATTCATTTTATTATTATTTCCATTTGACTTTGATGTAGTATTAGTTTTTAATTAAAATGATTTTAACATATTAAGATCAAATTAAGAAAGAATGAAAAATGCTTTTAAATGCATATCTGTTTGGAAAGTGAAAGAAAATCATACAAACAATAAAATGACTTTTTAATTATTATGCCTTTGTGTCCTTTCTATCGTAATTTAAGATTTATTTTGTATACTAGTACTTTTTTATATATTAACAGGATTTATTATACTGGAAACTATGGATGCAGATATTTAGTCTTACAGATCAGAAATAATGTTTTTTATTTAGTTCACCTGAACACATACACTTTAAACTTGTGTTTCGGACTTGTTCGTCTCTCCTTAAAAGTTTAAAGTGTATGTGTTTAGATGAACTAAATAAAAAACATTATTTCTGATCTGTAAGACTAAATATCTGCATCCATAGTTTCCAGTATAATAAATCCTGTTAATATATAAAAAAGTACTAGTATACAAAATAAATTTTAAAAAATGACTTTCTGTTTATGATCTGTTTATACATATAAAAATTCAAAAAATTATAATGATTAGATTGATTTTGTTTACTGTTTAGAGATGATGGAAATATTTAATAACTATTTTTGAAAATATTAATCCAAACTAATTGGCTTTTAATCCATTTGGATTATTTGGTATTCTTTTTCCTGGTGTAGTCTTCATGTTAATTCAGGATTTCTCAACTATAGTTGGATGAGCCCATTATAGAGTTTTCAAAAAGAATGCTACCATTTTAAATTATTGTAATTAATTTAATTAAAATTGAAAATTAATTTGAAGACACAGTCTGTCCAAAATTGGGAACCACCATTTATTCACTTCTTGTGTTCCAGAATAGAAATGTTTGATGACTTGGCCTTCAAGTTTAAAAACATCCCTTTAAAAGCACAAAAAAATATCCAATTAAAATTACAAAGTTAAAATTGGAACTGGTGGATCTTACAGACATCTTTGTTTTTAAAGGGATGTTTGTATTCTGGAACACAAGAAGTGAATAAATGGCAGTTTCCAATTTTGGACAGACTGTGTCTTCAAATTAATTTTCATAAAATTGCCATCCGAAGAAATTCTACAATTAATTTGTTATCTGAGAATGATGTAATGAACATTAAAACATTGGAAAACTGTCCACATTTTACATTTGCTCATTACAGTTTCTCTGTGTGTGCACTTTGTGTCATGTTGCACACATCCAATTCATATTCAAATTTTTCCTATGCTCGCTTAAGCATTCCACTTACAGCAGACCCAATTCTATAGCTCATGCAGATTACTTGTGTAGCACAATGATGTTACAGACTGCAGAACACAGAACACCTTTGTTGCAGAATTGCTAGTTTTTTCATGATACTTCGTAGAGGTAGTAGATGATAAGTTGTTTGAATGTAGATGGAAGATGACATTTGGACTGTTATTCTATCAATTGATATTACATACTTATCGGGTAATAATTGACATAATTACAATGATTTAAAACAGTAGCATTCTTTTGAAAGACCCTATATTATGTCAGAGCAACTGGCCCCAGTCAGTTTCTTGAAAACTGACAGACTTGGTTTGTATATGTGAAGGGTTTTCAACCTATTTTTTGTGAATAAGTGTATGACTATATAGCAAAGAGGAGACAAGATACTAGCCTTCAATTTATATTCAAGTAATAAACCTTTATTTTGAGGGTTTGTACACACAACATATTTTGAGTGGAATGAGGTAAGCACAACACAAATTCATATTAATCAGAATTTCAGATTACAAGGGTTCATATTAAGGCATCTCCATATATTTGGTATTCACCAAATGTTGAGCAAACATTTGGCCACTATCAACTAGTTTGGAGGATTTATTCATGACTAATATTTACTGTTTCCCACTCCTTGTTGGTATATTGTGCCGAATCTAAGGGGACGAATAGGCAATTATTCAGCAGTTGCTGAATACCAAATATATACAGCTGGCTTTGACAAGGTCTTACTGTATTTGCCAAATTATAATGGTTTCTGTATATTTTTTTAGTTACAGTAAATAGTTTCTATAATTTTACATCTTTAATTCTACATACTGGTTGAATAAGAATATTAAAATTCTATATTTTATATGATTATAGATATTTAGAAGCTCTTGTATTTTTAGAAATGTTGGAATTGGAATGGTTATTCCAATGTGAAGCAGAAGGAAAGTAAGAGATTTTTCTTGTTTTTAATTTAATACATCATTTAATACACTTATTAAATGTAACTATAAAAGAAAACTTAATTAAACCTATAAAATAATGTTGAAATTCTTTAAGATATTTTTTATAAAGATGAATTAATCTTGACTATTTTATTTACAGAATTAATAATTTTTCATTCATAAACACTGAAAATTTTAATGTAAGTTAAAAAAAATAAATATTTAAGAGTTTAAAAAATCTGTTTAAATTAATATTTTGATTTATAATCTTCATTATATTTGAGATGTTCTTTTTTGAAAGTAATTTTAATGAAGATATTTAACTTCAAGATAATTCAAAGTGATCAATAATCATCTATCTCGATTTATATATTAATATTAAATACCTAATTATCAGATTTTTTTTGACTGCATTTGGGGTACAAATTTACCTAATTAACTACAGTAGACCCCCCCTATAACATGGTAGATATGTTTCGTGTTGTACGAGTCACTTAAATACATGAGCCAATCACAGCCTGGCACATGTGCAGTTTAGGGGCTATGGCTGTTTGAAAGGTTTTCTTCCATAAAATTAATCGATTCTAGACTAATTTGACTCAACATTTTCAAATCACGTATAATTTTTTGGGAATAATCCATATAAACTATACTATAAACAAAAAATTGTAGGATTACTTACTGAGTGTGCACCATTTGACGAAGCCATTGCTTAAGCTTGTTTTCACCACAGAGCGGCTCGTCAAATGGCTGGCATGTGTTTCGTGATAAGTTATTTTTTTGCAAAAAATTTGAACTTTGGAAACATCATTAATATAAATATAATTTTTATGGCTGTTAAATAATAAATGGTTTTTTAGTAGGTCCACTGCTTGTTTAAACTCAGTGGTTTGTACAATATTCACTATTGGTCCAAATTCAACCAATCCTGTCTCGTCACGAGTCGGCGATGTCGTTTTACCATGTTATATGAGTCTCTTTTAGCATGTTATATGAACACAATCGCAGTTTTTTTCACTGTGTTATATGAACCCATGTTATAGGGGGGTCTACTGTATATAATTTGTCTGAAAGTGGGCAACTTATCTGTCTAGTTTTAGACAAATTATATAGTTTATTAATTAAATTAACAACAGAAGCATAGCCAAATAAATGCAGTGATTAGGTGCAGTGGAGTTTTGTACAACACAGGGATATGTTCAGCATTATAGGAAGTCTCATTATCATTATCAAGACATTATCAAGACATTGCATATTAGATGATTTTATAGGCACATGCATTATCAAGATTATCATTATCAAGACATGCATATTAGATGATCAAGACATTATCAAGACATGCATATTAGATGATTTTATAGGCACATGCATTATATGAGAGTTTATTATATTCAGTATAAAATGACTTTGAAATTAAGCTATAAGTTAAATTTATTCTGATATAAAGCACTATTCTATTGAGGAAAAGACTCAATATGATTAAAATATTATATATTATTTTAGTTGTTGTTATAATATAAAGTTTATTTAAACAACATAATGTAAAGAATAAATATGCATTAATGTTAGAAAATTCATAAGATTATTTGGCTCGTTAGTGGGCAAAAGGATGAAGTCACCAAACACTGTTAGTTGGTCAAGAGTTTTCACCCAACCACAGGCTGGCTGTATGGTGTTTCCTGAGCTGTCTAACACCTAAATAGAGGCCATTTTCTCATAAAAAGTCTTTTTGGGTATCCCCTTTGGCAGATTACCTGTATGTTGTGTTGCTATATTCTATCAAATCAAACCATAAAATTATTTGGTAGGAAAAATACATAATTGAACAAAGTATCTTATCATCAGCTGTTAATAACTATATAAGTGTACTTTTTTTTAACTTTATTTTGCTGTCAAACTCTGTTTGTGTGTTTTTCAAAGAAATTGAGAAAAATACGAGGGCTATTTTTTAAATAAGGTTCGTTTGTGAATGAAAGTGAGAATAATGTGCAATCACTGTGGTATGCATGCGCTTCTGCTCCGAGCAAGCTTGGCGCGCGTTTTGACGCCATTTGCAGCCATATCGTCTGTCTATATGCTGAGCTGTAGAAGTTTAAAAATGTTTAAGAAAATTGAGTCTCCCGCCGACTGTGAGATACGATCTGTTATTCGATTCTTGAATGCAAGAAACTTGGCAGCAGCGGAAATTCACCGTCAGATTTGTGAAGTTTACGGTGATAATGCTATGAGTGAAAGTTCGAAAATAGGTAAGAATGTTCAAGGATGGGCGAGTTAATGTGCATGATGAGCCATGCCCTTGCCAACCTTCTCTGATTTCTAAAGATTTGTTTTGTAATGTGGATAACAAAATTCGAGAGGACCGAGGATTCATGATTTCAATGTTATCAATTGAATTTCCACAGATTTCAAGATCAGTTTTGTATACCATTGTTTTGGAGAAACTGAATTATCGAAAATTGTTTTGTCGGTGCGTTCCAAGACTGCTTTCTGACAATCACAAAACAAAAAGATTAAACAGTGCTTTATCATTTTGACTCGATACGATCATCCACACAATCCAGACCTTGCACCCAGTGATTTTCACTTGTTTCGATACTTAAAGGACTTTATTTTGCTGTCAAACTCTGTTTGTGTGTTTTTCAAAGAAATTGAGAAAAATACGAGGGGCTATTTTTTAAATAAGGTTCGTTTGTGAATGAAAGTGAGAACATTTGGTGGTCAACATTTCAATGACGAAGAAGTGAAAACTGCAGTCGGGGATTGGGCTTCTTGACAGGCGGCAGATTTCTTTGAAGTCGGAATTCAAAAAATTGTTGAGCGGTATGACAAATGTTTAAACAAAATGGAAATTATGTAGAAAAGTAGATAAAAGAATGTAGAATATGGAAAAAATATATTTTAATGATATTTACAGTATTTTACTTATTATTAAAAACGGACCTTATTTTAAAAAATAGCCTTCGTATCATATTAATGAGAAAAACTTACAAGTGAACTTACTTCTGAATTGCTTTCAGAGTGAATGTAATTGTCACAAAAATATGATGCAGCACAAATTAACATCATACAACTGAATTTATGTATAATTCGTAATTAAAAAAAAATTTCAATTTACTACTGATATATAGTAAAACCTAAGTAAACCAGAATCACACAGTACTAAACACTTATGTTTAGGGGATTTCCATTTTATCAGCTTCCATTTTGGACAGGTTTTACTGTAATACATTTAAACAACATTTGTAAAATCCAAAAATGTTGATGTAAATGAATGAATTTAGAGGGTATTTCATGAGTTCAGAATTATAGGAGTTATGTTGATTTTTGTTTATTTTTTAATAGATAAAGCATGGTAGGTAAGAAGGAATGAATTTAAGTTATTTTGATAGTGGGAACCAGCAGTCAGCATGAAGTTGCCAAAGAGTTTAACAGACTGCAGTGCATGATTGGTGGGAAGTCTGGATGCAGCCTTTTAAACTTTGGCAACTTCATGCTGACTGCAGGTTCCCACCATTAAAATAACTTGAATTCATTTCTCTTTAAATACTGTGATTTATGTGTAACAGAATAAACAAAGATCAACATAGCTCGTATGGTTCCAAACTTATGGAACATCCTGTATATTTCAATAGTCAATAATTGTTAATTTAATGTAATCATATTATTATTATAGATAAATTTTAAGATTTTTATCAACGAGAAAATTAATTATTTATTGATTATATACTATAGAAGTTAGATGAAGTCATATGTAGCTTTGGAAATCATCCTCATCAGGGACCAATTATTCTAGCATGGTTATTAGTGAGACAATGTTCTGGAAGGAAATGTAAGACAAAACATCTTGGAAATGCAGCACTTCAGTTGAATGTATTTGAATATTTGACAACATTGTTGAATAGTCCTATTTTAAGAGGAGATGGAGTGAGTATGAATACAGTTTCGTTAATGTTCTAAATCTTAAATAATCATTTATAATTAATTATTTTCTCCTTTCTCACATATTAGACTTTCTGTTCAAACAAAAATTTCTAAGGAAACAGGTACATTTGAACAGATATAATTTAATTTTTTATTACATTAAAGTTAGATTTATATTGATGTGTGTACAGTGTTGTATATATATATATATATATATATAATAAATAATTTAATTCATTGGTGGTGTAATGTAAGCAAAAATTAATATAATTATTAATATTAATATATGACAGACCTGTTTATCTTTAGACTTGACTTCTTTTGTATATTGTTCTACAAACAAGAATAGCACACTCAATTGAAACATTCCAGTATGCATCAAATATCATATTGGTGTATTGTGACATACTAAAATATGTTCTGATATTAACTGATGAGTTAGTGTGGTGACAATGTACATTGCACTTATCAGACTATGAATACAGTGAGTTCCAATGAGGTGATATGGTGCTTCCAAGGTTATATTATTAAACCCATTTTAATACTAATCTGTATTAACCCAAAATTGTTTTGATAATATCTGCAAATGATAATATAGCATTGTCTGCTTATGCCATCTTCTTAGGTTGCGTTAAAAGCTTGTTAAACTGTTCACCAGTGCATCAGTTGTAGCTGAGACTGATGCATACTGGAATGTACCCAATGTTGGAAGTTACAATAATGTGTAATTAAGTAGCACAAATAAGTTATCTTTCATGTATTTATTTGCTTCTTTCAATGTAAATCTAGGTTTAAGTGTATTTAAAAATTGAAAAAATTTTGAAATTACATGAATTTATTTTTATTAAATAAAACAAAATACACCAAGGAATCATAAAATAAATTCCATTATGTGCTTTACCAATGAAAAATATGGACTAACATTTTCAGTCACTACACAATTTTCTTCGGGTCCTACATTTCTAAATTAGAACACATGTAGAACTTAATTTTAAATGTCTCAAATAAAATCATACCAACACACTTTATACATTTCCAGCATTAATTTTAAGCACCAAATGAATGTCTCGAATATTTGGTGTTTCAAATATATTTTAAAATTTGAATATTCGAATGCATTTTAAAATAATACTGAGAAGTTTTAAACAAAGTTCTATGTGTGTTCTAATTCAGAAATGTAGGACCCAAAGAAGATCCAGTGTAGCGATTAGAAATGCTAGTCCATATTTTTCATCAGTAAAGCACGTACTGGAGTTTATTTTACGGTTTATTGGTGTATTCTGTTTCATTTACATACATATAAACCTCCACAACAAACCCGATGTTATATGGCAGTTAGAGGTGTAAAGTACTATTTTAGTTTACAACGATTATCGACTCTACCGTGTCGGAAACAACCGTTAACCTACCGGGTACTTTACTCGGATTCGCGTTAGCGTGCCAGGCCTGGACTTTAAGCATGCACCGAATTAAATAAAGACAATATTTGTCAATAGAAAAAAACCAAAGATTTAATTAGTCGTTTAGCAATAACTATGTACAATATTTAGTAAAAATCAAACAATAATTTATTCTAAGAAATTCAACAAAGTCAACCCGACAATTCTCAATTCAAATCTATATCTAACTTAACTATTCCCCTTGGGAATCCGACAAAACCAAAAAGCTTAACTTATAACAATAATTCTTATAAACTAGAGATCCTAATCGTCACCTCAATATACTCGGAACCTATTTCCTCAAACTCTCAAGACTTTCTCAGACTGTCGATCCAAATTCGAATCACTTCAAATCACCTTGGAACTATTCGAGATCCTATCGGACACCTCTCTATTACTGCTGCGAAGCTCACCAAGCTCGTTGCTATCAGAATTCACCTCTCCGTCTTCACTTGAGACTCGGGATTTATAGTGTGAGGTGACATCACAATTCTGAATGCGGTCACTCCCCTCATTTACATACTTAAATGCTAACAATAACGTTTTTCATCGTCTGGCAGCCCTTTTTCCGACAGTTTACTCACTAACTTTTTACATTATTTGTTTTTACAATTCTTTCCGGGACGTTTATTACTTAAGGTTTAGCGAGTTTTATTTCGTGCTTGTGGGTTCTCCCCCCCCTTCTCGGTGCGGACCTATTCTTTGCCGCTCGGGGAGCGAAAATGTGCGTGAGTCCTATGGCGCTTTTCTTTCGTCGGTGAGTTGGGTTTTATTTCTTCTCTTTTTAATTACTGAAGGTGAATGGTGAGGAAACCTTCGTCCTAACAAAACATAAGCCCCAAACAAAAATAGAATAATAAGCAAAATAAAAGTAAAATAAAAATAACGCTCGGACTTGGTTCCTTACAGAGGGTTAATGTCATGTAGGTATGCGTTGCTTAATGATGGACCACATATACGATTGAGGTTTCATAAGATTATAATAGAGGTGTAAATTCATAGTTACCTTGTTTTTAATATGTTTATATATGTAAATACTTATTGTTGTGTTACACACAGCATATATGAGTAGTAGATATAATACATAGTTTTGTTACAGTCTGATGATGATTAATGATGTATTTCTTAGAGAATATCTGTGACATTAAGCAGCAGTATATTAATAGAATTAATCTATAGATATATATAATAATTACAAATATAAACATCTTTACAAAACCTGATACATTACAATAAAGCTACAACAGTGAACAAAAAGAACAAGGTTTAAAGGAAACAGAAAATATGTTTTACAAAAAAATTTGAATTATACTGTTACTTGCCATATAAAATTTAAAGAATTCAGTGGTTCTATTTTGAATTTAAGAATTAAATGAAAAAGAAATGAAATGTTCTGTTTAACGTATTTGTGTAAGAAAATGTGAATATAAATGTGTTAAGGCTGATTTATAGCTTAACGGCAGCATGGTGTTTCAAGGTTACTAGCCATTATTAGAGTTGATAAGAACAGTGCTCAATTTATAGTCAAACTCTGGCCAGTAGCTAGTTTGGTACAGTCTGTTGTTGGCATTAAATGTTAAAGGTCGGACATCATTCAAGTTTGGAATTTTTTACTACACTAGAAGTGTGCATCTATAATTCAACATCTACTGGAGTGGAGGACAAACTGTTGACTTTTCTGTTAAAATGTGGATTTCTGAACACTAATTTGTAATTGTCAATTTGTTGCATTCTCTCACTTACAAGTTACCTTATAAAACACAGTCATGTTTCTAGTAACAGAAACAAGTGTATTTGTAGCAAATAAGTGTAAATAATATGTAGCTGGCATCTGAGCTAAGGTACAATGTCAGAGAACAGAATATTTATTCATAGAAAAATAATACAAAGTAATAATAATAGTGTTTATTGATAATATCTTATTGAAATACTCTTACACAGGATACAATGTATTCACAGTATATATTAATCTTTTACACATACTTGTCAAAGCTTGGTTGCATGCAATTATTTTTCAGTTGACGATTTACCTTTCTAATAATGAAATTTATCTTCAGTCTTAATTCTCTTTGCAGCACTTGTCATTTTATCACCTGCCAAATATTCAGGATTTTTTCCCTCTAAATTTTGGACTTTTTTTGTGGCTGAAACATTTGGTCTGATCAATCTATGTCAGATATATCATTATTATAATGATTAATTATGTCAGATATATCATTATTATAATGATTAATTATGTCAGATTTTAATTGAGTTGTTAGTGTTATCTTGTAGGTTGTGCTAAGAATTTTCTGTTTCATATATTAATTACAAGATAACTCTAATAGAGTTTTTGGCAAAAATAAGCTTTTATTACAAATTTGACTATTGCATACAATAACGTGCATAACTGGAAATTGCATTTGAGAGCATTTTACTCAATGACACACTGAAAATATATTTGATTGTTGTCTTTAATAGAAATTTAAAAATATTTAAAATGTAGGTTGGTGCACAAAACAGTAGCTCTGGTTGGTGAGTCTCTGGTATTGTCACGTGGAGCAAGTGAACCACATCATTTCAGTGGAATGTTGTGTTGGATGAACACTGGTGTCCTTGTATCATGCAAATCTGCACACAATACAGGAACTGATGGATTACAACAGCCAGCACTGTTGATGTCATGTTATGCTGGGTGTTCTAAACATAATACCAGGTATTCTACATGAAAAACTTACTTAGATCGATAGGTGATCACTTTCAATATCTTCTATGATGATGTTGCAGTGGTTGGCTTGTGTTTATTGATGTATTATTTTATGTTTCTGCAAAAATATGAACTGGAGTTACTTTTTTGTGTGTGAATCTACATTTATTCTATTTTTTGATGATTAATTTATATGTCAGTATATTAATGTTTTCAATTATTGTATTCCAGGTGATATCTAATCTTGCCCACAGCATCATATATACTTTGCTTTCTGGATTATTATCTCATTTTGAAATTAATACATTAGGAAAAATCCAGGTATATCTTCTTCAAAAGTTATTTTATTAAAACTTTTTAATCAAGCAATACAGATAGATTCTGCTATCAGACCATATATAATGTGACTAAATTATTAACATAACATAATAAGAATCTGGTTATATTATTTGGTTATTAACATATATCTTGTTTGTTTTATATGTAATAATAGTATTGAAATTTAATGCATATATGATATAATAGATCCTGTAAATTGGTTTTTATTTGCAAATCATTGACTAATATTTTAATATGATATAATTTTATGGAATTCATGATTAATAGTAGTTTTACATTAAAGATTTATTAGATATATACATGCAGATATATAGATGTATAGTATATACATAGAGATGTAAGAATGATTACTCATAACAATCTATATAAATTCTATTTACAGTTGAGAACTAGTAATATTTATAATACAAAAACAATTACAGCATATTTTATGTAATTGGTAGTTACTAAAATACACTTTAAAATACATTAGAAAATAATATATCTCTCTCATAATCTGAAATAAATACATTAATTAATGAAACTCAGTTTGGCACACATCTAATGCTCTATGTACAGGCAGTTGCTTACAATTTAGTACATATATTGTGATAAATTTAAATATTATTTCTTATAATATTTAAAAATATATTTGTGTTTATGTAAAAAATAAACAATTATAATATTTTACAGCATTTATGCCAGTTAGCTGAATCTATGTTAAAATATTCAAACATAGCAGATGATTTTTGGAAAAAAGTAAGTGTATATTTATTAGTATGTTTATTTGATTGAATTATATGTATATTAAAAGTTCGTAATTTATTAGGGACTTGATAGCGGGCTTGGAATTTTAATGACTGCCGTAATGGATATGTTTCCTTTAGAATTTAATCTGTTGGTCAAATTGTGTACTGCTCTTAGTCAAGCTGGAGAAAATAGTAGTAGAAAGGTCAGTAAGATTAATAATAATTTTAATTAGATTTTTAATAACATTTAATAATATAAATAATAATAAAAATACAAATTAAAGAAAAGTTGAAATATTTTAACACAAATATATAAAAAATAGTATTTCAAATTTCATTAAAAATGACTGGGCTGCAATTTGAAAAAATTGTAGACCTATAAATTTCCACTGTCATCCATCCATCTTTTCTTAATCTTGAGAAAGGAGTTAGATGAAACCAAGAGCAAATATGGAAAGATTAGGAGCAGGAGGCCTGAATAACTATATACAAACTTCTGATAGAAACCAGAAGTCAGGTTATTCCAATTCAGAAATTTTTCCCTGAAAGGAGTTAGATGGATGACCAGCATGACTCTATTGTTAGCACAGGCCTTGGAGTCACTCACTTTTCTCACCTTTCAGGTCATTTGCTCAACTTTCTCACTTTTTGGTCATTTCCAGGTGCTTAATTAAGATGGACCAATCAAAAATAATTTTAAAGCCAAATGATCTGATGAATTATTGGACTAGAATTTTCTGGAAGATAATACTCGGCCTTTAGCAGGACTCAAAAAACTGCAACTGCCACTCAGTCTTGTTAGATTACAGGAAACAAAATTTCTTTCACATATGTAAAAAGTCTTTTACGCACTTAAAAAAAATCCCTCTCATTACAAATTCAGAAGCCAATGTTGAGTAAAGTACTCATGCCATATTGTCGTTATTAGCCAAAATCTAGTTCAGAGTTGCATTTCTTTCTATGGGGATTAAAAATAAGTATTCTAAATATCCCTATGTTTTTGGCTGTTTACTAAGAAAATCTCTGAAATCCTTTTGTAGGGGAAAACACACTATGCCCAGGGATTAATCTCTCAAACTGACAACATTGCTGCCCCTTCTAAATTTAAAATATATTATAATTATTAAAATTAACCCAAGATAGTGGCGTAACCTCCTACCTCTAGAAAAATTATTTCGTTTCTGACCATTTAATTGTCTTTGTTATAGCCCAATAATTTGGCAGATCATTTGGTTTTAATTAACAATTGGGTTATGGAGTTGTTGTTTACAAGAATATTTTTTTACTTTATTTATTTTTAAATAATTTCATAAACTTCAGTTAAATAGAATAAAGTTATTTTAATGTTTTCATAGCATAGTGTTAACATTTAATCACATCTATATATTCCTAAATGTATGTTTAAATTGACTCAAGTAACAGATCTTTCAATAGGAGGTGTCATTTTAAATTTTGTGCCATTTTTCAACTGTCAACATACAACTGTCATTGTGGTTACATTTGACAAGTAAAAACTAAGAGGTAGTCAGATATGGATTGATACACACTCACACAATGCATTGAAATAGTGAAAATTCACTACAAAAATGATGAAAATATTGCGGAGATGGTTTGTAAAGTTTGTACTGCTTTTGGTCATCATCAAGCACCTTCTCGCACAGCTATAGTGAATTTAATCAATAAATTTGAATGACTCGGACAGGTTAGTGATGTGAAGAATCCAACTTGTGCTCATCTGGCCAGATCAGCTGTAAATATTGCTGCTGTAGCTGAGTGTGGGGCTGAAAACTGAAATTTGTTCATTTCGAGATGATCACAGGAATTGGGGATATCACAAGCCTGTTTACACTGCATTTTGCATAAAGATCTTAGCCTACATGTTTATAAGTTGCGTTGACACAAGAATTGAAGCCAGCAGATCACACACAATGCCGTACATTCGCCAATTGGGTGCTGGAAACGCATGAACAAGATCATGATTTTTTAAACAAAATTTTTCTAAATGATGATGCTCATTTTCATCTGTCTGGGTACATAAACAAGCACAACTGTCGCATTTGGGGCTCTCAAAACCCAAGAGATATAGATGAACAACCTCTCCAACCACAACGAGTGACAGTTTGAGGTGGTATTTGGACTGGTGGTGTAATTGGGCCATACTTTTTCGAAAATGCTGCTGGTTCGACCGTTACAGTGAATGGATTGCATTACCAAACAATGTTGACTGAATTTTTTGGCCTAAAATTGATGCTATGGATGTGGACAACATTTATTTTCAGCAGAATGGCACCACCTGCCACACAGCTCATGAAACAATGGCTCTATTGCATGAAAAATTTCCTAGATGTGTGATTTCTCGAAATAGAGACTTCAATTGGCTTCCAAGATCATGCGATTTAACACTATTAGACTTTTTTCTTTGGGGCTATGTTAAAGCTAAAGTCTACACCAATGCTCCAGCAATAATTCAAGCACTCAAAGATAATATTACAACTGCTATTGGCAAAAACATGATGCAAAATTTCATCAAAAGAATGACCATTTGTAAGAAGAGCTGAAGTAGACATTTGGCAGATATTGTGTTCCATTACTAACCTCAGAGTTTGTACTTTGGATTAAAATAAAAATATCTCCACTTTTCATGAAATTATTGAATTTTTCTTTTAATTTAAAATTTCACCTCTTGTTGAAAGACTTTTTATAATTATTCCATGTAGTAAGTATTATTTCATAAAATGTGTGATTACTTTATTTGTGAAATATCCATTTTTTAATCTCTTCTCTTATGCCGATTATAAGTTTGCATTAATTGAGACTAAAAAAGTAAACAAAAATGTAAATTTATATTTACACACAAAATTTACCCAATAAATTAAAAGATTCAAAGTGTTGTAAAAATTACTGTACAGGGGCAAGATACTACTAATTTGAAGTGGTGAGCATATATATTAAATTATTTATTTATTATAAAGTAAATGCTTGAAAATATAAAAATGTGATATTATTTTTTATTTTTTTCACTCCTTACATTCTGAACTTGACTGTAACTGATTTTGGAGACTAAAAGAAGTACTTATTTTTATTTAAAAGGTTATTCAGTTTTTTGAAAAACTACCAGGATACACAGAATATTTGGAAAATAATATGGAGTCGGTAGTTCCAAGAACGTCATCCTGGATTCTTTTAGAAGATAAGAAACCATATGGTACAGGTGAGATAAATATTATTGTAAAGTATTAATCTTTTTCTATTTAAAAAACTGTATAATTTTGTTTTAATCATATTACTTTTATTTTTATATTATTTAACGTATTATTGTATTTTTATAAGTATTATTTTGACACTCATTATTAAAGGTTGACAAAATTTTAAAAATTTTACAGTTGTTTCTGTTAGATTGGTATATACAGGGTCTTTCAAAAATAATTCTACCATTAGAAATTATTGTAATTATGTTATTTATTGACCAAAAAAATCTAAAAGACTACACAATAAAAAAGCCTTCTTATGTCTTTCTCATACCTCAGGAAGTAAGTCTTACAATGGAGTTGACCTTTATTTAGAGGTTATTCATCCATCTCAATATGCAAAATGTTATAAAACTTCTATCTGGTGATGGCACAAAAAAAAATATAATATACATTGATAAAATTGCCAGGATGATAATTGTAAATTGACAAAAAATAAGCAATTATTTTATTGTGACATGGTCACAATACTGGACTGCAATTTTTAATCATATTTTTAAATTTATTTCATTTAAAATATATGTTTTTCCCTTCAAATTAGCAGTGTCTTGTCCCTGTACATTGTACTTTTCCTTTAGTGACTGAGTTGTGCCAGTCATTATCTAACACCTTTTGATGGGAAAATTTTTGAATTGAAATTTGATGCAAACCAGTAGTTGTTATTTAACATGACTTCTGGTTTGTATCAGAAGTTCATATATAGTCAATTGGGGCCTCCTGCCCCTAAGGTTTCCATATCTAGTCCCATCTTTCATCTACCTAACTCTGTTCTCGAGATTAAGGAAAGATGGACAGATGACAGTGGGAATTTATAGGTCTACAAATTTTTCAAATTGCAGCCCAATAAAGATTGACTCTGCCATAGTACTGTTATTTCCTGAGGTGTGTGAAAAGATATAAGAAGACTTTTTATTGTGTAGTCTTTTATATTTTTTGTCAATTTACAATTGTGAGCCCGCGAATTTTAGTGGAAAAATTTGTGTAAATGAAAGAAAACTTTCATTTTTTTTGTTCAAAAATTTTGTAAACGATCACCGATAGAAAAAAACTCCTCACGGAGAACGGAGCAGAGGTCTCCAGTAACTATTAACAGTTAGGTGGGAAAGTTGACACTTAGCTGTCAAGAATTCGCAAGTCATCGTCAACAACCGACAGCTTCCCACACTAACACTATAAAAGCTTGTGCAACCGGAACTTTGCGCGCTCACATAGGAAGTTATTATTGTACTTGTGTCCGTCTCCATGCCAGGAACGAAGTCCCGTCGGAGAAGACCTACGGCAACTCTTCCACATCGTCGGCGACCGCCATACATCGAATTACATCGTCCTATCTCACACCAAGAGGTATTTTGTTAGGACCTTTGTAAACTCTCTCTCCCGCAACGGCAATAGGCTTAGCTCATAGCCACCTGTTTGTTTAGAACTTGTAGAGCTTTATATCTACTTGCATATAACCGCATAGTATCGTAGAATAGTTTGTAATCGCCTTGTATGTTATTCTAGTTATTCAATAAATGCTTTATTCGTTAACCTGTCTCCTGTCAATCCAAGACGCCTGTCGACTTACCGATGACCTCCCCACTCACTTTTTGCAATTCTAGCCATCCGAAACGACAACGAGATCGGGTTTTGCCAACCCATGCAGTGTAAGTGGTCAGCGAGGATAAACCCCTGACCCTCTGCTTATCTCACACAATTATCTTCCTGGAAATTTTATCATATATTAATTATTATCTGAGAGTGTTGTAACATATATTAAAGCATTGGAAAATTGTCTAAGTTTTACTTTGCCCATTACAGTCTCAACACATGCACTGTGTGTCAAATGGCACATATCATCAGCATCCAACTGATACTTAAATTCTTTCTACATTTGCTATGGCATATCCATTGTTATTCCTCTCACAGAGCTTCTATTCTACAGCTCCTGCAGCTCCTAAAGATTATTCATGTTTTATAATGATGAGTGATTCTGATTCTGCAAACTGCAAAACACAAAATGCTTTCTGTATTAGAGTTGACATTTTCATTTATGGCACTACCTAGAAGTAATACACAATTTGTTTGCATGCAGATGGTGAAGAAATTCAGATAGTGGATAAGGGATACTGAAATTCTATCTTCCTTTTCTCTGTAAACTTTACAAGTATGTTTGAGAATTTCAATACAGTACTTGCACTAAAGAAGGTATGAAAATATACAGTGGGTGATTGGTTAATGAACAAATCAGATAACGAACACTTTCGCAAAAGATTCTTATGTTTGGACAACAAACACGTGTTTGGATTACGAACACCTCACAGAACAAACACGAGAAGAAGCGACGTAAAATAATGAATACTGATTGGTCTTCCCTTGTCTTCAGGCAACAATTTGAAACTTTTTTGAGTGCAGGAGAAGTCGACATCAACGCTCAACCCTGTTGGATAGTATTCCTCTGAACTTTGAAACTCTCCCTTAAAATTCTAGTCTTTTATTTTTCTGACAGAAACAATTTTTTTGTAGTATTCGCAAGACTGTCAGGCAGGCATTCATTAAGTTTCGCATTGGTTTTTATTTTCAAAAGGAGAGAGTATAATAGCAAAGGTAGAAAGTGGGCAGATGTCTGATGTTGCTGGACAATATGGCTGAAACAAGTCTACAGTAGGCTGCAGTTCAATCTTATCTAAGAAAGATACTGTATTATCAAGAAGACTCAAGCAGCTAAAGGAGTAACAAAAATCACATCTGAGAAATAAAGAGCATTGAAGAGCTCATAAGGAAACCTGAAATGGATCTGACAACAGAAGAACTCCAGAATGAAGAACACCAAGAAACTCAGCAAAATATGTTTTCTTCTGAAAAAGAGGATTAATGCCGACATCTGCTATTAAAGATCTTTTGAAGAAGTGGGAGGATGTCAGAACAACAGTCTTAGAATGGCATCCAAACCATGTTGAGGTTAATAGGCTTGGGGATCTCTACAATTACAATGCTATTAATTACTTTTGAAAAATCCTGAAGAAGAGCAAAAAGCAACAACATTAGACATATTCTTTAACCCCCACAAACAGAAAAAACATGACTAATAAAAATGCAAGACTGTGTATATATGTATTTTTATTATTACATATAAATGAACATAGTAAGAAAGTATATATTTTTTTATTTTTTGGGTTTCCAGAACGAATGAATCAAATTCCTATAAAAACCTATGGTAAATCGATAATCGGTTAATGAACAATTTGGATAGCAAACAAAGTCTTGGAATGGATTACGTTTGTTAACCGATCACTCACTGTACATCATTCTGAAATGCACTTGTAACAAGAAATTAAACAAATAAAGTCATCGTCATTGAAAACCTTTGGATGTTAGAAGTGCTGTAATGAAATTCTCAAACTTGTAAATTTTACAGAGAAAAGAAAGACAGTTATTCTTTTGATTGGTATATGTTGCATACATCTCAGATAATAATTAACCTAATTACAGCAATTTAAAATGATAGTATCATTTTGGAAGATCCTATATAATAAAAACGTTTCATATGTATTTTACTGTATAATTTAGTTATACAGTAAAATATTTTAAAAAATCCAATTAGGAGGTTGAATTTTTTATGTTTTAAAGTATTTTAAATAATCCAGTTTTGAACTAGGTTTTAACAACATCAGGTGTAATGACAATCCTGATATAATGTGAAATTTCTTCTGGTCCCATGATTTTACTATGCTATACAATGTTGAAAAAACAAGTAACAACATATAAAGTTCAGTTGTAATAGCTTATTTGAAGTTTTGAGTTTTCAAAATTGGGTCAAAGATTTTATTTAACAAAGAAAATTCTCTAATAGATGTATGGTCTGTAGGATTGGAGTCCACTGATCTCAATGTATTGCGCACTTGGTGTATTGCACTTTCTTGTAAGGTTTGCCACAATACGAATTGATGATCAGTTTGCTAGGATTGCTGAGTTTTAGTTTAGTGTTAAATTGAGTGAGGAATATGAATTGTAAATAATGAATATGTATTTTGGAAAACTTTAGATTTGTATTAATATTTACTTTAAAAAATCAAAGTTATCATCTTTTATGAAATTTAATAATACTTTACTTTTCAGATGCCTTTATTATTCCTTCACAAACAGAAGGAATCATGTTAACAAATATTCCAAATATTGGTAAGTTATTTAATACTTGAAAATCTTTTGTATTTAATTATGAATGGAAGTTAAAATGATGTAGATAAATTTTAATATGCTTGAATCTTTCACATAATAAGTATTCTTTTCAGCCTTTTACAAAATCTGTAAACTCTCAAACACTTAATTATCAACCATTATTTAATAAATTTTCTTTCTGCATCTTTGTGAATGAATAGAACTGAACTTATGATTCTTAACATTTCTGATAAATACAGTAACTTACATCACTCATTCAGATATATCATTTGTCTCCCAAATATAGCCAATAATGGATAGATATATCAGATATATTGCACTGTCTGATATAGTGCTCATTTGATTTGTCTCTCTACATGCACAACATAACAGGGAACTACTGTATTAGGCAAAAGAATCTAATACAAACCCCTCTGTTAAAGAAATCCTAAATTGGATAAGAAATGAACGTTGAACAGAAATATATATATTATAAACTATAAGATTCTTTATTGCTATTAATAATTTATGAATATTTAATATTCTTTGGAATTATTTATTTCAGAGAAGAAAGGTTATTCAGTTGTTCGATGGATGACTACCATAAATGGTTGGCAGATCTGCTTATGTGAAATACATACAAAGCTACAAGAAGTATCCCTCGGAGCAGGTAAAGAAAAGTTTAATTTTCATTATAAGAATTGTTTCAAGAAATTTTAAAGTTGATTGTCTGTCGAAATATAGGCTATGTCATGCAGCAATCAATACAACGTATTGTGGATATTGCAGAGCTGACTTTTTCTATCTTAGAATCTGATCCCTCTTCTCGATTTCAATTAGTTCACATTACGAATGAATTTTATGTCGTTTTATTAAGGTAATTACAAATTAATCTTAAGTCAATCTTTGTCAACCTATAACAAATTTGTTTTATAAAATATACATTTCAGATATTCTGTATTACCCAATCCTTCAATTGATTTACTGACAAGATGTTTAAATATAATAAGAAATTTAGCAAAGAGCAACCCAGAAGAAACTTTGCAGAGGTGTTTATCTATTAATTTCTTACCCTACATGGTTGAAACATCGCAAAACATTCCTAAACTGGCAAGGTAAATAATGTTACACATTTAGCTTTAACATGTCTTCCATGAATTTAATATTATGAGTTTAAATTATTATAGTGGTCTGTATATGAACAACAATATTTTGGGACAACTGATTGTTGCTGTAGAATGCGTTACAGGACAGTATTCGCTACTATTGGCTTTCTTGAAATTATTTAATGAAGTAGCAAAGGTAAGAAGGCAATAGCTTTCTATTAATTTCATGTTTTGCCAAATCAAAATTGTTACCAGACTGGAAAACAACAAATTAATGTGCTCCTTCGAATATAAGATGACCCTCTTTATTTAAGAATTTATTTTGGAAGCAGTTGTTGACACACACAAATTGGATGTCTGCATATTTGTGTATGTCAATTTTTGTTTATAACTGTACAAAATAGATAGCATTAAACTAACCAAACAGTAATTTGTTTGAAGTTTTTATGCCTGTTATTCATCATATCATCTGAAGATTAAATAAAATTATCATTGTAACATTAAATAATTCTCTGCATACCAATTATTGCAGGAAAATTTTTAATTATTTCTTGATTACTATTATTTTTATAAGACCATATTTAAGTTATTACATATAAACTACTACTATTTTTTATAACTGCTATTCTTACAAGACTGTAGAAATTAGGGTTTCTCATTTCCTTTGCTGGTACTTTGCTTGTCCTGGGATTTAGAGATAATGGTGATATGTTTCCCAGGATCCTGGGATATAATTAATTATTTTTAAGATATAAAACAAATCTTGAAATCAAATGGTATAATTATTTTTCATTTTTTAAGTAATTTAATACATCCTGCAACCTCCAAAATAATAATAATAATGTGTAAAATATGTATTAAAAATACCTTTGAATTACATAGAAATTTTCACAAGTATAAAAAATTTATTAAAGTTCATTGGAAACTGCTTACAACAACAACAACAAAAAAAGCCTATGAATTGAGTCGAAAATTTAAAGGAAAAAATAAACTTAGATCAAACTTCTAACTTAGAAGGTAATTTTCATTTTTAAATAAAACATAATACAAAATATTATTGTGAATTTTTGTAATAAGATTTTAAAAAGCAAAGATGGTCAATGCTCCGATCACTCAATCTGGTTCTTATTTTAATAATGAAAAGTCCCGCTACTGAGAATGCTCTTTCTGAATCAATTGATGTGGTGGAATCATCTTTAATACATTTAAGAGAAGATAGATGTTATGTGTTTTTTCACCTGTAGCCTTGAAGATTTCTAGTTCATTTTCAAGATGTGTTGCAGTACTTCTTTTGCTGTTTAGTGTTCTTAATTTGTCTACCTCAGCTGCTTTGATAGTGGCATCAAGCTTATGGCCCAATAATTCAGCAGTTTGTTTGGCTTTAATAATCAGGTTTATGAAGAAAAACTTCGTATTTGCATACTTCATACTCATTTGTATCCTCGTTCAATTTGCACAACCTGGCATAATGCAGTTATTGAAGCTACTGGGCATGGTTAAAAATTAAGACAGCATAAGCACAATTATTCCAGATATTACAGGTTTTGACAAGTAAAGAATTTTCAGAGTCCTGCCACAAATAGGCTACATATTGATTATTGACAATCTATGACATGCCATAATAAGCAAAAATTTAAAAAACTAATAAGCAGGCTTAAAATTAATAAATACAAATGTATTCTGACAATTTATGATTTAATTATACTTTCTATTTGCAAAATTTCCTCAACGTTAATATAAAATAAGAAAAAAAGTGAACTTTTAAGAAATTTGCTGGATTTCTCAGAATGAGAAGAAATGGTTAAAAAAAACAGTCGGGATCCCGTTAGAGAAGCCCTAATAGAATTGCATCTCAATTGACTATGGTCTTGTAAGAATAATAGTAATTAATAAATATCCATTGCAATTGTCCATTTAATGTATACTTCCTTAAAAATTGGACATTTGGATTTGAAGAATCATTTAATTTTAACACAAAGTTTCTAATTTACTAAATAAAATTATAATATTTTTAAAATGATTTTAATTTCACCTGAATATGAATTTTATAAAAATCAATTAGAGATTAATTAATTTATATTATATTAATCAGTTCAGTTAAGAAATTTGTAAATTTTTGAGATTTGAACTTCAGATTTGTATTTTATATGCAAACTTGAATAATAAATCTTAATCTTACAGTCTTATCAAAAGTACAGTGAGGAAGAAAATGTATTTTTAGGTTGTTTAGTGTTTATTTTGCAAGACATATTTCCATCATTTCATAAATGGCGTTACGTTAAACATGGAGTTAAAGAAAAAATAGGCAAGAAAAATATTTACTTTTCTGTTATAAAAAATTGATGTGATGTAACGTTTATTAATTATGCACATTACATAACTTTTATTTCAGGACAGTTATGTTTAGATAGTTTTTATAAAATTTTACTTATTAAAAAGAATGAAAAAGAGAAAAAAACAAGGCAAGTTTACATGTCTTTTTGTAATTTTATTTTTTTAATAAAATGATTATTCAAATAATAATTATTTTTTTGTAGAATCCAAGCTGTATGTGTTTATAGTTTACTGCATTTAGCACCTAGTCAGGCATTACTTCGTATTGTGTGTACAGGCGAAGCTACCGTACAACAAGCAATTCAAGCACAGTGAGCTATTTAACCATTATTAATTTATGAAATATAAATGCATTAAATTAAATATTTCTTATAATCAGTATTTAGA
Organism: Centruroides vittatus; assembly: GCF_030686945.1. NCBI lineage: Eukaryota > Metazoa > Arthropoda > Arachnida > Scorpiones > Buthidae > Centruroides > Centruroides vittatus. The sequence continues at coordinate 415,548 of NW_027122666.1, read as the reverse complement.
TTGATAAATATGCATATATTTGTTAAATTAGTGTTTCAGGTGGTGTAGGACAAGAACTGATCATTCTGGTTCACTATTCGCTATCAGTTTTGAACAGTCTGTTATTTATGAAGTACAAATATGCTGAAAATGAAAATGAATTAACTGGTATTTCTCCTTTGGAACACGTGCTATTTTCTCAGACGCACCACTACACAAAACCGCACGTAGCTCTAATTGTCGCATATTATGCCTTTCAACGTTACAGTCCTTGTTTGGCTACTTTAGCAGTGCAATTATTAAAGAGATTTGCTAAGGTAAAAGCTAATTAATCTGCCTTAAAAAAACTAAATTTAGTTACTTTGAATTTGATTTTTCAGGAGTTTCCAATGTCATTGCTGGCTTGTTTGGGAACAGAAGCCGAAGCTATATGCGATCATTATCTCTTGCGGCTTAGTTCTGCCACCGAAGACATACGTCTCAAGATTGCTATAATAGAATTTTTGACTGTTTGCATTAGTCATCAGCCAGGTCTGATTGAAAGATTTATAAATATTCCAGTAACCACGGATAAATCAGACAAGGTTTACTTTCTATTTATACTTGTTTTTCTGTTAGAAAGAAGAATCATCATAATAATATATTTACTATTTTTAGGAAAGAAATTTAAACAGCTGTTTACATTCTGTTTTGGAAATTTTAAAAGACAAACAAGAGGTAAAATATTTATATTGTAAAATATTATATATAAAATATTTAAAATAGACTCTGGTTATAAATATAAATTTGTTATCTATTTAGAAACTTGTATATGTTCCCGAAGATCTACATTGTGCTGCTGTTGAATTTTTCCATGCTTTATGGACAAGGCATCAGCTATTAGCAGAAGATAAATTAAAGAAAAAGTAAAGTATCAATTGAATGACTTTTCTGATGAACGTTCTATTGTCATGATATAAATGTAAACATTTTCTTTTTTTATAGTGACAATTTTTGGACATTTCTGTGTAATCCGCTCTTTCACGAACATCAGCATCCTCGTCTCATAGCTTATATCATCCGTACTTTAGCATTAGAAGTTTACAATACTTATACATTTGCCGAGTGAGTACATTTTTTTACTTAATTTTTTCATAATAGATTCAAAATGTAATTTGATTTTTTAATCGCTGTCAATGTCTTATATATTTGTATAATTGATTTATTAAATTTTGTATATATAATTTCTTTATAAAATTATAAACTATAATAAAATTTTAATGTATATCTTAAATGAAATAAATTATTACATGAATCTTTTTGTGAACAATACTCTCAATTAATATTATATAACATAAGTTTATTTTAAATTGTACATTTATTTTTAAAATAAATTTCTTATAAAGAATAAGTGAATAAGAAGTTAATTATTTGGTTCTATACAATGTTGTATTATATTTAAGGGCTTATCACACATCTAGGCTCAATGTGTGATAAGTAAGTAGGCACTAGAGGCAGGTATTAGGTGCCATCTCTTGCTAAATTTAATAATTATAATTAAATTAATATTTTAATAATTAATTTAGAAGTTCTGGAAGTAAAGAATCAGCCCAACTCACTTCCAGAACTTATTAATTTAGACATAACCATACTTTGTTACTTATGGTTATATTTGTGTATATATACACACAAACAATCCAAACCTGATAGTTATATTAGAACCAAATGATTGCCTAATACTTAGCATTTAATTAATAATAATAGTAGTAATATAGCTCAATGTAATTTGGCAATTGTTTGGCTTTAATATTAAAATATTGTTTAGGCATATACAATGCGTATCAAATTTTCTCATTGACTTCCTTTCAAACTTTCATCAACCCCATTTTAAAACTGTGATCTAGATATACTTGGTGATCATAATTAAAGTACCCCTATTCAAGTATTTTTAGATAGATATTTATCAGTCCAAAGTACCTAAATTTGGTGTAGTGACATTTAAGGACATGCAGAAGACATTTCCATAAAAAAGTACCAAAACTCGCTACTATGGCACTTTTGGTACTTTGGATTTTTATCTAAGGACAATTAAAAAGTACCTATTTGCAACATGTCTTCGATAAACCACACTTTTTAAAAGTGTGGTTTATCGAAGACATGTTGCAAATTTGTCTGTCTTTTTATACAAGCATAAACATGTATCATTAATGAATTACAGATTCATTTACATCAAAATGTTTTGTGTTTTGTTCATTTAGCATTAAAAAGTTTATTTTATGTAAGATAAAAATAGAAACTTTAATATTAATTTTTATAATTATATTTCAGTAGTAAATTGGATGGGAATGTGAAGGGAGTTTTAGAAAAATTGATAAAGTCAAGTCTAATAAAGTTATCTAAGGTTTGTAAAAGTCTTTTATTAAATAATTTTATAGTTATAAATATAATTGAAGAGGTCATTTTGAGAAAGATATAAGTCTGTGGACCCATGTTTCAAGATATACAAAAAACATTTGATATTGAATTTCTTTAGTCCCCCAGAGCTCTCATAGAGGAGTTCTATCCCACAAAACATACCCAATAGGTCAAATGTCAATGCAGTTGTGACTACACTCTGGACATACAGTAAGAAATTCTTGCATGCAGCATAAGGATAATCTTAATACACTTTTATTCAAGGTATTATTAACAAAATGTGTTTCTTAAGTTATTTCATAGTGATTCTTCTAAAGAACTAAAAATCAATGTAAGTTTCAGATTAAACACTGCTTTGAATGCAATAACAATGCCTTTAGTATCAACCTAGTCAACATGAGTTTCCCCTTAGTTATTTATTCAGTAAGTATAATTAAGTAGAAACTATTTTCAGGAAGCTTTTTACCTGCTGAAGTGCAGTATGATGAAAAATGACATTCAATAGACAAACAAAGAGAAATTTCCTATTTGAAAATCTAGAAACATATCTTTTATGCAACAGAATAGTATATGATCATGGACTTGTACCCTTCTTATTCTGCCACTTTCCCACAAGCATTTAAGAAGAATATACAGAAATAGGAGATGCATTGACGTATACCTTTATCCCAAACTTATATACTTTGATTACTTATGACAGTTTACAATTAGGCATGATGTATATTGAACTGATAGGAATGCTTTCACAGAGGGTGAAATTGCTAATAACTCAAACCCAGCCATTTTTATGGACTTATATCCCTTTTGAACTGACCTCTTTAATTTACATTAAGAATTTTTCACTTATAATAACAGATATTTTTTTATTTACACCATTTAAAATATTTTTTGTAGTTTGTTCATCAATGTTTGAATCCTCAACTAGCTCCAGAAACAAATCATTCTATTAATATATCGGATATAAGTTTCTTATCTGAGTCAACTCCCGACAGATATATTCTCTTGAAGTGCTGGAAAGATTTTCTCTTAGTTGCCACAAAGGTATGTTTTTATATTAAATGATGATAAAACTAATTTGAAAAATGGTATAATGAATAATTATTAAAAATTTTGGCTTAAGCCAGAATTTATTTCTTGACTTGTATCACCAACAGTTATCAAATTTCACAAGAGTGGTTGATATCCATTGATGATGCATTTTGCCGGAGCTGTCAAAAATTTGGTGTGAGATTCAGTGTTAGAGTGGGCCCCCTTTATTTTTTTGAACAAATGAAATACATAGAGAATGCTTCTTTATTAATAAAATGGTAGTCTTAAAGATTTTATTATTTTGTTTAGCCAAAATGACATCAATTTTATAGAAATAGGAATCACCGTGGGCCTGTAAGTTTTCTGAGATTCCGGGGAAAAGTCCTCAGTTTCTCCCTCTCGCATTTAATCACAATCTTATTGAGATCATTCTTTGTGTTATAAAAATTGTTTGATCTCATTATATTGAACATTGTCACTGGTATTTCTTTTTAATTTTTCCATTATTATTATTTTTTTTTTTTCCTGAAATTTAATATTCAGAGTTTATTGTCTCAGTATTGTGTTCTAGAAGTTCACTGCCAACTAGACATGAAATTTATTTCTTTTTTAATGAAAATTTGATAACGATTTATTTTAAACGGTAGAAATAATTCATTTATTTTTCTTTGACTGTTATTTATACATTCTCTGAATTGAGTATGATATCATTAATTTTTTCCTCACCTTGTGGACAATAAAGAGCCTCTTTTAAATCCTACCAACAATGGGAATAAACAGCTGGTGAGGAGTGACACCTAATATAATCGAAACAGACCACTCGTGAAAAATTCCTATGGTTTTTTGACCTCCCATATTTGATCCCATGTGCTCTAGAACAGTTTGCCACCACATGGCCTATGTGGTTTTTATGTAATATGTCCATTACGTAAAAATGCAGCTCTTGTATTTCCATTAGGTGATATGTGGCTTTTGTTGTGATGAGATTTGGCCAGCTGTTATATAATATCTGGCATAGATATGTTCAGTTTCATTTCGTGAAACTTATATTGTTAGATGAAAATGTAAACACAATTTATAAAATTTAGAAAAAATAAATGCCTTTTAAGTTTATTGAACAAATTTTTTCAATAATTTCAAAATAAAATATTAGACTTTAAGTGTAACTAATAACATTGTCATCTATCTTGTAGTTTTTTCAAGGGGATTTGAAGATAAGTGAAAATAATAAAATTTCTATCATGGAAGATATTCTTGAGAGCTTGAAATTTGAGGTGAATATTATTTTATTTTTCAAAACCAGATTACTGTTCCACGAGTAGAATTTTAAAGATTATTATGTTTGCTAGTTGTTGGACACCGCGAACACTAAATCATTAGTTCTGCTGGCTGAACTTTACCTTTTACTCTTGCAGAAATGGAACTGGTAAGATTTCTGTGCAAATTTTTATTGTTTTAAGATAAAATAAATTGTCTGCGAGCCTTATGTTTCTTTGTTTAGTGAGACTTTTCCAACGTGGAAGAAGTGGCTTAGTTTCTTACAGAACTGATACATAATGTGGCAATGAATACGGATTTGCTTCATCCTCACATCCAGCTGACTATTGTCTGCATAGCCAACACTAGCCTGAAAAAAATGACAAAGGATTCCGACAATAATGGTATCATCATATTTCCAATTTTAATATTGAATCAAATTAAGATAAAACTAGGTTTTTTTTCTGTTTTAGAATTACTCAATGAATCCGTTCCCAGTTGGGTTACGTCTGTCTGTATCATGCTGAAACGTTCTATTATATATGCAGAAAAAGAAATAATAAAGGGAGAGATGTCACAGTACATGCAGGTGACGTATATCCAATCAAATATAATACTACTTAGAGAAAATATATCATTAAAATAAGATATTTTTATCTTAGTTATGCACTGCTACAATTTGCTTGTTGAAAGATCTCAACGAATATTGCCAATTTTCAAGTAACTGTTTACATAATATGCAGAATTATGCGATACTAAATACGTTAGGAGGAATACTACTGTTGGCATTAGAAGTTAGTATCTTAAGGCTTGATAATATTTAATTTCAGAAGAAAAGCATGCTAATAAATCTTGTAATTCTAGGTACGCAAAGGTATTGGTATCATCCAGACTGTGTTAATTTTCTTCTTGTCATTAGCATCTAACAACAAAGTAAGTGAATTTATTGAATCAATTTTTTTATACTCCCTTTAAAATACTCCAATTCAGTGTTGTCTAAAGAAATGTTTAGCAGTTCAAATGGAACCAAATCTGGTATGATGGCATGTCTATAAAAAAATATAGTACTAAAACTCACTTCTATGGCATTTTAGCACTGCACTTTATATAAAGTGAGTGTCTTGCATAAATAAAACTTTTAGTGATGTGGAAGATACTGCTCAATGTGGTCTCCATTCTGATAGTGTAAAACCTAAACTGTATGTGACTGTTCAAAACTAGCTGTGGTACATACCCATATTTAAGTATATACCCAGTACATACCCATTACTTCAACCTTGTGAAGTAATGGGTATGTATTGTGACCATTCAAACTCTTTAAAGTTCACATTAATATTCCTAAATTGCAGCCACAGCATTCCCATCATTTTTATCAAACAACTCCACAAGTAATGTACTTTTTGCTGAAGTGATGGCCACTTTTATACCCATAACTTGACTGCAAAGGAAACTTGTTTTTTGTTGCTTGCAATGCTAGAAGTGATGAGTTTTGGTACCAATTGCTTTGTATGGAAATGTGTTCTGCATATTCTAAAATGTCATTGTACAGATTTAGTTGCATTTCAACTGCTAAATCTTTCTCTAGATAAAGTTGAATAGAGGTATACTTAATTAAGATCACTTGGTATTTTAAAACACTGAGCTTTATACAAAAAGCATATTAGAAGACAGAGATTTACATACTCTCAATTTGAAATTTTTTTTTCTAAGTCTTTGAAGAATTAATTTCTTCCGAGACTAGAAGGTCTTATTAAAGGCTAATTAGTAGCACATGAATGTGATTTACAAACTCCTGATCTAAAGCTATTTATTTTATTGCCCAAAGAGGAAAAATTGATTTTAAAGAATTCAAATTATGAGAAATATCTATCAAACTTTTCCATAGTGCCAACTGATAAGGGGTGTTTGGAAACAAGTCACTTTTAATTTATCCTGTGTTACCAGAAGAAATAAAGGTTCAAAGATCAATTTTGTTTGTTTGTGGAATAGCCCAGATAGTTCAGATTCACTTTTTGCAAAGCAATGGTCTGTAGACACCACATTGTCCTATATATTACAATTTTTCTTGAACTCCTGCATGAATGCCATGCCAGACTTCTCATCCTTTCGAGCAGTACTTCTCCAAATTTGTTTGAATAAATTCATGTACTTTGCACCATGAGTATGAGAGGTGTATTGCTGTTTGCACAGTGCCCAAAATTTTTCAATGGGACAGGCCTGGAGTACAAGGAGCATTATTTTTATTTTCCACAAACTTAAGCCCAATACTTTGAATGTAGCCAGTAACTTTGCAGTCATAATGGGCTGTTGTTAGATCTGGCCACATCCAGGTTATGGTGTTTTTGGATGAAGGAAATCAAGTGCTTTTTAATATACTCTTTGAGGTATATACAGTATATCAGCATTATTAGATTCTTAAGAAATGAAAGGTTTAGATATGTGTCTGCATTCATCAATTGCCTGTTATATTAAGTAATTTTTTGGAAATTTAGCTTTTCCTATAAAGCTGACTTAATATGGCACAGAGCATTAACAAAGCCTCTTCTTATGTGGCTTCCAGAATTATGTTTGTTCTCAAAGTTTGATTAAACTTTACCATTTTCCACTAATTGCAATGGAGAATCCAAAAATGTAATAAAAAATGGGGTCTATGACTTCTTTTATGAGAATCAGTGGGTCAAAGTGGTAATATCCATGCTCCCTGTCACAGTTGAGTGCATGTAACAGAATTTGGGGCAAAAATAAAAAAGGGTGCTAAAACAAACAAAACACAAGAATAGATGTAGATTGCTTTGTTCTTAGTTTGCCTCTTCTTGGAAAAAAGTGCAAAGATCATCTCCTTCAGGCCCACAGGTACAAGGATAGCCTTTTTTGGCCAATTGCAGAGATGTAGTTTACGTTAATCAGCCAAATGGTATCTTGATCTTGGCTGGCTGAAATACGGTTTAAAATGCATTGCAAAGACGATGATCATCTATTTCTGAATGCCGTCTAAATGAACCCCAGGAAAACATTGGCTCTTACTTTCTTCGCCATTACTCCCCTCTTCTAGAATTCATTTGGCAATCAGGTTATTTGTTTGTGTCATCAGAAAAAAATCTGATATGGTTGCAAGCTATATTCCAAAAGTGTCCGGAACATAAAATCCTAAAAGGCCATCAACAACAGTTGTTTGGAGTTAATGACAATCCTTTTCCATTGCGATGTTTAATTTCATTGCCAATACGATTTAAAGTACGAACAAATCCAGATTTAGAAAATTTATACCAAATTTGAAATTAGTCTTTGTAATAGGTTTTTAAGGAATTATTTTGACAATGTGTTTACTCTCTCCTTTCGTAATTGTTGAGACCAATAATTTTAAATATTTTATTATTATTATTATTATTATTATTACTATTATTACATTTTTTTATTTTTATAAATTAGGTTTTGGTAATTGTTAAAAATTGTCTTGTTTGTTTAGCAGAACATTCTGACCTGGGATCCCAGGTGTTTATCCTACTCAGGTGGGATAAACACCTGAAATGCATTAACGTTTTATAACTGACATGATACTTGAATTGTAAATAAATGCATCTGATTTAAATTAATTAAATACTTTGAATATTGGAACTGGAACATTTAAAAGTACAATTATGTTATTTTTGATCCAAGCAATTAATTAATGAATAATTTTGTCTGTCTGTACCATTTACAACATTTATCAAAGGAATGATATCCATTTTTATCTAAACTTTTCTGCAAACAAAACTTCCACTTGAATTAAAATGCCATCTAAATCTGCTGTGGAGTGAGTCTAGAAAGTAGATCAAATTACCAGTTTCTAAATGCTGTCTAAACTGTGGCAAGCAAGGATTTCCATCTCTACAATGTAATTTTTTTGAACTGCGATCTAGACGATCTCTAAACTGATGTCGGCATCTAAACATCTCTGCAATTGGCCCTTTCTTTCCAGCTCTGCCTCAATTCTATTGCAATATGATAAAGTCACACAATGTCTTAGTGGAATGGTAGAATTTTATTTGTTCTTTGGAGCAGTGTCTCTCATCATCTAGCAGCAATGTTTGATGTTCAGCTGTGTGCAAAAGAGAGTAATGTGTTTTCAGCAATTGGCTCCTGCTCCTGATTATAATTTGGAGCCATGACATCTATCATCACTTTTATGTCATTTAGAGTACTTACTGCAAGACTAAGTTTAGCAGCCACTGTTCTCAATGATGTCTTGAGGTTCTGCTTGTGTGGCTTTAATGTTTCTTATGCTTGTAGGCCAACCAGTATGTCAAACAATAAAAATCACAATGATATATATATAGAATCTCACTTAAACGCAAAATTTCCAGCAACAAAACACGCAAATTCAGTATTTGAACATTTTCTGCCACTCCTTTATGGCCTTCCTCAGAAAATTTAAAATGAAAATAACTGTTCTATTTATAGAATGTAGCCGCATTCTAATTTTCCAAAATTTCAAATCAGTTCAAACAACGGTTGTGACATATCATAAGCAACATATATTCTTGAGGAGTTTATAATAATTTATATTCTTATGAAAGTATTATTTAAACTCAAGAATATATGTTGCTTATGATACGTCACAACCGTTGTTTGAACTGATTTGAAACTTTGGAAAATTAGAATTTGGCTATATTCCATAAATAGAACAATTATTTTCATTTTACATTTTCTGAGGAAGGCCAACAAAGGAGTGGCCAAAAACGTTCAAATACTGAATTTTGCATTTAGGTGAGATTCTATAACCAGTATGTCTTCAATATTATGCAGTTGCACATTCCTTGAACCTATTCAATATCCAATTGACGCTTGTTTGTTGGATATATTCAAGCAAAAAATGTTGCTTAGCCTTGATCTATTTCTGAAATGTTTTCATAGTAAAGGCATAAACACAGAACAAGAGTCTCACATCTTTTTCCTCTGCATGTTGACAACACTCTTCACACACACCTAGAGACTATATCACTTAGGTGGGAATGTCTTGACAAGCAGACTTAAAAGTTTTATCATGATATGTCCAACCAGATTTGAATCTAAGTTCTCTAAATCAGAAAACCAAGACAAACTTATATCAGAATTACTGACATTTTTCAGTGTTAGAGTTCATTTTTTCATATCTGATGATTTGGCTTTAGAATTGGCATTGGCATTGGCATTATTTATTTGATATAATTGTATATTATGCAGATTTTTGTAATTTCTCGGTATAATCTTAATTTTTTATTTCAATCTTTCTTTAGGCTGCGGAAAGTATCTGTGCCAGTGGAATGATGCAAGAACTGTGTTTACTAATCACAAATACTTACACAACCGATCAAGATTCTGCTTTAAATGTGCCTCAAAGTACTTCCAAAGTTAATTTAAATTGGGTGGACATCTATAATCTAGTCATTAGATTAATCACAGAACTACTACAGACTCTGAAGCATTCTTTCTTGCAACATGCACTTAACTTTATTGGCGTGCATGTCGAAAGATTATATTTTGTGAGTAACTAAATATCATTATTTAAAATGAAAATAAAGTGCTCATTTCTTGTTTATTTTGAACAGAGTCTTCAGTATGTAAGGCAAGCTCCTCACAGCCCTATGTTAGAAGAAACCTTAACGACTTGCAAAGCCATTTATCAGATGTCGTTTTATCAACAAATATGGCAGCTACATCACCCCATTTCCTTAAATTTATTATTGGTAAATATCATGAATAAATTCTATGTAGATTTTATTTGTAGTTTCTTATGCTTGTTTAATTTTTGCAGAAAGGTGTTAGCGAGTCTTGCCATGTTACGGTCGCTTATCTGAATCGTCCATCTTTACTCATGTATTTGTTGGAGGTAAAGTGACTGTTAATGTTTTAGAATTTATTTATTAGATAGAAAATTTAAACTTTGAATGTTTGCACAGCATAGTAAAGTTCCATCAAATAAAGAACAAAATATGTTAAACATAGCAGATGTTCGCAGATACAAAAGGCTATCATCAATGGAAGAAGTGGAGAAACCGTCGCCACAATTTGTTCAAGTTCAGACAAGGTATAGATTTGTCATTCCAATTGATTCCATCGAAGTTTGTTTAATTTATTCTCGTTTTTTTTAACCTAGATTACTGAAATTGTTAGCAATAAACTTGTCAATAATGCACAATATCAGCCCGAGTCTATATCAAGTTATATTTGATCATGTAATTATTTTCATGGACAATTTTTATCCATTTTATAATTATTAGTTTTGAAACTAAATAATCTCAACTTTAGGATTTAGATTTTGGAAAATGGACGATATTATTACCTATAAATTTTAGTATACCATCCATTGATCAAGAGAGTCAGATGAATTTTGGGACTGTAATGAACTGCATTAACATTTGTTTACGTTCACTTACAAAGGTAATGTGATAACATTGGTTTAATGTAAGCTTTAAAATTATCCAAAGAAACTAAATGTTCTGATGTTGCTTTACAGAATGATCCATCGTCTTCATCTCCGTCTGCAGATCAGATCCACTTCGAAAAGACTTCGCAGGAAGAAAGGTACAATGTTATCTTAAAGTTGCTTGTGGGTGGGAACTAAGTTTGCCCTGACGAGCTCCAACCCAAACAGTTTTAGATATTGTTATATACATACAGCTTACATTTATTTTTCCATTCTAGGCATTTACTATTGTATATATTGGAAATCAGTTTATCATTGCTGTTATCGCAAGCAGTTTTATGCCTCGTACATCCGAACATTACCATACACGATAAACAGTATATCAGGAGGGAATTGGGCGCAGAACTGGTAATGCATAAGATCTTAAGAATAGTAACTAATTGTGTGTTAAGGTTTTAATGCATATATATTATCTTACTTTCACTAGAGTTCCATGACCCTAACCATGAATCGTTACTTAAGGAAAAGCCCCCTTTCACCAGCTTCTTCTTTGGTTACAAGTAGTCAAGGGCACGTCCAGACCTCGATTTTCGATAGACCACTAATTAAAATTCTCGGTCCTCTCGTGGATAAATTATTCAAATGAATCACATGTATATATTTTAAACCGGTTTTTATAAAATTTTATTAAAAATATGTCGACAAAAGTACAGTAGATCGGTCGTATTCTTTAACACAACGCCAAACAATTGTAGTAATGAAATTTTTTTATTTTCATGACTTGGTCATAAAACAACATGTATTTGACATTGTACAAAAAATGTACATTTGATACAAGTTATAAATAATGAAATCAACATATATCTCAGCACCAAGATAAGAGTACTGTTATCATTACCGATATCATATGTTTTTTTGTTTTAAGTGTAAAAAGTTGGATTGAGATTCAATACAACAAATCTTTTGAGCATTTTTAGTAATTATTAAAATCCCGTATACTTATATATTATATAAAAGAAAAGAGAATGTTTTGTGCGAAGGGGATTCTTAATCCAAAAAATTGATTTTTTATTATTATTTTCTGCTCTTGTCCCCTCCTTGAAGATCTGGATTGATAATGACAAGTGTAAATCATTCGATAAGGCAATTAAAAGCTCGAAATTATTTATAAAAATATTAATTTTGTTTTCCAAAACATTCGGGAGTGAAAGAAACTTTAGTTTTGTACATTTGTAAACAAGTGTACTTACTTAAAACAAATTTTCTTCTTTGTATTTGTAAAATTTCATTTACAAGTTTGAGCAATGTTTTATAAAAATCCATTGAGATCACTTTCTAAACGTAACATGTCAGTTTATGTATAATTTAATACAAAAACGGAAAAGCTATCCACTTCCTTCTTGGCGCACATCGTTTGGAAAGAGGAAAATGCAAATCTTCCTTTGATTTGCCCTATCTCTAACAATAAAAATAAGAAATCTTTAACAGTAGTAATTCATTACTTTTTTCAACCTAACGAAGATAGATCAAAAAGTAACCCGCGGATATCTTGAAACTCTCAACACGATGGGTCAAATTCTGGGAAGCATTTGGTACGTAGGGAATGCGGCGGGTTAATTACAGTACTTTCTTTCATATAATAAACGGATAAGTCGAGTGACGCCGAGTCAGAATGCATCCTATGTTCAGTCTGGGTATAATGTAAACAGGATTCATGTGCTTGATAATACAAAGCAAACAAAATGAAAGGCACTAGCAAAAAATAATTCTTTTGACAGACCGTAAAGTGATTAACTGCTGGGTATTTTGACCATCCACATCGTCACATAACCAATTATAACCATGTACAATAATATAATCCATTATAAAAATCTCAAATACGGTCTATAAATGTTAAGAAAGCATCCCGCTTCGATGAAAATTTATAGCTTTACAGAATTATCATAGTCCGAGAATCATGTCTGTATTTGTTTGCGGCAACATTCTTGTGGCAGTCCTACTGCATAGCTTATTTCTTTGATCGTTGAATAACTGGAGAGAAAGAGATTATAATTATTAATGTGATGATTAAAGGGCACGTGAGGCTTTGGTATCAAATGGTAGTCTTCGGTTGTTCATTCCTTAGGTACAGGGCCACTCATCACGCATGTCAAATTATCATAGAGCACAAGTCGTACTTTTATGTTTGTTCGGTCGGAGAATTCATCCACGGAATGGAAAATATGCCTCTGACAGTTTAACTTTACGGCTCGACATACCTTAACCCAGTATCTACGAAAGGGAATAAAATTAAATAGGACACACTGTAATTTAATTCTCAATTGTCTTTTTTTATGCAACTAAAAACATAAATAATGATTAGGAACATCTACATATATATTGTAATAACATGCTTATTGACACTTTTGAGAAAGAATTTAAATGTTCTGTGAAAAACCCTGAATTGATCACACAGCACAGAATGCATTATAGATTTGAAACATGCTATCACTGCAACTAGGGATTGCAATTGCTGGATCCCTCATCCAGCAATCCAGCTGGATCCAGCGCTGCGGATTCACAAATACTCAATTAACTTTTTAAATAATTGCGCAAAAGTCTACGTTGTCGCGTTGCCGCTTTGCTAACTACTAGACTGCTACTAATTACTTACTCACTACTTTACTAACATTAATAATTAAATTACTTATAAATAAACTATACCTTAATCAATCCAGCAAAATTTAATAAAATAATAACGTATTCAATTGCTTTTAAGGATCTTCCTCAGTTACAAAAAAATACATAGAACATAAAATGTGTTTGGAATAAATATAAAAAGAATAGTGCTTAATTACATCCCATTTTTTTTAAACAAGATACATAGATGTACTGCCGGGTCTGATAATTTTCGTATTGTATACCGACGTAATCCCACTGTTTTCAAACTTTTAAGAAACGATAAAAAGAAAGAGGATCGGAATTAAACAACGGGTATATATTCGGTGCCTTTACACGACCAACGTTTCAATTCCAAGCTTGTTTATGTGGGTGCAACGATGCGCAGTTTAAAACAAAGGCTCAAGAGCACAAATATACAATCAGTAAGAACCTTGACAACACTGCGCTGGCATCATACACAAGACAGAAGGATGTTAACGTCCAATGGGATCAAGTGGCAATTATAAAAACGACAAATAGGCAAACGGTCAAACATCTTGAGAGATTGGAAATCTGCAAGGCGCACATGACGACTCATTGTCTACCATGTGGAAATCCTTTTACATTAATTAATGTTATTAACGGACAATGCTGGTTTTGTTGGATCTTATATACAGGGTGGTTTTTTTTTAAACTGACGGTACTCAGAGACATTTGTAGAGCAATCTAACAGCCGGACTGTCGCCAAATTTGGGAGAGTGACTAAGGACGATGTGGGAAAGAGATTCTGAGAAGAAAATAGTAGTACCCAAATTTGCTGGTAGGGGTGGATTTGGTGCTGTTGTAGCAAAACAGCTAAGAATCTGCATAAAATCCAGCTGCAATTAACAAACACACAAATGAATAATCAGACAGAGGTTTCAGTGTAATAATGAAAGTTTAATTAATCAGCAAATAACCTTCTCCCTTCTTCAATGTGATCACCGTCCTGCTGGACAACTCATTGCATCCTGAACACCGTGTTCTCTATGGCTGAACGTAACACGTTCACAAGAATGTTCATCACAGTTTGAGAAATGTTGTCCTTCAAGGTCATCAAGTTTGGGACACTACCAAGCTAGACCTTGGACTTTAAGTAACCCCACAGGAAAAAGTAACATGGGGTTAGATCCGGGGAGCGAGGCGGCCATGCAAGTGGAAAAAAGTGACTGACGACCCTTTCTTCAGTGAAGTGCTGGTAGCTTTTTTGCTACAACAGTGCCAAATCCTCCTCTACCAGCGAATTTAGGTACTACTTTTTTCTTCGCGGAATCTCTTTTCCATGTCATCCTTAGTCACTCTCCCAAATTTGGCGACAGTCCGGCTGTTAGATTGCTCTACAGATGTTTCTGAGTACCGTCAGGTTAGCAGAAAAAATATATACAGGGTGTTTTTTTTGTTTATTTTGTCTGTTTGGGCGTTTTCCGTTAATTTTTATATTTATTCCGAACACATTTTATGTTCTATATTTAATGTTCTATTTTTTTTGTAACAGAGGAAGATCATTAAAAACGATTGAAAACGTTATTATTTTATTAAATTTTGCTGGATTGATAAAGGTGTAGTTTATTTAACTTATTCTACTTCAGTACATAGTTTTATATACCTGTAAATAACTACAAACTAATATGTAGAGCCTATATATGAAAACTGGTAAAACTGATAGCCACTTAGCCACTGATTATCCGTCCTTACATTATTATAATATATTAATATAAATTAATCAGTAGAATTACCTTTGCTATTTGACTTAGAGATAATTAACTTTAAATGTAATCTCAAGTGTTAAACCGAACCAAAGTTAAGTTTACTACCTAAATGTGTAAGAAGTTTTACTGATTTATAGTGACCCGTCTAAATAATAAAAGCTTCTTAAATGTTTTATTTCATTAAAAAAAAAACATAAATTGCAGGATAGACAGACAGACAGATAACACTTTATTGCACCAAAAATACATCCACGCTGGATCGCAATCCCTAACTACAACATCAAAGAATTTGTGACATGTGTCCATGTATCAAAACACTATACTGTTAGCATATGATGTAATACACACTAGTCAAATTATAAATGATGCATAAATTTTCTCTAACAAATGCAAAATATGAGGGTTTGTTATAAAATTGAGATAAAAAAATAAAGTAGCAGATTGAGACATTTGTAGGGATCTATGGTACTAGATTTGGGGACAACATTTTGAGAATTTTGCTTTACTTTTTATAAAACCTTTGAGGTTCTCACCAGACATATACTGTTTAATTAATTAATAATAATATAAAGTAGCATTGTATAAATAGCTATGTTCCATTTGCTTAATAAATTATATCAGTTACATGGCATTTCATATACTGTACAGAAATATATAAATCACAGATAATTTGGTGATTATTTTTGTCCCTTGAATTTCAAATTAACAAGGATTTCCTGTAACTGCATATTGTCCTTTGTTTTATACATCTCTAAACTGAGTGAAAAGTATTTTGATAAGATAAATTATATTGGCTATTTTTGGTTATCAAATGGAAAAGGGCATACTCAGAATATTAAGAATCTGAAGTCGGGTCTGCATGCTTTTCAAAACATTTGAAGCCAAACCAGCAGTAGTGTTAGCTATAAAATTGCCAAATTAATAGCCGAAAAGTGGCTGAATTTGTAAAAACATTAATTCTTACAATGGCCGAGGAAGAACATCCTGATAAAGTTGTTTGTAGATATCAGCCATTTGGCTCGTACAATCAAGATGAACAGAAGAACTTGGCAGTGGACTTAGAGCAGCAATCGAAAGAAACATTTGGAATGTGTTTTGTTAATTTTATTTCAAGTCACCTGCCCTCATGAAAGATTGCATCAGGAATCTCATGGCAAAAAAGAAAAAAATTTGAAAAAATTGACAAAATTTCCATATTATTAAGAATATGAGGCATATTGTTCGCTTTTTCTAAAATCCCTATTAAACATATGTAGAAGAGGTAATGTTTACAATTGAAAATCATTTTGGGATAGCATTTGCTATAAATCAAAGTGTATTTAAAATACTTGGATGTCACAAACTTCATTATTTTTCACTGCTCAAAATATTGATGCTTTGCCACCAATAGCACTCATTTATGTAACCGAATGTCTGAAATATAAATCTCTGTTAATTAAATTTCTCAGACAACCATCTTCATTAATTTGGTAGGATAGAAATGGTACAAGCTGTTTGCAGCACAGCAGTAATGATGTAGCAGTCTGTAGTTTCTCTGCCACGGCACTATGGCAAACAAAGCCGGTGCTAATGGCAGAATAGCACTCACCATGCATACAAATTAAGATTGACAAATGATTAGCGGAGACTAAAGGAAGAGACGATTCTTAAGACTTCCACCCTTCTCTGAATGGTGGAGAAAAGCACAAACTCTTAGAATGTTGTCTGGGGCTTCCCGTGTGTCCTGTAGCATATCCACCGCTCCCAAAACCAACTCCAGTCAGAATGGCCCAGGAATTTGGCAAAGCAGCCTCCCACTTTCTTCAGCCTGGCAATGGCAGTCTTTTCAAAACTCAGACCTCACATATGGCTGACAATGTCACATATGCATGCCTGGCATTTGAAGAACTCCAAACAACAGGTACACAGCATACCCCTGCAATCTTTTTATAGGATGTTGGGCTAATAATTTTAAGGCACTGTGCTGGCATAACTTGGGAATTGGACTCCAACCAGTAACCATTTACTTATGCCAAGTTTTGCAGTAATCGGACAATTTTGAGCGAGTAACATTGTTGGTCAGAAATACAGATCATTAAGCTTAACAGAGCTGTTTTAATTCATCCATATACACATCATTTAATAGTGACATGAAATAGGTATTTCAAATGCATCAAACAGTTTTAAACCCCCTATAAACAATATATTGTAATGATCTAATATCTTAAATAAACTGATTCTATTTAACAATAATGTGTATATTGCATGCAGAGAATTTTGGTCATTGTTGGCAACATAACTTTCTTATAATAGCAGATATTCCTTTCCTTTATTGGTTGCAGTTAAATGCTTCGTATAGTTTTCTTTAAATTTATACACACTAACGTTTCATGTAATACAAATCCTCCTGCTTACTATAAGCATTTTTAATTTGATAATGAACAAATTAACAAAATGCTAAACTAAAAAAAAGTTAAGAAAATAAAAATGCCTTTGCTCATTGTGAATTGAATCTTTATTACTTCATACCAACTTGATAGTCCTGGGTGTATTCTTTGATATTATTTTTGCCATGTGTTTAGGTTTGTAACAAAGCTACTTTAATAAGTATCTAAAAAATTAGCTTTATCTGAACGAAACCTATTTAAATTTCTCGATTAATAAATGATTAATTATTGTTTTACACAATGTGCTGTGCAATCAATAGAGAGTAGCCGCGAGAACAAAATTTGTCAGACGTAGCTTTTGTATCTTTACAAACTTTTCCAATTTAGAGAATTTTCCATTCGGAGAATGGCAATGACATTGAGAATGCATAATTTGTATGTCGCATCGTCGATTTATTTACAGTTACAACACACAGTGGACGTAAACCAGTAGCATGCTCGACTACCGGACGACAACTCATGCAATGAGACACACACACACCAATGCATTCTATACATCATTTTATTAATAATAGGATGTAGATACACATGCAATACAAGAAAAACATCAAAAACAAATGAAATATTACAGATAAATATATATAACAAAGTGATCTGATTAACATTAAATTATGAAATTTTAGATCTGCAGGCATCGACTCGCATGTTCGATTGCACCGGACTGCAAAATATGGGCAGAATCACTATCGTTTCCTAAAATAACTGTGAAAAAACTAGATGCAAAAATTAATTTGACGTATCTGATATGTTTAGAGAATCGAGAACTTGACTACTACGGATCGTGCATTTAAGCAACTTGTCAACTAGTGAGCCCTCCGGACGAAATATTTAAATTATCGAATAAAGCAGCTGGAAGCCCTATGTCCAATATTGCTTTTAACTCAAGTTTAAATTTATGTAGTGTGTTTAAATGCTTCAAACGTCGAGGCACTTTTTATCGATTAATTCAAGTGAAACGGCATTGGCGGCATCTTGACTCGTCACTGTCTTTGGTTAGGCATAATATGGAAAACGAATAAAGATTGTGTTAAAATGAAAAGACAACAATTCGTAAATCGGCCATTGAACATTTATGCTGTGGAAGTTTTTTTTTATGAATGTCTGCAGTTGCGTGTCATTACTTATCCGGAGGATAGCTCAATATGTAGAGAGCATTATAATAATAAAAAAAGGCACTTTATATCATACACTAAATTTTAACAAGATTAGTTTTGATAATGATAATATAATTGGATGGAGGAAAAAGTTTTGTCTTGGTAAACTGCATAATTTCAAGAAATTCTGGCTGTTTTTTTTTTGTTTTTTTTTAAATATATATATTATATATACATATGTATAATAATTAAAGTAAAAAATCAATTTATCTTTTAACTACAAATAACATTGACGTACATTAACAATAAACTTCGGGAAGTTCAACTGTTATCACGATATGTTCAATAATTACATGATAATTTCTGATTTTTTTCCTTTTGTTTCGGTGCTTTAATAGAAAAGTATTAATTCAAAGATGTAAAATTTGCATACAAGTTTGTCACAAGTAATCGTAGATATGTTTGTGAGTGAGTGAGTGTGTGTGTGTTTTGTGTGTTTCCGTAGGATGGATATTTTTCCCGATAAAAGAGTAATCTGAAACTTGATTATCACCATAAAAAAAAACCGAAGGCGTAACATAATATAAGTAAAATGATACTGTTGGTCCCATAATCGAAAAAACAAGTACACTTACAAGGAAAACAAACTGGGCACGGTCGACACAAAGTGGTTCCGTTTCCACACTACATAACGAAAGAAAGATATGCAGGCAGACACAAACGTGCAATTTGTTAAAAAGACATGCAAGTAACATATAACGATATCATACAAAACATGATATTTTGACTGTTGTCTCGTTCCTAATCACCTGTCAATCTGTAGAGCGGAACCGGTAAACGGTTCCTGGGAGATCTTTGTCATAGCTGCTCCTCGACGTGGTTGGGTATAAATTCCACCAATTTTTTTCCACTGCGGTATTGCCCATAGTGACAATGATGGTAATGATGGAGGTAGCCTTGTTTGAAAGAGACATAGGTTGTAGCTCACACCTTCTTCACTTAATAAACATAACTTCAACCATTGGCAATCCCTATATCAAGCAGCCATTTGACAAATACAATATAGGGAAATAGATAAACAGAAAATACAATTCCTAATTTCCCAACCTACGGTATTAATAGATCACTTAAAACTTCAAATAAAGGTAGGGTGTGCACCGCAGAGAGCAGTCCCATCGATGCCGTCGCAAAAGAACGGAGCGTCTCACAGAGCGTGTCTCTCCATGTAATAGTGCCACCCTCCCGCTTGAAATGTGCCATCTGAAGAGTAAATTTTAGGTTAACTAAAGATTGAAAACCAAAATTAAATTCTAACACTTTCTAATGAAAATTAACAACTTAAACATTGTAAAAAGCCTACCGAATTAATGTTACTAGGTGCACCACGGAGAGAAAGCAGAGGCAACATTCCGCCACTTTCTCTCCGCCAAAATAAAAACGCAATGCTATTGCTTACATACTAGTAAAGAACTAAAGAGATAACTCTTGCAAAATTAAACTTTATTAAAAATAATTATACAGGGTAAATAAAAATATATATATTTTTATTAAAAAAAAAATAAACTTAATAATAACAACTCATATGGAATATGTTCATTTTCAGGTTTTGAGCAAATTTAATTTAATTTTTTTTATACTTTTTACAGATTTTTTTTAGATCATTTTGCATTAGAGAATTAGTGATCTAAGGTGGGAAAAAATAGCAGAAAGGATATAATTTTAGCACCAGTTTTTCAAATATAATTTCATTAAAAATATATATATATACACACACAATTAAAAAACATATTTACAAAAAGTTATATGACTCAATAACTAATCTAAAAAAAAAGAAAATACATTTTCTTTCACAGAACTGTCATAAAAAACAGCTGTAGGAGGCTGATATACTTTCAAGTAAAAATATTCTAGCAAAATTTGGAATGTATAATTTTGCAAAATATCAAATTAACTAATGCTTTCAAGTAATTTCATATCATATTAATGGTTTAAGTTTTCTTTTTTTTTTCAAATTTATATTAAAAATATGAAAAATTTAAAAATAGTGATCGTTGAATCTTGGAAAAATATTGTACAGAACATTTGAAATCCGTTAAAACTGTACATTATTATATTTAATGCCTCTAAGAATATTCCAAAAATTTAAACCTGAACACACATATGGGCTATCATAAATTATGTTTGCAATGTTTGTGCAGAATGTTAAATAATTTTTCAAATGAGAAAGTTAATCATGCAAGTCTTTCCAGCCAAACACACTGCAAACTTCTGAAGTGATTTCTCTGGTTCTCTTTAAAATAAAGTACTGAGACTATTAAGCTTTTGAATAAAAGCTTGGGACAGAACAATTTATGAAAGCAAAATTGCATTTTAAAAAAAATAATTGAAGCCTACATGAAAGGGTTTACCTCCAAATTAGTGTGCATTTATTTTTTTTTCATTAACTATTTTCATTAATTTAATTAATAAATGCTTGATATTGCATTTCTTTCTAAGTAGTCATCCGCTTATGTAACAGTGATTAATCTACACACAAATCCTAACATTGAGAATTAAAAAAAGGAATCTAATTTACTTTGATACAAATTACTTTAAAAACTGTCAAAAGATTTAAGATTAATTAATTTTCCAACCAAATCACTGATCAGTAATACACAAAAATAGCAATAAATGTTGTTAAATAACCAATTCTATATTGTTTGAAAGATTTGTGAATAAAATAAAGTATGCTAATTGCGTGATAATGGATAATAGCCAACGTAACTATCTCCATAAAATGATTATTATTATTATTTAAATATAATAGTTTGCTTAGTAAGGTAACATTTGTGTTGATAAATATTTTAAACTGTTATAACAGGCATACTGGATTTTAGCATCATCAAAGTGCAAGTTTACTTAGAATACTCTACAATCTGTCCATTAAATAGAGTGAAGGACAAAGAACACCACCTAATCCAAATTATGAGTGTTTCATCAATTTTGCACCTTCATATTTTAGAATATTAGAGCCAGAAACAACTTTACAGATTATTCACTGTATAAATAAAAGGACGATGTAGCTAAGTAAATTTTTTTTTTGTTTGCAGTGCGGCTTTTTATATATTAATTAATCTTGTTTACTTACATTACTCTTGGTGTTATAGTTAAAAAAAATGAAAAATTCAAAGCAATCAAGTGCAAATTGTTATTAATACTTATGTTGTTAACAATATTGAACAAGTGCAGTTACATAAATTTTGTAAACAATTCACCAAAATTGATAATATTGTAATTAATAATACCTAAAAATAAACTTTCCATATAATTACTTGAAGCAAATGTTAATTTTCCTTATTTAACAGTAATAAAAGAAGCTAGTGCAAGTATTCAAATCGCCAATAATAATAATAAAAATCGTTAAATTAAAAATACCAAATAAAAAAAAAACTAATGAAAATAAAAAAAATACAGAAAATATGCTGCAGTGCAAACATTATGAAACAAATAAACAAATATATCAAAGTTTAGTCTTACATGTTTCTACTGGTTTCTCTTCAAACACCAATTCTCCTTGCAATGACTTCTTTGGTATCGATACTCCGTTTATATTAATGATTTCGTCCCTCCTAAACAATGCCGATATCTCTTCAAATGTTTTATTTTTCGTTTCTGGAACTTTCTTGTATGTAAATGTCCAAAATATGGCAAGAAAAAATGTAAATGGAAGGAATGTGTAATTCTCCAGCCATCGCTGTAAAATAAAATATTTAATTTTGCCATTTTTATAGTCTTTTCGATGAAATATTTCGTGACATTTACCTGCATCTGTGGGAAAACGAGACCCACTGTAAAATTTGCAAACCAGTTAACTAACACTGCTATGCTCATTGCGGCAGGTCTGGGACCTTGAGAGAACAACTCAGCTGTTATCATCCACGGAATTGATCCTTTAACAAAAAGAATATCATGTAAATGCATTTTTACACCCAAAATTAATAATTAAAAATTAAGCAAAACAGTCTACCTGGACCAATAGCAAAGAAGACTACAAAAGCAAGAGTACTGATAACACTTAAGTATGTAACCCAGTGGTATAGGAACTAAAATATATCATTAAATTTTTAAAATAAAAATGCTTTCTTAAATAAATTTTTTAAAAAGTTGAAGTTTACCTTAACAAGAAGTGATATTGTGATAAATATGCTAAAAATAAACATTCCACCCAATCCATAAAGATGAAGAGTGCGGCGCCCTGCTCGGTCCATGAAAGGAATGGAGACGAGAGTCATTATGACCATGACTGCACCAACTCCAATTGTCGCATACATAGCCGAAAGCTGAGAGAGGCCCGCGGCAGTGAATAAACCTGTTGAATAGTAAAAAACCTGCAAGAAAAAATTTCAAATTAAAGCAAAATACCCTTATTTATTTTTAAATATTATGCCAACAACAATACACACAGCATTAATTCCGGAAAGCTGTTGAGATAACTGCATCACAACTCCTATAATAAGGGGTAATTGAAGAGATTTACTGCAAATTAGCTGCCACATACTTATCTGAAAAAAATTAAAAACTTGCATCATTTGGAAAACAAAGTATTCTAAAATCAAATAATAAAAATTAGCGAATTATATTATTTATACTTGTGCTTCTTGTTGCTGCGCTCTTTCTTCGGCTTTCATTTCTTCGAGATCATCTTCCACATGATTTGAGCACCGTAGTCTTACTAAAGCTGTAATGATAAATAAACATTTATTTATAAAGCCAGAATTATACGATAAAAAAAAAACTAGATTAATCCTAACCTTCTCTGGCTAATGCTTCTTGTTGTCTTGAAATGAGCAAATATCGAGGACTTTCGGGGCATAAGGGCAAGAGCACAAGTTGCAATGCAGAAGGAATTACTGCTATACCTTTTAGATCAGAGTTTCATCATCATATAACAGTATTGTCAAAGTTATTTTCATTCACAAACAAAAACATGCAGAAGATACTCACTAAATAAAAATGGCCATCCTTTATCTGTACCAAGAATGAGCTCTATGCCCAGCACTTGTGAAAGGAGGAGTCCTATCGTAACCCCTAGTTGGTTCACTGTACCTAAAATACAAATTAAGATTTTAAAATGGAATTAGAAAAATCTATTATTATTGTTATTATTATTATTATTATTAGCATTTAATACCCTGTACTTTAAATAAGAGCAACATAAATTTTAAATATCCTAATTTTTACTAATTTAAATTTTCAGCTGGACTTTGTTATTCTAATTTTGTTTGGAATTTCAAAAAGTTTGAATATACAAAATTGTAGATTGTAAGAATTTGTTTTATTTTACAAAACTATTAAGCAAGCAAGTCTGAATAATTAATGTTAATTATTTTGCATTTGATATGTTAATAGATTAAACTTAAATCTTCAATTTTTCATTCCAAATTTATTTAACAGCCAATCTAAGAAAACTTTCATAATTTTGTTTTGTAATTTTTGATTTACTTTATGAAAGAGTAAAAAAAAATAACAGTAGTAATATTCATTCTGCACTGTGAGCATTAAAAGGGCCTTTTTAATCATACCCATCATGGGTTTGGCCAGAAGAGGCAACGGGTGATGATGAAAGGGATCCAAAATATCCAAGACAGATTGATCATGAAAAATTTCCAGTATTCTTCATTCCCCTGAACTCAATTTGGGGTCTACAGAGAAATAGGCTGATATCCTAATCACCTTTGTCATCCAGTCATCAGTTTATTGTTTATGTAAAAATCATATTCACTACTGGACCAAATATCTGGTAAGCTTGGGACTGGAAGTGGCCCAAATTTCAGGATTTTCAGGTTTTCTAAACATAAAATGTAAAATAAACAAGGGAAGGTAAAAACAAAATTACCAGCAGTCTCACTGGAACTGGCACTGTGCAACATGTACTGTACACCATAGAAACTAAAACAAACTGGTTATGTGATGAACTACAATTGTATTACAGCTTACCAAATTCAAAAATAGTTGCTTTTCTGGTAATTCCAGATTTCTGTAAGCCAGATATTTGGTCCAGTACCGTACTGGATTTCATCAATTAAATTTTGGAAATAAAGCCGATGTTAAAATAAACCCAACTCTCAAATAAACTCTGGTTTGAAATTCAGAGAAACATGTTGATATACTGCACTATATACAGAATAACACAGTTTAGAATGACAGGCAAGAAATTCTCTCTCTTCAGATTGTCCATATTGAGATAATACTTTCTATTCCAAGGTTTATGAAAACATTTTTAGAAATAAAATTATAAATATCAAATATTGAGTGTGGGAAAGACACAATTGAGTTCACAAGTTAAAGGTTATCAGCTGAAGGATAATTAAGAAAACTAATTGAAGATGGTCAGTTTCAACTAGGAGATGATAATCAAAATTTTGATTCTGACAATCATAAAAACAAACATCAACATAACTGAGCTGGAAGATATTAAACTGGGTAACTGTAAACAGTAATTATTTCAAATGTTGTAGCCGTAACCCATAAAATAGTCAATAAACAGTGTTGATAGTTCTGAAAATGTATGAGTAAGTATTTCTTTTAATTTTTACCCACTCATTTCCTGTTGCAAGGTAATAAACCTTAGCCAAAACCTATGGTATAATATATATTTATATGTACTTATTTTCTTGGTTATATTTTTTATGATGATAATCTATATAACTAAAGCCCTGGTCATACTATGCGATTTCCAGCCGTGCGGGCGACTGCAACCACAATGGCTATTTCCGTTAACTAGTAATCACCTTCAAAAACTGGCACGACTGCAACCACAACTAGAAACAAAAAGTTTGTTCTACTCGTGACAGTTGCAAACATGCATCCAATCAGAAAACGTCTTTGTGCCACGTCATACTTCGTGTTGTGCATTTGTCAACATACCTTGATTATAACATTTGTATTACCTCAGTTTCAGTACATTTAAATGCTATATTTGATATAAATCAAATCTGAATTTATAAAAGTTATTGTTAGATTTATTTTAAAAAGTTTGATTACTTTTAATAATATACAATTGAATAAAATAAATGCTGATATAAAAGAAAAAAATATATCGATTATAAATGAATTAAATCATTCAAGCTTTCTTCTAAACAACACTTATTCTCAAGTATTCACTTTTATAAGATTGATAAATAGCATCCAAAACTTCTGGGATAATGACTGATATCGAATTATGGCCCACTCTAAATTGATATGCCAAACTACAAAATGTTTCGCCTAAATTATATATAAATATAAATTATATTCATATGGATATATCCCCTATAACCTTCGGCACCCAAAAACCTTAATTTATTCATCAGCTGGTGAAAGCACAATTGTTTAGCCCGTTGATTTTCATTTCGCCAAGTTTTAACCCAGCACGAACGTTTTTTCTTATTTTTCTCTTCGTATATTCTCGCCAGCTCTAACAAAATTATCGCCTTTTTTCTTTTATTCATTCCAGAAAAGGAACTGTTTGCTATTTTAATAAGAAAAGTAGCTAAAATTCCGTAAATACTCTGAAGTAGAACGTAAAATGTCGATAAACTCACGGAAGTAGTCAAAAACAAGCTACTGTAATTTTATTGTTTTATTATAGGGTCACGTGTTTCTGAGTTGCAACATCAACGAACAATGTGTGACCACGAGAAGACGCGCGCGACTCGCACTTGTTGCAGTTGCGGTCGCCTGTGTGGCTGGAAATCGCATAGTGTGACCAGGGCTTAATGAAACTTTCATTAGTTTTTTGGGATTTACCATGAATAACTGTCCATAGGAGAGCAATGTTGGGAAGTTCATGCCACATGTAAGCTGGGGCTGGCTTTTGTTACATAGAGGAATGTTTCGGTTAATTTGTTAATGCCAGAATTTAATGCTGACAATTGAGAAAATGAAGTGAAGTTAAAGAGTAACCCATGGTATTAACAAATTAACCAAAACCTTTCCTCTATTCATGCAACAAACTCTGGCATAAACTTACCAGCATTACTCTTCTATGGTCAGTTATCCCTGGGCATTTTGTGTGTGTGTGTGTGTGTGTGTGTGTGTGTGTGTGTGTGTGTGTGTGTATCTAAAATATTAAACTTTGAGTTACATAAAATTAAAAAATTATTTTAAAAAAATATAAATTAATGTTGTTTACAGTCTGATTGACATTTATGTATAAAAAAAAAAATTATAATTAAAGTTCTTCAACATTCTTAATATGCTTAATTTATACTTTGAAAAAAAAAAAACTGCTTACCAAGGCCTCCCCTTAACGTAAGTGGAGCTATTTCAGAAAGATACATTGGCACAAGTGCAGTATTCAAACCTAAAATAGTTAGAAAATTATCTAAAAATTTTGTAATTAATTGTTACATTAAAAAAAATAATAAAATAATAACTGAATTGCCTTCCAGTCTTATTTATATAGATTTTCTTATTTACATACCACAATTAAATCCAATAATAAGACGTCCGATAATGAGCAATTCAACACTTCGAGAAATTTTACTGAATCCCATGAAACCAGCTCCTACAATACCAGTTATATTGTTTAATAAAAGTCCTCCTTTCCTGTAAAAAAACTGGCAATTTAATAAATTCTAAAACTTAATCACAAGCAAATATATTGAAAGTGTTTTTAATGATTTATTTACTATACTTGCCTTCCAAATTTATCTGCTATTGATCCTCCACTAATTCCACCAACCATGCCACCAATTGCAAATACAGAAACAGTTATTGCCCATAAAAGATCTTTGAAGTTATCTGCAATGGCATGTCCCGTACGAGTTTTGTATATATCAGCAATGAATTCCTTTATCACCTAAAGCACAAAACAAATTTTAAGTATATTAATTTGTTGATGGATAATTAAAATCAATAAATAATATAATTTTTTAAATCTTTGGACCTCTATAAAGTATTAGCATGTCTATGAGGATACATTACTCCAATTGGATTGTGTTAAATATTAATATTTCAAATTTCTTGTATAGTTTTTCATATCACAAGAACACATCAAATAGTGTAGTTGACCCTTCCTTTAGGTCATTTCTTTTAAATATGTGAAGCTGCTAAATTACTTGTTATAGATCTGTCATTAATTTAGAGCAAGCATATAACTCATAGAAAATAATTGAATAAGTTACACTTTCACTAACAAACAAACAGTAATATATCTTTTGGAGATGGCCACTTCTGTTCTGGTTATTAATGATAGTTTATCAGACAAAAAATATTAAATTCAAATTCTTATATTAGCTGTAATAATAAATGATAAAAATTAAGAACGAATTGCTGCTTTATATAATGGGAAAGAACTTCTCTTATTGGGCTGCAATTCGAAAAAATTATAGACCTATAAATTTCCACTGTCATTGTCTGTCTTTCCTTAATCTCGAGAATGGAGTTAGATAGATGAAAGACAAGACCAGATATGGAAACCTTGGGGGCAGGAGGCCTATTAACTATATACAAACTTCTGATGCAAACCAGAAGTCATGTTATTTCAATCCAAAAATTTTCCCTTGAAAGGTGTTAAATGACCAGCACGATTCTATTGTTAAAGGAAAAGCATGATGTACAGAGGCAAGTCATTACTGATTTGAGGTGGCGAGCTAATATTTTAATTAAATTAAAAATTGCAGCCTGGCATTGTGACAGTGTCACAATAAATAATTGCTCATTTTTTCATAAATATTCAAAATCTTACTAAGAAAAATTGAACTTAAACTAAAGCATTTCTTCATAATTAAATTAAATTGCAAGTTTTCAATTAAACAGTACATTACAATACTGGAAGAAGTCCAGGGAAATTAAAAGCCCCATATAATAGAAAAAATGCAATAAAAAACTAAAACTGTCTTTATATTTGTCTTTGTAAAACAACTTGTGTTACAAACATAAATATAAAGACAATGTTTTTAGTTTCTTCTATTATACAGAACTTTTAACTGAAATATATTTGTCTTTAACTTTTTATCAATAATACATTTTGTCACTGGCAGAAGAATGATTTTAACAAATTTTATGTATTACAATGGAGAAGAGCCTCCAAATAACAGTCAAGTCAGTCATATGACTTTGTTATAAACCAAAGATGTAAGAAAAAACATGTGAAGACATTCTGTTATTTTATCATTTTAGTGTGTTTCTTCTATTATACAGAACTTTTAATAGTATATTATGAATTTAAACATAAATGTAATGCTTGTCAGAAATTTTATACACTGTAGATAGAATAATGCAACTATAAAATTACAAACTACAACATTTAAATTAAAATTCATGGTAGTTTAGTTCAATGTTTACAACAGTGCAACCTATCATTATTTATTTAAAATGTTTATAAGTACAGTACATTCGTTTATCTGTTTCATTTCAGTAACTTTCCTATTCTATTGTGATACTTTTATTGATTTTTAACTTGTAAATATCTACAGTTTTTATCTTTGCATTCAAATAAAAACACATTTTAATTATGTTACACAATTTATATTATTTTTTGCTGGAATCTGATAAAATGTCATGTACTTTATTAATTAGCTCATATTTAATTTTTGTTTCATTTAGACAAATTTATCCTCATTGATAATGCCCATTTTTCAACTCCATATCAAGATAAAGAGTATCTTCTAGTTGTGCAAACCATCTAATCAAAGCATATAAGAGACAAGTATCCATTGTATTTATGTGCAATATGATTTTAAATGTGTAATATAAGTCTACTATTGCAGTTGGCTATCAAAAGTAGTTAAAACCAACCTTTAGATGTATTTATTCCATCTGACTTACATAAAATACGTTAAAGGCACATATCTAAGCATTCTAACATTCATATTATACAAATGGATCAACAGTTACTCCAGGTAGTTTCAGTATAAAATTAATTTTAAAAATAGTTTTATCATAAAAACATGTAATTTTTAATGCTTTATAAGTATATTTAAAATAGATTCTTTAGTACACAAACACACACAAAAAATCTAATTTTTAATAATGTTTAATATTTGATTGTAGAAAAAAGATTAAGACCTTAAGTAAGTATTCTTCTCTGATGTAATAAATAAAAATGATAAAATTATATATTATTAAATTATATCAACTGGAAAAATGTTCTTGAAAACTTCTTTAATAATATAGTATATATATTTTTAAAGAGGAATTTTCCAGTTGAAAAATTTAATTGTTAATTTAATTGAGAAAGACAAACAGAGTGGAAAATCCTATTGATTAAATTGGAACTACTAACCACCAATCTTATAATTTTTTATTTTTTATTTCGGTTGCAAGTGTATTTTCTGCAATTTTCTAACAATTAGTAACATAAAAGTAAGATCGAAATACTTTATCTCACGATTCTATTACTGCTAGTCAGAATTTCAGCAATTCTACCATGAGAAAAAATAATAGAACTCACAATTTAATTTCATTCAAATAATAGATCTTATTGGTAAATTATATGAAAAAATGGTATGAAATAATATATGAAATTTATATACTTTGTTCAAAGTATATAAATCAATAAAATACCAACTTACATTTTGAGGAGCATTAACAACACCTGTGTTGTATCCAAATTGGAACATTCCCAAGACGGCAGCACAAATGGAAAATACTAACATACATGTTGCTCCCTGTTATAAGAGAATTAAAACAGAAGTTATATTTTCAGGTACAATTTTATATCTTCATCATTATAACATAATTAGAAAAACTTAACAATTGCTTTTTATAACATTGGTGAAGTGAAACTTTTGCCATTTCCAAATTAAGTAAGTAATAATCTTCGTTCTAGGAGATCTGTGTATAGAATATCGACAGCACATTAATGAGTTTATGGAGAAGCGAAAACAATTTGGAGATGAAAACTAGTGATTAAGATGCTGAACAGACTTCTAAGAAAGCTCTATTGTTATCATGTCATTAAATCGATGATATAAGAGATTTACTTTGAATTAGTTAATTATTATAATGCTGAATTTTGTAAGATTTATATATAAACAGTATTTTTTTAAAAACCAATTAATTTTACCGACTGGACTTCTGCTTTAATGCTAGTTTTTAGAGTAGCTAACACTTATTAAGTTATTACCAAGTTAAAAATGAGAAAATTGCATTAATTATGCGGCTTATAATTACTACTATTTTCAGCATAATGTATATATTGTATTACATATACAAACAAACTCAATAAATGTAGAGATATCAGCTTAACCTCTTACTGTTAGTTCAAATTGCTTCATACCTTATTAATTAAAGTTTTAGCCAAACAAGAATTAGCTGTATCGGAATTATCATTTGGGTCTCTTCAAATGATAATTCTTCAGAGGTCTTATTTTTCATATTGTAATGTGTTATATTTGCTAAAAATCTATATAAATGTATTCCCAAATTTCACCAAAATGCAGTCTGTAATACATTAATTCATAATAGTATGACACTACACATTACGTACTTCAAGCTACCAGGTTTCACTTATTTCTGATGGAGATGTAGTAATCAAATGAAGATGTCCAGACCAAACAGGTACAACTATTTTTTCTTTTAATAAAAAATTCTGCCTAAACTCATTATTTAAGTAACTAACATTCCATTGTGGTAAAAATACTGAATTTTTTTTTAATCATCTAAATACAAAGAATATTCGAGTCATGGCTTCTTAAATAGCTAAAGAAAATTCTTCTTTGCAAATTAATAAACCTTACATTCAATAAATGATACAGTAGAGTGTCGAAAAGTGGAACCAATTGGGGACTGGGGTCCTTCCAGTTAATGATTTGTTCCAGTTTCCGACTTTGTACGAAAAAATACATTAACCTGTCCAATGTTCAAATTTTTCTCCGTTGCGTATCGCTTCCTGTTGAATTTTTCTCTGTTGCGTGTCGCTACGTGTTGAATTTTCGTCGATTTTAAGCCTAACGAAAATTTTTATAATAATCATCGAGGCTATCGTATCGTTAAAAATTATTTCTGCATTTTGTACAAACAAAATAAATATATTAAAGAATATAAAAAACATGAAAATTATACTTTAGAAGTAAATTTAGTATCAAAAACATTCGATTCAGCACGACACAGTCCGACTGAAAATCGTTCCACTTTCCGGCCATTCCACTTACCAACGTTCCACTTATTGACGCTCTACTGTATTTACATGGGTTTTAATGGTTTTTAATTTAATTAATATACATTGTGAATCCAATTTAACAAACTTAATGTTGCAAGAAAACTCTGTTTAGTAAATTTATCATAATCAAAAATTTTAATTGTGCAAATATTTTAAGGGGGGGGGGAAGATTAGGAGAGAGATGAAAACTTTATTGATCGGAGTAACAGATTATTATAAGTAGAGTAAGCAATTAAAAAGAGGTTGTTCAGCAAACATTATCCAATCTATCATTAAGGCAACGTATCTGAATTTTGTTGCACGAGATTGATTATTAACTAAAAATACCACCAATTTAATTACCATATAAATCTATATCCTAAAGAATATTTTAAAAAGTTTGTCAGTTATTCACGAGAATAAAAATAAAAATTTTTTTTTATAAAATATTAAAAAATATTACTGACACAAAATTTCCATTTTCTGCATTTAAAATGCAGGAAACAAATCAACAAAAATTTATGATTTGTTATGCTTACTACATAATATATAAACCGACCGTTCTACTTTAATGAAAAAAAAGGTGTGTGTGTGTGTGTGTGTATACATATTTAGTGCGCAAGTTCATTTCCTTTTTAATTATAATTTTTATGGCTCAGCTTAACTTTTCATGAAGGAGAAACAAATGAATATATGCATTTTCTGCCATATGCAAGCAATGGCAGAAAATTGCATTCTAAAATGATGCAGAAAATGGCTTATATATAATTTAAAACCGGCGGAGTGATAAATTATTTAGATTTCATAACATTATACGAATATATAAACAGGATTACTTAAAAATAATGACTTTAAAAAACGACAAAACACATACCTCTGGACAGCAGCACATTTTGTTATCATTGATGATGATGATTCAGGAATTAATGTGTGGCTAACAGGCGGCTAACAGAAACTTCATCACCTGGAAAAAAAAATTAAATTTAACAAAATTAGATAAACAATAAACATGTGTGTATAAAATTTTTAACATATTTCTGCTCAATAATTAAGCAATAAATTAAAAATATATTAAGTAAACGACTTTACAGTTGATAGGATTACCGATTACAGTTTAATAGTTACAACCGAAAAAAATTTTAATGTTGTAATGACTGTAAACAGGCTACGTCCTTGTTAGAAACCAGTTTAACTTCAGAAATAGGACAAACAAAATAAGGAATTACACTACAGAAACCAAATCCAAGCAGGAAACACATTCAAAATCACATCCGAGACAACAATAAATCTTAACAGGTAGCAAAATATTAAATGTGTAATATTTTGCCTAGTTGCAATGCTTATAATTCACAGTCAGTTCTTATCAGATTTTATGCTAACTGGTTACAACAAAACAGGTTAATAATTTACTATAGTTTACAATGAGAAATACCAATCTAGGTTAATGTAAATTGTTACCAGAAACTAGAGAAGTTTTCAAAATTCCTCTTTAAATTTGCATTAGAAAGGAAGCTAATTATTTTTTTAGGCATGAGAAAAAGAATTATCAAGCTGGCTATTTATGAATGGATTGATTTTTTTTAAATATAGGACTATGGTATTATGATTCACTCACTTATTCTCCTAAATAATGATATGCATCCAGGAACGAGTTAGAAACCAAATATAAATGTTACCCGACATTCCCGGGTGTTTTCATTTGTCTGAATGTACTGTACATCACTACTGGAAGATGAAGAGGAAACTAGTGCAAATCGTCTCCTTCACGTAACGTCAGGCGGAATGTAGCGGTTACGGATGAGAATGGCGGATGTCGCCCACCTGTTTAATTCGACGGTGAATGTGTGACGTGGACGCTACATTCGGCGATTAATACGTGGTTCCACGGATCCACTGTTGGGCTTTTTAGGATTTCCATCCGCACCAACGAAAGAGCTGCTCTCAACGTTGCGACCTGCATACTACCTAACAATTACTGTGAGTAGTCGAGTGTCAGAAATGGATGGAACACCAGAATGTAGGAAATAAAGGAGGTGAGAGAGTGATTAATAAAAAAAAGGGGGAGAGAGAACGGTTCCCCCGATAGCCTATACGCCCGCGACGAAATTCGATCGCGCAGACCGTATCTAGTAATACGCCGGCGGAAACGAGTTCGTAAACAAGCGAGAAACACCATTAGCGAGTCGAAAAAAACGTTAAAGTGAATTAGAGGCTATCACAAACGGGCTCTTAAATCGTTAAAGGGAGTATTTAGAAGCACGCGCCTCGGCGGCGATGACGTAGGTGGCGGTCACGTGACCGCTCCATCCCTCCGCCGACTGAATAATGCTAAACCCCGAACACAAAATCGGGGTCCCAGTCGCGTAGGTCATAAAGAATAGCCAAGGAGAGCGTCACGGAGATTAAAATCTATAATACGGCGAGCGTACGTTAAGTATGCACGCAATTAGCGCATCCATAATTGAAAAAACGAAATGTAGGAAAGTTAAACGAAGGCTTCTAGACACGAAGAAAAATATCGTATAGTTCTCTCTAACCGCACGTTAAATCGAAAGCGATGTTTTAAAATCGTAAAATCGATAAGTTACTCACTTGGCATGTTTAATATACTGTAGCCTTTCTAAACAGATTAGGCGACGTGAGCGAGGACCCTCCCACAGAAATCGAACTTCTAATTTAATTAACATTAAAATACTTATAAAAAAAGAAAAACATTTAATTCTCTCTTATAAAATTTATAAGAGAGGAGCAGCGATTCTTTTAATCGGTTCACTTGGTTGAGGGGTAGGAAACGTGGCAACCCCCTTAACGTAGAACGGAGTCGCGTAACCTAACCTATATACGTTACAATCTAAGCATCGATCGAGATACCACTACTCAAAAATCGTGTTATTCAAAGCGAAAAAACTGCAGGATGGCGATCAAAAACCAACAGGAGAAAAAAAATGGCTGGTGTATGAGTCCTTACCCCGTTACCATAGCAATGGTGTAGTCAACTGTCCCAAAATTTAATCGCTGCCCTTCTTCGATGGTCGATTGATGGGTATCGGTTTGGTGTAAATTCGACTGGTAAGCCGGAATGGTGCCTATTCTGTCAACGATAAGTGAAACCACCGGAGAATGGGTGCAGGCTGATGTAGAAGTGAAAAATGTTAACATGGCAACAGCCCATTAAGGTTGGTGCCTCTCCCAATGGAGAATGTTGTAGTTTGACCATTAAAAACCTAGACACACGTGGTGGAGCCATTCCCACTCTCTGGCCTGGCTTTCGAAAGGGGAGGAAAGAAATCTATAATTGAATGTTTGAAAATGTGTCACACTCTTTAGTGTGTTCACTCTGGAACTATTTAATTAAATTCTAATACTGATTTATAGTAATTAACTGGTATCTACGCATTATTAAAGCATTATCTTGCTTATTTTTTTGCGGGTGTTAATTTAATTTTCTTCTCCGGAACGAGGCGCACCGTCGGGAGAAATGGGCAAATTATCTGACGAATAACATCCCGATATACCTGTCAGAAATAGATTTTAAATTGATAAAATTAATTTGGCCCAGAAAATTCCATTATATTATCCCATTTACTATGTTCTGAAGATCATTTGGGGATAGGAAGAAAGAATCTACATTTTGTTCTCCAACCGTTAAGACACAAATTCAATCAGGCGAGAGAGAGGGATAAAACGAAGCAATAGGATCATTCAATCTGCGGACAGTTTCGTGTTAAATTAAAATGTTTATTAATGACAGAATATGGAAATGATGAGGGAATACATTTAATAACAAAGACATGCAAAATGATAATAAACAGCAAATACATGCGGCTGGAAAAACTATTTAGATGATAACATATAATGCAATAAAAAATTCTTATATATCCTTGAAAATAAACTATTAACTGTTTATTATTTTATAAAATATTTGCAAAGGCTCCTGTAATGTTTTTGCCGTAGAATATTTATGACAAATTCAATTAAGTAAGAGAGAGAGAGAATAAGACAACAGTAAAAATCAATTTTTGAATAATTTTATGTAAAATCATAGCATTTCTGAATGACAGAAAACAGCATTTTAACTCTAGTTGCATCTGTGGGCAGATGGATTTTAATTTATAAAATTAATTTTGCTTGACAAGTTTCATTAGAATCATACTTCTTCAATTCAATAATTGCTTTTGCAATAGTAACATGAATAGAATGACTTTATACAGTATAGTTAAATAATTAACGTGTAAAAAAAAATGAATTTGTGGCTAAAATATTATTTCCATTTTACAGAAATTACTTAATTTTAATTGCTAAATTTATATTTCAATTAAAATAAATTTGACATAAATCAATTAATAATTTTAAACTTACCAAGTGCAGCAGTTAAATGCTATTTATTCTGGTCCTGTTTGTATTATATGCCACATAAGTGAGATTTTGTCTATTCATCTTTATCAGGAAGAATGAACTTGTTTAACCACAGCATGACATCAGAAATAATCCATGAAAATTACACAATGCTTTGCAAACAAACTCACTTCTTTCTACAGAATTCATATTGGAAATTTAATTTGGTAATACTTTTGTTACAAGTTATTTCCTATTTCTGTTGTTAGACATTTCCTTTCAATCTTAATTAGAACAATTTTTTCCCCCTATGTTAATTCATATAATTAGATGGATTTACAGTGAATTCCAGTTGTCAAGGAAATGGAGAACAATCTAGTATCTTGGAAAGCAAGGTGAGGCATTTCCATTATCTTAATGCGTTCAAAATTATCAAACTTGTAATCATCATTTTTACTTTCAACTTTTAAATAGCCTTCAACACAATTACGAATTAATCAAATCGGTACAACGGGATATGCAGATGTTAAAGATGCTAAGCTTTAGAATTCAACGAAGATGGCTGTTTAGTACTTTTAATTTGTTGGGCATTTTAATTTGGAAATGAAAACAGTTGCAGATCTCATTTATATTAACAAATAAAAATAGAGTTATTTTTATTTGTTAATATAAATGAGAGGATCAAATCTTCAAACAACAAATTCTAAAAACAAGAAATAAACTTTTACCAAACAAACATTTTCAAGCTACTTTATAACTCTTTATCAAACTTAAAACACTTAAGAATCGAATGAAGATGTACCAACGTTCGATACTTTTTCATTACAAATTTTTATTTGATGATCTAAGTCTACAACTTTTGATGTAATGCCAAGTGAACTGTCAGATTATTCATCAGGCTGGATTGCAACAAGGCTAATAATTAGCCTTGTTACAGCCCGGCAGTTGGTTTGGCATATATTCATAAAATAGTCTACAAAATTAATCATCATTAAGTTACCTAATTGGAAAATTATTTGTTGCTGCTGGAAAATAGATGTAGAATAAACATTGACATTATTCCAATACATGTTCCATAATCTCTCTTGTTAAGGTACAGAATATTTAATGGCAGATGCTAAACTTTTGTAAGATTAGTAGCTTTAAGAAAGATAGTAATCGCGACTCTCTTACCATATTAAAGATAACGCTGTAACATTGTACATAATGTATCTTTAAAAGTTGTGAAATAAAATAAACTTTTGCAATTATCATTTGTGAGCAGATTAAAATCTGATAAAAACTGTCATAATTAAAAATAACCTGTAATAGATAGCTAGTAAGAGAAATCATTATTTCTTGATGATAAAATTTTCTCCATAAATTATAAAACGTCCAAGGATAAAATTTTCGTCCTGCGAAATAAATTTTTAATGATATTAAAGAGTGGAGCTTTGAACTTTTAAATAAATTATATAAAATAATGATGATAAATTAAGCATAATACATGGTCATTTTTTCATTTTTTCTCCACGAAGAGAGAAAAATGATGATTGTAACAGATGTTATTGTCAAGAAAATAAGGAGTTGAAGCTAATTCCAATATGTTATATATTTATAGGTGATGAACTCAATTAAAAAATCATTGATTTTTAATATCAATCAATCAGTATATGAAACATATAGTGTGTTCCTTGATAAAAATCCTTAAATGTTATTTTATTATGTGATAAAAATCACACTAAATAATTTTCTTCTGTGTAAAAATTGAAAAATCTATAAATGCAACAATAGTTCTCATAATTTAATCATAACAGTTATGAAACAAAGAAACTTGGAGGTAGAAATCACAAGTCTTTTCCTCTGGGAAAGGCTTCATATTTGATTTAGAAGTAGCATTGTGATTGATTATGGAAATTGTCTTACATTTTTAAAAAGAATTTCTCAAAATTTAAATCTGTTTTGATAGTCAAAATATAGCTTGAAATTTACATAAAAAGTTAGCACATTTCTCTTTCATATTTAATCTGATAATTTGCTATGGAGAAGGTCCCATTAAAACCCGATCCCATTTTATCTGGATAATTTTTTCAAAATTCTCTTATAATAAAATAGCATTCCTTCCATTTTAATACACTTTAATAATTAGCAAATTTTTTAGACTATCCATCACTTCCTTTCTTCAAGACTATGCAGTTTCTATATAAAATAACTTCGTGGATAAACTATTTTATTAACACCAATAGACAGTGCTCTTAAAATAATTTTCTCTGGTAAGAATCAGGTGCAAGAAGATAATTATTTCTTTCAACTAAGATGAAGCTTCAATCCAACAATTTTTACAAGTGTATAAAATCCATGTAGAATATTGTTATTAGTAATTTGATATAGAGTTACTCAAGTGCTAAAAAAATGCAATTTTATCAAGCTATATTCTGGCATCTGAGCTTTAAATACAATTATTATTGCAATATTGGCATGATAAAGTTACCACTATTATACTAAATCATAAGAGGTATGTATATTCATAGATAGAAGTCTACTTTATCATTATCACAAATGTTTTCAAACCATGTTCAATGTTTAATTAAATTGAATTGAATGTCTAATCTACAAAAAAATCAGATGATTATGAAATTGGACAATATGAAAACATTTCTGATCAAGATAAACTATACATTTCTATATTTGAGTTCCTGTTATGAGTAGATAATATTTCCCATTTTAATTATTTCTATAATATACATTAGATTTAATTAAATATCATCAATTTAAATCAAACTGAATCAGAATATAGACCTAATTCACACGGCACAGCAATTCTATTTAAATTAAACACAGCAAATGACCAGAACTGAATCATTAGTCTGTACTATCAATTAAAAAACAGTTTTGAAAGCTGTTTAATTTATATCAAATTGGACATTTTCAATAACTTTT
The DNA here is from genome assembly GCF_030686945.1 of Centruroides vittatus. NCBI lineage: Eukaryota > Metazoa > Arthropoda > Arachnida > Scorpiones > Buthidae > Centruroides > Centruroides vittatus. The sequence continues at coordinate 376,237 of NW_027122666.1, read as the reverse complement.
TTTTTAATGATTTATATTGAATGCACTGGGTGACATGGCACAATTTTGGTTATGGGTGACAATTTTGATCATAACTAACTTCTTACCGCATTTCATTACTGCTGTATATTTTGAAACAAATGACAGATAATTTAATTTCAAAATAATTTAATTAAAACTTTACAGTGTGTGCTATTTATTTTATAAATGAATATGTATAATTTGACTGTCTCAGATTTATAGAACAACCAAATAAAATTTTCATTTATTAATTGAAGGTCAAATAATTCTTCAAGGAGAAAGAAAATGATTATATGAAATGCATTTCATAATTTTTTTTTAGAAGTGAAATAATTTTACTGAACTTCATGTAATACACATTGGTATAGCTTAAAGATTCAATATATTTACTGTAGTTGAAAGCATAAATCACAGAACTGCTAAAGCCCAATTGTTAGTTGTTAAATGAAAAAACTTTGCTTTATTGATTATAATCTGTTTATAATTAATCAATTATAACTTTAAGTTTTATACTTTAAAAACTAAATAATGCATGAAAATCTTTTAATAATAATTTTTAAATTAATTTAATTTATAGTAGTATTTATGAAGGAGGTACAGCTTAAAAAGACAGCAGTTAAAATTATAATTTTAGAATTATAAAACATTAAACTTCTTAATGGCATAAAAATTTCATTAATTAAAAGCTAAACTCATCTTTAATAACATTCTTTTTTGCAATTGCAATTAATTATCTTTCAGAGTTTAATTAATAATAAAACTTCAGATGAAATCTCAAGTCTTATAATTAATTAATAACATAGAATAGATAAAGGTAAATATTGGTTTTCTGTACAATGCATACAATTTATTTTTTTTAAAATCTTTCTGGTTTAAATCATTGATACCTGTAGAAGATGGCCATGAAATCATGCCCTCTTCTATAATTGTATGTCAAAACATTGTCTTAATTATTGTTTAGTTAATTATGTTTTTTAAAAATAAAACTAAAATTTAATTTTTGAAATGTCTTTTTGTTCCATAAGCATTAACAGGACTTTTCATTCTCATCCTTTTGGTGGGCCTACAATGACTGGATGATAAAAAGGTAGAGACGAATATACCTGGGCCAAACTTCTTATGAAAACCACCGAGGTTCTGATTTGGATTTGATTCTGAATCTCTCAAAGCAGAAGGAAGGCTTCTTTACTACCTCAGCCATTGTTATGGTTGTTTGACGTCACAAATTAGAGTCAATCTAAATTTCTTTTCAAAAGTGATGTATTGGTACATATGATTACAGAAAACTTTAAAACAAAATAATTCAAAGATTTCCAGAATAATAAAGTACATTAAAAATAACCTACCATAACAGCAGTACTGTAACTAGCTTTTTATGTACCTTGTGTAAGATTTTATTTTTGGCTCCCCCTTTTTTGGAAAAAATATAAAAACAGATATAATAGAAATGGTCAGTTAATTTTTAACCAAAAATATTACAGAACTGGCTCCTACGGCAGCAAAAATTAAAATATAATACTGATAATTTTTTTGATATCTATTTTAGAACCCCTTTTATCTTGGGACCTGAGCCTTTGCACTCATTACACATGCATAACTACAGCTTGCATATCATACAGATATAATGCAAATATAATAATAATTTTAGTTCAGAAAGGACAACTAAAATGTAGAAATTTTTATTTAAAAAATATAAATCCAATTAAATTTAAATGGATTGATGGGAGATGGAAATGCAACACATAGGTGATCTTCCAGGGAAAAATGCCTCCTGAAAGAATTTTTATGGAAAACTGGCCTTCTACTTAGGCATTACACACAAAAAAATTCCACAGAGCCAGTCCTTTGGTCAGGCACAAACATACAATTACTAGTGTTCAGTGGTGTTATCCACTTATCCACTAGTGGGCCTTAAAATGGAATGGGAATTACAACATGGAAGATCAAAGAGCAAAATTTTAATTATTAAATCTCAAAATACAATTTAATACAATTTTTTACATACTACTATGATAATAAAGCACAGTCCTATATCACACAACTGCATTTAAATTAATTAATAAAGAAACATTAGAAAACAAACATGAAGTCCAGGAAAATCTTTTTACTCAATAAAAGTTGTTCAGGACCATTTTTCTCAATAATAAGTTTCTCAATAAACAGATAATGTAAAGTAGTTTCTCAATTTTTATTAGTTAAAAGTGTCTTCAATTTATACTGTGTAATCATCAAACTTATATTTTTATTATTATGAAGCAATATATTAGATATTTTCAACCTATTGAAGGCCTTTCAAGTAGTATTAATATAGAGTAAATTGGAATTTGTTAACATATATTTATTTAACGGACATTGTATTTTTCAATTTTTTTAGGTTTTTTGAACACTTATTACATTAGCAATAAATCCAGTATAGAATAATAAAGGTATAATATTAATAAGGGTTAATAGAGAGATGGAAGAGGCGTTTTGAATTTTATAATATTCTTTATAGAAACTTCCAAAGATTAATTCTTACAATATTAACTCCTGTTGATTAAGATATAACAATTTAAAGAAAATAATAAAAATGTTATAAAATTTATGAAAGGATTAAAAATTTTGTTTAAGTTTCTTCTATCAAATAATATTAAGCAAAATAAACTTAAGCTATAAAATTTTTCAATTAATACCATATTTTAAATGATAATTGATTTTAAGATTAAATATAATACTTTATTATATTATAAAGATTAAATTTGAAACCAAACAATACATATATATTGGTTCAATAGTTTAAATGTGTATCCTTGCAATTACTCTTATGCATTTATTAAACAGTTGCAACAACCCATTAAAGCCTGTGTGACTTGGCACCACCCAAATTTCCAAACGAGTGAATTACCAACTGAAGATGTCACAAAACTCCACCCAACTTACTACTTTGGCACCTTCAATAATGAAGTTATCATATCACAAGGTTTTTTTTTAATCAATGAAACTACAAAAACAATGTTTTTTTTTTCTCTAAATACAGCATCACCATCATCAATGTGCTGGTGCTGATGATGAGGATTAATTATAACAAGGTTGCAAAATAAGTTTGGCATTTAAAAAAATTTACATTTATGACATAAGAATCTAGTGAAACAGAAAATGTATTTTTTAGTATAAAATCTTTGGCATTGTAAAAAAACTATACTTTTTTTTTACATGAATATATTATTATTAATCTATTTTTATCTAGAGATTACTGGGTGCAACCCAAGATTGTAATCTAAATTTTTTTTCACAAGATCTTACAACAGAAAATCATGTGTAATATTTCTAATATTGTACTACATCAAATTAAAAATGTACTTTTTTACAAATTGCCAAATTTAAAACTGGGATGCATCTTAAATTAGAAATTCTTAAATTTGGGACATTCTTCACCACTCTTTGATGTTTTTGTTCTCATTTCTGACAATTTTATTTTAAATGCACTATTAACATTTCTATCCATTAATAAATTTACTTATTTCTTATTAACATCTAAATTTTTCTAAATTTTATTTTTTAAATTGGGATACATCTTAAATTTGAAGTAATTAATATACTGTACGCTCTTAACAAGTAGGAGGTTTAATACAGTTGATAACTTATAACCAAACATATTATTTTTTTTAATATAAACATGGAATATCTAAATAAAAAATTTTTCAGTCATTGCTTCATCCTAGAACATTATCAAAAATGCAGATGAGATTATCGTCAGTCAATAACCAGTATTTGTGTTACACTGATAAACATAATTTTTATATTTTCTAACTCAGTTCAAAGTGTTTGAGAAGTTATCAGCTACAGAGAGAAGAGATTCTCGTAATAATAAAAAAACATTGTTTATTAGGTAAATATTGACGTGAAAGACAAGAATAAAGTTTCTGTAATGAAAAATAGTAATTCATTTCCATGTTTACAATATTTGATAAAATTTCTTATACTATTCATGTTGCTTCTGTAGCCTATTAAATTATTATAATGTTATTAAATTATGCATAGCATTGTACCAGATAATTAAACAATTATCATTTTTTTCCATAACTAAAATATGTCATTGGAAATGAAAAGTTGATAAATAATTCTATGCCATTATTTATTTTATTTTATGTTCTATTCAAATTATATACTTTTGTTTAAATAACATATCTATCTCATGTAATATGTAGTTTCTACATTTTAAATTAAATAATACATGTTTTATGACTATTGACAATTTGACAGATCTAATGTATTCACATAAAAAAAAACAAAATATCAATTTTAATTAACTGTAATACATATACATTTGTATTATTGTAATTAATTTTGCTTCATTCTTTGCATTATCTAATATACTTTATGTAAAATATTCTGTTAATTATGTAACAAGAAGTGAAATTTCATATTTCATGAAGTAATGGTATTCAATTATCAATATAATTATAAAACAAGCAAATTATTTATTGTGACATTGTTGAGCTGCAATTTTTAATTATATTTTAATTTAAAGATTAATTGGGATCTTCAGCCACTACACTTTCCACATATAGTCTTGAATTTCATCTATCTAACTCTGTTATTGAGAACAAACAATGGAGAGACAGGCAATAGTAGAAATTTATAGGTCTGCAATTTGAAAATTGCAGCCCAATTATTATTATTTTTTCATAATTTTTCATCTGCCTGTAACATATGGCCTGTTTATTTTAGTTATCACAATTTAATTTTTAAGTAGATTTTATTCAATAAGTTGACAATAAATAATTAAAAATATCTGAAAATTCGATAAAAACTTATTCCTGTTGTTCACTATAACGTGTAGATAGCTAACTGTAGCATATACAATGTAGTATTAATAAAAGTTTTATAAATACTTTCCCCAATATACTGAAAATACTTCAAGAAAACTTACATTTTTAAGTTTTATTTATAAAGAAGATACTTAAATTACTCTTTAATAAAAAAGATATGTTTTAACTACAATTATTATAATTTTCTGATATATTGGTTTGCAAGTTCTTCCTATTAATCTATACATAGCATATTATTTATATAACACAAGGTTATACTAAATAATTTAAACACCTGCAAATAATAATTTATTTTTATGTGTAAACCATTATCTATTCTAATTATTATTGATTTTAACTACAATAAAAATACATTTCTATACTCAATTATTCAATGTATATTGTAACTAATGACAATTTCACATTTTCATTAATCAAAATTTGAAGAAAATTAATAAACATTTTAAATTTTTTATTATCCTGTACTCAAAAATTTAATACAGAAATGAACTATTTAACTAATTAAGCTAAAGAATATCTATCATCATCATTTAGTTTTTATACCTGGATCTACCATGATTTTTATTGTATTCAGTAATCAATAAAAATCATTAGATTGATTATACTATGAGAATGTTCAACAGTAATTTAAAAAGTGTTTTTTTTATATCTCAACTAGTTTTCATTTAAATTAAATGCCTTCTATTGGGAGCTATCCATTAATTATGTGTACAGCTTTTGAGCCATGTACACTCTGTTGTGAACAATGATATATTTTTGGCAACCCTCTTTAATTATACATATAATAATTTAAGGAAATTTGAAGAAATGGCTAAAGTTTTGCAAATATTTTCTAACTGATAGTTTATTCACGTGACTAGTAAGTAGGCTTATAAAAATAAATTTTTATGCCGCTGATATTACTAAAAATGTCTACGTAGACAATGCCTCAATCCCCTCCCATCACGTACAATAATATACTGTATTTTTTGCAACTTTCCCTCCCTTCAACTGTACTTACATTTAATGGACAGCCCTTTATAACAAGCTTGTCCTTTTGTCTTCTAATTCTGTTATCTCAATAGAAAAAATTTGTCTAGCATTCATCTCCTTGATTAAACAAACTTGCAGGTTGTTGATACAACCTATTAATAGATAACTGGAGCATTCTTCACAAAATACTACAATCATTATAACTTATAGTTTATTACTATAAACAAAAGTAATGATGATTGTGGTATTTTGTGAAGAATGATCTAGTTAGGTAAAAAAATAGCCAATCTACATTTATACAGCAGCACAAGAACATATCTTTAGTCTTAAACATCCATACTAAAAACTTACACAAGAATATTTTACCTGATAAAATAATTTTTCTGCTAACCTATTCAGTTAACAACACTTGACTGTTCCTTTTTATGTATTATCCAATATTTAATCAAGAATGAGAACAGATAATTTTGTCAAATATCTGACTGAATTTTGAACCCTGATTTAACAACCCAACAATTGTTAACATTTGAAAGTTAATTACCAATTCCAAAATATTTCTGATAGTGTAAATGTTTTTTGTAATTATATTTATTATATATTATACTATTTATATAACAATCACTTAAAATTTCTATATAAAAGTCAAAATATCTATATATGTTAGGTAAAGGCTTCTATACCATTTAGCATATCTGCACCAAATTCGCCATGAATATTCTTTGACACTCTAGAAAAAATACTGCAAATAGTCTCCAACCTCCAACTATCCTTAAAGCCAACCTCTTAACTTAAGCTGGAACAATTTTTTCTATTTTGTGTTTCATTATTGTAAATACTCAGGTCAATAAATGTACAGTACATTTTAGTGATTAAGACTATAGTTTTATTACTATCTCCCTACTTCACCAATTCCCTACCCCCTCAAAGGCACAAGAAACACCAGGCACATGCAACTAGTATTTTACAAAAACTACAGGATTCAAAATATTTGTATAAGACTTCAAAGCTTTCTAATGTTTTGATTTTATTACTTTTGTACTAATAAACTATATTTATGTTTTTCTTAATTCTTTAAATTAATAAGAAAATTAATTAAAATTATGTATACATTTATAGATGATCTTTAGTCTTATAATTGAGAATTTCTATACTTTATGTTTTCCATTCATTGAATAATTTCAATTTAATCTAATAAATTTAATGGTTTAGTTTGTAATTAAAAGGGAAATTTGAATTTAATGCTGTAGATTTGATTTTCATTATATTAAACTTTGATGATTAATGCAGTGTCAATTAAAAATTTAATATGATGATACTTCTAACTAGGAAACAGTATTACCAATGAGATTAAACAAATCATTATAAAAGCTATCAATACATTATTTTGCTGATAAACAGCATACACATTTACAAATTCATTATTTATGCAGAATCAAAGATTTGCATTTTGTATGCCTCAAAATATATACTGTATTTTATGGACTATAAGACACACTTTTTTCTTTGAAAAATTGCCTTCAAAATTCAGGTGAGTCTTATACTCCGTAGCGTCTTATAGGTATTTTTTAAAAAAAATTGCTTAAAAATTAAGGTGCGTCTTATAGTCCGTAAAATACGGTAATAATATTTTCTGATATCTTAATCTAGAATTTTTTTAACATTACGAAACTTTCTTTAGATTCTTTATCAGGTTCTTTACAATTAAATATAAAAATGTCATTTTTAATTCCATGTTTTGATTATCATCATATTTACTTTTTACAAAGAGATTTCATTATTTAGCTTGTTCATTATCATAATAAATGTCATTCTTCCTTATAGATGAACGCATTAATAATTATGAATGTCACATTACCAACAAATATGTTAATTTACACTTATTCATCAATACTGTATATACTCTAGTAAAAGTTGATTTTAAATCTAAGATCAACCAAATGTAAGTAATAAAATAATAACTTGTAATTAAAACTGGTGAATTTATTTTTTTAAGTGGATTATAAAAAGTATTTGCTTTACATAAAAAGGGTCTATCATGCATTGCGACAGTTTCTTTAATATACTTTTATATGCAAAGTGGATGATATTAGCTTAAAAGTACATCATTTTTATTATTACATGTCATTAACTTCCTTTGTTATTTTATGGACTAGAAAGAAGTTTGCCAAGGTGGGTTTGGCCAAAATCCAATTTTTTTTAAATTTTTTTTTATAACTGAAATTAAGATTATAAATTACAGTTAAAATTTCACAGGAGCTACATTTTATATAAAATTTATGATAGCATTTTGTACTTTCTGTAGTTTAATTATTCACAATTGACTTCCACTTGAAATTCTTTGAAATAAATGAAACTAATTGTATAAAAATCTCACATCTATCTTTAATTAAAGATAAATTATTGTATTTTATTCTGTGTATTCATAGAATGACTTTATTGGAACTCTTGAAGAACATTAACCTACTTATATTCTACTAATTTTATGTCTCTTTTCATAAGTAAATGTATTTTTTATAGTCGTTTACATAGGAAATGCAAATATCTTTCATGCTCGAGACTAGCCAAATAAATTGTTTTATGTAAAATAATTATTATTGAACAAATTTATCAAAAAGAGAAAACTTGTTTTGTTTAGAAACTTAATTAAATTTAAAATGTATGAAATTTAAATTTGAACTCACTTTCTAAATTAAATCATTTACAATTCATATTCAAACTATAAAAAAAAGAGAAACTCTGTAGAAATTAAAGGACCGATGCCAAAAACAGACTCTAATTAAAAAAATTTAAATTTTATTGAATATAGTACTTAATTACATAAAATACCACATTAATCATTCTTCACGAACGTAAGACTTTTTGCAATTATAAAACAACTCAGAGTAACCTACTCAAATTATCCGATTTGTCCTCGTACATCATTTGCAACTGCTCAACCGAATCTTATGGCATGCTATTTTCTACGATATCAATAACAGATGTAGAGAATTGGCTAAAGTTGTCGAGTCATGCAGAGCAGTTGTAATACTTTCAATAATAAAAAAATACAATAACTATTACTATTATTATTAAAACTACATAAACGGCATGGGACATAAAATTCAATATCTAAAATCAATTTTATTAATAAAAATCGTAATTTGCTACAAATTCTAAAATTATAAACATGCGAAAACAGGAAGGAAACCACAATTTCCTGTATAATTATATAGAACTATGCACGTGTATCAGACGTTAATACTCTATCAATAAACTGAAACACATGCAAATAATACGGTAACATAATACATTCATTTTAAATCATAAACACGTGGAAAAATTAATTAAACTGCCGATAAATATTATAAATTTATTGAATAATTCTTGTAACATAAATAATTTATCTACAACACTGACTTTTTAAATTCTAGCAGCTCAAAATCAATATATCACCTAGTCCCATAAGAGAATAAGCCAGTTTATGCAATACTTAAGCATATACTTACGTATCGAGAATAGCATCTTTTGGCATTAAAAAGCATAATTAAATTCAACTTTTAAAAATGTTTCTCATGTAAATTATAATATAGTGCAAAATTCGATAAGCAATTGTAACAAAAATATTATATGCCGATTATATTAAGAAAATATTGCGATAATTAGTAAATATAATGCATTTTATGCAACGTATTTGCTGCAAACTCGTCATGCAGCAACAGTACATGGCATCAATGTATCTAACGAATGGCACTATAAGCAGAGGAAGTTGATCTGAGCATCATGCACTCATACTATTCATAGAATTAAAATGCTCAAGCATAAACTGAACAGAGGAAAAATATAGTAAGATAATAATTGAAACTTACTGTTAAAACAAAAGGGATTACCTATATAGACGACTTCTGATAACTGTATCTTTCTTTGGATTCTTGTTTACACTTTTATAAAACAATATACGGTATCAAACCGACATGAATGAATATTTCTTGGGTTTCGAACCGACACGCAGGATGTCTCAATGCCGAAACATTTCTATCGAATTTCTCCAGTCAAAATTGTACATGACTTTAATTAAATGTATGCGTTAAACTTTATGATGACATTTCATTGTTCGAAATGCTTATATTTAGAGTAAATTTAATAATTTGACATTTTTCTATCTAGCAAATACTCACCGACCGAACTCACATGATGGAAGACGGACTTTTGTCAAAATTTTCATCGATATCCATTTAAACACAGTTGGAGATTTATTATAATTCTTGCTTTTTCGGTAAACTGTTATGTACTAATAAATTTTATAAATAAAAATGTATTAATTTAATGATATCGCTATGAAATGCTTTAATTAAAATTTTATATCTAATATAAATAAATTCAATCGTGTTTAATAAATACCACTTTGTAGAGAGCGTCGCCTGTTAACAACTGGATAAGCAAACCAATGACGTAGCTCGTTTCATATGAAACGGACTTTGTCATTGGGTATCTTATCCAGCTGCATTAAAGCTGCTTTACTAGGCAAGGAGCTCTTCATTTTTAATATTATGGTTACCTGTATAAAGCTGCTCATCATCGTTTTATTATATACAATTAAAACTCAAATATCGATAATCATAAATGTTATTGATGATAGATTTTCTAGGGGAAACGTAATAAAACGCGACAAATATGTTTTTGATTGTTTTTTGAAATATCATTCATTGTTTTTCTGAACCTATTACCAAATGTTGTTATAAATTTAGCAATATTTCAAATGGATACAAAGACAAATCTTTGACACGCAATTTAACAAATGGATCAAATGGATACCGTAGAATATAGACACTGTCACGAAAGGTTACAACAGTCTATAGGGTCATTCAAATATAAAGTACCAATGTCAGATGGCCGAGCGATTAAGGTGACACCCTACCTCTCTGGAAAACTCGAAGGAATCCCAGGAATTTTTCGGGACATGGAGCGATATATCGACTTCATCCCTCACTTCCTGCACTATTGTGGATTTTGCTGAGACCACGATGAGTATGAAAAAAGGCCCTTTTAATACCTACAAGGCGAAAAGAGTTTTTTTTAAAAAAAAACCTTTTTATACCTGCGGACTGGCAGAAGGCTAAAGATAAATTTTCTTAGACTTAAAAACTGCTTAGACGCGGGTGAAGCGCCTTAACAAGATACTGGTTACTGTGTATTGCAATGATGTTGCTTTCCTTCGCACATCGATAATTCGCTCTCAAGTCTCGCGCGGTCTCAATGAAATTTGAAGTTTTACTACATGTCACCGAGCTGACGCAATACTGCAAGGCCTACTAATAAGTTAAATATACAGCTGGGTGCTTCTTTCCAGCTTTTTTAAATGTAAAACAGATAAACCTTAAAGTGGATGAGGCTTTATTTACATTTATTACAATAGGACCTATTTGGGCAATATTTATTTACCTCAATCATTTGGCAGAAGCATAAAAAAATACAAAATTATTGCCAAAAGTTGTTAGTACTTTGGCATTATTATTAAGTACAGGGAATTTGAAAAGTATCTGTTTTTCAGGCCATATCGAAAACGAAGCGAATTTTGAAAAGCTTTTATACAGGACTTTAGCTTCATTTTTGTACCTATAGCTTACCACCAAAATATTGCCATCGAGTTTAGTTTATACCTTGTATACTGTATATAGTAAATGGAGTGGTTAATTTTAATCAATCCGCTAGAATAAATTTCATTTTTTTAAATTGAAATCTCTTTTATTGCATGTTATGATTCTACGTAAAAAATTTTACATGAAACATTTTCTTCTGGAAGATACATTTATCAGAAGTTACATGCGTTTGAACTTTTACGTGCCGCCACATCACGAATAGTTTGTAGAAACATACTATGAAAGTGTTACTAAAAACTGAGAGACATTTTTACAATGGAATTGACTTATGAATTCAGGAAAATGGAAATGTCTTATATCATTTGTAATAGAAAAAACTGAGAGGCAAGGGGAATCAAACCTTATAACTTCAGCACTACGCTGAAAGTTTCATTGACATGAAAATTGTATTGAGAATATGTAGTATGATTTCAAGCTGAGCTTAGGACAGATTTTAAAAATCAATCAAGATGAACGTCTTCTGTTCAAATGATTGATTCATCAAATAATAATAGTTTATTAATGATTAAGCGTTTTTCTTCCTTTTTTATACGTCTTTTATTAATTTACTCTCGTTCCTGTCCGTTGTCTGCCCAGAAAAAATAACTCAATTTTTACACATTTCCCAATTTCCGATTTACTTGAAACTTTGCATACATATGTATTCCGGACAGCAATACAGTCGAATTGCGATAAGTCGACACCCTCGGTTAAGTAGTCACTTTTTTGTGGTCCCGGCCGACTTACATAGGAATTAATGTTAAAAAACTCCGGTTTACTCGACACCACTAGATAAGTCGACATACTTTTGTCGTCCCACACTCCGATAAGTCGACACCCCCTCCTGAAAAAATGAATTCACTCCGCACGTGTGGTGCGAACTCATTTTTTTCAGGAGGGGGAGTCGATTTATTTATTAATATATAATTAATATATTTAATAATATAATATATACATTAATATTATTAATATATATACATATTAATAAAAATGCCTTAACATTTTATGAATTTTTATGTATAAAATAATAACAGATAAACAAAAAGAAAATATACAATCTACATCAACGTCACACCAGAATCCAATTTTTTATTTTCTCACGCTAGAGGCATTAAGAATCCTTAGACGTTACTTGCCAACAATTGACAATTGCGAAGATGATGTTTTCAAGGCGTTCATGATCGTTGAAAAAAAAAGTCGAGACAGTTAAGTGCTCAAAACAGACAACACTAAACGAATTTTTCAGTTTATCATCTACAGCAGTGTTTCTCAAACTTTTTGGACCGCGACCCCCTTCTGCACTTAAAAATTTCAAAGGACCTCCGAAGAATGAGTATGTGTCGAAAAACATCCCGGAGGGAGAGGGTTAGGCTCGTATTTAAATATTTATATTCTTTTTATTATTTATATGTGCAATTTATTTAAGTAGAAATTATTTTATATAGTTTTTATTTCATACAAACATGAATCCATAGTAAATTTATAAAATATTTCAAAAAAATTGATCTAGAATCAATTTTTCAGCGACCCCCTAATATTTTTCACGACACCCTTGGGGAGTCGTGAAAAATATTAGGGGAGACCCCCGCTTTGAGAATCACTGATCTACAGAACAATTGTAAATGGAGAACACAATGCTAGCTGTATAAAGCACTGTATGCACGTCTATGCTACTGTATAAAGCACTACTGATTTTATTAATTGGAGTTTTGGTGCTTTTTCCAACTTCGCTTTAGTCGACACATTGGATAACTCGACACATTTCCACTTCCCCTTGGGGTGTCGACTTATGCGGAGTCGACTGTACATTTTTTGAAAGACTTTGCAACAATTTTAGCAAATTACAGTAGAGAGTCGTTAATCCGAACCCCGGTAATCCAAATCGCCGGTTATCTGAACGATTTTCAGTCGGATTGTGTCATACTGAATCGAACATTCTTGATACTAGATTTACTTCTAAAGTATAATTTTCATGTTTTTATATTCTTCAATATATTTATTTTGTTTGTACAAAATAAAGAAATAATTTTTAACGATACAATATCCTCGATTATTATTACAAAAATTTTCGTTAGGCTTAAAATCGACGAAAATTCAACACGAAGCGACACGCAACGGTGAAAAATTTGAACATCGGACAGATTAATATATTTTTTCGTACATAATCGGTTATCGGAACAAATCACTAATCCGAACAACCCCAGTCCTCAATTGATTCGGATTAACGACTCTACTGTAGCAAAAAATTAACTGAAAATTAAAATTTGTAAATAAAATCTGTTAACAGTTGCCGTACACGTAGCTATATGCCACTTTTTAGTTATACAGTTCGGTTAACGAACAAATCGGATAACGAACGGTTTCGCGAAAGATTTTTATGTTCGGATAACGAACGGTTTCGCGAAAGATTTTTATGTTCGGATAACGAACACCTCACAGAACAAACACAAGAAGAAGCGATGTAAAATAATGAATACCGATTGGTCTTCCCTTGTCTTCAGGCAACAATTTGAAACATTTCGGAGCGCAGGAGACGTCGACAACGACGCTCAACCCTGTCGGATAGTATTCCTGTGAACTGTGAAGCTTTCTCTTGTAATTCCAGCCTATTATTTTTCTGACAGAAACAATTCTTTTATAGTATTCGCGAGACTGTCGGGCAAGTACTCGTTAAGTTTTGCGTCAGTTTTTATTTTCGAAAAATGAGATTATAATAGCAAAGGTAGAGTGGGCAAAAGATATCTGATATTGCTGGGCAGTACGGCTCGAACAGGTCTACAGTAGGCTGCAGTTCTATCTAAAAAATATACTGTATTATCAAGAAGACTCAAGCAGCTAAAGGAGTAACAAAAATCACATTTGAGAAATAAAGAACATTGAAGAGCTCATAAGGAAACCTGAAATGGATCTGACGGCAGAAGAACGCCAAGAACTCCGGAATAAAGAACATCAAGAAACTCGCCGAAATATGTTTTTTTCTGAAAAAGAGGATTAATGCCGATATCTGCTCTTAAACGTCTTTTGAAGAAGTGGGAGGATGTCAGAAAAATGGTCTTAGAATGGATCCAAGCCAGGTTGATGTTAATAGGTTTGGGGATCTCTACAATTACAATGCTATTAATTACTTTTGAAAAATCCTGAAGAAGAGCGAAAAGCAATCGACATTAGACATAATCTTTAACCCCCACAAACAGAAAAACATGACTAATAAAAATGCAAGACTGTGTATATATGTATTTTTATTATTACATATAAATAAACGTAATAAGAAAGTAGACTATATATATTTTTTTTTTATTTTAGGGCGTCTTTAGAACGAATTAATCAAACTCCCATAAAAATCTATGGTAAATCGATAATCGGTTAACAAGGTCTTGGAACAGGATAGCGAACAAAGTCTTGGAACGGATTTTGTTCGTTAACCGATCACCAACTGTACTGTCAACGAGCTAGAATATGCTACATAGAGTGACTGTGACCATGGTTACAGCGCTCTTGATGGCAACGACGAGTACTGTTGACGAGTTGGAATATTCCAACTCGTTGCCTCTACATAACACAAATGCCACGCTCTTTGACTAAAAAGAAAATAGCGGACGTGTATTCAATTTTCCTCATACATGGCGTCGCTTCAGCCACTCTATGTGTAGCTCGTAGCTCGTTGCTTGCTGTCTGGATAAAAATCTTGTAACTTAATTTTCGTCCATTTCCGAATTAAATATTAAACCAAAACTTTTTGCTATTCAGCGATCCATACATAAAAATAAAAAATGATATTGGTGGTGTCTTCAAGTAGTTATATATTTTGGTATAGACTTGAAAATAACGTTTTAGAATATCCGTGCACAGATGGGGAGGTTGCAACTTGAAGCATGCATTTAGGGTCGTGATGCCATGGTGATCCTCTGAAGGTCTTGTATTAGAAGTTAATCCCATTTTTTTTATCGATTGTTGTTAACCTTAAAGCGTAACATTTTAGGTTTAAGAAGTTATTTTGCAGGATACATATTTTTCGAGTTATTTCAGTAGATTATTTCAAATGAAACCAACCAGTAGACTTTTTTTTTTTTTTTTTTTTTTTAAACTCTTTCCGCCCAGTGAGCACTAAGAGGGCCTCTTATAGCAAGCCCATTATGGGTTCGGCCAGGCCCACAATGAGGCGGCCGGGTGGTGAGGGACGGGGACCGACATATCCGGACGGACCACCCCCCGAAAAATTCCTGGGGATTTCTCGACCCGTCCGGATTCGATCCCGGGTCCCCCAGGGCGGCAGGCTGCTAACCTTGACCGCTCGGCCATCCGGCCGCCCAGTAGACTCTTTTGATGGTTGTTAGTCTGGTAAGTGTACCGTATATATATGCAATTTTAAAAACATTCATGTAAAGTTTTAAAACAGCACCGAACTTCTCCTCATTACGTGGTTCTGCCAAACAACTATACCGGCTCACCAGTGGCCGGTAGAAAATAAAATAGCACTGGTACGTGAAGTCTGCCAAATTTTCTTTACGTGTGTATCATGTAAGGCCGAGTTCAGACAGGCTCTTCAGCCTAAATCTCCTCTCTGGAGGCGGATGATCTTATCTAATTTTACAATATTTTCCAAGTTGATTTAAACCCCAAAATGGGCCTTGACCTTGTATCACAATAAATTACTGTACTATATTATTCTGACGGCCAAGTTATTCTAAGATCCAAGTTCATTTTGAATCTTTTGAAATTTATATTTGTGATTCGTCCTGGATACATTGGGCCCTATCCTTCAGCAGTTGATCACTATGGGCTTGGCATGAAAATTGTCATACCTGTGGTAGCCTATTGGACACACCAAGAAGCTTTCTTGATGTCTACAGGATAGAAATAATTAATAAAAGTATATTATTAAAAAAATAAAACAAAAAACTAAGGTAAAACGAATTTTAGTAAAAAATAACGGATGGCCTTAGCGATTAAAGCGTAAACGTGCTGCTTTGAAATACTCGGAATCAAATCTGGACGTTCGAAAATCACAAGAATTTTTCGTAAATGATCTGTCCCAGATATATTAGGCCTCATATCTCTCCATCAGGCCGCCCCATTGTGGATCTTGCCGAACTCGTGATAGACTTGAAAAAAGGCCCTCTTTATATCTGCAGGACCCATAGGCGTAGCTGGAGGGAGGCAGTGGGGGCGGCCCGCCCCGGGTGTCACCCCTACACGGGTGACACTCGGTAGGCCTGTACCTAAAAAGAAAAAGTCAACGGCTCGCCTCCCATGACAGTTTCTTCGCTATGAGGAGACGCCACGAGAGCTCGCACCAGCTGAAAATCTTACTGTGATTTATTCTATAAATCTAAACTCATACGTCGCGACATCGCATATTCAATATAGCGTTCAAGTTGCTAGAGTGCGAAGATATTACAATTCAACAGTGTTTTATAAAAGAGTTAAAAAGAGTGACACCACGATATCCGCACCGGGTGTCACCCATGCTAGCTACGCCACTGGCAAGACCCCGTTTTATTTGAAATGGTCTATGTCATTGGCTCGATCACTGAATATGCCAATGAAATTGGACATATTCAGCGAACCAAAAGTATGTAGCTCTGTAGTTCACTGATATATTGCAGCATTGTAAGGTTGTCTAAATGTGTTCGCCTTAACCGAAAGGTTATTAGTGATTCAGAACTGAGATGCGTAATGTTAAACATTTATATGTGGTATATTCTGTATCTGTAATTCTCTTTTGTTCTTCTATGTTTACTATTATATTGAAGATTTGTTCATCGAATTTTAAATTTATATTTTTATTCATTTTTAAGTACGACAAACAAAACGGAAAAAATATGCTATACTAAAGTGCTTTAATGCAGCGAAGTAACTATCCGCTCGAACAATGCGGACTGCTTTAAGAAAGTGCTGACAGTGACGTCATGTAAGATTCGTGTAGCCTGCCACTTCAAGAAAGCGCTACTATTCTTCGAATGCCACCATTATAAATACGCCGCGTTTCTTTACGCAGCGCTCGAGAAGCGCTTTACAGCGAACACGCGGAAACTGGTTTCTAATTGGTCAACACTGCTCGTGACGTCATTTCGCTACACAACGCATTAAGAAACGTGGCCAAATGGTGGTGAACTTACGTGGTGAAATTAAACCGTACACCAACGTGGTGAAATTAAAATCCAAATATATTTTAATTTTTATAAATTATTATTTATTTAAAATTTATAATTTATATTATTTTAAGAGATTCTTAAATTATTATTATTTTTTTAAAAATTAATAAACAATTTTGTTAAATGTTACTCTTCCGTAAGATGGCACTAGTTGTTTGAACATGGGAGCATTGTGTTTGTGGAGGATAGCTATGATGTAGTGATGTAAAAAAGATGATATTTAGCATAAAAGAACTTGTAAAATGGCTGGGACTCACCGTTTTCGAGATGCTGGTGAACTTAATATCTATATTATTATTTTCATTCATAGCTGTAACTAAGTTAGAGAATGCTGTCGACGTCACATGGTGGACAGCATTCGTCCCTCTTTTTGTCTGTGACAGTTTGAATGCATATTTCTGTGTTATTGTTTTCATTAGACAGTGTTTAGAAGATTCATACAGGGAAGCTGGACTCAGAGCGTTGTGGAGTTTCGTTCAACTCATGCTGATATTCCTCTTTAAGTTACTGTTATGCTTAAAACTGGAGGGACAGAAAAACTTGTTATATTCTGAGATATTTTCACCTTTGTTTATCTTGTTGATGCTGATAATGGTGAGGGCGTGTCAAGTTCATTAGAAAAATGTAAATAAAAGAATTCTTAAACATGATTATCTTCCACAATAATATTGAGTCTATTGCTTAGTGTCATAGAAACTCTGTTGTTGAATATTAGACTAATTTGAAGAATAATTTTGTATTAAGATGTTAAATTTTAACACAACAAAAAAAAGTGTAAAATTTATATTTAATGAGGAACAAGAGGGATGCAAGTTAAAAATTTTCGTTCACTGACAACATTTTGTTGTATTTTAATTGCATAAATTGAATATAAGATACTATCATTATCTGGAGAAAAGTACAAGGAGCCATATAACAAACCAGTTTTGTTTGATTTTATTTTAAAATCAATTTTATAAAATAATTTTATACATAAATGATGTGATAATGGCTCAATTAATAATAAATTTTAATAATGTTTTCATGCATAGTTTATTTGAAAATATGTGTAAATGTACATAATAACTTGTAATTTTGTAAATAACTAAAATATTGATAAATATTTAAGGTGGAGTTAATTAAAATAATTGAATTAAAATGTTAATTTGGTTAAGTGCGAGTCCAAAATTATAAAAGTTCTATTAACATTTTTTTTTGTATTAGGTAAACAAAAGGAAAATCTACAGAAAAGATTATAAATTATTTTTATATATTAAGATTATGCAACTTCTTTAATGAATCAAGTATTTTACTCTGAGGAGAGAAAACAGGAAGTTGCATTTACAGTTGTTGTTAACAAGGCTTTTGATAGAAATGATAAATTTCTTTTAGAGGTAAAAATATTTCACTTATACAAATCATTAATTGCTTTTTTATTATAACAAATTTATATATTTTAATTTACATTTAGTTTTTAAATACGTAAAAAATATATTTAAAATTTTTATTATGTGCATAATATCTAATTACATTTATTATTACAAAATTAAAATATAAAGTATAAGATTCAAATAAATTTATGCAAATTTATCAAATTGTGTAAGTTTATTAGAAAGTGGAAATTGTTATCATTAAAAATTTCTGATTGGTCATTCCAAATTGTTTGTTTACAAATAGTTTCTCATTTCCTCTGCTTTATATGATATTGCATATTTTAGGATGTTTTGTGAAGTTTCAAATTCAACTTTTATTCATTTTTAATTTAAGATAATAAAACAGAATTTATTAGGATCATTTTCAGTATTGAAAAGATAATTTTTCTATTATTAAAGCAAAAGAATAATCATGATGCAGGAAGGTGACAATCTTGTAAAATGGTGTCAACACACTATTGATCAGGTGATACGAATATTGAAGCAATCTAAGATAGTCATTTTAACGTGTTTTTTGCATCTGAGCAATTTAAACTTGTACATTGATTTATATGCTGACTTTATTAATATATTCAACTTGTTAAGCAAGAATTTTTTCACTAGTACATATAAGAAATAATTATTTATTAGTAAATTTTGCAGGGTAATTTAAGATAAACATTTGAATAAAAACAAAATAATTTAAATTTTTTTAAAAGCTTTTTGATATTTTAAAAATATTTTAACTTGAAATGGCTCAAATAAGAAACTGCACACATCATACTTTATCACACATTCATTTGAAATGAAAACGTGTAATTTAAGAGAGAATTTTTATAACTTTATATATTCTTAAATATTTTAAAAATTGGATTTTTAAGATTAAATAAATAAAACTGGTTTGTATAGGAAAAATAGAATTTATGTAAATTTCGAATATCTAAAATTCATCATTTATCTTTGCAGTTAGTGAAATTTAATATAATACACACTGAATATATAATACAGGATAATTTTTAAATGAAGTGGTACAAAAATATCTTTATATATATATATATATAGGGTGTCCCAAAAGTCTCCATACAGTGTGACAAATCAATCCCACCAGTGGCCAAATAAATAAAACCATTGAGCACTGGTAGTTGGTCATTGGTTTGTTGCTGATGAATAGGCTGGCCACCATGCAGTATTCTGGGTTTTCTTCATGTGTCTAACAACTAAACAATCCAGTTTCCACATAGGAAGTCCTGCTAGAAGTTATCCCATTGGCAAATCACCCATGTGTTCTGCCTTACTTCATCAATTCACTGACAAATGTTGGCATTAAGATTTAGTGCCAACATTAAAATGTCGGTACTAAATCTTAATGCCGACATTTTAATGTTTTATGAATTAAGTTACATTTAACCTGTGTATGTATGGAAACTTTTGGGACACACTATATAGTGATTCTCAATTGGGGTCCATATAACATTACTGGGGGTCCACAGAAAAAAATACTGAATTGGGAGTTTATAGTGATATTTTAGTGGTCTATAGCAGGGGTGGCCAACAAGTTGATTGCCAAGCCAATTTTGGTCGATCGCTAGCGATGTCTTGACTTAATGTATTATATTTGTAACCGAACACAACTGTATGCATGCAGTTATGACTCGACTCATAAGCAGTGAGTGCACTTCGTACTGAAAAAGTGTATAAACATAGTATGTACTTCACACTTCTCCCTCCCCACTTAGACTATGCCTATGACAACAAGTCGATCGCGACACATTTTTACGATAAAAAGTAGATCATATGTGCACAAAAGTTGGCCACCCCTGGTCTATAAGGTAATTCTACTTCAGAACAATTGTAGAATTAAATTTCTACAGTATATATATTGTTAATTTCTTTATTACTCATTTCTTGCATAAGGGTTAAAATATAAATTATTTAAAATATTGAATACGTGTATCACATATATCTCTCATTGACAAACGCATAGAGAGATTATAAAGCCGGGCTTTGTTAGGAGAATCTTATACCATCAGCTTCATGTCACTTGACAGTGACATTTCTGAACATTTTCCTTTTTTTTTTATTAGTGAAAAATATAAGGGTTTTTTTTTCTGTGTAATGTCTATGGGGTCCACAAAAAAATTAAGAGGAAAGAGTCCATGGGTAAAAAAAGGTTGAGAACCATTGCTCTATATTAATAAGACAGTATATTTTCTTAATTGTAATGCATGCATCAGATAATCATGAATGTCTGTACACACAGACAAATAATAAATATCTGAAATTAAGTCATATTATATTTGTGGCATCTCAAAAGTCCGGTGATATATCATTAAAACAATGCTTTCTAATATATAAGGGTCATCTATTAATTATGTATTGAGTTTTTGGACCACTTTCGTGAAAAGTGTTATGCACTGTTTTAGTTTTAGCAAACTCTCTCCCTCTAGTGTAAGATCATGGATGCTTTGATATTGAAGAAATTAAGAAATTCTGCAGGTACTTTCTGATAGTTTATTCACATTACTAGGAAGTAGGCTTGCAAGAAAAACACTAAAAAGTCCACATAGACAATTCCTCGATCCCATTCCCTTATAGTTGGGTACACTGATATACTTTTTTCGATCTCCTTACACTGCATTTTGATAACAACTCTTGGTAACACCTCTGGAGGACTTTCTATGGGAAATTGACCTTATTTAGTTATTACAGGTGAATAAAATCAGGAAAATTCCATGTTGGTCAGGCGGGAACTTGCAATCAGTGGACTGTTTCTAACGACGTTCAAGTGCCAATGTAAAAAGAATTTATCATTGTACTTTTAAAAAGCAATCAAGAAAACAAAATAAACATTTATTTAAAAAAGTGCAACATGTTTTTTTAACTCCCTCCTGTGGACACTAAGAGGCTACTTCTTTTAGCAAGCCCAATATGAGTTTGGCTAAGCTCTCATTCATACAACCTGACAATTCTCGGAGATTTTCGACCCATCAGGATTCGACCGGCGGTAAGCTGTCACTGTGGTGCTTAACTGTGTTCCTCAAACTTGCGTCGAGAGTTCCACAAAGAAAAAAATGACTAAGTTTTATTGCAAATTTATTTTGGTTTGGTTTATTTGTGTAGGGAAACGCGATCTGCCGAAGGTAAGTATCCCAGAAGGACTTTCCTATTTGCTCCCATTTAGTTGCTGCAAACGTGAAGAAAATTCGGAAAACTTCCCGTTGGCGAGGACAAAACCCGCGACAAACTCAGTTTATTGGTTTTATCCACTCGGCCACTGGTGGGCGCAAATTTTTCTAATATACTTCAACATTTTACTTCATTTGTAGACAAATTCATGTTTATATTTTATTTAAAACAATAAAGTTTATTAGTTTATTGCTTTAGTGTTTCATCAGAATAATAAACATAACGACAAACTTTAGTGTTGCATATTCACTTTTGCATATATTGATGCTCATGTTCCGCGTAATAAAAAGCGCATGAATGGTGTTCCACGGCTTCAGCAAGGTTGAGAACTCTGACATCCGGCCATCAAATTGCAATATCTTATATTTAACTCTGATTCCCGTAGTAATTATTCTATCACGTTTTTTATCTTGCATTCAAGCTATTCTATTACTAATGCCCTTTGGGTTTATTCGTTTATTTTTGCCTCAACCTCGCTAATACAAAACTCTAGAGAGCTTACTGTTTCATTTGCGTTGAAGTTTCAAAAACTGCCAGCACGCACGAAAATTCAAAAAGCCATGGCCAGGAATTGGTCCCGGATCCACTCGAAGTGAAAGATTAGCCTTCTAGCTCATCCGACCGTAAACTTATACGATTAGTTTCCCTCGCCCTCATAATTTCCTATTACGGGAGCAGTTTTTTCAAGCTCCGATGGTCTATAAAAAAAAGACAAGTGTAAATAACAAAATGAATTTATCACCAAAAGTTAGGAACAAATATTGTTACTTTTCGACATAATCACCGTGAAGATTGAGGCATTTGTCATATCTGTGGACGAGCTTTTCCATTCCCTTGTCATAGAATGTTGCCGCCAGTGAATTGAGATGGCCTTAATGTTTTGAAGATCGTCATTAATCTGAAACCTCTGCCCTGCTAGCCACGTTTTCAGTTCAGGAAAGAGGTGGAAGTCTTCACACATTAAAAAGTTCCAAGTTGGGTGGAAGTCTTCACCACCTTTAAACACCCAGCGTATAGCCCGATTTAGCGCCGAGCGACTTCCGCCTCTTTCCTGAACAGAAAAAGTGGCTAGCAGGGCAGAAGTTCGAGACTAATGACGATATTCAAAACAACGTTAAGGCCCATTTCAAGTCATTGGCGGCAACATTCTATGACAAGGGAATGGAAAAGCTCGTCCACAGATATGACAAATGCCTCAATCTTCACGGTGATTATGTCGAAAAGTAACCATATTTGTTCCTAACTTTTGGTGATAAATTCATTTTGTTATTTACACTTGTCTTTTTTTATAGACCATCGGAGCTTGAAAAAACCGCTCCCGTAATAGGAAATGATGAGGGCGAGGGAAACTAATCGTATAAGTTTACGGTCGGATGAGCTAGAAGGCTAATCTTTCACTTCGAGTGGATCCGGGACCAATTCCTGGCCATGGCTTTTTGAATTTTCGTGCGTGCTGGCAGTTTTTGAGACTTCAACGCAAATGAAACAGTAAGCTCTCTAGAGTTTTGTATTAGCGAGGTTGAGGCCGGAGTTTTAATGCGAAAACGCGTACGTCGGACGTTGAGCGCCGCTTTCCTGTAAGCCTAGAAGTTTGACAATGGCATTTGGAAAGTCAGTGGATCATGCTCGACATTCCAAATGCCATTGTCAAACTTTTAGGCTTACAGGAAAGCGGCGCTCAACGTCCGACGTACACGTTTTCGCATTAAAACTTCGGCCTCAACCGATATTGTGTGGCGACTGCTGGATCCAGTTGAAGAAGCTATGACTGACCCGTATTTCTCCACATTGTCAGATATGTCAGTCCTCACTTTTCAACATCCGGTTGATTCCTGCACAGTGAAGTAGTGCTCGAATACTATCGCTATCTGTACTATCGATGTTTTAAAAACATCATTACTATGGGTAATCCAATTTTATATCGTACTTTTCACATAAAAATAATAATCATTTTTATCATTATGTTTTAAAATTAGTTAAAAATTTATTTAATATTGTTACCTTTGAGTAAAGTGTATCTATCTTTCTAACTTTAACCGTTAAGGCAAACAACTTGCGAAATGTATTTTATGTAAAAAAAAAAAAAAAAAAAAAAAATTACAAAACATCAGGAAACGCATCAAATTCATCCTGTTGAATTTAGAAAAAGTTTTATTAGCAATAATGACGACTCGGTTTCAACATTTAGATGTTGCTAACGGAGCTCCTGATTAGCTCAAGATTTAGAAAACATCGAAATGGCACTGAAACGACAAGGAAAAGTAAGTCAGTATCTCACCAGCGATCGAGATGTTTTTGATATAGCAAAAGGGCAATTAATATGAATAAAATGGCAATATTCATTGCGTGTGATTGACCACCGTATTCTATTGTTCAAGATAAGGGATTTATGCAATTTATACACGAATTAGAACCAAGATATAAACTATTCCCACCAAAATATATCGGCAACATACTTGTACCCAATTTATACAAAAGTGTAAAAAAAAGTTGTAATTATCTACATATAAATTCGTTCGCTATACACTCCTACCGACCAATTGCTACGAAACTCGGCAGTTACGTTTGTATTCCCTTAACATAGATAATGTTCTGTACATACATCCCACCCCAAAATATCTTTTGGGTTTCTGTAAATCAATTAATTTCCCTCTACATAAGATTTAATGATTTACACGTAACGTCATCTACAGGCTGGCCAAGTAGACTTTTCCAGGTTTTCTTCACCTAAATAGGGTCCAGCTACCCATAAAAGTTTTCTTGGAATGCGTCCCTCGGCAGATCGTTCACGTGTCTCGTTGCAGTAACCAAATAAACCAAACTAATTCTAACTGGCGATTATTTGTTGTGACATTGTCACAATGCCGGCCTGCAACTTTTGGTCACAATGTTCTCAATTCTTTTAGGGGTGGTTTTGCCCCTGTCATACTTTTTCTGTTAGCAATAGAGTCGTGGCACTCATCTATCTAATTTCGTTCAGGAGAAAATTTTGAATCAATATAACGTGATATCCATTCCAAACCGAAAGTTCTATATAGTTAATCTGGGTCTCCTGCCCCTAAACTTTCTACATTCGGTCTCGACTTTCACGTATCTACTTTTTTCTTCGAGATTGAGGAAGGACGGACAGATAGCTGACAGCAGTCGAAATTTATAGGTACACAATTTTTTCAAATTGTATTCCAATAATTTTTCTATAAACGGGATATTTACGAGAACATGCTTCCCACATAATTTATACAATTTGTTGCAAAAATATAAACACTTTATTATAACATAAAATACTTAATTACTACTAGCCAGATGCTTCTTAACCTACACAAAAACGTTTTATCTCACTGAAAATTATTTATTAACCGTAACGAACGTTTACAACCTGTTCTACAGACCACCTTTAGGTTTTTAAAAACCATGGAATATTGAAAACTTGTTTACAAAAAATAACAGTTAAGAACACATTTAAAATACAAAATTCTTTGGAATATTGAGCTGTTTGAATCCAAAGAATAAATTACAGTAATATATATACAATTTAAAATAACAAAATAATAAATAAAAAACGTTGGATAAAGGTCGAAAACCTTCGTTACGGTTAATAAATAATTCTCACTTGTCAATGCGCTAAGGTGTTTTTGCGTAGGTAAGGGAGACCGGGGCTAGTTGTCACAGTTTTTAGTCATTTCTAGTTTTAGGGTCTATAATATCAATTTATTTAGGTTTAAGTGAAAATGTATACACCTACATATCTTTTGATTTGGTTTATAATAAATATATGAACATTCAATAATTTTTTGTCATAATTATTAATTATTTTAGAAACCGTGCTACCCTGTGGCAACATACCCCATCTAGGGGTTGTCACAGAGTAAGGGGTATATTGTCACAGGGTATATATAGTCTAAGTTCTCACATTTCATGAGTTTATTTTGCTTATATTAAATTATGCGTAATATGACATTTACTCGTGCCAATTCTATAAAGAAAATAGATTACAAATTTACTATTATTTATTTTGCGAAAGACAAGTAACTCGAATCTTTACATATTGTCTTCAGAGTCACAGTTGTGACAAACATAATATGGATTTACATAGCTCGTGAGATCAAACTCTCGCCACAAACCAAACAGAAAATCTTTTCTTTCTCTTCTGATGAGTCAGCCTTAGTGACAATTTGCCTCGAATGAACATCCTTAACAAATCGGTTCATAGTTTCTAATTTCAAAATAGAAAATTCGATTGCTCATAATGTACATATACATTAAGGACCCATCTAATAGGAAATACATTTGTTACTCACTTTTTTCTAATTGCAAGTTTTCAAACAGCACAAGACATGATGCATCAAAATTTATGCGACTTGCTGTAAATCTTTTAACCGCTAATTAGCGGAAAACAATGCAACGGATATTATTCGAATTTTGTAATGACCAGGGATGCCACTCACGACTTATGCAAAAACTTGGGTCTGGATGGAAAAAAACCCAGATGGAGAGTTTAAAAACCCAGATTATTTACCCGGAAAAATTCTTGATTAAAATATAATTATAAATACTCTATCATAGTACATTCATGCTGCTACAATTACTGACACTATAATACAAATTTAAGAAACCATTTATTACCTAATTTACACAGTAGTTAATGTTATTTCACGGTTACTCTGTTTCTTCTTCTTCCATTAACAGTTCTGCACAATCTTTATGCTCTTCTTGTCGCTTCTTATACCTTTGGTGGCAAACTCCTTGTACTGCATCTCTAATTAGTTCAGGTTCGGGTTCATGCAGCGAACAGCTAAGATTTTTCCTACTGATTACTTGTTTAGCAAGCAACCTGTTCTTTGATGATTCAATAGTTAAGTTCGTTTTCCGCAATGTTGGGAAATAAACTGCCAAACTTGCAAGAGATCTTGGTGTTCGGCTTAGGTCATAGTGCTACTAATGGGTCTAGCACTTGGAGTTTGGCAATAACGTCATTTGGATCAAACGAAAATCTTATCTTAATTTGCTTGCAAAGTTCAACAAGAAATTTTAAGCAGTCCTCTTTAACTCACATGGCACTAATGGTTGACAGAGGCTCAGTTTCTAAGATGGACAATGTTTTTCCACCAAGAAATATTTTTTTCACATCTCGGTGATTTCTTACAATGCCAATTTCAGACAAATTTCTGGTTAGCGAAGTTTCTTCTCTTAATAAACATACTTAAAATATTACGATACTCTGCTGAAATCATGGAATATAAAACATGTAGGCGAAAATGTTCTGATTGAAATTCAGTATTTAGAACATTTACTTTGTGTGACACATACTGTAGAAAAACTAATGTATGTTTTGTTCCTTTGTTTACTAGCATATCATATATACCTCTGGCACCATTGATTTTGTTTGTTCGCATCTCTGATTGAAAACAAAGTTTTAAAGCATCCCACTGTTCTAAAATAATGTTGATAACATTTTCACGAGAAAGCCATCTTGTTTGTGATAATATTGGTATTTTATGTTGACTTGTGTTGACCTCTTGAATCATTTTAAAATAATTTTGCCTTTTGCTGCTGTGAGCAAAATACGATGCAATATTTTTTAAAAATGATTCGAGATACGAAGAAAATG
Organism: Centruroides vittatus; assembly: GCF_030686945.1. Lineage (NCBI taxonomy): Eukaryota > Metazoa > Arthropoda > Arachnida > Scorpiones > Buthidae > Centruroides > Centruroides vittatus. The sequence goes on along the minus strand of NW_027122666.1, from coordinate 348,499 downwards.
TTTTCGCAGCATGACTGCTGCAAGGGGCAAAAAAAAAAAAATGGCAAATGCAACCAATAGCAAAAATTGATGGAAAATCTTGCTTCAATAATGTAAGAAGTCCAGTTTTGTTACCCACCACTGCAGCGCAGTTGTCACTGGCAAACCCGATCATATTTTGTAACAGTACCTTTCTTTCTTGAAAAATTGATTTGATAGAGTTTTGCAGACCCTGAGCTGTTCCATTTTCCACCAATACTATGTCGAAAAGAACATTTTTTACATCATTTCTTTTATGATCGAAGAAACAAACAACGATAGCCAAAGTTTGTGAGACTGAAATATCGGTGCTCTCATCAATTATCATTGAAAATTTTTGTTTTTTGCATATGTCTTTAATTTTCAGTTTTTCATAATAAGCAATGCCATCCTGCATTAAATGTGACAACTTGGTATGTTTCATCTGTATCTGAGTGTTTTTAACTCCACATGATTCAGGATTCGGCAAATAAAGTACTATGCTTTTTGTTTTTGTTTCTAAAATCTAAATTTTTTTTACTATTTAAGTCATTTTATTTTATTTAAGTCATATGTAAAAAACCCATATTTTACAAAAATTAGAAAAAACAACCTCGAAACCAAGAGAAGGTCGAAAAACCCAGATCTGGGTTTTAAAACCAAGGAGTGGTAACCCTGGTAATGACGCAGACAAGCGGTAAACGAACCTACTCCTAGATGACGTGACCACTCAGTTTTGATTATATAGGCGATATTTGCACTGTGACAACATGCCCCTTGTGACAACTTGCCCCAGTCTCCCCTATAACATGAAAGCAATTATTCTTACAGTTTTACAAAATTTCTTTATTTAAACAAGTCGTATGAAGTCTTTCGGACATTAAGGTTAGCAACTTGATCACGTGCAGAGCTACCACAACCTGTCTAACGCGGACCACTTTTTAAATGTTAATAGTAGACCGGTATTAATTAGTAGTGGTTGACCATCTTCTCTTCCCAGAGGAGACCAATACTTTTCCTCAAATTACTTCGATCCCCTTCCGCAACGATCCCGAATTTCTATTGGACCAGCAGGATCAGACCATTGCAATTGGAAAATCCAAAATACGAGGTTACCGGCATGCACAAAATATGATTTAACTGGTTTGCGAGGGTGCCGAGTTTAAATATTTGGTCCGTTTTTCGCGAAATTTGATTTGTTGTAAGCTGACCATTTGATATTCGGCTGTGAATGGAACAGTTTTTTAGACGTCACATTCTAAGAAGTAGAGAAAAAATTTAAGATACCACATTTTTAATTGGTGTCTACTTGACCAATAAAATTGTGCCATTTCGTACCATCCAAGTATCGTGATAAGCGTGACAATGATAAGCTAAAACACCAAACTCTATATATGGTTTTTGTTTTAATGTTTAATATATTATAGTATTTGATTTATATAACTACAAAGGTTATCTTAGATTGTTCCTTACCTAATACATTTTCAAAATTCTTTATTCCTCTGCTATACACAATTTAAAGAATTTTTTAAATGCGTGACATTAGGCAATTGGTGTTTTAGACCCTTACGTAAGATAACATTCGTAGTTATATAAATCAAATACTATAATATCATAGAAAAGAGAGAAGTACGAAATAATCTAATAACCTTAAAATCTTAATGTTTGTTGTTATTTTTGGCCCGAGTAACGCCGGGCTTATATGCTGGTGATCGATGAAGTGAAACATGTATCCATAACAACCAATATGTAGACTTCTATGAACAATCAGTCATATTTGATTGTAACACGTCATTTTATTTTTAATGATATATTTACATAGTGTGTACTTGAAACGCTGATAGCGTCTACTACTCATACATCTGAGAATGTAGCAAATATGTTGAAAAAAAGATTTTTTTAAAACGGTCTCTAGAAGATATAATTGTATGTACAACTATGGACAATGCTGACAACATGCAGTGTATGCAGCGTATTAAAAATTGGGAATCTACCTTGTTTTGTTCACAGCTTAAACCTCATTGTTTAGGATGCTCCAGTAGGAGATGAAGAACTAATAAGAGTGAAGAAAAATGTAAATAAATTGTAACGCAGTTTAAGGCCGTAATCAAAGCTTCTGATAAACTTTAAGATATTCAAACCGAACAAAGAAAAACGCCTAAAAAAGTAACTCAGAAAGTAGTAACTCGTCGGAACATTTATTAAAAGATGATGTAGGACTCGCCCCTATTTTATTACCGAAACCTCCCTTGCCACTGAGAAATTGAAATTTATCGGACCTATGTCAAGCTAAAGACACTAGAAAATTCCGTTGCTATAGAATGCGGTAAAAAGTTATTGTAATCATTAAAAGAGCAATTAAGAGATTAAATGGTTACAAAACACGAAATATATGTGGCATTTCAACAATTTTAGATCTTAAATTCAAGAGCCCAGCTTTTCCACTTAAGGAGAACTATATACATTTTTCAAAAGCAATAACAAATAAACTTGCAAATACAATTAATTCAACTTTAATGGATGCCGAATTATCCGGACTTGAAAACGAACAAAAAGTAAAGAAATAAGTTTAAACCAGGCATATCAAAGATACGGCCCGGGACATGAATTCAATAATGCTATTTGTTTATATTTTATCATCTTGATACCAAAGAAAATGTAATATTTTGTACTTAAACATATAATACGTAATAAACAAAGTTGTTAAACTGAATTATTATTATTGTTATTTTTATTTATTCACATTACTTAGAGTTATTTATTTTGATTCATTTTTTATGTTTAATTTTTTGTTTACATTATGTTTTCTCTATTTCATCTGTTGAATTTCAAATTAAAATCCGCCTTCTCAAGATCATTTATTACATAATTTGCACTATTTCGCATATAAAATGAGTGTTTTTGAAATATTAGTAAATTACAGTTTATCTTGGTACTTTAAGTTTTGCAATCCTTATTTTCGGATCAATTTGCAGACCTGCTTCAGGCCTGTAAAATGGCCGAAAATGTTTGTTCTGTGATTAAAGTTATTGCTAGAAAAGTACAAATGGTTGATTTTTTAAAATTTGTTGTCAAATCTCGGGTTATTAAAAAAGAGTTTTTGGGCTACTTTTTAGAAAATTTTTGGCTACAAAAGCTCAAAACATCTGGCCCGCTGTCATACACCAGACAAAAAATTGGCTCTTAAGTATTGGCTCTTGACATCTCTGCTCTAAATAGTGCATTTTATCTTTTTGATTTTTTAAGAAAGAGTAGACATTCACCAAATACAAATAATTCAACCGCGGACGCAATTATCGCTTCTTGGCAATATATCGAACGATCTATCGAGCCTCCAAATTCCAACCCGTTTCAATTTTGAATCAACAACGGTAGATATCCTTATTTCGATGATCCGAAAACAATTTATCACAAATACAGCTGTATTTGTGATTTCTCTGTCAGCTCCGAGAGATCCTTGTCGATAGCCAGAGACACTATCTCTGAAATAAGAAGCCGATTAAAGCCGAGAAATCTAAACTATTTAATATGTTGGGCCCGTCCATCACCACCCGGCCGCCTCCATTATGGGCATAGCCGAACCCATAATGAGCTTCTTAAAAGAGTTTTCTTAGTGCCCACAGGATAGAAAGAGTTTAAAAAACTTCCTGCATCACAAATTAGTTGTTAATTAAACTAAAGCTTCATTAAAAGTATAGACTATGTTTTAATTGTATATGACAATTATTGAAATAATTAACAGAAAGATTTTTTGATAATTTCAAACTAGTTTCCAACTGCCATTTTGAAATCGCATGTGCTGCATGTGAGCTGTAAGATGATTTAAGGACACATTCCATTTATTGGCTTCTCTTTTTCACGTTTTTGAAAATATTTTAACGGAAATTCGTCAATTCTCTCCTTTTATGGAGTATTGTTATTGTTATCGATGGGCGTGCCATCTTTGTCGCTTACGAAACATCGCCATATTCCTCGTTTACAATCAATTGAATTTGATAAGTTTCCTGTTATAAAATACCGACAATTGACAAATATAATTTTTAAATTATTTCAAGTGTTGAACTTATTTCGTTTGTTTATGCTTGAAATAAACGCCGTAAATAGGGTGCAATTTTTATTGAGAATACATTAAAGTGGTGATATGAAAAGTTCTGTGCAAGCACTGAATGTTTTTGATTTCAAGATGACAAGCGGCGACTTTCAGCTTTTCAACATGGGTGGCTTCTTATATAAAGAAAAGAAATATTCACGTGTTTTCTCAACATGTCAAACCTAAAGTAGAATTTGTAATGCGAATTATCGGTGCAGTTACCTTATGATATCAAATAAATAAGTAATGAAACATGACGAAGCCTTAAAAAAATTTTCAAAAAGGCTTAACTTTAACAAAATGTTTTTGAAAATGACAAATCCGGCCATCTACGTGTGTATTTCAAGAGATTGGTTATAAATGTGAAGAAATGAGCACAATTTTATTAATAGAATATTCCGGATATGCGTAAATATAGCCTATTAGTAAATAATTTTTTTCATAGATATCTTGCAAATGAATTCCTATCCGACCATTTAACGAAAGAAACATTTATAGTAAATATGGTGTTCCCTAACGGCCATATTTATTATTCAGACAATTTAAGGGCTTAACCAGCCCAATCAATAACAAATTTAATTCAAATTTCTCAATGAGACTCGTTGTTTATAATTATTCTTCCTATTGGATTCAGACCTGGCGATAGTATTGAGATGTGGAAATCAACAAATGGGTTTGCAATAGTTTATTTACTTATCACCAGAGTGTAGATGTGATCTTCAGTTTATGTTTATTCAGCAGAAATTATTTACTAATTACAAATCATTATCTTGCATACTGCATTATCTTTTAACTTTTTTAAAAAACTCTTTCTGCCTTGTGGGCACTAAGAAGATCTTTTCAACAAGTCCATTTTGAGTTAAGCCAGGCGTATGGTGAGGACTGGGCCTGATAAATCCAGATGGACCATCTCCGAAACATCCCGGAATTTCGACCCGTCTTGTTACTGTGGAATAGTGTTCAAAAAGTCTCTCCGCGGTAGGTGTACAGGTTATACTCTAAATCACCCTCAGCAGAACAATATATTATTAAACACCTTTTTGCTGCAGATATTCGTTTTATTTGGCAAACGTTTTCAACCCATTGAATAGGCCATCGTCAGGCTACATATCTGTTGAAACATCTTTACCGCTAAATGTCGGGCCCACCGGTGGGCCAATCGGTTCCGTTCCCTGAACACTGGGAGTTCAATCGTGGGCTCGTGCCTTTCTAGTACGGGCTGGCCACGTGTTTTCCAGGTTTTCTCCTCGTCTGTAACGCCTAAATAGGGGCCAGTTGCTCTTAAAAATGCATCCCGGAAGGCATCCCCCAGAGAGGTCGCCCAAGTGTTGCATTGCCATAATTTTATAAAACCAAACAAAACAAACGTTAAAAATCGTGCCAAATAGAATAAAAAGGAAAAAAGAGCAACGACGTTTAAATATTTGAATATAAAGCGAAAACAACATATATAATGAATAACAGTAAAATAAATAACTCAAAAATATATAATAGAAAATGAGGTAATTAGGAGCTTCTGTCAAACTTATTTTGTACAATGTATTTCAATGCTGTTGCTAAGCTGTCCGCATTAAATGCATTTATAATTTTATCTCTTCTATATAACTTATTTCAAGCTTTTCAGCGTTCTGAGCTATTGATGGGGAGTTATAGACTTAATGATGTTTGCCTTTTTCCATTTTATCACAGAGCCCCCATTTTGCGCCACCTAGGATAATACCGTGGTATTGGATTCCTTTCTTACATTATATTGATGTTCTTTAAGTCTAATTTTCAAGTTCCTTGTAGTAACACCGATGTAATCCTTGTCTATCCTCAACTACATGTTTTCATACGGTATCTTGTACAACCTGCCTTTTCTTCTAATCTATCCTTATCGTTCGTTTTTCTTTTTATTCTAATTTTGTATTTTATTTTGGAACGGTACGATGGTTTATTCAATAGGTTGAAAACGTTTGCCAAATAAAATGAATCTCAGCAACAGAAAGGTGTTTAATAATATATTTTGTACACGCTGTTGTCCTCTTTCAGTTCATTAATTGGTTTCGAGAGATACTTGTTCATCAGGTGGCATTATGTTGCTTCATTATTCTACGGGCTCTTATAGATCGGTTAAATATGGTGTTTGCACTAGAAGTAGGAAATCCAGTTCCTCTTTTAGAACTGAGGCTGTTGGAACTGATCCGGATGCGGAACCGTTAAGCTCGACGTTACATCGGAACTGTTAGGTTAGGCTGTTCCTCGGTACTATTAGGCTAGATCAGTGTTTCCCAACGTGGGGCCCACCCCCCACAGAGGGGCAATTTGATTATTAAGGGGAGTAATTCGAAAATGGGCTCATCCAGAGTTAAGTTAACCGTATAGCCGCTGTATGCCATATTAATTGTAAATATTGATTTAAGTTAGTTTTAATTTTATTTGTTCTTTATTTCCCTTTCCTTGTAGAACTTCCCTTTATAACCCTTTTCCTTGGGGTGGGATTAACAATTCTGAGAACCACTAAAAACAAAGAGATGAACAAGGCCCTGAGGCTGGTGAAAGAGGAGAAAGGACATTCTTTGCCCAGACCTCGAGGTGGGCAGACGTGAGTTGTGGTGTTCCAGGTCACGCTTCGCAATGACTGGAAAGTGCAAAAGACTTTGATGACAGGATTGGGTTTTATCGTGGTTACAATAAAACAGTGTGGCAATTAAGTGCAAGAAAAACTTCAACGAACACGACAACGAGAGACCTTTCAAAATAGTTCAACGTATATGTTGGGGGGCATAAGAATTTTAGAAAGGCTTAGGTGGGGCATAGCACTGAAAAGGTTGGGAAACACTGGGCTAGACGGTTCCTCGGAATCATTATGTAACGTCGGAATTGCCTAATCTATTGGACTAAACCAGGAATCACAATTTGGCAGCACGCGGGACAGACACGGCCCGTTAAGGCTTCATATCCGGCTCGTGGCCTTGATGATTTCTATTCTAAAAATCAATGTTTCTAACATCTTGCGGGTATTAAAACAGAAAAAACCCAAAAGTTTAACTGTTTACGTAAGTCGTAAAGGCCTGGCAACAAAAGGGCCTTTGTTAGAGTCTTTTTTTTAAAATTACAGTATAAAACACTAATTTTAAAAAAGGTTTACCGAATAATATTGAATACGGCCCGTCTCTGATATACATGTATTTGACTGGCCCTTTGCTGCGTTTCAGTTTGAGATCCCTGGACTAGGTCCTTCGTCGGTTTTATATAGTAGGCCTATATAATTTGTCTTTTTGTTTTTTGCTTTTTGTTTTTTGGTCGATCTGCTCCAAATTATTCTTAACTCGAAATCTGAGGAAAGTACAGAATATTATGAAACCTGGACACTACTCCTCTCCTGATTTTATCCCTCTTATTAATTCCCAAACCAGAGGTGGCGAACCCGTGGCGTGCCCAAAGTGGCACGTCGGGAGAGATCGTCTTGCACGCAACGTATCGTACGATTTCGATTTATTATCTGTCTTTTTCAATTATCCTTTCGGCTTATCGGGTGATAAGCCGAAAGGATGATTAGAAGGATAAGCCGACCCGGCACTATTCACCTGTAAACCCCTTGTCCCACAGACAGGTAGTATGATAGTATGACGACTCAACCGCCAGGGCCGGATTTACATAAGGACATTTGGGGCCGGTGCCCGGGGCCCCCACAAAACTATGTTTAAACATAATTTGTTTTTTTCCTATTACTGCGACAGCCTAGTGTGGCCTAATCATGAGGGCCCAGGCAGAGAAAACCAAACCCGGGGAAAAAACCCACGAAACATATCAGAAAATTCCGGGAAAAAATTTTACATAGGTATTTTTCAATTAAACTAAGATAATTAGTTTTACACAATAAAATATATGTGTGTTTACAATAACCTTATTTTTAAATGAAATTTACAACTTCCTAGTTGAAATCTAGTTGAAAGTACAGTATTTTGTGTAAATTTTCTAAATCATCAAATTTGCCTACTCTTAAAGGGGGCCCCCACCGAATTTGTGCCCAGGGCCCCTAGATTGGTAAATCCGGCCCTGTCAACCGCCTTGGCCATCCAGCCGTGTTATATAACTTGTTAAAGAAGTTATATAACACGGCTGGATGGCCAAGATTTAACAAATTACGATTAAAATTCTCTAGCAAAATTTCACGTCACACATGTGATATTAAGTATGATTAAAGAGCTCCATTCTCTCCAAACACACTTTATAATAAGCAAACACAATACAAAGGCTTTTTTTTCCATAGTTTTTAATAGGAAACTTAAAATATCTATTATAATATAGTCAAATTTCATAAATTTCCGAAGTAAATACATGTAATAGTAAATAAAATGTAATACAATTACAGAGATAATTCGTGTAAAATCATCATGCAAACCTTCTAATCTCTATTTTGATGTGTGTTTTCAGAGTCGCCGAGAGGGCAGTAGCAATTACAAATTACCTGAACAGCAAGGGTGCAGATAATAGAGTGGATAATACCACTGAACAATGATGGTTGTTCGTGGGTTTTACCTCATCGATTGGCATATTGGCAAGTTAACGCGTAGTATTAGTCGAAGTATTAATCGAGTTGGCAAGTTTCCCATATAAAATTTTTCCGGGATTCATTCCTCTATGGCAGATCGACAGGGAAGAGTGTTCTTTTCTATTTCATAAAATATGAACCCAAATTAACCGATTAAAGTATGCTAATATTAAGCTTATTATCCGCACATTTCTATCGGTTCCTTCTAAATAAACATGGATAAAAAACTAAACTCAAACTGCATTCGGCTTACGATCCCCATTTTATTTTTCGCGAAAAATTTCCTTTGTAATCTTTCAGCTCAAATTTCATCCATTTCTTAATAAATTTTTAATATATTTTTAAAAAACCAAAGGAAAAAAAATGCTTTTGTTGGTCGTGGTTTTCCAGATTGGCGAGAGGACCCACTCCTACTACATCATCTATTTGTATAATACAATAATTAATCTTAAATTAATAAATTATTTAATAGATTTAAACATTATTATCTCCCTCTGCGAAAGAATCATTTGAACGTAGTATATTCATACTTCGATTTAGCGCTGATGAAATTGGCATTAAATGGAGTGTGCCGCCTAAACGAAGTATCTCAAGCGGTACGAATTGAATATGGTGATGACAAACAACTATAAGTCACGCTATTTGATGATGGTGTTTGCAATTCGAAATCGTACATCTCTATGTGACATTTACAGTAAATATGAACTCGTGCGTATTCGTTGGAGCTGTTTAGAAAGATCCTATATCGAGGTTTGACTCGAGATGAGTATTAGGCTACGCAAGAGTTGCTTAGTATTGGATGCTATAGAAGAACGTCGTATAATCGAGGTTCTTCTGTGTTAAAAAATCTCAATAATAAATGTTGTCAGCCCCTAAGCTTTCCACATCTGGTCTCGATTTTAGATCTATCTAATTCCTTTCTCGAGATTAAGGAAGGACAGTCAGACAGCCGGATGACAGTGGGAATTTATAGGCCTGCAATTTGAATTGCAGCCCAATCATCGAAGATAACTCAAACTCTGCAAGCCTGGAATATATCATAAAACTAGCAATCAACTGAACCTTAAAAGAAATTCCAGGATATTCTATTGTATATTCTAACGTTTACAAACTTCACAGATCTTCCTCAGGATTCTCCAAATTGGAATGCAGAAATGGAACGTTTTTAAGAATTACAGTAGAGACTCGTAAATCGGCACCCCGGTAATCAGAATCGCCGGTAATCGGCACGATTTTCAGTCGGACTGTGTCGTGCTGAATCGAACGTTTTTGATACTAAATTTACTTCTAAAGTATAATTTTCATGTTTTTATATTCTTCAATATATTTATTTTGTTTGTACAAAATGCAGAAATAATTTTTAACGATACGATAGCCTCGATTATTATTATAAAAATTTTCATTAGGCTTAAAATCGACGAAAATTCAACGCGAAGCGACACGCAACGGAGAAAAATTTGAACATCGGACAGGTTAATATATTTTTTCGTACATAAACCGTAATCGGAACAAATCCCTAATCTGAACAACCCCAGTCCCCAATTGATTCCGATTTTCGGTTCACTACTGTATTTGAAAAAAAAAAAAAAAAACAGATCTCCTGTGAAGATCAAAAACGTTAGAATTTACAATAGAATATCCTGGAATCTCTTTTAAGGTTCAGTTGGTTGCTATTTTTATGATGTATTCCAGGCTTGCAGAGTTTGAGCTATAATTAAGCTATGCCGGCTAACTTATATATAAGGCTGGTGAGCCATAACGTGGGCTAAAGCCAAATTCAACTTCTTGGTGGAATGCAGAAATTACAACGTATTTTCAATGTCTATATACCGTATTCGGCTCCCGGTAGGTTTGTGAATCCTTATTATCTAAATTAAAACATCTTTGCCTTCGAAAAGTTATACGTTCGACGAGAAAAGTTATACATTTACATTCTAAACTGAGTAACTTAATTAAATTTGAAAATATTCTTTATGACAAGGACCCGAATTTACTTGTGTATGAAAATAAACAAGTTATTTACCTACAAGAAAGGTTAGATAGAAATCTCACACAAATACCGCAAGAAATTAGATCGGATCCTCAAAAACAACAACGAAATATTAGTGTACAACTTCGCCCACAATTGACTTACTGGGACAACATATCGCCTCCGTCTTCCTCCTCGACGCCTTCAAGTATGGACCCATGTTTGCACCCAAACCAAGATATTGCTACCATGAAGACATTGTGCCAAACATTGAGAAGCTCATCGTCGGCATGGATGAATGCCAAAAAGAACTTTATCGATGGAAAGCGACTTTCAAGATAAAATCCTCCAAGGAGATGTGCCAGGAAGAAATCCCATGGAAACTTCTGCGGGAGAGCAAAAAATGGATGTCGGACAATCATATCGTCATGCTAAAAGCTGATTAAAAGTAGATCGATGATATTGTTAAAAGAGGCGAGGTATAAAGCCCTTTTAAACCATTATATCAGGGATACCTGCTGCGAACAGATTCAAGGTAATTAGTTGACAAATTACATATACGCGTCGTTAATTTCGCACATACGGCATGCGCCAAAAAATTAAAAATTAGCAGGGCTGTTATGACTTCCCCAGATACCCCTAAACTATTCGCGTTCGCAAAGACCCACAAATCAGCTAACACCATAAGACCTATTGTCGGAGAAGCTGTATTCTTTTAAATGCTCTTTGAGTAAATCATGTTTACGTTGTTCTAAGAGCCTAGTAGAGTATTAGAACAACGTATACATGATTTACTCAAAGAGCATTTAAAAGCATACAGCTTCTCCATTAGTAACTCTGAGCAGCTTATCAATGAATTGCGGCAGCTCCAAGTGACGCAAAGTGTATATATAACAACGTTAGATTTTATTTTTTCATACCCATCAATATACTTACAACCATGTTTTTGCGAGCTTAGAGATTTTTTATTAAGTATAGACAATGAATCAGCGCATCACAAACATATTTTAGAACTCGCGCGTATGTTATGCCATTCCTCCTTTTTTTCAATATGATTACAAAACGTACTTACAAAAAAGAGGTGTACCGATGGGCAGTCCACATTAGGGCTAGTACCAGTCCCCTATCGGGGGATCTTTGTGAGACGGTCATTAGGTTATTAGAAAAAAACAGTCTTATCTTCTTTCCTTCCTAATATTATCATATACAGAAGGGTACGTCGACAATATTTTTATAATATGGAAAGCAAAACCAAGTATAGAAAGCTTCATAGACCAAATGAATAACAACCCGTATAAAATTAGACTAAGCCAGCAATTCAAGGGCACACTTTTTAGATCTCAATATCAGCGTTATAAACGGAGTTATCCATACCAATATTTATTATAAACCATCACACCTTTCCATTGTTTATACCTGCGAACTCATACGACTCATACATCTACAAAATAGCTGCGTTTCGTGCCTTAACCAAACGTGCTTTTACCCACTGCACGAACTACAAGGACACGTTAAAAGAGCTTAAACGTCTGGAGGACATAGCTAAAAAACATGGTTACAAAAAATACCTTATTCATTAATTAACGAACGCCTATTCCAACAGGGATACTCCTTCTACACCCAATAACGTTATATCGCGAAGTGGGAACGCTCACAATACGCGCCGCATAGTTCTAGATTATAACCACAACACGAAAAGTTTATATAAAGAGGTCACAGAGGTGATAAATTAGCATATAGGCGTGTTTCCACTATCTATAACATCCTCAGAAACGGAAAGGACAACGCCGACATGTTTAGGTTCCAGGCGTTTATAAGATTACGCTGAGAGACAATAGATTCGAGCGTGATCTTGAGTACATCTGCGCCATCACACGATCACTCAAAGTAAGGCTGGAGGAACACAAATATGATATTAATAAAAGAAAATACAACACTGCCCTAGCCAAGTATGCCGCAGAAAACGACATTCAAGCCCTTCTAGACCAAGCTTCCATCATACGACGATCTAAGCATGACGACTAAATAAGGAAACTGGAAACTCTCGAAATATTCAAATCGGAAAAGAGCAGCCGATGAATTAATTTCAAAGGGGAAGGACAACTATCTTAAGCCCGGCAATCCTTATACCAAAGGAAACAGCCGATTTAAAAAATTATTTTGATGAGATTTCGATTTAAATTCGATTTAAATTATTTTAAAGAAAAGCTTTTTGAGAGAATTCTTTAAAAAACTCTCGTTTATACATTTTTTTCTCAAATAATTCTTAAAAACGTTCCATTTCTGCATTCCAATTTGGAGAATCCTGAGGAAGATCTCCTGTGAAGTTCGTAAACGTTAGAATTTTTACAATAGAATATCCTGGAATTTCTTTTAAGGTTAAGTTGGTTGCTATTTTCATCGAAGATAATCCTTACAAAACAGGAACTCTGTTTATACAGAGTTCCTGTTTTGTATAGAGTTCCTGTGTGTTGCCCAATAATCTCTGGAAAACAATCTTCACTAGTGACTATCGGTACATATAAGATCAAATACAGCTTCTTCAACCTTTAAATTTTCGGTACGCAACGACGAAAGTTAACGAACTAACGTTTTCGAATCTCCACCGAGATCTTCGTCAGGTTCAATGACGCTTGCAAAATGGAATGCGATGAATACAGAACGCTTTTGAAATTCAAAAAATTGAATATCTCCAGCGTGTAGTAACGATCAAAGATATAAAATAAATTTAATAGACAGGAGTCTATCATACTAATGACGCGGTCTATCTATTCAGGAATAATACATAACTACCAATGTGGATGCACCTCAGAGGTATAGCGCCACGCGTACGATAATACGTTACTGTCCTTGAAATTAATACATACATCTTCCCGATTAGGTTGCCTTGTAAATCTCAAGGGTCTCCAGGGCCCTGATGTGGTCCGTTTTGAATGACTTTTTAATGAGGCTGCTGTTATCGAAGTCTACTTTTACATCGGGGTCCGTGGCGTACTTCGACAGGGCGGTGGTGTGTCTTTTTTTGTCAACGTCATACTTATGCTCAGAAATCCTTTTTTTGAACGGACCTCTTGGTGGATCCAATATATACCAAGTCCCTTTGGAACCTGTGATCCCTTATCGGGATACTATACACCCCTGGTGCTCTTAAAATATCTGGTTTGTCTTTAGCGTTTCTGAGAAGCGAGTAGATAGATTGCGTTCTCGAGTACACTAACTTGGTGCCCTTCTTTAGCGCTATTTCCTTGTACAAGGAATGCAGATCTTTGTTGTATTGTACAACAGTGTGTAGGTCGGGACTCAAATTGGACCCATCCCGCCCCGCGGAGGTGTGAGCACTGTATTTGTATTAAAGAAGTTACGAGCTAAACTAAGGATAAGGTTACTTCTGTATCCATGAATAGCGGCAATGTCTTCTATGTGTTTAAGCTCTGCGACCGTGTCTTCCCATTTAGAATTGTGTGTAAATGTCCTATTTACTAACGCTCTGAACGCCGCTATCTTATATGGATACGGATCATCCGACCCAGCGGGTATGTATATAGTACATTTACGGGTTACATTACGGGTTTGCAGTACACCCTCGTTTCAATATTGTTTTTGTTGAGCTGAATGGTAACGTCTAAAAAGTGCACATTGGCTTTTGATAGTTGATCAAGTTTGAGCGTAAGACCATGCGGGTTGTCATTTACGCTGTGCAAAAATTCATTGACCTTCGGCTCGCTTTTCTATATGATAATCACGTCATCCACGTATCTACGGTACAAAATAATATCGGGTGTGAACTTGGGAACGACATCGCTCTCTAATTGCCGTAAAACTAACTCACATAGGTCGCCCGAAATGGGGCTCCCCATGGGTACCCCCTTTTTTGTAGATATGTGGTATTGCCGAACCTAAACAGCGAATTGTAGCACATTAGATGTGTGAGCTCTTCGTCGTTGTCTACCGGAAATTTGAAGGTTGAAGAGGCTGTATTTGATCATTAATCTCTGTTTATACAGATCGCACGTGTGTTGCCCATTAATCTTACATCCTACATCCTTTAAATTTCTACCACGCGAATTTCCACTGGTCCAAACGCTATAAAAATCTCTGTTTATACAGGGGTTTTTATAGCGTTTGGTCAGAGAACAATTTGTATATCTATCTGTAAAAATAAATTAACGATGATTATGAAGCTGATTAAATATAAAATACAGTCGAACCTCCGAACGACGGCCACTGACGGGAACATATAAAAATGGCCTTTATTGGGAGTGGCCGTTGTTTTGAGGTTATTTTGTATATATTTCTGTTTAACAAACCTGAAAAAATGGGCCGTTTGTAGTGTATTGATGAAATAAGACGTAGTTAACACTCGCGTGATCTGAGGTGTCTCTTGGAGGAACTTTCTATGTCTATGGGAAACTGGCCCCTATTTAGGTATCTAACATCTAAATATGGTCCAGTTTCCTATAGAAAGTCCTCCTGTAAAATAAATCCTGGAAACTTCATGTGGACAGCTTCATGAGGTGCAAACCAACGACCAACTACCAATGATTAGTTTATCCATTGTCTACTGGTGCATTTTACAGAGGTCCAAGTTTTAATAGAATTTTTGCTTAAAATAGTCTCGAAACGTGTCACAATTCGCTTACAAATTTTTGTAATTCGTTATTAATCAGCATTTTTTCCTGCAATTTACATATTCATACACACGTTACATATCACGCGACATGTACAGTACAGTACATGAATCAATAAATTTATCAATAGCGACAACAATATTCATTGAAACGTCATACAAAAAACCATTTGCTGAGTATTTATCATCATCAACTACTTTCTATCTCCGTATATTTAGTAAAAATTTAGCTCTATCTGATATTCTCGATGATGGGTGAAGAATTTATATCAGTAACATCCCACGAATAAACACTTGATGAAGGATACAAGTCTGAACTAAGGACTTCCGTGTAAAATGTCAATCCTCTGGTTTAAATTTCTCGCTTACTACATACAAATATACTCCATTTTATGGACCCCGATGTAACGTTATTTCGGAAATAACGGATCAAATCTACCGTTCACATGTTTAGATTCGAGTTACACGTGTCGCGAAGTAGATGTCATATGGTGTAAGCAGTAGAGTAACTAGGACTTAGGACCTCTTACCTTTATAAATAAAAAATAAATTAAGAAGAAATCAGATAAGTACGGGAGAAAGATTTGAATGTGGAACACCCAACTCTTCATCCACGGTGCTGGTGGCTACAGCCACAATGGAGCAGGGGTAAATATAGGTTTGCACCCTGCATTGCTAAGTAAGCAAATTATTGGTTTGCTTAGTTAGCTGCTTAGAAGAATGCAAAGTTAAAGTATTTACGTCATAATGGATCATTCGGATCAGGAAGTTAACACTTAAGCCAAATGTTATCAAAAATCGAATAAGGAATGAGGTTATAAGAACTATTTATGAATTTTATCACAAGTTAAGCACGAAAATGGGACAAAAGGATGTAACTTGGGGTGTCAAACTAAACGATGGATGCAATCAAATATAATAAAAACTCTTTATTTATGTCAACACCCTACGAGCTTTTCGTATTCAGGGAATTTCGGCATTGTCACAGATAATAATAAAACTGCTACGTAACAAAACGGTTGAGTACTCATCTAAAAAATAACCTAAATAAAAGTTCATCCTGAATGTTGATAAATCTTTGTTAAATATAGGCTAATCATTTTATCCGCGACTGCAATAGAAGAAACATACATAATGATGTTAATTATATTTGTACATGTTGAAGATCCTCCCTTTAAATTTTGCTCCTAGTGATCGAGTGGTAACACCACTCAATACTCCAACATCCCTAACGTTGAACAATCCTAATCGAGACGGGTTCAAGCCTCACTAACAAGTAGGCCAAATGGAGTTTTTCGGGTTTTTCACGTTTCTAACACCAGAACAGGGCCAATTTCCCGTAGAAAGTCCTCCCAGGAAGCACTCTTCCTGGCAGATCGCCCGTGTGTTGCCCATTAATCTTACATCCTACGTCCTTTAAATTTCTACCACGCGAATTTCCACTCGTTGGTCGTGGGTTCGCGCTTCACCAATAAGCCGGCCGCGTGGAGTTTTCGGGTTTTCTTCCTAATTCTTACAATAAAAAGATTTTTAAATTCAGGATGGTTCAAGTCAGTTAACCAGTTCAAAGATCAAATTTCTGATTTCCTGGAAAAAGCTTGGTTAACCGACGTTAGGACCATCCTGCGATAAAATATTTTAAATATTTTATTTACCTTATTTATATTTTAATAAATAATGAAATTTTGCCTGTAAATGTAATTTGTTTATTCTGAGACGGGATCATCATACGAGGAAATATTCTATTGTTTTTAAATTTATATCGAAAATATTTATCATTGAGTCATAAAAATAACATTTCCTGTGAATTTTCTGCTTATCAGTAAAATTTTCTGCATGGTTTGAAATTAAAATATTCGCAAAATAAAATTTATATATAAAGGCGTTTAGCGTGTACAGAAGTCTTTAACGTGTCGCACGATGCAATGTATACTACAAATAGATTTAATGGCCCTCTGCAACTGTATAAATTGCGTCCTAAAAGTTAGTTTGACGTGTTTTATAGCGAATGAAATGTCAATAACGTCACCGGATCTCATTATATAGACACTATGACTGTTTGCAACTGTATACAGGTAGCCCGAAAGTGTGTTAACCGCCAAAGAAACTAAATTTAAATACAAGTTTTGACTAAAACTCTGAATAACGACCATTGAGAAGAGCGTAAAATATTTGGAGATTATTTTGTACGTATTTTTTGTTCTTGAAAAATGGCCGCCGTTTAGAGGTGAACGTTATTGGAGGTTCGACTGTCGTACTTAAATACATTTTTATCATCTTACTAACAATTCTATTTAAAAAAATAGGAAAAAATCGTTATTTTACACTCAATTTACAGGTTAATTATTCATAAGTCTACCTTAAAAACACAAAAGAAAATAGTTAACACTACCCAGAACACATAGAACAGAACAGTTAACTGACCACCCTACGTACAGTACATTTTTAATAATTATTACGTGTACATAGTATATATCCCGCGATGTTATTGACTTTTGTATACAATAAGCACTATTTTTTTTATTTAATCTATTTGTTGCACCTGTATCCTGTCGCATTGTTCATTTCGATACATTTTGTAAAATTTATTTTAAAAATTTGATTTGACAATAAAAATAAATAAATAATAATTAAAAATTAAAACATTGTGCCAGTTTATAATTTGTCCTCAGTTTATAATTAGCGTGTGGGCTACAAATACATGATTTGTTTATAAACAGTTAGACAAAAGTAAATAAGGCGCGTCGCTTGGCATGGCGCAATGCGTCGCGTCATTTTAAATGAGTCGTATCATATTAATTTCTATTAAAGAAAATTAATGTTTTGAATGTAATAGAGTATATATAAAATAAATTTTTATATATGACAAAGAAAAACTAGTAAAAGTTTGCTAAAATGACTTAATAATGAGGAGTTTAGTGCATTCGCGTCGCTTCGCTTCGAGACGCGACGCCTATAACTCTTTAATTAGCAGATTTATAATTGGTTTTTTTATATAAAACATAATAAAAACGTAACAATATTAATTATATAAATTGAAAAAAGTAATTTTAATTAACTGATTTTATATGCTTAATTAAGTATCAAAAATACTTTCATTTGACAGAAACTATAACAATGAAAGACATTTTAATAATTGTATAATTAATAATTATTCAATTTTTCATTTAAAAAAGAAAATGGAAAAGAAAACGTAACAAAAGAACGTCACAATTTATAGAACACAAGAGTTAGCGCAACGGATCTCAACCGATAGAACGCGTGCTCCCAGAGGTACGCAAGGCAATGTACGCAAGGAAGATAGGATAGTGTTACAAGTCTACAGCTTGCAGCGCTAAAGTAATGCTACAAGCCACACTATAAAGCTACAAGTATTGAATATATATTAGTGCTACAAGTTGTTATGTACGAGCTAGAAATGTACATTAATGCTACAAGCCGTAGTGCACAAGCTACAAGTATAATACCTTAATACATTTCTATAAAAGTGCTACAAGTCACAGAAGACTTAGGAGTACTCGAGCGAAAAAAATCGAGAACTGCTGCTTTAGAGGATTTTTAATCCTCTAAAGCAGAAGTTCTCGACCTTTTTCGCTGTGACTTTCCTGTGACTTGTAGCACTTTTATAGAAATGTACGAAAGTGAACCTTGTTTAGTGGTTTTTCCTTCGATTAAACATTTAAAAAATGTTTAATCGAAGGAAAAACCACTAAACAAGGTTCACTTTCGTAAGTTCAGATAACGATTTTATGAGAAATGTCCCCTTACGTATTTAAAGCATGCACGCTCTACTTCCATTCCATTAGAAAAAGAGGGCAAGATAGTTCGATTTAATTAAAAAACAAACTAGCATTGTTGCACCTAGTGTTAGTTAATTGGATCCATTTTTTTCCTCCTTTCATTTCTAAAAACATCTGGAAACCGGTTGTAAGTTACTAAATATATTGCAATAAGTACCGCTTCCTCTTAATAGTGACGCAACGTACTGTACGAAATGAAACTTTTATCAGGAAATTTGCATATAAATTTATCCTAGAAGCTCTAGTTTACAAAATTTAAATCGCGATTATCGAATTTACGAAGATTTCTAATTTTATTCTTAATTAAAACGTTAAAAATAATTAAATAGTATGTTTAAGTATGCAATATTTACTTCACTAATATGCGTTAGCGAATATTACACAGGGCCCTCCCCTGTGTAATATTCGCTTACGTAACAGCATTAATTAATTTAATTATAAGTATAACAAAATATTGCACAAACAACACGTTATATATTAATTATATATATTCTATTATTAACACAATTTATAACTTTTTAATGCAGGAAAAAATATTATAATAAATAACACTAAATGCTTGATTTTGTAAGTATAGAGATAGCTTAAGCCAGCAGTTCTCAACCAGTAGTTCACGTACCCCTAGGGGTACGCGAGTAAAAAAGGTTGAGAAACTCTGATTTAAGCCATACAAAGTATAGCCTCGAGACATATAAACAACAGATAAAAATCTACGCTTCATCAGACAGATGCTATCAAATTTTCTGTATATAAAAGCTTAAATTTCAAGTTAAAAAAATGCACTCGTCCTGAAAAAACAGCGAGTAAATTGATATAAAAATATAATTTTATATTATAAAATACATTAACGAATGTTTTCATAACATTCGTTCAATGTTACAGAACCTTTCCATCGATTATATATATATATATATTATATAAGTCTTAATTCCCTTGATAATCGATACTTAAAGGAAGGAAATCAACGTTATAACGGTTTGAACCAACCTTACACTCACTAAAAATGAGGTAAAACACATGAAAGAAAATACAAAATTATCTAAATATTTACAACAGAAACTGTATAAACACGTTAATTTATGATTAATAACGACCTTTAATCACGCTGATGGATCATTCCTAAAGGCAGAGTACATAATTATGTCGACGTATAGTTATATGTATTCCTTATAACGCCATTCCTCCTCGCTTATAACAATCAATCAAATTCGACAGTTGGCGAATGAAATCTATAATTACGCACCAATATATTTCTCGATAAGTTAAAGAATCGCTAATCGATACGTAGAGGTTAAAACAGATATTTGTTGTCACGAGACCGTTTTCTGGTGCTAAATCGCAATCTCGAGATAAATCACTTGGAAGAACGTTGTGCACTTTCTCACATAAGTCTTAAAAATTGCGAAATTTGTGTTCATTTTCGAATCGTTAATTAAATATAATAAAAACTGTACACTTAATTACGTTAATTTATAGCCTTACAGTTCAATAAACACGCCCCTGTGGCGTGATTAAATTAGAAATTGGGTTCCAGTTTCTTTCTTTCTTTTTTTTTTTTTTTTTTTTTTTATATACAAGATAATCTAAAATCGTTCAATTTACACGAAATTTATTGCTAAAACCTACTTTTATTCCGGCCTGTCACGTAACTGTTCAATATTATTTGTTCAATTTCCTCAAATTCCATTTAAGGAAATGAATTTATGATTATTTTAATTATGTTTCAAACCAATCACACGACTTGTAAAATTCCGTATTCGATTTTTTTTAATCTTAAAAATTCACGTGATTTTCTTAAACATTTTAATTATTCAATTGCTTAATTAAAAAAAAAGACCATGTGACTTTTTAGATAAATTATAATTACTCAGTTCTGAAATTGATGATAAATTAATCACATGCATTTTAACACTTTGCATTCAATTTCTGTAATCGAATTTCAGTCATGCGATGTTTAAAAGTTTTAAATACTCGATTTCATACTTTCAAAATCACGTGATCAAAACTTTTCCACTCAATTTCTGTCTCGTAACCACGTGTTTCAATTTATTAATTAATTTTTTAGTCTAAGAACCACGTGTTTAAATTTATCACTCAATTTCTTAGTCTGAAAACCACGTGATATTTAGAAAAAGTTAATCAATCAGTAACTGAAATCGGTCATAAATTAATCACATGAACTTTAATAATTCAATTTCTACGACTTAAATTAATCAATTAATCGCGTGACAATTTAAATTATCTATTTTATATATATATAAAAAATCCGCTTGATTTCTGAAACTGATCCACCTTCAATTAATTGCGTAACAAATGTATATATATATATATATATATATATATATATATATAACGTTTAATATTTAATTTTGTATTCAAATTTCCAATACAAAAGTCTAAAGGGGTAAAAATTTTCCATTTTTCCAAACACGGCAATCGGACTTTTTATACCACCAACTCTCTAAATCTTCGGTATTTTTAGAATCGTGAACGAAATTTTGGTGTAACTTACGGCACACATTACATAACCATTTATAAGGCGTAACATCTATTTGAAAACTGTCTCTCCACTTAAAATATGAGGCAAACTCCTCTTCATTGCTTGATAAATTATGTAAATACTCAGCTAAAACTTTAGGGGAAGGATAGTCTTGTGTGTCTATGTAAGAACGGAGTGGAAGTATGCCTTTATAGTCAGCACCACCGAACACGATAGGTATCATACCGTATTTCATGGCATAGAATAGCTTCTCCGTAACATAATCCTTACATATAGAGTTCTCGAATGATAAGTAGAACCTGTAGTTCCTCCCTAGTTTCCTATAACACTCTGAAGCGGGTATATGGGGGCAGTACTTCTTGCCACAGTTACCATAAACGTCCACTTGTATATAGCGTCCTAGCTCGTGCGCGTAATCCTCCCTGTTACTAGCAGCATCACAGTTACTTACCAACCAAGCCACTAAAGAGGTTTTGTTCTCGATGGCGGTGACTTCTTTACCAGGAACCACCCTGCCGTAGCTCGAGACGAAATCTGAATCGTGTCTGTACGTAACGATCCAATCGAGTCGACGGGAAAGTTTAGATAAGACGTTACGCGGGGTGTGCATTGGCGATTCCATGTTATACAAGATCCACACTTGATCCTCCTGGTCGTCAGGTAGATCGTGGAGATTCACATCCCTCCAGTGAAAGATGATGGCTGAGCTGTTCCTAAGCATCCTTCTATCGGACGTTACCATGCAATCGCCGACTACGCAATTGAACTTCTCTACGTTATAGGGTAACCAGTCTTTTTTGGCAAAGAATTTGGTCCACGTGAGTATTATTTTGATCCCGTTCGATGGTTTAGTAGTCACTTTAGTGTCGTTAGCTTCGTCGACCAAGGAATAAAAGTAATTCTGAGGTTTATAAAGCTGGTAAACGAGCAAAACTACGAAGACAGACACGCAGCATAACGCTGCTGCTAACTTTCGCATGCCTTATTCCAGTTATTCACGTTTTACCCTGTTACATTGGTCGACTCTTAATGACATCAGCAGACAGGTTATAAAACTTATACCTTATGTTTTTAGCGCCATCTCTGGATGATTTTTTATATTTTTCTTCTAATAATAATGATTCTATTTTCTCCCCCCCTTTCCGCGGCGTTTTAACCGATGATCGACGAGCGGAGAATAAACTTAAAATACATAAAAATATGATAAATATATTTGGAAATTTTTATAGATTTTTTTCGAGTTTAAATATGTGCAAAATGGTATATTTAGGTTCGAATTTTTAACGTTTAAAACTCGGTTTAAGGCAGTATACTTTTTAAATTTTATATTTTTAAATATAAATAAATAAATATATTATTATTTACTATATAAAGGGCCTCAAGGTCTAGCTTAGATTTATTTTTTAATTCCTCACTCTTAAATTAGAGAGAAGGGCCTCTTCAGTCTAAAGCACCTTTGAGGCCCCAGATCCAATTTATTTAAAGGCATTATACAGATACAGATATAGAACAAATATATTAATTAATTAATAAGTATTAATGAGGCTCCTTAAGATGAGGCCTCTGTCCATAGCCAGGTATGCCCATGCGTTCGTATACTTTAGGACCACGACAGATCTCATCTTTCCGTTTCTAAGCCCTAATTACAGATATAGTCATACCTATCTCTCCTTTTATGAGATAGATTTTTTGAGACAGGTTATAAAACTTACAGATAGACCCCCGCAGGTCGTTAATTAAGTCATTTTGGTAATCGAAAATTAGTCGGGGGGGGGGTTCGATTGAAAACGGTTTATAAAAAATTATTAGTCCAATTGGTGATGTATATGACAATTCAGGATGTAAATTTGAACACAAGCAAGTAGATCTCTTCTATGAAAATAGTATGTGGTTTGGCTCACCAAATTAATTAATTAATTATTAACTATATTAACTGTATGTAAGTCCTTGAAGGGGTGGAAAGTCACCCCTGTGAACCGCTGGTGTATCATATAAGTGCCCTTTTCAACGCCCTGTACAGGTATAAAATCAATTAAATTTCTTCAGTACCTGTCAAAAGAAACTTTATACTTTCATATATTTTTAATAAAAGATATATATTTTTTATGACTTAATTTATCTTCAAATCAAATTATAACAGGTATTAACAAAGGCTATTTTAACGCTTTAACACCTGTTATAATTTATGAATATAAAACTTGTCTTGAGATTAACTAAAAATTATATAAAATATATAAATTATACACAAAATTCATAAATTATAAATATAAAATAATTTAATTGATTTTTTAAACAATATTTTTAAAAATAAATATTGATTTTTAGCAAGAATAGTTTCGTGTCTTGCAATTATTTTACAGAAAAAAATTCAAAATTTATCATTTTTTAGTAACAAAACTTTAATAAATTCAATTTTATAAGTCTATTATTAATTATTAAATTAATAATAATACAAATTTACCCATTTTTAATATTGTTTTAGTAGTTTTTAGGGGTGAAAACTCTCGTCTAACCACTAAACTTTGCATCAGACTGCCCTCGTGTAGACTCATAAATATTCATATTAATTGCTAATTTTTTTACATTTAAGCATTTAGCACTAGTTTATAATATTAGCAAAGGATTAGAACCACTTTTTGTTAGGTAGAAAGTATCGGGGTCAAGAAACTAGACGTTATTATATCAATGATCATGAAAGTAACTTTTCTATATTCAAGGTCAGCAAGTTGTAAGACTGGGCACATCCAACTTACACAATATTATATTTTTAAAAATAATTAAAAATTATTCTTTGTTGTTTGTTATATTTTACGTCATTACGAACACTGTACAATTGTACAGGTTTTCGTAGTGCCACTTAGTTCTTTGTTATGCGTAATTGTTTTAAACACGAGAAAATTGCGTCATTGTATTGATTTATTGTTACAAAAATACGAAAATAACAATAAAAAATTATTAAGGTATTGTTTAAATATCGTCTTATTTGAATTTTTCTTTATTCTTTTTATGTGAGAAAGTGAAAATATGCCCTGTTTTCTTACACAACTAGTTCTATTTTCTGGTTGTTCTAATGACTCGAGTAACTAAAGATCATCGGAATGGAGTTTAAGAGGGTCGATAAATATGTCAAAATATTAATAAAATATTGTTAAAACAATGCGAATTTATTGTTTATTTTGAATTGTCATCCAAGTTTCTATGCGAGTGAAGAAATTCCCGGTTTTGTTACGCCAGTTTATGCATTTTCTAGTTGTTGTGAGTTGCGTAACCAGGAATCATCGGCCTCAAATTAATGATAGATAAAGGTTTCTGGAGAATTTTCAATGATTTAACAGTCTGACAAACAGTACGTACTCACGATAAAACTATGGCAGAAGTGATTTTTCTTTGATTTTTTAAAAGGTTTATTCAGTTTGCGTGTTTTAAATTCAAAGAGAACGAATTTGTTTTAATTGACATATGAAATATACATAGTAAAAATAGATTTTCGTGAAACTTAAATGTTTATTTTTGTAACTTAGCTCTTAGGAGAACCGCATTTTTTTTTCTAGAAATAAAAGTTAAGTTTACATGTTTTAAGTTACCTTAAGTTTACTTTTATTATTTTAAAGTGTAAGAACTTCATTTATTGTTAATTTAAGTTTTAAAATTGATAACTAAATCGTTAGTTTTCTTCTAGATAAATGTCTACATTGTTTTATAAAGCGCGATGAATTGATTATATAATAATATATATGGATAATATGCAGCAGGAATATATTTATATTTATTGTTTTTTCGTCTTAGAATGTGATATTACAGCAAAAAATTTTATGAATTTTTACCATTAGAGTGCAAAAAATTTCGCAAGTTTTCATATTATCACAGCAAAACTTATAACATTTTTACTATCACTGTTGCAAAAGTCTCACGAATTTTAAAATGCTTTTATTTATATATTACAACACAAATTTCATTTACCTCTAAGAGAGAAGACTGAGACTTTGAAGACACCATGGGCTTAAAGTCCATTTATGTAATAAAACCACTAACACTGTAGTTGGTGCGGGCTCGCGCCTCACCATCATTGTTCTTCACGTGTTTAATAACACCTAAATAGGGACTAGTTTTTTTTTGTTTCTTTTATAAAATCTTTCCGGTAGGTATTCCCTTCGGCAAATCGCCCATGTATTGTGTTGCCATGTTTTATCACTCACCACAGATTTACTGTTTAATATCAGCTGAGACCCGAGTATAGATATTGCCCCAAACGTATATTGCTCGTATCTGAGGCCCTAGACAAATGTGTAAGTTGCCTTATGCTTAAAAGTGCCATTTTATTGTAGAACTCAGGTGGCAATTCTATGGATTGATTTTAGTTTTCTTTCTACATCCGATATTTAAAATTTATTTACGTTAGGAACTCGCAATCGATTTCTGTGTCAGATTAATAAAAGAATATTTATGATCCATTTTCATGCAATGTTTGTTTAAGATTTCAAACGATAATTTAAATGAATTTTTATAGAGAAATTAATGAGATAGGGCAACATTGCACGTAGGGATTTGCCGAGAAGGGTCTTATAAGGAAACTGACCCCTTATTTAGATGATAGACACGTAAAGAAAACGCGGAAAACTCCACGCGGTCAGCATGTCCGAGCGAGGCGCGAACCGACGACCGAATTCCCAGTGTTCTGGTAACCGAACCGCTTGGCCACTGGTGGGCCGTCACGATTTAAATCCATTCAGAGAAAGTTCGCGTGAAAACGACTTATAAAACATAAATGCTGGGATTAGAATTATAATTTATTGCTTTAACTGTTAGTAAAATATATTAATAAATGGGTTTTTATGTTTTGTTTAAATTTATTCGCTTAATAATGGAAATTATTATTTATGTATTCGTAAATAATTGAAAATATTACGTCCCTTTGACGTCATTTTATACTTTCCCACTAGAAACGATAGAAATAGTATACATCTGCTACACGTTAAAATAAAGCCATTGGCACATTATCCTACGGTTAAAAAGGACACTCCACCAACTGGGGTCCTGAAATAAAATATTTCCCCAAAAATGTCTGGAGTTAACACTGTATCTGGAACCCCCTAATTCAAATTTGCCGGGCTCCATCAAGCTATAACGCGCCACTGCAGCAGACTCGATAGACTGACCCACTTTTTAAAGTATTGCAGGAAGCAAACTTGAGTTTAATTATAACTAATCGAATTCTATTCTAAGGTAGGAATATGGAAGATATGTTCTAATTCTCTTATATTTTTTACCTTTAATCAATGAAAAACTACGAACACTCGTTCCAGCCTCATGAAAAAAAGGCCTGTAATGTCAAATTGTCTTGGCTTATTCCCAATTCAATCATCTAAATTAGGCCCACTTCATATATCTTTGCTTATTAGAAATGAATAAGACTATAAATATTATAATAATATATATATTATAGTGATTTAGCCCAAATTTTAAGATATTTTTCTATTTTGTCTGTCCTTCCTAAATCTCGAGAACGGAGTTAGAAAGATGAAAATCGAGATCAGATAGGGAAAGTTTAAGAGCAGGAGGATTAACTATATACGAACTTCCGGTTTGCAACGCGAGTCATAATATTTAAATTCAAATATTTTCTCCTTTACGGAGTTAGATACATAACAGGCACGACTCTTACTAGCGGGAAAAGTATGATGTACGGGGGCAAAACACTACTCCACGCAGGTAAGTGCTATGCGCTATCTGTCGCAGTAATGGTGTAATGGCGCGTCTATTTCGCGCTATATCATTGTCACAGTGAATATAATATATGTATTTTGTAAAATTATGTTCTTGTTTTTGTAAGAATTAATTTTAGTTAATTATTGGCGCTACGTTAAACGTAGACAGAAATTAATTGATATAGAGAAATCCAATCGATAATTTGGGGTGGAATGTACGACACGATCCAAGTTAGAAGTATTTGAACTAATTGCCGAGTTCAGAGCCGTAACTAGGGTATGGCCAACGTGGCCCCCGCTATAGGCGCCGATTTAATAAAGGTGCCAACGAGAAGGTTTCAGAATAATAAGTATTCGAAATTAATAACACAAAAAAAGTCTATATTTATGTAGTATTTATGATCTGTAATTTCTACAAACATATTTCAAAAATAAAAAGGCCTTTTTAATTTTTTTATTAAATAAAAAAAAATGGTGGTTCCATTTTTATTTTTATTTAATAACAAAAATTAAAAAGGCACCATTTTTATTCTTTGCCATAGGTGTCCAAAACCCTAGTTACGGCACTGGCCGAGTTTCGTAGCAGTTGGTCGAATGGTTTAGGCGTGCATAGCGAAGAAAACAAACAAACATCCACATATATATATATATATATATATATATATATATATATATATATAAATCAGTGGCGTGCCGTGACATTTGATAATAGGGAAACTGTGTTTCTGTAAGAAGCCGACTTACAGGGGCAATCGATTAATTGCGCGTCAGGGCCCGTTCGTATTCGTTTGTTCGATAAGCCAGTAAAAACCGTATACTTCTTTAAATGTATTTTTAATAGATTATCTGACGTACTTAATAAATAAGAAAGTTCAATATAATTACCTCCGTTATTAGATTCAATAAATTCCCCATGCCCTGTAAATGCCAATTCTTGCTTTGAGAAAAAACATATAACATCTATTAATTTAGATATATCTATTAATCGTAATTATTTTGTTATAATTTTCAATATTTATTTTATATTGTCTACCAATGTTAAATTCTATTCTATTTGGATTTCCAAATTGCTTCAATTTTACGAAAGAATCGTCATTCGTCATAAATTTTATCGTCAAAGTGTCGAAATTTTTTGTTGACGTATTTATATTTAATTTAGACATTGGTCTTTCTCTTTTAATAACGTTTTCTTTTTCATTATATGGTCTTGAACCAAAACTTTTTTAAAATAAATTTTTGAATCACTAGCCACGATATAAGGGCTAAAATTAAAATTATAAAAAAAAACTTACTTAGTAAAACAAAATGTGTGATGAATATACATGCTTAGTAAAAAAAAAATTCTTCAATTGTATAAATATACTTTTAATGAAACTTATAATTAAATATAACTTTGTGAAGAAACGTACATAAAAATAAAAAGTAAAGAATATTTTTTAAATCTTAAAACAATCCACTTAGTGAAATAGCTCCCTACGAGTGGCTAATGAATAGTGATGTAACGAATATTCGGTTACTACCCGGTATTCGGCCTATTTTTCACTATTCGGCCGAATACCGAATATTTAAATCATTATTCGGCCGAATACCGAATATTTAGTCACTATTCGGCCGAATACCGAATACCTAAAAACAGGAGTAAGAAATAACAAAAACACAGTAAATTAATCATTTTTGGTAACTTTTATTAATGCTGAAAATTAAACTATAATTATTAAAGTTAATAAGAAATAGCATCTAACTCTAGTATTAAATTATTTCACAATTAAATAATATTATAGCCTTTATCTTATACTATAGCCCGATATCTTATGACATTGATGGCGTGTAGGTTAGAATGTATCGGGCATTAATATTATTGTTTAGTTAATTATGTTATATTCGTATTCGCGTATATTTTTATATTTTTTACGATATTTTAAAATGATTTACGAAACGTTTTATTGAAACTTATCGTATTTAATGAAATAATTATTTATCTATTTCTAGAAGATGAGTAACTAATATCTAATTTATTTTATATATAAAGCAAAGAATGAGCATTTTTCATTATATACAAAAGATAACATTTGAAATCATGTTAATTTTAAAAATATTGACAAAAACAATAGCAACAAAATATCACAAAATTTCACAAATAGAAAACCCCCAATAATATATTTGAACTGTTCCACAACTGGGCAGAAACTAGACCATATGTCCCCACTAAAGTATATCCTTAGGGCACTATTCAGTCTACAAATACGTAGTAAAAACAAAATTTTAGAGTTAAA
Source organism: Centruroides vittatus (assembly GCF_030686945.1). Lineage (NCBI taxonomy): Eukaryota > Metazoa > Arthropoda > Arachnida > Scorpiones > Buthidae > Centruroides > Centruroides vittatus. The sequence goes on along the minus strand of NW_027122666.1, from coordinate 319,001 downwards.
AAGATTGATTGCAAATAAAATAACTTTGTATGTTATAAGTTACATCTAAATACCAACAACTGCCGAATCATATCGGGCTATTTACGGCTATTACATAAATTATAAACCAATTTGGCACTAGAGGTAGACGTTAGGCTCCATCTCATATTAACTTTAATAATTATAATTTAATTAATTAATTTAAATAATTTAGACCTACTGGAAGAAAAAATCGTAGTGACAGCGGGCCAATAGAGAGCAGAGTGCGCTATTTTTGCCATAATGCGGTTTGCGCGCCAATTTTCGTACGTGCGCTAATCAAGCCAAATAGCTCTTGGCCGAATATTCGGTATTCGGCTGAGGCCAAATATACTATTCGTTACATCACTACTAATGAATGAAATCAGAGACGGTCCAGGTAGGTGTGTGCGTGCCAAATCCCGAGGGTGCCGAAACCGGTCAATGTCAAATGCCTCTTTTGTCGCGTCACTAGTATTTATCAAAGGACGCGACAGGGTTGTTGTAGATTTTAAACGTTTCTCACCATAGCTGTAAAAATCTAAATATGTTAAACTTAACAGATTGTCCGTCGTTCGTTTTCTAACTAATTCGTTTTAGAACCGAGTGTTCACGGAAATTTCCAAAATTTACAACTTTTCGGTCACTCTCATTGAACTGGAAAAATTTCTGTCTTTATTACATCTAATATTATGAAGAGATCAGACCCCACCGTACTCGGCAAGAGATTGGTTCGGTTAAGCTTCTGTTTAAGTAAAATTTCGGCTCTTTCAACAGGGTTTTATATATGTTTCTAATTCCCTAATCGCTTAATTATTTAACTACTACTTAAGTAGAAATAAGTCGAAACCAGTTACTTTGTACCTGAATATTTGTAGTCGTCGGGAAAAAAGTGGAAAGACAAATTTTTATGACAACGGATACATAAATCGTAAATTTAAGGAAAATAAATTATGGAGCTTTTTTGTACCTTGTGCATTTCATTCATTAAATTTCAATTTCATTCATTAAATTTGGTTGTAAATGATGCTACCGAAGTAACAGTTAATTTTTTAACATTGTACAAGAATTGTACACATTTTTTCTACATACTCTTATAGATGGGACATACGAAATTGTAATATCACTGGTTTAACATTGAAATCCGTAAGTAATATAAGATGGGAGAGCGGAATAAACGCAAAATAAATATATCAAATATTTTAATGGATTTTTTAAAACTCCTGTCAACTATACAGAACTATCATAAAAACATGCCAGTAAACTCCTATCGGTTGGGTTAAGTTATAAATCTAGTCTAGGGTGAGCAACCGTTTTTATAACATGGGCCAGAATAAATTTTGCGTTTTTTCCGCGGGCCGTAGTAGTCAATTGACGCCTTCTTGTGACTTGTAATTTTTTAGTCTGCAAATATGAAATAAATAAATAAAAAGTTAATTATTACATTTATTTCTCTTATCGTTTTCGAAAATTACAAAGAATTGGAAAAATAACTATTAATTAGTTATTTTTCCAATTTAATAATCTATTAAAGATCTCGCGGGCCGGATAGAAACTTTTCGCGAGCCGTAGCTGGCCGCGGGCCGGGGTTGCCGCCGTTGATCTAGTCTGCTCATGATTCACATAATCGGGCGAGGGCGGCCGAATATCTAGCAGGCAGGCGGCTAACAGCCCACAACCGGTCCGGGATATAAATTAGACGCTTTACGCGTGTGTCGCTTCTACCAGCTAAACCGGGTGAGGTTGGTGCTCTGTAAACCGCATGTGCTAATGCCTATATAATCTGGCTGATTGGAAACTGACCCGGTTTCGACACTCCTTCCGCCACCGAATTATTCGAATATACAATAGCAATCTTATCGTTTTTTTTCACATGTAGTATAGAAATTTGTAAAAGATACATAATGCAATTATAATAAAATATTAATTTTAATTAATTCAAAGTACGTTAAAATATGAAAATTTATATTTTATAAAATACAAGGGAAGGTAGCGGCGCTTCCATCGCTTCCAATGACGGCATGCCACTGATATATATATAGATGATAAAAGCATTTTAAATTCGTGACTTTTGCAATTGTGGTAGTGAAACTTCGTGAAAGTTTTTGCTATAATATTATATTTGATTTAGATCTGATTTGCTGCTTCATTTAGATGAAGCAGTGAATCAATACTCTTTCCGAAGATTTATAATCGATCTTCTGTTCTTCAGCTTGCATTTCTTGGTCTTCCTCCAAGAATTCTGAAAATAGCGATCAAAAATTGGAAGAATGCCCGGAATACTGAAGCAGGATTCAGTATTCCCAGCATATTACTTTCATTGGTTGGGGTCAGTATGAAAATTTCTCGAATTCAATTTCTAACAAGGTTCTCCATTGATTGTTGTCTTGTCCATACAAGGACAAGTCCTATCTGTCCAAATTGTATAGGAACCTTGAAAAGCTTCAAAGCTTCTACAATAAATTTTGCAAGTTGTTTTCTAATAATTTCATCTGGGAAAAAACTGTAATGCTTGCTAAGGGCTCGAGCCGAGATTTTGTTGCCAGAAGCCGCACATTGACATTGCCACTCTCCTCACAACATAGGTAAACTGCAGTGGCATAGGTCTTTCGGATGGCATCACAAAACATATGAATGGACTATGCTTCGATCTCCAAAACCCAGACTTCAAGGGATTCTTCACTTTGCAGTACCATTTTCTGAAACTGTTTCGAATCTCTTCTGGTAAAAGTGTGTTTCTAGCTGAACTTTGTTACCCAAGCTTATTGTATCAATAACTTCACTGGCAACATGAGGGCACTAATGCTTCAATGGAACCTAAAATAGGGACAGTTAACCTTTCTTAACAAGCCTATTATTGAATTCAGCCAGGTGATGAGGTATCTGGTTGGACCACTCCTAAAAAATTCCTGGAGTTTTTTGATGTATCTAAATTCCATCCCGAGTGCCCCAGAGCAGTAGACTTCTATCATAAATGCTCAGTCCTCTGGCCAAACTACAATTCAACAAAATGATAATTTCTTTTTAGAAAAACACCATCTCTCTTTAACAGAAATAGTAAAATCAAAAATATTTTCAGCTTTTAAAATCTCCCCAAAAAATCTACTGGGGTCATTCCAATAATTTCAATGACTAATGTCTTAACAGTAACACACTGCTTAGAGCATAAACTGATGATTTTGAATCCACTGTATTTGAAATGCTATCCAATGGAAGCAGACTTGCTTTCAATAATGTATTCCTCTTCCACTAAATATATTTCAAGCCATACAAACTGCCAGTTTGTCCATTTAACTGTTTGACCAACTTTTTATAGTATTCAACCAATTGTGCCGTATCACATTTTGTTTAATGTTCATTTCATTCATTTTGCATGAGAGTATGAACTGAACTTTAATTCTATCAAAGTATTTAGAGTTGGATTGATTATTTAATGTACATTGATTTATTTGATAATGGTTTATTGCCAATTAAAATGCCAGTTATCTTTTATTTATTCTTAAATAAAAATCTAAATTTGTACTTATTAAATTGTTCATGCCTACATAAAACGTGATGATGATAAAATTAAATTTAATCAAAAAAACAAAATAATATTATTATTAGAATTCTATAATGCTAGTAACAAAGGATTAATTCTCAGATATGTATTTATACTAGAATAAGATAAAAATTTCTAGATTATTATTTAAAAGTGAATTAAATTTCATTTGACAAAAATGCTATTTATTTATAATTATTTTACATTATATACAAACTAATGTGTAAAATTTGTACAATTAGAATTATGAATTAAAAACATATAATTAATTTTAAAATAGATATGCATGATTATAAATTACATTTTAACAAATCAAACACAATGATTTTCTATTAGTGGAATGCCTTCTATAATTCTTTGAAATCCAAAATTTCTGAGATTAATAGATGTATATTCTCTGTCTAAAATGAGTTCCATAACGGCTTTGCCTACGGCCGGTGCCATCTGAATACCGTGACCGCTAAATCCGGTAGCAAAAATGACATTACCATAATATGGATGGCAACCGACGATACCATTTTCATCAAAATAATTATAATCATAATAACCGGCCCATGCAGATTTGACCTATAAAGTATATATATTAGAAATTTCAGTTTTCATAAATATAATTTATGCTCTGATAATACTTACCTTCAAAGCTTCAAAAGCAGGAACACGATTAGCTATTAATGGCCACACGCACCTATCAAAATATTGATGATCTACATCTAAATTGTTGTTATCTGGTTCTTCTGACTGAATATAAATTAATTAGTGTGAATATTCATACAGAGCAGAATTACTATTTAAAATTTATTTACATACTTCAGAGGGTGATTTTCCTGCTAAATAATATCCACCTAGCCCTTCTCTAGTAGCATATGCTCCAGAGGAATCTATTAACATTGGAAAGTCAAGGGTTGGACCATCTGGACAATGGTAAAAATACACATATCTTTTCCTATTAAAGTATCGTCCCATTAAAATGTAAAATTTTTTCATCATTTAACATATTACTAATTTATTATTTAATGCATTAGTTTACCTTGGTTGAACAGGTAATGGAAACTGTAAGATTCCTTTACCTGTTCCAATTCCTAGCATTTTTGCTATTTCCCCAGAACTTGGTCCAGCTGCAATGACTAAAATAGAAAATTCAACCTCTCTGATTTCTCCATCATCAGTTTTCACCTAAAAGTAAATCATTTAACAATTTAATCACATTCATTTTATTTACAAAATATCTAAGTTTAATTCTAATAAATAACAAAGCCCAAAATTTAATAAATTACATCAATTTTAAATATATTCATGTGTTAAATCACTGCTTATAATCAGTGGATTATGGACTAGCGTACCATAATACTTTATTCATAAAAAGACTATTATGGTACGCTATTAGCCTATTATAGTAAGCACAAGCCTATTATAGTACGCTTAGTGCGCACGTCCCCATTTGCCACTGACCAACACAAGCTGAGAAAGGGGATTCCTTCACATATACATAGTCCATAAATTTAGATGGTGGAGGTATCAGCCTTCTGCTCTGGAGGATCCAAGATCAAATCTGGGCACAAAACTCCAGGATATTTTCATGGATGGATATGTCAGGCTCTATCCTTTATTATCCAGCAGCTCCCACTGTGGGTTTGGAGGATGAAATAAACACTAACCAAAATAAAATATTGTCTGCATCATACTGTGAGAAACAAAACTTATGTTAAGACCATACTAGTTGAAAAGGTTTCAAGTATTAGCAGTGAAATGCTCAGCAAAAAGTTTAGATATTCTCAACTCCTAATAAACTGGTCAAACACTTGTTGAAAGGAATTTCATATCCACTTCATAGCAGTTGGTATGCCAATGTGAACCTAGATTTAGCCTTTTTAAACATTTATAATAAATAAATTCTTTAATATATTTAATTTCTGACTTATTATTCTAGAATTTATCAGTAAAAAATCTGTCCATTTATTCACTGATATTGTTTTTTACCTAAAATGTATCACATTCCAATATAATAAATATAAAAATTTACTATTTTAAACTAAAAAGTATATAAACTTTAAAGTTGTAACAACACCTTATTGAAATGTCTTAAAAACTGTTAGTATAGTAGACTGTCATATTTTAAAAAAAATTAAATAAATCATTATTATAATATTTTCGAAAATAAGGATGGAATCAATGGGCTGGACGTTAAATGTGTAATGCTCAAGCGCAATAAGCAATGAAACAGAACAGAAGAAAACTTTCAAAATGCAAACATCATGCCATGTGATGTCATGTAGTGTTTTTCTTTTTTTAATAATCTGAAATTTCTTGCAAATATATTCAAAATTTCAAATAAATTATAGGAGTAAACTTACTTTATAATTGTCTACTATATGTTATGTATATATTATGTTCTAATTTGTAATGAAAGCAAAGCTACTTTCTTTTGCAAGTGCAGATTAATCAACATTGGCTTCATTCTTATTCTAGGAAAGACTATAATCTCCAAAAGTCTGGGTCTTATTAATATTGATGCATTTCAAGAAATTAATAATATATATAAACAAATGAAAATAATACTTTTTTCTGATGTCAATATTTAATAGCAAGTAAAAATATATAACATATCTCCATCTATATTGAACCTTTGGTGTTTTGGCATATACTAATTATACAAAAATAATAAATAGTAACTTCTAATCTGACAAATTTTCTTCTTCAGTGAACTTATGGGCACAATCTAACAATGAACCATGCATACTATTACTACGTAGGGGAGTCTAATATGGTTTGTTGTGTTTGCGCTCTTAAAAATTTGGATATTTGTGCGGAAAATTGATTTCTACACTGTGAATTATGTTGAATTTTCTGTCGGGAAGTATATGATGACAAGATACTGTCAAGTAGGATGACTTTTTTTTCTAATAACTTATAAATTCTGATCGAAACGCACCTTTATCGCTTAACCGGGATTTTCGCTGCTGGATAACCGGATTTAGTGTTGGCACTAAATGTGGATCGTAATTGTAAATATCATCCCCAAAATTCGCCGAGTTTGGACCATTTTTAACCGAGATATCGCTGCTTATTGGGGCTACTTCCGGTCGGCCATGGAACGCGGTTTTCTCGCTCCCTGTTAAATATTTTTAAATCATACTTGAGTATTTCTCTCTACACCCTTTATGCACCCTCCCTGTAAATTTTCATTAATTTCCACCCATTAGAATTTGAATTATGGCCGTTCTTAAATTGTGTTCTATTTCAACATCTCTGCTGAACTTGGTCGTCATGGCAACGGTCATTGACCTTCTCTTCGCCCATAAATCATTAAACGGCATATATTAGCTTTAGTTTTTAATTAACATTATACATATTATATATCTTTGGAATCGGGAGGACCCAAGGATTCCATTTAGCTGGATTACAATAATATTGGATAATTATATAACCCGTTAATTATAATTAATTGATTATTTTTAGGCGCCTGGAGTATTATATTCACACGTACGCATTTTAAATAGTTGAAAGGCCTATTTCTTTTTTTTTTAAAGTATATTACTGGTTTACATGGAAACTATGGAATCTGCCAGAGATACATTCCGTGCAAATGCTAAAGAGATTTTAAATAAAATAAAGGCATATGCTACTGCCAACCCAAATGGGACATTCCATGTGACAAAGCACATGAATTTCATACTTGATCAATTTAATACAATAATTGATTCTGCTGAAACTGCCTTTGACACTCTGTGCCATTCAGCGCATTTGAATGCATCTATACTTGGAAAAACGGATATGCAAGACCCTACAATAAGCATTGGGGCTGGTGATTCTGATAACACACAATGTGCTATTCTGAACAGAATTGACAGGGCACAACATGCTATCCAGGACAGGCTGGACAAAATGGAAGGGAATCTTATTCGAATTGCCTCCGATGGAAATCCAGCTGAAATGCATAGGGATATTTCGAAAACACTTAGTGAAATTGGAAATAAATTGAACACAACCATAAACGGACATAATGCAGTGATGAAAAAGTTAACAGAGATGGAGGTTAGGGTAAATACCAGAATTGATGATGGGATCACTCGGATAGCAAGTGACTCGCACATTGACATTGTCCAAGGGGTCACGGACAAGGTTTCAACAAGCTTGGAACATTTACTGACTGCTGGGCCAATGACGGAAATTGTTAACAATCAAAGAAATATACTGAACACAATTGACAAACTGGGCATGCATGCTCACAACACTCCACCTAAAACATATAGTGAAGCACTCCTGACAGGGCTACATAACACTACTAATAAACGCCGTAAAGATAATGGCGCGAACACTGAAGTTCTGCTCTTATACAGCACTGATGAGGAAAGAAGCTGTAACAAACTGCGCCAAACTCTTTATGAAAGAGTTAAACCTGTCCAACTCGGAATAGGAATTGACAAAATCAGAAACATCAGTGGTGGAGGTGTTGCTATCGAGATGAGTAACTCAGAGGAAGTTCATAAGCTAGAGCAGTGCATACGTAAGGAAGTTCCTGAACTATTGCTTAGAAAACCCAAAAAGAGACTCCCACATCTCGCAATCTTTTCCGTCCCTGCTCAGATTACCCGGGAGGAGCTACTTACATTTTTGTACCGGCAAAATGACTACATAAGTGACAATTACAGTATTGAGGAATTTCATGCGTCCTGCACTATTAAGTTTCAAATGGGCAGGAAAAATAAGCACTTTTACAACTGGGTCATACAGGTTGCGCCCGGCCTGCGGAAACTTCTCTTAAGCATGGAAAAGGTCTCGTTGCAATGGTCTAAATGCAAAGTAGCGGACTTTTGTCCCGTATTGCAATGCTTCCGGTGCTGTCGATTTGGACACTCCACGAGATCGTGTAGCCAGGAGATATCTACTTGTAGCCATTGTTCGGGTCAGCATACCTTTAAGGAGTGCAGTCACATAGATAAACTTGCAATTTGTTGCAACTGTAAACATGAAGGATATACATCTACAGCGCACAATGCAAGAGATAACCAATGCCCTGTATTTCTAAGGATTAAGACCAATTTGATTAAGAGAACTGACTATGGCACATAACATTCACGAAATAAGTATTCTGCAATATAACACGGACGAAGAATAGCTGCAACCTCCTTGTTAGCCTCTGTCGTTAATGATCATGACTTTGTTCTTCTTCAAGAACCATATTGTATCAAATTTAAACTAGCCTGTCTTCCCTCCTCATGTGTAATGCTGACTGGTACTGAGGAATACCCTTGGGCTGCCTCTGTTGCCCCACACACAGACCTTTCAATGCTACACCACAGTAATATCAGTAACGAACACGTCTGTTGTACTGAAATTCTTGTTGATGGACACCGGTATATTATTATAAATATATACTGCCCAAATGATAGTGATCTTGACGAATATTTACATAATCTACAGAATATTATGGACGTTTTCTCTAATGTTTTCTTCATATTGGCAGGGGATGTTAACGCACACTCTCCATGTTGGGGTGGTGACCGACTTGATCCTCGTGGGAGATGTTGGGAGGAATTTTTTGCCCGGAATGACATACAAATAATTAACGATCCGTCCTCCCCTCCTACATTTGTGTCCAGCCGCGGGGAAAGCTGGGTTGACATCACTGCATGCTCATTGGGATGTCTCTCGTTTGTGGGCGATTGGAGGATTCTGGACGATTCTCTGGATGATCATGCTATGATCTCGTTTAAGATCAAACACCATAATGCAACTAACTTACGGCAACCCCGCCTCAAATACAACTTAAAAAGAGCAGATTGGGACGGTTTGAAAACACATCTAGATTTACATCTTCAGCTGGGTGATCATACTGACACTGAGATGACTAGACAACAACTGGATAACTCTATTAGGGTTATCGAAGAGGCCTGCAGGAAATTTATCCCTAAATATAGGAATAACAAAACTTCTGTTCCATGGTGGAATAGCGATCTGACATCTTTGAGAGCTACTAATGTTCGGTTAAGGAAAAATTTTCAGAATTGTCATACAGAGCCACTCCGCACTAATCTAAAGAAACAATTTGTAGATCATCTTCAGAAATATAAATTGGCAATAAAACAGGCTAAGCTACGCTCTTGGGACGAGTTTTGTGCTGCAGCAAATTCCAATCCATGGGGATTTATTACACGCTATTGCACTAATAAATTAAAACATCGACAAATCTTACATTCGACACATGCTGGTCAAAATTTTACCGAGGCTGCCAACAAAAAGATGGACACCTTCTGCATCCCGGATCCCGAGTCGCAGGACACTGACAATCAACGGGAAACTAGGGCAAATATTCACAATGAAATACATACACCAAATACTCCTCAGTTTACAACGGAGGAAATTGCCTCGGCTTTTGCTAATCTTAACATCAGGAAAGCAGCAGGACATGATGATATCTCGCCGGAACTGGCTAAATACTTATGGCTAATTATACCACAAAAACTGACAGACATTTATAATAAATGTCTCGATCAAGGTATATTCCCTGACTCTTGGAAACACGCGCGCATTGTGCCTGTACCTAAACCTGCAACTACAGACGAATGCCGGCCAATTTCACTTTTACCGGTACTTGGTAAAATATTAGAACGATTAATAGCCAACAGACTACATTGGCACCTCGAGACCAATCAATACTTACATAGCTGTCAGTTTGGGTTCCGACCACAACGCTCGGCCCCAGCTGCTATTGAGAGTGTAATCAAATGTATTAACTCATTACTTGAAGATAACCGATACGTTTTAGCAATTAGCCTTGATATTGCCAAGGCCTTTGACAGCGCTTGGTGGCCGTCGATACTGAATAGCCTAAGGAGCCGACAATGCCCTAGAAACTTATATCGTTTATTAACTGACTACTTAGATCACAGATACGCAGATCTTTGTTGCGGGGCACACACCATTCACAGGAAAGTCGAACGTGGATGCCCGCAAGGGTCGGTATGCGGCCCAATCTTATGGAATGTAGTGTTTGATAACTTTCTGAGACAAGACTTTGGACAACATCATATTATTGCTTATGCGGATGACGCGCTTGTTTTGTATGGGGGACGCTCAAGATCTGCACTTGAACAAAATGGCAATCATATCTTACAAAACATTTTACTCTGGGGGAAAGAGTATAAACTCAGTTTTAACGCCAAGAAAACTAAATGCATAATTTTCAATAAGCCACGACACCAGCACCTATATAGGAGGGTTCCGACTATAAAAATGGGCGGAAACACTGTGAAGGTTGAAAAAACCATCAGATACCTTGGGGTAATACTAGAACACCGACTGCTCTGGCAGGAACATGTGTCATATCTCAATGAACGCACTGGCAGAATCTTCAATACCTTCGCTAGCATGGCGAAAAGAAGATGGGGCTTAGCCTCAGAGGCAGTCAGTACTATATATAAACAGATTTTCATACCTATCGTCACCTACGCATGTGGTAGCTGGGGTCACGACATTCACAAGGTACACATTTACAAAAAACTTATTGCTGCTCAACGGAGAGCTCTTATTCAAATTACTAAAGCGTATCGCACTTCACCGAATGCCTCCATTCAGGTCTTGGCTAGAACACCTCCGATCACGAATGTGGTAGAATATTATACAAAACTTTGGTACATCAGATGGGGACGGAATATTAACATCAACGACCAAATCGTATATGCAGCAGATTTTGAAAGACCCGTTCTGTTCTCTCGCTCTAGTCACCCTGCTATGATAAACAACATCCAATTTGATTCTAACGATAATATGGATATTGAAATATTTACTGATGGATCTAAGTCAGAAGCATTGGTAGGATGCAGCTTCGTGGCTTTCCGTGAAGGCACGGAAATTGAACATCAACAATTCAGACTAGGTGAGAGTTGCTCTAGCTTTCAGGCTGAGCTATATGCAATACGCATGGCTGCATCCTGGTGTAGAGATCATTTTTCGCAGCAAAAAATTAACATTATAACTGACTGTGCCTCTGCTATAGCTTCTCTTAAGACAAGAAGCTTTCATCCACTTGTGAATGAAATCCAAAATATCATGAATTCTTCGACCTGCCAATACTTCATAAATTGGATTAGAAGTCATCAGGGTCATTTTGGTAATGAGCGGGCTGATAATCTTGCACGTCTGGCTTCGACTAACACTGATCTTCCAATTGCGTACAAAAACATTAGCATACAAACAATCAAATCTAGATTATGGATGGAAGTGATCGACAAGTGGCAATTAAAATGGGAGGATAATAATTCAATTACCAATCATTTTATTCCTGATATTCCAAAATTTCTCGCTATTAAATGGTATTACCCAAATCACAATCTGACACAAATGTTAACTAACCATGGTAGATTTTTTACATACCAATCTCGATTTATGGGCACCACCACTACCATGTGCACTATTTGCGAGTGCCTGGATGGAAGCAAACACTACATTCTACAATGCCCCATGCTTGAGCCTGAGAGATTTGTGCTTAAAACTCTCGCTGCAGCGCATAACCTTGTTTGGCCACCCCCTAACTTGGAAAGTTTATTTATCTTTAAAGACACATACGACGCATTTATCCGGCTTGTCAACATGTACTTCAAAAGAACTACTGTCCCAGCCTACATCAGCAGATAACTCAGAATACAAGCAAGAAGAAGAAGAAATTTTGGCTTCGCACCTCGTCTGTACCGATCATCTTTGCAACTCTACAAGGCAACATCAAGGGACCGTGCTGGCTTGTCTGCACATTAGTGCTGATTCCAACTTCAATACCGCCTCATTGACAGCACTGCAGATTGGTTTGAGTGAACAAGATACACGCTTTAGTTTGTTCACGGACTGTACAGATTTCTTGTACAAAGAACAACTTGGACTGCACAGATTGACATGTGCTGACTCACTCATACAGGAACTCTTCAGACTCCGACAGATGATGATCCATCATTATGCAACTTTAGAACTGTTCAGATCTACGTGAACACAGAACCTACTACTCAATTTGGACGGCGCAGTTGCACACTGGCTGTTCTTTTCTGCTTTACAACCTTCCACAGAATTCTACCTGTGCCGACCCATCTTTACTGAAGAGTGGTGGACTGTACAGCTTAACTTGTACAAAAAGTTGATCACTTGTTACATTTAGGTGTTATTTTAAGTTTTGTTATTTAAATTCAGGTTACTATATTATATATATATGTGTTATTATTTGCTGTTAATATTTTATTTGATGATAGTTAATATGTTTGTTGTTACTTATACATGATATTTATTTATATTTTATTTCTTTATGTTATGATGTTCGATGTCATGAATGTGCTGTTGCTCTAAATGTCTATATAATGCCGAATTGTTAATGTCTTTATTATTGATGTATTTTATGTATTTTATAATATTTAAACCTATTAATACCACTATAGATAATTCTTGTTCTTCAGAAAACTGCTTAATGTATCTCATGTTCTCACCCGGTTTTGTACTTAATGGCACCGGGCATGTACCTTATAAATATTCATCAACAAATAAATAATAATAATAATAATAATGAACCATGCATGACAAGATTGTGACTACAAGCTTCTCATTGGTATTTCATTCATCTTTGTTTACATAAACTGTCTCAGATCTCAGCACTGAACAACGGTCAGTCCAAGTCCTCAGCCTGACCCAGAAAGGTTAGTCATAAAAACTTGTATAGTTGCATACCAATTTCTCTCTCTTAATCTTTTGTTTTTGTGTTACAGGCACCTGAAGTAAACATAGTAGTCTAAGCAGTGAAATATAGAAGCAGAAGAATCCAGAAGAAGAGAGTTAAGCCTAATGAACATTCACATAGAATGTTCAAATATGGGGGAGGACGCCCCTTCAAATAAATACAGCCAATAAAGGGGAGACTGGGAAAGTTGGGAGACAGTGTTGAAGATGAACCTTGTCCTGGTTGTTCTGTTGAAGTCACAAGCCAAGATAAAATGGGCAAAGTCTACAATATCATTAAGCAGGACCAATGAGTTACCATCCAAAAAATAGCAGAGAAGCTGGACTTGTTGCCTGCAACAGTTAAATGGATCACACATGAACACTTGAAAATGACAAAGGTATCAGCATGTGGGAATTAAGATCAGACATGGATGTTTCCACATGTAGTCGTTGTACTGTATATTTATCCTTTTATTTAGTTTTATTTTTTAATCCTAAAAATATATTGCTTATTTTATTTCTATTTAAGTAGACAAGCCGTTCTAATGATTGAACCTATTATTGAAATTTTAAAAAATAATTCTAGAAAAACACTGTTTTATTCTGTATAATGGTGGAATTAATGGAAACTAATATTCCAAAAAATGTTTAATTTGTAAATAAAAACAATAAGTTGTTAATAATTACAATTGTTTTCAAAATTTTTCTGTTACAAATCTTTTTTGCAACTTACTTAATAAGTAATATCTAAGAAAAAATGTTAATAAAATCTATATATTTACAAGATATATTTTTTAATTTAGTAAAGTTTAGGTAGTTTCATAATAGTCAGGGCAGGTCTAACTTTCTAGAGGTCTTAAAATTCAATTATTTTCGGGCCTTTCTGTAACATTTTTAAACAATAAATTTTTAAAAAGTTAATATTTTTATCCCTTGTAGCTTTTCTCTAAATACTGTAGCGATTTAGCCAAAAGAAGTCATACTGATCTCTCCTTGTTTAAAAAATTCTCTGAAAAACCAATTATAAATTAGATTGCAATCAGATGTGTTTTATGAGTTTCATATTTTGAAAATCTTAAGTGGCCATATTGCAATTATTTTGTAACTAAGAAATTTCTAAATTGGTATTGTTTTACACTTCTATGTTGCATTATGTCTTGTGGCCTCTAGACATTGGGGCCACAGGGTCCAACCCTATTAGCTCTTATATAGAGCCATTACTAATCATAGTAGATGTGAAAATTTTAGGATAAAAAGACAAAATAATGGAAATAATGTATTCTATAGATAAAAGTTAAATTAAAATTTTGTCTATTTGTTAACAAAGAGACTATACTTACTAATAAATAATTAACAGTTACCAATGGTTCTTCCCCTTCATGATAGTTTTTAAATTTAAATCCAACTACTTCACCATTAACAAATGCAGTTCCATTTGCTATAGCTTTTTTCTGAAATGCACTCAAAAGTGAATGAGGATCAAACCTTCCCTCATTTTCTAAACCTAAGAAAATAAACAGGTTTTTGTCATTAATTAATTTATTATTACTCCTAAGGTATTTTCAGATAATCTTCATTCTTTACTCACCAAGTGATCCTATTGCTATTCCATCAGTATTTAACCAAGGAAAATTTTCTTTTAACTGTTTTGCTGTTAATAATTCAACTTTTGCTCCTAAATCTCTATGATAATGTACAAAAATAAATTAATATGAAAGCCTACAAGTCTAAATTAGTATTAAAAATTCTGCATATCTGAATCTAAGAATTTAAATAATTTTTTTAAAATATTTCTTCACATATACATAGTCCAGAAATTTAGATGTAAACTTGAAAATTCTTTACTGGATTACACTCCTATGGAATGCATTGGAATATTTTTTGTTCCTCTTTCAGCCACATTTTTAATCTACCTACATTAAATTCTAATTTACTGTAAAATATGTCACAACAAATATATGTATAATTAATTTATTTATTATATATTTGTCAACATGGACATTAATCATTAACAAAACAATTATACTGGTGTTAAGCATTTACACAAGAATGAGGAAATGTTTTTAGAGAAAACAGACTCTTTATTAAGCTACCTGTAATAAATAAATATATGTATAAACTTGTACAGTATTTCAAGTGAGTATGCTCTTGCATTTTATAAATTGTGGACAACAATGTATTAATACAATTCTTTCTAATCAACTAAGATCTATTATTTTGCAACTATTCCAATGCATATACAGGTACTCCTCACTTTACAACCGAGTTCCGTTCCGACGACTATGTCGTTAAGCGAATTGGTTGATAAGCGAGGAACTTGAGCCAGGAATATAGGATCATTGTAAAATTATACAAATTATGCAACAAACTTCAAATTTATTCATAAAAAGACTATTATGGTACACTATTAGCCTATTATAGTAAGCACAAGCCTATTATAGTACACTTAGTGCACGTGTCACCATTTGCCACTGACCGACACTCAAGCTGAGAAAGGGAATTCCCCAAATTGCTGGTCGAAACTCGATTGATCATAAGTGTGAGTGGTCATTAAGCAGATAGGTCGTAAAGTGAGGAGTACCTGTATAAATTTAAGTTGTTGTAACTTTATATACTGCATTTCCTCAATTCTGAGACACAATATGACTTGAAACCATATTTTAAAGTGTTTTTACAAAGAAAAAAACTTTTAAATAATAAATTTTATTGTTTTGTGAAGAAAAAGTTAAAAAAACAATAGAAATGCCATAAAACATAATGTTTGGCAGTTCTATTCCTATTCTCTTGTGCATATACAATACTATTTGTTTTAATATTGCATCATAATTCCATCCTTTTAAATATTAAAAGATCGTTTAATTTAAACATTTGCAATAGCAGGGCTCACTTAAACTGATGTGACAAATACAAGGTTACATGTAAAACCAGCATCACTCACCAATTGAGTAGACCAATTGACTGTATTCTCCATGTAGAAAAAAGAGAGACAAATGAGACAATACAATTAAAGAAAAAACACTGAGAATTTTATTCACAAAACATTATGGCAACTTGTTTAAGATGATTTAGTTGTGTGTTGTTATATCCTGTAGTATAGCAAAAACAATTATTATTAGTGCTTAATGCACTATGCGATCACCTTAAATGATTAGTTTTCAATGGTGAATTTAAGATGCCACAGGATCTGAAACATACCTCTACTTCAGACAAGTAAAAATGAGCAAAAATTGCATCTCAGAATCAAGGAAATATTCCATATAGAAATCTTACATTTATTTGAAACTTTATTATAAAACATCAGTGTATTAAATTGAAAAAACTCATAGTAATATTGTATGTGCCCAAGCCCTGCCATAAGTCTGTAATAGTCAAGATTTAGAATTTTAAAGTATGTTCCCGAGTTTGTTGGTGTAACAGTGATTTTCTTTTGCAGTTGTACTCAGCACTTAGTTCACATTAAACATTTCATACTGCAATTTGTGTGAAGTTTTCTTAATTATAGCACATTAAAGGTAGACAAACAAATATCTTAAAAAATTAAGACAATTTAGTATACACACATGCATACATATAATTAAAAATGAATAAATTGAATAAATAATATTTGTAATTTACTTCTGTAATCTGTTATTTTCTTTTATTTGTTCAACTCTATCTTCAGTTGCCAGAAAGAGATAGCTGTTTGGTTGATACTGAATTTCAGGTGGATCTTCACCTAAAAATATATAGCATCATATTTAATTATAAAATATTTAAATTTAATAAAAACAATTTGAAAATTTCAAGGTTAAATTTTATTAATAGTTTTTCTGTTGCTTTATGAAGTAATTGTTTTTTCTCTTGTAATTTCACAATTAAAATAATTATTACAGACTGTAAAATTACTTTAATTCTTGTAAATATTAGTACAGTAAGACACCATTTAACACGGGGGTTGCATTCCTAGACGACAAAGTGCTAAACAAAACAGTGTTAAACGAGATCATTTTAACATAGAGTAAACAGGGAAAGGAAAACACGTAACCAAAAATAAACAAATTTTACTTTAATTTTAAGTTATTTTTATATTCATTTGTATAATAATATATGTTAAATAACACAAACATATGCAGACAGAAATGTAAAGTTCATTTTTTGTGACAAAGGTCCTGACTTTTCTGAAATTCTTTTTTGTTTTTTTTTTGCGATAAAGTCGTGAAGTTTCATTTGTTCTTTTTTTCTTTCCTTAAGCAAATGTTGGTAGTAGAAGATCACATCCAAAGCGCCTCGTTTTGATGTTGCATCCCTTTCAAAATCTGGATCATTTACTACAATTTGATCAATGATTTTGGTTATCGTTACCAAACTTTTACTAAGGAAATCTGTAGCAAGTTCTTTGGGTTCTTCATTTTCAGAATCACTATTTTCCAATTCTACACAAATTCCTTGTTCTGCCAATTTTTGAAAGTCGTCATTGGTAAGACTCTCACCAGAATCCTGCAGTAACTCCTCAATATCCTGCTCGTCTATATCTCCTAGTCATGCTGTATTGTTAAGTTGACAATTTGGGGTGCATATACTTTTGGAATCAAACTGATCCAAGATCATTTTGATCATTCAAATCATGTATACAAAGGAACTACTGCTATCCGAACAATCTCTATTTGTGTATACAAATGCCATCTAGGATCAACTGGATCGCGATCAAACTAATCCGAGCCGAGGGTAGGATCGTTTGGATCGGATAAAAGAGATTAAAAATGGTGGCTTTCATGGTTGAAGTTAAGCTTACAGTAAATAACAAAGAAACACATTTAATTGTTAACAAGGAAACTTATTTAAAACTTACAAATGGCAAGTAAAAACATCATTATTGAAATATCCAATAAACTGAGATGAAGAAATAGGTATTTAGAGACAATTTTGCGAGGTTGTACAGCAAGAATGTATGACGTGCACTTTCATCTTTTCTGCAAGTTTTATTTTTTAATTTTGTGAAATTGTTATTTAAATTTTATTTTGTGGAAAACGATTTTATTCACAGAGTAATACGATTTAAAAATTTGTATGAATGAGCACAAACAATTTTGTCAAATAAACAATAATTCATAACAGCGTATGTCTTTTAGTACTAACTACAGTTTTAATATCGAGAGATAAAATGTATTATTTTAATTTAATTAATTGACCCTTGTTAGTTGACATATACAGAGTTTCAAAGATACTATTCATATAATATTTTTAAAACACGGTATATGTTAACTAACAAGGAAAGACTATTATTAACTAACAAATGTTTGCTGCCATCTTCAATCCTACTTGTATACTTTCTCCATGACAGAAGCTATCTGTATCACGTGACAAGGACTGATCCGATTTTACAGATCGATCCATACAAAACGAAAAGTATATGCACCCTTGGTTAACCTAACGATACAGCAATAGGCTCTCCTCGTTCAGAATTCTTGGATACCTTCAGCTGTAACTTCTTCCACACTTCGTTCATGCATTTATCAGTTAATTCTTGCCAAGCAAAGCTGATATTTCCTATGGCATCTATGTTGTTATATTTTTTTCAAAATTTCACCAAACAAACAGATTTAAAGAAAGTACACCTTTTTGCCACCTTTTGCTGACTGGTTCGTGTTCGTAAATAATCGAATATATATGAATCAATGAGATGCCATGATAATTTAAATCAGCGTAAATTTTGAGCTTTTTTAAGGCTTTGAGCAGACCACGTTATATCGAATTAGCGTTAAGTGGGGTCTTGCTGTAGTAATGAATGCTATTTAATTTCTCAAATATTTCCAGTAGTCTTTATTTGAACTTGTGAGGAATATGACCACATCATTCCTTGTTTTCCACCAATCATAAAAACTTGCAAGGTTTTTTAGAAAAATTCTATTTCATCTACTATTTACTTTACATGTTTCAGCCATCCATCTGTACAGCCCACCTCAAACTATAGTAGATAAAATGTGTGCAAACATTAATACAAAATGTTTCGTTCTAACCAAGGCTGAAATATATAATGGTGAATAGTAAATGAAATAGATCATTCGTGATCCATTGGGTCACTTACTACTTAAAATTTATAAAGAACAGATACTGTATGTCAGGGTGGAATTGAGTAGACACGATTCCCACTTTTTTTTCTGGACTGGCAACGGTTGCCATTACAAGAAGAGGGTTGAGGGAGTGACTGTTGGAATTTGGATGGATAAACACCGGTTGGTCATTCGACCCGCCATCGACGAGTGTAGAGGGTAAAGGTTGAGGCGGAGAAAAGGGGGTTGACTCTCAGAATGTGAAAAAGAACAGACAGACGGGGTTCAGGAAATTCGCCCAGGAATGTTATGCTATCCGGACAGTTCGTTAGCAGCAGAAAAGATTCATCGAATTTGGCTTGGACAGAAGTCAATGCATCAAAGCTTGAATCGAGACGGAACCCAGGGCTCTGTTTGTTCGGCATCAGAAGATACCTACCAGCTACAAACCATCTAAATCATCGCAAGGTGTCTTTCTGACAAACCCGATCAGCGGTTACTTCTAATTGAGCTTTCAAAACTTTATCAAATGTCGTTGGCGCACCAGGCTGGTCGCCAATTGTGTACACATCTTATGTTTTAAACTTGACTCTGTAACAGATAATGGTAGTGTTTTATGAATGTGTAATACCTCTGCATATTTTGTTTTATAGCTTTCCCTTTGATATAAACCTTGTATCATCTTGGACTTGAACCTCGGATCCAAGGAATAAGGTGAGAGCTGATGCCGTAACCCATAGCATGGAGAGCCTTTTTTGAAATATAAGCCAAACTGACACTATATGAATTCATATCATGTGCACATGGGAGGTAATGCTTATAGTCAGTTATTATAGTATGTTCTTATATTTTTATTAATTTTTTTTATATATATTTTACACATGTATCTTTATATTTTCATTTATTCATAACTTCAAAGGTCCATCATCATGTGAAATATTTATTCTACAATGTTTTAAAAGTTTTTGTTATATTTGAATGCAACCAACATTTGATTTATATTGTAAGCAGAGCTTAAACAACCTTTGTAGATCCAGAATGAAACCTTAATTTAAAAAATAATATATACTGACTAATGTTTTTCATCAATACTGATCTTCATCAGGTCATTTATGTTTTATAAATGGAATTCTATCCATTTATAGGACATAAATGATCTGATGAAGATCAGTGTTGATCAAAAACATCCGACAGTATATATCTTTTTGCAAGAGCCCAACAATTATGAGGGGTTTCCTTTTACCACCAGAGTAGAGTTCCAGCTTGTGGCCAAGAAGATAGATGTACTAGCATGTAGTGGAAAAAATGGTGAAATCACAGAAATAGATAAGTTTGGAAATGAAATTAGATGCTTTCAAAGATACTGATAGTGAAATGAAATAAACAGAAGTTGCAAGAAAGTATGGCTTTGCTCAGTCAACCATAGTAATGTTTTTAAAGAAATGGAAGGAGATTGAGTGCAGTGTAGAGGAAACTTGGATCCTTCTCAGAAACAATGAATTCACTGTATCATATAACAGTCAGTCTACATGATAAATGTACAGAGAAGTATTTTACACCTTTTATTGTATTCTTTTAATAATCTGAAACCGTTCTTTAAACTTTGTTGCTTCAAACACAATGAAGTGTTATAAATTAAAACACTTCATTCTGTTTGAAGCAACCTTTTATTGTAGTAAATTTTACTTGTTCATTTTAGTGTTTTTGTGTGTTAATTTTTCTATTTGCTAATTTTTTATAGCAAGTTTTAACTTTTATGTTTTATAGTTTTATTAATTTTATCCCCTTGTTTTAAAAAATTAACCAGCTGTCACTAATAAATATATCATTTCACTTTCATCAGATATGTATAAGGACTGAAGAGATGAATAGCATTAAATGCATTTCCTTTCATATAATAAAGTCTTCATAGCAATTCTGTGCTTATTAATACTTCCAAAGATCATGATTTTAGTTTGGGTATGTTACACTCTGCTGGGGGGTGCCAGCATACATTTTCCATCATTTACCACTGTCTAATGTTTTGATCATTCAGTGTAATTATTGCTGAATTATATTAAATTCTCTGATTCAAATATTGATAACTCAATCAATTACTGACTTTCATTCAATTTGTAATAGTAAAAGTTCCTTTGATATTTGTGTATCACAATCAACTTATTGTGCAGTAGAGAAAAGAAATGTTGTTTTCTTAATTTACAAGTTATTATATTTTGTCAATATCATTAATCTTACAGATTATTTCTGTGAAAAACAGATATACAATGTACAGAGGTTATATTTTTATAATAAATATTTAAATTTTTATAAAACATACCTGGTAGACTAAGATTTGATTTTACATTTCGTAGAAATTCTGCAGAGGCCATTGATAATTCAATATTTTCAGGTAAAGAAAACTGTTGACGAATTCCTCCAACTGATAATGTGGTACAAGACTGACAAAACTAAAAATAAAAATTTTATATGCTAATTAACCATTGATTAGAAAGTTTCTTAAAATTTTTCTTAACAGTGTATTGATTAGATACTAAGGCAATAAACTGTAATAATATAAACTGATACAAATTTTTAAATACAGCAGAGCATCGTTTATCCGAATCAATTGGGGACTGGGGATGTTCAGATAACTGATTTTTTGGATAACCGATTATGTACAAAACAATATATTAACCTATCCGATGTTGAAATTTTTACTCCGCTGCATGTCGTTTTGTGTTAAATTTTCGTCGATTTTAAGCCCAACGAAAATTTTTACAATAATAATCGAGGCTATTGTATCGTTAAAAATTATTTCTTTATTTAGTACAAACAAAATAAATATATTGAAAACTATAAAAACAAAAAAATTATACTTTAGAAGTTAATCAAAAACATTCGATTCAGCATGACACAGTCCGACTGGAAAGGTTTCGGTTAACCGACGTTTCAGTTGACCAGCTTTCAGATAAACGACGCTCTACTGTAAAACTATAGCTTTTTGTATTTTTCAATAATCAAATTAAAATAAAAAAGATGTAATTTAAATAACTTCAGAATTGACTATAATTACTGAAACAAACTTTATAATCTTTAAGCAACACATGTTCAAAACTTAAGGATAGATGATATTTGTACTTGATTAGAGAACTGTAGATGAATGCAGACAAGTATTGCAAGAACTGTATTACTTGACATTTAACACAGGGTAATATACAGTAGTTTGAAAGATTTTACAAATCAAAGCAATAAAAGCAAGTCTTTGGGGAAAAAAAGATACAGTAGTTTGACATAGGTGAAGTGCTCACCAATTGCTGTCTGGCAATTGGTAAGCACTTTTGGTAAGCTGTCAGTATGGAATATGTCCATCTTGAAATATGATGCAGCACTCAATATTATAGCAGACTTGTCACCAAGTGATTTTTTCTAGCTATCTCTGCTAACAATTGTGTTCTTCCTTAAATTTTGTACATGTATGTATCATAAATAATGCAAACAACTATTATTCTGAATTTAATGTTCTTTGGTTTTTGTGTTCTTTTAACTTTAACATCACAACACTTATAATGTTACACACAGTGTGAGTGTGTGTGTTAATGATAATTAATACAGGTAACCCCCGTATAACACGGGAGTTACTTCCAAAAAATTGCCATGTTATGCGAATCCATCTTATATGAAACAAAGAACTAGTGCGAAAAGGGGGGGTTAGGTTCCAAAAATTAAAAAAACATGCTGTTAAATCCTTCTTTAAATCGGATTTACGATTCACAAAAGGCCGATGCAGGCATCGGGGCATAGAAAATTACAAATAAAAATAATAATATACTGAATATTATACTGTAAAAATATAAAATATATATAAATAATGTAATGTATCACTGTATGCCAAAAATGCCCCTAGTGGCCATTTTTGGCATACAGTGATAGAATCTAGTTTTTCAGCTTTATATAGTAGAGTTTTTTATGGGTAAAATACTTATTTAAGTAAATATTTTACCAGAGATTATTCATCCTGTATGATGATCTCAGCACGAAAATCATCAACTGGTAACAGTTTTTAATACATTTCATGTTGTATGAGGGTTATACCTAATTCCCGAACCGTGTTAGAGTGAATCTGTGCTATACAGGGGTTACCTGTATATATATTGGAAAGTCATGTGCAAATATTTATCATTCAATTACCTTTTAAATATCAGGTCAGTCCATAAGTTCATGCATATTTTTATCTTCAAAAAAAGCAGCAAAAAATTTTAATTAAATTTTATTTCAATCTATAATGTATTCACCATTATTTTGTACAATTTCTTGCCATCTTGATGGTAGCTTTTTAATCCCGTCTTCGTAAAATGATTTCGGTTTTGAATCAAAATATTCAGAAATAGACTTTTTTACATTGTTCTCATCCTCAAAAGTTTTCCCTTTTAAAAAATTCTGCAAACTGCAAAAAAGATGATAATCACTGGGAGCAATATCTGGCAATATGGTGGATGAGGTAAAATTTCCCAGTTGTAGCTTTCAAGTTTCTGTACAGTTATTTTTGCAGCGTGTGGTCTGGCATTGTTGTGCTGCAAGAGAACCTACTTTCTGTTCACTAACAATGGTTGATTTTTTTCAATTTTTCATTTAAACACTCTAATTGCTCACAATACATTTGAGCTGTAATTGTTTGATTAGGTTCTAACAGCTCAAAGTGAATTACACCTGACATATCCCACCAAACAGACAAAAGAATTTTTTTTGGATGCAACCCACCTTTTGCAGTCACTTTTGGCTGCTTGTCGCAATCCATCCATTGTCTTTTTCTCGTCACATTATTACAGAGGATCCATTTTTCATCTCCAGTAACCAGCCTACCAAGAAAAAGTTCTAAAGCAATGCGGGATAAAAGAGACATGCAAATGTTTACACGTTGTTGTCGGTTAGCTATAGACAGTTCATGTGGTATCCATTTTCCTAGCTTTGAAACTTTTCCGATTTGTTGTAGGTGTCTATGAACAGTTCCATGGGATGAATTTAAACATTCCACAATTTCATCAACTGTTAAAGATGGTTCTGCTTAAACCAGTGCAGAGAGAGCATCATCATCATCAAAGTCAACGGGTCTTCCAGTACGAGCCTTATCCTCCACACTAAAATCACTGTTTCAAAATCTTTCAAACCACTTCTGTGCAGTCCTTGCACTAATTACAATTTGATTATGTACAGTATTTATTTTTTTGGCTGCATTTGTAGCATTCTCACCGCTTAAAAATAAAAAGTATAAAACATGTCTTTTATATTCATCGGTTATTTCCATTTTAACCAAAATAAACAATTGAAATGTTCACAATTCTGAACAGTATTATATGAATGAGATACAATTTAACACTTCAGTGTAAAAATTATCACATTAGACTGACATTTTTAACAGCAAAACAAGATTTTTTTCAGGTCACAAAAATGCACATGGACTTATGGACTGACCTGATATATTGTTTTAATCTTATTAATGTTATCTTCTGATAAGATTAAAATGAATTGTAATAGAGAAAACAAAGTTATATAACATAAAAATCGGTGTTTAAGAATATTTTTTATATAATAATAATATTGTTTTTAATATTTCAAATTTTTAGACTGAATCAATGAAAAAAACCAATATGATCATAAGATAATATTAATGAATGAAAACAATATAAAGGTAAATATTTGCATATGACTTTGCAATATATACCAACAAAATTCTCTGATTCAAATATTCAATTTGTAATAGTAAAAGTTCCTACAGTTACAGTTTATTTATAAAAAATATATATTTGCTACTATTTTTATTCAGCATCATTAATATTAACATCAATATTATTTTTTTTTCTTTTCTTTTGAAGACACAATGTAGTGACGTAAACTTAAACACTGGGCGAATTTTTCATCCTTTTTATTTGGTTGGTGTCGGTATTTGTTGTCTTGATATTGGGCCATGTTCTTCTCTTAGGTGATGATATTCGCCGTTTCGATAATAATAATTTAGTTCTATCTTGAGGAAACCGTGTTTTGTATTCCTCACGGTTTCCTCAAGATAGAACTAAATTATTATTATCGAAACGGCGAATATCATCACCTAAGAGAAGAACATGGCCCAATATCAAGACAACAAATACCGACACCAACCAAATAAAAAGGATGAAAAATTCGCCCAGTGTTTAAGTTTACGTCACTACATTGTGTCTTCGAAAGAAAAGAAAAGAAAATACAAAACACGGTTTCCTCAAGATAGATCAATATTATTATTTGAATCTGTTTTGTCTGAAATTTATGCTGTTTTCTACAAATAAAAAACATTAGAATCTAATTATAAGTGCTGGTGTTGAAAGTTATTGAAAAATTTTCTCATGTATGTTTAAATATAAATTAATTAGAAATATTATCTGATCTATAACAATGAGTCTGGAAACTCATTGTAGATTAAACAATATTTCTAATTAAGTTGTTTTAACATTTAAATGTGAAGAACAAATGAAAAGATACATAAAGAATTGTTTAAATCAATAAATATTTTGTAGCTGTCATCAAGTTTAGAAAAAACTTGATTGATATGGATTGGTATTTTTTACTTCTAAAGATTAAAATGTAATATTTGTTTAAAATTCAGGTTAAATTCAGTCTCTAAGCAAATGTTTATATTTGAAAAAAAAGCACTCATTCAGGTACCACTAAAACAATACTTGAGATTTATAAGTTTCTCATTAATACATTTAATTAATAACTCTAAATTTTGGAAATTTTATTAAAAAAGCTATGGAAAAAAAAAACAGTTCATTAAATCAATGCTATTTATGTAACTCCAATATATTTGTTTCATCTATACTAATATATAAAGAGGTAACTAAGTTTGGTTGTAACAGGTAATCTCCGAAACTACTCATTCGATTTCAAAAATTCTTTCACCAATATTTAGAATGGACCTTCAGGGTGGACATAGGCTATATATTATTCCGTTAAACATTCATATAAATTAAAAGATAACATCTAGGATTAAGGCTTTTATGTCCAACAGATGGCGCTAACTCCGACAACCTAAGTTTGCTTTTCTGTAAGGCATTATGTTTTTCTGTGAGGTTGAACTAAAGCAGATCATTTTCTATCTATATAAATAAAAATGTAATGTTCGTTTGTTCCTACCGATTCCTTTGAAATTTTGGCACAACGTTGCATTCGAATACGCACGTGTTTTAAATAATATACGTGTCGAAGTTCCCTCCACTGGGGCGAGATGGACAGGATTAAGGCTTACCGTGAAGAACTCTGCTTCTATTATACTATTTTAGATGCGGTTTTTTGCATTTTTGATTGCGTTTTAATAGGGTATGTCAAGAAAATGTATACTAAGAAGGGATTTTTTGAAATTTTCCCCACGGGGGAAGTGTTATACATTTATAATAGATACATTTTTAGCCACAACAACGCGTGGCCGGGTCTGCTAGTATTTAATAAAACAATATTTATTTAATTACCTTCAGCAAAGTTAGGTTATAAAGTAGTGCTAAAATTATCAATGAAAAAGATCATGTTAAATTAGTTTTAATTTAGATAAAACAGTGTTTTTACTAAACTATACTGTATATACGCCTACAGGTATCTCATAAATTTGAAAGTATAGATGTTACGTCAATCTGTTTATTTTTTATTGTAAAAGCGTGGTGCTGCATAAGGAGGAATTTTGCTGCACAAGTAATTTTTATGGTGGGAATCTACAGTCAGTGAAAAGTTTTTGAAGTTTAACAGCTGCATCCAAACTTTCCACCAATCATTGGTGACTTTTCCTGACTGCTTGTTCCTATCATCCAGATAACTCAAATTATTTTCGGGGGATACTATAGATTACCATCTATGGAATTTTGTGACTTTGAGTATATTTCTGAACTGAGGGGACCGAGATGAGTTCAACGATACCCTACTTTTGGACTGGAGATGAAAAATAAGAAAGTTATCATACTTTCTTCAGGCAATTGCATGATGATCGGAAGTTGCGTTGCTCTTTCCTCTAAGCCTATCACATGTTTAACAGGCAGTCCAGCAAGTCAGCTATATATACCTTCAACAGAGGCAGATGTTGATCCACGAGCATACTGATTGTCTGCAGTTAGAGTTAAGTCCTTTTCGTACATCCTCGTGCTCCTCGACCTCAGGGACTATGGCCTCACAGCCACCGACACACTCGCAGTCGACTAGTACTACGTGCTGCTATCACGGCTTGTCCAACAAACCTAACCTATCCCTCAAAGAGATGACTGTCACCGCTAGGCGGTGGAAAAATCTGAAATGGCGTGGAATGCACTGTGAAAGGCAAGAAATCGTAAATATTATAACTTTCTTATTTTTGGTCTCCAGTCCAAAAGTAGGGTATCGTTGAACTCATCTCGATCCCCTCAGTTCAAATATATACTCAAAGTCCCGAAATTCCACAGGTGGTAATCTATAGTACAGTCTTATTTCCTCCTTACTCAACATCGTATCTGTAAAAAAATAAACAAACATCAACATAATTCTATGGGACTTATAGATCACTTTGTATATTTCGGCTAAGAAGCGTGATAAAATATAGTAGTATTTAATTCGTTAAATGTGGATGAGTAACTATAACATTGATAAAAATATAAAATTCATAAATTAAACAATAACAATACTTAACAACTCATGATCCGTACTGTTGGGTCTTTCTCGATCACCATTACACTGAAGCTGTCAGGAGCTCTCTCCTTTAACCAGTAGGCTATAGACGATCCATATATTCCTCCTCCTATTATGACAATATCAGAAGCCTTTGGGATACGAGCTTTCTTATAACTGAAAACATTCTGTCCTTCAAAGTAGAATGGCGAATCTTTATTCTGGCTACTATATCTTAATTTCTGATGCCACGAAATAAAATACTTTTGCGTACACGTAATTCGAACATTACGTACAACAGAAAACAACTTGCTCATCTTAAAACTCATTTTACACTGTCATTATCTACACTATACAGACGAAATTATCAGAACCACGTTATCAAGGAAGCAGCCATTTTAATAAAAAAATACTCACTAGAGGCGCTGTCATCATCGTTTTTCACTAAAGTTAAATACAGAATTTTAAATGATATCGTTTGTCCTTTTTTTTTTTTTTTTTAACTCTTTCCGCCCTGTGGGCACTAAGAGGGCCTCTTTTAGTAGGCCCATTATGGGTTCGGCCAGGCCCACAATGGGGCAACCGGGTGGTGAGGGACGGGGCCCGACATATCCGAACGGACCACCCCCGAAAAATTCCTGGGGATTATTCGACCCGTTCGGATTCGATCCCGGGTCCCCCAGAGCGGTAGGCTGCCACCTGTGTAATTGTACAGATCATAATTTTTATGTTTTATTCGACTATAAAATTAATTTTTATATATTTAAAAAATCTTAGAGTGGTCATTTTTTTACCAATCGCCATATTTTACCTCTACAGTACTTTTCTTTTTAACTCTTTCCGCCCTGTGGGCACTAAGAGGGCTTCTTTTAGTAGGCCCATTATGGGTTCGGCCAGACCCACAATGGGGCGACCGGGTGGTGAGGGACGGGGCCCGACATATCCGAACGGACCACCCCCCGAAAAATTCCTGGGGATTATTCGACCCGTTCGGATTCGATCCCGGGTCCCCCAGAGCGGTAGGCTGCCACCTTTACCGCTCGGCCATCCGGCCGTCACCTCTACAGTACTGTACATACGTATATTGTAAGTTCGATTTGCATATAAAATTTTAATTGTAATTACTTCCTCCCCTAAATTTTTACAGTTTTGAACTCAGGAAATCTTGAATTATCGAGAAATGCAAAAAAGTAAAAAAAAATTTTTCTGTATGTATGGAGTGTGTGGACACGATTTTGTTCACCCCTTTCAAAGCTTATTAACTCCTGTGTTTTTTGTCGAAAATTTCTGAAATTTTGCAGGGAGGTTTGTATATTAGTGCGATTGATGATATTAAATTTTGGTGGTTAAAAGTCGAGGGAAGGGAGAGATAGAAGTGATCGTGTGTCATATCTCGAGTAGGGTCGGATTTAATATTTTACTTGTTATTAGAATTTACGCTTTTTTTCTTTTAAATAAAACTCATTTTTATTCTCAAAATTAAGCTTTGCCATTTCATAATAATTAATAATATAAACATTTTAAAAATAAAATATCATAACAGATTGCGCCGCCACAATTTTAAATTGCTTTGCTGGGAAGTTATGCAACACGTTCCCGAATTTTTAAATATATTTAATCACTTATGATTGCTATCAGATAATAGGATTATTTTTCTTCAAAACTGTACTAGGTTTAGTCACTTTTATTGCATGTGGTTGTCTATTTTGTATCTGATTACTGGTCCGGAAACTGAACGATTTAGATGGTAGGTTTGTTTGATAAACCAAAGCTGCACTTTCTCCATTTTATCAATCAGTTGACCACCCCAAAGTGGATAAGAGTGTGTAATATTATATTGCAGAAATTCTGAAGATCGTTAACAAATAAATTAAATAAATCAGCAAGGAGTTATTGAACTTTCCCGGCAACATTTAAAGTTTTGGTGGTGCCATCTGTTATCATAAAAGCTTTTTAAATTTTAAACTATTATAAAACGGCAAAAACCTTAATTTTGAGGGTAGGGATGAGCTTTTTTTTCATCGTAATTAATCAAGTCCAACCCTAACCCCACACACGATCCCCATTATCTCTCCATCCTCTCGGCCTTTAACCACCAAACTTTAATAACATTAATTTCCCTTAATAAACAAAGTCTCCCTGTATTTTTTTTCCATTTTTCGACGTTTCAAGAGTGTCCTAAGTCCAAAAATGTAAAAATCTGGAAGGTCATTTTTGCCAGATCGCCATACTTTTCCTCTGTCGGTCCCCGTCCCTCACCACCCAGCCGCCCCATTGTGCCTGGCCGAACCCATCATGGGCTTGCTAAAAGAGACCCTCTTACTGACCACAGCGGAGAAGGAGATAACCAGTAAATGAAGAGATGGGTTCGGTTCACGAAGGAAGATCCCATGAGCTCGGCTCCACCATATTATTCTTGTAAACAAATAAATATAAAAAATAAGAAAAAAAAACTTTAATATGACATACGCATTTACATACACATATACAATATTGGAGCATTTACAATTTACATCCACAGCGCTACTGGCTACAACTTGTGAACAAAAAATCTCACTAAAAACTATATGTAGTTTTCATTTTGAATTTAATAACAATAATCACAAAAAAATTTGAATCGAATATAGGATTAATTTTCTCCAAAACTGCGTGAAACATCTCCCGTTGAAAGATTTAACTTTTCGACAGTGATATTGAAACGGGAGAGCAGTGGCCCCACAATAATTATCATGGACGGAAAAATGTATATTTTGCCCTAGACCAATTTGTGAAAACATATAAAGTATATCTTATGTATATTGTATTATTAGCATATAATTCAAGTATATTGACCAACAGTATTTTACAGTTTCTTTTTCAAATTTATATATGAATATTTTATTTCATCATATATAAAGTTATATTGTATATTAAATTATGGAATAAAATTATTAAAAATTGGCGCACAATTATTTACCCAGAATTTCATTACTTTGCTCACTTACTTTAATTAATTTAATTTGATAAAATGATCGATTCTATATCCATCATTTTATCACATCAACTATGTACACTATATACAATACAGTAATCAGATCTTAAAACAACAAAAATTGTGTTATTTTAAGTAAAAGTTCAATTAACTTTTACTTTTTATAATGATTTTGTCTGATCCAAAACATTTCTTACTAGGACTGTCATCTGCATATGAAAAAGCGAAATACGCCATTAATTGTGAGTAAAATGACATAGAAATGCAACTCATTTCTATGGTGTCCCAAGATATATGATCGAACAATTTATGAACTCGAGTTTACGGGCTCCGTTGAGGCAATTTCGCGTATTTCGCAATTTTCCGGATCAATATTAATCTAAAGTAAATAGTTTTTTAGTGCAAGTTCTAGGTTTCCTCGAATCTTGCAGTTCTTTAACACTTGAAAATATAGAAATCAAGCTCTCCATCATCTGCAAAAGACAATTGTTTGAATTCAGAATTTTACAGATTCAATACAAAATCTCATCTGAAATATACTAGTTTTCGTGAAGACAAAATCCAGACATTTCATTCCTCGACGTGGTCCATTCAATAATTTTAACGAACAAATTAACTAAAATACATTTAATATATTTAAGTTTAGCTTAATAGTATAGAACGTCTTTAATAATTAGAAAAAATGAAATATTATATAAATGAAAGATATAATTTTGCTAACATTTTAAGCTTAATTTATCGGATTTGATTAAATTCGTCATAGATATACACCAGCATATTAGCGACGATGTGTGAATTTTGAGGTCTCTCTTTGGATATTAAGAATACTGTTTTATCAAGCCCATCGTGTGTTCTATCCGGCCATAATGGGCGAGCTGATGGTGAGGGACGAAAACTCGATATATCCGGAATGACCCTCCCGAAAAATTCCTGTGGATATTACACCCGCCGAACTCGTTTGCCGGTCCACCAGAACGGTAGGCTGACACCGTAGCCACTCGGCCATCCGGCCATCGATTTTAGATGATTGCATATACTTACTTTAAACTGATCTTTAATTTGTAACTAGTGCAAATATGAAAAATCAAAAATTTTCGTAATAATTTTTATAATTTAATTATCAGAATATATTTAATATTTAATAATTGAATATTTTGGATATTTACACACGTACTTTTAGTCTGTCTGATGTTGTCATGTGATAGAAAGAGAATTTCTTAAGTTCGGTCAAAGGAGAAATTGCCTAGAAATATAATTATATATATAATATAGTAAATGATTGCTTATAAAAATCGATTATCTTTTTAAAACTATATTGAAAATAATGTTAAATTATATGATATACACCAAACTAAAAATTGAATTCGATTGACGGGTGAATTGACCTGAGTAAATTAAACGCAAAACATGGGCGATTCGCCAAAGGGACGATTTTATATTGGAAATTTAGCTCTATGTGTTAGACACGTGAAAATCCCATAATTCTCTATGCGGCCAGCTCGTTGATAAAGCTCGAATTCGCGACTATCACTCAGTATTCAGTAGTTTCCACTGATCCACTGGTGGGTAGCTAAACTATTCCAAACTGTAGTTAAAATAACCTTTTAAGATGCTTTATATGAAACAGTATGTTAAAACAGTAAATTTATAAAATAAAACTACATCTCGGTTAACCAACTTTTGATGTACAAACAGTATATTAAACAGGTAATAATGAAATTCTTGTTAATATCTCTAAACAATATTTCATTATTTTATTCCTTGATTCTAATTTTAAATAATTTTGAATACTTGTTGAAAATTTCGAAAATATCCGTATAATAAGTAAAATACATAAAATCTCTATTTATAATAACATTTATAAAATTTAAATAATGGCTATAAGAATAAGACAATTCGTAAAATACATACTTAAGTTTATAATAAATACAAGTAAGTGTATAAAAATTGAGTAATTCGCTAAAGTTATATATTAAATTAATTTCTGGAAACAAAGTATTAAGTATTATAAAATATAAATGTAGAAAATAATAAAATGCCTCCAAACTTCTCAGTAATGGCCATTGTAAACCTAAACAAGTAATATAAAAAGAAATTTTTTAAAGTAAATTCCTACTTAGGTCAACAAAGAAAAATTTTATTTTAGTTACTTTTTATTAAATAATTACAATTAATATAAATATGTATATACATAAATATCTTATATAAGAGAAATTTTTGTCCATCTCCTGTCGTTGTTGGTCCGAAAAGTGAATGAGTAATTCAAGTTCGCTTTTTTCCTTGCGCCCTCTATCGGTCCGAATCGGCATATTGCTGAGGGGCGTTACAGTTTAAATTTAATTAATTAATAAATTAATATTTGAAAAAACTATATTAACATCAAGTGTCATCCACTACAAGTTTTAAAAAATGTATTTGAACTTGAGTGGATGAATAGAAACTATTTTATTAACGATTGAAAATTTGAATGAACAAGATATAGGGAGAGTGTGGACTAATAGTAAGAGTTTAAAAATGGCTGTTGTTCAAAAAATTCAGAATGCCTAATAAAATACAGAATTTTTCACAACGTTTATGGAATTATACAATAAAATATAAAAAAATATAATTAAATTGTTTTATACCAATTTTATTAAAAAATAATAATAAGAAAAAAATTGAAGACACGTGAACTATTCAAAACTAAAAAAAAAGAAAAAAATTGAATTCAAGTTTCTTTTAATGATTTTTCAAAACCAAAACCAATAACAATATAATGCATTCGTTTTGATTTTTTTTTTCAGAACAGAGAAGAATCTTACATCTAATACAATTAGTTAATTTTCAATAACTTACCGAAACGGATAGATCCGCTGCTACATCTATTACCATTCTAGTAGCAATGAAAACAACAATAATATGAACTAATACTACAAATGTATTTTTTGCATCTCGAGAAAAGTATAGCAAATTATATAGCATAAGGGAAAATTCCAAAATAATGACACAGTAACACGAGGAAGTAATATTTATAAACACTTCATTAAATTCGTCTAATCTGAGGCAGCATTCTTTGTATCGATGGCGAAAATCCTGAAGAAATTCTCCGACGTCATCAAAATGAGGATGGAAATTAGAAACGTCATTCTTCATTTCGTCAAATTTCTTTTTTATTATGATTTGATTAAAAAATAGCATCCCTAAAACGCAGTGGAGTATGCCATCAGCAAAAAAATAATTTAGTGTAATAAAAACGTTGCAAACTAATGCAACTTGATGATTGACAGATTTCATCAGCATTGGAAAAAAGACAAATAGATGTACCAAATAAACCAATATGCATATAATTATGTAAGCAGCAGAGACAAAACTTATGATAAATGTTTGCCATTTATTCAACGTAGAAATTTCATTCTCTTGAAAATACCCGTAACTGATCTTCTTCTTATTTGTTATTAATATTAAATACACAAACAATACTAAATTTTGGTACACAAGAAGATAGACTGCAATAGTCAATTCATCAGTTCCTTGAATTTTTAAGTATGTAGAACAGAAAAAGACAGACTTACTTCTAGGAAGGATCAACATCAGAAACAGAAGTATATTATGCTTGATAATGATTATCAATTCATTCTTCATTTGGTCAAATTTCTTTTTAATTATGAATTGGTTAAATATCAGCATAGATATAATATAGAGCACAACGCCATCCACGAGTAAATAGTTTACTGTAATGAAAAAGTGGTACACTCATGCAACTTGAGAATTGACAGATTTGATCGACATTGGAAAAAAGACAAATAGATGTACCAAATAAATCAATATGCAAATAATTAGATAAATAACAGAAACAAAATTTATTATAAATGTTTGCTATTTATTCAATGTATAAATTTCTTTTTCTGAAAAATACCCATAATTGATCTTCTTCTTATTTGTTATTAATGTTAAATATATAAACAGAAAATAATTTTGGGACACAATAAGATAGACTGCAGTAGTCAGTTCATCAGTTCCTTGAGTTTTTAAGAATGCAGAACAGAAAAACACAGACTGACTTCTAGGAAGGATCAACATCAGAAACAGAAGTAAATCATGGATGATAATAATTGTCAATATTAATATTTGAAGTTTACGAATAGAAGATGAGCACGACTTTCTTTGATGTTTACATCTGTATAAGCTACCAATTCCGAATATATTCGTAAAATGTACAGCAGGAGAAAAAACTTTGCATGAACAATTATTTATATTGCTCTTCATTTCTTTTAACTTATGTACGATTATTAATTAGTCAATTAGTTAATATACTAACTGCTTTACTACTATGAATTTTATGAAGTCTGTTCTTATCTATCCGACTTCATTCCACTATTTTAATTTCGATTTATAGCAAATAAATCTCATTATTATTACAGATGATATTCACTAAGAATAACTAAAACGAAAGATAAACGACATAAAGTTTCTTCCTGTCTTTTACCTGAATTTTTCCATCTATCGCAACAGATATAATCTACCTTTTATATAAATTTCAGTTTTCCATAGTTTATTGATTGATAAATTCTAAATTAATGTTTTCGTACATAGACGGATTTTTAGTTAATATGATTAAGCTATTACCAAAGTAAACAATACTAAGAAGCTTTAAAACATATTTTCATAAAATTGGTTAAGTACCCTTCATTTTCTACCGTACTTTATAGACATAATGTAAACATTGTCTACAAAGAATTGCGAAAGACTATTTAATGAATGCTGTATCGTGTTCATATTAGCTAGGAATTTAATAACTGCCATCTCTTGTGAAAAAATGAAATATTTGTGATGGTTTCGGTTGATGGAATAAGGGAACGCAACCCATGGGTACCCATATAAAGTACTCTCAGGAGGTACCTTGCCTTTGGCAAGGTACCTCCTGAGAGTACTTTATATGGGACGCCAGTTGCTGTTTTGATATTAGACACGTGAATATATTCCGAAAAACTCTACGTGGCCGTTCGGTTGGTCATGCGCAAACTCTTGAACGATTACCATGCAAAATATTTATATAAATTGAAAAGTTGTATGTATTCATTTTGTATCATAAGTTAAATGTCTTTTTAATTGTACAATAATTCTGAATTCTTATTATTATTATTTTTTTTTTATTTTTATTCTTCTGTGAGTTATTACTTTATTGATTTCCAATATCTCACAGCAGAAATAATGAACAAAGTATTCAGTAAAAATATTAAAAAGTTTCCTTTTAACGAGTATCATTCGTTATATTATATTCGCTTTATCCATAATTCCTAGAAATAAAATTATAAGTATTGTGATTAAAATACTGCAGACAGTAAAATATTAAAAGAGAACTGTATTTTATAAACTAGCCAAACTGCAATTATAATTGACGATTTTAATATAAATAATGATATTACATTATAAATTTATTAAATTAATAATAACAGATCTGCTGTTTTTGCAAAGAAATTTTACAAGGTGATTTAAAAGATTAGTAACGTTAATGCTAAATATGCGCAGTTACTGCAGCAGAGGCGATAGGACCGCACAGTTTACTTTCTCGGCTGATACATAACAAGGAAAGGTATTGAAATCAGGTGAGATTTGATTCTCCAGGTTTTTGCAAATCTCCACGATTTGAGACCCCTGAACCCAAAAAAACAAAAAAAAAAAAAAAAAAAAAACGGGAAAAAATTTATGGATATGTATTTCGTGCGTGTGTTTGTATAGACGTCCATTTCATTTAATATATCAGAATGGGTTAATGATTAATAATCGAAATTTGGCATTGTAGCTTGTGTATAAGAGACGTTACAGCTTGTTGGACTGCAATTTGAAAAAATTGTAGACATAAATTTCCACTGTTGACCGTCTGTCCTTCCTTAATTTCGAGAAAGAAGTTATATATATAAATGCCGAGACCAGAGGTGTGAACATTCGGAACAAGAGGCCCCGATTAACTATATAGAACTTCCAGTGTAGACTGAAAGTCGCGTATTTCAATTCAAATCTTTCCTCTGAAAAGAATTAAATAGATAACCGGCACGACTCAATTGCTAACGAAAAACTATGATGTACAGGTGAAAGACACTACTAATCACTTGTACTAATTTGAGGTGGAAGGCATATATTTGAAATGAGATAAATTAAAAATATGATTAAAAGTTGCAGCCCAGCATTGTGACGATGCGAGAATAAATACAGTGGAACCTCGCTTAACGATCACCTTGTATAACGAGTGATTCGCATAACTAGAAAATCAAAATTTTAAAAATGACTCGCTTAACGAGCAACGTTTCGCATAACGAGTGACGAGGAGAGGGGAATTGTGCGCATGCTCCATCATATATTATCTGCGGATTTTTTTGTTTTCTGCAAATCGAATTCGCATTTTAGATTGGTTCACTTCGTGCTAGAAGAAAAGATGATGATGATTCCCGCTCCTGAACAATGTTTATTGTATAATTTTCTTTGAATAAACGTTATACATAAAATACCGTATTTACTCGAATATAAGACGATCTCGCATATAAGACGAGGTGTGACTTTAAAGATCAAAATAAAGAAAATTAGATTTATTAATACAATTCTAATTTTATTTCGTTTAATCACAAATAAATTATCATCGAATGCACATATTAAGACAAACAGCCATGTTTTCTTGACGCTATCATTTTTTTTCTACTCGGACTCACTCTCTGAAGCTTCGATACAATTCTCCTGTTTTTCATTCTTACTCCACAAAGCATCATCCTCTGATCCGTCGGGTGAATTTAAAATGCAGTATTTCCTGAATGACTGCTATCAGTTTTTGAAGAATGCGTTTCCACGCACCCGATACCCATGTAGCAAAACCAAAAGATTATAATGCACGTGACAGGAAAAAGTTTACTTTTAATGATTCAGAATGTACAAATATTCATTAAAACACCAATTTAACAAATATGAAATAACTACATTTATAACCATTGCTAAGTGACCAGCTATTTTCGGATCATCTCTTTAAAAGCTGACATTCACCTTGACCTCGATAGCACTCTGCTATAATGGCAGCATGAACTATACACGGTTCACAAAAATTATTGTAAAAACGGATAGGATCCTTCGCTTGCGCCTGTAGGACGACCTAGGTTTCTGAAGCAGTGAAAAATGAATAAAAACCTCGTCTTATACGCAAGTAAATACGGTGAGTATTTTCCGGCATGAAACGCATTATCATATTTTACATTAATTTCTATGGAAACAATTGCTTCGCTTAACGAGTGTTTCGCATTACGAATTATGCTCGTTAAGTGAGGTTACACTGTAATTACTCGTTGGTATTTACAACACTTTTTACATTAAACACTTTTCTATCTTCAAAAATTAAGCTTTCTATCATTTTATAATAATCAATATAAAAACTTTTAAAATAAAATCTCATAACATGTAGCATTTAGACACGATTTTATTTGTGATTAATAATATAAAAGTTATTTTTAAAGAAACTCTCTTAACGGCCCGAAAAGTTAAGCAACTGCTTGCTGTATTTTTAAAAAATTTCACAATAGGATTGTGACTTTTTGTACATGATGGTAAACTACAAAAAGAACTTGTGATATATAATGGATTAGAGATCCGAAATCCCTTTTCTCAGTCCCAGTCTCGTTCTCGCAGTCTGTTACTAGTTATTATACCAGGCTCCAAGACTATATTTCGTTTATAAATTTAAACTTTACTCTTTACTCCGTAGTACAAAAAAGAGCATAATTTCATCTGCAGGAAGCGGCAGGAATCGAAGGAAAGGCAACAGAGTTGGAAGCGTAGCAGCTCTTGGAAGATAAAAGAGGAGGAACAGTAAGTACAAAAAAAAGTTCACTGTAAATGGCTGGCACATTCTTGAAACTGAATGTGGCTAAATTAAAACACGATTAGTTAAACAAGTAATATAAATTCTGATTTACTTCCGAGGTTATTTTACGAGGAAGAAAAAGAGACGTTTTATTTCTAATTATATTTAGTTACTTACTTCATTTGTTTTCATTCAATTATTTTAAGCTTTGTGATTACTTTTTAAAAGTGGTTTATATAAATCATCAAAGTGAAGCCTTACGGCATAAGTACAATCTTACTTGGCTAAATTATAAATTAATTAGCCAATAAAATAATTATAAATTAATAGCTTCAATTTCTTAAACCAATAGTTTTTAAAATGATACGATTCTGCAACATATTTGCAAGAAAGTAAAAAAAATTCTTATGTAAAACAAAAATTTAGAATTGTGTTATTTATATGTAAAAGGATAACTATTTAAATACAGTGGGTGATCGGTTAACGAACAGTTCGGACAACGAACAAATCGGATAACGAATACTTTCGCGAAAGATTTTTATGTTCGGGCAACGAACACTTCACAGAACAAACAGAAAAAGAAGCGACATAAAATAGTGAATACCAATTGGTTTTCCCTTGTCTCCAGGTGACAATTCAAAACCTTTCGGAGTTCTGAAGACTTCGACATCGACGCTCAACCCGATACCGATCGGATAGTGTTCCTCCGAATTTTGAAACTCTCCCTCGTAATTTCAGCTTTTTGTTTACCTTTCAGACAAATAATTTTTATAGTCTTCGCGAGACTGTCGCAAGACTCGTTAAGTTTTACGTCGGTTTATATTTACGAAAGGCGAGAGTTTAACTGTCCCAACGGGTATTCGTTAACGTTTTAATACCAAATTTCGTATTTCATCCGGGCCTTGCACTTAAATAATTTTTTGTGCGCTAGTTGATTTCTGTTCTCTGAATTTTTATAAGTGCTTTTCTGAACATTTTATTTAAAAAAGAAACTGATAATATTATGAAGTCTGAAAAGAGTGGAGTGTCAAGAACTGTGTTCACCGTAGAAACCAAACAAGAGATAATATCCAAGGTAGAGAGTGGGCAGATGATGTCTGGTGTCGTTAGGCAGTATGGCTTGAACAGGTCTACAGTAAACATAATCTTAGCTATGAAACATATATCAAGAAGTCTCAAGCAGCTAAAGAAGTAATAAAAATTACATTTGAGAAATAAAGCTCATTGAAGAGCTTATAACGGAACCTGAAACTCATGTGACGACAGAACTCTAAAAACTCTTGAATGAAGAAAACCAAGAAACGCAGCAAAATGTGTTTTTTTTTTTTTTTTTTTTTTTAAAGAGGAAGACGAAAGAGGACCAATGCCGACATCTGCTATTAAAGATTTTAGAAGAAGTGAGAGGATGTCAGGACAACGATCACCCAAATGACATCCAAACCAGAATGTGGTTAATAGGCTTGAGGATCTCTACGATTACGATGCTTATACTTCCGAAAAATCCTGAAGAAGAGAGAAAAGCAATCGACATTCGACATATTCTTTAACCTCCACAAACGGAAACAAACATGACTAATAAACATGCAAGAGTAACAAATTAATCAAATTCCCATGAAAACCTATTGTAAATCGATAATTTGTTAACGAACAATTCGGTTAGTGAACAAAGTCTTGGAACGGATTATATTCGTTAACTGATCACCCACTGTATTAGAAAATAAATGTAGAATAATTGATGTGCTTTAATATCAAAGTACTAATGCATGCCTCTCAATTGTTTTATCGTAGGGTCTGCTTGCCTGGAAAAAAGAATAAAAATTGTTGGTAAGCAATTTTTTTAAGTGTTTTTTTATTTTATAACATCTGGGAAGTGAAACCTTTATCTTATCTAAGAAAAATGATTTATTATAATTTTCTTTGGTACATTTTTCACTTCTGAGAAATGTACCTGTCGTTTTTGTACATTTTTCACTTTCTGAGATTTTTCACTTCTGAAAAATGTACATTTTTCACTTCTGAGAAATTTACCTGTCGTTTTTGTTTTTTCCGTCATTATTACGGTGGCTAAGAACGTGCGACGTACTCATCTACGAAATCGTTCTTTCACCTGATTGGACAATATCGGGGAATTACTATTATAACTGGAACAACGTAGGAATAAACAAACTAAGATAAAGCAAATTTGATTTGAAGCTAAGTAGACCGAGTGTATAGCTGGTTTCTCCTTAAGTCTAGGTTTTGATTGGAACACGTTTAAACAATTAACCCTTTAGGAAGCAGATTCTATATTATATTGCGGTTGAGCTTATGTGAGCGATTTCATTGCGCTAAGCTGCCATATAAAAACTTGAGAAAAATATTTATCGAAATTTGTAAAGTTTGGATATGTAAATGAAACTAGTTTTTAATTTATTTCACATTTAACAGGAATAACAGATACTTATCAACAAAAATCCGACCTCGGTTTTTCATTCTATGAGAGTCGGATTAATAAAACAAGACAGTGCAACACTTGAGCGATCTGTCAGGGGGAATGTGTCTCCAAGAAGTAATTTTTTATGAGAAACTTGGTCCTATTTAAGTGTTAGACAAGTGAAGAACACCCCGGGAAACTCCGCGTGACTTGCCCGTTGGTCTGCTGCAAATCTGCCAGCAACTGTTAGTGTTTAGTGGGTTTTATTCACTTCGTCCACTAGTGGGCTCATTCTATCATAACCAACATACAGGAGAAACCATCTGTCTCAGTCATAATTTACTCACAGTGACCATGCGACAATTTATTTTATCACCACAAATTTTCAACATTTTAAATATCTGTGAGAACCCGATCGAGGTCCGAATCGCGACCTAAATAAAGGAACAAAGGACAAAGGAATTCGTTAGAGTTCTGGTTACAAATGTCGAAAGAACCATAAACCGCAAAGGAACAATAACGGTTGTTTTTGTTGGAGGTGTAAAATAAGAAAGAAAATGTGGTAAATCGGACCAAAGTCGAGGGAGAGGTAGCGAGAGAGGAATCGTGTTTGGCCGGGCAACTGACCTCTCCTGCGCCCTCCGATCAGTTTCAAATTGTCACCGCGTGACAAGGAGAGACCAATGATAGGACGAACCGAGAGAGAAAAAACACCCTCGGGAGTCAAAAAAAGATCTTCTTAGTTCTTGTTCTTGGATACGGAGTGAGTGACTCTCCTACTGTGGTCGTGAGTGCTTCCATAGGATTAGGAAAAGACCCAACGAGCCGACGTGACGGCCAGGAAAAGGGACTTCACTTCATCTCCGTGGAGACAGCTAGCAACGAAATTCTAGTTGGGACGCAGGAGCACACCCCGGGGTCGCCGAGCGATCATCCGCCCATATGAGACGTCCAGTGCCGGAAATCAAGAATCGACGGATCATCCATTGTTGGACTTTAAATATTGTTCCCCGGGACATTTTCCTCTTCAAATTTTGTAAGAAACGTTTTGATGTCATTAAACGGGTAAAATGGGAAACCTGTCTCTGTGAGTTTTGCCACACCCACACGACGGGACGTACCACGAGACCGTCACGACGGTTTTCACCCTCATCCGGCTACACTTACATATCCACCATTAAATTACAGTAAGACCCCACTTAACGCTGCCTCGCATAACGCTAATTCGATATAACGCGGTCTGCTCGAAGCCTAAAAAAAAGCTCAAAATTTGCACTGATTCAAATTATCGCGGCATTTCATTGATTCATATATAACACAATTACAGTATTTACGAACACGAACCAATCAGCAAAAGGTGGCAATTCGTCGTAGTGCTGTACTTCCCTTAAATCTGTGTTTGTTTTGTGCAATTTTGGAAATAATATAACATCATGCATGCCATAGGAAATATCGACTTCGCTTTGTAAGAATTAACTGATAAATGCACGAACGAAGTGTGGAAGAAGTTATGGCTGAAGGTATCCAAGAATTCTTAACGAGAAGAGCCTATCGCTGTATCGTTAGGTTAACCAAATTGTCAACTTAAGGAATAGCAGGACTAAGAAATATAGACGGATATTGAGGAGTTGCTACAGGTTTCTGGTGAGAGTCTTACCAACGACGACCTTCAAGAAATGGCAGAACAAGCAATTCATGTAGAACTGTAAAATAGTGATTTTGAAAACGAAGAACCCAAAGAACTTGCTACAGATTTTCTTAGTAAAAGTTTTGTAACGATAATCGAAATCGTTGATCAAATTGTAGCGAATGATCCAGATTTTGAAAAGGGTGCAACAGCAAGAATGAATTTCAGAAAAGCCAGGACCTTCATCACAAAAAATAAACTTTAGATTTCCGTGTGCATATGTTTATGTGTTATTTAACATATATTATTATGCAAATGAATATAAAAATAACTTAAAATTATAGTAAAATTTGTTTATATTTGATCATATGTTCCCCCTTCCCTATTTACTGTATGTTAAAAATGACCTCGTTTAACTCTGTTTCACTTAGCGCTTTGTCCTCTAGGAACGCATCCCTCGCTTTAAGCGGGTCTTACTGTACCTTTAAAAAGCTGTTTTGTGTATGGTTACAGAAAAGAAAAACGTGGGCACTGAAATGACTTAAACCAGTGGTTTTTCAAATGTAGTATACAGAATCTTTCATGCTTGAATAATTTTTTATTCAAGCGTGAAATATTCTGAACACTAACATTATCCCAAGTAGACTATAATAAGGTGTCCATATCTAGTCTCGTCGTTTATCTTACTCCGTTCTAGAGATTAAGGAAAGACAGACAGTCGAGCAGACGACAGTGGGAATTTATAGGTCTACAATTTTATTAAATTTCAGCCCAATAAATCTAAATAATTACTTGTTTTTAGGGTTTTCTTTACGTTAGTAACACCTAAACAGGCAAGTTTCCCATAAAAAGACTACCCTCTCGGCACATCGCTCAGGTATTGTGATGCGGTATACCAATAAAACAAAACAAAACTAAGTAATTATTTGTGTACCATGTTAAACTAATTTTAACGCATTTTAAAGAGTTATATCTTAACTAGCAGGTAGGCTCGGCGTTGCTCGGGCAAAAGTAACGATAGCGAAGATTAAGATTATTACGTTATAGTCACAAGAGAAAAAGAGTAATTTCATCAACGAACTAAGTATTTCTAAAGAAAGGTCGAATTTGAAAATCGAATGTTCTAATATTGTTCGATTTTCACGACGTGTTTTGATTTTATCGTTCGATTTTCATCGAATGTTCTAAAAAAGAAAAGTCGAGAAAAACCGAACTAATCAGTTTAAATTTGAAAATCGGATGTGTTCTAACATATTACTCTTTTTCTTTTTTCTTTTTTCTTCCAGAGCCCGTAAATCTTGCACGTTGCTTTCTCTTGTTCTCCATTGTTACTTAACACTTCCATTGTTGACACT
Source organism: Centruroides vittatus (assembly GCF_030686945.1). Classification (NCBI taxonomy): domain Eukaryota; kingdom Metazoa; phylum Arthropoda; class Arachnida; order Scorpiones; family Buthidae; genus Centruroides; species Centruroides vittatus. The sequence goes on along the minus strand of NW_027122666.1, from coordinate 274,925 downwards.
TCTATTGCTACTCAACACTATCATTGTTACTTAACACTTCGGTACTTAAATTTGGTACCCTAATTGTGTACCAAATTTCAACTTTCAACTTCTAACCGTTTTAGCGAAAATTAAGATTATTACGTTACAGTCAACCTTACCCGTTTTCACAGAATGCAAGAATTGGGTCCTCCCTGTTTCCAGACTAATTACAGAATTTTTAGATGGGTCTAAAAATATGTTCGATTTCTCGCAAAAACGAAAAAACTGCATCTGCGTCTTGCACGTCGCTTTTTCTTAATAATTCCACTGTTACGTAACACTTCCATTGTTGACACTTCCATTGTTGACACTTCCATTGTTGACACTTCCATTGTTACTTGACACTTCCATTGTTACTTGACACTTCCATTGTTACTTGACACTTCCATTGTTACTTGACCCTTCCGTTGTTACTTGACCCTTCCGTTGTTACTTAACACTTCCATTGTTACTTAACACTTTCATTGCTGATGGAAGTGTTAAGCCTTAATCCTGTCCCTCTCCCCCGTGGGGAGGTATTTCGAAAAATCTCTTCTTCGTGTGCGTCCTCGTGACGTACCCTAACTGTGTACCAAATTTCAACTTTCAACTCCTTACCGTTTTGGCTCTGCACTGATTATTATTATCATTACTATCATTAATATTATCATCAACTCGTCTCGATTATATATATAGATATAGATATGTTATTAGTTAATTTGTCCAATAATTTTACCATTTATAAAATCATTAAATATATTTTCAGACCACTTTCGTTAACAAGTTTGAGTAGAAGTTATTTGTGTTTACTGTGAGGTTCCAAAAACGGGTTGGAATTAAAAACTTATTAAAACGAAACTAGAAAAACTTCCATTGTTAAAACCGATTAAAGGTCGGATTAGTTGTGCAAGTCATATGAGACAGAGACGAAATAAAATTTATTAATGTCAAACACGACTCGATAGATGTAAACAAATGTCCACCAGTAGAGATGGACATTTGACGAGACGTCAAATGTCCATCTCTCGTAAACAAACAATTAGAATGTAGAAAAGTTTTGAAAAGAGGAAAGGCTAATGATAAAAAGGGACATCGCGTAAGGTCGTTAAAATTCTAAAACGTCATAGACTAGACAACGAGGTAAAATATGAGCACAGGTTTCAAAGTTCCATAAGCACCTTCTGTCTAGAGTTAACGAATGGTGTCGGATAGATTCTCCCGAAGCGGACCTTTCTTGTGACCCAAACAGGTCTTGTCTTTCGCTTAGGGACAGACGAGGGTCCAATCGGGGAGCGGAAAAAAGGGACGTGGAGCCAATCAGAATGGTCAAAAGGAAAAAACGGAGATTGATATAATCCCCGATCTTCAAGGATAGATTTATTTTTCGTATACTGTGAAAACTGTGCACCTGCACACGGTTAGTCCACGCACGTAAGACGCAGTTTTCAGTCTTCGTGTCCATCCTGAGAGCCGTGCGCCGATGCCAACCAACAGAGTCTCCCCATCTGCCTTACAAACTGATTAACGCCACTGCCTTCGATGGACGAACAATAAAACAACATCGACGCTTAGGACTTCCGTACAGCTGATTGTGTTAAAGAAAATTTTTTGTTTCATAGTGTAAGTTTATTTTATGTTAAAATAAATGTTTTTGTTTTGTAAGATACTTATCATCATTTGTTTCCTCCATGCGAACATCCCTTAGATTCCCCCTGACGAAGGATTAATTGATCCCCCCTAAAAGTCGGCTTACTTACATTATTTTATTGTCATTGAATGACTGATTTCCTTAAGAACGTAAAATATTACTTGTTTTTTTTACTCATTATATGAATTAATTAATGAATATGTAATTATAATGAAATACAAAAGTATAAGTGATATAAATTACTGTTTTCAGGAATAAATTAAAATATATTATTACAAGGAAAATTACAATATATTATAATATGCAAGGAAAATTTTTCATCAATTGAATTCATAATAATGATTAATTTCTACACGAAGACAGCCAATCATTCACTTTGCCTATCAATTTACACTGTTTTCGTAACTTAGTCTTCGAAAGAAACTATTTTTCATAAGTTAATTTTAATAGTTTTAATATTCTCCCTTATAATTTCATCAATAAGATTTATGAACTTGAATCTGATTCTAATTATATAGGTGATTTCGTATTTATTAGTGACTTGTGTATAATAATAAATAGACAAACAAACGTAAATAACAGAGAAAACCGGAGAAAATAAGTATTTTTAAGAAATCCCAATTTGTTTTCTGTCTACAGATAAGAAATAAATACGCCTATCTTCGCATGTACTTCTCTATATTGGTGATGTTTCAAAACAGTTATTGTCTTCAGAACTTTGTAGATTAGTTTGCATTGCAGCAGAAAACAACGAAATGTAAGTAAATAATTTATTATTGTTTGTTTGATCTCTTAAAACTTACAGTATATCTATTTTTAAAAATAATAAATTAATAATATAATGTTATTTTTTAATTTCAACAATGTTTTTATAAAGATGAAGCGCTTTGTTCCTACTGGACCACATCCACAAGTCTATGAATTTGAAACATTAATTGATGTCGAAGATTTAAGATCTTATGCAGCCAAATATTGGCATTATTCTATCTACATTTCTATTATGTACGTAGTTGTTATTCATTATCTCCAGCATTATATGAAGTACCGACCGGCATTCGATCTGAGACGAGCTACAGTTTACTGGAATTGTGGTATGGCACTCTTCAGTATTTGCAACTTTGTAAGAGGAATTCCTATACTAATTTATGCCATAAAATACATTCCTGTTTACAATATTATCTGCGATAACGAAATGTATACCCAACAGAAAGGATTTATGTTTTGGACTGTCTTATACCTCATATCGAAAGTTGTGGAACTTGGAGATACTATACTCATTGTTTTGCGCAAACGGAACTTGATGTTTCTTCATTGGTATCATCATGCGGTTACTCTAATTCTTATGTGGTACGGAGCTTATAAAGAAATTACTTTCGGATATTTTTTTTGTTTCGTAAACGTTTTTGTTCATTCTCTTATGTATAGTTATTTCGCTTTGAAAACTATGAATATAAAAGTGCCTAAAAAGTTCGCCATGTTTATAACAACAATTCAAATATTTCAAATGGCTTGGGCATTTTTAACGGCTTGTTTGGTATATTGGCTAATTATTAATAATTACGAATGCGATATATCTAAAGAAGCGTTGGATAACTTGTTTTTAATTATTTCGTCATATTTGATTTTATTCTGTAAATTGTTCTATGAGTTATATATAAAAGATTATTCGAGAAAGAAGAAAATCAATTAAGATTTATTTTTTATTTTTTATTTTCTAATGAACGTAATATCAATAGTTGTAATGAGCACGTTGTCTGGAACAGATGGGTAAGCAAACCAAATGACACGTCGACAAGCAAATCAAGCAATGGACCAATTGTCCGTTTTAAATAAAACGCTCTGTCATTGTTTGCTTTTATATTAAAATCGGGTTCTATCACTCAAGATATCTGATGTAATTGATCAAATTTAATGTTTATATTCGTTTTTAAATTAAATTTCATTAAATATGGGCTTATTGCATATAAATATATAGAGTGTATATATTGTGAAACTTCAGTTTAGCACCACGATTTGCTTGCCTCTGGAACTGGCATGAAATCGAGTATAGATCTAAACTTAAGTATTTTATAAAAGTGACGATTATATATAGTAAATACAGTATGTAACCACTTTTAATACTTAAAGTTTTTGGGTTTTTTCGCAAGCAGATTATAAAATATAGTCATGTAAGATTATGTAAAGTTATATATCTCAATCACTTTTATGATTATAATTTGTATAATTTTTTACTCAATTCCAGTGGAGGCAAGTCTTTGTTTGCTCCCCATTTTAGATGTCCATGTTTAAGGGTTTATGTTTCAATCGATTCAAGTCTACTGAATTTATGTAAAATATACCGAAAATTTATGCTTACATTTAACGATTGTAGTTGTCATGTCTTACAACACTGATGTTGGCAGAAACTGAGTGAATAAAGTAGATGTCAATTTATTGCATGTTTTATTTTTGAAAATGAATTTATAAGCACGTATGTTTGTAGTAATTAAGAGATATGTTAATTAAAACTTCATTTTGTAATATTTAAAATGGCAGCAGAATTTTTAATGTTTATTTTTAAACTTTTCCACAAGCTACTATTATGTGGGCCACAGAAAAATATTAAGCTCAAAAGGACAAAAGGTCAAAAAAGGTTGAGAAAAACAGGACTAAACGGTTCCTCAGAAGTTTAGACTATTGGACTAGTCAAAGTGGGTTCTACCGCCCTGTAAGTGGTGAGTAAATTTGGGGGAAATGAAAAGAAGCAAGTGGGCGTCAGGGGATCGTTGGAAGCAAGGTGGCTATAGGCGAGGGTTGGGGTCACGGACAACCATCCACTTTCCTCTGTTAAAATTGATAAGAAGAACATTACGTTTAATGGCTTCTACAGATGGAGAAAAATGTACGGAAGGACACAAAGTGTGAGGTTCATAAAAAATTTTTCTAAAAATATTTCCAAGCCTTTCTTACACAAAAGAAAAATTGGTTAGGGGCGTTGGGAATAAGTTTATGGAATAGGCAGTGGCTCAAAAAAGTTTGAGAATCATTGGAATAAACAGTATTTCGAGGTTTTATATATATATATATGTCGTATTATTTTGCAGTCGTAGTCGTGGGGTCGAGTGTAGGGTTAGCAAGACAAAAGAAAATTGGAGACCATAAAAACACGTCCGTTCACTTTCAGGTCCTCACTCGAACTCTCCTTTATTCTTTATTGGTGTTGTTAACCTCATTCCAAAAGGGGCGAGATTAACAAAGTAAATTACAGAAAAATATACAAAAATATATACAAAATTTAAAATATGTTAAATGCCCCCCTCCTGAAAAGGCGACATCATGGAGCCTCAGGGAGGTTGGGCTGGGTGTTATACAATTTATCGGCTTGAACTCTAAAGTTGGTTGGATTATAATACGGTATAATTTTATCTACATTTACAATATCAGTTAATTTATTTAATGATTGGACAGGTCTGTCTATTTCTACGTTACAAGGAGATACTATCTTTAATATGGTGAAAGGTCCATGATACTTTGGAGCAAGTTTTCCTTGGTCGGGATGGAAAAAGGTTTGTAGTAGTATTTGGTCTCCTACTTTGAAGTTTGGAGTTTGGTGTTGACTATTATATTTATCTCTGTTTCTTTCATGAGCTATTTCGGTTCTTTCAGTGGCAATCTTACGTGCTTCACTGAGAGGGGGATAATTCAAGTTGTCAGGTGAATCGGGGATTTCTCCGTACATTAAAAACATTGGAGGGAATCCTGTTATAGTATGAGGCGTTTGATTGTATTCTTTCACAACGTCACGTAACATTTGAGTCCAGGATCGTTTTGGATTCTCTGAATATTTTATTCTTAGTCTAGAGACAAGTGTGGCGTTTAGTCTCTCAACTATCCCGTTGTGCTGAGGTCGCTGAGTACTTGTTAGATGTTGTTTGATTCCATTCTTTTCTAAATATCTTCTGAATCTAGAGGAGGTAAATGAAGGTGCTCTATCTGTTAGTAGACGTTTCGGGCTGCCTGTCTGTAATATTTTGCCTAGACAATCTATGTAGGCGTTTATAGAAGTAGATTTGGATGGAAAACACCAAGCAAACCTAGAAAAGTGATCGATGGCAACATGAAGGTAGCCTTTAGTAGATCCGTATCTTTGCATTCCAGAGACAGTGTCCATAGATAACATGTCAAATGGAGCTTTTGATGAAGGTAAATCACCTAACAAGCCAAACCTTTTATGGTTGTATGTCTTTGCTTTCTGACAAGCATCACAATGTTTAACAAACTCTACAACATCGTTGATGACATTCGGCCAATAGTAACGTGGACTAATTAGTTTCAGCATCTGTGTTATACCTGGGTGACCATAGTGTGCATGTGCCCTGGATAGCACCTTGTATTGAAGCGATGGAGGTATGACTTTCTTTGTAAATCCCTTCTTTCTGATACAGATTACATCTTCACGATCTCGGAAGAATTTGGGTGAGGTGAGTAATGAGGTATCCTGGTTGGAAAGGACTTCCTCAGTGGTAACAAAATGGCTCACGGGGGCTCTGGATAAATAATCAGCTTCTACATTCTGGCTTCCCTTCTGATGTTTAATATCATACTGATACATGCTTAGTTTCAAAGACCATCTAAATAACCTTCCAGATGGGTTTTTTATACCTTTCAGCCACTGTAAAGCCTGATGATCAGTGTGTATGGTGAAATAGATATCATGAAGATAAAAGTGAAACTTTTCAATAGATGCTACAATTGCAAGGCATTCTCTCTCACTAATGGTGTAGCTTTTTTCATATTCACGTAAGGACCTGGAGAAATAGGCAATAGGAAGTAATCCTTTAACAGGGTGTTCCTGTTTCAAGATACTCCCTATACCATCTCCGCTAGCATCTGTATAAAGATGTGTAGGAAGCAAAGGGTTATACATGTTTAAGATGGGTCTGGAGATAAGTGCTCTTTTTAATTTCTCAAAAGATTCTTGACATTTAGTCGTCCAAACCCAGTTTTGATTTTTCTTTAGGAGCTTATTTAGAGGAGCTCTTAAATTTGCATAATTTGGAATAAATCGATGGTAATGGTTTATGGACCCTAAAAAGCCCTGTAATTGTTTGATATTGGTTGGACATTTTAACTTTTGTATTGTTTCTATATTTGGTAATGAGGGGGAGTAACTTTCTGGTTTGATGTTGAACCCAAGATAATTAATTTCAGATCTAACAAACTGACATTTTTTAAGATTTAAGTAGAGACCCTCCCTTGAACATAATTCAAATACTTGTGTTAAATGTTTTAGGTGTTCGTCCACGTTCTGACTAAAAATTAACAAGTCATCAAAATAATTGATGAGAAAAGGAAATCTATATTTATTTAGGATATTTTTTAGAACTAGCTGAAAAATCTGGGGTGAAGTCTTTAGGCCAAATGGTAAACGATTCCACTGGAAATGACCAGAATTCGTTACAAAGGCAGTTAGTTCTTTGTCTTCAGAATGGAGAGGAACCTGCCAATAGGCTGACAGAATATCTACCGTAGAAAATATTTTCGCACCTATAAGTCTATCCAGTAGCTCATCTATTCTGGGAATAGGTTCATTGTTAACTTTAATCCTCTCGTTTAATTTCCTATAGTCCATACATAATCTAGTTTTTCCCTCATCTCTTTTCTTGGCTAATGTGACTGGGGCAGCGTAAGGGGACGACGATGGTTCAATCAATCCCGACTTTAGCAATAGTTCCACCTGTCTATCAATCTCTTCCCTATCACGGTAAGATGCTCTGTAAGGTTTTAAAGTTATGGGTCTTTCGTCTTTAAGTAATATTCTAGGGGAAGCTATTTTTAGGGCTGGCACTGAAAACTTCTCAGCAGAAAAAACTTCCCGAAATCCTAAAACAATGCTCTTTAGCTTCTGCTTCTGATCATCCTTCAGATTAGGGTTAACAACATCCCTAATGTTAAAAATATTTAACAGAGATTCCTTTAAGGAAGTAGAACTATTCCTACCCCTACAAGTTCCTGCTGCATTTTGAGCCAAAGGAGGTGGGAAGACAAGGTTAGGAGCCTGAGGGGTCTCCTTCTGATCTATCTTATATAAGCTATTACTATTTTTACTTATTCTATTACAAAAATGATTAATGTCTCTACTATAGTAACTATTTGTGGAACTAGAGTGATTTGAACGTACTTCAAAAGTATTAGGATCTAATGCTAGGATAGTCTGATTTTGGGAGATCTGATTAAGACTAGAATCTATGACAAGACTAAATTTTCTAATGTCTGGATAAGATAAAATTAAATAAGGGAAATACCTGGATACTACATGTAAAGTAATGTTTTTTGTCAGGTTTCCAATCTTAAGAGGGATTGATACATTAGCCATGCTTGTGGTAGATCCTGCAGCTGTAGTGATAATCTTCACATCCGATTGGTATTGAAAGTATTTGGATAAAGTATCTAATAGTTTTTGGGATATAAGGCTGATGGAACTTCCTGTATCGATGAGCGCAGGCATCGTCTTGTTCTCCATTGAAACAGTTAGTAGTAGTCAAGATGGTGAAGTTGGTTCTGCCTCATTTGCTTCAGATACCTTGTGGACGTCTCTGTGAATAGGAGCTGAATATCTTTGGGGACAGTCTCTTCTCCAGTGCTGTGCTGGTAATCCCTGCTGATAGCAAAAACGGCAAGGGGATGGCGGTCTGCTCATGTGATGTACCAAATTTCTGTACTGGGGTTGACCCCGTGGTGGAATCCAAGATGGCGTCGTTTTCTTTGTGTGCGGCCATGACAGTATCTGGTTTTTGGCAAAGTGTTGGGATCCTGTGTAATTTTCTCGATTCGGTTTAGTTGCCGGATGATTTTCTTTCTGGGTCTTCGGCGGATGATCTGCTTCTTCTTGAATTTTTATTAACTTAGTAGCCTTCTGAAGCCATTCGACAGCGGTGGCTGGCGGTGCGGCTATCATATATTTTCTAATTTCCGCATTTATGCCGGCATTGAGACCTGTAATGGTCTGTTGCATGTTTAACTTAGCTTTTTCCGCCAAGGAGGTTTTTTCCCTATAGTAAGTTAAGACGTCTTCATCTCGCTGGTGTTGTCGATTTACAAAATCGGTGAAGTAATCTTCTTCTTCCTGTGGAAAGTACTCGAGTAATTTTTGTTTAATTTTGTTCCAATCCGTTTCCTCCACTAAATTTTCACAAAAATAGTCGAAAGCTTCATGCTGTAAATACTCTGGTATGTAAAAGTGGAGCTCTTGTTCGTCAATCCTTTGTCTCGCCGCTTGCTTCTCAAACAGTCTCATCCACGAAGTTAGACTTAGCTTTCCGCGTGGGTTAAACGGAATAAGATTTAGTTTAGGAGGAGAGGTAGAACTACCTGTTTCTGGGATGGATTTGTCTCTAGATTTACTCATTGCTGGATAAGGTAATCCTGTCGACTCTTATAAATTGTCGTATTATTTTGCAGTCGTAGTCGTGGGGTCGAGTGTAGGGTTAGCAAGACAAAAGAAAATTGGAGACCATAAAAACACGTCCGTTCACTTTCAGGTCCTCACTCGAACTCTCCTTTATTCTTTATTGGTGTTGTTAACCTCATTCCAAAAGGGGCGAGATTAACAAAGTAAATTACAGAAAAATATACAAAAATATATACAAAATTTAAAATATGTTATATATATATATAAATTATATACATATATATATATATATAATATATATAACTAATATATAAGAATATTTATTATATATATAGATATTTTATATATAATTTATATAAAAATATATATAAGATATTTTATATATAAGATATATTTTGTAAGATTATATATATATTATATATAATATAATATATATATTCGGATATACGTAAGAGAATGTATGTACATCTCTGCTCACAGCTTTTTGGTCGATCACCTCCAAATTATTCTAGGTTTACTCGGACTCTAAGGAAAATATACACACGAAACCTGAGCAACACCCTCTCTTCATTTCATCCTCCTTATTAATTGCTAAACTGTTTGTCCTATTTGCACCAAATTTTTCATTCTTTGTCTCTGGGACTCTGAGGAAAATATAGACTACCATGAAATATAGACACCCGACTTTTCCCCTGACTTGATGTCCTCCACACTTTTTGGTAAACATGACAACGATAGACTAAAATAACTAAATTTCTAATATAGCTTTCATTTTAGAGTTTATTGTTCCGTGTTCGTGTATTCATAAAAGTACAAAATGAAGAACGAGTTAGTAGTTCCGATCGGAACTGTCTCGATATTTGGTGTGGAACATCCCGGTGGTTCCTAGTCCGAAACGGGTTCCGACCGAAAACTACCCATCTCAAGTGATAACATGGGCTCATTTTGGCGGACTACTGTCGTGACCTCTCACAATACATCTACCCTTTGAGGTAACAATTAATCTGGGCAACAAAGACCCTAATTACATTCCATCGTTTTATCACTACGTCTGAAAGTAGGTGACCTTTAAGAGTTTCAATTCTGTGTCGCTTCCGCACAGGAAACTGCTCCATTGCATTAATTTCTACAATCCTGAATTTTCTTCTTGTCTTCATTGCAGTGATATTGAAACTATCAAAGCATTTTTATCTCACTTGCCCTTACTAGGATCAGGCTCGTTTTGAAGTTTGTATTATTCTTTGCATCAACTTCATACTAAATTCTAGCATAAATTCTAACTACAAGACTACCGGTCGTCTGTTTCTAAGGAGACACATCCCAGTCCTGAAAACCTACCTTAAAAGAAATGCAAGTAACATAAATGTTGTAAATTAGATTGTTAAATAATACACATATTAATTTATGATAATTATAATATTATTACGCCGTGAATTGTCATAGAAAATAGTAATGGATAAAATAAAGTAATTATATTTTAGGATCTGAGAAAGAAAATGGAAAAAATTAAAACAAATAATAATAAAAAATAAAATCAAATCCAGAATCGCCAAAGGTGTGTGGAATGGTAAAAACGTATGATAATACAAATAATACTAATACTGTATATCAAAATAATAAATGTAAAGGCCTTCAATATTCTATAAATATTAATGTAAGGAATATATAATGTAAATAGGTTTTTACGTTTTAAATTATCAGCGCTAAAGCCAGGGGGTACCAAAGCGGCGCCCTGATACTTTAAAAAAAAGCAGGACGACGCCCTTGCACTATGTAAAGATCTAGCTTGGAATTTAGACTATGTACCTCGGCCAAAACATCGAGAAAATTACTTTTTGCACATATTTTTGCACTTATTACGAATATATAAGTCATTTTTGGTTCATTTAAGCCGTTTGGTAGATATATCAAAGTTGCGCTTTGCTCATACAAAACTCTATAGACATGTCTGGCTTCTATGCTTTACAAATCAAGTAAAAATAACTAAATTTAAAAGTTTGATAGTTAATTCCTTGATGTACAATTAGCTTGTTTATCCTATTTATTAAACAATCGTTAATCATAACAACAATTGGGAGCGTCAGAGTTGGCAGTGGGTAACTATCCAATCGCTGTCAGCCATGTTCTTCTGAAACTTGCAACGCCGATGTCAATACAAGATATTTGTCTATTCTTTTGAAAAACCAAAAAATGCAATAGAAATAATAATAAACATGGTTCAATGTACTTAATTTATCGTTTAGATGATTTTTTGGATTACTGTTTTTAAAATTTAGAATATTCTACATTTAATTTGCTTCATTTCTAGGTTATTAAGTAACAATATTGCTGAACTAGCATACTTGTAAAATTAATCGTAGCACCCTTCTCCGAAATTTGACCGTATCTACGTAAAATCAGCAACTCTCTAACTTTGGAGCTTCTTACCATCTGCATAAATATCCTTAATGAATTTTTAATAGCGCGTAGAAAAATTTATCAGTACTAAAATCCACATACACCTCTCTTACAAATAACAATGTGTCAACACGATAGAACGGAACAAGAGCTTGAAATAGCTAATGTCCAACAATCCATAGCACATTAGCATTGGATGCCGCGCATGTATTTTTAAATTAAATTAGTTTATTTTTTTTAGTTTAGTTAACTAATATTTTGCATATGTAACATATAGTTTAACTAACTGAAATAATGTTAACTTAGTTAACTGAAATAAAGTGTTTGTTTTTCCAACATCCGTTTTCACTTATGAGACAAAGGCCCACCAGTGGCCAATCGGTTCCGTTTCCTGAACACTGGGAGTTCGGTGGTGGGTTCGCACTTCGCTAGGACAGGCGGGCCATGTTGGCGGTTTCCGGGTTTTCTCCACGTCTGTAACGCCTGAATAGGGGCCAACTACCCTTAAAAAGTCCCTACGGAAGGCATCCCCCTAGGCAGATCGCCAAAGTGTTGCGTTGTTGTAACTTAAATAACTAAACAATTTGAATTGAAAACCTTACTTCCGGTTTGCATCGGAAGTTCGTATATACTTAAATATGGCCTCCTGCCCTAAGGTTTCCACATCTGGGATTGAATTTTATTTATCTAACAACGTTCTAGAGAGTAAAAAGAAGACAAAATTCGATGACAGTGGAAATTTATAGAGCTACAGTTTTTTTTTTTTAAATTGCAGCTGTAAAATCGCCGACTGGTGGGGATAAGTTAATCCCGTGTCAGGATGAGCCTAAGGGGACGTTTGCATGTGGGTGTGGCGGAGGAGGCAAATGATGTCAAGTGTTTTACATAAGAAAACCCGTTTATTGGATAACATATATGCTTACATCCGCATTTGACAATCCACTTCTCTACAGTCCTTCGGAGTGGCGAGGATTTCCCTTCCGTCGAAGCCCCGGGGCGGACGAGATGAGATCGCTGGACAACTGCTCGCAGAGGTGCTGAGGCGTCCTACGTTGTTGGCGGCGACACAACACAACACAGATCTCTTTGCTGGATGCGGAGGAGACTCTGCCCGACCTTGGAGATTCCGATTTTTATAGTTTTTCGCTCGCTATTCCGATTTCCGATTGGCCCCTCGTCCCCTTTCCCGTTTTCCGATTGGTCTTTCCTTCGTTTCTAGGCGAAACTCGGGACGACCCGGGTCATGGGAAAGGTCCGATTCGGAGTGTCTATCTGGCGCCTTTTAGACCATTGTGTTCGGAGACTGTTGATAAATTTACAAGACTCGAACTCATAATTTAGCCCGTTAATTGCGATTTCTGTCATCTAGGAACTTTTACGATTCAAGCGCGATGGTTTTCTATCTGTTAAACTGTTCCCCCTTTCGAAGTTGTCTTCTTAGATCGACTATTTATGAGCACTCGAGTCAGAATTTCACCTATTTATGAGTCTTTATGTCATAATTCTATCTATTTATGGACTTTCGTGTCAGAGTTCTACTCTTCCGTTTGACATAGATGGGCACGTGTTCCGACACGTGTTCCGACACTCGTTGTTTACATTTTGCGTCGCGATGTCTAGATCAAGAGTTTTTTCTTTTTCTCTCTCTCTCTTTTCTATATAATCTATTGTTATAATTTAAATGCAAGAATTTCATGATCTACGGACCTTGTCTGCAACCTCACACAGTTCAAAAATTGCAATCCAGCATTGCGACGACGTCACAATACGTGAATAAGTTAATTTTTTATCCTTCTAACAGGAAAAATAACTTTCGTCATTATGAAATTATAACAAAACATACCAATTCTATATAAATGGAATCAAAATATTATAAGAAATTGAATGAAACAGACAACTTATTTGATATTTCAACTACGCTTATCGGCGAACAACATAGACACCACACTCAACAAGTCGTCATTAAAACATAACCTATAACACTTTCTTTCATCCCGTTTTCTAATTTTACTTATATTGAGAACTTTTACATTTAATAAATACAAATCCCCAATATGTTATAAATGTCAATGTAAGAAATATATAATGGAAATATAATTTGTAAAAAGTCAACTGATGAGGACATTAGCCGAAATGCATTTAGGTTTTAATGCTTAGTATCTAATATATTGTATATTTTATGAATCAGTGAAAAAGTAAAAAGTATCACATGTGATAAGCCCCACATCGAGTTACTAAAAAAATAAGTTAATACGAACATCTAAGATCAATTATTCAGTGTTTATAATTTTCATAAGTTATACTGTAAGTATTAGTCCATAATTTATTTACACAAAATATGTAAAACTGTAATTAAAAAAATTAAAGCCAATAAAGAGAAATGGATAGAAGTATCAAAAATAATTTATTTAATTATGAATTAATTAATTATATCCTTAACTATTCATTACACTTTTGTTTTTTTTATTTTTATTTTAACTGTTTTTGTCCTGAGGTCACTATCATAACTGTTTTACCGAGTCCATTGTGGGTTCGGCCAGACTCACAATCAGGCAGCCAAGTAATGAGGCACCGAATTTTCCGACATATTTTTCGAAAAATTAGGGGAGAGCGGGGCTAAAAGTTCCCGGGGTAAGTTGTTCCGATTGAAATAGCTCCACAAGAAAAAAATATATATATAATTAGTAAATATGTCATGAAATCGAACGTTTTTGCGCACCGACGGCAGCTATCTTAATCAGGCCTGTGACGTCCGGTACATTGGAAAGAGAGCCTGTACGTCGCTGATCCACATAAGTAAATATTTTCGTGTTTGATATTTTTGGTATATCTGGCGAATTTAAATAATTAGCGATTAGTTGTTTGGTATTTTTATTCAAAAATATATCGAGTATCTTGATATACTACGCTAAAACTGTATATGTCTCGTAACCTAATCTAGTAGTTGCTGTTTTGAACCCATGTGTTATCGGGGCTAGATGTTCCCTTCTTTGGGGGCATGTTGTGACCTTGGAACAACTTGCCCCAGTTCATCTGTACAATAATGCAGTAAAAATAATGGTTTTTTTTTCCTTTTGCAGTATGCGGACTTATATTCGAAAAACAACACGGGGTTCTGTATCTCAGGAGTTGATGCAAAGAGCTGCAGATGCAGTTATTAAAGATGGTTAAAAAATAAAAACTGTTGCCAGAGAATTAGATATTTGTCATATGACGTTATATAGATTTGTAAAGAAGTTGAAATCTGGAGTAGAAAACGCTGCGATTGGCTACAAAAAAGTAAGATTGGTCTTTATTGAAGACCAGGAAAACAAGTTAGCAGAGTATTTGTTAAATGTAAGCTTTACTGACGAAAGACAAATCTTGGATCAGCCAGGGTCATCAGGAGTTGTAAATTTGCCTGCAACTTCTGGTGTTATACAAGAACTTGGAAAGGATGTTCCTTTCTCCTCTTTTCTTTAAGTAAAAGTTATAAATGTTGAAACGTAGAAATGTTTTATTTATAATAAATTTAAGAAAAACAACTAATTATTGATAAGATATTATTGATTAGTCTTTAAATACATACTTAGTTAAATAAATTATTATTTTTTTTACATATTACACCTTCCATAGACCTTGTAACAACTTGCCCCACCCTGTTAACAACTAGCCCCGAACCTGGGTAAGTTGTTACTTTCCGACTTTAGGTATTGTATTATTAATTATAAAAAACTTACAAAAAATCAACTCCAAAAACTGTATTTATAGCAAAGTTAGATATATTACTAAATTTTAATCTCTTAATACTTATGCTAGAATTATGTTTCCTTAACAAAATATAAGGTTGATTAAAAAACGGAACTTGTAGCCCCGCTCTCCCCTACTAGTGTTTTTAACCACTCGGATTCAAACTCTTATCCCCAGAGCGTATTAAATATTAAATATATTAGATATTAAACATTAGGCTGATGTCTAACTGCATCGGCTGGCTATCCCGGTATATATAACTAGTAAATAATTCTGTCAGAATCGAAAATTTTCTTGCAAATAGCAAGAAAATGATTGAGTTCCAAAGTTCATTGTTGAGTAGCAACGAGTAACATAATTGGCAGACTTACAACTGTCTGTTATACAACAGTTATAACATATTATACATCGCTTTTTTTTCTTTTGAAAACAAATAAATAAATAAATAAATTGTCCATATTTCTATGAACGTTAACATTGCTATGGACAATGTGCGCGTCATATTGTCTATAGTAATGTTACTAATGTTTTAAAGCACCTGGCAAAATTTAGTAGCAGAAACAGCAGTTCTGTTATTATTACAATTATTAAATTTGTAATATATTGTTATTATTTGTATTAAAATCTTCAGTTACAGTTGGAGTTTGGCTAGTTTATAAACTACAGTTTTCTTTTAACCGCTTATTAGTTATGATATTTTAGTCGATAATTATAATTGGGCTTCAACTTGAAAAAAATTGTAAACCTATAATCTACTGTCGACCGTTCGAATGTCTTTCCTTAATCTCTAGTACGGAATCAGATAGATAAAAGACGAGACGAGATACGGAAACCTTGGGGTCATGAGGCCCGATGAACTATATACGACCTTCCGATGAAAACCGGAAGTCACGTTATTTCAATTCAAAATATTCCCCTCAAAGCAGTTAACAGATGATCGACATGACTTCATTGCTAACGGAAAAGTATGATGTACAGGCGCAAGACGCGACTACTAACTTGAGGTGGAAAGCATATATTTTATATTTAATAAATTAAAAATATGATTAAAATCGCATCCCGGCATTGTGATAATGTCACAAGAAATAATTGCTCGTTTTATTTCTAGGAATTGTATATAAAAGCAATCTCATATAATGATTGATACTCATAATATATGGGCTATAAGGAAAATTTCTATTAACAGTTTGTTTATTATTTGTACTGAGATATGGAAATCACTTAAGTGATAACACACAGAAGAATAAACATCAACAAAATAATAAGAATGCAAGAGATATTGTACAAATAAAAAGACATTTAACTTATGCTGCAAAGCAAATACATTAATCTCATTAATTTCTATAAATATTTTGCATGGTAATTGGTTTCAGGTTTGCGCTCAATAAACCGACTAAACTAGTGGAGTTTTCGGAATTTCATCATGTGTCTAATATCTGAGTAGGGGCCGGTTTTCCATATAAAGCATTTTCCATTGGAAGATCGCTATGGATTGCGTTGCAGAATCCCATCACCCGAAATCTGCGTAAACATTTCATTTTCTCATAAGAAGAGATTTCATTTATCAAATTTTCAGATAATAGAACCACGTTACAACTTTCATTGATTAGTTTATCGCCATTCTTTATAATGGACCTTCATATAATTTGTCAAAACGATGTAAAGTTCGGTGAAATTGTAAAAGGCACTTAATTAGTATGGAAATATGTTTTAAGCCTATTATCATTGTTTACTTTGGTAATAGCTTACTCATATTATCTAAAATAGCATCTTCGAAAGAGAACATTAAGTCAGCACTTACTATAGTTTATACCTGATGTGATAGATGCAATAGAATCATAATCATAGAAGTATGGACGAAAATCTTTCTTTTTCATTCTTCCTACTGAATATCAGCTTATAATAAGTATAATTATTTGCGATAAATTTGATAAAAATAACGGTTACCTTGAAATCGGATAGAAAAGTACAGACCTCATATAATTTATAGTGAAAAGCAGTTAATGTATTAACTAATTAATAATCACCAATAAGTTAACAGAGATGAATAGAAATCTAAATTTCGAATTTCTTGAACAAAATAATTGTTCATGCAAAGTTCTTTCTCCTGCAACCAATTTTATGAAGATATTTGGAATTGATAGCTTATACAGTTGTATACATCAAAGAGGGTCGCGCCCATCTTTCATTCGTAAACTTCATCAAATATTAATATTGATAATCATTATCAAGCATAATATACTTCTGTTTCTGATGTTGATCCTTCCTAGAAGTAAGTCTGTCTTTTTCTGTTCTACATACTTAAAAATTCAAGGAACTGATGAATTGACTACTGCAGTCTATCTTCTTGTGTACCAAAATTTAGTATTGTTTGTGTATTTAATATTAATAACAAATAAGAAGAAGATCAGTTACGGGTATTTTCAAGAGAATGAAATTTCTACGTTGAATAAATGGCAAACATTTATCATAAGTTTTGTCTCTGCTGCTTACATAATTATATGCATATTGGTTTATTTGGTACATCTATTTGTCTTTTTTCCAATGCTGATGAAATCTGTCAATCATCAAGTTGCATTAGTTTGCAACGTTTTTATTACACTAAATTATTTTTTTGCTGATGGCATACTCCACTGCGTTTTAGGGATGCTATTTTTTAATCAAATCATAATAAAAAAGAAATTTGACGATATGAAGAATGACGTTTCTAATTTCTATCCTCATTTTGATGACGTCGGAGAATTTCTTCAGGATTTTCGCCATCGATACAAAGAATGCTGCCTCAGATTAGATGAATATAATGAAGTGTTTATAAATATTATTTCTTTCCTTTACTGTGCCATTATTTTGGCATTTGCCGTTATGCTATATAATTTACTATACTTTTCTCGAGATACAAAAGATAGTTTTGTAATATTAATTCATATTGTTATTGTTTTCTTTATTACTAAAGTGGGAACAGATATAGCAGCGGATCTTTCAGTTTCGGTAAGTAAGCTAATGATAATCAACTAATTCGAATATTTTTTTCTGATAACAACGAAAACAAATGCTATGCATAGGTACAGTACATCCGGAAATGTTTTGGTTATTATGGTTTTGTAAAATTATGAAAAATATCTTGCATTTGAATTTTCTCTAGTTGAACCTTACTTTTCTTGTTATCTTTTAACATAAGATAACGCTTCATCGATCCAAATGTTATGTATATTGTCATAATTTCCTAAAGATATTTCTATAGGTTCTTTACTTTCTCAGTTTGATTTGCTGATTGACTCGGATGAAATAAAAAAAAAAACATTCCTCCTCCGTAGATTTGCAATTGATCTTTTGTTGTTCAGATTGCATTTCTTGGCCTTCCTTCAAGTTTTGATTGTTATTTTTATAATTCTTTACCGCAACATCTAACACATCCCCAATATTGGATTCTGGTATTGAATTTACTGATGTATCTTTCGGTTTATCTAGAATCAAAGAAACATAATTTGTAGACACAAATTCTTTTTTTCTATTCCAGATATCATAGATATTTGCTTTAATATTAAACGTAATTTTTAAAAATGTCTTTATTTTGTTTAATCCTTAAGGAAAGCAATTACTTAAAAATCGTTGCTATTTTGTGAATGAGAAAAAATTGTGTAATTGGAAATTAAACCAGCAAAAATTGCATTCCGAAAAGTTAAAACCTTATACGGAAGCAGAGCTTAAGACCTAACGTTAAAAGGGCCGCGCTTTATTCGCAAAGACAGTTTACGTAGCGTATGCCCATTACTATTTGGTGGAGAAAAAGAGCATTTTGCATATTGCAGCCATTACCCAAACAAGTGCTAAAACTGGCTCTTATGGAAGAAACTATGCAGATATTTTCTTTCAGAGTATTAATCGTAATAATGCTTTCTATTAGCAAATTTCGTTTCTCTCATCTAAAGAAAGGAAAGCAAAAATACAAATTTCCATGAAAAACCATAACATATCTGTACTTCTGTTTTAAATTATTTTAAAGAAAATCCTACGAATGCTTGATATTTTAGGTTTTTCAGAAAGAATATCACGAATGTCGTCTTCAAAACACCATTTAAATATATTAAAATTCCATCATAGCAGGGACAGTTTTAAAATGTGTGTAGCCCTAAGCAAGTATGGACTTAAGGCCAGCTAATATAGTAAACCCACTGAACAGTGGCTGTTGGTCCGCGCTTCACTAACTAGCTAGCCGCCTTGATTATAATGGTTTTTCACGTGTATAATATATGGAAGTTAATTTCCAAAATAGAGAATCCTCTCTGAAGTTATCTTCCTTTGGAATGTGTTTTTCGTTTAATATATTCAATCCAGTACATTCATTCACCCAATCCAAATTTTAGTCTAATCTTCACGATGTCATTGAAGACTATCTTTGTACAATAGTTTAAAAAATATAATTGATTTTTATAAGCAACAACTAATCATATCATGTAATTGTATTTCTAGGCAATTTCTCCTTTGATCGAACTGAAGAAATTCTCTTTCTATTGCATGACAAGATTAGACAGACTGAAAGTACGTATTTAACTATTCTATTATTGAATATATTTTCATGATTGAATTTAAAGAATTACGAAGTAAACTTATTGAATTTTCTATATTTGCACGAATTAAAAGATTCAGTTACGTTTAAAGTAGTATATGCTATAGTATTTAACATCGACGTTTGGTTGGCTAAGTGGCTACGGTGCTAGCCTACCCGCCGGATTCGTTTCCGCAACGAATCCGGCGGTCCAGTGGACCCGTCGTGCACTGGATCGGAAAATCTAAGGAAAATTTTTGGGGTGTTTAGTGCGGATATGTCGGGCCTCGTCCTTGACCATCTGCCTGTAGTGGCCTGGCCGAATCCACAATGGGCTTAATAAAAAAAATCCTTTTAAAATTTAGCAACGTAATATATCTGATTTATATAACTTAAAAAAATTTTTTCAAATTATTTTAAGATAAATGTAAATTTTTGAAATCTATTTTTAGTTAATTTGTTCCTTAAAATTATTGGATGGGCCGCATCGAGGAATGGAATGTCTGGATTTCGTCTTCACGAAAATTAGTATACTTCAGGTGAGTTTTTATATCGGACCTCTGAAATTCTTTCAATTGAAATAAATTTCTCTTGCAGATGATCGAGAGCTTAATTTCTATATTTTCAACTGTTAAAGAGCTGCAAGATTCGAGAAAACCCAGAACTTGCACTAAAAAATTATTCCTTTAGATTAATATTTATCCGAAAAATTTCGTAGTAAGCTAAATTCTATTTCCTGAAAGGAAATTAAATTGGATTTTAGATTTGATGAACTGTTCAGCCTTATGTCTTGAGGCACCTCGGAAATCAGTTGCATTTTTATCTCATTGCACTCACAATTGGTGGTTTATTCCACTTTTTCGTATGCAGGTTGCACTTTTCGTAAGAAATATGTTGGATCAGACAAAATAATTATAACAATAAAATACTTAAAATAATGGTTTGAAGTGTGGCTACATGCGGTTGCAAGTCATGGACAATAAACCAAGAGACAGTTAATAGAATAAATTTCTTTGATATCTGGCGTCAGAAGAATGAGAAGAATTTATTAATTGTAATTTTTTATTTTAATTATGCTGTGCCATCGCTAGAGGACTTTTTAACTATTTTACATTTTGCGGCGAATGGTAGCCTACATTCGCCGGTCGACTTCGCCGGTGGAACTGTTATTGCCTCGTACAGCGTGTGAGGGGACAAATCAGCTAGACTCATCTATGTATGTATAGTCGAATAGAGATATTTTTTCTGTAAAATTATGTGCCATTTTCGATGATTTTATTCTATAATTTAATATATAGACTAATATAACTTTATGTATTATAAAATATAATATTCATATATAAGCTACAGATCAAAATCAAGTTTAAACTACAATGTTTAAATATTTATTATACTGTATATTAATAATATACTTAAAATGCTGAGGAACCGAAAGGCATCTGGAATAGATGAAATACAAGGAAAACACCTTAAGGATGGGGGGAAGATGGAACAAGAATGATAACTATTTTGTTATCAAAATTTTAGAGGCAAACATTCTGGATGATTCACAAAATCTGTCTTCATCCCTGTTCCTAAAACTGAGGGTACCAAAGACTTTGATAAACACAGTTTAATTAAGTTTAAATAGGTAATGATTAAAAAAATACTGAAAATAATGTAAAACATCTATAAAAGTCAAACAGCAATGGTCAGGTTTTAAGGAGAGGGTACCAAACGCATTCAGATTTTAAAAGGAATAAGACAGGAATGTGGTTTGTTCCCAACAGTTTTTAACTTCTACAGTGAATGGATAATGAGAGAAGATTTCGAAAATCTAGACGAAGATGTAAAAATTAGTCGACATCTTATCAAATAACATTAAGTATGACGACATTGCTCTGCTATGTAACAGCGAAGAAGGGTTACAGAAAATTCTAAATAGACTGAAAGAAATGGGAAAAGCAAGATACCAAATGAAAATAAACTTGAAAAAAACAAAAGTTATGATAAACTCAAGGAAAAAAAATAAAGATATAAGCATTATGTTGAATGGGAAGAAAGTATAAAAGTAAAAACTCTTTGAGTGCCTAGAAAGTTGAATACACTGAGAATAACAGATGTAATTATGAAATTAAAAACGAAAAAAAAACGGCTGCTTTAGCATTAATATCATCAGTATTAAGAGATACACATATATGCAAAATATTAAAACTAAAAATACTTAAAATAATGGTTTGGTGTGTGACTACATGCTGTTGCAAGTCATGGACAATAAACCAAGAGACAGTTAATAGGATAAATTTCTTTGACATCTGGCGTCAGAAGAAGGAGAAGAATTAGTGGGATACATGGAATAACCAACGAGGAGTTTATGAGTGGGTTGGAATGAAAACAAACCTGGTGATCAACGTCCAGAGAAAGAAACAGCATATGCTGGGCATATAATAAGAGGATTCTCAGGCGAACTGATAAAAATTGCAGTTCAAGGAATAGTAGAGGGCAGACGGAAACCAAGGCTAACGTAGAAAGACAACATCAGAAAATGGACTGGCTCATGCTTGGGAAAAGCCTACAAACGTGAAGTGTGGAGAAGAACTGTCCATCAACTGTAACCTTCTGTAAACAGGACGCCATGTAAACGAATGAATACTTTTACGTTTTCACAAATTTGCATAAGGAAAAATATACATTTGTCCGTATATGATAATTACTAGTTAGTGCGAGACAACTACTCACTCTGCTCCCTGTTCCAATACCACTGTTGAAAAGTTGAAATTTCTAACACAGGTGATGTTTCACGCATAAATATTCGATTCAAATTTTTGTTTGATTATTTTTAATAAACAAAAAATGAAAATTAGATATAGCTTTTAGTGAGAAGGTGCTTTGTTCACAAGTTATAGATAGTAACGTAACTAGAATCGGTAACGACTTAGAAGGTGTAAAACCTACTTTCACACCTGTAGTCAGTAGGGTTTTGAATGAAGAGTAAACTGTAAACACTTAGATATCGTATATATGTATGTAAGTTTGCCGTATTAAAATATTTTTCCTGTACTTAGTTAAGTGTTTCTTCATGTAGTTGTTTACAAAGACAAGGTGGGACCGGGTCTCTGAGCTGTTACCTTGTTACGCTACTAGTTATAGATGTTTTTTTGAATTGTACAACTGAACTTTATTTGGACTACATATGGCGGTATCTGCTCTTTTCAAAGTTATCAGCTAAGAAGCAGATTAAATTAGTTAATAAATAACTTATAGAATTAATAATTAACTAAATACTACTGCAAATGTTTATAATAATGTATAAAGAAAAATGAAAGAAGATGGGGTGGTTAAGAAACTGTTTTTCCATAATTAAGGTAATTTTAGTAACTTGATATAGTGCTTGTCACACGTGGTACCTTTTATTTTTCGGTGATTCAAAAAATATAAAATACATTATAGATTAGAAGGGTTTCAGTTGTAAGCTAAAAACTAAGAAATATTTATTAATCTTTCACTTTTATTATCATTAAGATTTTACACTTACCTGTTAATTTTTTTTTATTTGTACAAAATACTGAACGAAATAATTATTATAAAAAATTAAACCGTAATGTTTTAAACGTGATATTTGTAAATTACTGTGTTTCCATAATTCCTTTTTTCTCTTTCCTTAATTTGCGTAATCACTAATAACCAGGGAGAATCCTCTGATGCACGGTGGTGAAATGTGCTCCGTCTCTTGAAAAAATTTGCTTATTATAATTGATCGCTTATCAAGTCGACTGATAAGTAAATTTCAATTAAACTATAGTACTACGAAGAAAGAGTGACTAGTCGTTGTTTGGGCCATACGATACTTTAAACCCTATCAGCACAGACAAAAATTCACTATAATTATCGATCATCCACCTCTTCGATGGTTAATTGATAACAAAAACTTGTTTACGAACTCTAGACTGTCCAGATGGATCATCTTTTGGAAATTCTACTTCAAAATCGCACACAAAGCAGAAAATGCTTATCAAAATGCTGACGCCGTAAGTCGCATTCCTCATCAGACAAATCTGAGAAGTTGGACCTACCTTTTTGACAGCAGAGATAGAAAATCTACAACAGCGGGACATACGATGAAAACCAATTATCAAAGTTTTAAAGGGGAGAAAAACCACAGGAAAATTAAACAATTTAAAATTGTACGAATTTTATATACACGAGAAAGAAGTTTCTGTCACAATCGCGCAAATAGAAGGCGAACAAATTTGTGGGAACAAATAGTGATGCCTTCAAGCTTAAAGATGTATATTTTATACACTTTCCATGATAATCCTATCGCAAAACATCTGGGAGAAATAAAAATGCGAACCAAAACATAAAAGCTATTTTATTGGCCTGAAAGAAAAGATAAAGAAAGAAATAAAAAGTTATTGTCAAAGATGTCAAAATTGTGCTAAACATCGACGACAAGGTCGAAAAACGCAGGCATAGCTACAACTCTTTGCTTATTTTACACATTTGTTAGAACGAACAGCGACAGACATTTCGAATCTTTACTTCTCACCACAGATGGAAAGAAATACATCATGGTGTTTGTAAATCACTTCAGCCAATAGGCGAAAACAGTTTCTTTACCGAACGTTAGTAGTAAAACAATTGAAAAAAGCATCTGTTACAAATATCATATTATGTCATTCAACGCCAGCTTAACTGTTAACTGCTAAAACGCCAAATTTTATCTATAAGATGTTTAAGGTAGTTTCTGACCTACTTTAGTAAAAGACTGCATACTCCAGCTTATCACTCAGCATGCAGTGCTGTTGTCAAACAAATTAATAAAACGCTTATCGACATTTGATTTCATTATACATCTAAAGATGAAAAAAATTAAGACGAATAGATCCCATATGTTTTATTCTCCTATAATACCGCAGTGCATGCCTCCGCTAAAGAGAATCCATTTGATCTGTTGTATGAAAGAGACCCAACATATCCAGTTGAATTAGTTACCAGCCAATGCGACAATCTCCTACCACGTAGAAGCCGACTTTACCAGGATTGTACAATTGTATTAGCAATGTAAATATAATATTGAAAAATTTTAAGGTATGCGGTATTGAGAGAAAGTTTTTTGAAAATTTATTATAAATATAAAGAATATGGTGTTGTATTATAAATTTGTAGAAAAGTATGTAAAATTTATTTAGGCAGATGTAAGAAACCGCATCTCCCTTATAAAAATTGATTAAGAATCTAATGCGAAAGAATCTCGCGAAAGAATTTATACATTTAAGTACAGTAGAGACTCGTTAATCGAAACCCCGGTAATCGGAATTGCCGGTAATCGGAACGATTTTCAGTCGGACTGTGTCGTGCTGAATCGAACGTTTTTGATACTAGATTTACTTCTAAAGTATAATTTTCATGTTTTTATATTCTTCAATATATTTATTTTGTTTGTACAAACTGCAGAAATAATTTTTAACGATACGATAGCCTCGATTATTATTATAAAAATTTTCGTTAGGCTTAAAATCGACGAAAATTCAACACGAAGCGACACGCAACAGAGAAAAATTTGAACATGGGACAGGTTAATATATTTATTCGTACATAATCGGTAATCGGAACAAATCACTAATCTGAACAACCCCAGTCCCCAATTGATTCCGATTTTCGGTTCTCTACTGTATATATTTGTAAAATAGTTTTTCTGTGCGATGTTGTCTTGTAAAATGAATCTTATGTATAACTTTTTTAATATTTAGTTGACTGATGAGGGGCAGTGCCCGAAACGTGTATCAATACTCGTATCAACTGAATAAAGATGGAAAAACGCCAATAGTAGCACGATTTGTGTTTGAGAATCATAGAAAATTAAAAATCACAGTTTCGGAAAATTGAGAAATAGAAAGAATGTATTAAACTTTGCCTTATTGTTGTAATAATATTTTAAGTTGTCGTGTTTTCATTTAATCGACAAATTTTTATTTCAAAAAATTATTTGAGATCTGAAAAATTAATCTAATTTTTTGATTAAGGTTTCTCTCGAAAAATTAATTTACTTAAAATTTGTGATCAGTATGGCCCAAGATTTTCCCAGAAAAATTAATTTTGTGATCAGTAGCGAGGTTGAGGCCGAAGTTTTAAACGCGAAAACGTGTAAGTCGGACGTTCGGCGCCGCTTTCCTGTAAGCGTAGAAGTTTGACAATGGTGTTGGAAATGTGAGGTTTGCCGAACGACTGCGTTAGTCAGAATGTCGCGCGGTCACGATCCACGAATGGGAGTGAAAGAAACTCTCAAGAAACAGGTTTTCATTCGTAACCCGTTTATATAACAAAAGGTGCTTACAGCTACGATACACTTTTACCAGCGGCGGCGTTCGAGTCTTCTGGGCCTCCTCTCGGAATCGAAAGTCCACAAGAAAAGTCCTCCGATGTTTCGCAGGAGTATGATGGCCCTGGGGCGCACTGTCCAGCTTCTCGAGGGAAAGTTCCGGAAGCAGGGACGATTCAGATAACAGGTGACAAATCCAAGGGAGTGGGTGACCTTCCAAAAGAGATGTAATCCAACCGCCGAAGATCACGAAAAAAAAACCCCGTCGTAAAATCGCGAGACAAAGCTCTAAGAGCCAAGAACCGAGAACTAATAACCGAGAACGTCACATCCCCTTTTCTCAGGGTTTTTATAACTTTCTTTTGAGTCCCAGATCGAACATTCCGATAGGTCGATGTCGACTTGCCTCCGCTCTCTAATTGGTTCCCCCCTCGTTACGCATTGTAACGAGATCGGAACCCCGGTCGTCGGATGAGTCAACATCGACTGACAATTCGATTCCTATCGAAGATGTTCGATCTAAGTACTCAAATTCATCTATTGTTTCAACCTGAGAAGAATGACTTTCTCAGAAATTTCTACAGACATGTCCTTTTATGGACATGTAATATTCATTTTTTGTTTTTACTATTTTTTTTCTTGTTTGACGGTTTCTTTTTACAACGTTAATTTATAATAACAACAATTATTATTATTTGCTTCTATACAAAAATTACAAAAAAAAATTTTCTTATTTGCACAAATAGTAGGCCCACTTCCGAAGCTTCACAGGGCTCTCCGCCATTTTTAAAATGTTGCTGTGGAGTAGCGACATTTTACCTGAGAGCGTCGTACGCTGTCAGTTCATTCTCCGCTTGCTTTTCTCGCGCCCGTTTGGTTTCGCGTGACATCACATGACTATATCCAAAGGTTTCTACAAATGATCAAATAACAATCGCGGTTACATCGAATAACAAATTTTTAACAAGGTATAAATTTTTCCGACAATTTTAACGTTTATATTTAAATTCTATGCAACATTTCTTTCCTTTTTTTGTGCAACGTTTACGAACGTTTGGTGTTGTATTCAATTCGATTTGAACATTTAAATTACAATTGTCGGTACGCAAACATTTTATGTTTTGTAGACTGAGCAATTCATAACAATCACCATATTCCATTTCCATTTCTGAAAAAGCCAAAAGAGGTGTTTTAAAATCGAATATGTTCGCGTTCCTTTTCAGTTCTTAGGAACACAAACAGGAATTCGATACTTAGTTCAATCGGTTTGTCACATGCAAAATGTAGAAGCTACTTCCGACGCACGGGGACATGTAGAGTCTGAAGATCACGTGTCATCAGTAGATGTGTTTTTCTTCCTTTCTCTCGAAGTTTTCCAACAAAAAAGTTTTTCTTTTTTTTGGACATTTGGAGTGGACTCCTCCATTTCCGTTCTGAATCGTAAGAGTATGATGGGATATCTGCACAGACAGTGAAAGTTTGTGTGTTCCCCATTTTCTCCTCAGACATACCAGTTTTCTAGATGTCAGTCTTCTGAACAAGAGACAGTTATCTGTCATCAGAGCTGATGCAGATTACCACTAATCGAGGTCATGCAGTTCGAAGATGACAATTTCTTGAATTCTGACTCATTCTGTTGAAAGTTCGACGTTTCTTGGACCTTTTCTGATGATGATTTCAACTTTCTCTTTTCGAATATCGTCATTTTCTTCCGAATCGGTTCTTTTGATGGTTGCTTTGGTTGTGACAGACAGTTGTTTTGCACGCGTTTAAAAATGGGAGGGAAAAATTTTCCTCATATTCCGATTATATAAATTACTCAATCTATGACAGATATTTGCGCTCGTGTTTCTCTCGCGACAATTTTAAACTCGTAAAACGCTGGTGTACACAGAAAATTTCACGTTCAAGGTTTACAAAGTTGACATAACTAATAGTTCTGGGTTCGCGACATAAAAATAAAAATCCCGTTTTTTTGCCTCTAATCAAAACTTTCATTTATATTTTAATCGTCAATGACTCCTCCTCTTTTTCTTATGATAGTCTCTTTTGCTGGGTGATAGAGACTACCATTTACAATCTTTGAAGAGTCCGATAGGTGTAGGTGGCGGCAAGCGCTCGTGACCCTGGCCTCGCGGTAAAGCCCTTGTTATTTCCGCGTCTGTT
Source organism: Centruroides vittatus (assembly GCF_030686945.1). Lineage (NCBI taxonomy): Eukaryota > Metazoa > Arthropoda > Arachnida > Scorpiones > Buthidae > Centruroides > Centruroides vittatus. The sequence continues at coordinate 246,748 of NW_027122666.1, read as the reverse complement.
CCCATCGCGTCAATCGGTAGTGTGATTTTTGACGAGGTCGGAAGAACCCATGGATATTCTTGCACAGATCCCCGACTTCTAAGGGCATAATTATGTGAAGGTTGTGCAGTGGATGTCTGTTGGTTGCCTACTAGCGTTTCTGTTGTGTCTAGTTGGTCCGGCTGAATTGATTCTAAAATAAATTCGTCCCAAGGGTCTCTAGATATAGGCGACTGAGATTCTGAGGCGGACGACTCGGTAGCCTTTGCTTCGGACTTAGTTTCGTCCGTCGCAAAAGATCCGAACTCCATTCGCGCCAGAGCGGGCTTCATCCGGTTAGCGTGAGTGTGCATCCTCTTCCCGTTATGCACATGCTGGACGATAAAGTCGACCGGACTTGTCTCTGCTACTATTCTATAGGGTCCTTGCCATCTTGGAGCTAGTTTTCGCTTTAATCCCGATGGGACCGTTACTTCCGTTACGAAAACTCTGTCGCCCATAGAAAATTTGTAGGGCGTATTCCTTCGCTGTTGATACGCATTTCTATCCAGTGCGGCTTTTTCTGCATGTTCTTGGGCCAGCTTGTGTGCTATCGCTAGTCTCGCCCTCAGTTCGCTTGCATAATTTTCGCTAATATCGTAACTCGGCCGGTTGGGTTCAGTTACGACATCAAATGGATAAATTGGGTCTCTTCCGTACACTAAATAATATGGCGTCTCGTTGGTACTGGAATGAACGGTGGTGTTGTACGCGAATAGGGCGTAATGAACCATTTCATCCCAATTGCGCTGGTCTTTATCTACATAATGCGTTAGTATATCTATTAAGGTTTTGTTTAAGCGTTCCACCATGCCGTTGCATTGTGGGTGGTATGCAGTGGTGAGAAGTCTTTCTATGTGCAGGAGATCACAAACTTCTCGCATCATTTTCGAAGTAAAATTTGCACCTCTATCAGTCAATAATTGTTTGGGTACTGAATGTCGTAAGATCACCTGTGTAACGAACGCTTTGGCGACGGTTTTAGCAGTAACGTCTGGTAATGGCACTGCTTCTGCCCATCTAGAAAAGTAATCTACAAAAACTAAGAGATACTTGTTGCCATTATTAGAGGTAGGAAAAGGACCTTGTATGTCTAAAGCTGTTCTCTCAAATACCTTTGTGATTTTAGGGAATGTTTGCAAGGGAGCTTGATGTCCGTGTAGAGGACGTCGTCGCAAACTACATTCCTGACACGTCTGGCAATAATGTATGACGTCTTTGTTCATTTCGGGCCAATAAAACTGCGCCTGTAATTTTTTTCTCAGCTTCTTCGCGCCTAAGTGTCCCGAACTTGGAATATCGTGGAACAACTTCAAAACGTATTCGACCAAAGTTTTAGGGATGACTAATCTGTCCCAAGTTTCGTTTCTTTCCGGGTTTGTCTTTCTATGATATAAGGTTTGATCTGCGTCTAAATAAAATTCGCTATCATCTGTGTTCAGACCCTGTTCCGACGGGGATAGGTTTTCTGTTAGGCGTCGTCTGATTTCCTTACAAAAAGGGTCCTCCGATTGTTGTTCCCGAATCTGAGCCTTACTATATATTGGGTGCATCTCAATTATTGGAGCTATAGGTACTCGACTTAATGCGTCCGCATTAGCGTGTGCTTTTCTGAGCGTCCGGGAAAAGCATTGCGTTGGTTTAACATATGATCGCGACGTTTCGTTTTGTTTCTCGTTTTCTGCTGTGAAAAATGTGCCTATCTTAATTCCTTTCTTTGGTTGTTTTGTTCGCGTGCGATTCCCTTTTTGTTTTTTCTTATTTCCCATTTTGCTATTCTTTCTATGACCGTTTGTTCGGTTTAAATCCCTCAAATCTCCTTGACATAGACTATCCTTCCCGTTCTTTTGTCTTTCTACCATTGCAAACTCGCTGTCATTCTTACTCATGTTACGTGGGTTATTAACATTATTATGAAGGTTCGCCAATCCCCAGAATAGTAACTTCGTTACCGGTAGGGAAAATAAGCTTCGCGTTTTTTATCGAAATCGTAAGGTCGTATTTCTCAATCACGTCTCTACCTAGGATCCCGTCATTAGGTTCTGTTATTTTGGGGTCCACTACATAACAATCGTGTCTAAAATTCAATTGCCCGATTCTAAATGCTAAATCGAATTTTCCGAGCGTCTCTATTGTGTGTCCTGTGACACTAAGTAACTCTACCTCTCTGGTTTCAGCTTTCTTTAACTCGCGTAAGTTCGAAAAGAAATCTTTTGATATCAAAGAAACTGCCGCGCCTGTGTCTATTGTTAATTTCGCTCTTTTATTTTCGATTTCACAAACTAAAGTGCAAGGGGGTAAATCTTCATTTATTAATTTAGATTCTCCGACACCCGATAAACAAGTAGCTTCGCGCGGATAATCTACTATTTGCTCTAAATCTCGACGCTGTTCTTTTGCTTTCACCGAAGTTATTCTACTTCCGTCTCGATTAAACCTTACACTATCTTTATTTAACTCCTGTGATACATTATTTGTTTGCCGAAGGCTTTCCTCCGGACTGGGCAACGCTAAGTATTTAGGAAAGGTCGCGTTATCTAAGGCCCGCTGGGCATTAGGGTTGTTTACGAACCAGCCTTGCGCGTAACGCGTCGGGTTAAAAGGCAAATATTCAGAGTTCTGATCATCCCTAGGTCCTATCTGTCTATACTGTTCTCGATAGACGGGCATTTGTTCCCGATATCGCGGCGAAAACGGATTATTTATAACAGGAACCTGCCATTCTGGAGTGTTAGAGTTTCCTCTCCACTCCCCTCGATTGGGCGGAGGGAAGGTATTTCCTCCATACCAATCGGGTGGGGGAGCGACGCATAAATTCGACTATCTAACCAATTTGGAGTGGATCGCCGATAATTTGTTGGTCTCCATTCGAAATTCGGCCTAAAAGGAAATGAATTATATCCGGAGTATCGTCTAGAAGGAATCTGGGCAGAATAATTTACTGACGATCGGTTATTTGTAGGAAAACGCGGTTGTTGTAAGCGCTGCGGCTGCGCGAATCGGCGTTGAGAGCTCGAATAGGTATTGGGGTTACCTACTTCCTGTCTCTCTTGTAACGCGGGTGATGGCATTCGTCTATTTTGATTGGATTCTCCTGCTCGCGCACTAGTTGTTTGCGCTGTCGAGGACCGATTGTCTAATCTCTTCCCTAACGTTTCTATCTGTTTAGCGATTTGACTTATTTTCGCTTCTAATGCATCTTCCTTATGGGGTTTTGTCTCGTCGGCTTTCGTTGGGGAATTCTCTGCAGACTCCTCTACGTTTCCTATATAATTCCGCTGTTTGTTAGTCAATTGCTCTATTGTTTCCTCTCTTATCGCTATTTTTAACGCTTCCGAAAATGTAGCTGGGTCATGGGTCATTACGTTACGTTTCATTTTTTCATTTAAGCCGTGCAAGAATTGAATGCGCAGCTTCTCGTCCAATTCTTGCTGCTGACACCGTTTGATAATGGCATTTTCTTGCTCGTTTGTCCCGGTTCGATCTACAATTATCGCGCTAACTAACGTTTGTAACCTAACGGCGAATTCTTGAACTCTTTCATCTTTGCGTTGCGTACACGCGTGGAATTTCTGTACCCTAATAGAATATGGTTCTCGGTCAAATCTACTTATCATTAAGCGTTTAAAGCTTGCGTACTCCGTTACTTCCTTCATTTGGAGGTCGCGCCACGCAAAATCTCTCGCTATCCCTGTCAGTTTACACTTAGCAATGCTCAAACATTGTCTAGGGGTCCAACCTGCTAATCCTGCGACTTCCCCTAACGTATCGAAAAAATCTGTTACGCGCCCCGCGTCTCCCGAGTAGGTAGGTATCATCCCACTAAAAACTGAAAGGGCGCTAATCGAGCCGCCTCCTAGGTCGCGAGTTGGCGCTGGAGAACCTGTCTCTGTTTCCATGGTTCCTTCCCACTTTTCTCTCGGCTGCCTCAACAATTATTGTGGGACTGAAATTGTTTGCAATTGTTGCAAAAACAATCAGAAAAATCCCGCTTCCTGACACCAGTGTGAGGTTTGCCGATTGGGTGAAAAGAATGTCGCGACAGTCGAGCCGTCAACACTGCCGTGTGGGAGTGGAAGGATTTTACGAAGACAGGTTTTCCATCTCAAAACCGTTTAATAAAATAAAAATTTTTTACAATATCTCCTTGGATAAAGGGGTATCACCGCACAAAGCACTAGAATTAAGTCCAAATAAAGTTCGAATGTTCGGGATTTCTTTTCCTACAGTTCGGCGTGGACGGTGAAATGATCGTAGACCCCGAGGCGTTGGGCACGACTTCAGGTGATTTTTCTCCGAGGAACCTGGATGGCACTAGGCGACACGACAGAAAGGTTGTTTCCCCGATGTCCGAAAAGTTCCCTCCTAATTTTACGGAAGCACACACGTCCAAGATAGGACGAGCCAAGTACTGAGAGAACTAATGACCGAGAACGTCATCATCTCTTTTTCTTCGGGTTTTATAACTTTCCTTTGAGTCCCAGATCGAACATTCCGATAGGTCGATGTCGACTTGCCTCCGCTCTCTAATTGGTCCCCCCCTCGTTACGCATTGTAACGAGGTCGGAACCCCGGTCGTCGGATGAGTCAACATCGACTGACAATTCGATTCCTACCGAAGATGTTCGATCTAAGTACTCAAATTCATCTATTGTTTTAACCCGAGAAGTCGACTTTCTTGGAAATCTCTACAGACATGCCCTTTTATGGCCATAAAACATTCATTTTTCGTTTTCCCTTTTTTTTTTTATCTTTTTTTTAACATAATTTTATTATAACAATAATAATTATTATTAGCTTCTATTCCAAAACAATGGAAAAAAAAATTTCTTTTCCCCTTTTTACACAAATTCTAGACCTATTTCCGAAGCTTTACATAGCAATGGGGACAAAGATCTGGTAGTATATGATATTAAGAGCGTCTGATGATAATCCTCGGTTGTTCATTGCAACATGGGCAAAAGTATTGAAGATAAGGCCAGTACGATCAAAAATGTACTTAACGTAGGCATCCTGTGAGAAGTGATGGTCGAGAATTAAACCTAGGCGTATTTTATAGTTTTCCTTACCTTGACAGAGTGTCCCTCCAATTTAAATAGTGGCAACTCTAAGGTATAAATTAGGCAGGCGAGGCTTGTTAAAAATTGTGCAACTAGTTTTATTAGCATTGAAGTGAAGTTTATGTTGGTAGCCCCAATCGTAAGTCTTAATGAGGATGTCCCAACCCAGCATGGGATCGCCTACCAACCAGCAGAAGAACGTCATCTACATATTCGACGAAGCAATTTTGATGGAACTTTTGCTTTAAATGTGATGTTCCACAATAAAGGGCCACACACTAACCCTGCGGACAGATCCGAACGATGTTTCTTTGAATTATGTGGTCACCATATTGAAGTGTAGTCTTCCCGTTATTTAGATAGTCCTGCAAAATTTAAATATATTGACAAGACATCTAATGGCACGTAGTTGGTACTGGACCAGAGCCAACCAGGCGCTATTAAAGGCTTTAGAAATATCTAATCCAATGGACAACACGTATTTATATATTTCCAATAGATGTTTTATGTTTTCCACAGTCACCTGTATGACATCCAAAGTAGAGCGCTGTGGGCGAAAACCATACTGTCTGTTCTGAATAAGCGCTCCACTTTCAATATTCTACGTAAGCCTATTATCTATAAGGCGCTCCAGACTAAAAGTAAAAGACGTCGCCAATTTTTCCACAATCAAGTCGTTGCCGGTACCTTAATACCTGAAGTTGTCGTGTGCTCCTCAAACGAGCATCTCCTCCGATAGAGGAAGATTATCATCTCCAATAGATAAATATCTCAACGCCTTTCTTCTTCGAACTGCCCCGTAGTGCCGAATTCTATTCACGAATCGATCATCCCATCCACAAAGTTCTTCTATTGATATATACGGATATTTATCACAACGCGCGATTTCATGCAAACTCTCTCTCTCGCGAACGCTTCGATGTCGCTCTAGTATAAAATATCCACTTGTCTTCCCTGTTAGCATGTAGATCTTATAACGAAAAATAAACGGGTATTTGTTTTGTTAACCTTATACTTGTTATGATCTTTTAGTCACAATATTTATAATTTCATTTATACTAATTGTGATTTAAAAAAATTTCCTATAATCAACAGGCTATAAGGAAAACCTTTTACTATTTCTACTAAATAGATTGTTTATTGTTTGTGCTGAGAAATTGGAAAAATAATAGACAGTTAATCAATAAACAATAAATAAAGTAATAGAGAGAAATAAAGATTAATAAAATAATAAGAATGCAAATAGGTTAAACATAAAACGCATTTATCATACAATAACAAAGTATTAACCTTAATTAATTGAAATATTTTACATGGTAATTGTTCAAGAGTTCACATTTGATAAACAGACTGGCCACGTGGAGTTTTCCGGAATTTTTTCATGTGTCTAATATCTAAATAAGGGCCATTTTCCCATATCAAGTACTCTCGGAAAATACCTCCCATTAGCAGATTGCCCATGGGTTGCGTTATGGTATACCATCAATCTTAAATATTTTATTTTTACACAAGAAGAAATTTCAGTTATTAGATTCCCGGTTAATATGAACACGTTACAGCATTCATTAAATAGTTTTTCGCAATTCTTCATAAACAATCTTCATATAATGTATGTTTTAAATACAATAAAGCTCGATAAATTATGAAAAGCACTTAACCAATTTTTTGAAAGCATGTTATAAAGCTAATTGTTATTGTTTACTTCGCTAAAAGCTTAATCATATTATCTATAATGGCATCTTCGAAAGAAAACATATTAAGGCATATATTAAGGCAGTATTCACCAATCAATAGACTATAAAAAGCAGAGTAATATAAGAGAGAGTTTATACCTCGTGTGATAAATGGAAAATTTCATGAAAGTAGAGAAGAAAATCTATCTTTAGTTTTCATTTTTGCTACTGAATATCAATTTATAATAGTTATAATCATTTGAGAGAAATTTGATAAAAATATCGGTTACTTTGAAGTCGGATAGAAAAGTACAGACTCATAAAATTCATAGTGAAAAGCAGTTAGTGTATTAACTAATTAATAATCACCTGGAAGTTAACAGAAATGGATATAAATCTGAATTTGGGATTTCTTGAAAAAAATAATTGTTCATGCAAAGTTCTTTCTCCGGCAATCCATTTCATGAAGATATTTGGAATTGATAGCTTATACAAATGCAAACGCCAAAGAAAATCGCGCTCATCTTTCATTCGTAAACTTCATCAAATATTAATATTGATAATCATTATCAAGCATAATATACTTCTGTTTCTGATGTTGATCCTTCCTAGAAGTGAGTCTGTCTTTTTCTGCTCTGCATTCTTAAAAACTCAAGGAACTGATGAATTAACTACTGCAGTCTATGTTCTTGTGTACCAAAATTTAGTATTGTTTGTGTATTTAATATTAATAACAAATAAGAAGAAGATCAACTATGGGTATTTTCCAGAGAATGAAATGTATACATTGAATAAATGGCAAACATTTATAATAAGTTTTGTCTCTGCTGCTTACATAATTATATGCATATTGGTTTATTTGGTACATCTATTTATCTTTTTCCCAATGCTGATAAAATCTGTCAATCATCAAGTTGCACTAGTTTGCCACTTTTTTATTACACTAAATTATTTTATCGTGCATGGTATTACGCTCTGCACAATAACTATTCTAATTTTTAATCAACTCATAATAAAAAATAAATTTGACGATATGAAGAATGACGTTTCTAATTTCCATCCTCATTTTGATGATGTCGGACAATTTCTTCAAGATTTTCGCCATCGATACAAAGAATGCTGCATGAGATTAGATGAATATAATGAAGTGTTTATTAATATTATTTCCTCGTCTTACTGTGCCGTTATTTTGATATTTGCAATTATGCTATATAATTTACTATACTTTTCTCGAGATGCAAAGGACAGTTTTGTAGTATTAGTTCATATTCTTGTTGTTTTCTTTTCTACTAAAATGGCAATAGATATGGCAGCAGATCTTTCAGTTTCAGTAAGTATGCTGATGATAACCAAGTTTTTCGAAATTTTATTTTTGTCTGATAAAAATTAAAACAAATGCCATGTATATCTAGAAATGTTTTGGTTATTTTGGTTTTAAAAAATCGCAAAAGGAAACCTGCAATCAAATTTTCTTTAGTTTTGAACATTGCTTTTCTTATTACTCTTTTTAACACAACAAGAAGATAACATTTTTATTATATTTTTAACATTTTGTGCAATAATTTTAAAAACATTATGAAAAATTCTGTGATTTAGTTGATATTCTCTTATATATTTCAAATCGTAAATAGTCAGCAAAAGTATTACAGTCGAACCTGTAATAACGACTACAAAATATTATCGAAAGAAAACATAAAGAATAAAAACATAAAAAATATTTAAAAAACAGTTCTAGAAAATATGGCCAATGTTTTCTATGGACATGTTTTCAAGAACTGTTTGTTGTTGTTTATTAAATAATAATTTGTAATAATTAACTTTCAAACAATGACAAATTTTTAGGTTTACAGTGGTCATTGTTCAGAGGTCTGACTATTTTATTTTATCTATATTTATATTTTTCAATAATTAATATATATTTCCAGGAAATAGTTTCACTAATAAATCGGATGACTCGGTTTTAATGCACATATTTATTATAAACTTAAGTGATTTATATATTATAAATTATTCTATTCTTATTTTCATATAAACTATCATTCTTATGACTTTAAAATTTATAAATTTTATTATAAATTGTGATTTCATTATTGTATTTATTACAGGAGTATTATCGAAATTTTTAGACAGCAATTAACAAGTCTTCGAATGCCAGATCTAAGAATAAAACGTTGTTTCTTATCTGGCAACTGAAGATTAATTATTAATATCTAGAAATTGTGTTTTAGTTATAATAAATACTGTAATTTCATTATTAATAGTTCAATTTATTGTATGTATAGGGTCACCATAAATTATTAACAGATATATTTTTATTTTGTGAATTTACTGTTTTAATATTATATTGTATATAATTCGTTTTAAATGGCTATTTCAAGTACAGTTTGAAGTAGTATAATAATACATTTTTCACAAAAAAGGTAAATAAAATATTATGAAGTTTACAATACATTTGTATTACATGTAATTTGCTGTCCAAACGTTATATATATCTTCACCATTTCCTAAGCACACTTTTGTAGGTTTTTTACTTTCTCAGTTTGATTCGCCACTTGTCCTGGATGAAGAAATAAAACATTCGTCCTCCGTAGATTTGCAGTTGATTTTCTGTTCTTCAGGCTGCATTTTACAACTTCGATTACAGCCATAATATTCGATTGTGTTATTGAATTAACTGATGTATTTTCCGGTTCATCTAGAAACAAAGTGAAAGAATTTCTTTATACAAATTTTTGTCTTTTTGATACCAGTTATTATAGATATTTGATTTTATATTATTAGAATGATTTGTTCTAAAAAATGTGTTTATTTTGTTTGATTCTTGAGTAAAGCAATTACTTAAAAAATCATTCCTTTTGCTTTGGATCGCTTCTTTTCGTTTTCTCTTCGTTTTCTTCAAACGTCTCCATTTCCTATTGTTATAATTTGTAAATGGTGAGTTTTAATGTTTATTTAATGGTGTATTAAAAAATAAACATTAAGACAAATTTATTGGACAAAGTTTAAATAATTTACATTAAAGCAATTAAACAATGAAAAAAAAAATGTGTGATTGGAAATGAAAGAAACAAAGACAGTTTACGCGTTTTGCCCATTTCTATTTGGTGAAGAAGAGCATTTTGCATATTGTAGCCATTGTCCGAACAAGTCCTAAAACTGTCTCTTATAGAGGAAACTGCAGATATTTTCTTGCACAGTATGAATCGTAATAATGCTTTATATTAGCAAGTTCAGTTTCTCTCATCTCAAAAAAGAAAAGCAAAAATACAAATTTCAATGAAAAAAACACAACATATCTGTTTTTCTGTTTTAAATCATATTAAAGAAAATCCTACGAATGATTGATATTTTAGATTGTTTAGAAAGAACATCACGAATGTCGTCTTCAAAGCATCATTTAAATATGTTAAAATTCCATCATAGCAGGGGCGGTTTTAAAATGTGTGAAGCCCTAAGCAAGTATGGACTTGACGTCCTCTTATATAATAAACCCACTGAACGGTGCTAATGGTCCAGGGTTCGCGCTTCACTAACTAGATGGCCGCGTAGAGTATAATGGTTTTTTTCACGTGTATAACACGTAGAGGAAAATTTCCTATAGCCTCCCTAAAGACATGGTCCACCGGTAACCAAGCCACTTTGTTCTCTGAGGTACTCTCAGTACGGTTGTGGTTTCGCACCTCGCCGGAACGGGCTGGCCACGTGAAGTTTTCCAGGTTTTCTCCATGTCTGTATCACCTGAATAGGAACCAGTTACCCTTAAAACTCTTCTCAAAAGGCATCCCCTTTAACTAGGTGTTCCAAATGTTGCGCTGCCATAGCTTAAAATAAAACAAACAAACACTAAAGCTATCCCCCTTTAGAATGTGTTGCGTTTAATATAATCAGTTCAGTACATTCATCAATCCAATCCAATTTTTAGCTTAATCTGCACGATGTAATTAAAGACTATCTCTACGCTACAGTTTTAAAAAGATAATTGATTGTTATAAGCAACAACTAATCATATCATTTAATTGTATTTGTAGGCAATTTCTCCTTTGAAGGAACTAAAGAAATTCTCTTTCTATTGCACGACAAGATTAGACAGATTAAAAGTACGTATTTAAATATTCAATTATTAAATATATTTTTATGATTGAATTTAAAAAATTATGAAGGGAACGTATCTGTTCCCCGGTCCATTGGACCGGAAAACGAATTTTTCGGGTCGAAAATCCACAGGAATTTTATGGAGTGGTTAGTCCGGATATGTGGGGCCTTGTCTCTCACCATCAGCCTGCCCATTGTGGGTCTGGCCGAATCCACGATGGGCTCAATAAAATCTTTTTAATGTCTATAGAGCAGCCCCAAAATTCATATATCGTGCTGGTATATATCTTTGATTAATTTAATCTGATTCGATAATTTCAGTTCTGAAAGTTTACAATTTTAGCAACTTAATATATCTAATTTACATAATTTTTATTTTTTCAAATTATTTTTAAAATAAATGTAAGTTCCTTAAATCTATTTCCAGTTAATTTGTTCCTTAAAATTATTGGATGGGCCATATCGAGGAATGAAATGTTTGGATTTCGTCTTCACGAAAATTAGTATACTTCAGGTAAGTTTTTATATCGAACCTCTGAAATTCTCTCAATTGATATAAATTTCTGTTGCAGATGATCGAGAGCTTAATTTCTATATTTTCAACTGTTAAAGAGCTGCAAGATTCGAGAAAACCCAGAACTTGCACTAAAAAATTATTCCTTTAGATTAATATTTATCCGAAAAATTGCGTAGTAAGCTAAATGCTGCTACTTCTTCGATTTCATGCATTTTACGACCTTATTTCTCGGAGCACGATGGTGGCAATTTGCATTTATATCATTGCAATCACAATTCGTGGCATATTCACTTTTCCATACACAGGTGATATTTTTAGTAAGAAATGTCTTGGATCAGACAAAAGATTTATGAAAAGTACAAGGTAATTGAACTTTTGTTGAAAATAACAAAAATTGTTATCAATATTCACAAATTAGAAGAAACTAAAAATTTGTCTTCAAATATTGACCTTGCCAACATCTTAGGAATACAACTGTCTTTACAGAGTCACCCTTTTATTTGAGGCTACTCGTCTGTCTCGATGTGGAAAAAGGTTTAAAAAATGTATTTTTAGTTTCCCGCTGTTATACAGTATGTAACAGAGGGAAAGTATGGCGATGGATCTAAAAAATGACCACCCTTTAAAATTTTTTCATTTTTAAATTCTGCGGACCTTGAACCGAAAATGCAAAAAATAAAAAAATAAACACCTCCTGGGTTTTTTCCTGAATGTGTGGATGTTAGTATGTATGATGGGCACAATTTTGTTCACTTGTTTTAAAGCTTAATAACTCCTGTACTTTTTCGAAAATTTCTGAAATTTTGTAGTGAGGTTTCATTATCAGGGACATTGAAACTCTGTTATTTTTGTAAATAAACGTCCAGCGAGTGGTGAGATAAAGGAGGTCGTATGTATCTCCAGTAAAGTCGTACTTAGTAACGATTTTACTCGTTATTAGCACTGATAATTTTTATACAAAATTCGTCCTTTTAAAATTACGCTTCTTGTCATTTTATAATAGTTAAAAAAATATTAAAATTTTCTAAAATAAAATATCATAACAAATATCGCCACCAAATTTTGCCAGGAAAAGTTAAGCAACTCGTTGCCGGAATTTGCAAAACGTTTAACGTCATTTTAATTTTAATGTATTTTGAGTAAAAATTACAAAAAACATGGCCGGCGTTATTACATTTAATAATATAAAAATAATACGGACTTTACAAAGTAAACTTTGTCCTTTTTTTTTTCGCCGTTCGTACCATCCGCACGGAGGCATTAGCCTCTAAAGAAAGGTCGTCTCCGGAGGATTGTGAAGCCTTGAGGACTGCGGATGGTACGAACGGCGAAAAAAAAGGACAAAGTTTACTTTGTAAAGTCCGTATTATATTTTATATTATTTAATGTATTTCTTTTTACATTTCGAACACCGGGCATATCAACTAGCAAAAACATTGTAGAAATGATAATAAAATTAAATAAAAATATATGAATGATTTCAAATTTATTTACTCTCGTTTTAATCACATCAAATTTTTGAAAACGAATTCGAACACCATTCTTTGATGTCAGATTAAACAGTAAATAAAAAGAAATTAATATATTCTGTAAATAGAATAATACAATATTCTACTGAAAATTAACTTTGATAAATTTTGATTAAAAAAAATTATTAGAAAAATACCACATAAATTTCAGACTGCATGTAATTAAAATTTGACTAAATAAATTTTCTGTGCCAAACATCGCTTCTTTCCATAAAAACCGTCACAGTTAGTCCAAATAAAGTTCAGTTGTGCAATTTACAATTACAATTATTGTCACAAATGTTTTTACAAACAATTCTTCGGGGAAAACCTAAGAACCTGGGCTCATTTTATCTTTCTAAAGAAATAAATGAAGAAACACAAAATAAAGATTTTATTGTGACAAATGCACTTAAACTTATAACAACATCACACAGTCCGGCTACTGGCTACATCCTACTACCTACTGGCTACATCCGCAGTTATATATGGGTAAAAATAGGAATTGCACATTCTAACTTGGAATTTCCCTAATACAGGTTCTAGTTAATGTGTACAAACGTAGTTAATGCACAACTTATTAACAAACTATGTCCAATACTATTTCACTTTTCAAGGTTTTGTAATAACAAATAAAAGAGTGATCGTATAAAAATATGAATCTGTTTTCGCGTCAATTTCAACTTTTTGACAATGGCGCCAGAGCTAGGCACAGAGAAAACAGTTGACCAAAAAATAATTATCATGCAAGAAAAATACACATTTTACATTATGTCTATTTATGAAATCGTATAAAGTACATTTTCAGTATATTGTATGATTAATATACAATGTATGTATTTTCATACAACATTGTAAATTTGCTTTAAAGTTTTATATACTTTATATATAAAAACTTTATTTCATTATATATAAATTTATGTCAGAAGATACAGCTAAAAGTAATAAAATAAAGTCATTTAAAATTGTGGCACTACTACTCATACACACAATTTAATTATTTTGTTTCCCCATTAAAAATTTCGTTCCGCTTTCGACTATTTGATGACAACGAAGCATGGCTTCCGGGGACTTTTTGAGGTTAAAGAAAACTAGCCCGTTTTTGTTAAAAACGTGCAGAAAACTCAAAAAAAAAAAAAAAAAAAATACGTGGCTAATCCGTTACCCAGGCGTGAAACCACTACCGGACTACCACTGATCAGTTGTTTTATCCTCTCGGCCAGTGTTTGGCCGTTTCGTCTTGCTGCCATTGTTCTTCGTTATTTCTTCCGCAATGATAATTAGGTATTGAGCTAACTTATAGAAGTTTTTGGTGAGAAAGTGAATATCCATATAAAAATCGAACTTCGTACCACATCTATAATAAATTGTATATAGCACAGTAATCAGATGTTCGATTAACGTCTATTTTTCATAATTATTTGCAAGATCCAAAATATTTTTACTAAAAGTGTCATCTGCGTGTAGAAAAGTATGCTGCAAATTGTGAGTGCAAAGAGAGAAATGTAGCTCCTTTCCATGGATCTCCAAGAAATGTTCCGAACAATCCATGAAATTGACTTTGCTGATTCTTCGATGCAATAGAATTTAACTTATTATTATAGAATTTTTTGAATAAATATTATCTAGAGGAATAATTTTTGGTGCAAGATCTCGGTTTTCTCGAACCTTGTAATTCTTTAATTGTTGAAAATATGGAAGTAAAGCTCTCGATCATCTAGAAAAGAAATTTGTTTCAATTCAGTGAATTTTATCAGTTCAATATAAAAACTCACCTGAAATATGGTAATTTTCGTGAAGACGAAATCTAAACATTTCATTCCTCGATAAGGTCCATCCAATAATTTTAAGGAACAAATTAACTGGAAATATATTTAAGTTTATCTTAAAAGTACAGTTCGTCTTTAATAATTGTAAAAACAGAAAGATTATATTGTATTAAAGATATCATATTGTTCAAATTTTAATCTTTCAAGTCAAAAGTTTTCAAATCGGATTAAATTCGTCCAAGATCGACACCAGCATTTTAGCTACAATGTACGAGTTTTGGTCCTGGCAACAACAATAGGCAAAAAAGTTACTATTACGAGCGGACCCGATTTATTATCTTTACTATTGAAAATCATTTTTTTGGCAAAAGAACAAATGATAGCTCTTTCCTAAATTCTACATCAATATGAAACAAAATTATAATTTCTGCATTATGTAATACATATCAGACATTTTACTTTCTTCGCTCGGTGGCATTAAGACGACTTTTTTTTTTATCAAGACCATCGTGGGTTTAGTCTGGTCCACAGGTCTAATGGCAAAAGTATTTGGTCCGAGAATCCGGAACGTTTGGGCGTGAGGACGCAGCGAAGGAGTAAAGGCCTACCTTTGAATTTTCGACGTGCCAGAATTCGTTTTCGGAACTCGTAAACTGATACTTTAAATCAGGGGTCGGCAACCTTTTCTGGCCGGCGGGGCCATTTTCAAAAAAAAAAAAAAAAAAAAAAAAAAAAAAATATATATATATATATATATATATATATATATATATTTTTAAGCGGGCCACACAGTCAGATGTTTTGTAATGTAGTATGTAGCTTAAATAGGTTTTTCTAAATGAAATATAAATATTATTTAAAAAAATAAAAATAAAATAAAAATTAGTAAAAATTTTATTTACATGCTATAATAACATCAGAGAACAAAAAAGTGAAAATTTTGCAACTTGAATACAAACTATATGGTGTATTTTCTCGGACACATGGCAAATTTCATCACTAAGTTTTCTTCAGATGGCAAATTTCATCACTAAGTTTTCTTCAGTTGACTGAAGAAAACTTAGTGATGAAATTTGCCATGTGTCCGAGAAAATACACCATATAGTTTGTGTTCAAGTTGCAGAATAAGCACCGGCACGGTTTCATAAACACTACAAAAGTGAAAATTCTTAAAAAAGAAAATAATTTATTTTATTCAAATATAAATAACATTAAAATTTAATGCGATTTTTGTTCTTAAATGTTTTTCGATAATTCATTTATGTCGGGTTGGGTTTGAGAAACTGAAATCCTCAAAATGTTTTGCAAATTAAAAAATAATATTAATAATACAATCAATATATTTCATAATATAACAAATAATAATAATATAATAAAAAATAAAAAAGTCTTCCTAATTTTTACTTTACCATATAAAAGTTGGTGGGCCGCACAAAAACTTGCAACGGGCCGCGTGTTGCCGACCTCTGCTTTAAATCACTCAACTATCTGGCCATCGATGTTAAATAAGACCGTGTGCACTTTAAAACTTAACTGAATATTTAAACTTGTGCAAATATCAAAAAGTAACAATTTTTTTAAAATAATTTTTATAATTTAATTATTAAAATATATGTAATATACAAATACGTACTTTTAGTCTGTCTATTGTTGTCATGCAATAAAAAGAGAATTTCTTTAGTTCCTTCAAAGGAGAAATTGCCTAGGAATACAGTTACATAATATAATATATAACAATATAATATAATATAATAAATGATATAATTAATTGTTGCTTATAAAATCAATTATCTTTTTGAAAGTATTGTGTAGAGATAGTTTTGAATTATATTGTGAAAAATAGACTAAAATTTGCATTGGATGGATGAATATACTGGACTGATCATATTAAACGCAACACAGAGAAGACTTCAGAGAGGACTCTCTATTTTGGAAATTATCGTCTACGTGTTATACACGTGAGAAAAACCATTATACTCTACGCGGCCATCTAGTTAGTGAAACGCGAACCCTGGATCATTAGCACTGTTCAGTGGGTTTATTATATAAGAGGACGTCAAGTCCATACTTGCTTAGGGCTTCACACATTTGAAAACCGTTCCTGCTATAATGGAATTTTAACATATTTAAATGATGTTTTGAAGAGGACATTCATGATGTTCTTTCTAAACAATCTAAAATATCAATCTTTCGTAGGATCAAAATCAAACATAGGCACAATAAACAATGGCCATGTTTTCCAGAACTGTTTTCTTTGAACAACATTTTGTAGCCGTTATTGTAGGTTCGACTGTAATACTTTTGCCTACTATTTACGGTATGAAAAATATAACGAAATGTCTAATAAAGTACAGAATTTTTCATAATGATTATAAAATTATTGCACATAAAGTTAAAAATATAATGAAAATGTTATCTTCTGGTTGTGTTAAAAAATAATAAGAAAAGTAAAGAAGTGTTTAAGACTAAAAAAATTTGAATGCAAGTTTCTTTTCATACTTTTTTAATTCCAAAATAACCAAAACATTTCTGGATATACACAGCATTTGTTTTGGTTTTTATCAGAACAAAAGAAACTTCGAATTACTTTATCATTAGCTTACTTACTAAAACTGAAAGATCCGCTGCCATATCTGTGACCATTTTATTAATAAAGAAAAGAATAACAATATGAACTAATACTACAAAACTGTCCTTTGCATCTCGAGAAAAGTATAGTAAATTATATAGTGTAAGGGCAAATACCAAAATAACGGCGCAGTAAAACGAAGAACTAATATTAATAAACACTTCATTAAATTCATCTAATCTCATGCAGCATTCTTTGTATCGACAGCGAAAATCTTGAAGAAATTCTCTGACGTCATCAAAATGAGGATGGAAATTAGGAACGTCATTCTTCATATCGTCAAATTTATTTTTTATTATGATTTGATTAAAAATTAGAATAGTTGCAATGCAGAGCGTAATACCATGCACGATAAAATAATTTAGTGTAATAAAAAAGTGGCAAACTAGTGCAACTTGATGATTGACAGACTTTATCAGCATTGGGAAAAAGACAAATAGATGTAGCGCATAAACCAATATGCATATAATTATGTAAATAGCAGAATCAAAAGTTGTTATAAATGTTTGCCATTTATTCAATGCATAACTTTCTTTTTCTAGAAAATACCCATAATTGATCTTCTTCTTATTTATTATTAATATTATATACAGAAACAAACTGCAATTTTGGTAAAGAATAAGATCGTCTGCGTAGTCAATTCATCATTTCCTCGAGTTTTTAAGAATGCAGAACAGAAAAAGACAGATTTACTTCTAGGAAGGATCAACATCAGAAATAGAAGTATATTATGCATGATAATAATAGTCAATATTAATATTTGATGGAGTTTACGAATGAAAGATGAGCGCGATTTTCTTTGGTGTTTACATCTGTAAAAGCTATCAATTCCAAATATCTTCATGAAATGGATTGCCGGAGAAAGAACTTTGCATAAACAATTATTTTTTTCAAGAAATTCCATTCTCAGTTTTCTGAACTTATGGATGATTGTTACACTAACAGTACACTAACTGCTTTACTGTTATTAAGTTTATCAGTTATACACTTTTCCACCTGACTTCCAATATATTGTAACCGCTGTTTTTATTAAGTTTATCGTAAATAATTATAATTAGTGCCCACAGGGCGCAAATCTTAGTGCCCACAGGGCGGAAAGAGTTAAAAAAAAAAAAAAAGATATGCGCATCAATGCAGGAGACGATGAAGGTTTACCGTTTGCATGGAAATACTTAGTTAAAAAGTGTTTTAACTTGAGGATGACTAATTGAATAGGCTGAAAACGTTAGTATAGCTTTAAATACATTGTCTCAGCAAACTTAAGATGATTTTGATGGTCTATTTAAAAGGATATTTTTAATTCTACTATTCGTGGATTCAGTCAAGTCCAAAATAGGAACGGCCGAGTGACGAAGCCCGTTATATCCGAGACAGACTAATATTAAGATTTCCTGGAGGTATACTTTAATTGTCTACTAGGACTTATCATACTGTAGGACTGGTTCTGCAAACTAAGAAAACAAATCAGAATAAACAGTCTTTCTGATTTGTTTTCTTAATTTGCAGAACCAGTCCTTCAGTATAATAAGTCCCAGTAGACAATTAAACTATAAAAACTATAAATTAAGGACACAAAGGCATAAAACGATTTCCTGGAGGTACTCATATGAATTCGACTCCAGGTGCTATCAATGACTGAATGGGTAAAACCAGGTGTACGGGGTTCGCGCCTCACCGAGAATCTGGTTATGTGGACTATTCCGGGTTTTATTCACATGTTAACATTTAATTACGGACCAGTTTTCCATAAAATGTCCTCCTAAAAGGCACTCCCCTTGACTGATTGCCATATGTCAGCACTCCACTTTCATCTCAGGTCTGTGTCAAGATGATGTCAAAATGACGTCTCAGCCACCTTACCCATAGGACCGATTAATAAGGAGGAGGATGCACACATGCGGCGCGGCAAGGAAAAGCGGCGACGCAAACGCGTCTTCGCCGCGCGGCAGCACGACCACACAAGCGGCAATCCGTTTACATTTCGGCGCATGCGTTCAGTATTCAAGATGGCGAACGATATCGACACTCCGCTATCCACGTGTTTACAAATTTTGTTTTGTACGGCTCGTTTTATTTAGCTAGAAGATTTCGTCGAAGATTCGAATGAATATTTTGGATTAGAGATATCGTATTGGCAAGAATCTTGCCGAGATATTTTGTTGGATCGATAAAGAACTGATGTACAAAATAGGCTTATTCTTCGATTAAGATCTCTCGATAAAGAATACTATTTCGAGTAAGATTCGGTTGTTTTGTTCTTTGAATTAAATAATATATGATTACTGCATCTGTGTATAATTTGTGTTAAATTTATTATTCTTTCCTCTTTATTCTGATGTTAGTTATCTCGGTTAACCTCGAACTTTCCGCCATTAAAACACCACGTGATTGTATTTTCTCACGTGACTGCCAGACGAAATGTTATTGGCTGATAGAAACGCGTCTTGGCGGCGGCGGCCGCGAAAGATAGAATTCGACCAACTTTCGCGGCATGAGAAAAGCGGCACGAAATAGACCTCTGCGGCGAGAAAAAGTGACGTCATTCTGCCGCTTTTCCTTGCCGCGCCGCATGTGTGCATCCGGCTTTAAGTCGTAAGAGATTTACTTTGACATTTGAACCGTATTTTTAGCTTCAGCCTTTTACTCAAACTAAGTCGGACAAATCGAAACCATCTTTCTATTTTAATATGTAGATATATAAAAATTCAAAAAGTTAAAAGCAGTTGGAAAATGTCTCTACGTCAGGTGGCGCTGTCGCCCACGTGTATTTCAAAAGTTTAAATTCCAATGGTGTTCGTCGAAAATTATCTTTCTGATAAAATGACGTAAACGTGTAATATGTTTTCCTTAGGAACTCGATTTGTAATTATATCTTTGTTAAGAAGATTCGTCTCTGTTAGTCACTGCCAAAAATTAAATATGAGTAAAAGTATTCATTCCGATCATATCGAAGAAATTCACGAAGTTCCTTTCCACGTGTTAATAAGACCATTTCAAAGTGTTTTGGAAGAAGATAAAGTTCAAAGTTTGATGGATACTTTAAAGGTTTGCAAATGTTTTATTCATGTAAATAAATGAAATATAGAAATAAGTGATTAGTCGTTAAATAGAAAATTTAATATCAACACATATTTGAAATGTAGTATTGACATTATAACTCAATTAAAGGGAAACTTAGGATATTGATCAGTTTTCTGATACTTCGGTTGATGGAATGCAATGACATCTACTATTACTTTTATTTGCATTTTCATATATTTGAATAGTTGGCTATTTATTGGAATATATTGCATTTTAATTATTATGGTTAATTGGAAAAACTTCCATACACTAGTTTATGAATTATTATTATTGAGATCTGTAACTTTAATAGAATGTTTAAAAAGTCCTGTGTAAATAAACAGCTAGTCCACCGGTGGCCAAACAGTCTGTTCCCTGAACACTGGGTGGGTTCGCACCTTGCCTGCACGGGCTGGCCATGTGGAGTTTTCCGGGTTTTCTCCATGTCTGTAACACCTGAATAGGAGCTAGTTACCCTTAAAAAGACCTCCCAAAAGGCATACCTCCTAGGCAGATTGCCCAAGTGTTGCATTGCTGCAACTTTACAAAACAAAGTACAATAAATAAACAGATTAGAAAATTGTCTGAAGATAACAAATTGTGTTTTTAAAGAAAGCTTAAGTTAATCTGTTGACTTCTCACAATTCTATCTTAAACTTTTGAAAGTGGGCATTATAGTTAAATTGTAAACTAAATTTTGATATAAAAAATTTTTTGATGTCATTTGTTTTCTATTATCGTGCCGAAAGAAGAAAAAAAGACTAATTTCATTTGTGGGATGCATTTCGATTTTCACTAGACTCTTTTATATAAATTCTGACACCTATAACAATTGTAAAATCTTATATTTAGCATTCAGCTTTAACTTAATATATGAGTTATTTCCATTAATTGGTAGTCTGAGATAATTATTTAAATCAAAATGCTACTATTTGTAACACTCATCAGTCAAAATGATTTACTTGGCCTCCATTCATTCAATCAGGACATATAAGCCAAAACATGTAATGAATATTGAATGGTTTCTGATACTGTTGTGAATCTTTTGGTGGGATGAAAATGTAGAAAACTGTTATTTTGTATAATCTGCATATCTTGTTAATTGTAAAATACATAAGTTTGTGTACCTGTGTATCTTATGAAGAAGCTGTTTAGTGAAGTAAAGTTGTTATGATTGTATTTCACTAAAAAATAATTTCTTTCTATAGAGTGGTTTTCATGATTATGTTCAGTTATTAACAGAGAATAAAAGGGATCTTATTGAGTTTTTACTGTTTTTAGTTTTGTGGTTAATACCATCAATAATAAGATCAGAGAATATAGTTAATGGATGAGAAATAAACTGTCTGAAATTGTTAAGAGGTTGGATGAAGTATACTTCTGTCATATTTAGAAGAAGCATTATTAATTATTCTATCTCTTAATTTTCAATAGTATTAAAAGGATTTAGAATTTGAAAATGTTCTGCATCTACAAATGTTGAATGATAATAGACAACTAATTATCGGTAAAATTGCAGTTTTGAATGGGAGTTTAGACACATGATAGAAGACCAAAAAACATTAAAGAAATCATATGACCTTGTCAAGGTATTCACCCCCAGTATACCTGATTGGGTTGCTTGTTAAATGTGTGATAAGCTGAATGGAGCATGTAGTGTGAATCTAATCGTACCCCAGAAGTAGTCAGTGCAATAGTGTTTCTTATGTTTTATGAGTTTTTAGCTATCTTTAGTAAAGTGGAAAATAATTTATTTATATCATTGTTTTGAGAAATAATACTAGATTCTTTTCACTTTTAAATTTTACTTCATTTTTGAGGGTCTTCAAAATTCCAGATAGGCCAATTTTGGGGAGGGCTATATCAGTTCCTTTGACATTTTTACTTCTATGGGCATAGTCTACAGCAGGCTTGGCCAACCCAAATTGTTTCACGGGCTACTTTGATTACATGTAACATTACAGTGGGCCACAATTTAGGCAAACTGCTTTTAACCCCTTCCCTTCCAATTCCTGCAAACTACTATAATTTTTAAAACAAAAATGTTTAAAATTTAAAATAAATTATAGTTGATCTTAAAAAATTTTGATAATACAAAGTTAAACTTATCAAGACAAAATCTCACAATTTTACAATACACTGTAAAATTAAGATTATTTGAATCAATGTGTAGAGCTAGTATGGGTCTTTAAACTGATAAATTGCAGTGTTTATAGAAACTCTAAAACAGTTGGTGTTATTTATACAAGATGCATGAAACTTTTGTGAGGAGGATATTCTGATGTTACAAATTTTGCACAATCCACATTTTAGTGAATACCATCTTCTCCATTTAGTGGGCCAGCAGTAAAAAATGAAAGATAAATGAAATTTTAAGAAAGAGCTTATTCAAAATTCTAAAAAATTTTAATTTTTCTATGATACACCTGAAGTGCTCTTGTGACACACAAGTGTTTGTGTCACATGGATTGGGAAACACTGCAATAATGTACTGATTTTTGTTATATTATAATATAAAATTAAAATATATCATTCATGAATTTAATATGAGTAAATCGTTTCTTTAAAAAGATTATATTTTTTTTAGCAAGAAAATAAAAGAAATGAAGTTCCACCAATTGATGTTTTGTGGATTAAAGGAAGTGAAGGTGGTGATTATTTTTATTCTTTTGGTGGCTGTCACCGTTATGAAGCCCATAAAAGGTTAAAATTGCCAACGATTCGTTGCAAGTTGATGAAATCTTCAATACGAGATCTACAAAGTTATCTGGGAGCATCGACCCCAGATCTAAAGTGATCATGTGTTAGACATATCAGATGATAAAATTGGATCTATTTTTATATAATCACAAATTATTTTATTATAAAATTTTATAAAATATATCATATTATATAAGATTTTGAGAAATGTTAAATGTAAGAAAATTATAATTAATAGATGTAAAATTTTAAATTTTGTGCAATACCTATTGTCTGTTTGATAAAATTTCTAAATTTTGTGCAATACCTATTGTCTGTTTGATAAAATTTATATATATATATATATATATTTTATTGTTGATATTTTTATATTTTTGATAACAGAAATAAATTATTCTCTTGTAGTTTTGATCAGATAGTTGAAATATTTATTTGAATTTTAAATTTACAATTTTTTATTATGAAATGTATAATTTGATGTTTTGAAATGCATTGTGTAATGAATTATTAAATATTTGAGTATATGTGATATAGACTTATGTGATTTTTAATGAATAGGTTTGGATCAGGACATTATTTCTTATTCTTTGTTTTCTCATGTTTGATTGTCCCACTTTGTCATTTTTGTCTGTAAATGGACAACCCTTATGCAGGATGTATAATTCAGGATGGTACTGCCTTGGAGAAAGGAATCTTATTTGTAGCCTAGATTTTGTACTATCAAAATGTTATTATGATTGAACCTTTTTTAACTTCAGAATTAAATGTTAGGAATTTATAATATTTGATAACTGACCTCATTGTTAAAATTTAAATTTTTTGTAAAATTGTAAAGAGACTTATAACATCTTTATAACATAGGATCTTCCAAAATGAATGCTACCATTTCAAATTACTGTAATTATGTTAACTATTATCTAAAAAGTATGTGACATACCAATCAATAGAGTAATTATCTGAGTTTGATCTCCCAATTCATTCAAACATCTTGTTGAACACAGTTGGGAGCACCATCTTTACCAAGCACTGTAAATTGTGAGAGGTTAACGAGCGGTATGAAGACAACGAAACAAAATTGAGAAACAAAACACAATGAGTTTTATTTTCTTCACTTGTAAATAAACAGGATACAGGGGATACCAACAAACACCTTTTCCACCGACCACACACGAGAGCAAAAATACCGAAACTGGTACAATAAATTTTCCCGACAATATCTCCTTAAACATAAACCTTAATTCTAGTGTACATAAAAAAACTCTCGACAATATTACTTAAATATTACTTATATTATAAAATTAAAACTATTATACAAAACAAAGAAATAAAAGGAAGAGAATATCAAGAATGGACAGGAAAGAGGGTACCCACGACTAGATGACGATGACAAAACTACCGGCCGAAGTATCACGGTGAAACGGGGATCGGCAAACACTTTCACCCTTTTTTTTTTCACTCTCTAAAACAGTCAAAATCGTCCTCGTCCCTATCTTTCTGGCTCTCGGGAGACTCCACTATCGCTTCTTCCAACTCTTGTTCTCGCTCCAGAATGACCCACGTCTTCCTCTCTCTCCCCTCAGGGCTACACTCCCTCTTTTCTTTTAGGGGTGAGTCATCGAAATAACAAAGAAAGGGTGGGAGCGATAGGTACATTCCAGGAAGAATGGATAATTAGGTTGGGAAGAAAAGAACAAAGGAAATATAAAATATGAAAACGATATAATTACATATAAAAATATACAATTTACGCATGGCGTGTAGCCACAAAATGAAAATGGTGACTTTGCAACAGAGAAGGCATTTTGTGTTCTGCAATTAACAAAGTTTAAATCACTTATCATTGTGCAACATGAGTTATCTGCAGGAGCTGTAGAATTGTGACTGCTCTGAGAAGAGTGAGAATGGATATGTGTAGGTAGTATAAGAAGAATGCGTGTTGGACATGTGCTAAGTGACAGGATGTGTACACATTGAAAAATTGTAATGGGTAAATGTGAAACTTTGACATCTTTCTGATGTTTTAATGTACTTTATAACATTCTCAGATAATAGTTAACATCATTATAATAATTTAAAATGGTAACATTCTTTTTGGAAGATCCTATATTATGTACTGTACATAAAAACAAGTTTTATTTGTTTTCTTGTTGATAATTGTTAAGCTATATTTTAGTTAATATTTTTTTTAATTAAAAGATCATTATATTTTCCTTTCAATAAGTTTTTTTACAGATAAAAATACATGTTATAAGCAGATAGATAGATAAAATACTGACTATCTTAATTACTTAAAGCAATACATAAATTTTTTTTTCTAATTTGATATAATAATTGGAAAATAAACTTTTTATTTGAAGTTAAAATTATTATTTTAGTTTAAAATTGTAATGGATAAACTTAGCATTTATTAATGAGTTTTTGTAACCTTGCTGAGAAATATTTATATCATGAACATTTTTAATCTAAATTCTATAGGTCATCATCAGGTGTAATACTGTATCTGAATGTTTTTAAAATGGAATACTTTACAATGGAACATTCAAACACACACAATTTAAACATATAAATTTAAAATACAGAATAGAAAAAATGTAAAAGGAAATAAATTAAAGATCAATAAGTAACAAAAATAAATAAATAATACTGACAGCAATTAAACATAAAAATAATAAATAAATCAAAGATACAGTATGTATCTTTGATTTATTTATAGTAGGTAGAAAGTTATGTATATAGAAAGGTGGATGCAAACTATGAGTTTCTATATTGCAATAGTCATGTAAGACTATAGTCAAATGAAGCTGTTATCATTAGAATGATACCAGTCTCATTCTGTTTGATTTGTACCACATGTCTCTACATTGGAAATCAGTGAATAAAAAATGAAATTTATAAAAGCAGACTAATTGTTGTAGGAAATAATTAATGCTAGGGATGCAGAAGGATTAGCTTTGACATGGAAACACAACTTAAGAAAGAAATTGCAATATAGAAACTCATAATTCACTTCCACTTTTTTATATACAATATGAGTTTCAGTTACTGTCAATATTATTTATTTTCATTTTCCTTTCTCTGTATTTTGAATTTAAATTATGTGCTTGAATGTTCCACTGTGAAGTATTCCATTTCAAAACAACATTTAGATACAGTATTATACTTGATAATGAACTATAGAATTTAAGTTGAAAACATTTGTGGTGATATAAATGTTTCTCAGCAAGTATAAGGTGGTTATGAAAATTTGTTAACTATTTCTCACTGCTGAGTCTGAAATTGATTCTTAGCATGTTATTTATTACAGTATGTATAATAATGATATGTATGTGTGTATTAAAGTTTTATAATTGTTTCTGTTGTTTATGATAGTCATTGCAGTACAGCATAAGAAACTACATAATTTTATAGTAATCATATAAAATGTTAAGTAACAATCTCATAATCAACACCAAACTAATAACAGTCAACTTTTTTGTTTCTTTTATTCTATGTAAACATTTTTGGGAATTCTCCCATCTTTACATTCCCATGATTCACATAAACTATCTTCAAAATCAAACAGAACTTTTTGAGTAATGTATTTTAAATATTTCTAATATTTAAGTATACTTTTAAAATACTACAAAACAGATTAAAATATTTTTAAAAAATTATTTACAGAGCAAAAAATTAAGAAACAGAATGTAAAATGGTTTAATATTTATAATTTATTATTCAAAACTACCCATTTAAGTTTAGAAACAGCTTCTGTAAATTGCTGAAGATGGGAAGAGAAAAATTCCTGAAAACATGTCTTTAGAATAAAAGAATAACTCCTTAATTATCAATAATGGCTTGATGTTGATTGTGATAGTTTTATAAACATACTATAAAAATAACAAACATTCCTTAATATTGTATTTGATAGTTTATTAATTATCTGTTATATTTGCTGGGTTCCTACCCGCTTGGAAAATCAGGGATATTCATTAGTGTTTGGAAAAACATGGAAAGTCGGGGAAGTTGTCTCCTTGGCTACCTTATTGACTTTTTATTGATAATATGGTTCTGTAAATGTAGCTGTCTTCAGGCAGCAAGAAGTGTGGTGCAGTGAAACTTATGATAAGGGTTGCAGAATATTTTCAGGACCCAAAATTTTTCCCAATCATAAACAGAATTTCCTCAAAAATTTACACACTACAAAAAAAGAAAAATAATACCATTTAAATTAAAATTAAAATTTTTCATTTTAGTAATTTCTAATTTTTTTCCAGTTTATTAATATTTTATAAAGTTGAAGAAATTTATTAAGGGATAAATTTAATAAATACATACTTTTGTACATGGATTATACAGGATTTGTTAATAATAAGTAATGGCTTTTTTCTTTTTTTTCAAAGCCATGTAAATTTATGGTTATGGATTAATAACAATAAACTGCTTTAATTTAATAAAACATTTTATTTATTTTTAGTTTTATATATTTTTATAATTGCTGAATTATTAAATGTTAAATAGAAAAAATAACAAATTAAAAAGTTGGAGAAGCAATAGTGTATGTGCATAGCAAGTCAAGTGCTGTTTTATTTTGTAAATGTGCCATACTGTAAAGGACATGAAGGTCAGGAAGTCAGGGTAAATCATGAAATTAAAAACGAAAATTTGAGTAGGAACCCTGTATTTGGCATTGGAATTATTCACAATATGCTAGAATAATTTTGAGATTTAGTAATTAGAATGGTGATATATCGAATTAAGGAAAAAGTCAATAGTCAACTTTGAATTCTTTATTATTTTCTGATGCACTAATGAAGTTAATAAATGAAATAACAAATAATTTCATATTGAGTTTATAGTAATATTCAACTTGAATCTATTTATTACTTATATAATTATCCATATTTTAACTTGGAAATAAAAGGAAAAATAACACCAGTACATCATATTTACATAGGAAAAATAACATCATATTTACATAGAATTAATTGAATATACAAATGTATAAGTTTATTGACAACATACAACTGAACAGTTTCTTTATTAACCTTGCTTTTATTATTGACCTAGATTTTTTTTAATTATTAACCAAAAGGAGGTCAATGTAGTTATATTATATATTTGGTATGAACGTATATGGTTGAAATTTAGTATGTAGTATTGATTGTTTTATTGTTTTGTCTATAATAATTAAGATATTAATAAACAATATTGAAAAGCATAAAAACTGTGTATAAGAGAAAAAATATTTAACATTGTGTAAAAGCTAATTTCTCATTTTTCAGATTATTGATATGTTTTACTTGTAAGTATTACAATGATATATTCACTTCATATTCTTTTGAAACTACCATACTTAAGCATCAAAAACAATGTTCTGTTAGAAGGTTTTCTTTTAAAACATTGCTTTTGAAGTTTATTTTACTAAGTGATTCTTTTATACCACTGTTTAACTTACATCTGAACAAAAATTTTCCTGTTTAAACAATAGTACAATAATGAACTAGTATAAGTCTCTTTAATCCGAAATAATCTTTTACAGTAGACTATCCCACAGCCTTTACAGGTTTTGAACTTCTTTATTGTTTTTCTACAGATGCATTTCGGGCCAGTGCTTTCTTCGTGGTCTTTTTTAAAATGAGAAGCATTTAAAATGCTTCTAATTTTAAAAAAGTTCCATTACGATTGGCGACGTTTGTTCAAATTACGACCGCATTCGACTGTAACGGTTCCTGAAAAAGATTATTAAAAATAACCGAAAACGTTTGAATTATATCAAAAAACGGCTGTGAGTAAAAAAGTGTCTAAGAGTTTGTGCTGTAAATAACGCAGTCATAGAAAAGTTTAAAATATTAAAATGATGGAAATGAAGTTTATATTTATTTACACAAAAACTTCTTTTACCTAAGTTTTAATTAGATGTAGCCGTTTTTCTGTATCATGGATGCCAAAAAATAAGAAATTATCAAGTAATTACAATACCAAACACATTAATGTAGCGTTATTTCTCACATATTTTCTGTTAACAGACTAGTTTACAAATAATTTAACATAAGAAAAAAGAAAAATTGAAACTAAATAGTAATTCTTAATATGAAGTTTGGCTAAGATCCAGCTAGATAAACCTGATAAAAGTTTTGTCATGTCCTTAAAACTAATATAAAACAGTTTCGTCAAATTAAAGTCAGAAGCTTTTAAATCAGAAAACTTCGAAAATTCAACATCACGTCATTTCATGTGGCATGTTTTTAATCTCGTTTCTTGCATAAATTTGGGAAAATTCAAATAGATTATAAAAGTTTAAATACTGTATATAATTTTCAAATATACGTTAGACCAGTGTTTCTCAAACTTTTTTGTCTGGTGGCACACTGAAATTATTAAACAAAATTCACTGCACCCCTATTATTATTATTTTTTGCTTTTTTACAGTTAGTAAAGATATGAAGGATGAAAAGTCTTTGAAAAAAATAAAAGCTTTTTAAAGTAAGTTTATTTCCAAACAACACAAAAACATTCAAAACAAAAGTTATTATTATAAAGGTATCTGGTGATAAAATGAGCTCTCAATTTTTGATGATTTACTAATTGGTAGCTGGTAGCAAAGCTAATTGATTCCTTAGCTTTGCTACCAGTAACCACTTCTTGATCATTAGAATCTTCACGTTTTCTTTTTTTTAATGAAAAAATTATTCACGATATTGAACGACATAATTAACTTCAATATTTTATTATAAAATTTAATTACAAGTTAATAATTTTTTCTTGTTGTAAAGAAGAAAAATATTTTTATATGATGCTTTTTCGTTATTGTCTGAACATATAACAATAATAAAAACAATTACTGCATTCAACGCATTTATATTGAACTTCTACTCGCTGCAGGAACAGAAGAACAGACAACTGGTAACTATTATAGTTCGTTTTTTTTTTCTAGTATTTACGTATCGCCAATTACCGAGTCACTGAGACAAGTGGCGACATAACAAGATTAGTAGAAAAAACCAATATTCATTTTTTATAATTGTTTTAATTATTTATTTAATTTAATACTTTAATTCCATTATTTTAAGTAATTTTAATTTAATTATTTAAAAATTTCGCGGCACCCTTGTGGCGTACTTGCGGCACCCGCTTTGAGAACCACTGCGTTAGACTTATTATTACCATTTTCCTTCGCGCATGTTGGCTTCTAAACACTGGCTCAATTGTTTTGAGAAAGTCTAAAATAATATATAATCTTTAAAAACAATACGTATAAAATAACAGTTTACCAATAGCTTCGTCTAGATTCTAATGCCAGCTTAGTGTGTGGTGGCACGATTTCGTTTACCCTCTTCGAAGCTTAATAACTCCTGTGCTCTTCGACGAAAATTTCTGAAATTTTGCAGCGCGATTTGCTTATTAGGGTGATTGATGCCATTAAATTTTGGTGACTAAAGGTCGAGGGGGTGGGAAGATAATGGGGGTCGTGTTTAATGACGATTTTACTAATTAGCATTTACGAATTTTTTATGAAACCCGCCCCTACCTTCATTAAGTTTTTTACCATTTTATAATGTTAAAAATACAAAGTTTTTAAGATAAAATATAACGGATGGCGCCATCAAATATTGCCGGGAAAGTTAAGCAAATTAGTTGTTCCAGAAGTAGGCTTATATGAAGAATTCGCGGTTCGTGCTTTCTTTAAAGTAATTATATTTCCTAACACTATAATTTATTCCTGATAAGTTGATATTATTGAAAACAAACCGACGATCGAGTGGTTTTGCTATCGCTCCACTGATGCAATCATCTTCGTTATAATCTACACTCGTAATGAGTTGCTTATTAAAGCGCTTTAATACAATCAAACCAAAAGCATAGCTCGTTTCGTTTCAAACGAAATAAGTCATTGGTTTGCGTATTGAACCAGAGTTGTGTTCAGTAACGCAGAATGCTAACAAGTAAAGCTTAGTTCACACTGAGCGCGATTCGCTGGCGAAAGGGAATAACATCAGACATGACGTCGTTTCCGCGAATTTTACCACTTTGCGAATTGCTTCGAACTTCGGAACTGCGACCTTTTTTGCTAGCCAAAAACTTTTGTAACTAATCATATTCCCGTTAGTTGTCACGTGGTTCTTAAATGGCTGCAGAAACTTTCCCACGCAACAGAGTAAATGTTGTAATTACGGATTTTTAATATTCCTCTCACCCAGCATCGTTTTCTTTTTGACGTATCTTTCTTTCTCAATAAATAAAGTGTGCTGAGTTCAAGTTAGACTGATGGATGTAAAAATAGCGGATGACAAAAATAGTCACTACAGGTATTGGTGCAATGATATTTCTGTGTTTTAAATACATACATATGGTATATAATTATATTAAATATTTACATTATTTATAACGTGTTAAAAGAATCAATAGAAAATTAGAGGTAGATGTTTTGGAAATATTAATCGTTACTGGTAGATTCTTCCAAGTTATCACAAATCTCCAATTATTCTTCAGTTGTTCCGTTTAATTGCCACATACATTTTTCGTTCTGTTATACATGTATATTTTTCACAATATTCTACGTTTTTCGAATGTTTCGCTATCCTATTTCTTCGTGATAATCTTTTCTTTAGATTTTGATTCAAAAATATTCAAAGCAATAGATAAGCGAATCACAAACATTTTGTTCATTCCATATACACCAAAAATAAGCCTATTTCTATCACTTTTAAGTAATGTTTTCAATATGTTCACGCTGGGAGGATTGACGTGAACTCACCAGGCAGAGTGGCAGGTTCTTTTGTTTACATTGGCGTTCAGTGAACTCAACCATTCCAACTGTCCACAGCCTTTGCTGGTACGTACAGATGCTTATCTGCTCAATGATCATGCATGACGTCAGAACACCAATGTTGGTATTCTGATGTCACCGTTAATATCGTAAAGGAATTCCGGTACTAATCATGACAAAACATTCAGCATGCTCGAAAGTACCACTAGTTTACAGGTCTTCTACAGAGAAATACTCAACTGTTTTGTAATATTTAACTCTAGAATGGTATCCGATAAATACTGATTGGGCTGCAATTTAAAAAGCATTGTAGACCTATAAATTCCCACTATTGTTTGTCTGTCCGTCCTTAATCTCGAGAACAGAGTTAAAATGAAATCCGATACCAGATGTGAACATCGCAGGGGCAGGAGGTCCCGATTAACTATACAAGAACTTCCTATGAATACCTGAAGCCATGTTATTTCAATTCAAAAATTTCCCCTGAAAGATGTTAGCTAGATGACAGCACAACTTAATATCTAAAGGAAAAGTATCATGTACAGGCACAAGCCACTATTAATTTGAGGTGGAGAACGCATATTTTTAAATTACATAAATTAAAAATATGATTAAAAATTGCAGCCTGGAATTGTGATGGTGTAATAATAAATCATTGTTCGTTTTTACGAGAAATTACTTATATTTTTTGTATTTAAAATAATTTGAAAAAGAAAATTGGAAAGAGCAAAAACTAGTTTGATTATTAATTACGTTTTGTATTTTATAAATATATTTTTATAATTTTTGTCACGTAGGTTGCATTAGGTTTATAAATTTATATAACCGAATTGAAGAACACTTAAAAAATTATTAATGCTCCACGCTCCAACTTTTACTCCATCCCATTCCCAAAAGAAAACGAATGAATTTTTAGTTAGAATAGCTAAACATTATGTTTTCGCAAGTGGTCTAGTGGGTAGGATAGCTGACGTTCATCCTGAAGGCTCTGGTTTGATTTCCGTCAGTGGCCAAGATGATTAACCACTCAGCAGTGGCGTAGCTACGGTTCTCCGGGCGCGGTGCGCAACCAGATTTGTGGGCCCCGAAAAAAAATTTTCGGCAGGGGTGTCCTTTTTCCATAATGGTAATCGGGAACGTCCAAACGAAAACAAGTAATTTTTTCTATAAATTTCGGCTTTTGAATTTATTTATTTTGTCAAAAACATTGCGTTTTAAACGTTCAATTTCTTTCGTTTGATGAATGATGCGTTAGGTATTTTTTTGTTTTGTTTACGTAAACAGACTAAAGTACTTTTGTGTAGTGGTTTATATAGTGTATAACTAGATTACAGTTGAGTTGCTGGTTTTCCTGTGTAGTAGGGGCCCCAGCTCTAGCATCCAAATGCCAAATTTTGCTTTGTTCTGATTGCCGTGAAAAATTTTACGGGTCTTTTTTCTTGCGATTTTGGGGCCCCCATGGGCCTATCCCTTTTCACGGGCCTGTTGCGGACCGCACCTACCGCACCACCCTAGCTACGCCACTGCCACTCAGCAGTGAGCGACATACATATACGTCAAGGGCAATCGTGTGGCATTGGTGAACGACGTCTATATCAGCAAAAAAATTCATATAAAATACCTGGACCATTTCGTGAAGTCGTAGAATTTTCACAATTAGTTGGATTTTCCAACTTTGTGTTGGAATATCCTTTAATTCTCGAGAAATTACAATAAAAGAGAGAAAACTAAAATAAATATGAAATTTTAGAGGGCCATCTGTTGACATAAATCGAATTTAAACCTCCTGCCATTATCTGATTGGTTAAAAAAATTAATATTCTTAATTGGCTTGCGTCAGAAAAAAGTAGGTTTGACTTCTGTAAATCACGCTGCGCGAGAGCTTCAATACAACCCGGAAAAGCCGACAGCCACGGCATCAGTCTAACGGTCCTTGTCTGACCTACTTTTTCTGAAATCAACATTAGAGTAAAACGTAGTAAGACATAGTAATTTATAGTGAAACGGTCTTCTCTAATATTCGTAGTAGTTTGTAAAGCTTGAATTTCAATTAATTAAGTATTATTTAGTTCGGAAACATTAAAAATAAATAATTAAGTAGGAGAATAATATAAAACTTTATTTTCTAGTATAATACAATTTACAAAATCAAAAGTTCGTATATCGTAATATTACAAAATAACTAAATCAAAACATACAAAGTCAACTAATTTAGTTAAATTCAGTTCAGTATACAACTGATGATCCGCTTGTCCTTATCAGTTTTCTCAAACAAAATTCGAAAATTCAATTAATCCTGTAAATATTTTAAGCACCATTACTATTCGAATGATATATTATTATATCAAGCCTGAATTTTATATAATTTGTAACTGTGATTACAAATATAACTATATACTCTTCAAAGACTGCGTAGATTTGCACTATAGACTCTAGTATACCTTTTAAACACAGCCGTTTATTGCTAATATTCTAACGTTTTCGGTTATTTTTAATAACCTTTCTCAAGAACAGTTACATTCGAATGCGGTCGTAAAAATTTGAACACGTCGCCAATCGAAAACGAGCTTTTGAAATGGTTCTATTCTCGATCTCCTAACGGGAGGTTTACAAACCAAAAAAATTATAAAAATATATCCTTAACTGATTCCTCAGCTTGTCCGTTGTTATACGTAT
The DNA here is from genome assembly GCF_030686945.1 of Centruroides vittatus. Classification (NCBI taxonomy): domain Eukaryota; kingdom Metazoa; phylum Arthropoda; class Arachnida; order Scorpiones; family Buthidae; genus Centruroides; species Centruroides vittatus. The sequence goes on along the minus strand of NW_027122666.1, from coordinate 212,300 downwards.
TATATTAGTATAACACCCATAAGCAATTTCCTTGCCTGTTATAATGAATATCGCGTTCGTATATAAATCTGCTGTTGCCGGTTTTCTTATCTGGCGCTACCTTTCCTGCGCTACACCACGCTGTTTCTCCATGCCGATGAGATCTTGCTGGCTTCCCTAAAGTTAATAGCCTGTCCTTTGTAGCTGGTTTTGAAGATATTCCATGCTTCCGCATACTTTAGATGTTTTTTGCTGTAAACTTTTTGTATGAGCTTTGCTTTATCCCAATCTGCCTTTACTTCTTGTTGGTCTGCCAGAATATACGTTGCCAGGGCGGTGTTAGGATGTTCGAGTCTTATGTCTCTTTGGTGCTCGGTAAGTCTTTCTTTAAGGGATCTTCCTGTTGCTCCCACATAGTATAATTCGTTTTGTCGTCTGTTATCTATTACCGGGATTTTGTACACCCCTGGAATGAGGTGTAGGTTCGGTGCGTCTTTGTCGGCTCTTAGCAGTTGATATATTGTCGGGTTCCTTTTATACACTATTTTTTTGTTAGTGGCCGCTCCTATTCTTTTATATACATTATTTAGTAGTGCTCTGTATTTCATGATTGTACACTCGTCTGCTTTTCTTCTATTTGGCTCTTTGTTGTTAGGCGGTTTGAGGTTGGAGAAAGCCTTGCTGTTCACCCCGAATGACTTAGCTAACATGTTAATATATTTCAACTCTTCGTTTCTATCTTCCAGCTTGCTGCAGTGCGTGTACGCCCTTGTCACTAGTGCCCGGTAGGCTGCTAGCTTATATGATACCGGGTCGTGGGAGTTCCAAGGTATGAACCATGGGGTGTATGTCGGTTTTCTGTATACTTTAGTAACAACTCCATCTCTGGCATCTATTTGTATATCGATGTCCAAGAAATGTACATTTCTGTCGTTCATTTGTTCCAGCTCAATTTCTAGCCCGAAGTTGTTGCTGTTGATATCTTTTACGAAACCATCTATGTTTGGTTTATTCTTCCATATGACGAGAACATCGTCTACATATCTTGCATAGATGAGAATGTGCTGTGCGTATTTAGGTATGATGTTTTCCTCTAGTGTTCTAAGTACCATTTCGCATAATAGGCCAGAGATAGGGCTGCCCATCGCCACTCATATGAGCAGCAAAGAGGAGTAGCGATGGGCAGCCCTATCTCTGGCCTATTATGCGAAATGGTACTTAGAACACTAGAGGAAAACATCATACCTAAATACGCACAGCACATTCTCATCTATGCAAGATATGTAGACGATGTTCTCGTCATATGGAAGAATAAACCAAACATAGATGGTTTCGTAAAAGATATCAACAGCAACAACTTCGGGCTAGAAATTGAGCTGGAACAAATGAACGACAGAAATGTACATTTCTTGGACATCGATATACAAATAGATGCCAGAGATGGAGTTGTTACTAAAGTATACAGAAAACCGACATACACCCCATGGTTCATACCTTGGAACTCCCACGACCCGGTATCATATAAGCTAGCAGCCTACCGGGCACTAGTGACAAGGGCGTACACGCACTGCAGCAAGCTGGAAGATAGAAACGAAGAGTTGAAATATATTAACATGTTAGCTAAGTCATTCGGGGTGAACAGCAAGGCTTTCTCCAACCTCAAACCGCCTAACAACAAAGAGCCAAATAGAAGAAAAGCAGACGAGTGTACAATCATGGAATACAGAGCACTACTAAATAATGTATATAAAAGAATAGGAGCGGCCACTAACAAAAAAATAGTGTATAAAAGGAACCCGACAATATATCAACTGCTAAGAGCCGACAAAGACGCACCGAACCTACACCTCATTCCAGGGGTGTACAAAATCCCGGTAATAGATAACAGACGACAAAACGAATTATACTATGTGGGAGCAACAGGAAGATCCCTTAAAGAAAGACTTACCGAGCACCAAAGAGACATAAGACTCGAACATCCTAACACCGCCCTGGCAACGTATATTCTGGCAGACCAACAAGAAGTAAAGGCAGATTGGGATAAAGCAAAGCTCATACAAAAAGTTTACAGCAAAAAACATCTAAAGTATGCGGAAGCATGGAATATCTTCAAAACCAGCTACAAAGGACAGGCTATTAACTTTAGGGAAGCCAGCAAGATCTCATCGGCATGGAGAAACAGCGTGGTGTAGCGCAGGAAAGGTAGCGCCAGATAAGAAAACCGGCAACAGCAGATTTATATACGAACGCGGATATTCATTATAACAGGCAAGGAAATTGCTTATGGGTGTTATACTAATATAATACGTATAACAACGGACAAGCTGAGGAATCAGTTAAGGATATATTTTTATAATTTTTTTGGTTTGTAAACCTCCCGTTAGGAGATCGAGAATAGAACCATTTCAAAAGCTCGTTTTCGATTGGCGACGTGTTCAAATTTTTACGACCGCATTCGAATGTAACTGTTCTTGAGAAAGGTTATTAAAAATAACCGAAAACGTTAGAATATTAGCAATAAACGGCTGTGTTTAAAAGGTATACTAGAGTCTATAGTACAAATATAACTGAAAAATATTTTTGATATAAACACTAGCCCATTGTAATCAAATTAAAATTGCTAAATTATAAATTTTTCTAACATTTTCTGATAAAGTAATACGTAACAATACTTGTTTTTTTTAAGTTAGTCTTGCCATATTCTACATATACTTTCTATATTCACATCCATTTAGTTTCATCTAATTACACTTAAAATGTAAAAAAATCTACCAACAAATTAATTTGCTAATAACGGGACTACTTGCTAATTGAACTTTGTATTCTTCTTTGACGTTATTTTATGTAATAGCACTAAATCAGTAAAGATGCACACTAACAGGCTTATAAACACTAAAAAACATAAATGTTTCGAAATTACGATGCCTGACAGCCAGACTGAAAAGTGGGTGAAGATTGTCTGGTGTTCTACTTTCTGTAAAATCATTGTAAATAAAAGAAAATTTCAGTATATGTTTTATTTAATTTTAAAATTCATTGTTCAAATTTACACCCAATTATTAAAGCGGTTTAAAATATTAGCATTTAATAAATAAACTTAATTTATGTATAATAAATTTAAATAAATAAAATTTCAAGAAACAACAAAACAATAAAAAATCGTAGAAATATTTTTTATATTCATCTCCAGATTTATTACATATGTTATCTTTATATTTAATTTTAAAAACAATACTCTTCATTGGCATTCATCAGAAAAAAATGCATAACTTTCCTAAAACACACTTCACTGAGAGGGTCCGCTGCACTCTGAAAAAGCGGACAGTCTGTGTCAGCAATATAATGTGTGACCTACTTTCTCTAACATGGTAAAATGAAGTAAGTTACAGTACAACGATACACATAAACATTAACCATAATAATCAAAACAAATTGTTAAAGTATAAAGTCTTCTAAAATCTTCCAATCAGTCTTTGATGTAGTTCTACGTAATAGCACTAAGTCAGTAGACATGTCTAAATAACACACTTATAAATACTAAAAAACAAATGTTTCGAAATTAGAACTAGATAATTATATGCACAAATAAATTAGTAGTCCAATAATATATACTTTCACTTATATCATATTATATCCAGGGATTAGTTCTCACTAATTGTCGAAAATAAATTATTTTTCAAGTTTTCTTTCTTTAAAGTAGCATATTCTGAAACCAGTTCTAAATTCACAGTAAAATTTCCACCTTTTATCCGTTAAAAACAACGCAAAATGTACGGATCCACGTAATAAAAATTTATCGCAGTGAACTTCGAAAAAAAACAAGAAACACCAAACCGCACTCTACGAAATCTGGCACAAAGTGATGCATATGGGATAGACTGAAAATGCTCTTGTGCAATGTCAGCAAAAGTTAAATTTTTCTGAACGCTAAAAGTTTTAAAAAATTCTTTCATGAAACCCGATGAATTTAATTAATACACAGTAACTAAATCTGTTTAATAAAGATTAATAATTATTAATCTTTATTAAAAATATTTTCTTTTTATTTTCTTTTATTTACAATGATTACGTCACTTCTACAGAAAGTAGAACACCAGATGACCTTCACCCACTTTTCAGTCTGGGGGAAAAGCCGCCAGACATCATAGTTGTGAACATAACAACCATTACTTGATCTACAGTCATGGATGAAATTCGTTCACTGTCACATACATTTTCTTGAATTTGATTTGCAGGTTGGAAAAAATCATAATGACTTAAATGCCTGAAACCTTAAAACATTATATAAAATTTAAAAGAAATTCAAAACTTTTGAAAAAGTCCTAACGGATGGAAAATCATAAAAGAATTTAATATAAAATTCAAAACAATGGGATTGGTTATTGAATAAATTAAATTAATAATTCTAAAAATTATATTTTCAGAAATAAATGAGTTAAAAATTACTCTCTTCTATCGGACTTTGAGAAATTTAACAGAGATGGATCACAATCAAAATTCAATATTTATTTCTTACTATATTTTCCAAATGCATTTCTCCTGCTGGCTTCATCAGTGGATACAACACTGTACATTATTAGTACTTTTATACTCGATCCCAGCATGCATCTATGCACATGCCAGAATTTAAATTAATTGTATTTACATGACTTACGATGCAGTAGTGTTCGATAATACGTTTGTATGACTTACGAACACTACTGCATCGTAAGTCATGTAAATACAATTAATTTAAATGCTGGCATGTGCATTGATGCATGCTGGGATGCTATGATCGAGTATAAAAGTACTAATAATGTACAGCGTTGTATTCACTAATGAGGCCAGCAGGAGAAATGCATTTGGAAAATATAGTAAGAAATAAATATTGAATTTTGATTGTGATCCATCTTTGTATTAAATTTCTCAAAGTCAGATAGAAGAGAGTAATTTTTCACTTATTTATTTCTGAAATTTTGTCCGGAAATAATTTTTACTTAGTTTTAATTTAGAAAAACTTTGTTCTGCCGATGCTGTTGAAATCGGAATTGATAATAATACACTAGACCACCTATAACACGGGTTCAGATAACACGGCGAAAAAATTGCGATCGTGTTCGTATAACACGCTAAAAAGAGACTCGTATAACACGGTAAAACGTCATCGCCGACTTGTGTCGCGACAGGATTGGTCGAATCTGGACCGATATCGGATATTGTACAAACCGTCGAGTTTAAACGAGCACTGGACATACTAAAAAACATTTATTATTCAATGGCCATGAAAATTATATTTATTCTTAAATGGTGTTTCCAAAGTTCAGCGAAATTTTTGCAGAAAAATAACTTATCAGGAACGACGCGCCTGCCGTTCAATGAGCCGCTCCACGACGAAAACAAGCATAAACAATGGCGTCGTCGAACGGTGCACACTCGGTAAGTAATCCTACAATTTTTTGTTTATAGCATAGTTTATACGGATTATTCCCAAAAAAAATTGTACGAGTGATTTGGAAATGATGAGTCAAATTAGTCTAGAATCGATTAATTTTATGGACAAACCTTAAAACCTTTCAAACAGCCATAGCCCCTAAACTGCACACGTGCCGGGCTGTGATTGGCTCATGTATTTAAGTGACTCGCACAACATGGATTCATATAACACGGAACGTATCTACCGTGTTATAGGGGGGTTTACTGTACTAAAAAGCTTTATGCTTGTCAAATAATAATAAGTAAACAGTTGCATTTAATAGAAATATTTGTAATCTACGTTTCGATAAAAATACTCAATATTTGCTTTTAGTTGAAAAAATTAGATAATTATACAGCCGTGATTAAAAGAATTGTACTTCATTAAAGTCCTTCTGCCTCGTCCATATAATTTATTTTTTTAACTATTCGAGTTGATTTGTTCCAGCACTATGCAGCAATAATATTCAAAATAAACAGGTACTAGAAAAGTATATATTCGGCATCAGTTATGTCATATTTATTTATTTATTTAAAGAGACCGTTTCATTATTTAAAAGGATCGTTCTTTTCTTCCGCTCACTCGGTGCCCTTGGGTAGTGATTTAAAACGCTGTTGGTGCAGATGTTTTCATGATAACTATAGGATTTATTCTTCTACAAAAGAAATTTGTATTTTCAACCGAAATGCCAAGCCAAATACAAAAGAAAAAATTAATATTCTTCTAAGTATAGCAATTTGAAAAGTAATAATCATGTATTATTTTAGATCAGTAGTACCCAAATTTCTGCCCTCGGTCTAATCCATTCTCACTCATAATAGACGCTAGCAACACATAACATTTTGTATACACCTCTACACCTTGGTCAATTGTCGCACGAAGCATTTCGGTGAGATTGTAACGATTCCTTGCATAACTACAAACTCATCGTAACGGTAACTTGCATATCTGCGTTACTAATTTATGAACAGTGCTGCATAGAATATACAGAATGTATGTGGCATCACTATTTTATATAATATTTACTATGAACATCACTCTATTTAATTTTTCATTAAAACCTGTTAAACCTGTTTTCTTAAATTATAAAAATGTTGAATTGATGGAATAACGCAATGAAACATGGGAAATCTGCCAAGGGAATGGCGCCTCCCGAAAGAACTTACTATAGGAAACAGGTTCCTATTAAGGTATTACGGCATCCGTTGATCAGGCGAAAACCCACGCCCATTATTCAAGATTTTTGTTCCAAAGGTAGGCCTTTTGAGTAAAAATTTATGTTCGATTTTTCACACTAAATGTAAAAGTTTCTATTTTAAAATGTCGATTGGATAATACGATTATTTTACAATATTATCCAATACCAAGTTATCTGGGTAGAGGAGTAAGTTTGTATGTGCAGTAGCGTAAGTAGGGAAGGGCTCGGGGAATTCGCAAATTATCTAATTTTACGAAAAAGTATTTAGCCTGTAGCTTACTGAATATGGAATTCATTAGCTTAAAGAGTTCGCAACTTCATATATAAGACGAAGTATCAATTTTTAGCCAATTTTGGGACAAAATTTGCATCTTATATGCCGCAAGATACAGTACTTATAATGGAAATTTTTTATTTTTGATATATTCAAAATAAAAAGGTACAACAAAAATCTACATAAGGTATCAGTTATGTCGCATTTATTTAAACAATTAAACTTTTTGATACTTTATAAGTCCAACAAAAGCCTCTAGAACAGGGGTGTCCAAACCGCGGCCCAAGGCAAGTTCCAATGCGGCCCAATGAACGTGTAAACAAAACTGACAAATTTTTTAATTTTATTTTTATTTGTTCATTTTAACAACATAAACTTAAAAACGAAGCTTTACGAAGCCCTAAACCTTTGTACATATTTTATTTTTGACTGGAAAGGAAATATTTTCAAATACTTGGAAATGTGTGAATGAGGAAAGAATGCTAAATAAAGCTGGTATTGTGACTCTAAAGATTATAAACCCAAATTTGGGGAAAGGAGAGAAAAGCCAAAAAATAAAAAGTAGTAAGAAAGTTTAAATAGACCTTCTGTTATGCAAATATTGACCCGTCATTTTCCAACTTTTCTCACTTCTTTATCTTTTGTCCTTACTCTCCTTTTCTTGCATTAGGGTCTATAATCCTTTTAGTACAAACTCCAGCTTTATTTAATATTCCTTCCAGCGTTGTAAGATTTGGCTACTTTGCGCCAAATTTGGCTATCCTTTTTTTAGGTTGGCATAAAAAATATTATTTGGCGCATTCGCTACTGTTTGGGCTACATTTACATATTATTTATAAATATATTAGTTGAATAAAAATGCACTTTAAAATGGTATTTTGTCCTTTTTATTATTATTATTAATTAGAGACCCAAATAAAACAAATATTTGTGTTTTTCAAATAAATTTTTGTTTGTCTCCTTTATAATAAATGAATTTATCTATTTCTAAGTAAAAATTGAAAGTGTTTGTAGAAGTAATTTTTTTATAATATCTTTTTTCGTTATAAAGTTTTAATATTTATTACTATAATCTAGACATGTTAATCCTTAAATATATTTTGTATTTTTAAAAATTGGCCACAAGTATCTAGTAATATAAGCCATTGATCGCGTGTCAGTATATGTGTAATCTGTAACGGTATGCTTAAAACGCCCACTAGGAGCGCCCTAGCGATAATTTTAAATTAACAATAAATTATTATTATTTGTAATATGAATTTATTATTTATACTACGGAATAACCGCTGCTGCTAGAACGTCTTTCCCGTGGGGGAGAGGGTTAAGCATTACCTCCCTGTGGAGAGGGGAATTCCCCCACGGGAAGGGAAAAACATTCCCCATTGATACAGTGGCGTAGCGAACATAACTGGCGCCCGAGGCACGACACTTTATTAGCGGTTCCCTCTCCCTCCAGAAACACAGATAGTTTGTCTTGGAGACCATTTGGGCGCCCCTCTGCGAGGGGTGCCCGATGCATGATACACCCCCCCCTGCACCCCCTCGCTACGCAACTGCATTGATATGAATTTATTATTTATACCATGGAATGACTAGCACGACCACTAGGGGGCGGCCCGGGCTAATAGTATACAATATACTTGTGGCCCAAAACTCCAAGTCTTCTTCCAATGTGGCCCAGAGAAACAAATAGGTTGGACATCCCTGCTCTAGGACTATCTTTAGTCTCAATAGCATTAAAGAGACGAGTTTCTGTGATTTCAGGGAGAATTATTTCGCCATCCTTTTTTAAGGCTTCTTTTAATCTTTTTTGTTGTTTGTTTTTTTTTTGTTTTTTTTTTTTGCTAAAAATGCTTCGTTTACGTGCATTTTTCTTTTCGTTTCATCCGAAAGATAATTACATTGTGATCTGGAAAATGTAGTAGTGAATGAATGTTTTTTTGCACTATGCGACAACTATTCTTTTGCAATATAAGAAGTATGTTTCTATTATTATCCTGTTAGAATATGTGATCAGAAGATAAGCCTAATTTTTAAGCACATGACAAAAAATTTGTTTTCAATCTATAGAAATATAAATATCTATGTATAACCCCATGGATAAAATGTAATTTTCCAACTCCATTTGCCACTCAGACTATAACAGAAAACGATCCCTTGATAGTTGGCAATACAAGGCTTGGTTTTCAATTCCTTGTTGGGTTTACGCCATAGTTTTATACGTAAAATTTATATTTATATTTACGAATCTTGTTCATGTATTTTCAATACTTATCTGAAATTCTTTTTTTGTTTATTTGCATCACCAATAAACTTTTTTTCTTGTATATTCTGGCATCCAATACAGACTTCTGATGAATCGTTTCGGAATGCACTTCAATATCGCATGTATTTTTTGAATTTTGCTCGAGATCCTTTAAAAATAGGTCTTCGTTATCTACTATTCAGATAACGAAGATTTAGATTAGATTCGTTTCGCTCGCTCTTTATCTAAAATTTTTTAATACAGTTTGTACCATGAACTTTGAAGGTACTTTCTCAATTTGTTATAGTGATTTCTTCACTTTTCTCAACTGTATAAAGAACTTTTCGTACTTGCAAAGATACTTTATTTTGGTGCTCATATTCCTTTTTCAAAATTCAAGTGTTAAAGTATTACTATATACAATAAATAATTATATTATGATATATATATTTGTGACGTTATCATTTGTATAACCGAAAGGGTGTATACGTAGAATTTTGTTATAACCGCTTCGTACTAAATTTCTAATAATTATTGAAAAATTACAATTTAAAATAGATTTTTAAATATTACGTGTATATTTTTAAAAAAAGCAATTTGAAATTTATTTTTGCATATTTTCTTATTTCCTTTGCCCGTATGTAGATTTTTGTAACTTAATTCGGTTCCCTTCCCAATATCAATTAGGAGGGGGCCTGAATTAAAACGTGTAAAGCCTACACTTAGCAAAAATATTTATACAAATATAATTTCGTTTTTATTTTTGTATCCAGAGTGGCACAAGCTTCTTCCTGAAGAGGCAAGCCATGCATATATTTAATCGATGGCGGATACAGTAATCTTTAGAGGGGTGCAGAATGGAAACAATATACCTTATAAATTTTTCTACTACTTAAGTACCCATTTTGGCTTGGGAAAAATTTTTTAAAGGGGGTGCAGCTGCTTCTGCGCACCCCTAAATCCGCTGTTGTATTTAATAACTATCATTTCTATAGTTTGACCTTTTGCGACAGTTTAATTGTAAAATTATAAACAAAATAGTCACAAACATTTAAAAAAAGAGCTTCAATATCTACAAATTTTTATTAAGCATAACTATAAGAATGCGTCAGAATAAAGATGAAATTTCGAATTTTAAATTAATGTAAAATGCAATAAAATTTGACGTCGTAAATAAAATAATATACAGTTTTTTATTACCTTAGCGAAATTACTTCCTTTACTTTTGCTGTAATTTTCCCTAAAGTATATAAATTTATGTAATAATTACGACGTTTAATGTATCGGTGTTGCGTGTAAATATTTTTCCTCCTATATAAAACAACAGAATATACATACACAGAGAGGTTTATCTTTCGTCAAAAATCTATATGATAGTTCATTCATAAGTGGAACTACTTATCTTACAAGTGAATCTATTATTGGTTAATTTAACGGGGAATATTGTACTAGAAGTTGTCCTACTACTAATAAGTATGTAAGTCACATATTTTCCTGGAAACCTTGATTATTATCTACAGTCACGGACTGCTTACGTCTTTAGAGATAGTTCGCCATTTTGCCAAGAAAAAGTGTTGCTTTCTGACAAATCGAGTGGATGAAATCGAAAGTAATCAATTGTCATGTAACTAGGAACATGGTAGGAAGGTAAGATTATTATTTACATGCGTTATTTAACCATCTTTTATATGTTTTTCGCCTAACGAAGGCGCTACGTATAAGTCAAGCTTTAAATGTGGAAAAGTGTGTAGAAGTTAAGCCGTCGAGTTGGATGTTAATGATTGTTTTAAATATTTTTAACACAAATATAATGAATGTAATAGGTAATTTATAGAATTTATAAAAGTATTATATTTCAATGATTTTATTATGTGAGGTGACTCAAGTGTTATCGTCGAGAGATTGTATGGGGCCTTGGAGTACAGCTTACCCCTTTTACTATCTTTCGAACAAATGATGTACGTAAGATGTTTATGTACAAGAACAGTCTTTAAATGATTGTTTTTAGTAAAAGCAGCATTAATTTATAGGGATAGGAACCACTAAGGTATCGTTAAGTTTTTCTCCTCGCTTGGGAAAAATTCCCGAGAGGAAAAACTTTGAGAGAGGGAGCTCGAGGAAAAATCTCCAGCCCTTTTGGTCGGCCCTGGATATAGAAATTATATTATTGGTAATAGATTTATATCGTCAAAAATCGTAATGTAGCTAATAAACATACAATTCTTCAGTTCTGGAGTAAAGTGTCGTTTTATGTGTTACCACCCCATCTTAATCCCAACATCCCAACTGTTCTATGAGTTTACTGTTTTTTTTTTTTTTTTTTTTTAAATACAGAATGAACTGTATATTGATGGTATATTTATGAATAGTTTCTATTAGTATTAATGTAGGTCACCATTATTGCCGTAAGCAACAACACGAAGAGTTAAAATATCAGATTTATTTGTTTATTAGTAGTAATGATATTTATCAATTTCATAAGATATCCGGTGATAAAAATATATTCTTGTATCCATTTTTATGTAAATTTAATGTGGAAAACGTGAAATAATTTTTATTTAAGGAAATTCGAATAATTATACACCTCCGTTTTTAGTGACAGTGAGGAGATAATAAATTACCTCCTACCGTTTCAAATGTAAATATTATAACAATAATTTTTGTTTAGCATTTTAAAAAATATACATGGATGAATTTACGTCACGATGACGTAATATCCTGTACTTCTTTTTTATGAATTAATTTATTTGTTTTATTTAGAGAAACGTGATGTTCGAAGTTGAAGATCAGAAGCTGAAATGTGTTTGGCTTTTAATTTGGCTTTATTTAGTGATAGGATTTGTTGGTAAGTGATATTTTTTATTTATTTATTTTACTAACTCATAATCCTTTATTTCCATGTCAAAGTTTCTTAAAACTTTATTAATGAGAGATTGAGAAATATTTTCCCCGTTCTTCGAATAGAGGAGGATAAACTGAAGGACGACAGGAATCATCTGCCCACAAGACTAGTAAATCTCGTTGTTATTCATATAGTGTAAGGTGGTGGGGTTTAGAAATATCTGAGGAATGTGAACTTTGAACCTCCATCTAAATATATTCAATAAAATGACAAGTGTCTTAGAAGTTTTTTGGAGTTAATCTTTAAATTTTGTATAAGAAATAGTATAGGATCCCCATTAGCAGATTAATTCTAAACACCTGTTAATTTTGGGATACCTTAAATTTTTCGTTGGTATTTATTTGCAAGTATTTGCAGATTTTAAAGCTTTAAATTAGTGATTTTTGTTCATTAGATAATCCTTTATTGTACATTCCCATTCAGACTGTAAGTGATAAGATTCAACCTTAGAAAAGAACCCAGGTTCAAATCTGATCAGAATACATATTTATATTCGATAATTCCAATTGGAATATTATTTCACATTACTCCTTATAAAAGGATAGAATATATAGAGGGTATATATATATATAAGAATATATCTATATATATTTAAATTCCACATATATTTTTTTTCTAGTCTTTCTCATAAAATAGCTCATTAAATATTGGTACTTCACATTATCAAGCTAAACGATTTATATCTGATTAAGTTTGGATCAGTAGAATTGATCTGTAATAGAAATCTCCCAGATTTTATCTATCAGAATCAATTTTACAGTGTAAATTTGAAAATTATTATCTTTCAAAATTTATTTACTAATTTCTCTTCCAAGACAACCTTGAAGTTATTATTATTTGACTGTGGTGTTATGCAATTTATAGTGAAATTTTAATTAAAGTAATTAAATTAATCATTAAAGTAAAAATTGATTGAACAAAATAATAACAATATTTTAATTTTTATTGATTACAGTAACGAGAGGATACTTGGAACTTTGTGTTAAAGTTATATCCTTAATGATCGTTAGTTTAATAATAATTACGAAAAATAAAGATAACCCTTTGATTTCATAATATTAATAAAAAAAATTGATTTATTATTGAACAAAATGCGTACAGTATTTTAAAAATGTAACCAAGGGCGTCCGTAGAGGGACTTGGAGTAAATCTTAGGAGGAACATTTGCCCGTTTGAAAGTTGCTCTCTCCTTTTATTTTTCTTTATCTTTTGCTTTTGTAAAGGTAGATTATTTTATAAAGATATTACATCGAAATAAGTACAGTCTGAATGCAATGAGATGATCCTTAGTTCTTAAACTCTGTACAGGAGTCGTACTTCATTACTCGATTGCTTTTTGTTCTCTCTATTGGAAAGTCTTTGGAGGTAAGCATAGAATCGCTATGGAGAACTTATTAGACAGGAACACAGTTGGTCGGTTTATATATTCCTTCTTCTTTATATAATAAAATCTACATAACCATGAACTGTATTCCTATATGATAATTTCTCCATAGCAATTCTATGCTTACTTCCAAGGAGCTGTGTTGTATCCAGGTTTTTAGAGAAGTTGAAAGTTTTTACTTGTTTTTTTTAATAGTGTTTATTATTCACTTTCATGGAGATAGACGAAGATAGTATCTATAAAAACAATCTGTTTAGCGAATCAATTAATTTGTTAGTTGATCAAAATCGTATACGTTTCTGTTTATCCTGATGTAAAATCCTGCGAGCATCCCTGATGTAATGTGGATTTATAAAAGAGATAATTTCAAAAGTGGGAAAATATTAAAAACATTGAAAAATATTAAGCCAAGAAAGTTTAATATATCATCTATAGGTCTTATATATTTAACACAAAGGTGTAGCACAAAAGTTCGTTCTTCACTTGATTACTTTATTTTCATATCTTGTCTTTATATTTAATTATCTACCTTTCATAGATACTATTTAACTTAAAGGCTCATATGCTAAATCATAAATTTTACTGACTCTATACAAAACTCTAAATACTATTCTCTGTATTACAATTTCGAAATACTGTAATATAATTTTTTTAAATAAAAATTATTCATTATGCCTGACATAATTTTTATACTTTGTTCTGTTAAAGTTACAAAATAGAAGCCATTATGAAATTTTCAGTAAAGAATGTTAATTAAATAAACTAAAAATTTAAATAAAAATATTTGAAGGACACTATTTGCATTTTAAAATAACAATAAAAGGTCAAAGGTGAAGGTTATAGAGTATACTTAAGTAAATTAATGAATTTAAACAGAAAAATCATGCGTACTTAATGAGAATTTATATAGAAAAAGTTTGACTACTTGCATTATATTTACCAATGTTTTGTGCAATAATAATAAGTTTGAAATATTCATGAACCATAACCACGTTCTTGAAAATTTTATTAATAAAACTTGAAAGAACCTGGTTGCTTGCTTGCTTTAACTTATTACTTACAGCTGAATCAAATTATTTACTCAAAAAATAAATTTTGCGGTGAGGAATATATTTAGAATTTATTAAATAATATTTTATTCCTTTATATTTTAAGCTCAAATAAATGCTCAAGGCGAACAATGCGCAACGAGTGATGGAAGACCAGGATTATGTGTGGTACTGAAATTTTGTCGAGAAGCAATTGCTAGTTTTCCCCATCAATTACCAACTGTATGCTACCAGAAAGGATCTATCCCATTTGCATGCTGTGCTTTTCCTGACATTCAAGAAAATGATCAAACGCTCATTTACAGCTCAACTACTCACGGCAGACCTGGCTCAGATGGTAGATATTTGCCAGTACCTGAAGCCAGACCTGTTAGACCTTCGACTGTAACTAGTGACTACAGAACATCTAGAACGAATACACGTTTCAGAACTACAGAAACACCTACCAGGAATAGAGATCAAACTGAAGATAATGATAGATTTAAACCTACTAGAACTTATCGAATGACAGAAGAACCTCATATTGAATCTTCCAGGAGTAGTAATCGTTACCCAATTAGGCAGAGTGGTGTAAGTACAGACTCGTATTCAACCACAGTGTTTCAACAAACTAGGACAGATTATAATAATAAACCAACTAGAACGACTCGATATCGTGACGATGCTTCAACGACATTAAGCAGACAAACTCCGAGACAAAGCAGAGTGGACAAGAGTTATGGAACTGAACAATCGGAATATACAAGGAGTAGTAAGAATACAGAAGATTATTTCTCCGGAAACAAGCGAGAACAAAGTCAGAATACAAGAAACATTCCAAATATACGGCCTTCCCGAACGATTCGTGATGATGATTATAATATAAACTTTACACCAACTACGTCCACTAGGAATTACCCAACTGTAGAAACTCACGTTGTAACTAGAGAAATCACTACGAAGTATTACGCGACGAAACAAAGAACAACACAGAATGATTTTGCAAATACTAACTTAAGGCCTTCGAGGACTACAATTGTTGATCATCCAATAGTGGAACCATCTGTTGAAATCTACAAGACTTTCATAACGAATTTTACAGTAAGAAATTCTGATTCAAACACGCGATTAAATCAGCCATCCAGAGTTCCTCACGTAGAAATATCCAAAACGGAAATCAGATACTTTAATACACCCACCAGAACTCAAATTTCAGAACCTCAAATAACAGAACAAGGTAAATTTACAAGTGTAAAAAAATAATACTAATGATTTATCAACAATATTAATTAATATTCATTTTTTGTAGAATGCGGAGAACCAGTTTTAGATATGTTTATATCGGGAGGATATGAATCCAGACCGGGGGATCGGCCTTGGATGGTATGAATAATATAAAATTTTCTATAGATTTTCTTTTAAAATTTTAAATTAATAACATTTAGTGTTTCCTACGTAGGTAGCCATCTACAGGAGATCACTTCCAGGGCGTCCAAATAAATTTATATGTGGTGGAGTCCTTCTAAATCGTCGTCACATATTGAGTGCAGCCCATTGTTTTGTTTGGGGTAACACAACCTTGTACGTATAATACATAACTTTATTTATTCATAATCGTGTCCTATTTCTTGTTAAGCAAGTAACACCCAACGTATAGTCTTCTGCATAATTTATACATTTAATTAAAAATTAGTACTAAGAGAACGATATCCTTGAGTTATCATGTACTTCCTAAACATGCTGAATGTTCTAGCAAATTAAATGTTTAAGTATAATCTATGACCATAAAAATCTAGATTATAGAGAGAAGTTTCTTTTGGCCATTCTCTACCAAATCACGTGGCATTCTCTATCCAAAATGTTGCAGATGATAGATAATAATCATCCCAAATCTACTCTTGGTTCAGTCCCCTCATATTATCCTCTTATTCAAGTTTAAGTCTTCCTTATCTCCTTTTTTCTTTTTAATTTGTCATGAAAGCCCAATCTTATTAAATTCTCCGAAGACCCTTTTTAAATTAAATACATAAGATAAAACAATACTTTTCATCAGTTAAGGATGAATACTTTAGAAAGTAATTCATTGGCAGAACTATATTCAATTCTGTTTTTCATTTACTTTTTCAGCCAATCGTGTTTGAGATAAACATATTTTCAACCAATTATCAATCAATTACGTTTTTCTTGGCTGAAATATGACACAGAGGAGTAATATATATTTATAGGATTTTCAGCTTCTTTTTAGCTGCTTTTACATATATATATATATATATATATATATTGTTACTCGTTGAAGAACCTTGGGAAAATGATATATTAAGTAAAAGGTAATATACTGATATAAAAATAGACACGTATAAAAATGTACAGAAGAAAAGTGAATGTGTATTTATAATAAACTTATAATACATCCAATTAAAAACAATTTTGCATCGAAAGTCACTCTAAATACATTCTGTAGTCTGAGAAGGATTCGGCAGTTCTCACATGATACTCGAAGAAACAGACAGACACACAGACGGGAATTCGAAAGTAGCCTATATCATTTCCACGACTTTCCTGAATATATATATAGAAAGTTTCGTAGAAATCGGTTCAGCCGTTCTCACGTGATACTCGAACAGACAGACAACCAGGCAGAAAGACAAAGAAGTGAATTGAATTTTATACGTAGATTATTATTATCATTATTTATCATTTCACAATTTAACATTTTTCACGTTTTCAGATCCAGTAATCATTTTTTGGCTCGTTTGGGAGCTCACGATAGAGAAAAGATGGGCAAAGATTACGAGGTGACTTCTGTGATATTACACGAGAAATACGTCTCACGTTACCACAGTTATGACGTGGCAATACTTATCACTCAATCGGACGTGCCATATAGTAAGATGGTTCAACCAGTTTGTCTTCCAGGGCCCGAAATTGCCCGCCAAAATCTAGTTGGAAAGGAAGCAACAGTCGTTGGTTGGGGAGATTCAGAATTCGGTAAGTTGATGCTATAAATAACATAGAAATAATGGAAAGTTTATTTTTCAATGTGGTTCGTTAGCCTTCATGAAATGGTTACTTAGAAAAATGCTTTTACAAATAACAGAAAGGGAACTCCCTGAATAAAAATAGACTTCCTTTATTTAACGAGAATTTCGAAACAAAGAAAAAAAAAGGAATTTTATTTAATTTATATAATAATTTAAGTTATTTTGAACCATTTTAATTGCTTAAATTAGAACAAAATATACATTTTCATGAAAGATTTTCTCTTGAAGTCAAGTTCAAGAGCAGCTCAAATTACAACACGTGATACCGTCTTAAATTAATTCAAAAATATAGAAAAGTTAAAATGTCGTTTCAGGTTCTGGTTTTTCTCAGGTATTGCACGAAGTAGCGATACCAATTGTATCGAGTAGAGACTGTTACGCTGCATACGAAAGGTTACGCTCGTCGAGTTTTCCACGTGGAGATATGGAACAATACATATGTGCTGGACTTCCTGATGGAGGTAAAGATGCCTGCCAGGTAAGTTTTCGATCTTCTATTATTAAACATTTTATATTATTCACGAATTGAAAAACAAAATGCTGTAAATTTCAAAGGGGGATTCCGGAGGACCTCTACTTATCAAGCAAAACAATGGAAGATGGACTGTTATAGGAGTGGTTTCTTTTGGATTTAGATGTGCCGAGCCTGGATTTCCAGGTGTTTATTCTAGAGTTACTTACCATCTCTCGTGGATTAAGAGGATCATTGGCCAAAATTAAAGTCTGCAAATCAGACTACACGCTCAAGAAATCTTGTAATTTTTTTTAAACAGTTGTGTATTAAAAAACTGATTTATTTATTTTTGAATAGAAGATTTTACTTTAATTTTGATTATTTATGGATTTAAAACTTGACTTATTTTAGTGTTAAGTTCTATGTTTGTAGATGTTTCAATTACCTTTCTGGTTATAATCGTAGGTTTCTGCTATGCCAAATTAAATAAAAAAGAAACAGTAGAAAGATTATTCTTATTTTATAATTATGAAGAAAAATTCCCTACAGCAAAATTACATTTTGTATGAAAATTCTTACGAAACGTTCTTCCTTATTGACTACATTTTTGATTAAGTTTACATTAAAGATCATGAAATAAAACTAAAAAAGAAAAAACACACTCATTTTAACTTCTTCAAATTAAAATTACGAAATATTGCAAATGGCGCGTGGCAATTGCATGATTTTTCTGCATAAATTACAAATATTCTTAGAATATAAATTTCTCGTGAATATAATTTTAAATATTTTAATGCAGATAACGCTCAAACACTTTGAAATTAAATTGGAGGCTGATAATGTAGTGTTAATTAAAATTATCAGGGCTGATTACAATTAGGGGAAGACAGGAGTGTAAACCTATGACCCTGTTCGGGATCTGTATAATAAAACTTTAATTATAAAGCGCATAATGAGAGGGAATTAAAGGGCCCTAGGCCTCTTTAATTTTCCCTCATTATGTGCTAGAACTCTAAATAGAGGATATACACAGGTATATCTTGTATTTCAAATTCTAGTTAATAATAAAATTAACCTCATTAAAATGTCTTTACGTATTAAATGATGCGGTTTTAAAATAGGATCTTTATAAATTTTAATAAATTCAAATATATATAAATATCATTTTCAACACGAAAAATAAAAGTAGTTGTTTGGAGAATATTTAGCTTAATGACAATATAACCTTGCACTTGTGCAGTATTGCCTCAGGTGAAGCAGTCAAGGTTATAAAAGAAAACTGATGCCAAATGTCATCTATTGACGTATTTCCGTCTTCTGCAAAGTTGATTATTAACTTGTCACTCTAAACATTAAATAAAAATGGAATTTGTAAAGAAGCTGGACTGTATAACTATATATTTATCATCAGATTATGCGAACATCCTGTCGTGTTTGCTGCACATAAAATGAAATTGATAACATGAAAAAGAGTAATATCGTTTATTTAATGTTGCAGCATAACCTCTTAAAACGTACTGTAATCGTTTTTCAGGGGATGTTCATAAATTTCGTGTACAAATGTAAGGGGAGGAAGATCACGCGAAGTATATTATTGTGCACAATGAGGGAGAGAGGAGATTAAGGATAATTGTCTACATTAGTTTGCTTTTAGTGGTATACGTTTATTGGCATGTTTATAATTCTTCTTACTAGTCACGAGGATAAACCTTTGTAGAACTTTTTAAGGTCATTTTTGAACGTCAGGGGTCCTTGAACTATTATACACGTACATAGTATGGATGCTGTATAATACAGTTATATGTAAAATCATTTTAATCTGTCGGTTGATTTTCTCACAGCAACTTTAAGTTTTTACATAAGGCTTTATTATAGTATGTGTCTAATCGTGATTTGTGTGCCAGTCGCTGTTACACTTATACAATACTTCAGCTATGCTGTAACCGGTTAACCTTTATTTATTTTAAAACTACAGTAATTTAAGACTGGATGTAATAATTATAAAGTAAGGTTTATTATGTTTAAAGATACTGTGATATAGTTTATAATATAGTTTTTTACCCATTTATTAAAAAATTTTTAAATGTTTTATAATAGTATTTCTACGAGAACATTGCACGTGTACAGGAGTTTTAAAAATCTTTTCTCTCTCTTAAAGACATGTAAGTAAATATAGATAATCAAAATGTAAAAGATTTTTTGTGATAATAACAGTGTCAAGTCTAATAACATTGCATTGTCTTTAATAGCACGAAGAGGTGCTGTGAATTTACAACAGCCTGAAATGCATATGATGTATAATCTATTTAAGAATATACTATAATAAAGTCTTAAGTAATAACTTGGAGTTGCTGTGAGAAAATCAACCGACACGGATTAAAGTGATTTTACATACAACTATTATACACGTTATTAAAGTGGTGTCAGTTTGCCGAAAAGTACATTATTGTACACATAGGGGGAAAGGTCAAAAGTATCTCAAAAACTGTATACGTAATTAATGGACCGCTCCTAAAAGTAACCTTGAAGAATTAACCTTACAAATGAACATTTTCTGTATTTTACGGTACGATTTTACAGATTGATGATTTAGTTGATTGATGATAAAGTTTCTTTATATAAGTCACTGTAAACTCGTAATTCGAATTTTTAACTACATTAAAACAGATTATGTTATTATGTAAATTGGTAGAGATTTTAATAATAAATTATCCTTTGTTATCTGTCTGTCAAACTAATAATCACAGTAAATATCTGCAGAATTGTCATAAATATTATTGTTTGGAAATTGAAATTTTATTTACGACTTGTTTCAAGGTCTTTGGAAACGGGTTACTTAGATTTTATTTCAAGGGGACAAGCTGATCAAAACATTTATTCAAATTTTAAGTAATTAATATTTTTTTTAAAATAAATTGTAACAACTAATTTTTGAAAAATGTTTGACGGCATGTTACGCTTCTGGCTGTTATGTAATTATAACAGAGGGAAAATACGGCGATCGGTCAAGAAATGATTCCCGAAGATGTTTACATTTTTGGACTCGGTACCTCGAAACATTCAAAAATGCAAAAAGAAAAAGAAGAAATAAAATATTAGGGTTTTTTTCTGGATGTATTGATGTTTGTACGTGGGGGCACGAATTTGTTTACACAATTTGATTCTTAATAACTTCTGTGCCTTTTGTCGAAAATTTCTGGAATTTTGCAGGGAGGTTTATGTATTAGAGAGATTGATGCTATCAAATGTTAGTGATTAAAGGTCGAGTGGGAAGATATAGGGAGGTCGTTTGTCACATATCGAGTAGGTCGAACTTAATGATGATTTTACTCGTTATTAGCATTTAAAATTTTGTATAAAACCCATCCCTACTCTCTAAATTAAGCTTTTTACTATTTTATAATAATGAAAAGTATATAAAGCTTTTTAAATAAAGTGTCATAAGAGATGGCTCCACATATAGTTTTAAACTTGCCAAGAAAGTTAAGCAACTCGTTGATAAATTGTTTTTTTTCTTTTTTTTTTAACTTAAGACCAGGGCCGTGTATGCAATGATACAGAAAGGCAAACGCATAAGGCGGTGCCGTAAGGCGGTTGCATAAGCAGCATTTAAGGGGCGGAATAAGTAGCATTTAAGGAGCGGCATTTCGACGACTCTAAACAACATTTCAATCAGGCGGTCCAGAATACAGCACGAAAATCATTGACTGTTTTCACTGATGTGACGATTCACCTAGATCAGTTGCATCATTCATACATTCAAACTGCGTTATGTAAGGAACCTGCTTCTTCTAACGAACCTACTTCTATGATGAATTCAAAGCTTTCTAATCACATATACTTTCTTTTTAAATGATTCACCCTTTAGATAAAGACTTAAGTGTTTTATAATAATAAAAAATTTTAAAATTACTAATGCAGTGTGGTTTTCAATAAGCGCAGGAAGCTAAAAATCTCTTATTATAGTACAACAGGAACACGTGTTGCAAGCTAGACTTGTCGACGAGTCAACTAAAGGAGTCGTGAGGGGTGTTTACATTGGTTCGTGGAAAAGTTGAACTAGGCGTAAAAGAAGAAATTTACGAAAACTACGTATTTCTCAAGTGATAGGTTTAAAATACAAATGCATTAAAAGTAATATTTAGACGGTACTTCAAGGAATTTAGGGGACTAGCCTAGACCCCTTAGACCATTCTCGGTACACCACTGGTTTAGAAGAACCCCTTGTAAATACTAATAATGAAATAAATCCTTTTATAAAATCAAACAATTATTCATTAATCAACTTTATTAAAACATTTTCTACATATCTTTTAACATATTATACTATAACTGGAGTAAAGCCTAAAACAGGGCACAAATCACTTTTCGAATACTTTACTCCATCCAAATCTAAAGTAGGAGTTTTCATCCAAGAAATGACATTACCAGGATTCGGAACACTATCGATATTTCCAGCTTCAACCACTTCGCTACGACTCAATGTTTTATCCCAAAGATGAAAACCAGCAATATCTCCAATCCAGGATTGACTACTACTAAATTTTGCATCCGGCATATCTTGCTCCTGACCTATAATGAACACGCCACCTCCCTGTATGGTTCCAGGTTTCGAAATATTAACTTGAATTTTTCCGTTTGAACTACATGGCACACCATTCATTAAAACTTCAGCAGTTCCGTTAGAGCCTGACCAACTGAAGCACATATGGTACCATTCGTTGATTTTCCACTTTATTTGAGGACACCTAAACACTTTCCGAACAGATTTAATGTAAAGATGAACCTTCATGACATTTCTTCTATAAGTTATGATGGAAGTTATGGTATTATCAGAGCTTGAAGTGGCATAGGATGTCACAGCGTAGCATGATTTTTGTAAGGTGTGAGGTCTGATCCACGAGCAAGAGGTAAATTCTCTTAAAGTTGGAAGAGAATTCAGTAGACGAATTCGAGGAAATTGATCATTTGAAGGAGGAGGAAACGTAGCTTGAATTAAACATCCTTCGATAGCAGCGAAGAATGTGAAGAGAATGATAAAATTCAAGATTAGCATCGAAATTTGTAATTCAGATCTCCGATTAACAATAATTTATAGATACTATAAATTATTGTTAAATTATAGATACTATATATAATAATTTATAGATACTAACAATAATTTATAGATACTAACAATAATTTATAGATACTATAATAATTTATAGATACTAACAATAATTTATAGATACTATAAAAAATGCAAAACGGTTTAATATAATGAAAACAGTTTCGATTTATATATACTTGAAACGGGATATGAGGATGACACCAACAGGATATATTACGCGAATTAAAAGGAAAATTACAATACTTATATTTCCTGATAGGAAGTGTAAGTAATGAAAGGAAGAGTTTTATAAAAATCATTACTTTATATAGTAATAACTCAAATTTGGTATTTCTGTTTATATTTAAATAGAAATTTTGAATTATAATCTTATTAAATAAGTTAATATTTAAATATTATTATTATTAAATTTTAATTATTTAAATTTCAATCGTATTATTTTACGATATAGCCAATTGCATATTCCAAACGTCAAGTGATCAAGTAATACTATATTATAATAAACTGTAATAAATACTGTATAGATAAATTATTAATATTATATAGTGTAGAATATGAAAATATTTAAAAACGTGTGTAGTAAACTGAATAATAATTAAATAACTATAAATTTGCAAAGATTAGACAAGCTGATAAATTTTAAATAAAATATTGATAACTTACTGATTCGAAAGTGCCAACCTGTGGCCGCGTGGTTAAAACCACCGAACACTTATAGTTAGTCGTTGGTTCGCTCCTCGCCAACGGGATGGCCACGTGGCATATTTCACGTTAGTAACACCTAAATAGGGGCCAGTTTCCCATAGAAAGTCCTTCCGGGAGGCATCGCCCATGTGTCATGTTACAAATAAAACAAAACCAACGAAAATTGAAACCTCACTATGAATTCCCATTGAAATATTTGTTTACTTCGAATAAAAAAAATACATTCTAAGGGACTCTCAAATGAATTTCAGTTGATTACTTGTTGTTAGGGTTCCTACAACGGATAGTATAAGATAGGTTTGAACGAACAACCGAATTATTGGGTTATAAGCTTGATGTTTCTATTAAAATAGCCGAGGCAGACAAATCAAGAATACTAGAGAGCAAAAGAAGTATTGCAATCTCTAAAACTAACTAGAAATCTTCCAGGCTACAGATAAAAAAACACATAACATCCGTCTTCTCTTAAATGCATTAAACGCGATTCCACTCACATCAATTGAATTGGAAAGGGCATTCTCAGAAGCAGGACTTTTCATTACTAAAATAAGGATCAGGTTGAGTGATGGGATTATTGACCATCTTTGCTTTTTAAAATCTTAATATAAAAATTTACAATAATATTTTGTATTATGTTTTCTTTGAATAACGAAAATTACTTTCTAACTTAGAAGTTTGATCTAAGTTCTTTTTTAAAAAAATTTCAACTCAATTCAAAGCATTTTTGGTTGTTGTTGTTGTTGTTGTATGCAGTTTCCAGCAAACTTTAATAATTTTTTTCTATTTGTGAAAATTTCTACATAATTCAAAGATAATTTTTAATGTATAGCTTACACAGCTTTATTAATATGATTTTGGAAGTTACAGAACGTATTAAATTACTTTAAAAAATGAAAAATAATTATATCATTTGATTTCAAGATATTCTGTATATCTTAAATATAATTAATTCTATCCGTGATTTCCCGGGATCCCGGGAAACAGTTCACTTCTTTCCGATATCCAAGACAAACAAAAGACCGGAAAATGAAACCCTAGATAGCACCCCTTATTAGTCCTTGTGTCAAGGTTAACACGTCGTAATCGAAACGCAGCATTATACATAATCAGTTACAGGTTTATTATCAATAGATATATTGTATCTCTTCAATACATCTGGATGTCTGTTTTTTTAAATTATAACATATTCAGCCCCAAACTTGTATTCGAGAGTCCCGAAGTTTATTATGCCTATGGTTTCCGAGATCCATGACTAATCACTGTGAACTTAAATAAATAATTCCTTTTCCTTACACATTTAAAATATTATTTTATAAAAAAGTGTAAGTCCTATTTAAGAACATTTATTCAAATACGGCAACAATGATAAAGCAATTTTAATGTTTTCTATTGATCTACAAATATTAAAGTAGTAATATATTTTAAAAATCCTTAAATTTTACAAAATCATTTATAATTTTTAGTTTTATTTAAAGTTACACATACGATGTGGATTTTAAAATTTACAAGAATTACTTTTATAAAGTGTGACACCATCAAAGGCACTAAACGATGCATCTTCCAATGAAATTATGTTTCCTACTTGTTTTAATCCGCCACACTTATCATCTGTTTTAACTTGGCCTAAATCGAATGCTTCGTTCCATAGGTGAAGATCGGCGACATCACCTATCCATGATTGATTATAATCAAACTTTGAGTCCATGGCATCCTGCTCCTGTCCAACGATAAAATTGCCACCTCCTTTAATGTGACTACCAGCAGCAATAGAACTTTCTTGAACAGCTCCATTCGTAAACACCTGTATTGTTCCATCAATTCCAAACCAAGATACACAAATATAATTCCATTTTCCAAGCTTATTGGCGAGAAAGTTAAAGGTTTTACTGAAAGCTCCCAAATAAACACGTAAACCGAATTTACCACTGTTATTAGAAATTCCAATTATTAGCTCATTGTGTGATCTTGATGAAGCGTAGGATATAATGGTGGCTAAATCATTTTTTAGCGAGAGAGGTCTGACTCGAGAACAGAATGAAAACTCTTGTAAAGTTGGTAGAGTGTTGGTCAAGCGAAGACGAGGAAATTGGTTTTCACTTGATGGTGGAAAGTAGAATTTGGTAAAAGTAGCCACACAGCAACTTATCGATAAAATAAACGAAATAATACTTGAAAACATCATAATTATCAAGCAAGGGTTTATACTTATTTCAGTTGTGGGACTGACTTTTATCTCTACAGAAGGTATATAGGCCTATATATATACAAGGACAAAGAAGCTTATCTGAAGATGAAGCAAACGTCTTGCTGATTAAAAAAAAAATGATAATTCTGACAACATTTCCTTAAACAGTGACGTTGGACACTTTAACAAGAAGTGAATATCTGAATCAAAAGTTATCATATTCCAGTTAATGATAAATACTTTGGCATAGCTAATCAAATGAAAAAAAAATTACTTAGAAATTAGATAATTCAATACGCATTTAAATTATTTCATCATGTTTCCTTTCATTTAAGATGATCCCTTGTTAGTTTTGCATTATGTGAGTAACAATATACAGTGGATGTGTTGAATTGTTCACCAGTGGTCAAGCGATTTCGTTCTCTGAACACTGGGAGTTCGGTCGTGGGGTCGCGCCTCGCCAAGACGGGCTGGCCACGTAGAGTTTTGCCGCGTTTTCTCCACGTCTGTAACGCATGAATAGGGCCAGTTACCCTTAAAAGACCTCTCCAAAGGCATTATTTCTCGCTCTTGTGTAAGGCCAAGCAGTAAAAAGCTTCGGCCGGATTATCGGATGCTAACGCCATCACTCTTTCGGAGTATCATAACCGGAGTATCATAACCGGACATTCCTTATAAACCAATGAGATAGATAGAGATGTGTTGAGGATGTTTCCTTGGTATGAGCTGATTCAGTAAATGTCTTCACTATACTTTAATGTTTCTACATACATATCTCGAGACCAAGCTCTCTGGAGAAGAATTTCTGCTGTGAAGAAAATATCTTAGAATTCCGCAAATAAATTTATCCTAACATACTACGTTAGGGCCGCGACTCCACTAGCCGTAAAACGGCCGTAAAACCCCTCGCCGTAAAAGCTTTTAATCACGTGACCAAGATATTTTACGCCTGAGCAGGTCGTAAAACCAACGTAAAAGCGAGTTGAGCAGTGTTCAACTTTCGAAGTGAATACGACCGTAAAGCGGTACCGTCCATCAATTAGAAGTCAGTGAAATCTAGGTCACCGTGACACGGTGCGAAAATGGCGGAAAACGAGCTTTTGTTCTCGTGGCTACTCTAGAAGATCTGGAAAGATTTATCGAAAACATCCGAAAGTATTCATGTATCTACGACAAGAGGTATCCCGATTATAATAATCGTATGCCTAAAACACGCGATATGAACGGCCAAAGGAAAATCCTTCAATTTAGAGGAGTATATAATAAAAAAAGCTAAGCTTATAAGTGCTGTATATTATCTTAATAATATAATAATAAAAGTCAATATATGAAAGTAAAGATATTACTTTTACTACATTTGTAATTATAGTACAGAAAAAACTCGTAGAATATAATTATTGTCTTTATATCGATATATCACGTATACACCGTAATAATACTGTCGCCGTAAAAAGCTTCGCTAGCCGGACCTCCACCGCAATCCGAGCGCAAACGCAAATAGGTCAGGTAATTAAAGGCTTTTACGGCGAGGGTTTTACGGCTGTTTTACGGCTAGTGGAGTCGCGGCCTTACGACGTTCTGTAATTGTATTTGTTTTTTACTTGAGATAAATAATTTGACACTTTTTTAAAAATGTAATATTGGGAACCGAATTTAATCAATAAAATGAAAACTCTTAAGAGATCGGCATCAACTCTTCAGCAACTGCTCGACACAATTGCTGAAGAGTTGCTGACGACGACACCAGGCCAGGGCTGTACGATGGCCTGGTGTCGTCGTCACAGCAACTGGACCACTGAATGGCATCAAGTATTGTTTAGGGATGAATTCCTCTTCTTGTTCGTGGAGGAATGACGGCCATGACGAGTGTGCATCGGAGACAAGCGCGCCGCAGTTGAAGTAAGATAACCGTTAATCACCTCATTGATAGTATGCCTCGCCTCGTACAGCTGCCCATGAAGACTATATTCGTTACTGAAAAGACAGGTGTCTGTTGCGTATCTTTGTTCTTTTAATCATTTGTATATCTCTGTTACCTCTACCGGTCTTGCAGTGTTCATATGGATACGCGCATTCCTTCGTGGTATTGCGATTTCACTTTTGAAGAGCGTAGTTAATCGGAGCCTCCAGATCCTAGGATTTCTATATCTGATCTTGATTTTAATCTATCTAACTATGCGCTACTTCTGGCGCTTAAGGAAGGACAGACGAACAGACTGGCGACAGTAGGAATTTATAGGTCTGCAATTTGAAAATCGCACCCCAAGAACATATGTCTGATGCATTTATTATTCTCATTCTCTATCTTCATCTTGGAGCTGCTAGAGACAGTTTTTGGAGCAAGAAAATGTTATCGGCAGGTTTTTTTGCTGAACACTGTACCGTAAACATAAAGTAAATAGAATTTCCAGATTCATGACCCATAACTTCTCATAGAGAGGTCTATTAACATCTAATTATCGAATAAATAAAAGTTGTAATGCCATCATATTCTAGTTCTTTGCTGGGATGTTGTAAACATCGTTTATATTTTTGAAGTACAGAGAATACTGTCATTTCTGAGTAATAGTTTTACGTTAAACGAATGAATAAAGTTACACTATGAACTGATAATATATTAGACTTATTCGTATACTTTAATCTATTTTTATTTTATGCATAAAATAATCTACTTTTGAGACTAAAAAGCATATTAAATATACTTTATAAACATTTGTATTCTGTTCTTCTCGTCCTGAAACACCCAGAATGCCTTTTTCCAAGCACGACGTATGTTCGGTCAGGCTATAAGGGGAGTCCGAGTGATGAGGAATAGGGCCACATATAATCCGAAATGAATCTACACCAAAACTTTCTCGCATTTTTCAGCTCTCTCGGATTCGTTCCCGGTCCTCCAGAACGAATCCGGGAACTACCGGTCAAACTATATGCCTATACAGTTAAATTTTATTGGTAATATAAAAATTTAGCTAATTTTGTAATTTTTACATGCTACTTGCTCTTGAAAAAGATTCTTTACTCCATTTTCGCGTTCAGAAAAGTGTTTCTTTCATTAAACTTTTTAACTCTGTGTTCATCATCTTCATTGAGAAATAATTTATTTTTGTTTATTTAAAATAGGATATTAACACGTAAATCGGGGCTGGTTTCCCGTAGAAAGTTTTCCTGGGAGGCATCCTCTTGGCAGATCATCCACATGTCGCATTGATGTAAATATCTAATCCAGTCCTATCCCCTTAAATACGAAACCTAACGATTTTTTTTCATGCAAATTCGAGGTTATATTGTAAAAAATTCAGAGGCTCTAGCAGCAGATAACTTTATCGCTGATGTATTAATATGTATTTATGATGCCATTTTTTCAATTTAAATGGTCTTACAAAACACGTCTAGTGGTAAGTAAACATGATCTAATTTTACTGATAAATTTTAGCGAAGTGTTATCTTTAGATATTGAAAATATCATATTTTTGAACTTTATCCTGTGTAATTTAATATTTATCTTGACATTTCTGTTATCGAATATTCAGTTCTTTCATTTTCAACAAGGAATAGAAACAATGTAAAACGCCTAAATTATCGCTATGAAAGAACTCGGTTCGAATCTCATCAATGTTGGTAATTTAGTTTAGTATCAGTAAAGCCATTGATGCCATAAAGATTAACACGTATGACGTCAATAATAGCCAGAGCATGTAACGCCATGCTGGATGCAAACGTATATAACGCGGAATTAGATGTAATATCGGATTCATGCATAATCAAATATCGAATAACGGCCATTAAGAATAACGTAAAAAATGGCCGTTGTTTGGGGGTTATTTTGTATGCATTAAAAAAAATAACTCTCCCGAGAAATGGCCGCCGCTTAGGGTGCCTTGGAAGTTTAACTGGTTAATTCGAAATATACAAAAGAATTCAGTAAAATTTAAAGTACACTTAATTAACGGCGAAGTTTGGTTGAATGGCCGAAGAGCCATCCTGCCTCTCTGGAGAATCCGAATCGAACCCGGGGGGGCAACTCCCCAGGAATTTTTCATAAGATCTATCCCAGAGACATCGGGCCCCGTCCTTCACTACATGGCCATCCCTTACTGTGTACGAGAACGATCTCAACATGGGGATGAAAAAAAGCTCTGTTAGTTTCCACAGGGAAGAAAGAGGAACAAATGAAAAACAGGTAAAGTGAAAGAATTTTAAAACTCAAATTTTTATCACTGTAATTTGTATATATCTTATCAAAATTATGACGTTATCAAGTGGCTATTTATTTTCAAATTAGAAAAAAATAACTGATACAAATGTACATGATGAAACAGACTAGAGTTTGATTCGAAATTTACAGATAAAAAAAGTTATACTCGTGTATAAAAGGCAGAATTACAATTTAATTAATAAGATAAACTACTGGCAAGATGATGATTCTAATTTTCATTTCTTTTTCAATATTACTGAGCAGTTATGCTGCTGAATTCAGTAAGTTTTCCTTTCCACCATCAAATGCCACTAAATTTCCTCGATTGCGTCCGGTCGACACGTTTCCATCCTTACGGGAGTTTACATTTTGTTCTCGAGTCAGGCCTGTCTCGGCAGATAAAAATAGACATTTTACCATTTTATCTTATGCTACAGCAAGATCAAACAGCGAAATAGTTATTAATGTTAAATTTGGCGTTTCTAAAGTTACAACAGTACATATTTACTTGAAAACCTCCGATAAAGAGTTGCCTTGCTCTGGATTTAAAGACATGGGAATATGGAATAGTATTTGTATATCTTGGTTTGGACCTAATGGTAGAATCCAAGCACGTATAAATGATGAGTTTTGCTCTATTAATTTAGCAGCTGATGAATACACCGAAGCAGGTGGAGCATTTATCATAGGGCAGAAACAAGACGTAATGGACTCCGAATTCGATCTCAATCAGTCTTGGGAAGGAGATATTGCCGATATACATCTTTGGAATGAAGCATTTAATCTCGTTAATCCCATTAAAGATGATAGATATTATGGAATGGGAAGAGCCGGGAATGTGATATCTCTGAAATATGGATCATTTATTGTATTTGACGGAGTTATTATTAGCTAAAAGGGTCCTATAATTAATTTTAATGAAAATTTCTATGGAATTAATATTATGTCCGAAATAAAAGTATAAATTTAAACAACATCGTTCTTTTTCTTTAATAGTTTTATATTTTAAAATAACTTTAACTTCTTCAAAATCCAATAATAATATAACAAACACTTTTGGAATTTTGAGGCGTTGAGACCACATCTTTTGAGTCTCTTCTCAAAGATTTTTGATACTGGGATAATACCGGAGTCTTGGAAGACGAGTACAGTAGAGCATCGATTATCCGACTTAATTGGGGACTGGGGTTGGTCGGATAACTGAAAAAGTATGAAAAAATACATTATTAGTATAGTGTATTAGGCTTGGTTTAAATACTAGCCTCTCTTTCATGGTCGAGCCAGTGCTGCCAGCTAAAACATGCAAAAATTTAACAAAAATAATGTTAAAGTAGCCAAGACATAACTAAATATTGTAGAGCCGCATCACTAGCGGACATTTGAATTTGCCGACTAGAACGCGGTCGGTTAATCAGGGGTCGGATAATCGATGCTCTACTGTATTTTAATTCCGATTTTTAAGAATGATAGAAAGGATGTTCCTGGTAATTATAGAGGCATCTGGTTATCATCTGGTGTTTCGAAATTGTTTTGTATTATTTTGTATAGAAGACTGATTCGATGGTAAAAAGTTAAAAACATATTGCATGAAAATCAGGTAGGATTTCAGGCTAGTTATTTCACATTAGATAATATTTTTGTTTTGTACAGTTATTCAGAAAACAATTTTAAGGAAACGCAGGAAGGTGTATGCATTTTTTGTTGATTTATCTTCTGCGTATGATAGGGTTTGTAGGAATTTGTTGTGGTCAAAGATGTTGCGTTACGTCAAAGATGATGTTCAGTTATAAATATGTATCTTTACTTGTTGCTTTGTATGAAAACTCCTCGCTTATGGTAAGAGTTTGAGGTAACTGTTCGCCATTAATGCTCTCTAAGATTGATGTTAAGCAGGGCTGTACTTTGAGCCCAATCTTATTTAGTATTTTATTTTATTTTTTTTAACGATCTCTTCGGTATTACTGACTCTTCCGGGCATGGTATAGAAATAGATGGTTTCCAAATTAAAATACTTGCTTACGCAGATGATATTGTAATTTTATCTGATTCTGTGGGTGGGCTTTAAAGATTGAAATTTACTTAGATGAAAATGGTTTGAAATTGAATTTGAATAAGTCTAAGACTTGTTTTTCGAAGAGGGGTAAGAGTGCGAGGGCGGATGAACGGCGGTTTAAGGGTTCTCCAATTCAAGTTGTCTCTAACTACAAATATTTGGGTGTTACTTTTTCGTCTAACGGATTATTCCGAATGCATTACATTAATAGGAAAATACATGCTAGATTATTGATAAATAAGGTTATTCAGTTGGGAAAATCTGCTAAACTACGTAATTTGATTCATTATTTACGCCTATTGAAAACTGTGGTTTTGTCCTCTTTGTTACAGGCTTCAGAGATTTGGGATTTTAACTCGACCGATTGTGATGGTATACAAACTGAATTCATTAAAAAGTTATTTTGTTTACCTCGTTGTACACTAGATTATTTAATTATGAGGGAATGTGCCTTGATTCCTATAAAATTTATAATATTGAATAAGATAAGAAATTGGATTATTAGAATTTCTAATCTTAATGATTATCGTCTGAGTAAGGTTTGCCTGAAATTTATACTTGGCAAGAAGTTTATAGATTGGACACGTTATTTTATTGACACCTGTAATAATCATGGTATTAGTTTTATAAATGATAATTTGGTTCTAATGGACAGGTCTCTTCTCCTTGTTAACATTTTTGATGATTTTTTATATAATATAAATGGAAAAATAAATAATAGTGTATATAATTGTAGGATTTAAATATCATTTTTTTTACAATTCTTTATCTTTTCCTTAATATTTTGTCTTTATTTATATAGGCTAGGTGTGAACTTTTTAAATAATTATTCGAAAGAATTGTGTAACTTTTGTGTTGAGAAAGAAATTGTGGATGCCTGACATATTTTGGCTAAATGTGGGCGTCTTAAAATGCTACGTGAAAAAATTTTTGGTTGCGAAGTTCTTATCAGGTCTTTATTTCTTAAAATTTTATCGGAACCATGTTATCAATTTAGTGTTTTTTTTTTCTAAGAAAATCTGTTGATCTTTTGTTTTAGGGGGCGTGATTCCTCTACTATAAATTTGGCATTATTGCTGGTGTTGTTTGGAAGCATCTGTTGGTGCTGTGTCTTCGTTACTAAATTATTTCTTTTTTATAGGTAAGCAATTTGCTTACTTTTGGTTGTTTTATTATTATTTATTGGTATTTTGTATTTTTTGACAGATGCTCCCAAACTTTAAACTTTAATTATTACATCTTAATTTTAAACCTTAACTTAAATTTAAATTATGATTTATATAATTTATTATTATATAATTTTGTTTGTGATCTTATGTTCATTGTATCTAAGTGTTTTGTATTTTGGAAGATGGTATTGCTCCCCGCATCAAGATGTGTATCCAGTATGCAAAATATTAAAAAAATAATATATATATATATATACGTGGTAACAGACAGAAATGAATTGGATCGATAGAGGTAATGCAATACCAGTACATGAGCGATCTGCCAAAGGGAGTATTCCAGAAGGAAATTCTATAGAAAACTGGTCCCTATTTAGATATTAGACATGTGAATAACATCCGGAAAACGCCACAGTGTATTAGTGAGAGGCGAACCCGCAACAGTAGCCAGTGGTTTTATCCACTCAGCTACTGGTGGGCACCAAACACAAATGTAATCACAATAAGTTAGTCATCGATTATTTCTCTATTACAGTGGTCCCCAACCCTATGCCCGCGGGCACCATAGCGCCCGCCGATCGTTTTACGTGTGCCCGCCGCTGTGAGACCACGATGAAAATAAAAATATTTCGATTTTCAATAAAATGCTATGTAAAAGTTTTTTCGTTTTTAATGATTAACCACTCAAAAGTAGAAATGGCGTCCAACACAGATAAAAGCACAAAGCGAAATGCGACCGATCTCTTTTTCCCCTCCGCCAAATCTTCACCAACCAAATTTCCCATACCTGAAATGAAATAAACCGGTCCGTTCTGAATATCATAAAATCAAAGTACAGATCACGACTTACAGATGAACACCTTGACGATTGCTTACGAGCAGGAATATCATCATACTCTCCTAATTACGAAGCAATGGCCAATGAAATGCAATGCCAAAAATCACATTTACTTTCAGATTTATATTTTTTATAAAGAATTTTTATACTCTGTAGATTTTGTATGCATTGTTTAGTAATTACTTGTTTTGTAAAAATTATTGTTAATAGTCTTGTGTATGTTTTATTACATTTTTGGAATTAAATGTTTTCTGTACATTATGTGTATGTATTATTAACTATGTCCAAGTATAAATTCACCTTGAAAAAATAAATGGTGCCCGCCGTCCGGCCGGTATTCTAGAATGTGCTCTTAGGTACAAAAAGGTTGGGGACCCCTGCGCTATTATATAAATTTATTTAATAAATGGCACATTTTTAAATCTTTATCGATAACCATTTGCCTGATCTATGAAATTGGCAATTGCGCCAACTGATGCAAGCGCAGTATTGTGGTAAATTGCGCATTTTGGAGTATTTCATTTTATTTCCTTTTCGTTTTCCATTGATTTAAAGTTACTAATTTAGAAAATTTTGCCGAAAGCACTTTTCTTTTGTTTTATGATATATGCTTAAGCCTAATTTAGTATTCAATATAACATTTACGTAATGCGTAACTAATGGATACAGTTGAATGTCAAATGTTTACATTTGACTATTTATTACTATGTACTGTACACTGCATTACTACAAACAAACTACTTCAAACAACCTTTACTCTGCAGTAAAATTAATTCTTTAATCTAACGTTTTCGGTTAGCTTTACTAACCCTCTTCAGGATTGCCAAAAAAATCGTTATTTCGAAAATTACGTTCGAAAAACTCTTTACAATTTATAATGTTTTTAAACTTTCCGGCTGCGCAATCTCAGATCATTCTTTCACAGCTGCATACCGGCCGCTCTCCAAGCTGAAGGGATTCGATATGATTCTTTAAAATTAATGCTTTGTTCTTTTTCATTATACTTGTTAATACACCATGCCTCCGTATATTTAAGTTGCCTTATATTTGCCACTTTCTGTACAATTTTCGCATTGTCCCAGTTGATAGACACCTCGTCCGGATCCGCTATCGCATAATTGGCTAACGCCGTAACTGGTTGCCTGCATCTTACATTTCTTTTATGCTCCTCTAACCTTACTGCCAAGCGATAAATTCCAGGGGTTTACAGAATACCAGTGCAGGATAAAAGGAGGAGTACGGAGCTGTATTATATAGGGGCCACGAAGAGATCGCTGGCAGTAAGGTTAGAGGAGCATAAAAGAAATGTAAGATGCAGGCAACCAGTTACGGCGTTAGCCAATTATGCGATAGCGGATCCGGACGAGGTGTCTATCAACTGGGACAATGCGAAAATTGTACAGAAAGTGGCAAATATAAGGCAACTTAAATATACGGAGGCATGGTGTATTAACAAGTATAATGAAAAAGAACAAAGCATTAATTTTAAAGAATCATATCGAATCCCTTCAGCTTGGAGAGCGGCCGGTATGCAGCTGTGAAAGAATGATCTGAGATTGCGCAGCCGGAAAGTTTAAAAACATTATAAATTGTAAAGAGTTTTTCGAACGTAATTTTCGAAATAACGATTTTTTTGCCAATCCTGAAGAGGGTTAGTAAAGCTAACCGAAAACGTTAGATTAAAGAATTAATTTTACTGCAGAGTAAAGGTTGTTTGAAGTAGTTTGTTTACATTTGACTGTAAACATCTGAAATTTTTTTAAAAGTCATATTTGCAGACGGATAATGAGTTAAAGTTTGACAAATGAATAAATATAGGATGGCAAGAACCAAAACAGTAGGCCTAATACATATCGACAGTGATAGCGATGATATAGTCATATACCTTGGTATTTTTGTCATATAGGCTATGTATATAAGCCTATATATGCTGTTATATTTACTTTTGATGCTGCAGAATATTTTATAAATTACCAAAATAAGTAGATTCAATGTGAATGTCATAACAAATGTGATTTCATATTCAAAAATACAAAACTGCATTACATCCTAAATTCTGAACCGAATCAAATAAAATTTATTAATTTTTTTATAAAAAATTAATTTATTAATTATAACACTACTTTATGTAGTGTTATATTTAATAAATTATTTGAAAAAGGTAATAAAGTTTGTTTTTATCTGGGCAAAAATTAGAAAACTACTTGAAAACATGTTTATCCCATGTCATTAAAAGCATTGTATGGGGCCTGGAGGTAGAGTTGTCTCTCTTTGCCCCTTTTAGATGTGAGATACGAAAAATGTTTCTCTATTAATAAATAGAAGTCTTAAATCATTTTTTCATTAGTGAAAACATCACTTTATTAAAAATCATTATAAACCTCTCAGTTTTCTTTGAAATCTGGAAAAAATCCTCACCTTTCCTTTTCTTTTCGACAACTCTATTCTTGACACGCAGTTTATCTGTTTAGTAGTTTGTGCTTAAAGTCTATTATTTTTATTTTTAACATAGATTAACCCTATGTATAATATACGCGTAACAGCAATCTTATTAATTAAAACAATTTGAAAAACAGAAATATTATATTTGGTTGGAAGATATTGAAGTTGCTTTGATTAATATTGAATCTGTCTCACGCGTTGAAAATATTGAGTGTTTCATTTCCGATCTCTATAGAGAAAGAGAATATACATTTGAATTATTATATAAATTATATTATGTAAATAAACTATAAACATATATATATTTACCCCACATTCACATGCATCAAATACGAAAGATCTAATCAGATTAGCCATGACCAACTTCATGACTGTTCGTGCCATTCTGTACGCCACACAATTTCTGGGTCCTGCTCCAAAAGGTTGATAAGTCATTGGGTTAATATTTATTCTATTTTCAGGTGAAAATCTGTAAAGGCATAAATTTATTTTATATATTTTTCATTCTGTACCGTATTAGTAGCGTACCGTAAATTATGGTATGTAACAAGTCACACCTATCAGGGTCAAATTTATCTGGTTCTTGCCAATAATTCGGATCTCTATGAAGAATTGGCACGGGTACAAAAATCCCTACGTGTTTTGGTATGGTCATTCCTTTATATTCGAAATCTTGTTCACCCGCTCGGCTAATAAGTCTGAAAGAATACTTCTTAATAATCGTATGAAGATATATCTCTTTTACTTTATGAAACTTACAGTACAGACAGTGATGAAAGTCGAAGAGATTCTGATATAATCTGATCCAGATAATGAAGCTTCATGACATCTGCATAGTGAATGTCTTTCTATATGAAAGATGGACATTTCTTTAATTGTAGTGTGATTTAATCACAGTTATTATTAATATTCTTAAATTTTATTCACTATAGCATATTCATTAAAGTGAACAAAGAAAAAAAATTGACAAAGTAATAATAGTCTCTAGGCAAAGCAGTGCACTGGGCCCTGCCTACACCACCCACAAGTGATGTTAAAATTGTGTTAAATTCTAGTCTCTGCGTAAATTAGCATGTGGCCATGCATTAAGAAAATACTGAAAGTAATGCGTAGAATTTCATATTTTTTAAAGAGATTCTTTTATCGATTTTACGTTTAAGACCGATTGTAACCTCTTTGACCATGCATGTGATCTCCAATAGTTAGCATTAAAAATACAATGCTTTTTATATGGGAAAAAACTTTTCCAAAAATTCTCGAAAGCGGCAGTAGATGGGACCAAAAGTGTTTTGCAATAAAACTGGGCTGAAATTTTAAAAAATTGTAGCCATAAATTCCCACTGCGGTCCGTCTGTCCGTCTGTCCGTCTGTCTTTTCTTAATATCGAGAACGGAGTTAGACGAAAGACGAGACCCTATATAGACACCTTAAAGGCAAAAGGCCCAGGTTAACTATATAGAAATTTCCGATGAAAACCGGAAGTCACGTTATTTCAATTCAAAAATTTTCCCTCGAAAAGTGTTACCTTCCGGTAACACCTTTTGATTGATGACCGGCACGATTCTATTGTTAAAGGAAAAGTATGTACAGGGAATGTACAGGGGCAAGCAACTACTAATTTGAAGTGGAGAGCATATATTTAAAATTAAATAAATTAAAAATATGATTAAAACTTGCAGCCCAAAGGAGAAGTGAGGCTATCGATAATTAGTCTCGCGTGTTACATTCACGCCATCTCTTGGTAGGAAGAGTAATAAAACCGTTTTCGCCGGGTCAGAAGTATACCAGACCAAGAGATTTCTTTGACCGATTGGTTTAATTATTATCAACAGTTATTTAGTCTAAATACGTCGAATTTACCTCTGATCCCCTCACTACCGATGACTCCTCATGCTGCTGATCCTACCTTGGACCTTCCTATCTCTGATTCAGAGATGCGATTCAAAAGATGCGAATTCGCTCAGCTCCAGGGGTGGACAGTGTTTCTCCGTCATTAATTGGTTACTCTAGGGCTACTTTGGTTCCTTACCTGGTCAAGTTATTTAATCGGGTTTATGACACTGCTAAAATTCCGGAATCGTGGTTGGAAGTAAACATAAAAGTTATCCATAAAAAAGGTCCAACAGATGAACCCGCTAACTTTCGACCAATATCGCTGTTACCTGTAGTTCGGAAAATTTTTATACTAATTTTGTCTAATAGATTGGGTAGGCCTACTTGGTTAAGAGAGCGGAATTTGATTCAACCAGTGCAATTCGCTTTCCAACCTCGGAAGAGTACTTTGAGCAATATTCTAATTCTTCACTTCATTATTTGTAGACAACTTTCAAAGAAAAGACAACGATTACTTGCAGCCTTTATAGACTACGAAAAAGCCTTTGACAGTGTTGTTTTGACAATTTTGTTATCCAAATTAAAGATGCTTGGGCTCTCTGATAAGTTTACTGATATAATTCAATGTTTATTTCAGGACTGAAAGCAAGGATTTTCACTAGTGCTGGGTTTACTGATGTTTTTTCATTAGAAAAGGGTTTACCACAGGGTGATTCCTTAAGTCCGATATTGTTTATTTGCTATGTTAATGATTTGGTACAACTTTTTGATGATTTAAGTAAAGATTCCATTTCTCTGGGTGATTACGAAGTACATTTACTCCAATTTGCCGACGATATAGTAGTGTTATCCACTACCCCGATCTATTTACAAAGGAAATTGGACAGGTTATATAATTATTCTTCTACTTTGGGTTTACGTATTAATTTATTCAAGTCGAAAATAATGATTTTTAGACATTGTGGAAGGCTGAGAAAGGCCGATAAGTTTTTCCTAAATGGAAGAGGAATCAGTATTGTTAATGAAGTTATATATTTGGGGATTCGTTTCTCAGCTACTGGCTCGTTCCAAAATTACATATCTTACGTGAAAAGCAAAGCATTTTCTAAAATAAATGTTGTAATAGATATTTTGAGACGGGTTAAGAACAGTCACTTGGCTTTGTGTAACTTGCAGCTTCTCTATTTACTTCGAGTTGGTCTTACGGTCTGCCCTTTTGGGGGCCTTTCTGTTTTGAAGACATTGACTCTATAGAACTGACGTTCTTTCGTCGTCTTTTTAGACTTGAGAAGTCGATCCCATCGTATGCAATTAGATCTGAATTGGGCCTTGACTTCCCTCGGTAACGTTTTGTTAAATCAACCTTAAATTTTCTGAGGAACATAATCTCTGACCCATCATCCTTGGAATGTGAGGCTTATTCTACCTTGAAGAAGTTTTCAACGACCAGATCACTGAAATATAGTTGGTTCACTAAACTGGAGAGTCTATTTAATAGGATAGGTATCTCACTCTCCTTAATAGATTCATTCCCAGAAGTTTTAAAATATTATACAAATACAATTCTACAAGAGTTTGACAACCTTTTCTTGACAGAAGAAGGTGACAAGGTCCTTAAGGCTAAGTACCATCCACGGTACCCAGAAATATTAGATAACAATCGATGTTTTTACGTTTATTATCAGCAGTTACCGTTTATTATTTAAAAAACGATCATTCAGACTCGGCTAAATAAGTTTCGTATAACATGGAAACATTTGTCTATTGATCTACGTCATTGGAAGCGATGGAAGCGCCGATTCCACCTTCCAATGACCTTCCCTTGTATTTTATAAAATATAAATTTTCATATTTTAACGTACTTTGCATTAATTAAAATTAATATTTTATTATAACTGCATTATGTATCTTTTACAAATTTCTATACTACATGTGAAAAAAACGATAAGATTGCTATTGTATATTCGAATGATTCGGTGGCGGAAGGAATGTCGAAACCGGGTCAGTTTCCAATCAGCCAGATTATATAGGCATTGTCACATGCGGTTTACAGAGCACCAACCTCACCCGGTTTAGCTGGTAGAAGCGACACACGCATAAAGAGTCCTACTTTATATCCCGGAGCGGTTGTGGGCTGTTAGCCGCCTGCTAGATATTCGGCCACCCTCGCCCGATTATGTGAATCATGAGCAGACTAGATCAACGGCGGACAACCCCCTGCCCGCGGGCCAGCTACGGCTCGCGAAAAGTTTCTATCCGGCCCGCGAGATCTTTAATAGATTATTAAATTGGAAAAATAACTAATTAATAGTTATTTTTCCAATTCTTTGTAATTTTCGAAAACGATAAGAGAAATAAACGTAGTAATTAACTTTTTACTTATTTATTTCATATTTGCAGACTAAAATATTACGAGTCACAAGAAAGCGTCAATTAACTACTACGGCCCGCGGAA
This sequence comes from Centruroides vittatus, assembly GCF_030686945.1. Taxonomy (NCBI): domain Eukaryota; kingdom Metazoa; phylum Arthropoda; class Arachnida; order Scorpiones; family Buthidae; genus Centruroides; species Centruroides vittatus. The sequence continues at coordinate 171,361 of NW_027122666.1, read as the reverse complement.
AAAAAACGTAAAATTTATTCTGGCCCACGTTATAAAAAGGGTTGCCCACTGTAGACTAGATTTATAACTTAACCCAACCGATAGGAATTTACTGGCATGTTTTTATGATAGTTCTGTATAGTTGACAGGAGTTTTAAAAAAATCCATTAAAATATTTGATACATTTATTCCGCGTTTATTCCGCTTTCCCATCTTATATTACTTACGGATTTCAATGTTAAACCGGTGATATTACGATTTAGTATGTCCCATCTGTAAGGGGATGCAGAAAAAACGTGTACAATTCTAGTACAGTGATAAAAAATTAACTGTTACTTTGGCTGCATCATTTACAACCAAATTTAATGAATGAGACGTACAATGGTACAAAAAAAGCTCTAGAATTTATTTTCCTTAAATTTACGATTTATGTATCCGTTGTCGTAAAAATTTCTTTCCACTTCTTTCCCAAGACTACAGATATTCAAGTACAAAGTAACCGGTTTCGACTTATTTCTATTTAAGAAGTAGTTAAATAATTAAGCGATTAGGGAATTAGAAACATAAATAAAACCCCTATGAAAGAGCCGAAATTTTACTTAAACAGAAGCTTAACCGAACCAATCTCTTGCCGAGTACAGTGGGGTCTGATCTCTTCGTAATATTAGACGTAATAAAGACAGAAATTTCTCCAGTTCAATGAGAGTGACCGAAAAGTTGTAAATTTTGGAAATTTCCGTGAACACTCGATCCTAAAACGAATTAGTTAGAAAACGAACGACAGACAATCTGTTAAGTTTAACATATTTAGATTTTTACAGCTATGGTGAGAAACGTTTAAAATCTACAACAACCCCGTCGCGTCCTTTGATATATACTAGTGACGCGACAAAAGAGGCATTTGACATTGACGGTATCGGCACCCTCGGGATTTGGCACGGACACACCTATCTGGACCGTCTCCGATTCCATTCATTAGCCACTCGTAGGGAGCTATTTCAATAAATGGATTGTTTTAAGATTTAAAAAGTAAAGAATATTTTGTTATTTTTATGTACGTTTCTTCACAAAGTTATATTTAATTATAAGTTTCATTAAAAGTATATTCGTACAATTGAAGAATTTTTTGTACTAGGTATGTATATTCGTCACACATTTTGTTTTACCAAGTAAGTTTTTCTGATAATTTTAATTTTAGCCCTTATATCGTGGCTAGTGATTCAAAAATTTATTTTAAAAAAGTTTTGGTTTAAGACCATATAATGAAAAAGAAAACGTTATTAAAAGAGAAAGACCAATGTCTAAATTAAATATAAATACGTCAACAAAAAATTTCGACATTTTGACGATAAAATTTATGACGAATGACGATTCTTTCGTAAAATTGAAGCAATTTGGAAATCAAAAAGGAATAGAATTTAACATTGGTAGACAATATAAAATAAATATTGAAAATTATAACGAGATAATTACGATTAATAGGTATATCTAAATTAATAGATGATATATGTTTTTTCTCAAAGCGAGAATTGGCATTTAGAGGGCGTAGGAAATTTATTGAATTTAATAACGGAGGTAATTATATTGAACTTTCTTATTTATTAAGTACGTCAGATAATCTATTAAAAATACATTTAAAGAAGTATACGGTTATTACTGGCTTATCGAACAAACGAATACGAACGGACCCTGACGTACAATTAATTGATTGCCCCTGAAAGTCGGCTTCTTACGGAAACACAGCTTCCCTATCATCAAATGGCACGCCACTGATCTACGTTCTCCAGATACGTGTCCGTATTGTAAGAAAGGAAACGCGACCTTAAATCACTACATGTTTGACTGTGAGGAATCTTGAATATTTGCGTTTATCAACACTTTCTAATAGTGTTCTCTGTATTAATAATGTTATTTGTAAAGATCTAGCAGATAGAATTCATGGACTATTCTCCAACAACGACTCAGTCGAGTCCATTTGGTGTAAATACAATCTATTTACTAAAGTAATTAATGTAACCCCTCCTCCTAAAAATTAATTTTATGTATGGAGTTTTTTAAATAAATAATAAATAAATAAAAAATAAAAAAATAAAAATAATATAATGCGATTGTTTCTCAATAGCGTGAGAAACTATCGCGTTGTATTTATACAAGATAGTAGACTAACCTGGAGTCAAATTTTATAGTTAATTAATTTGTATACCGAAAATAACTCGGTAACATATAGAAGAAAACTTAGAAAATTACATTAACTCACATCTTTTTCGATGTTTTTATTAATTTCCTGTCGGGCCTTCTCTTGAATTTCCTGATTTTTAGCAAGGAAATAAGTGCACCATCCTAATGAGTAGCTGATAGTTTCATATCTGAAAAGTTTAAAACTTGTAATATTAATATATAATTGGAAAATATTAATATTTGAGCAATATAATAACCCTGATGTAATCATCAGTACAGCGCTGATAAGAACAGAACTGCTTGTTAATTTCTTGTCGTGATCTGTATAACTAATTTCAGCATTCAGCAAACTTTGAAGAATATCTTGTTGATTATTCTGAAATTATTCTTTATTTAATAAATGAAATATTTTGTGAATAAGAGTTGAAAAATGACTAACCATCAACTGTTTGCGAACAGCAATTATACTCTTACAAGTGTTGAAAAGAAATCGAATTGAATTAAAGTTTAATATACTTTTGATAATGTCAAAAACTAATCTAAAATAACTAGGAATTGGCTCGAATTCCGGAAAATACACTAAAATGAATAAATATTGAAAAAATATGCATATAAAATTAAAATCTTGCTACAGAAATAAAAAAATAATAATAATTTACTTGATATTACGGATGATGTGCTAGAGATATCTTTTTGGAGAAAAAAATTTAAAGATTTGACAATTTTATTGTATTCTTCGCTTTCTTCATTAAATTTTACACCCATTACTAATTTCATCATTATATTAAATACCAGATTCTTATAACTTTGTAATGCATCAAAAGGTTTGCCGTTTTCTTTTTCGATTTTTTTCATCGAATCAACAATGAGATCTTGTGTCGATACACTCATCTAAAAATATAAATTGTTTAATATTGTGTGAAGGACTTACATGGTGGGCAAAAACTCTATAAAACTTTAAACATTCATAAGAATGGAAGAATATTATTAGAATGTTTATTTTATTAAGTTAAAGCAACGCAACACTTGGACGATCTACTTAGACGGATGCCTTCCGGGATGCCTTTTTAAGGGTAACTGGCCCCTATTCGGGCGTTACAGACATGGTGAAATCCCAGAAAACTCCACATCCTGGCGAGGCGCGAACCCACGACCGAACTTCCAGTGTTCAGGAAATGGAATCACTTGGCCACTGGTGGACCTATTATTAGAATGAAATACGAGGTAAATGTCATCATAAAAGAGAAATTGAAACGACAATGAAAATGGTTTTCAATCTGTTTATTTGACAAGTGCTAGAATCGCTTCCACCACAGGGTATACTACAATTCATCCAAGAAACAACGCACACACCTACAGAGTTCAGCATGTCCAGATGGATGGATGTTACCTCAAGGCAGATAGCATTTTTCAATTCGAACAATGTGAAGAGATCTGATCGAAACACTCGGGAATTAAAATATCCCACAATCAAAATTCACACCGAATATCATTTTCATTCTGATTTGCGTGTCTATTCGCATGTCAAAGCCACCAATCGGCGAGTTTTGAAACCAATTTTTCCCCTGTCAACAAAATCACCCGTGTTGACAACAACAAGCAAACTGCATTTCATTTCTATAAATCTTCCATTTTTTAATGAATGTTTAAAGTTTTTATGGACTTTTTGCCACTCTATATTAGTCTATAATGAAAGATTATTATTATACCATTTTAATTTTTTGAGAAGAAAAGCAAGCAGTCAAGACACTTCTCATGTTTCTCCACTTGATACCTTTTTGCAAGCCAATGACATGTTTTACTGATTCATGAGGTATTCCTATATCTGGAAGTATTCGCTACAAACAATGTTTTATATGAAAAATTAGCTTTAGAGTTAATAATTGAAATATATGATAGCGAACATACATCTCTCGTTGAAAAACGTTTAAATTCCTTGATTTGCATAATTTTAAGAAATTCAGTATCAGAACACATTATATACGGCTTAGTTCCTAGGAAGAATCTAAAAAATTTATCATAAAATAAAAGTTATTTTACCATTTAATCATAATTTTAGTAACAAAAATTTATAAATTATTTAAGTATAAGGGTATAAATAAATAGTGTCACATTACCCAAAAATTTTTCCATATTTTTTTAACCATTTCTCAACGCATTTCGTTCTCTGTAAAACAAAGGAAACATTGATTTTTACAATTTTTTAATTAGATTTTTATTTATTTTCTTAATGTCCTACCTCTAATTGAAATTCTTTAAAATTTCCCGTAAAAAAATCAGGTTTAGGACCAGGAATACCGTAGTTTTTGAATAAATTTAGTTTGTTCGTCCTCCATCTGAAATTTATTAAACTTGATATGATTGTTTTATTAACCCGTGTAACGCTGAGAATCGAATAATATTAATCATTCTTTTATTCTTTAAAATGATAGATGATGAATATAACACAAAATTACGGAATAATGTAACTATCATTCTGCCATTCCGTGGATCCTCCCTACCTTCCAGCTGGCCTAATCCGTAATGGGCTTGCTAAAAAAGACCCTCTTAGTGACCACAGGGCAAGAGAAAGTTAAAGATTAAAGCATAAATAAATAAAATGGCCACGACGATAATAATACATAAATATATTTATGTATTGGAACTTTTATCGATTTTGCATATTAAGGAAAAAAAAGCTTCAAATAAAAGGTCGACTCCGCTGTAAAAACTTGTTCTTGTGGGTTGTAAAAGGAACGGATTACAAAAACTATTCTATTTTATTTAATGTATTTACTGTGTGTTATTTATAATAATTATTATCGACGTTTACAATGTTAAATAAGTAGTTAGACAAAGCTGTAAAAAATTGTTCTTATCCTGACAATTTAATCTATTCTAGTGAGTTTTGTTACTAGTAAATGCAAGTGCATACCTATATATTCGAATTTCTTCTATAATTTCGTATTAACGCCCATTAAATAAGCATAGAATAATTTACGCTAACTAATACTAAATAATGTAATGGTTATGATTAGTTAGAAAAGTCAAGACACTGCGTAAATTTATACATAAAACTCCTGATTATTCGTGCTAATTAGTGCACGGAATACCGGATAACACGGTTTATCTAAAATAACCGTCAAAACTATAAACAACATTCAGATGTTTTAAATGAACTACAGTATATATACAGCTCAACTCCGTTATAACGCGATTAATGTATGAGTCCAAAGTTTTATAAGATGAAATGTAGGGAGACCAGGGTAACTTGTCACTGTGACAAGTTACCTCGTTTTGTTTGCAATTTTTTATTAAGAGAGAAGGAAAGTGGTTGACGTTTTTTATTAGCATTGACAATATTTCCATACAATATACTTGCAAAATAAGAAAGGGGAAAACATTACTCCAATTAGTTTGTTTTTCTCTTTTTCCAAATAGTACGAGATTATAAAAGAAAAACTGACAGAAATGCTCTACCTGAAGACGTTTTACTAAGTGCTGCCAAAGCAGTTTAAAATGATGTCCAGCCAATTTCCATTAGGAAAGTTGCAGAGGAACACAATATTCACTACAAAACTTTAACAAGATTCTGCAAGAAAATAACTGTGGAAGAACTTGCTTCTAGCAGCTCTACAGTTCGAAAGGGCTATAAAATGAACAGGCAAGTCTTTACCAGCGATAAGGAGTAATGGAGGAAAAACTATCACCATATACGACAGTCTCGGTATTGTCCCTTCAGCGCTTCCATTAGCAGCTGTGCGTATAATATAATGTCTGGATTTTGTGTGTCTGGAATCTATCCATTCAACAGAGATATTTTCACCGATCAAGACTTTCTTCCAAGCTATGTCACAGATCCTGCAACTGCAACCGAAGACCGCTACTAAGTCTAATTCATCATCAGAAAATGAAGACGAGAACTGTTTAGTTTATAGTGAGAGTTTTAGCCGATTCAAGTAAAAATGGATTCAATGCACCAGATGTAAAAGTTGGTCTTACGAGCTATGTACAGACGTAAATCTATGTTACGTATGTCACAACTGTGACTCTGAAGACGATATGTAAGGATACGAGTTACTTGCCTTTCGAAGAATAAATAATAGTAAATTAATAGTCTATTTTCTTTATAGAATTGGCACGAGTAAATGTCATATTAAACATAATTTAACATAACTAAAATAAACTCAGGAAATGTGAGAACTTAGGCTACTTATACCCTGTTACAACATACTCAGTTAAGAGGTATGTTGTCACAGGGTAGTAAGTTATCAAGCTCAGTAACGTTCTAAGAAACGGTCTAAAACATCCAAGGGAGTTGACCTCAAGTTAGAAACAAAATTTTAGAAATTTATTAATAGAATATATGTGAAAAAATTCACACTTATACGCTATAAACACTTGAAAATCCCTCATCCTGTGACAAACGGGGTATGTTGTCACAGGATGAGGGATTTTCAAGTGTTTATAGCGTATAAGTGTGAATTTTTTCACATATATTCTATTAATAAATTTCTAAAATTTTGTTTCTAACTTGAGGTCAATTCCCGTGGATGTTTTAGACCAGTTGTTCCCAACCGGTGTTCCGCGGAACACTGGTGTTCCGTAAGCATCTCCCAAGTGTTCCGCAGATTTAGTCGCAAATCGGAAAGTGTACAATCGTATTCGAGCCGCCGAATATCAAAAAATTAAAATCATAAAATTTTCATAAACTTAAATATATATGTACGACTCGTACTTATGGAGTGTACTACTGTTTCGAATAAGATAAAGGCAATGATAAAAACTGAATGAAATATGTAAAAAACATCAGGCACAAGTTTCCCATTAAAGTTATTTAGGTATATTTTTTCCTGTCTTAGAATTGGCGTTAATAATATGAGTAGAGATTTTGAATTATAACTGCTCAATTATAATAAAATAACTGATGACAAGCTTATGTATTTCATATTAACTTAAGTAAGTGCTCCGCTAAAAAAAATTGCTCACAAAAGTGTTCCGCATCCTAGAAAAGGTTGGGAACCACTGTTTTAGACCGTTTCTTAGAACGTTACTGAGCTTGATAACTTACTACTTGTACACTGATGACGTGAATACAATTTTCCATTCGTTACGCTGTCCGTGAACAAGATGGGCGAATTATTTTGACGTTGCAAGAACACTCGAGAGTTCGGTGTATCTATATTAAAATTACTAATTATTTTTTAAATAAAATAAATACTTACCTTAGCCACAGAAACGTCAGACAAATAATTATTATAAAACTTATTACCAATGAACACGGGAACATTTTTCTATAAAGATTACAACAGCAAGTCGAATTTATAGTTTCAGATAAATATCCATAGTAAGGTCAATGTAAAAATTATCAGTGTTATTTTGTAATAAACTTCAATTTATCTTATCGGAATGTTAAAATTTAGGATTCCTTCCCTAACGATATGATATTGTCATTCCTAATTCTTTCTTATTAGCCAAATTCCCTTGTTCTACAGACAGGAGCGTTAATGAGAAGAAATCAGAATGACATTTATTGCATTATTTTGATTTCGAATAACAATTTGTTAAACAGAAAGATAACGCTCACGAAAAAATTCCACGGTGCTTCCACGCGTGGTTCCAGTGTTTAATGTTGAGTATGTCTTGTCTACTTTTACTTTCTTTTTAACTGGGGAGTGAACTCACGCAAATTCGTATCAAGAAACCTTTGTTGTAATCTTAACCTGGTATACTACTACTTTTTACAATTTTGAGTTAAAGCCCCTCTTTAGCAGAACTATATAATTCTTATTCTGTAAACAACATATATATACTGGGTAGCAATAATTAAAGCATATCCTATTCCAGACTTTCTGGAGATATGCGAAATAAACATTGCTCGAGACCCGGTTAGCGCTCACACGGCAGAAAGAGTTTTAAAAAATTGCTCGAGATCAAGGTATAAGATATATCTTATACTTTGATATGAGTTAATTTCCAAAAACAAGTGGTTCCCTATTTACGACGGAGTTTCGTTGTAAGCGAAAATAAAATAGTAATTAAGGGATACAGTTCCATAAAACTATATAAAGCCGTTTATGTATATATAGTTTTATATTGTAATCAGAAGGAGACTCATTAGTACACTCACGAACTATATTAAGTTTTTTTTATACAAATGAATGAATTAATTAATTATGATATACTGCTAATACTCGCAGATAAACCATTTATTCATTTATTTTAGTTACATCAGGAAAAGTCCGAGACTAAAGATTTCCACCCCCGCGTAACACTATTAGAATAAATTTGAAGTAAAAAGATAAGGAAAGGGAAAATGGGGTAAAAATACACGAAGGATTACTCTTTCTTCTGTGTACTTTTAGACGGAGTCAATCGGACTGTATAGGCTATAACTGTTAAAATATTTATGACATAATAGCCCGTCAAAGTACTGTATTTGATGAGTTCTTTAAAGAGAGGACACCCAGTCTAGACCTGGCGACCTTCGAATGACAGGAAACAAGTAGATGGCAAAGTGTATTTAATATCAGTTAAATTTTATCGGGTTGTTTCGATAATTTTTCTAAAAAAAAGGGTGTTGCCATGGCGGGGATCAGTAAACAATAATCAACAACTAAGACTAAAAGATTAAAATGCGTTATTTAAGTTTTTCTGCATGGAGATTGGAAGTTTCTAAAAAAAACCGTAACACGTATTTCGAAGAAATGAACCTGCAAACTCTTTAGAGAATTACACGATGTATGATATTTTGTCACTATTTTGTCAATGTGTTTTGTAATTGTGAGTTTATTATCGAAAGTTATACCTAAATCATTTACAGAGTCTATAAATGATTTAGGTACAATTTTCAATAATAAACTGTTCGATATGAGTAACCCGTAGTATAGTTATACTGTATAGTGCTAGTCATACGCCGTGCTTGTGAGCTGCCATCAGTTACTCTAATCTACTATATAAAGCTGAAAAAATGGACAGTCTCTTTTTGTCATGGAATGCCAAAAACGGCCACTAGAGGCCCCCTAGCTATTATTTATATTAATTTAAATTAACAATATAAATTATTTTATATTTATTTTATATTTTTACAGTATAATACTCAGTATAATATTATTTTTATTTGTAATTTAGTATGGCTTGATGCCTGCATCGGACCTTTCGACTTGTATCTAGCTAAAACTGATCAAAATATTTCATTTTTTCACATACAGAAAAGTATTACAATAAAAAATATGAAATATTGATATACAGTATTAAAGCTATACATCCACAAGAGCCGAATTATCGGACTAGAGTTAGTTATAATAAATAAATAATTAATGAGACAATTTGAGCACTAAAATTTATAATAGAAGTAATTATTCGAAAGATAATTAATATATTTTTCGAAAGATATTAAAGGTAATTCTATAATTTATAAGAGCATTCATCTTTGTATAATCATTAGAAAGAGAATAAATTCATGATTAATAGAGATAAAATTTAAACAGTTGTTTACAAATGAAAATTTAAAGAATATATAGAAATTAAAAATTATACACCAAAATATAATCTGTTAAATCTATATATGGAAAACTTTATACATTCAATTATAACATTATTAATTATTTTGTATTAATGAACATTAAAAAATATTCTAGATGCAAGTGGGCGGCAGGGGAGCGTTGGAGGCAAGGTGAGGTCACGGAAAACCATCCACTTTCCTCTGTTAAAATTAGTAAGAAGAACATTGCGTTTAATGGTTTCTAGACGTAGAGAAAAATGTACGGTAAGGACACAAAGTGTGAGATTCATAGAAAAATTTTTCTAAAAATATTTCCAAGCCTCTCTCACACAAGGGAAAATGGGTTAGGGGACGACGTTGGGTATAAGTTTATGGAACCAAGTAGGCGGTGGTTCGAAAAGTTTTAAAATCACTAATGTAGAGTTTAAAAGATTAGGTCTTAAGCACTATTTATAAAGAATATAAAACGGAATTTATACTGAGAGGTAAATATTCATAATAATGATGTTGATTGTATCACAGACTAGATAGTCCTATCAAATCTGTCATTATTATCTTGTTTTATAGTCAGAAAATAGGGCTAATTAAAATGCGTTATTTAAGTTTTTCTGCTTTATGGGCATTTTTATCATACATATCACGAGTTTACAAGTGGTTCCCAGTGGCGACTAGCGTCCCCGTGGGCGGTGAGTAAATCTAGGGGTAAAAGGAAGCAATTTTGCGGCAGGGGGCGTTGGAAGCAGGGTACTCACTGGTGACCATAGGCGTGGGTTGCCCATGCACCTTATAGGCAAAAAGGATAATTACCTAGGTGCACACAAAAAGGATAATACTAGTGCTCCACCAATGGGGGATCCCAGACCAATCTTCTAAAAGAAAATATTTTCCTTAAAAATTCCCTGGAAGAAAAATGTCTGAAGTCAACACTTGACATGGGGCCCCAAAATTCAAATTTTCCTGAGCCCTACGAAGCTCCAACGCGCTGGGAACGTAATGGGAGCCTGCTTGAACTTGGCTACAGAGCAGGCAAATCTTGCGGAGATAGCTTTGAAAAATTTCTGATATATTCGGCCAAATTTAATCCCGGTTTCTCTAGAGCTACGGTATAAATATACGGGGTACATGGTTTTAATATACAAGTAGATGGAGTACAATAATTAGCCGATGGCTAATCATGGTACCCCCATCTATTTATATATTAAAAAATCACATTGCTAAAATCTCCAGGAAAAAACAGTGGTATATAATTTTTATTTATAATAATAATAGGTATTTTACATTTTAAAATATAGTATTTACAAGCACGTGTCTTTGATCGTTAAACATTTTCCCATGATTTCGATATAAAATATGATATGTAGATTCGTTACATCGATAGTTAAACACTAATAAATTGCATTATAGATTTAAATTAACACGCATTAAATATAATTAATAAATTTTAACTGAATGTGGCAATTATTACACTCAAGTTGAAGTTATGGAAGTTGCTTTGATTAAAATTGGATTGTTTAGAAGAGTGAAAAATATGGAAGGCGCCATTTCAGATGCCTACAAACAATAAAAATGTATTTGTTAGAAATATTTTATAAGTTTACATGTACAGTACTTAAAATATGTATACCTCATATTCATAAGCATCAAAAATGAAAGATCTGATTAAATTAGCCATGACCAATTTCATGACTGTTCGTGCCATTCTGTACGCCACACAATTTCTGGGTCCTGCTCCAAAAGGTTGATAAGTCATTGGGTTAATATTTATTCTATTTTCAGGTGAAAATCTGTAAAAGTGTAAATTCAGTACATATATTTCATGCTAAATATCATATTAGAATAGGAAATTATGGCATACAACAAGTCAAACCTGTCAGGATCAAATTTATTTGGTTCCTGCCAATAATTCGGATCTCTATGAAGAATTATCGTGGGTACAAATATTCCTACGTGTTTTGGTATAGTCAGTCCTTTGTATATGAAATCTTGTTCACATGCTCTACTAACGACGCTGAAAAATAATTTTTAATGATTTTTATGAAGGTATTGCTGTTAGTGTTTGCTAAACTTACAAAAGAGACACTGGTGAAAGTCGAAGTGTTTCTGAAATAGCTTGATCTAAATATTGAAGTTTCACGAGATCTTCGTATTGAATATCTTTCTGCAAGGGAGAAAAAGATGAATATCTATTGTACATTTGTAAATGTTTGTTTGTTTATTTTGTTACAGCAACGCAACACCTAGGCGATCTACCTAGGGGAGATGCCTTCCTGGACGTCTTTTAAAGGGTAACTGATCCCTGTTCAGGCGTTATAGACGTGGAGAAAATTCGGAAAACTCCACGTGGTCAGCTTATCCTGGCGATGCACGAACCCATCTCCCAGTGTTCAGGGAACGGAACCGATTGGCCACTGGTGGGCCCATTTGTAAATGAGATATAATAATAAAGGTTTGACGTTAATAATATAATATTAGTTATTAAGTGTTAAAGTCCATCAATTACGTTATTTACGTGTAACGAAGGAAAGGGGGTTGCGAAAGTAAATCTTTGTTCATGATAGAGAGTGAGGAGCGTGAATGCATTGTTTATGTGAACATTTTCAGTGGTACTAATAACATACGAATTTGTTCTTATAAGCCTACTTACTACCATGAATAAACTGTCAATTAGAAAATATTTGCAGAACATTTTTAAGTTGAAGACTTTTTCACAAGATATGCTAACTCAGTTTCTTTATTATTGAAAATTGTTGAGTTTCTACAAACCTAGAATAAAGTATAATTACTAGAAGCATAACTCGTAACTTTCCATAGACTGGCTTATCAACCTCTAATATCATTAAATCGGCTATTACTATCCTAAAATACAATGCACATTCGGAATTTTACGGTGATTTTCTAGAAACTTGAAAAAATCAGTTAACACATGTTCTTATCGAAGATCTGCTGTTGCTCCAATTTCAAGACAGTCCATGAAGTATTGTACTCTACACGCAATTAAAGGAAAACATCGCCAAAAGTGCTCCATTTTACACAACAGGGTGGAAGATGTTTTGTAAAAACTAATACTTTATACTGTATGTGAGACATTTTATTACTTAAATCTTTTTCATGCCCGAATTTGATCCATTTCAAAGTATGCCTGAAAGCAAACTGTAATATTTCGATAATTTATCCAAATGAAATAAAAACTAAAAATATATTTTTAAAAAAGTGGAAAAACTGCACTCAATTACATCTTTTTCGATATTTTTATTAATCTCCTGTCGTATTTTCTCCTGCACTTTTGGATTACGAGCAAGAAAGTAAGAGCACCATCCTAATGAAAAACTCATGTTTTCAACTCTGCAAAAATGTTAAAATATTAGTAAATTATTTTTGTCTATAATTACTAAATAATTGAAAAAATATTGATAAATATATGCATTTACCCAGCACTCAGCAACATTAAAATATTAACCAGAATAGAAGCTCTTGCTAATTTTTTGTTTCGGTTTGCTTTCAAGAATGTTTGAAGAATATCCTGTTGATTGTCCTGAAAATATTGTTTATTTAATATATTAGAGTTTTTGTGAATAAAAATTTGAAATAATACATACCATCAGTTGTTTTCTAGAAGTAATAATTTTCTTACTCGTGTTAAAAAGATATCGAGTTGAATTAAACTTTAGTATATACCTGGCAATGTCCATAAATAATCGAAAATAAGTAGGAAGTGGCTCGATTTCCGGAAAATAAACTAAATAATTAAAATTCTAATTAAAAATTAACGTAAAATTTAAAAAAAATAAGCAGAAGACCAGTTACTTGATAGTTTATTTGACAAGCTAAAAATATCCTTTTTAAATGCATAATTTAAGGAATTAAAAACTTTACTATATTCTTCACTCTCTTCGTTAAATGTTACTCCTAAAATCAATTTAGACATTACATTAAACATGGAACCACTATAAAGCTGCATAATATCAAGAGGGTTGCTATTTTCTTTTTTTATTTTTTCCATTAACTCGATTATAGAACCATGAATTGTTCTGCTCATCTGAAAATATAAAATGGTTAGTAAAGTATAAGCAATATATCGAATTTGAAATATAAACGAAGGGACGATCACGACACCATTTTAATTTTCACAGAAGTAAAGGAATTAGTCAAAACACTTCTTAATATTTTCCACTTAATGCTCTTTTGCAACGCCATGGCATGCTTTGCTAATTCGTGACTTACGCCTGCATCTGGGAAAATTCTCTGGAAAATATTCATAAATAAATTTGTATTCAAATAAATAAATAAATTAATTCAAATGAATAATTTTTAATGAATTAATATAAGAAACTAAACTTGCATCTCTAATACAAAAATTCTTAAACTCTTTGATTTCCATTATTTTAAGAAACTCGATATCAGAACACATGATGTACGGTTTAGCTCCTATATAAAACCTAAATATTTATCGTAAAATAACATAATTTTATAATTTATTTTATATTTATTCACGCAACTTATTTATGAATGAGTTAATCAAAAATTCGGCAATAAATAAAAATATAAAAACGATTTTTGTGCGCCTTACCCGAACATTTTTCCGTATTTTTTAAACCATTTCTCGATGCATTTCCCTCGCTATAAAATAAATAAAAATTATATTTAATTTTTCATATTAATTTGTGTTTTATAAACGTCTAACCTCTAACTGAAATTCTTTAAAATTTCCAGTTATAAAATTAGGCTTTGGACCGGGAATGCCGCATTTTTTAAGTAAGTTTAGTTTGTCTGTCCTCCATCTGAAATGTATAGAATAAAATCAGATGAGATGGCTTTATTTATTGCATTATTAAAACTATTTTTAAATAGAAAATTATAAAATACTCTTTAAATTGATTGTAAAATAATTCGAATTTAATATAATATTAATTAAAATTATATTAACGATTTAAATAAATTTGCAAATTGATCGTATCAATTTGCATATTTGCATTAATAAATTGTTTTATTTTTTATTGTTTGTTTCTTTTATAACAAATAGCATTCTATTGAGACTGTGTTTATATTATGTTTACAGTCTGATTGTTGTGTAGCAGGTTGTATTGTCTAGAGATTTGTTCTGCAGACTGTATTGTCTTCAACAATAGGAAAACAATTATATCGCTTTTGAAACAAATGAAAAGCATATCTTTGTAGCAAAGTTAAAACTTTTATTTCATTTATTAATTAAACTTATGTATATTGATTTAATATAACTGAACAAGGGTAATTTTGGTCGCCTCTAGACGTTTCCACCTTTAAATATGACGAAGAACGGCTGATTTTAGTCAGTTGTCGCCCGTTCTTCGTTCTTTCAAGATCTGTGCCTGTTTGCTATTATCATCTGTAATTTCGTATGTGTTCCTATTTTGGATTTTTGAACCTTTAAATTACTCATCGTCCTTTCGTTTGCGTGCTGCTATCTCCAGAACTTAATTGACATAAAAAACTCATTTCTTGTTCACCTCCACGTAGGATTTCTAGTTCAGACTCGTAAGGTATCGAAATTTGTGAACTCTCTCTCTCCGCGATGATAATGCGCATAAACGCGAACATTACGTCTTATTTAACTGTGTAACGTACTGTACAAACTTTTATTCCGTTCAATAAATGTTTAATTGTAGTTAATTTTGTTCAGTGACTCCTTTCTAATCGTATCCCGTCGTTTCCTTCTCCATTCTCTTACCACTAGCCTCACATACGCGCTCTTGCCATCCACAAAAATGTTCAAAAACTCAACGAGTAATAGGTGTAACCTACTTGGTGTCAGAAAAAAAGAACGCCAACAGGACCTCACATTAATTAAAGTCTGAAATGCAGGAATTTTAACTACTTTACGATGTTTGGATGCTGAAACACAAAGTGAACATTTGTAAAAAACATGTAACAAAAGTAAATGCATGATTACAGATAGATATAAAATTATGTCAATAAATATGTTATTTTATTTATACTTTATTTATACTTTATAATTTATTTATTTATACTTTAGATATATTAACTGCAAAAGTATGTCTGGTCTAATTATATGTACGAAATGCCTACGAGCACTTTTTTACATCTGTATAATCTAAATTTTAAAAACATTATGATGAAATATAATGTAACTAAATATATATATATATATATATATATACATTTAGTTTAGCAATTTCTATTAATTTTTCTACGTATATATATATATAAATATTAATAGAAATTGCTATGTGATCAGAACGATTTATCTTTCTTTTTCTTTGGGAAATCGTTATAATCGCTTTCCAGATATTGAAGACGTCGTTATACAGCTTGCAAATATATATAATATATAAAAATAAAATACCTTTTTGTGGAAAAAGTTTACTTTTAATATAGCCAGTGATAATCGATATAACACGTGATAATGGGAGAATATCTTCAGAACTAAAGGTGGGTAGTTCCGGGTCGAAACCGTTCCAAAGGGACTGTTCAGGACGAAAATACTAACGAGTTATTAATTTTGTACTTTTATGAATACGGGTTTTCACGGAAAAATGAACTATATCTGGATTTGAACTCGAACTAAACAAAAATGCTCCACGAGTTTTTAAAAATAATCACATTAGCTTTGAGTATTTTAAATTTATATTTTTATTGCTGTTCGTAATTATTTGTTTTTATTAGTAACTAACAGAATTATGTCGTCCGACATTGCCTGATCGAAAAGTAAGAAGAATGAACGATAAAATAAAAACCATATTTCAAGTTTGGTTACTTTGGCCTATCGTTATATTTATCACGAAGTGACGAAGCGATCAAATCAGCACAAGAGATTCAGATTTCGTGAAAGTCTGTATTTTCCTCGGAGTTCCTGAGAATAAGTATTAAAGATTCGGTGCAGATCGATCAAAAAGCTAGTAACGGAGAGACACGAACATTCTGTTATCTATCTATCTATATAATATAATATATATATATATATATATATAAAATGTTTTAAAAATACATTTGGTTTAACGGATTTTGGCAAAAGTGGACACCCTTCCTACCTGTCTGTTAAATCAAGAACTTACTGTACTTATATTTTTGATTGTTTTGTTTGTTATATTAAGTTATGGCAACGCGATCTGCCTAAGGGGAACGCCTTCTGGGAGGAGTTTTTAAGGACAACTTCTCCCTATTTAGGTGATACAGACGGGGAGAAAACCCGGAAACTCCATGTAACCAGCTTGTCCTGACGAGGCGCGAACCTACGACCGAATTCCCAGTGTTCAGAGAACGAAACCGTCTAGCCACTGATAGGCCCCTTACTTACATTTATGAAAGCACACTTTGGCGCATTTTTATCTAAAATTTAAAAAATTAAACATTATTTTTTACTAAAATATACATTTATTTAAAAAAATAGAAATGTAATAATTGTAAACACGAAGATATAGAAAAGGTAAAAGTCACTCAAATTGTGAAATGGAACGTATCAGACGTTTATGATAAAGTTGTTAGTATTATGAAGTAAGATAAATAAATACTTACCTTAACCAAAGAAATATGAGAAAAATAACTGTTATAACACCTATTACAAATGAAAATGGAAACATTTTATAAGCAGCTTAAAACAGACGCCTAAAGTAGTTCATAAAGAATATAAATCGGAATTTATACTGGTAGACAATATCGTTTCCATCATAGAAAAGATAATCCTATCAGTGGCTAATATCTTAACCCTTAGCCTGCCTGATCGAAAAGTAAGAAGAATGAACGATAAAATAAAAACCATATTTCAAGTTTGGTTACTTTGGCCTATCGTTATATTTATCACGAAGTGACGAAGCGATCAAATCAGCACAAGAGATTCAGATTTCGTGAAAGTCTGTATTTTCCACGTTCTGCCGTTTGCCACGCCCTCTTATTTTGTAAAACGGCCAAGGGCAAAATAGGTGAATCAGGCAATATTATTTTAAAAATTCACCAAAAATTAAATTATTATTTTGTTCATATGAAAAAATCACATATATTTATCAATATAGTTAGCTTTAATTACGACATTTTTCAATAAGTTAATAGTTTATTTTATTTTTTGTTAAAAATAAATGAGTTTTTATGTTTAATTGTGAAGTTTGAATGTTATTTAAATAGACAATGAAATAATAAAGTTATGATTTACATTTATTATATAAAAAAATAAAGCAATAATAAAAAATCAATTTATTATAGATAATTTAACAAATATAAATTATTATTGAAAAAAAGGGGGTCACAAAAAATTATGAAATATTTGGTGGGCCGCGAATGTAAAAACGTTAAGAACCACTGCTCTGTAATATCATTTTCTTTTACATTTTAAAAAAATTTATTGTTTTAATACCTATACCTGTTTAAT
The DNA here is from genome assembly GCF_030686945.1 of Centruroides vittatus. Classification (NCBI taxonomy): domain Eukaryota; kingdom Metazoa; phylum Arthropoda; class Arachnida; order Scorpiones; family Buthidae; genus Centruroides; species Centruroides vittatus. The sequence continues at coordinate 153,365 of NW_027122666.1, read as the reverse complement.
ACCTGTTTTAATGTTGTATTAAAACACGACAACTTAAAATAATATTTTAACAATGAGATAATTATTTTTAATTATTAAATTATAAAATTAATTTGCGATAATAACTTTTACAATTTGTACTAATACCGGATGTGGTTGAGAATTATTTATATTCGCTATTTTTTTTTTTTTTTTTTTTTTTTTTTTTTTTTGTTGCTGTTGTTGTTGTTCTAATATCGGAATAAATTAAAATACGACAATTTGAAATGATATTTTGACAATAAGACAAAGTAAAATAAGGAAATAGTTTAATATAATAATTATTTAAATTATATTTGTTACTTATTTATTAAATATCTATACAACGTACTGATTTTGAAAATATCTATTTTTTGTTCAATTAAGAATTGTTCGTAAGATCGCAAATAAACGATGCTTTTTAAAATATTTGTGGTAATAACAATTCTTTTTAATATTATCTGATCTTGGACACCCAAGAAGTTCCATGTCTAAATAACTGTAGCTCCAGTTTTTAAAAAGACTTTTTCCCCCTGTCTATCCACCTTTAAATAAGTTTTGTAAATTACTATGTTCGATCCAGCCAGTTATATCGGATGGTTTTTCGTCTATAAAATTTAACCCATGAATTTTTTTGGTAGTAAAATCGACTTGCCATTGATCTTTCGCTGGTAATTGATGCTTTTTAACAGAATCTATAGCCCAAGATTTCTCTTGAAAAATTAATTTTGTGATCTGAAATAATGCCATTATAAAATTATTCGTATGAAAAATTAATTTTGTGATCAGTGCTACCCAAACCACTACTACTACTCTTTACACAGACTTTTACGCACATGTTTTTTCCCGCGTGTTTTAATACAATTTGTTGCCATAAACATCCAAGAACAGCCAGTACGTCGTCATAAGATGCCATGGCCGACTGACTGACAGAGATTTTCCTCCTCGTGTGTGAGCGACAGGAAATTCTGAATTTCCTCAAGGCCAGGCCTGCGCAGTTATTCCTCAAAGGATTTCCTGAACGTGTGTGGCGGCCTTAACACTAATAAAACTAGTAAATGGCTAGGACAATAATTATACCATTGCTAAGGTGTGAAAAGGGTGTAGGGTGAAAAAAATGAAACCCTGTGTTTTCTTCTGTTAACTTGTAAACTTTGAAGTAAAAAAAATTACTTGAAAATTTTGAATATCAATTATACTTTTTAAAATCAATTATTAATTTAAAGCTAAATCTTAAAGGCATTAAATTCTCTAAGAACTTTACTTCATACATTCTGAAGAACTTTATACATTCTGAATTATTTGTGAATAAAAACATTGTTAATGATGCAATAAGATCAATACAGGAAATCCTCGTTAGTTCGAAATTCAAGGGACGAAATGATCGCGACTTCGAATTATTAATTTTCGAATTATCCGGGATTTACATATTTTCGTACAATATATGCCAAATACCATATAACTGATATAATTTTAAGCAAACGAGTATTCTATTTGCTTAAACGCAAACAGACTACGTAAACAGAACGCTATTTTCGGTAATTAAATAATAATTAATAATAATATTATAAATAAACTGCAGGTAAACAGCAAGTATTTGGTGAGAACTTCACAGGTTGTCAGATAAGTTTCATAAAAAATAAAGCAGGATTCCTCGAAATGTAGCCCAATATATTTTCTTAAATGGCCCAAAGGTAGTAGCCTAGAACCCTACAAATACCTAACCTGCTACTCGTAGCCGAATCTCGCAATCCCAAAAGCCAGCCATATTTATGAAATAAGATTAAAAAAAAGGTAATCCTTGGTTAAGGTGACATCCGAAAATGTCTTATTGTAAAAGCAAAGCCATGTTGACAGGATTAGAGTTGTTCTTGGTCTATTGTTATTTTGTGGCATGGAGGAACTTCGGTCTAAACGAATTCCTTAACATGTAAATCTCTACATCCCGGGCCGCAATAAAAGCACAGTTAAAAACTACAGTAATGGAATTTCGAACTATTCGAGTTCTAATTAACGAGGATTTCCTGAAATTTTATTCTGACCAGTGGCGTAGTGTAATGGAGCGGTAGGGGCCCCCGGGCAGCACTTTTAGGGGGCGGCATTTTTTCACAATAAATAATAATAATATCTTGTAAAAATTTGAACCATTTTATTTCATATTTTTATCGCACCTACGATTCGGACCGATTGAAATGAGCACGGAAGTTTTCATTACTTATTCTGTGACGAAACTGGGGAATCCTCTTTCTTTAAATAAATGTATAATAATGACATCTTGCCCATTGTAGCGACTGACAACACCGTCTGTACTGACTTGTAGGGATTCCCCGTATTTTATTTAAGAGGGGGCGAAATTTTCCTTCGCCCGGGCGGCTGACACCCACGCTACGCCACTGATTCTGACAAATTATTTTGTAATATTCATGAATAGAGAGTAAGACTAACATTTCAGAGACGAAGTTACAAGAAAGTTATTTATAAGTTATCTAATCATAAACAATTAGAAAAAGGTGATTGAACTATATTGATTAGAATCTTTCCAATATGATAAAAACAAATTTTATTAGTTATTTTCTATCTTATTATTCTCTGTAATATCTTTTATGTGAAAGATATCAAAGAGAAGAGACAACGGCAATTTTTTTATCTTTCTGATACTGTTGATACTGCAGTGTAAGGTAAAGTATCTATGTGGAAAATCAATATTAAATAAAATTGCATGTGGCGTCATCTTTTATGAAGTTCTTAATAAAAACTTTTTTAAAATTAAACTCTCAATTATACTTGAGTTTATTCATTAAAAATCTTCCTACGAAGGGGAAATCTTATATTTAAAAGACAAACAAGTTAAAATTATACATGTAATCCGTGTTAAAACCGCCGAGTTAAAGAAAATGCGTTTGGAATGTTTCTCCAAAGCTTTCAGAGCGTTACTCTTCAGTTTATCCGGGTAAATTAATATTCTTTTATAGAAAGAATTGTAAAATTCATTTTTAAAACCATTAAATGTCCACATCGCTGATAGATTAATCTTTATAATCATCATTTCTCTCTTTTTTATTCATTTAAGAAGCTCGTTTGTTAGGTTATGGCAACGCAACACTTGGGCGATCTGCCTAGGAGAATGCCTTTTTAAGGGTAACTGGCTCCTATTCAGGCGTCACAGAGGCATAGAGAAAACCCGGAAAACTCAACGTGGCCAGCTCGTCCACGTGAGGCGCGAATCCACGACCGAACTCCCAGTGTTCCCACTGCTCATAACTAAACTCAAAAATTTGTTTTTATGTATAGACTACACTGCTGGCCATTAAAATTACTACACCAGGAAAACAAGCAAATGGCAAAATCATGTTTATTTTACATATACAGTATAAAGAGAGGAAGACATGTTTAAACTGACAGGTAATCTTGAGTTACAGAGCACCCAGGATGTACTTTCATGCAGATTTCGCATTTGTTGCGTGCCACCTTCATGTTGTAGCAATTTTAATGGGCAGCCGTGTATTTTTATTTAGATCATTTAAATGCTTTATGACCTCCAAGGATAGTTAAACTCATTATTGAAACAGAGGCTAGGACATCTAGGCACTAAAATTATAACTTAATATGTTTTATTTTAATGCGTTAGAGTCTTAATAATAACATAATAATATAATTTTAATACATCAATATAGGCCTACACATTAAATAAATTTATGGAAAAGAGGTAATAGGTTCTTTACTACTGTAGGCAACGGGCGCAATAAGTTTGGTAAACATTTATTGTAATTATGTTATTTTTGAACACTTCTTTTATGACAAAACTCTTGATTGCTTGAAGCCCTTTTGACTTGATTTTATTAATCATCTTTTTATAATTTACAAGCAAAGCATTTCTTATTTATGTAAATTACAGTAAATTAGTTAGCTACGTCATTTGTCTTGCAGGCTTATATGGACAAATGTACAGTACAGATGAATACTTTTTATATACAGTGTTATAAAGTAGAAATTAAACAAGTTTTTATAAAATAACAAGTTCTCGGATTTTATAACTCATTATATAGAAAGCAATAAAATTTAACGCATTATAAATAAATATTTTCTGTTTTTTTGCAATAAAATTAATGATTTTGTAAAGTGTTTAATGTTTAAATATATATTTTCTACAAGCCAACTAATGCCGTATGTTATCGGGCTAGATATCGGCTGTTATACTAATAAATTAAGAAAAAATTTGGTACTAGAGGAAGACGTTAGGCGCCATTTCTTAATAAATTTAATAATTATAATTTTTAATTAAATAATTTAAATAATTTAAACTACTGGAAGAATTTCTTTCTTTTATTACAGATATTAATTATTAAAAGATATCTTTAAAATAATTAATATCTATGACGAGATGCTTTTGCTAAATATCAATTCAAAATATTGTTAGTGTGGATTATTTATGTGTACCGAAAAATGTTCTATTCCAAAACGACCCACCAGTGGCCAAGCGGTTCTGATCCTGAACAGTGGTGGGTTCAGACCTCGCCTGGACACAAGGTCCTAGAATATATTCTAGGACTTTGGCCTGGACGGGCTGGCCACGTAGAGTTTTCCGGTTTTCTTCACGTCTGTAACGCCTGAATAAGAGCCAGTTATTGTTAAAAGACCTCCCGGAAGACATCCCCCTAGACCAGCGGTTCCCAACCTTTTTTTAACCAGGGACCACTTTGATTTCATCGTTGTTAGCAGGGACCACAAGGTTTAAGAAAAATAAACTGTGTCAATCTAAAAATGAACTTTAATCAAAACTTTTAACATAAGTAATCGTTAAACTCAAGAGTAACATGCTTTAACAGTACTATTATAGTAGAAAACATAACATTTTTAGTAAAAATTAAATTCAGTCTGTATCAATATGGGAATAATAATTTAAAATGAATAAAAGTTTTAAATCTTTCGCGGACCATATTTTAGCTCTTGCGAACCACTGGTGGTTCACGGACCGCTGGTTGGGAACCGCTGCCCTAGACAGATCGCCCAAGTGTTGTGCTATCATAACTAAAACAAACTTCCGAAACAACTGAAAATCATTTGACATCGGACGGATTATCGATAAAGGATACTAATTACGCATGATTCATCTGAACAACTTGAGTTTTAATTTTTTTTTTTTTTTTTTTTTTTTTTTTTTTTTTTTTTTTTGCAATAGAGCCTTCTGCCTTTAGTGGCACTTATGGCATCGGAACACATGGCAATATGACAAGAGGGATGCCTCCTGGAGGACTTTTATGATAATGTTACCTCCATTTAGGTGTTAGATACGTAAAGACACGTGAAAACCCGGAAAACTCCACGTGGACAGCACGTTTGTCAGGTGATCAACTAGTAGTGTTCAATGGTTTTATCCAATTATTTACAATATGAACTTTCAAATCTGGATAAATGCACTTTTTTCACATTAATTTTCAAAATATTTTTATAAACATATGTTATATTTTTGATAAGGAGCGTAGTTATATACAATTATTCTTTTTTATAGATTGTGCTACAATTTGAAAATTACAAACTTATATATTCTCATTGTCGTTTGTCCATCCGTTCGTCCGGTATTTGTTAATCTCGAGGACAAAGTTAGATATATTAAAACCGAGATCAAATATGGGAAGCTTAGGACCCGATTAACTGTATACAAACTTCCGGTCTGGACCGAAAGTCACATGATTTCAATTAAAATCTTTTGCCGTACTATAGAAAGCGATAAATTCGGTATAGAATTGATCCTTGCGATAATTTAAATTAAAATATGATTAAAAATCGCAGCCCTGTGTCATCTTTTGTAAGAGGTGATTACTGGCTCCTTCGGGTAGAAAAACACTAGAAATTTTTCATGGTTGATCCACCATACGTCGGGCCCTTTCCCTCACCACCCATCCCCTGATTGAAAGGGCCTGTTTCTGTCCACAGGATAGAAAATGTCACAAATAAAATGAAATCATTTCGGAAGGGAAATGTCATTCATTATGATTCCAAAGACCCTAGATTCTAGATTTCTAACATTATATAAATTGTCCAGGTTCAATATTGAACGAATGTTTCCTCCGATTTTAAATAATTCGTAACCTGTATACTCACACATAGACGTAATACATATAATTATTTTTAATTATATATTTTTTATGATCCAGTTTAACTAAACAGAGCAGGATGACAACCGGATAATTAACACTAGGAAGAAGTTTAACTTTTTCAGTGCGGTCAGACAACCACACGCTTTCATTTTATTTTTCATATTTTGTATATAAGAAAGCTATTAACTCTACAGTAACCCGAACTGACCTATACGTTTTTATATTTTGATGCCTTATGTTTCAATATAACTTATAAAATTATAAAATAAATAATTTATTTAAAGCGTAAGTATAATTATAACTTGAATTTAAAAATAAAGAGGAACTATTCTAACATTTATAATAATAATTATTATTTTTTTAATTGTTTATATTAAATCACAGACCATGAAACTAGTTTTTGTTACAGCTACAATAAGGTTATTGCTGCTACATTGCTACGTTATTGGAAAAAAGTATATATATATATATATATGTGTGTGTATACAAATAAATCTATAATAATTATTATACAGACAAGTATAAAAAGATAAATTAATTTGTATACAGTATCAACTCAATAAATTTTATTAATTATTTTTATATTTACGTCTATACATTCGCAGAATTCTGATTACCAGTTGAAGTTTACGGAACTGGAAAGGTTAATCCTTTGCCAAAGGCAATTTTAGGCAAGTTAAATAGGTTGCTGCAGTCATTGAAGAGGAGTTGAACTTTTGTTGTAAGCTGCTGTACGATAGACTCGTTACTTCGTTACATATAATTAAATTGTATTCTGTATCTGGCAAAGAAATGAAGCAACTGATGGATAGAAAAATATTAACGTTTATTTTCCTGATATTTTTATCCGGATCGGCTTTATCAGGTGAATATTTCTAGTGATTTTACTTCTTCCTTTTATTTACTTCCTAACCTCTCTTTAATGTTTAGAGGAATCGTGCACCACTAAAGACGATAAACCAGGGACGTGTGTGGAAATTGGTACGTGTCAAGAAGATCGTCCTATTGTCTGTTCGCAAGAAAACGGTAAAGTGTACGTTTGTTGCTCAGCTAAACAGAATAAGAACACCCCTCGACGTCAGCCCCACCTTAAAGTTCGAGGTATATAAAATTAATAAGAATAGAAGAATAATTGTTTTTTAATATTTTTAATGCAATTATACATGATGATTTCAGGTTGTGGTCGAAGAACTTTACAACTTAGTCCAAGAGTTCGAAGACAAGACGAAATGGAAATGAGGATAATCGGTGATGACGAAGGAGTATCGAGATATACCTCCTTATATTCGTGGCCTTGGATCGTAATTAGATAATTTGTTAACTTAAAAATACACTTATTAATTTATAAATTAATTAAATTACTAACTGAACTTGCATTTTTAGGGTGGACTTTATAAAAAAACGAAAGAAGATGAAGCATTAATATGCAGCGTTAATGTGATTAGCCCGGATTACTTGCTTACTGCAGCACATTGTTTACATGGACAAACGTATGTTTGAAAAATTAATTAAAATTTAACAAAATATATAAATAATATTTAAATTATTATAATTTTTAAAATCATATTCAGGGATAATAAACTGTTCGTACGTCTTGGAAGCAGCAATGTTAAAAACGGAAATCCCTACGAAGTGACAGACATAAAAATACACGAAAATTTTAATACCGAAACGTTTGAAAATGATATAGCATTGTTAAGAGTTAATTCGAGTTTAGAATATGTTCCGATATGTCTTCCTCATCCGAGATTCTCAAACTCTAATTTGGAAAACCGAACTGGTGTAATATTAGGCTGGGGAGTAACCGGTTATGGTATGTCACCACACAAAAGGAACAAGCATTTATGCTAATAAATAATTTAATTTTTTTAAAAACTTTTAGGTAAAAATAGCAGCGAGAGATTGAAAGAAGTGAAAATACCGTTATTAACTAACCAGAAATGCAGGCAAATGTACCAAAGCAGACATATTAATATAACTGATACGATGATGTGTGGTGGAGAAGAAGGAAAAGATGCTTGCACGGTAAATATAATATTTGTATTTTAAGGGATTTTATTTAACTTGTTTTATAACCTTCTTCAAATTTTGTAATTTAAATTTCCTCACCCTTGACTTCACTCTTCCTTAAATTCTGCAAATCAAATTTTATCCGTTTCTAATTAAGATAGAAGGCTGTTTCAGCCTTCTATCTTATTTCAGGAAATGCTTAAATCCGATGACAATGAATTTTAGTGATATTTTGGGGGAACTAATTCATCTTTCTCCCTATGTGGAAACCCTGTAAATACAGCCAAATTTAAATTTAATCATGGTGTGAGTGTGTGTAAATGTACTGTAGTGATGTATATGGTGGGTTGACCTCACCCCAATCTCGAAAAACATGATCAATAAAAGGGTTGTTTTTAAATTTTAAAGCGTTAATTTTAATAAAATTATTTCTTAAATTGTTTTTGAATATAGTTACTTTTAATCATTTTTCAGGGTGATGGAGGAGGACCATTAATGATGGAGAAGAAGGGAGGAAAATGGTTTATGATGGGTTTAGTTTCATTTGGAATCGGTTGTGGTGAAAGAAATTACCCTGGTGTGTATACAAGAGTATCAAAATATCTTCACTGGATAAAAGAAAATACAGATATTGGAGACAGAAGGGAAACTTTACCTTAGAAAATATGTTTATGAACTATTATTTAAACTGAAACGAAAAACTGAATTAATGTACTTATGATTTTTAGTATTTTTTAAAATAAAATTATGTTAAGTCGCATTTTATATAGAACTATACTTTGTATTAATTAATCACATTTGGGTATAAATAAGAATTAAAATACATTAATAGATTTGTGCTGCTAGTTGATTAACAAGCCTTTATCAATAAATAATTTTTAAAATTGCATGAAGACAATATTAAAGACAGTTGTTATCAGATTATACTCTAGATCAGGGATGGCGAACCTATGGCACGCGTGCCCAAAGTGGCACGTAAGAGAAATCATCTGGCACGTATTGTATCACATGATTTCTATCTTTTTCAATCATCCTTTCTGTTTATTACCTGATCATCTTTTTTTCAATCAGATTTTTTACATTTATTGGAATTAAAGCGTATTCGTTTAATTTCTTTAAATATCATCATTATTCGAAGTCTAAGACATTAGCACGCATTAACATTTTTGAAGCTAAGTATGCTTATAATATGGCACGCGGACTCAAAAAGGTTTGCCATCCCTGCTCTAGATCATACCACTAGAGCGCCTTAGAACTGGTAATCTAGTGTCCTATTTTAAGGCAGTTCTAAGGCGATGTTGCAAAGGATATCTGTGTTCAGAGTTTTAATTACACTCGTTGTTTAGAGGTCTTCAAACATCAGGCATGCCTATATGACAAAGTCAAAGACATTACGACAGTTCACAGAGTTTCAAAAGCCGCATCATCGACAAGAGACAAGCAGGGTGACAAGTTCGCTGAATATTCCGCCATCTAGGCTCTTCTCATCATATTGTGAAGAGAAGTTGAGATCACTGAATACAGGTACTCCTCACTTTACGACCGAGTTCCGTTCCGACGACTACGTCGTTAAGCGAATTGGTCGATAAGCGAGGAGCTTGCGCCGGGAATATAGGATCGTTGTAAAATTATACAAATTATGCAACAAACTTCAAATTTATTCATAAAAAGACTATTATAGTATGCTATTAGCCTATTATAGTACTATAAGACAATTATAATACGCGCAAGCCTATTATAGTCAGTGTTGGCAAATTTATGTGGTTTTTTTGAAATAAAACAATAATACACGTTTTATTTAGAAACTTTTGTTTTCTTTTGTTTTAAAACAGTTTTATATTACGTTATAAAATACTGTTTTAATACAATGTTTTAAATTTTTAAAAAATGTGTAATTACATAAATTTAGTAAATAAACTTTTTCTGACTTGTGAGCTAAATATGAACGTGGGGATGGGAAATTTTTTCTGTGTCATGGGTCATAAAAGCACGTGACACGCCGACTTTTACCACTAAGAGATTTCCTGACCACATGCCAGGACTGTTAGCAATACAGCTAATGTATTGTAATATTACTTGGATGGTAAAAGACATTATTATTATTGTTGTTACTTGTTAAGTAAAAAATGAGTGCAGGAAGAAGGCTTGATAATATCTGGAACCAGTACAAACTAATTTGTGGAAATCCAGGAAAACCGGCATATAGGGTGCAATGAAAAATATATAGGAAAGAAATGGCTGGTTTAGTCGCTCGTATCAGAAAACATATTGTAGATAACCACCTACAGGATGATATACAGGAATTGCAACAGCTGGGTGAGTATTTTGAACCATTATAAATTTTAATTTTTTCTATAGCTTGCTATAAAGTTTTACTTGGGTCATAATTCAATTTGTACCTATATAGATATTCTAAAGTTCTTCGCCCGAGTTACATAGTTCTGCCCTCTCGGGCAGTTTATATAGCGTTACGGAAAAAACGGTCCTTTTCCAAAAATGTATGGGCTAGTACAGGGGTGAGCAACCTTTTTAATCAACGGGCAAATTTAAATTTTAAAATTTTTTGGCGGGCCGCACATAAAGTAACACTTATTAATAATTTACAAAACTTTATTTATAATAAACATTAGAATAAAAAAATATAAAATTTAAAAAAAGTAAAGATTTCATATACAAATTTTAATGCAAAATAAAAACAAACAAGAAAAGAACAGAAAACGAATTTACTTGAAATTTTTAATGAGAAATTTGGCACTGTTTTTTCGATACAAGCTGATCAATATCAGCCGGAATTGATGAGATAGCTACACGTACGCAGCTTTCTAATCGTGCATCACTCAGTCTTGATCGGTGGTCATTTTTGATTAATTTCATGGTTGAAAATAATTGTTCGCAAACATACGTACTTCCGAACAGAGACATCATTTGCTTTGCATTTTTCGTCAAAAGCAAAAATTTCTCAGGGCTCACATAAGATTTATAAAAATTTTCGATGCTTACTGAGAAAAATACATTTTTTAAATCGGTATTATTCTGCATGTCAATCACTTCCATTTGAAAGTCTTCGGGAACTGTATCCACATCGATATGAAATGGCGAGAAAAACATTTTCATGGAAACCGCTGTCTTTTCAGCTTTGAACATTTGGAATCGTAATTGAAATTCGTTGATTAAAATGTCTATATATTGTGCGTATTTTTGAGAAGTAGTAACGTTTTTTTTTCTAAATGTGGAAAGTGAGACACATTATTCTTCAAAAGATGTTGTTTCCACAATTTTAATTTGCGCTCAAAACCCTGAATTTTATCATACAAATTGTGAATAAACTGTCCTTTACCTTGAAGTTCCACATTAAGATCATCGAGATGCTGAGTCATGTCGATAAGAAACCCAAAATCGCACATCCATTCTTTATTACCAAAATGAGAAAGTCATATCCCTTCATATCCAAGAACAATTGTATTTCGCTTTTTAAGTTGTATACTCTTTTTAGCATTGCACCTCTACTAAGCCAACGTACTGTACTTCGGTATTAAAAACCACGTCGCCATGTTCAGTTTCTAAATCTTTCAGTAATTCTTTAAATTCACGGTGATTTAACGCGCGCGACTTTATAAAATTGATTAGTTTAATTATTGGTACTGTGACATTTGGCAAACTCAATCTTTTCGCACACAAATTTTCCTGGTGAATTATGCAGTGGTTAACGAATATTTCCTTTCCTGCGACCTTCTTAATGTCTTGAAATAGCCTTCCCGATACTCCTACCTCCATGCTTGACATTGCTCGTGCTCCATCTGTCGATATACCAATAATCTTTAATAAAATTGAAAAATTTTCCAACACAGACTTTAGTTCGTCGTACAGGTCTTTGCCGGCTGTAGTCCCTTGCATTGGATTCTGTGAACACAATTCTTCGGTAATATTAAATTTGGTGTCAATACCACGTAAAAATATAGCCAGTTGTGCTGTATCGCTAATATCGCAACTCTCATCAAGTGCCAAAGAACAGTATTCGAATTTTGCAATGCGTTCACGAAGCGTTGTTGCTATGTTCTCGGACAAGTCTTCAATTCTCCTTGCAATGGTGAATCTTGATAAACTAATGTTTGAAATAATATTTATTTTATCAGGAAATGCTATTTCTGCAACAGCAGTCAGACATTCTTTTATCATCTCTCCATCCGCAAAGGGTTTCATTTTTTTTGCCAGTATTTGACTGACAACAAAACTAGCCTTTACTGCCGTATTTGATAAAATAGCTTGATTTTTAAAAATAGCCTGTTGATTTCCCAAGTTTTTCTCCATTTGATTAAACTTATCTATCCGGAGTTGTCCTGTTAAGTTTTTATATTGTTGTTCATGTTTTGTATCGTAATGCCTTTTTATGTTATATTCTTTTAATGTCGACACAGTCTCTGAGCATATTAAGCATACAGCTTTATCTTTGACGAAAGTGAAAAAATAATCAAATTTCCACTTTTCTTGGAAATGCCTGTGCTCATCCGCAACCTTCCGTTTTTTTGTTTGCTTTTCCGACATGCTATTATGGATTAAAAATTTGAAAGTTAAAAAAATTTGTAGGAAAACTTAATTTTGAATAAAAAAAACTCTAATATTACCTTTTTGACAATAATATTGCACTCACGCCTTTCAAGAAACACAAGAATTGCTAAAATTGCTAGTTAACAGCTTACCAGTCTGACTGATTGTGTGACAGAAGCAAACACAAACAAGCACAGACGCGGCGCGTTCGTATTGCATGTTTAAACAAGTCGCCGACAAGTGAGTAACTCGTCACAAAAAATTGTTTCGGTTTAATATGTACTACCATTTTATTATAATTAATTTTATAACAATATATTGATGGGAGAAAGTCGATAAAACAAATTCAATTTTAGAAATGCTTGGCGGGCCGCATAAACATGTTTAACGGGCCGCAAGCGGCCCGCGGGCCGCGTGTTGCTCATCCCTGATTTAAAGTATTAATAATTAGGTTAATGTTACCCGTGGTATCGAAGATGGCGACGGGAAAATTTATTAATTTGCATAATGCGACAGATAGTACGGGTACGCCCTCTAACAGGGCCGGATTTACATAAGGGCATTTGGGGCCTGTGCCCGGGGCCCCCACAAAACTAAAACTTTTCTATTACCGCGACAGCCTAGTGTGGCCTAATCATGAGGGCAACAGGCAGAGAAAACCAAACCCGAGAAAAAGTCTATGAAACATCGGAAAATTTCGGGAAAAAATTTCACATAGGTATTTTTCAGTTAAATTAAAATAATTAGTTTTACACAATAAAATATATGTATGTTTACAATAACCTTATTTTAAAATGAAATTTACAACTTCCTAGTTGAAATCTAATTGAAAGTACAGTATTTTGTGTAAATTTTCTAAATCATCAAATTTGCCTACTCTTAAAGGGGGGATCCCAACCGAATTTGTGCCCAGGGCCTCTGGATTGGTAAATCCGGCCCTGCCCTCTAACATTTAGATTATCACTCGATAATCTGATTCGAGATTATCACTCGAGAATCTAATTCGAGATTACCGGAAACGCGGCCATCTCGAACGTAGGGAAAAAAAATTTCCCCGTCGCCGTCTAGTATCTAGGGAAAAAATTCCCCGTCGCCATCTTCGAAACCACAGGTAATATTAACCAATAATTAAATTTAATTAATTAATGAATTAATATTTGAAAAAACTGTATTAACATCAAGTGTCATCCACTACAACTTTTAAAAAATGTATTTGAACTTGAGTGGATGAATAAAAAGTATTTTATTAACGATTGAAAATTTGAACAAGATACAGTCGAATCGCGATAAGTCGACACTCGGATAACTCGACGCCCTCGGTTAAGTAGTCAGTTTTCTGTGGTCCGGCCGACTTACATAGGCATTAATGTTAAAAAACTCCGGTTTACTCGACATCGTTTAACTCGACACACTGGATAAGTCGACACCCCCTACTGAAAAAATGAATTCACTCCGCACGTGTGGTGCGAACTCATTTTTTTCATAATTAATTTATTTAATAATATAATAATACATTAATATCATTAATATATATATACATATTAATAAAAATGCCTTAACATTTTATGTATTTTTATGTATAAAATAATAACAGATAAACAAAAAGAAAATATACAATCTACATCAACGTCATACCAGAATCCAATTTTGCATTTTCTCATGCCAGAGGCATTAAGAATCCTTAGACGTTACTTCCAAACAAGTGACAATTGCGAAGATGATGTTTTCAAGGCATTCATGCTCGTTTAAAAAGAAAGTCAAGATAGTTAAGTGCTCAAAACAAGCGACACTAAACGAATTTTTCAGTTTATCATCTACAGAATAATTGTAAATGGAGAACACAATGTTTTGTAAGTCTATGTTACTGTATAAAGCACTACTGTATTTTATTAATTGTAGTTTTGTGTTTTTTTTCCAACTTAGCTTTAGTCGACACATCGGATAACTCGACACATTTCCACTTCCCCTTGGGGTGTCGACTTATGCGGCTGTATATATATAAAGGGAGAGTGTGAACTAATAGTAGGAATTCAAAAATAATAACGTTTAAGAATACAAAACAAAAACAAAATTTTTATAACAAATTTTATAAAATTTTGGTATTTTACTCGAAATTTAAATCCGTAGATGATAATCAAAATTTTAATTTAAAATTTTATGATTTAAAAATTAAATTAAATTTTACTTACGTGTTTATAAACATAAGTTTCGAAAAAAAAAAATTTATTTTTTACAAAGTAAACGTGAAGCCCGTTCATTTTGCATATTCAAGATTGCTACTTAAGTCACTTAAAACTGAATAAACTGAATGCTCTATTATCAAAGTGAAAAACGGAACTTAAATCATTAATCATACAATCAAAACCACTCTTGACATCCGGATCAGCAATCCACGAATTTCGCATGATATATATTACTTGGATAAGGAAATTTAGGGGATGTACAGGACTCAGCTGCATCCTCTTCTGGTATTTTCCCGAGTAAAGCCGGGTACTTCAGGTAGTAAAATATTTTGCAAAGGATATTTTATTTTAACAAAATTAGCCAGCGGAAGAAGGTGGAGGATGAGGAAATAGAAAAGTATCCGTTTGAGCGGTGTATGTAAGGTTACTACTCCCTTTACGATTAATTTTGATGTGCAGTTTTTAGACCGTGAGGCCGTGGAAATGGAAACCTTAATTGCAACACACACCAATAAGTAATGCAGTTACATAAAGCTAAATAGAGTAAAATTTAATGCTTAAAACTAATACTATAGCCTTCAAACTAATACCGAAACTAAGC
Source organism: Centruroides vittatus (assembly GCF_030686945.1). Classification (NCBI taxonomy): domain Eukaryota; kingdom Metazoa; phylum Arthropoda; class Arachnida; order Scorpiones; family Buthidae; genus Centruroides; species Centruroides vittatus. The sequence continues at coordinate 137,931 of NW_027122666.1, read as the reverse complement.
TAGCAAGCCTTTTTTGAAGCGGAATAACTCAAGTTAAACAATCAGAAGAAACACGAATATACTGATAACTAACTTAAAATTAACTTATAGCTATCTTCAATCTAACTTATACTAACTTATTTCTAAACAAGAATACTGACAAGGACAACAACCAAGAGACACTAGAGGACGCAATGACAAAAGACGTTAGAGCAAGACGCAAATTTTTATTAATTTATTATTTATTTACTTTTTATTCAAAGACTAAAGATAACATAGGTGTATGTTGCAAGGGATATTGCTTTTTTTGCATCTTCTTCTAAAGAGTTTACGACTGTTATTCGAACTAGATATCTCGTACCCTGTTCCTCAGAAAAAGTGTTTGTTTGTTTTATTAAATTATGGCAACGCAACACTTGGGCGGAAGGGGAATGCCTTCGGGAGGTCTTGTTAAGGGTAACTGGCTCTTATTCAGGCGTTATAGAGGTGGAGCAAACCCAGAAAACTCCACGTGACCAGCGCGACCCCACGACCGAACTCCCAGTGTTCAGAGAACGGAACCGCTTGACCACTGATGGGCTCTCAAAACAGTAACACGTAGCAAATAAAGCGAAAGAAAACAGATAATACAATCAAATATTCAGATAAATATATCCAAATTAAAACCATAAATGTTTACAAAATATTGAAGATAATATTGATCTTTTGAAATAGATTCTTGCGTCATTTTGTTGATACTGCAGTATCAATAAGATGTCGTTAACCTTCTATTATCTTTAGCATTATAGATACCTGAGGAAAGGGTCAACAATAACTAATAAAAAATTCGTTTTTTTATACTTAAAATATTCATCAAATCAATGCAAGCTAATAATATCATTCTATTGTTTATGACTAAATGTTTCTATGTATTTCTTTTTACTTTAACATGTTAAAGTCACACTGTCTATTGACGGATATAATCATTAGAATTAATTTATTTTGGTGGAGCCAAATGGTAAGATATACTGGGCTTTTATGATTTAAGAATTTCCGAGTTAACGCCTGAAAAAGTCTGAGGATCCAAACCTGATTCGAAAAAAAGCTCTGTAATCGTCTGGACCATGCGGCTGTGTTGTACATAGAATAAGAAATACCGTATTTTACGGACTATAAGACGCACCTGAATTTTGGAGGCAATTTTTCGAAGAAAAAAGTGCGTCTTATAGTCCGTAAAATACGGTAATTATATTTAACTCTGTATATATATATAATATATATATATATATGTATTACCATAAAAAGTTGGCAACGACTTTTCCGGGAATCGAACAGGAGGGTAAATTATGTGTGTCATCACTTGTTATGAGCTCTTATTAAAGAATAAATTTTTATGTTTATGTTAAGCCTTACATATATACATATCTTTACGGTCATAATCCAAAAAGAGTGAGCAGCAAGCAAAATAAACTGCAATCTTACAAACTATTTATTCATCAATTTTCTCTACATATTCCTGTTCATACACACCTCTTCAGACACTTATGCCTTTTCTAGCATATTTCCTCACGTTCCGTTTCTGACTCAACACCTTATATTCTTTCAGATACTCATTCAATTTTTCAAACCAAGAATTTCTCGGCCTTCTGCTAACAAGCTTTTCGTTCATATATACAGTCAAACCTGTTTTTATGCGGTGGATAGAGACCGCATAAAAAAAATCGCACGAAACTTCACGAGTGGCTATAAAAAATAGTTTTCGCAACACAATTAAAAAAATATTTTTTTATGCGGTCAATAGGGACTGCATAAAAAAGTCTCACATAGAAAATAACTCAAAACCGTACGAAATAGAATTTATTGACAACAGATGTCAGCACTTGACTGCGTCGTCTCGTCTATCGTCTGTTTTACATATTTTTGTCCAGGTGGTGTTTTGTTGACTTAAAAAATAAATTATTTCATTTTTCGCATATTCATGCAATAATATTACTATAATAAGTTCATTTATGCTATAATAAGTTTATTTAGCTATAATAAGTCAACGTGAGACATGACAAATCGCACGAGACTAGTCGCCAACTATACCGCACAAATAAAAAATCGCACAAAAAAACCGCACAAATAAAAAATCGCACAAAAAACCCCACAAATAAAAAATCGCATAAAAAATCGCACAAAAAAAGACCGCATAAAAACAGGTTTGACTGTACTCTCTTCAACAGTTCTCCTTTCGTTCTCTCAACATGACCGAATCATCCTAGGAACGATTTTTACACCTTTACAACCCAATTTTCTTTCACCCCACATCTTTCAGCACTTGTTCATTTCTCACATAGTCTCTTCTTGTTATGCTACACGTTCCCATCAAATACCTTATCGCACATAGTAACGCTCTTCTGCCGTATTCAAGTTTCGCTACCATACATGAGCCAGGCACCACAACACTCCCATAAACAACTATTTTGTATATCCTGTTATCCTTTACAAATCTACTTATTGCCCCTACCACAGAAGAATGAATGCTGGCGCTCATTGCATGAGCTTCAGCATTTCCTCTTCTGTTGATTTTACCGCATATCCTTCCATTTCTATCTATCATGATTCCCAAATATACAAATTCATTCACTTGTTCCAATTGTTCACTATCCAATCATGCAACCCGTTTGCCTACCTTTGCTTTCAAACTCAATCACTTTAGTTTTACTCACATTCACCCGCAGCATATATTCCTCTTCACACGCCTCTTCAAGGCTAGAAACAAGTGTCTGAAACTCTTCCTTACTTTCTGCTAATAGCAGTCTCATCCGCATACTACAAACGACAGATTCGTTTATTTTCAATTTTCATTCTACATTCAGGTACACTCGATCTCATCAGGCGTGCATCCACAAAAACATTAAACAATCATGGGGACATAACACACCGTTATCTTAGACCTCTTCAATTGTGAACCACTCAGACATTTTGTCATCCACGCGTACGAATGCTTTGCTCTTTTCAAACATTGCTTTCACATATTTAAGTAGTTTACTTCTCACTCTATAATCACATTAAATTTATCACAGTTTCTCCCTATTCACTCTATCATATTATTTTTCTGAGGATAGGAGTGATTTTAAAAATTCTAAATGCTAATAAAGAGTAAAATTTATCTTAAATGTGAGCCCATATTGACAACCGATACCTTCTATTTTTCATTCCTTCGATTTACAATCTCCAAAATATATGACATTAATTAATGTCCCATATATATTTGTATAAAATTTCAAAATTTTTCGACGTTGAGAATCCTGAAATATAAAATAAAATATAGGGCTAACACAGAGAGAGGATAGAGAGAGAGAGAGATTGCTTTTATCTCTCTACAAAAAAAAGGGGGGTAAGTAATTTAAATTGCTGATAATAACCATAAACTATCTAATTTGTGACGAAAACAATATTATCTTCACGAATACTTACACCCCTGTACAAATTCCATTATATATTTATTATAAATTGTGCTTAAGACCCTGTTTCTTGTAATCTCTGTATAAAATGTTCTCATTTTTATATGCAATTATACTCGTAACAGTTATTTGTCTCACATTTCTGTGGATAAGGTAAATATTGATCTTATTTAATATAAATTGATAATTTTAGCATAAAAGTAAACAAACATTTCCTGACTTTACTAAAATTTCAAAACCATTTCATTAAATTATTTAAACTATTCCATGTTTGTTTCATGCTCATTAATGCGAAGATTTGATACATAATTAGTTTAATTGAATTAATAATTACTTTAATAGGCTAAATAATTTTTACCTTTCTTCCAGACTTATCAAACCAATCTTCTAAGGTAATCAATCTTAAGGTGGTCAATCTTATTTCATAAATTAACCTTTATTTCGATATTCATTTCAGGTAGTTTTTTATTTGTACATTTCTCTATTCATTCAACTTTACTTTTTCTACAATACCAATTATTATAATTACCCTCGTATTTTTACAAACTAAATCAGAGGGGTAAGAATAAACAATTAATCCTTGAGAATCGCATATTGATGAAAATGATCCTGAATTACTCGAAATGTATATCGAAAATAAAGGATATACTGTATTATGAAATAAGGCTGTGATTACCGTACAAGATTGGTTGATTAATCTGGAAAAAAGGCAAAAATTCTGTTAGCCTTTTACAGTAATTATTAATATAAAACCCCATACCCAGCCAATAATCATAAGTTCTGAATTTGACACAGAATAAAGGCCAACATATTTTAACAGAGTGACTACTGAGGAATCATAGTGATTCTTGTAACTTAAAACAGAAATCAGCCTCTTCACTAAGACAGAAAAATATTGCGCATTTACATATTGAAGTAAAAGTTAATCCTTGTGGAATTTTTGATATAAAAGGCTTGCGGCGTAATGAGTTTGTTCCACACGTCAAACTCCTTAAGTAGCCCTATATTCACTTTCCCGGTCATCTCCATCATTCAGTAAAAGTAAACATGGCCACATTTCTGGTATGCAAAAAAGCTAGCGCACTGCACACTGTGCATACTGAACATCAGATACATGTAGCCTACGTGAAATACAGTACACGATCGCCACACACACTTATCTTCCGCCTGTGCTCTTACGAAAATTATCATAATTTATTAAATAAAGCAGTCTTAGACGTCTTTATAAATTTCAGATGGAGGATTAACAAACTAAATGTATTTAAAAGATGCGGTATTCCTGGTCCCGAACCCGAATTTTTGACTGGAAATTTGAAAGAATTTAACTTAGATGTAAGACGTTCATTAAATAAAAATAATCCTGAGGACTTAAAATAACATTTTTTATTTTTTTTTTTTTAGCGAATGAAATGTACCAAGGAATGGTTTGAAAAATATGGAAAAATATTCGGGTAATATATTGCTTATTAAGCTATATCCTATAATTATATAACCTAATAATATACAGAAAAATTGACAAAACGTAACCTGAGTAAAGCGGAAAAACTGCCTAAACAGAAAAAATTGCTCGGAACGGAGCGATTTTCTTTGTTAAAAAACCTGTTTAAAGGAACCTGCCAAACAGGAAACATATTCGGTACCGTGCAGTTCCAGCTTACGCAGGTTTTACTGTATTAATGCAACAAAAAAAAATTTAAATATATATTAAAAATAATAATTAATTGTACTTAAGCTAAAATCAATCTTACAATAATATTTTTAGATTCTTCTTAGGAGCTAAGCCTTATATAATGTGTTCTGATATCGAATTCCTTAAAATTATGCAAATTAAGGAATTTAAAAATTTTTGCGGGAGAGACGTAAGTTCAGCTTCTGGTCTTCATTGTATAAGAAACATTAAATTTTAAAACAATTTATTTATAAACATTGTTTTCTAGCGAATACTTCCAGATATGGGAATATCTCACGAATCAGTAAAATATATTATGGCATTGCAAAAAGGTATTAAGTGGAAAAACATAAGAAGTGTCATGACGAATTGCTTTACCTCTCAGAAAATTAAAATGGTTTTATAAAACTTTCATTTATATTCCATACATTCTACTGTATATTTCAATATTGTTTACTTCTTTACGTTTTCAGATGAGCACAGCGATACATGATCCGACTGTTGCTTTTATAGAAAAAATCAAAAAAGAAAATGGCAAACCTCTCGATATTGCTCAAAGTTACAAGGGTCTAGTGTTTAATATAATGGTAAAATTATTATTCAGTGCTAAATTTAATGAAGAAAACGAAGAATACAACAAAATTGTCCATTGTTTAGATTATTTACTTCAAAATGATATCGTGAAAATACCATCAAATAGATTATCATGTAAATGAGTTTTTCTATTTTTTTTTAGGAATTTTTAAAAAGAAATTTATGCTTCTTCATTCAAAATTTGTTCATTTAGTGTACTTTCCTGAAATCGAGCCACTTCCTACTTACATTAGATTGTTTATGGACATTGCCAGAAATATGTTAAACTTTCATTCAATTCGATCGATTTTGAACACTGTTAAAAAAATAATTGCTGCTCGAAAACAGCTGGTGGTTGGTCTATTTTCAACTCTTACCCACTAAATCTTTAATTTATTAAATTGAGAATATTTTCAGAATAATCAACAAGATATTCTTCAAACTTTCCTGAAAGCTGAAGTAAGTTCGACAAATCGCAACAGAAAATTAACCAGCGATTCTATTCTTGTTAATATTGTACTGATGTTGATTGCAGGGTTATTATATTTTTATTATACTATATGTAAATAGTTTTTAACGTTATAAAAATGAAAATTAATATACCTTAAAATTTTTACAGGTATGAAGCCATTAGCTTAACATTAGAGTGCTGCACGTATTATCTTGCATATAATTCAAAAATACAAGATAGGATTCGACTGGAAATTAATAATCACATCGAAAAAAATGTAATTTAGTACATTATCACTTTTAGAGGAAAAGTATGGCAATCGGCCAGAAAATTATTCCCCAAATTTTTACATTTTTGGATTCGGGTGACATTGGAACGTCGAGAAATGCCAAAAATTTGGGATTTTTTCTGTATGTATGGATGTTGGAGTGTGTGTGTGTCGCAGGGGGGGTGCAATTTTGTTCATACGATTTTAAGTTTAATAACTTCTGTGCCTTTTGTCGAAAATTTCTAAATTTTTGCAGGAAAGTTGGTGTATTAGGGGCATTGAGGCTGTTTAATTTTGGCGAGTAAAGATCGAGAGGGTGGGGAGATAGAAGGGGTCGTGTGTTAATACATTATCTGAAGTGAGATCACACTTAATAAATTTTGACTCGTTATTGGCATTTATAGGCTTTTTTTTTCATTATGAAACTCATCTGTACTTTTAAAATTAAGATTTTTGCCATTTTATAATAATTAATAATATAAAAAGTTTTAAATTAAATTTTATCTCATAACAGATGACGATACACAATTTTAAAGTTTATCCGGGAAAGTTATGCAACTCGTTGCTGGAAATTTTAATTTTGTTTTGTTTTCATGAAAATGTTTCTTTTGACAAAATAACAATTCGTAATTTTCTTTGCACTTGGAATGTTAGTTGAATGGGAAGCCAATATGTGGCCTAATGTTATTTTTTATATCATTACATTAATCAGTTTAATAGTATGAAAGAATATGGAGGCTTTAATGATGATTATAATTAACTTCTTCAAATTTACAGCGGAATTAAATAGATTCTACATCACTCTTACAGAAAGATATTCAATACGAAGATCTCATAAAACTTCAGTATTTGGACCAGGCTATTTCAGAAACACTGCGATTTTCATCACAGTCTGTTATGTAAGTTTCGTAAAGACAAAAGAAAAACTATATTTTTGTAACTCATTATGAAATATTTTGTAGAAATATTAGCAGAGCGGTTGAGCAGGATTTCAAATATAAAGGAATGACCATACCAAAACAAGTAGCGATTTTTGTACCGGTGGCAATTCTTCATAGAGATCCGAATTATTGGCACGAAGCAGATAAATTTGACCCTGATAGGTGTGACTTGTTGAATATCATAATTTACGCTACTAATACGGTACAGAATGAAAAATATATAAAATAAATTTATGCCTTTACAGATTTTCACCTGAAAATAGAATAAATATTAGCCCAATGACTTATCAACCTTTTGGAGCAGGACCCAGAAATTGTGTGGCGTACAGAATGGCACGAACAGTCATGAAATTGGTCATGGCTAATCTGATTAGATCTTTCGTATTTGATGCATGTGAATGTGGGGTAAATATATATATGTTTATAGTTTATTTACATAATATAATTTATATAATAATTCAAATGTATATTCTCTTTCTCTATAGAGATCGGAAGTGAAACACTCAATATTTTCAATGCGTGAGAAAGATTCAATATTAATCAAAGCAACTCCAATATCATCCAATTGAGTATAATAAAATTATTTAATATTTGTAGAAATTTTTCTTAATTATATTCATTAATTTAATTGAAATGTATTAATTAGAATTATTCTACTTATAATATATGCTTAGTATCATCTATAATAAATAATTATAACAATAGAGCATTTAATGTTTTGTTTCGGAATGCTACAGAATTAAAATATAATCATTTATTTCGCAATTTATTATAATTACTTGTAATAAACATTATTGAAAATCTGACTATATGCAGTTTATACCGAGCAAAATTAATCTGTTCTTACTCCTATACAGAGCCACAAGTATACAGGAGTATACAGGTGCATATACATATGCACCTTATTGTAGACATTTAGTTTTATGCAACATCATACGTATGGATGCTGCTTGACATAAATTACGTCTAGCTGAAACATAGAGGATGAAATTTTAGGAAGTTTGTATAATTTTACTCATGTAAGATGTATGTAATCTAAAGGAAAATTGTAGAAAAGAAATATTAATTCAGGATTGCTATATAAATCCGTTCGAAAGCATGAAAATAGGATACTCGAAAACCGTGTTGAATGTAATTCTTGTAGAAAGTTATTAAATCTATATCTGTTGACGTTCTTTCTCTCAATACCCGTAGAAAATAAAGTCACTATACAGGTGTAGAATTAATGCAGACTATTGATGAAAGCCATTCCACCATCTTCATTAGCAGTTCTCTTTGCTCGTCTTTTTTCTAGCTCGTTAATCAATGGTGCAATTAGAGTGATGCTCTAACGAATAGCCATTCAGAATTGAAATATTAAAGCTTATCAAAATGTCATTTCTAACGAATTTGTTAATTATTTATAGAAAACTTTTCAGTAACTTCTTTGTCAAATATTATTTTATCAGTTAATATAAAAATTTAATATTTACGCAAACTCTCAGCTTTCTTGTATTTTTCAATTCTTTAACAGTTGAAAAAACAGAAATTAGTCTATCGAACGTCTAGAAAAATCGATTAAGTAATCAATAATGTAATTATTTAAATTAATATAATATTATCACTCACTTGTAAAATTGAGATTTTAGTGAAAACATAATCCAAGATTCTTATTCCTCGAGAAGGTCCGCCTAATAACTTCAAAGCACAAATTAACTAAAAAATTCTATTAGTTAGCTTTAGTAATTACAATAAATAACTTAAATCAATAATTTTTTCCTATTTGTCACAATTAATTAAAGACTTAGTTTAGATTAATATAAATATACATATGGCAGTGGTGACACCATCTCACCTTAGGCATCATTATCATGCATTTACACGAGCACATTAATGAAATCTACATTATGGGGTAAGGCCAGACTAAAACATAATTAATTAAAATGCATTAGCAGACTTAAGTCCTCAAATTTTCAGCTTCTCTCTATTGAGATAGAAGACTGAAAGTGGAAAATGAACGAAATATGAGTTCCAGAAGTCGAGGACATGGTACAACGCACGAATTAATTCCTCGTAAAACCCATTCTCTCATGAATACAAAGTAATTAAACTATTCAAAATAGAATTTATATTTAATTCATTTATATTAAATTCATAAATAAAAATGAAGAAAGAAATCACAGATAAAAATTATAATTAAAAAGTAGAAATTAATTAATTATGTCCATTTTTAAATAGAAAGTACTTAATGACGATTATGCATAATAGAAATTAACTAACTTTCATTGTAACACATCATAATTTCACCTTTAACCTATTAATGGTCGACATGTCATAAAAATAAAACTTCTTCAAGCTGATCAAAGGAGAGATTGCCTGAAATATCTTTGTTAATACACAAATACTATGAAATTTACTTGCTATAATATAATTTTTATTCTATGTAAATCACATATGTTTTTAAAACAAATGGTAAACTTCCAATACAAATAAAAAGTGAGTGTCAAAATATTGATATTTATCAAATTAATAATTTAATATTATTTAAAAATTCTCCAGAGAAATATAAGATTGACATATTCTAATTATTTCAATTTTTCATCTCTCAATTACGCAAATAAACAATTAGACTACTAATTTAAGACACTGGTTTATGAATATAATGTGGGAACGCCGGGAGGTAAGACGGAGTCGTACCTCTTTTTTTTCGGCGAACAGGTCGGCAAGACCCACCCCACTGTCACGGATGGCTAAATTTTTATGATATCCCGACTTGTCGGGATTGGGTAATTATTTGTCAGGTCGAGTGGAAAAAGCGTGTGGGTTCGTCGATAAGTTCAAGGCGATATTCGAAATAACGGAACCATGATGAGAACAAATAACGATTTATTTAGACAGATAAACAAATACAGAAAATCTAACGCGTCCAGTTCCTAACCGCGGGGGAGAGAGAGAGTTTACAAATTTAGGGGTCATATCTCTTCCTAGGATATATCGGCTGTAATCGTAGGAATATCGCCTCGATAAGCAGGGGGATCGGTCGTTCTCCGGTCGTGGCGGTAAGCAGGAGGATTAGTCGGGGCGGCTCGTCGTCGGCGGGCTTCGGAGTCCTCGGGTTTCGGCCCTCGATTCTCGGGACGTGCGTCTTATGCGGACCTTCAGCGACCCCGTTATCAGCCTTTTTCCCCCTTATATACTCCAGGTCACGTTATCTTCGATCACCAATCGCGATAGTTGGTGAATCGCTGATGATTCGATCTCCGTGACTCAGTTTGGATCCGGAGAGAAAGAAAGAGCTTTTCGACGGCGGAAGGCTGCACATCCTTTGAATTTCGACCTTTTCTACAATTTCCCACGAGGGGGTTTGAACAAAAAAAGATTTTGGGGCGGGTTAAACCCGGTCCTCACAATAAACAGCAATTATTTATTGTGATATTGTCATAATGCCGGACTGCAATTTGTAATCATATTTTTTATTTTTTAAATTTAAAGTATATGCTCTCCACCTCAAATTAGTAGTGGCTTGCCCTGTATATCATACTTTTCCTTTAAAAACAGAGTCGTGCCGGTCATCTATTAACTGCTTTCAGAGGAAATTTTTAATCAAAGTAACGTGACTTCCAGTTTATATCGAATGTTCTTATGTAGTTACTCTGGGCTTCCTGCACATAAGGTTCCCATATCTCGTCTCAGATTTCATCTGACTCCGTTGTCCAGATTAAGGAAGGACGAAGGAACGGAGGGGCGACAGAGGGAATTTATAGGTCTACAATTTTATTTTAAATTTCAGCCTAATTATATGTTATAAGATAAATTAGCTAAATGTTTATGGTATTTTCAATGAAAAATTTTGCAGCCCTAACTGTGTACCAAATTTTAACTTTCATCTCCTAACCATTTGGGCTTTGCGTGTGTTATTATTGTATTATTATCATTATCATCATTATCATCAATACATCTCGATTACATCTCAATACGTTAAAAGACGAAAAAGATTGCATATTGCTTAAAAATTTATTTTATTTATTTTTATTTGTCACTAGAAATTTCTTCAGTCAAATTTTAATTATATGCAGACTGAAATTTATGTGGTATTCTTCAATAATTTCTTGTTATCGAAAATAATCAATATTGGTTTTAGATAAAGTGTTGTATTATTCTGTTTACAGAATATACTCATTTCTTTTTTTACTGTTTAATCTAACATCGACAAATGCTATTCGAATAGTTTTTAAAATATTTGATATGATTAAAACGAGAGTAAATAATTTTCAAATCATTTCTTACACATTTAATGTATTTTTATTTAATTTTATTATTATTTTTACAATGTGATATATGTTTACACTAGTTAATATGTCCGGTGTTGCTGATCGAAATGTAAAAAGGAATACAGTGTAACATCGCATAACGCGTAATTCGCGTAACGAGCAAAACACGTTATAAATGACTCGCTTAACGATCAAAGTAGAATAACGATAACGAGCGACGAGGAGAGGGGAAGTCCCGGATTGTGCACATGTTCTATCAGTCTGTGTTTAGCACTCGTTCCGCTAGCATCTTAGTGCCGCTCGTGATCACACATTTTCCAAACTTGTGTTCAAACATATTACGTATAAACATCAACAACCATCGCCCGTTATATATATAATAAACACACCAAACGATATGACAAATTCTTGGGCTAGGAAAAGCTATAATTAAATATTAGAAATTAATTAATTGACCTCTAGTCAATTAATTAATTTCTGCCTTGCTATATTTCATTAAATATAATACTGAGATGGCATGCTGCCATCTCAGTATTATATTTAATGACCGATTCCAAATTAAATTTTAGAAATGTCTAAATTAAAAATTAATTATTTATAATTATTAAATTTAATACGAGATGGCAGCATAACTGCCTACCTCTAGACAAATTAATTAATTTCTAATATCTAATTATAGCCTTTGCATAGCCCAAGAATTTGGCATATTGTTTGGCTGTTTATGAGACTTCTTTCCGATTATTTTGTTTTCCGCAAATTGAATTCGCATTACGGGTTGGTTCATTCCGCACTAGAAGGAAAGATGATGATTCACGCTCGTTAACAATGTATATTGTATAAATTTTTTGAATAAACGTTATACATAAAACATTTGAGCATTTTTTCGACGTGTAACGCATTATCATATTTTACATTAATTTCTATGGGAAAAATTGTTTCGCTTAACGAGTGTTTCGCATTACGAGTAAGATTCTGAAACGAATTATGCTCGTTAAGCGGGGTTTCACTGTACATTATAAATAAAATCACATTAAAACGTTTTTAAAAATGCAGCAACGAGTTGCGTGACTTTTCCGACAACATTTAAAATTGAGTGTTTCACGCCATGTGTTAAGATAAAGACAATTTATATATAAATATTTCAAGACAATATTTTAGTTTCTTGTAATCTGTGAATATTCTAAACAATTTGTGTTATTTTAAACAAAAGTTCAATTACCTTCTTTTCATAAATCTTTTGTCTGATCCAAGACATTTCTTACTAAAAATATCACCTGTGTATGGAAAAGTGAATATGCCACGAATTGTGAGTGCAATGATATAAATGCAAATTGCTACCATCGTGCTCCGAAAAATATAGTCAAAAAATGCATGAAATCGAAAAAGTAGCATTTAGCTTAATACGCGATTTTTCGGATAAATATTAATCTAAAGGAATAATTTTTTAGTGCAAGTTCTGGGTTTCCTCGAATCTTGCAGCTCTTTAACAGTTGAAAATATAGAAATTAAGCTGTCGATCATCTGCAAGAGAAATTTATTTCAATTGAGAGAATTTCAGAGGTTTGATATAAAAACTCACCTGAAGTATACTAATTTTCGTGAAGACGAAATCCAAACATTTCGCTCCTCGATGCGGTCCATCCAATAATTTTAAAGAACAAATTAACTGGAAATAGATTTAAGAAATTTACATTTATCTTAAAAAAATAATTTGAAAAAAATTTTTAAAATTATATAAATCAGATATATTATGTTGCTAAAATTCTAAATTATCAGTACTCAAATTATCGGATCAGATTAAATTCATCAAAGATATACACCAGCACGATGTATGAATTTTGGGGCGCTGTGTGGACACGAAGAGAATCTTTTTATTCAACCCATCGTGGGTTTGGCCAGGCTCACAATGGACAGGCTTATGGTGAGAGATGAGGCCGAGACGACCTATTCAGTCTACCAATTACAAAAAATTCCTGTGGATTTTCGACCCGCCAGACTTGTTTTCCGGTCCAATGGACCAGGGAACAAATCCAACGGATAGGCTGACACCGTATCCACTTATCCAACCGGACATCGATGTTAAATTCTATAGCATGTACACTACTACCTTAAACTTAACTGAATATTGTAATTCGTGTAAATATGGAAAATTCAAAAAGTTCTTTTTTATAACTTTTAAAATTTAATTATGAAAATATATTTATTAATTGAATATTTAAATACGTACTTTCAGTCTGTCTAATCTTGTCATGCAATAGAAAGAGAATTTCTTCAGTTCGATCAAAGGAGAAATTGCCTAGAAATACAATTACATGATATGATTAGTTGTTGCTTATAAAAATCAATTATATTTTTAAAACTATTCTACGCAGATAGTCTTCAATTACGTTGTAAAGATTAGACTAAAATTTGAACTGGATGGATGAATGTACTGGACCGATCATATTAAACGCAACACATTCCAAAGGGGGATGACGTTAGAGTTTGTTTTGTTTTATTAAGTTATGGCAACGCAACTCTTGGGCAATCTGCTTAGGAGGATGCTTTCCGGTAGGACTTTTAAGGATAACTGGCCCCTATTCAGGCGTTACAGATGTAAAGAAAACCCGGTAAACTCCACGTGGCCAGCCCATCCTCGCGAGTGTGAAGTCCCAAAAACGGGTTAACATTAATTATTTATATTAGAAGATTGTTAAAACGAATGTAGAAATTCGTCCATTGTTACAGGGGACAAAAAACCGATCAAAGATCGAATTAGACGCGTTAGTCATTTGAAACCGCGACGCATGAAAAAAAAAAGGAGAAAGATGTCGAAAGGTAAAAAGGGCCTAATGTAAAATAAAACGCAATAATTGTAATAATTAATAATTGTAGACGAACGTCCTCCAGTAGAGATGGACCTTTGATAAGTCGGTCGTGTACGAAATTTAGATCAATCAATATTTGAAAAAAGGGAAAAGTTTTCAATAAAAAGGAACTTCACATCAAAGCTTTAAATTTCAAAAATCTCTCAAACTGGACAACAATGGGGAAAATATGAGCGCAAGTTCAAAGTTCCATCAATTCTTTCCATCCTGAGTAAACGGAGGGTGTCAAGTAGATTCGTCGAGGGGACTCTTTCTCGTGACTCGAACAGGGGTCGTTTTTCGCTTGGAGACAAGCGAGGGACCAATCGAGAAGCGAGAAAGGAGGAACGTAGAGCCAATCAACATGAACAATACGAAAAAGGGAGATCGAGATAATCGCCGAGCGAGGGGGACGAGAGGTCTTTTTCCTTCTTCGCGCGGAGAGGCCGTACAAAAACTGTGCATCCGCTTACGGCTAATACGCGCACAAAGACAATTTATTTTTCCTGCATCATGCCGATCTGCTAATTAGTGCCACTAAGGACAGACCACCAGTGACCAGAGGCGAACATCTCCACCTGTTGCTGCCCCGGGGCCTACAGTAGAAGACGTCAGGAAAACGCCAGCGTGACTGAGACTTTTCGAAAAATTTTATCGTTCGAGAAGAAGTCTGTACTAGGTGTAAGTTCCTTTACGTCTAAATAAACGACTTTTTGTGAGACACTTGTTGTCTGTGTCACCTCCCTCACACCCACACGCGAACGACCCTAGACCATCCTGTCGCGGGATTAACGATTCCCCCTAAAGGTCGGCGAACTTACACGAGGCGCGAACCCATGACCGAACTCCCAGTGTTCAGAAAATAAAACCGCTTGGCCACTGGTGGGCGATGACTTTAAAGAGGACTCTCTATTGGAAATTTGCCTCTAACTGTTATACACATGATAAATCCCATTATACTCTACGCGGTAAGCTCGTTGGTGAAGCGCGAACCCCGGACCAACAGCCACTGTTCAGTAAGTTTATTATATAAAAGGGTCACAAATCCATGCTTGCTTAAGGGTTCACATATATTTTAAAACCGTCCCTGCTATGATGGAATTTTATAATATTTATATAGGGTTTTGAAGACGACATTCGTGATATTCTTTCTGAAAAACCTAAAATATCAAGCATTCGTAGGATTTTCTTTAAAATAATTTAAAACAGAAGTACAGATATGTTATGGTTTTTCATGGAAATTTGTATTTTTGCTTTCCTTTCTTTGGATGAGAAAAACGAAATTTGCTAATAGAAAGCATTATTACGATTAATACTCTGAAAGAAAATATCTGCATAGTTTCTTCCATAAGAGCCAGTTTTAGCACTTGTTTGGGTAATGGCTGCAATATGCAAAATGCTCTTTTTCTCCACCAAATAGTAATGGGCACTACGCGTCTTTGCGAATAAAGCGCGGCCCTTTTAACGTTAGGTGTTAAGCTCTGCTTCCCTATAAGGTTTTAACTTTTCGGAATGCAATTTTTGCTGGTTTAATTTCCAATTACACATTTTTTTTTCATTCACAAAAAAGCAACGATTTTTAAGTAATTGCTTTCCTTAAGGATAAAACAAAATAAAGACATTTTTAAAAATTACGTTTAATATTCAAGCAAATATCTATAATATCCTGAATAGAAAAAAAATTGTGTCTACAAATTATGTTTCTTTGATTCTAGATAAACCGAAAGATACATCAGTAAATTCAATACCAGAATCCAATATTGGGGTTGTGTTAGATGTTGCGGAAAGAATTATAAAAATAACAGTCAAAACTTGGAGGAAGGCCAAGAAATGCAATCTGAACAACAAAAGATCAATTGCAAATCTACGGAGGAGGAATGTTTTTTTTTTTTATTTCATCCAAGTCAAGCAGTAAATCAAACTGAGAAAGTAAAGAACCTATAGAAATATCTTTAGGAAATTATGACAATATACATAACATTTGGACAGCAATTACATGTAGTAATAAAAGTTTATTGTGAACTTTATAATATTTTATTTATTTTTATTGTTGAATGTGTATTATTAAGTTTGCATTATTATAAAATTCAGATTGTGAAATATTTTTATGTCCTTACATATAATGTATGTCAATACTTAGCGCGTTTATTTATGGTGTTTTCATGTATATATATATTTTAAACATGTAAATTGTATCATTGTAAGAAGCACTATACTGACTGATCCTCCCACTGCTAGGCAAGATCAACAGTGGGTTAAACTCCTTAAACTCTATTTGAAATAGCCATTTAAGATGATTTATATGAAAGAGTATATTAAAACAGTAAACTCATAAAATAAAAATACATCTGTTAATAGATTTATGGAGACCCTGCACATGCAATAAATTGAAATGTTAATAATGAAATTTTTATTAATATCTAAAAAACAATTTCTAGGTATTAATAATTAATCTTCGAATGAAAGATCTAAGAATAAAACAACGTTTTATTTTTAAATCTGGCATTCGAAGTCTTTCTAATTACTTTCTAAAAATTTCGATAATATTCCTGTAATAAGTACAATACTCGAAATCACGATGTCTAATAGAATTTATAAATTTTAAAGTCATAAAAACGTTTATATGTAGATAAGAATAAGACAATTTATAATATATAAATTTATTAAGTTTATAATAAATAAGTGCATTAAAATGCAATCATCGGCTAAACTCATAAATAAAATTATTTCCTGGAAAAAATATTAATTATTGAAAAATATAAATGCAGATAAAATGAAATACAGTAAAACCTCTGAAGAATGACAACTGTAAACCTGAAAAATTGCCATTGTTTAAAGGTCATTTTAGACAAATAAATTATTATTTAAAAAAGCAAAAACAAGCATAGCAACAGTAAACATTGGTCATGTTTTGCAGAACTATTTTCTTTATATGTTTTCTTTAAACAATATTTTGTAGCTGTTATTGCAGGTTCGACTGTAATTGACTTTTGCTTACTATTTGTGATATGAAATATAAAAGAGAATGTCTAATAAAGTAAAGAATTTTTCATAATGTTTATAAAATTACTGCGAAAAATGTTAAAAAATGTAATAAAAACGTTATCTTATGTTAAAAGATAACAAGAAAAGTAAGGTTCAACTAGAGAAAATTCAAATGCAAGTTATTTTTCATAATTTTACAAAATCATAATAACCAAAACATTTCCGGATGTACTGTACCTATGCATAACATTTGTTTTCGTTGTTATCAGAAAAAAATATTTGAATTAGTTGATTATCATTAGCTTACTTACCGAAACTGAAAGATCCGTTGCTATATCTGTTCCCACTTTAGTAATAAAGAAAACAATAACGATATGAACTAATATTACAAAACTATCTTTTGCATCTCGAGAAAAGTATAGTAAATTATATAGCATAAGGGCAAATGCCAAAATAATGGCACAGTAAAGGGAAGAAATAATATTTATAAACACTTCATTATATTCATCTAATCTGAGGCAGCATTCTTTGTATCGATGGCGAAAATCCTGAAGAAATTCTCCGACGTCATCAAAATGAGGATAGAAATTAGAAACGTCATTCTTTATATCGTCAAATTTCTTTTTTATTATGATTTGATTAAAAAATATCATCCCTACAACATAGAGGATTATGCCATCAGCAAAAAAATAATTTAGTGTAATAAAAAAGTGGCAAACTAATGCAACTTGATGATTGACGGATTTCATCAGCATTGGAAAAAAGACAAATAGATGTACCAAATAAACCAATATGCATATAATTATGTAAGCAGCAGAGACAAAATTTATTATAAATGTTTGCCATTTATTCAATGTATAAATATCTTTCTCTGAAAAATACCCATAACTGATGTTCTTCTTATTTGTTATTAATATTAAATACACAAACAATATTAAATTTTGGTACACAAGAACATAGACTGTAGTAGTCAATTCATCAGTTCCTTGAATTTTTAAGAATGCAGAACAGAAAAAGACAGACTTACTTCTAGGAAGGATCAACATCAGAAACAGAAGTATATTATGCATGATAAGGATTATCAATATTAATATTTGATGAAGTTTACGAATGAAAGATGAGCGCGATTTTCTTTGGTGTTTACATCTGTATAAGCTACCAACTCCAAATATTTTCATCAAATGGTTTGCGAGAGAAAGAACTTTGCATGAACAATTATTTTGTTCAAGAAATTCCATGTTCAGATTTCTATCCATTTCTGTTAACTTATATACGATTATTAATTTATTAATACACTAACTGCTTTTTACTGTAAATTTTATGAGGTCTGTACTTTTCTATTCGACTTCAAAGTAACCGCTATTTTCATCAAATTTATCGCAAATGATTATAATTATTATAAATTGATATTCAGTAGGAAGAATGAAAACCAAAGTCAAAGTTTCGTCCTTACTTTTATGAATATTTCTGTCTATCACACCAGATATAAACCGTTTCTTATATAACTCTCAGTTTCCATAGTCTATTGATTGGTGAATGCTGACTTAATGTTCTCTTTCGAAAGCGAGCGTAGATAATATTATTAAGCTCTCAGAAAAGTAAACAATGATAATTAGCTTTATAACATACTTCTATAAATTAAGTTAAGTGCTTTTCATAATTTAACCGAACTTTATATGATTTAAACATGCATTAAATGAAGATTGTCTTTATAGACAATCTCTATTTAATGTATGTTCATGCAAATCATGAGTATATTCGTTATAAAGATAATCATAAAACTATTTACTGAATGCTGTAACGTGTTCATATTAACCGGGAATTTAATAACTGAAATCTCTCCTTGTGTAGAAATAAAATATTTAAGAAGATTGATGGTATACGATAACGCAACCCATGGGCAATCTGCCAAAGAGAAATACTTACCGGGAGCACTTGATATGGAAAACTGGCCCTTATAATTAGATATCAGACACGTGAAGAAGTCCCAGAAAACTCCACGTGGTCAGTATATTCATAAGATGCGAACTCGTGAACAATTACCATGTAAAATATTTAAATTAATTAAGATTAATATATTGTTATTGTATGATAAATGTCTTTTATTTTTTTAATCTTTCTGAATTCTTATTAATTTTTTTGATCTTTCTATTACTTTTTTTATTGATTGACTCTGTATTACTTTTCTAATTTATCAGCATAAATAATAAATAATGTATTCAGTAGAAATATTAAAGTGTTTTCCTTATAGCCTGTAAGTAATGAGTATCATTGGTTATATGAGATATCTTTTATCCACAATTCCTGTAAATTAAAGTATAAGTATTGTGCCTAAAATATCATAGTAAAAGTTAAAAGAGCGCTGCATTTTATAAACTAGCCAAACTGCAATTGTTATTGATGATTTTAATAAGAATAATAATTGTAATTACA
This sequence comes from Centruroides vittatus, assembly GCF_030686945.1. NCBI lineage: Eukaryota > Metazoa > Arthropoda > Arachnida > Scorpiones > Buthidae > Centruroides > Centruroides vittatus. Next base: position 118,108 of record NW_027122666.1, on the reverse strand, counting down.
GATATGTCATTTTTGCAATTAAATTTTACAAAGTGCTTTACGAAACTGATAGGACCGTACATTATTGAAAACTCCGCAATAGGCTCTTGACTTTTTCTACATGATGGTAATTTACGCAAAACAAAACTTGCCACTACTCATTCCTTATAACAAATTACTCTCGTATGAGAAGTCGGGAGGTCGATTTTATCGAGTTAAACTCCTTTTTCCGACGTCGGGACGATGAGCCCGCTCACTTGGTCACTGGATGGCTCTTGTTTAGTTTAACAGGAAGATCGTCGTGATCTTCCGATTGTCTAGGATTCCTGACATCAGTTAGATAATTATAATACGTGTCCTAACTCGCTTGTATAGTAAAAGAATGTTGAGTACGAGGGTTTCATCCGCAACTGAACCCGAGTGGCTGATTCGGTGATTAGTATGGAGGGTAATTCGTAGTTCGAGTGGGGAGAGCCGTAGGTAAATTGATATGGGGTCTGATCTTCGAATAAAGACTGGTTAACACTCAGGTTAACAAATAACAAAGTTTAATAGACTAAATAAAACAATAATTACACAAGAGTTATAGTACTACGTTTATGGACAGGCACACTCGACATCTATTATGACTTAATTAACTACTTACGTTTAAGTCAACCGAGAGATATAGTTTTCAATGTAATAGTTTTCAATGCTCTTAGTATAATACCTCTGGTAGATAATACCCGATGTGTTCGGATCTGGTCGAGATAGGCTCGGCGAATAGTAAGGAAACGTTTCTGGAGATTGCGTTCGACAGAGACGTTCAGAGAGCCTGGTAGGCCAGAAGAATGGCGGGACAGATGGCTTGGTCCATGAGCTTCTATGGTGGAGTTTGCCCGGACTCTCGGGTGCGAGCCCGTTATATCCCCACCAAGTATGGGAATTTGATCAGGTGACTTTATGTCGCTGCTGCGATGTCACTCTCGATGTCATCGGTGGGCCGACTAGAGTCATGAGAATGCTGACAACCTGGGTGGAAGTTTAATTTTCCCCCCTTTGTTATTTGACTCTCCTTACTGTGTAATTATTATTTATAAGCCTTAATTCTTTCCCTCACCCCGCGTAAGGGAATTTCCAAAAATTCCTTCTTAGTGTAGGTTCTCGTGATGTACCCTAACTGTGTACCAAATTTCAGCTTCTAACCGTTTGGGCTCTGCGCTTATTATTATTATTATTATTACCAACCCATCTCGATTATATTATAAGATTTAATTTTTAATAAAATCTATATTATTCAGTCTATTAACCAATAAACAAATAAGACAAACGTCTAAGGCCCATAATTTGCAGATGCCCGGCTTTTTAAAGTTTGATTAATGACTATAATTATATATCTTTTTATATATTTTTCGTTATACCAATATAGAGACTTTTTTATTGTATAATAAAAGAGTCACTGAATGCTAATAACGAGCAAGCTTTTTATTAATCTCAACCTTAGTGGATATACACAATACACTCTTTTTATCTCCGCATCACCTCGACCTTCAATTACCAAAATTTAATAGATTCAATCTCTCTAATAAAGAAACCTCCAAAAAAGATTTAGACATTTTTGACAAAAGGCATAGAAGTTGTTAAGCTTCAAACAGGATAAACAAAATCGTGCCACCCCCAAAAAACAAAACACACTAACAACCATACATACAAGAAAAAACCCGAATTTTTTGGCATTTCTCGACGTATCAACGTCCTCTTAGTCCAAACATGTAAAAGCCTTGAGGGGGTCCATTTTTTGACCGATCTCCACACTCTCACTCTGTTATATATATCAGCCGAAAAAGTAAAACATTAGATGCTAATCATGACCGAGTTTCTCGAATAAATATTATAAATTTATTTATACAAGTACAATGGTGCAATTTTATTTCGCAGTTTTATACACTACACAACTCTACTGTAGATTGCATGTGATAGCAGAAATAATCTTTATTGTTAAACGCGTTGACAGGAAAAACAATCTTACGTTTTATGCTTTTGCATCATTGCAAAATTGCAGTTTAATAAATAATTGTCATTTCAGTTATAACTGCAAATTGAAATTCTCTCTGGAATCATTAATTTTTATTTGTCGAAGCATCCTTTATATTTAAAAGTCCAGAAAATATAGAATTTAGAGAACTTCCCATCTGAAAGTTTTAAAAATTTAACTAAATGTACATATCAATATTAAAATTATATTATAAAATTATCTTGAAAAACTTACTTTAATTGGAAACTTTTTAGTAATTTTGAAGAAATCGCTACACGTCAAACACAGAGATTCTTTTTCAAATCTCTTCATAAAATCCAGAATCTACAAAACAATTAATTTGTATTATAATATTATAATTCACACAAAAGTATAATAAAGGTTTTGCTGGAAAAGCAACACATTTAAACTTTCGAACCTTCAATTTTTCTTCCAGTTTCAAATCGCAATCAGCGAATCTTCTGACATCTTGAAAAGACGTTTGAATCTGAAATAGAAACAATAACAGATTACACAGAACCCGTAAATGTAAATTTTCTAACTTACGATAAAAATACATTACAGTAGATGTGAAGGCAGAGAACAAAAATCCTATTACAATGCAGTAGAAAGTAATCCCACCACAGAATGAAGAAAATAAAACTCTGTACTCAAACTTCATTGTCGTGAAGGTCGAGACAAAGTAAAGTAGACCGGTTTCCGCTAAAATCGAGCCGTACGAAATTGTCAATACGTAATTTAATGGACCGTTGAGTTGATTTGTAAAATTCCAAAGTGCGTCATGTTGTACCATAATTTCTCCTAATTGTGATTTCAAATTAGGACTGTACTTTTTCAATAGATACAAATCTTGTGATACTTTCTCGAATGCATTCATTAAAGTATACAGAAGCAATGCGAGAAACAAGCAAAAATGTATTACGTTGCCAACGAGTAAAATAGTGGCGATACCAACTTCGACGCAGCAGAAAAGTGGCTCATATTTATAGGTCTTCCCTTTCTCCAAAACTGGATAAAATATTAAGACGATTACAGATTCCACCATTACTGTAAAGCCCACAGAAGAAATCGCTGTAAGAAGTCTTACATTCTTGATAGTTGCATATAGTTGATCGGTAAAAAAACAATATGACTTACATAATTTTATCTTTGAACTCAATTTGACTCTTTTTACAATACTGAACATTATAGATGTAACTACGGTGATTGTGGCAATGGCTACTCTGAGGTATAGGTCATTTTTGACCAGCGAATTTTACCAGGCGAAGCAAAGCGTGACGACCGATACGTACGGAATTGCCATACAAAGGACGAGAAAGGAATGCATCCAATGTAAAATTTCAATTAAGGAAATGTAAAAGTTTAAAAATTTGGGCGAGTAAGTATTGCGTTTTACGATGCAACAGCAAGGCATAAAAAAGTCCCATCCGTATACCATCGACATTGATGTAAATGTAGACAATAAACACCGCAAACATATCTCTTTCTCTGTCGGCCTTACAGATACAAAAATCCTTAACATATTTCTGAATTACAACTATTAATTTGAATATAAATAATAATAATTAAATCAAAAGTAATTAGTCGTGGTTACGTGTGCTATACATAAAATGAATTGTAGACTGCAATATATGTAATATATGTACAGCAAAGTGAATGCCAGCTGAGCAGTTATAAGTTTGTTGCCCTTATACAAGTACATGCATTACAAAGTCGTAGTCAAGAATGATGTTGTGCGCCATCCATGCTGTTAGAATTGACAGATTAATTCCTATGCACACGATTTATTTTTACAAAAATCAATTTCAATATATTTTGATTTAAGTACGTCAAATCATATCACCGTTATGTCCACTTAATTTAATCGAGATAGCATTCATCTATCATTTCTTCTATAATATAATGAATGCATGTAATAATAGCGTGCAATTTACATATTGATTTTATATAACTCAGATGTTAGAAGATCTTTTCATTTGACACAAATTATAGTAAAGCATTTTTACAAAAAATCAAAACAAACCTCATTTCACTGGATTTATATATTTTACAGAAAATAAAAGCAGTTCTTCAAAATGTGACTCATATACTTTTATATAAGAAACCGAACATGTTATTGTCGTTATTGATGAAAAGATGGATGAAAATAAATCAAATTGAACGTTTATATTAGTGTATACGTTTAATTTGATTATCATACTCTCTATTCTACATTATAGAGTGTATGCATTATATTAATAGAAATATAATGCATTTTTACGCATTATATCTGCAACTACGAAAGTAACTGTGGGATCACCGGGAGGTAGACGGAGTCGTACCTCCTTTTTTGGGTTAACAGGTCGGTGAGACCTGCCCCCGGTCAATATGGCGGTTTGAGTTTGTTACGTGTTACGCGAGTGGAGGAAGAGAATGGGTCTGACGACAGAGCGACGGCGATATTCGAATAATTGACATCAATTGAATAGACAAAAACAACTTATTAACAGACTAGAATTTACATCGACAAGTATGAGTGACATACATCACTTCGCCTATTTCTAGGGTACCCGAAGAGAGAGTTCACAAGGATTGGGGGATCATACCTCGTCTTTTGAGTGGATGGGTCCTCGTACGAAATTCGAAATTCGAAAGAATATTCTCGGCTCGGTCTTCGTCGCCGGTGTCGGCTTCCTTCGGGACGGACACTGCGTAACGGGACTCGTTAAGATCAGACGGACACTGCGTAACCGGCTGCCCTTTTCTCTCTGTTCCCCCTTTTATCTTCTTGGTCACGTTACTCCTCTTTACCAACCACCACATTTTGGATGCAGTTCCTTGTGATTCATTCCTGACTCTGTGGGAAACATACAATAAAACATTTTTATTGCTAGATTTTTGTTCCGGCGGATTCGAATTTTCACATCACCTGCTAATATGAATTCGTGTAAAGTAGTACAGAATTTAAGCTTTCGTTGTATCTATGACATGTTTCGGCATTTACAAACCACAAGTTCGTATAATATACAGCAGAACCTATCCTAAATGAATTCTGTACACAACAATACAAGTTTTAGGAAAAGAATCTATGTGTTATATATTTTTGTCAAAGGTCAACTGTATTTTTGTCAAAGGTCAACTGTATTTTTGTCAAAGGTCAAAGTGTCCCCGTGTCACGACGCTCTGGCACCATCTGTATTTCTATTCTCTTTGGAGATAGAGGAAACTGGCACGCACGAGCAGTCGTATATAGGGACTCGCGGGAAGTGAACGGAGGCGGAAGTTGAGAGACAACCTTCCGAAAATGATTCACACTGATAATAATTTAACATTAAAACAACAAACTTTCTCAATGGATACTACATAATATTGAATAAGTGTACGTTTAACAAAAAACTATTGAAGAATACAACATCTTAATGTTTGTACTTATTTTTTGCCCAGGCAACGCCGGGCTTAGCTGCTAGTATACTACATACTAATTAACTATAAGTAATTTATATTAATAACTTTTAAGAAATAATTTCATATATGTATATAAAATATGAATAATAATATAACTAATTAAGAAAAGAATCATTAATTAATGAAATAAATAAATTTGTAATATAATCACGTTACATAACGCGACATTTGGCGATTCTTCCCGGGAGGACTTTCTATAGGGAAGCTGACCCTTATGAAAAAAACCAGAAAAACTTCAATTGGCCAGCCTGTTGGGAAGGCCGGAACCTACGACCAACTATCAATGTATGATGGTTTTATCTGCTCGGCCAATGGTATGGGCTTCTTATCTTCCGAGACGTCTTCATTTTGAAATTTAATAGTGAAATAAGCATTTTTCTCTATTTGTTATTAGAAAATATAGAAGGAAACGTATTGTAAAACTGTCGTTTATATTTTACAAATATTGTATTGATCATACTTACATAAAATAATAGAAATTGACGATAGTTTACGTAAAGAAATGTGTGAGGTCGCCGAACCGCGCGTAACGGCAGAATGTCCGAATAGTGCCGAATCGTATGTGGGTGCGTTTGGTACAGAGATAAACTCCACAGTTACAGTTAACCCGTTTTATTGTACAAAAAAAAAAAACTAAAAAAATAAATAAAAATGCTTACAATTACAAACTTTTCCGTCCTGTGAACGGATTTGCGTCCTCTAGCCTTCTGGACGTTGAGGCCTCAGGGACGTAGTTCGGTGGCGAACTGCAGCTGGAGCGAGAGATAAGAGTCCGAAGTAGGGTCGATGACATCGAATATCTCCTTTTGTTTTAAGAATGATGTACACAATGGCCAAGGCAGGTCAAGAAACTCTCTGTGTCCTTGGAATCCCGATTTTTATCACTTTTTTTGGTTCCAGATCGACTATTTGGATTGAAATGTTTTTACTCATCTCCGCTTTCTAATTGGTTGTCATTCGTTACTGAATGTAACGAGTTCGTAATCCAGATTCGCGGGATGAGTCAGAATCGACTGTCAATTCGATCCCAATCGAAATTAGCTAATCTTTATTATTTTATTGTTACAATATGAGAACTACTTTTTTTTCTTTTGTTAAATTTGACATTTCCTCATATGGTCATAAATTTTCTACATTTTAATACTGAGATATATATACGAAGCATGTTCAGAAAGTAAGTGTACTAGATTTTTACATTTTTTAAGAAAAAGTGTATTTGAAAAAAATTACAGGATATTGTTGATACACTTGTTGACTATTTTTCCACATAATCGCCATTCAGTTCAATGCATGTGGTGAGCCGTGGCACAAACTTCTTTATGAAGAACTCTCCCGCAAACTCCTTCCCCCACTTCAGAACCTCTTTCTGCACCTGCTCGTCGGTTGAAAATATAATTCCACCCATGTGTGCCTTCAGAGAGGTAAAAAGATGATAATCTGAAGGCTCCAAGTCAGGAAAATACGAAGGAATGTTCAAAACATCCCAACCAAATGAGTCCAGGAGCGCCTTGGTGACTAAGGCGTTATCGTGCAACAAGCACACTCCTCTCGTCAGCATTCCCCTCCTTTTGTTTTAAATGCTCCTTTTGAGTTTTTTTAGGGTCTCACAATATCGTTGTGCATTGATGGTCTTCCGCTGAGGCAGAAATTCGACCAAAATGATGCCTTTTCGGTCCAGAAACATTGAGGCCATGATTTTTGCCCGAAATTGTGGTTCGTAATCCAGATTCGCGGGATGAGTCAGAACCGACTGTCAATTCGATCCCAATCGAATGGCAGATGGGTATTGGTGTGACGCCACTGTGACGACTGTCTTTTTTACTTAGGCGTGTAATGAGCCACCCACGTTTCATTTCCAGTCACAATAGAGCTCAGATAATCTTCATCTCCCAAGTCTCTCAAGAAACTCGCGGGCGCTATTGACCCGATTTTTCTTGTGCTGCTCTGTCAGCTGTTTTGGGACCCATCTTGAGCACAGTTTCCGGTATCCCAGCGTTTCTGTTGGTGTCTCGTATAAGAGAGTTCTGGAGAGTTGTGGAAACATCGCAGAAATTTCATCCACTGTCAATCGGTGGTCTTCACGAACAGTTTCCTCGATTTTTGCACCAAATCATCAGTCTACCCTTCTGTTCGTCATGAACATTTGTTCTGCCTCCACTAAACTTCCTACACCACTTAAACACACTCGTTCTATTCATAACACTTTCGCCGTAAACCGTTTCGATTCGCGAAAAAGTTTCGGTAGGTGTTATTCCTTTCGTGAGTAGGAAGCGGATCACAGCACCTGGCTCGCACTTGGCGAGATTTCTTACCGACATCTTTCACGCAACTGGACACTACAACGTGAGTTTACGTACTATCGTGTTCTTGCGATGCTCGCTCCGTCAGGAGATCTCTCTCTACTACTTAGTGTTGCCAACCCTCAAAAAACAAAAAAACCACAGCCCGTTATGGTCATAGTATACTTACTTTTTGAACATGCCTCGTATATATATATATATTATAATTTTATAAATTTCTCTTACATTTTTGTGTGGTTCCGGCCCTCTTCCGGGCCCTCACACATGCATCAATCGGTGAATAGTTATACTGTATTTACAAAAGGCGCTCTACTCCAAGACAGTATTTAGCATTATGGAAGGAAAACACGACACAAGGTAGGCGTATTTTTATTATTTGTCTTTATTTATATTTGCAAACTGTATCATTTTATTTATAAGTATTAACGTTTTAAATAAATATTGTTACTTTTATATCGAAGTTGATAATTTGTTGTATAATATTTTAAAATAATGATTGAGGGACCAACGGTTTGTAACAAATCACAAAAATAAATAAAAGTAGAATAATGTGTTCAAAGAAAAGAGGTGAAAATTTAAAAAAAAAGTTTATTAATTTTGACTACTCTTCCTCTTTGTGTCCAATCGATCAACCCAGTATAATGAGTTCTATCATTAATATAGGGCAGAAGTCTTAATTGACAGAAATAATGTTTCATTTCTATAAAATAATATATTTTCAGAGTTGATTTTGCTTAAAATTTTTTACTTAAATATTAAAGCGTTCTGGGAATAATAATCTATTTAATTGTTTCAGGCTTTTTGAAATATTTTTAAAGTTTGAGTAGTGACATTTTTCTTAAAACTACGAATTTAGTTTAATGTAATTAAATAGAAAATAACTAATCATTCTGTAACGGACAAAACTGTGTATGGATTTTATTTTTTACAACAGGACGCTGTGCGACCTTACAATCAGGATACTCAAACAGGATTGTCACTAAAGGCCGTTTATTATTCTGTTTTCTGTAGAGCGTAACTTAATAACCACAAATAAAATATAGTATTTAACATTACAACGAATTATTTAATATTAGTGAAACCATAATGTTAACATTTGGTAAACAAAAATTTAAATTAAGCGTAATAATGAACTAGTAAAAGTATACATAAAATGCTAAAGTAGCAAAATGTAAAAATACTTTATTCGTAAAGTAAATGCGAGAAAATAATTCATTACAAAAATTTTACAAAAACAGATTTGGAAAAAGATATAAAATGTTACATACCTGCACGCGACAATGAAATGAAACATGAAAAAATAAGTCAACCTATCCATATAGGAAAAGGTACGCTAAAGCACACCACCTCCCAATCGCACTAGTTCTATTTTAAAAGACATTACTTGTTATTTTCTCCGCGTTGTATGTTAAGTTTGAAATTCAACGGCCGTTGAAGACGTCACAGTAATTGGTTACGATTGCCCACTCTTTGTCTTTAGTGTGCTTGTTAAAAGGAAGTTCGGGTTTTTGATTTAATACTTTCGTTGTTTTTTAACTCTGGAGAAATGGTAAGCTAAAATGTTTTAATTATATAGTTAGATACATTTATAAGAAACACATTACACAATACAACATTGATCATAAGCTCTAGAAGTGTATAATAAAGATGCTTACTTCACAAAATGGCATCGTATCTGAAATTGAACCTCTAATGAATCTCATCACTAAGATCTGAGATTGACAATTGGTGATAAAGTATGTCTTATTTTTATTAGGTTTATTCTTCAATGAATTTTACGGTAAAGGGCAATACGAAAAATGGAGGTTTAAAAATGTGTAACGTTCTATTACGAAATGTTAAATCTGACGATTACATTGCATTCGGATACGAGATAAAAAATTTGGATACGAGATTGAATTCTTATTATTTTGTTATTTGCTGTTAATTCCTATTAGTTTTATTACTCATAACATTAAATAAATAAAAATGTTTGTGAGTAGTTTAAAATAAAGCACAATTCTTCGAAAAGTAGCCCAAATTATCTCTTACTGCTGCCATAAAACTTCAATCAATTTTACAGTAGGAAAGCAAAAAGTCACCGAATTATTTTTAAACTGGCTTTAACTGTCTGACCGGGACCCATCTGTATAAATATTTATTCCCCAAAGGGCAGGATAGTTATTGTTGAGAATGACATTATAACTTCAGGTCGTAGTTGGATGCTGTAAATTGCTATTAATATCCCTGGAAAACTCTTTTTCAAGGATAAATTTGGTGATACTGCTGATGCCATCACCTTCTCCAAGCCGTTTGATATTCCTTTTGTAGTCCTCCATAGCGATGTCTTTGCCCAGAAGCTTTTTAAGGTTGTGAATTAGAAACTTTTCCTCAATATGCAGGTCAATCGGAATGAGATATGTAATGGCAAGGAATCCATCCGTGGGGACGGTTTTATAGGCCCTGGCAATGTGGATTGCCGAAAGCCTCTGCAAAGAGAGCAACCTCCTCCGGATATGGACATTTTTTACGCGATAGCCCCCAGACCTCGCAGCCATAGGTTGCAATTTGCTGGGTGACTGCCTTAGGTGATCCTCCTTGCATTATAACTGAGCCCTCATTTATTCCTGCAAATAGTAGCCAGAGCATACGTGATCCTTGTTGCTTTTTTATATATATGGTAGACGTGTTCCTTCCAGAGAAGCTTATGATCTAATAGAACTCCCAGATACCTGATCACACTCACATTCTCAATCCTTTGTCCATTTATTTTGATGGAAGGGCCCTTGCTAAGAGGGTTAACTTTGACATCAAGTGACACCCGAAAGTGTGTTTCTTTAAAAGAAAAGCCATGTTGACCAGATTAGAGTTGTTCTTGGTCTATTATTCTCTTATAGCTTGGAGGAACTTCGATCTAAACGAACGACTTAACCTTCCCATGTTCGGACAGAATTTCCACTTCAAATTATGAAGTAGCCGTATCTCGAACTGATCGAATTTCTTAACATGTATATCTTTATACCCCCGCCCGAAACAAAAGTACAGTCAAAAACTAACGGAATTTCGAACGATCCTAGTTCGAGTTAACGAGGTTTTCCTGTATGTATATACCGGTATTTTTATATAATAAAATATCTGTCTTCTGTTAGTTCTCTGTACTCTTGTAAATTGTAAATCGATCTGCACCAAAATTTTTTTACTTATTCTCTTACTCGTAGGATCTTGTGAAAAATACAGACTACCACGAAGCCTGGACATTCCATCTTTTACTTCGTCTCCTCCTATTAAATAATAACCGTTTTGATAGGCTATAGCCTCAAAATTAAGCTTTTTACTATTTCATAATAAGTTTTTAAAACAAAATCTGATCACAAATGACGCCACACGCGATTTTAACTTTTTTCTGGGAAAGTTACGCAACTCTTTGCAGGACTTTTCCATTAAATATTTAATATTTACATCAAGAACAACATAACTTATCATATTTTTCCAGCATTTTTTACAAATAGATATATTATATATTATATACAAATATGTATTATTACCTTTATTCTAAGAGAAACACATTACAATTGTGAGCATAGTAAATAATGTACAAGCGAATTATTTTTATAAGTGATTAATAAATAATATAAATTTCGTTTTTTCTTTAGAAATAGTTTAAAATTCGTTTGATAATGTACTGCATTGGTATTTTTGTTTAAAACTTGTCTTTATGGTTTATTAATGTCAATATTCTTTTAATTATAAACCAGAAAAATTTTGTCGATAAAGTGTTTCGTCACTTGCAGAAGAATGGCGAAATGTGACGTTATAAACCAATCACAGGTTTACATTTACAGGTAGGCCTCCTACAACGCGGTAGATACGTTCCTTGAAAATACCGCGTTGTGGAAAATCGCGTTATAGGATACACCAACTTAATACAAAAACTGGGATTCAGTTCTAAAAAGAGAAAAACTGCCTTTTATGGTGTAACATTTTCATCATTTTTTAAATTTATGTACATAAAAAGCTTAAATAAAATTCAACATCATATAAAAACTAGAAAGATTATGATTTCAAGTCAAAATCAAAAAGAAACATAATGTTATGTTCAAATTCAGTCCTCATCGTCACTTATTATAGTTGTTCGAGAATGTTTGACTGGCCTTATTTCAAGATCTGAGCTTGTTCCATCAAGTTCCACTGCACTTATGTGATCCGTTGCGATTTTTTTATTATGTGAAAGATAATTCGTTTCTAAATACCCAAAACCGCGTTGTAAGAAAATTTCCGCATTTTTCCAACCGCGTTGGAGCGAAAATGCGTTGTAAAGGTACCGCGTTGTAGGAGGCCTACCTGCATTTCTTTATCTACATTACAACTGACAACGAATAATTCTGTAAGGAAACTAGAACTAAGGTTTTGTATACTCGAACGTAAATTTTACATTACTTTATTTATTTGCACTTGCATTTTTTACACCTTTACAATACAAATTGTATTAGTGTAAAAAATGTCCATTTTATTATAAATTTTGCTATTTTAAAATAAAGCTTAGTATTTAAAATTTATCTTGTATACTAGAACATTTTTATCAATTAACAGGACTTATTATACTGGAATTATGGATGCAGATAGTCTTATATTTAGTCTTACAGATCAGAAATAATATTTTTTATTTAGTTCACAGGTGAACTAAATAAAAAATATTATTTCTGATCTGTAAGACTAAATATCTGCATCCATAATTCCTGTATAATAAGTCCTGTTAATTGATAAAAAAAGTTCTAGTATACAAGATAAATTTTAAATTAAGATAGAGGACACAAAGGCATAATAATTAAAGCATGGTATTGTTTTTAATATTATAAATTCTTCGAGTAATAAGTATGATAAATTATAACTTACTCTAAGCTAAGCTCTGGATAGCCTATTTGTTTATCTGATTATACAGTTTTTTTATTCCTAGTATACTAATTTTACATAACTAATATACTTGCTGTTGTTTGTTAAGTTATAGCAACTGCAACACTTGGGGAGATCTGTCTTCCGGGTAGGTCTTTTAAAGGAAACTGGCAACTATTTAGACGTTGCAGACGTGGAGAAAACCCAGAAAATTCCATATGCCAGCCCGTCCGAGCGAGGCGCTAACCCACGACCGAGCTCCCAGTGTTCAGGGTACGAAGACCGCTTGGACACTGGTGGGCTATAACTAGTATACTCTGTATAACTATAAACTAGTTCCTAAGTTGTTCTTTTAAATGTATCCAAAGTTTGTATATCAGGACAAAGAATAACAATTTAAATTGATTGATTGAAATAATTTAAATTAAATTGATTGATAAATAGAAATCGATTCAGACGAGGCCCTATCCCTGTATCACTGTAGATGTAACTACTACGGCAGTGGATAAAAACTAAACATTTTTATAATGTATAAACCTGTGTATAAATGCGTTTGTTATTTCCAAATATTTTCGTCATTTATTTATCTACAAAAAGAAGAGTAAACTCTGGCCACTTGGGGTCCTTTCTGATTACGCCTAATAATTTTGTAACTCTCCGTCCTATAGGTACTAAGAGGGCCTTTTTAACAAGTCAACAATGGGGCAGCTGAGTAGGAGGGACAGGCGTGACATATCCTGACGGACCAACCCTTCATTCCTAGGTTTTTCGATCAGTCCAAATTTGATTTCGAGTTCCCATAGCATTGAGCTGCCACCTCATCCGATAGGCTATCTGACCATCTCCTTGTTAGTTACTGATTCTTCTAAATTCGAAAATTAAATAACTACTAAAACAATTTACTAAAAGTAGATAGCATTTTGTATTACACAGACGCTTCATATCCTTTCTCCGAAAGTTTGCTCTTTATTGGCACTTCCCCAAGATAATGCTTCTTTATTCGCAACAACTTAGATCAGTGTTTTTTCAGCTTTTTTTTTTTTTTTTTTATTATAGTCGCACCCGAACTTGGTAATGTCTTTCTTGCACACCCCTATTTTATCAACGTACAGTTATGCGCTTTGCGTACTTTTAGTAATACACATAATTTCTCCAGTTCCAATGAAAATATTCTTTAATATTTTTAGTGTTTTTAATAAATTCTGCTTATATTCAATACATGTATGACAAAAATATCGATTTTTACTTTTTCAAGTAACTGATTTTGTTACTATACTTTGTACATTTTAATGCAATTTGATATTTTCTCTGTACATTTTGAAAGTTGTGAATACTAAAAAAGATAAATTGTTATTCTTATTTTTGCATTGAATTTTCAAATGCTTCTTGCATTTTATAAAAACTTTTTTAAAGAAATTAGATTTAATTTTTGTGTGTATGAAATGAGAAAAATCAATTATGGTTTGCTGTCAAACATAGAAATACATTACACGTCTTTACTTAATTTACAATGTTCTGCATCTTACCCATTATCACTTTTTTCCTGAGCCATTAGTGCTTCCGCTAAATTTATTTTGAATTCTAAATAGTCCATGACTTTATTTGAGGGACAAGTTGTATGGAGAAGGAGAGACGTTACATAGGAAAGTCTGTTTCCTAGCTAGACAGCTAACGACGTTATACCGAAACATCTCAAATCTAAGCAAAATTGATTGCGCATTACAGTCTCTAGTTATGTAAATTATAAAAGTGTAGACTATAGAAATTAAATAATTCGTTCATTAATAATTGTTTTCTGTTTCAGGATAATATGAAAACATTACAAGTTGTATTGATATTTTGTTCTATGCTCTCTATATTATATTTTTTAGTGGACTTTCATCTATTGTCAGGTAAAAAATGGATAATCTATTTAAAATTTTTCATAATTTTATATATAGAAATTTCTTTTCAGATCATAAATCTGCAACTAAAAATATATTTTTTATTGAAACTTCTGGCGCTTCTTCACTAAACTTTCGTCAGGTTTGCGCAATTGAATCGACTGCACGGCATAATCCTTCCATGTCCATTACTGTATTACTGTTCACTAAACACCAAGTTATGAATGAATTTTCCAATGTACAGATGAGATCAACAACATTCGAAGAAATATTTGAAGGTACCCCTTTAGAAGACTGGTACTTTCAAAGGAAGTGGAATAACAGCGTTTACAAAGTGTACCACTTGAGTGATGCGGTCAGGTACGCTGTAATTTGGAAGCATGGAGGAATATATTTAGATCTAGATATTATTATGTTGAAGTCTTTACCTTCTTTCAGTAATTTTGTAATTAAGGAACGCGCAAATAGTATATGTAATGGCATTTTTGGAATGCAGCGGAACCATTCTCTACTTTATAACTGTATGAAGGATTTCGTAAAAGTGTATAAAAGTAACTGCTTTGCTTGTGTAGGACCAACTCTATTTACTAAACATTTCGTTTCGTTTTGTGGCGAAAAAAATGTAGACGTTGTCGAAAAGAGAAAAAACTGCAATGTTAATATTTTGAACCCGATTTCAGCTTTCCCAGTTTCGTATCGTAAATGGAAAGATTACTTTACAAATTCTAAGAGTCTAGATATAATTGAAAAAATGAATAATTCCTATATGATCCACGTCTGGAATAAATTTTCTTCTAAAAGAATTTTACATCTAAATTCGGGAAGCGCCTACGAAATTGCAATGACACGAAACTGTCCGACAGCTTATACACAAGCAATCAAGAGTGGTGATAAGCTGTAGGCAGAACTATTGAAACTATTTTCATTTTCTTACTTATTGGAACAATGAAACATTTTAAAAAGGAAAGAAAAATGCAATCTATTGTGACAGGATTTAATGACTGTGTTGTCAAGATTTAATAGAATTGAACTTTGAATAAATTTCTTTTGAGAATGAGTGTAAAGATATTCCTCTAAGAAGCTTTGTTTTCTTATTTTATTTATACTTTATTCTGCTAATTTGTGTCAACTGTATATTTGTTGAAACTTATAATACGTAATAACTGATTAACTCTCTCCATTCCTAGGTAAAAGTTTAAATATGGTGATTAGAGTCGTATAGTGCAGGATTTTTACTAAAATAAAGATTGTTCATTTGCTTTGAGCAGCACAACTGACAACAGTTCCTTCACGGTATCAGAAATTAAGGATTTGAACTGTGTCTCAAACAATTTAACGACTACCATATATATGTTAGTGAAAACCCGTTTTTAGTTAGAACGCGTTTTAACTCGTTGAAACTAGTTTATACTGGATGTCTTTGTTAAAACCCGTTTTGTCTTGTTAAAACTAGTTTTAACTCAAAATTCATTTTTTACTAGCAGTAAATTCTAGTTTTAACTAGACAAAACGGGTTTTAACAAAGACATCCAGTATAAAACTAGTTAAAACGCATCCTAACTAAAAACTGGTTTTGACTGCAACATATAGGGTGATTCGGGGTAAGATGGTAAGCGGGGAAAGATGCCTACTTTTTGATATTTTCAAACGGTGACGTCAGATATTGTCATGTGTTTGTATGATGAATCGTTGGGCCAATATTGAGTGTGGAAAGCTGTAGTTGGCTACCGTTACCTCATTTTCTACATCTGAGAAGAATAAAAGCAAGATAAGAACGAAGTTTTTGTCGTGAAATGTTTCTAGAATCATTTTAAAACTAAACGTTAAAATAAAATTTATTAAAAATTGCGGAATTAGTTTGTGATGTAGTTAAGGTTCTAAAGTTCCATTGTGAGCTACCGCCGATCCCGATCACACATGCTAGAACACGTACAACGTAGGCATCTTACCCCGACAAATGGGAAAGATGCCACATTTTTCATGGGGTAACATGCCTATTTTCTTTTAAATGAATTCCAATATGCCTATTTTTAATAAATTTTTGTTTTCTCGTTTTATTGCAGGATATGCATAGTAATTATATAAGGACTTCTCAAAAAGGTTTTTGGACTGAAAAGAGCTTTCAGCTAGCTATAGAGCACGTTAGAACGGGCGGAAACTTAATAATACTTATACTGCGCTGTTATACTTACTTTAGAAGTACTTTGTACTACATATGCAATAAATTAGATTTGGTTAAGATATTCGAAAATTAATTTTATGCAATTATATTTGTTATCTTACCCTAATGGCATTTGGCATCTCACCCGGATACTTGGGGTGATATGCCTAAAATGTCAGACAGTAAAAAAATCGTCATTGCAAACACAATATACAATTATTTTTCATATACTTCAAAGTTTTATTTGAAAAACATGCCGAAGAATATGATATTTTCGTTAGAGGCCTCCAAAACCCAAATTATCGCTATAATTTCCTTTATAAGCATAATGTTAGGCATCTTCCCCCGAATCACTATACATAACTTTATTTCCCCCAAACATATTTATATAGCTAAAATTAATTTTAACTAATGTTAAAAGTTAAAACTAGTTTTATCTAAAATCAAAACATGTACAGCAGGTAAATTAACTAGAATTTACTGCTAGTCAAAAATGAATTTGAGTTAAAACTAGTTTTAACTAGACAAAACGGGTTTTAACAAAGATGTCCAGTATAAACTAGTTTCAACTAGTTAAAACGCGTTCTAACTAAAAACGGGTTTTGACTGTAACACAACAACACACACACACACACACACACACACACATAATATATATATATATATTGGTATATATTGTACAATATATACAATATTGTATTACAGTCAAACCTGTTTTTATGCGGTCTTTTTTTGTGCGATTTTTTAATGCGATTTTTTATTTGTGCGGTATAGTTGGCGACTAGTCTCGTGCGATTTGTCATGTCTCACGTTGACTTATTATAGCTAAATAAACTTATTATAGCATAAATGAACTTATTATAGTAATATTATTGCATGAATATGCGAAAAATGAAATAATTTATTTTTTAAGTCAACAAAACACCACCTGGACAAAAATATGTAAAACAGACGATAGACGAGACGATGCAGTCAAGTGCTGACATCTGTTGTCAATAAATTCTATTTCGTACGGTTTTGAGTTATTTTCTATGTGAGACTTTTTTTATGCGGTCCCTATTAACCGCATAAAAACAGGTTTGACTGTATATATATATATAATATATAATATAATACAATATATATATACAATTATAATTATACAATATATATACAATATACATAATACATTATAATTTATATTATATTATATATATATACAGTAGAGCGTCGAAAATTGGCGTCAATTGGGGACTGGGGTTGTTCCAATTAGTCATTTGTTCCAACTTCCGACTTTGTACGAAAAAAAATATATTAACCTGTCCGATGTTCAAATTTTTCTCCGTTGCGTATCGCTTCCTGTTGAATTTTTCTCCGTTGCGTGTCGCTTCGTGTTGAATTTTCGTCGATTTTAAGCCTAACGAAAATTTTATAATAATAATCGAGGCTATCGTATCGTTAAAAATTATTTCTTTATTTTGTACAAACAAAATAAATATATTGAAGAATATAAAAAACATGAAAATTATACTTTAGAAGCAAATTTAGTATCAAAAACGTTCGATTCAGCACGACACAGTCCGACTGAAAATCGTTCCAATTTCCGGCCATTTCAATTACCGACGTTCCAATTAACGACGCTCTACTGTAATATAATATAAATTTCACAATTTACATTTTATTTTCCAATATTAACAAAAAGTAAACTTTGTAAAGAATTATAATAAATTTTATATAATAATTTACTTATAAATATTCAATATATTTAATAAATAAAATTATTTTCGCAAATCTAGATCTATTTATGGTTTAGTATGGAATTTGAAATCACAATATGTAATAATGAGTGGATAAGCACATCATTAATTGCGTGATTTAAATAAATTAACTCAGAAATTGTATGAAAGTTCTTACAAATCTGATAATCTACAACAATATTCATTGTTGCATTATGTCTAGAAAACTTGTAAAGAATTATTTGTCTGTAATCCTATCTTACTCAATAAAAAACATCGTATTTATATAAAATTAAGCAGTGAAATAATAATTTAGATAATACCAGAAATGATGTGAAACTTACAATTAAGCATATAATATAGGCTGCATAATACCATATATGTGTTTTATTCTGTATGAAACTTACAATTGAGCATACAATATATGCTGCATTATACTAGCTATCAACTGCATATTTTATATGCAAATTACTGTTATGTCTACGATATATGTTACATAATACTATATACTGTATGTGCTGTCTATAATGTATAAATTTTACAATCAAATATACAATATATGCTGAATGATATAAATGATTTGTCAATTTTGTATGAAACTCACAGTTTAGAATGTAAAATATGATGCATAATACTATAGAAATGTGCTTTTTATTTTGTATCAGATTTACAATAAGATTTCCAACATATGCTGTTTAAATCTATATATGTATTGTCTAAGAAACTTACAATTTAGCTTACAATAAATGCTTCAGAATTAAATACAGTGAGTGATCGGTTAACAAACATAATTCGTTCCAAGACTTTGTTCGCTATCTGAATTGTTCGTTAACCAATTATCGATTTACCATAGGTATTTATGGGAATTTGATTAATTCGTTCTGGAGATTCCAAAAAAAATAAAAAAAAATATATACTTTCTTTATTTATGTATAATAATAAAAATACATATATACACAGTCTTACATTTTTATAAGTCATGTTTTTTCCGTTTGTGGGGGTTAAAGAATCTGTCTAATGTCGATTGCTTTTCTCTCCAGAATTTTTCAGAAGTAATTAATAGCATTGTAATTGTAGAGATCCCCAAGCCTATTAACCTCAACCTGGTTTGGATGCCATTCTAAGTCCGTTGTTCTGACATCCTCCCACTTCTTCAAAAGATCTTTAATAGCAGATATCGGCGTTAATCCTCTTTTAAGAAGAAAACATATTTTGCCGAGTTTTTTGGTGTTCTTCATTCCGGAGTTCTTGGCGTTATTCTGTCGTCAGATCAGTTTCAGGTTCCATTATGAGCTCTTCAATGTTCTTTATTTCTCAGATGTGATTTTTGTTACTCCTTTAGCTGCTTGAGTCTTCTTGATTATACTGTATCTTTCTTAGATAAGATTGAACTTCGGCCTACTGTAGACCTGTTCAAGCCATACTGCCCCTCAACATCAAACACCTTCTGCTTACTCTCTACCTTTGCTATTATACTCTTACCTTTCGAAAATAAAAACCGACGCAAAACTTAACGAGTATCCACCCGAATACTATAAAAGAATTGTTTCTGTTAGAAAAATAAAAGGCTGGAATTACAAGGGAGAGTTTCAACGTTCGGAGGAATACTATCCGATCAGTATATACCGGGTTGAGCGTCGATGTCAACGTCTCCGCGCACCGAAAAGTTTCGAATTGTTGCCTGAGGACAAGGGAAGACCAATCGGAATTCATTATTTTACGTCGCTTCTTCTTGTGTTTGTTCTGTGAGGTGTTCATTGTCCGAACATAAAAATCTTTTTCTCGAAAGTGTTTGTTATCCGATTTGTTCGTTAACCGATCACCCACTGTATTGTAATTTTCAATTTTTATTAATGACATTTCAGCATAACTTTATAACACATAACTGTACAAGCATTAATATGTGACATAATGTTTTTGCAATTTCTGATTCATCATTTTATGTATAAAAAGTACAGTAATTATTAATTAAATAGAAAACGAGATTTTATTCGTAAACTCTTGACCTTAATTATTGAAACACATTAAAATAAATTGTAGTTTAATAATAATAATACTGAATTTAATTATTTAAATCGGCCCATCAGTACCCAAGTAGATAGAATTCATGAATATTAGTAGTTGGTCAGGGGTTTTTGTCGCTACAGCAGTCTGGCCACGTGGAGTTTCCCGGGATTTCGTCACGTATTTATATGTAAATAGAGTTTCCTCCCCGGAAACATCTCCCATTGGTAGATTGCCCATATGTCGCGTTGCCTTGTCCCATCGATCTAGTCTAATAATTAAACTCAATATTTAAATATTTCTCGTGTGATGATCGTGGTTATTTCTGAGTAACGCAATAAATATTCTAAATATAAATGTGTGAACGGCATAGTTAATAAATACAGAAATATAGCACTTTAAAGAAAATATCTCCCATTCATTATAGGCTAGAGATAAATTATTAACAAATTAATGTAAGTAAATAATGTTTTTCTTGCATTGATTTTCTTTATATTGCTACACAAAACCATACAACAATAACAATTTTTACACGCTTTTGTTATCGAAAATCGTTCTATCGAAAAATTAGTTAAAATATATTAAAAATTTAAGAAAAAAATATACAATCAAATTGAGGGAATAGAGGCTGAGATTTGTTTGTAAAAAAAAAATAATTCAGTTAATAAAATTATTATATTTCTCCAATTTTAACTGCTTCTGAGTAAACAAGAGGGCAGTTTTTTGTCATTGTTATTTCATATGCACTTCCTGAACCTATATATAAAGTATTTTTGGATGATAATTGATTCCATACATGAATCATATAAGAATTCTTCATTTTACGAAGAGTATCATGAGTCGAAGAATTTAGAAAATAATCTTTCCATTGAAAGTAAGGAAGAGGAAAAGCTGTGGTAGAATTCATTAAAGTAATATCACAGTTGCCTTTTCTTTCGACGTCAGATATGCTGTACCCATTGCAAAACTTCACTAGCTCGTTAGTGATAAGATGAGGGCCAGCACAATTAAAACAATTGGGATTATATATCTTTGCAAATGTTTTCATGCAGTTGTATAATAAAGAATGGTGACGTTTCATCCCTAAAATACCATTTGCTAATGTATTTTCATTTTCTTTCAATATAAAGTTTGTTACTAAAGATAAAGGTTTTAACATCACAATGTCGAGATCAAAGTATATTCCTCCGAATTTCCAGATCAGGGCATACCTAGCTGCATCACTCAAATGATTTATTTTGTATTCACTCTTTTTCCACTTTTTCTGACGATACCATTCACTCAGTGGAGTTTCTGCTAAAAGTTCCTCAAATGTGATCTTTTTAAATTGCACATTGGACAGATTAAAAGTATTTGTAATTAATGCTTGAGTCGTCATTAAAACTGTAATAGAAAACAAAGGATAATGTCTTGAAGTCGATTCTACTGCGCAGGCTTGACGTGTATTTAAATGTGATGCTCCTGAAGTTTCGATAAAAAAAATACTCCGAGCTTCAAGTATTTGATCTGAAACAAAAATTTTCTTGAATCAACATAGAAAAGTTAACTGTGTAAAGTGTAATTGTGTGCTTGGTAAAGTCAAAAATGTGTAAAAATCTTTGCAAAACTTCTATATCCAAAGGTTCCATATTGCTATAATATATGAATAATAATATGGGAGTGCCAAAAAACGTATACACATTTTAAAGAGATGTTACTTATTTATCATTTTTCTAAGTTGAATTGATTTATGGTAGTAACGTGTAATATGCATCCCACTGTACTTCCAAAGAGACGTGGGAGCTTAGCTAGATGAAAATTTGTTACGAGTATAAGACAGAGGTGCGATTGAGTTTCCTCCAGGTTATCCTGACTTAACACTTCTTGACTTCTACTTATTGGAGACTTTAAAAGACGTAATATACCATGCAAAACCGACTACACTGGCGGTACTTCGAGAGGAAAAGAAAACAGCATGCGTAGCGATACAAATGGACACATTGGCCAACATTACTCGAGCAGTAGTTCACCGAATCAGAAGTGTCTGGACGCTGACGGTAACTATTTTGAGCACTTCTTAGGATTGCTGAAGTCTACCTTGACTTGTATTTATCGTTTGTTATTAGTACTGTATATAATGAGTATTACAATTTTAAATCAGTTTTTTTCCATTCTTAAAATGTATATAAATTTTTTGGCATTCTATGCGAATACAAATTACACAATACATCTATGTATACACAAATTCTTCATACACTCATGCAAGGGTGTCGCCAGCCAATGGGCCAGGGGGGCAAGATGATATAAATTGATAGAGGATATGAATTGTATGTAGGTAAAATAAAAACGATTCATAAATTTTAAGAAGCTTAAGAAGATTATTTTAATTAAAACATAATCTTCTTGGGTTTTTCGCGCGGGAATTATAAATCGGGCAATAAATGACTTAGCATTTAAATAATTTTTTTCGCATGCCTAGGGAGGGGCAACTGCCCCTCTGCCCCCCTCTGGCGACGCCCTTGCACTCATGTTTACAGAATTTTGAACATGATAAGAACAGAGGAAACCGTTATAAGATAGACAATTAATGAAAATACGAAATTGGCTATGGACATAATGGTTATGAATTTCTTACACAAACCTACATTATAAAAAGTATTATTACCTGAAGGAAGGAAATATGTCAACAAAACATATAAAAATATAAGCAGCAACAATACGGGTAGTCCAAATTTTAAAATATTCATAGTATGCTGAAAGACATAAAATGTTTCATTATCAATAATATATACATCTTTGTAATCAATTTCTTACATTTTAAAATTTGTTTGCAACTAATATATAAATTACAGTTTATAAAATTGTTTAATTGGCTAAAAGTTGTTAACTGTTTTACAAAAATATTTCATACTCTGTATTTTAAAAAATTTGTTGTATTTGAAATTGTACAGAATGACCCACTATGACTGAACACTTGTTATATGGGATATCTCCAAATAAAATGAAAGAAAATAAGCATATAGCAAGAATGAGAACGATTCTTTGTTTCATGGCAAGCAGTTGACATGCTTTTTATTACATGTTATTGAAATTTGACTGTGCAATCATGATGTCTTGAACAAAGCAAGTGATCAGTTCACAGCGAATCATCTTGTATATGAAAAAGTAGGTAAAGAAAATTGTAAAAAGTTATTTAATTAGCAAAATTTTAATATGAATGCACGTTCAATGATGATTTGAACCTTATATATTGTTTTCTTTTATGGTCTTTTAAGGTAATTGCAGAATGAATATGTTCAATTTTCCTCTGTGTAGCTTGGTGAAATTTAGAACTAGATGAGCCAAAAGTTTTAAAAATTGGCAGGGATGTTTCTATATATGGGGGATTAATGCTATTAAATTTTGGTGGTTAAAGGTTGAGACAGAGTCGGGATCTGGATCATAACGACAATGACCACTCTCGAGTATATCTCGAGAGGGGTTAGATTTATTGAAAATTTTATTAGTTATTGGCATTTACAATTTCCTAAAAAATCTCACCACTACCTTAAAATAAGCCTTTTGTCTTTTTATAATGATTAATGATATAAAAATTATTTTTTAAATAAAATTTCATAACAGATGGCATTACACATGACTCCAGAATAACATTTCGTTTACAAGAACGTAAAAGACTAATTGCAAATTGGGTACAAAATAAAATGTTAGAAGATTGTTTAAAACGAATTATTAAGTTAAGTAAACAATGAATAAGCATCTGAACATTCTAGGATCCTTCAGCCATTTATTATTTTCTTATTTATCAAATTAATAATGGCTTTAAAGTTATAAATCAGTACTTTATATAAGTTGTAAACATTTTACTTGATCTTTATTCCATTCTTCTTTACTATTACGATGTGTATTTTGGGTGGAGATTCTGAAACGTAAATTAAATTCAGATCAGTTACGAAATCTATTTCCACACAATGGCAAAACATAGTTTTCATTCAAATCCTATTAAAAATAAACTTGTCTTTTTTTTTATATACTTCATCGAAATTACAGATGGAACAACATAACAAAATTCCAGAAGACGAGAACATAATATTCGATTTATTTTGAATCCATCGATTATTACATTTTCGAATGTTCCACAAAAATAGTTTATATTTTCATGATTACATGAAAGGAAACAAATAAATACATACAGTAAAATCCATTTAAAAGACCATCCCTCTAAAGTATCATTTTTGCTCGGAACCATTTATTGTTTATAGTAGGAGTGTGGTATACTGAGTGTAAATATATTTTTAAATTTACAGACATAAGTGTGGATACATTTCAAGATAATTTATCTCTACTGAAGTAAAACGTTAAAAAATAGTCATATTCAACAAAAATTACAGATTGCCCGAGAAATTTATCCTCTACAGTTGAAGATCACGTCCCTTTATCAAAGTTCAAACTAGGACTGATCTTGGGGTGCCGTATATTCTCGAGTAGGACTGGCTCGAGGGTATATGGCACCCGAAGACCAGTTTGGTTTTCAGCACCAAATCAATTTTTTTAATTTTTAATTTTTAGCTTTATAAATTTTACAAAACACGCCCTTTAAATACGTCTTTTATGGAGCATTGCTTGTATCACCAACGCTTAAACTCTTTAGTCTTCTTTAATACTACTCAGTGGCGTAGCGTAGTGGGGGCGGCAGGGGCGGCACTTTAAGGGGGCGGCAAAATTTCACAATAAATAATAATAATACCTAAATAAAAGGGCGGCGAAATTTTCCTCCGCCCCGGGCAGCTGACACCCACGCTTCGCCACTGATACTACTACTTTTTATTAGGATGTTGGTGAGCCAAATCCATTGCATTCCTAGGCCGGTGCCTCTTGTATCTATCACTAGCGCCAGTCCTGGTTGAAACCGTATTTTTCGAAAGCCTGTTTGAACTTGACTATCACAAATAATCATTTTCTTTCTTTTCAATCAATCTCGAAACATGTTTTTGTAAGTTAGAAATTTACTTATTAAAAGTTGAATGACTTCTGCTGCTGCTGTAACGGTTTCATTGGTAATGCTTTCCACAGTTCTCAGCTGAAACTCTTGAATATAAAATGGTGTTGCTTTTCCTATAATGTCTCATTCTCGTTGTTTTCTTTATTTTTGATACGCATTACGTTCGTTTTCCCTGAAGTTTCATACAACGCTCGTTTCCTCGAAGTTTCTGCTTTTGAAAGAATAATTGAGCAATTTTCTTCCAGTATTAAATTGTTATAAGGAAACATCGGAAGTTGTATAGATTGCATCCTACGGAATTTCGGGACTTTGAGTATACATTTGAACTCAGGAAACCGAGACGAGTTCTACTTTTGGACCGGAGACCAAACATAAGAAAGTTATGATATTTACGATTTCTTGCCTTTTACAATGCATTCTACCCCATTTTAGAGTTTTCCATCTAGTGGAAAACTCTAAAATGACGTAGAATGCATTGTGATATATTTGAACTCGTCTCGGTCCCCTGAGTTCAGATATATATTCAAAGTCCCGAAATTTTATAGGAACTAATCTATACAACAGCCAAAACATCAATAGCTGTATTAAAATTTTTATGGACAGTTTTCATCTTCGAATATTTTCTTAAGTTTCTTTGGTATTTCAATTTCAAATTTATTAAAATTTATTTTTAATGATAAAAGTATTTGAGTCATTTTTGAATCATAACCGATCAGTACGAACGATTTTCGTATAGGGAAAACCAGAACCAAACTACCTATATTTTTGGCCAGTAAATGGTGCAGTTAGCACAAAAACATCAAAACGCATTTCATTTCTTTTCCCAGCAAGATATTGTAAGTTTACGGCCGCGACTCCACTAGCCGTAAAAGGGCCGTAAAACCCCTCACCGTAAAAGCTTTTAATCACGTGACCATGATATTTTACGCCTGAGCAGGTCGTAAAATATCATGGTCACGTGATTAAAAGCTTTTACGGTGAGGGGTTTTACGGCCCTTTTACGGCTAGTGGAGTCGCGGCCTACTTCTTATTTTTTACGATAAGTCAAACAAGTTAATGTTAAGTGCTTTATGAATTGCTATTTCTTTGATATTGCACTTTGAACAGTTGATTCATATAATTATATTGTAATTCTTCAGTTCTTAACAGAATAACAGCATTTAAACTTGACCTCTGTGTCCGGGCAGGACGGAACCGAGTTACATTCTGTTGAAGAGTGGATCATTCGCTAGAATTGCTTCAAATGGACCATAATTTATTTGATAAAATTAATAGTAATTAAGAAAACATTTTTCTATTTATTCTTTAAATTTTTTCAAGTATTCGATAAGAAATACAATTCATTTTGACAAATATTACATAAAGCGAAACAAACTGCAGAACAACATAATTTTATCATTAGTTATTTTTAAATAATAAAAATAACAGTGTTACGTTCTACCTCGTAAGAGCATGTCTGTTTATATAATACATAATAATTAATGTTTTTTTTATATAGTTTTGTACGAAATAAGATGTCATACTTGCGTGTATGCTTATTTTGACATCATAAGATGTCAAAATAAGCATACACGCAAATGATAAAAAATAAGTTTATTTTTTTATCATTTGCGTGTATGCTTTACTATTTTACAACCTCTTAAAATTTCAATGTTTCGTTATACTCTTATTCCCTCTGTTATTTTCTAACTAAGCTTTTTAGTAATGAAAATTTTCTTTTGTCATTTTTACTAAAACATTCCGTCTTCTTTTAAAACACAATAATCAGCAGCCGATAGTAACCCACTACATGACAGTTTACTTTATCTGTCAATACACAAGTCAAGTTAAAAGTGCTGGATAGTAAATGCGATTCGTTCGGTCTGTTTTCCTTTTTAAGCTAATGGGTATTGTCACAAAAACTGCAACCATTTTTCTCCAAAACAAGTACTAATTTAATGTTTCTTGCTTTTCGGATCACATACTCCGGTACACTGACTTTCTAATGATTTATTACGAAGCAGTATCCAAAATAGCAGGAAACTAGTATTGAAAAGAAAGAATAACACCTTCCTCCACCGATCTATAATCATTTATTCTTTTTCCTGTTTTCTACCCATCCTGGTCTGATGAGAACTATGTTCTTGTACACATTTTCTCATATAAAATTAAATTAATCGTTACAATTAAATACTTAATACTGGTTCAGCTAATATAATATGTGAATCACTTATTTAGATTTATATGATTGTATATTTATTTTTATTTTATAAATCTGATAAAGGAGTAAAGTTTAAATTTATTAAATCAGATAAAATTCCACTGTATATCCCATAAAGTTTGTTGTTATGCGAAGACTGTAAAATCTGTGTATATTATGTATTGTAATTTATCTTATTTAGTGAAATTTAGTAAATTTAGTAATAAAGAGAATAAGAAAGAGAACTGTAAACTTCACGTCAATTAATAATCAAGAATATTTCTAGTAATAACATGAACAATTTAAAGAAAATATTAGTAGGTAATTGATAAGTTATTCTTGTTTCTTCATAAATAATAATTCATACTGTATAAGAGCATGCTGTTATACTTGGATAAAAGAGTATTTATGCTCTTATATCCGAGGATAACATGCTCTTAGACGAGGCAAAATTGGCACCATATTAGATAAAGTACACAACGAATTGAACTGTTTATTTAAAAAAATCTTTTATAGTATTAGAATGTTTTTTATTTTGCCTTATTAATTTAATAATGATTACCACAGATATACCACTGAACAGTTACTGTATCTGAAGCATTTACATTTAATTCACATTGACACATCAGTCTAGAACTTTTGCAAATCAAAAGAGCACGGAAATACAATTTAAGCATAATTAACTAAGCGTAGGCCTATTTTTCTGTAATTTATATTGGTTATTTGAAGAATTTTTAACTTTAAGATCAATGTTACGTTTTTTATCGAAAGATATAACTATTTTTTAACATTAATAGATATTTGTAAACATTGTAAACAGTTCTAATGAAAAAATATATTTAAAAAAATAAAAAAGAAAGTTAAATATAAACAGGGAAATAATCCTTAAGACTATATTTACCAGTCTGGATTAGCATTTAATTCCGTTCGTGAATACTTAATATTTCTTCCAATTTAATCACATTATTATCCGTTGTCAATAGTTACTGATAATGATTAGAGAAATGATCTTTGACTGTGTAGAAACCTACGATTGGTTTAAATTATCACATACCAATTTCTCGAACGTCTGAATGCTTTATCTAGAATACTTTTGTTTAATTTCTTGTTGAAAGCTTATCTACAGCAATAAAAAGTAAAAATAGATCTTTAAATTTGAAATTAAAATATTCGCGCAATATAAAATATAAAAGAAAATGAAATATTTAAAAAAATTATTTGCAGAAAAAATAATGTAAAATAATAATGGAAATAAATTTTTTGAAGTACTTGCAGCGTTTGAAAAGATAACTTGTATAAATATAGGGAAGTTTACCTTTATGATATGAGTCGAAAATCATATGTTAATCAAAAGTTTGTATATTTATGATATATTTCAATTATAAATAAGCGAAAAATCTTTTAATCATTAATTACAAAATGCTGTTAAATTTGAAATAAAACGTATTCAGGTTATCAATGCTAACAGATATAGAACTGATAGTCTTCATTTTAATACAATTAAAGTCATGTCCGTCTGAAGAAAATTTTCCAGGTGGCATGATACTAGCTTACCATAAATGCCAGACTACCGAACATTCCAGATTATCGAGTACGAAGTTAACAATGCTTTTATAAAAATTTTAATCAAATTTAAATAAAAACATGTAAAAATAATGACAGGCAAATTGTTTTTAAAACGAAATTTTAAAATTCGTAAGACAAAGGGTAATTTATGGATAATAAAAGTGCAGCCAGTTGGCGAGGGACAAACCCACGACCAAACTACCAGTATTCAGTGGTTTTGTCGGCTAAGCCACTTGTGAATTAGCTAAGAGTTAAAATTGTGTGTTGCGCATCTATTATGAGATGTTATGAAAAATAACTTTTATGTTATTAATGTGAGACCGCGGATTTTAGCGGGAAAATTTGTGTAAATGAAAGAAAACTTTCATTTTTTTGTTCAAAAATTATTGTAAACAATCACCGATAGAAAAAACTCCTGGCGGAGAAACAGAGCAGAGGTCTCCAGTAACTATCAACAGTTAGGTGGAAAAGTTGACACTTATCTGTCAAGAATTCGCAAGTCATTGTCAACAACCGACCGCTTCCCACACTAACACTAAAAAAGCTCGCGCCACCGGAAACTTAGTGCGCTTTCCTGCTCCAGCGCACTTTCCGGGTTTCGCTGGAGAGGCGCGCTGTCATCGTACCACACTCTCACGCAGGGTGTCCCTCAGGGCAGCGTTTTAGCGCCTTTCCTGTTCACCAGCTACATGGCGGACCTCTGGGAGGGCATCCCTCTGAACGTCAAGGCAATCCTATACGCGGACGACCTCTTTCTTCTCGTAACGAGTACCAGCCCCACTCAGGCCACCATCCGCGCGCAAAGTGCGCTTGACCATTTGACCCACTGGGCGGCCAGATGGAGCATCGCTTTCTCGGCAACAAAAAGCGCTGTCATGGACCTGTCACCCAAACATAACCGCCCTCCAATAGCGCTGACACTGCCTTCGGGAAGAATCCCGCAACGCACCATCATACGAGTCCTGGGCATGCATTTTTCTCATACATTCACGTGGACGGCTCACGAGACTTTCACACGCACAAAACTGACCAGAGCGAGATCTTTCCTCAAATACTTCGCATCCCGCCGTAACGGTGCTCGTACAGCAGAGCTCCTCAGGCTTTTCTTTGCGGTTCTCAGCCCGATGGCCGAGTTTGGAGCACCGCTCCTGGATGGCGCTCCATCCACCACCATCAATCGCATTGAGAAACCCCTCAACGCCGCACTCCGAACGGCACTGGGCGTGCCCAGGACGACCCCTCTCTTATCACTCTACACAGAGACTGGTTATGTGCCGTTACGGCCGAGGCTACACAGAACACTCTCCCATGCGGCGGCTCAAATATCGAGGGGCAGCTTTAGCCCACTACACGACCTCTACCAAAATGCCTCAAGTCTGGACTTTTATCGTTGGCGCCGTCACCAGGAACCTTACGTGTACCGGGTCATTTCCCGTTACCGTCGGGAAGGCCAACTCATGTCACTCATCTATCACCAGCGTTGCGTGCCACCAAGCACTGCCAGCGTCCATCCACACATCAGTCTAGACGACTACCCCACTTCGTCCACCAACCCACCAGTCGTGACGAGCGTCCGTTTCTGGGAGACTGTC
Organism: Centruroides vittatus; assembly: GCF_030686945.1. Taxonomy (NCBI): domain Eukaryota; kingdom Metazoa; phylum Arthropoda; class Arachnida; order Scorpiones; family Buthidae; genus Centruroides; species Centruroides vittatus. The sequence continues at coordinate 87,424 of NW_027122666.1, read as the reverse complement.
GCTGCAAAATGGCCGGGCTGACTCTGCCTAGGCGTGGATGCATCCAAATCCAGTACTCGGACTGCCATTGGCGTAGTTTTCTCGAACACAAACAAAACAGAGGCCTGGTCCCTGCACAATTACTGCAGCGTCTTCGGGGCAGAAGCCCAGGGCATCCTGCGCGCAATCCACATCAGCGCCCCACTGCCAAACCCACTGTCATCTTCTCCGACAGCCGCTCGGTCATCCAGGCTATGGCCAATGTCTCGTTCTCATCACCACCTATCATCATCGATCTCGCGGCTACTGTCAGCGCCCACACGGTGCCCATCGTCATCGGCTGGACACCGGGCCATACCAACATTCCGATCAACGAGGCGGCCGACAAAGCGGCCCGCCGCGACCCGTTCAGTGGCTCCATCTGGAGACCCCTCACGCCACGCGACCTCACCCGGGCCTTGCGGGACACCACCATCGGCACCCTGACGGATTCCTGGTCAGCGGCCTCACCGGGACCACAGCAACAAAAGCCGGGACCACCCGGTCCCGGTCAGCGGCAACAAAGGCCGGGACCACCTTTGCCTGTTCGCCCCCTGGACGTACAGTTGCGCGTCGTCTCGCTACGCGGAGACGCTTTTGGCCCGGCTTTGGACCGAGACGGCCCCGTTACATGCTTTCCTGTACTCACGGCACCTACATGACTCTCCGGGGTGCCCCCATTGTGGTGCAGCGGAAACTACACTACATTACTGGCTTCATTGCCCCAAATACACTACAGCCCGCAAGGACCTCGGCAACACGATGACCCTTAACATGTCTCTGGTGCGCACGCTGACGCCTCTCTACTGGCCACCAGCCTCCATCACTCCTAGTCAGCACGTGGCGGCGCTGGTGCGCTACATTAGCCTCACTGGTCGTTTTGCTTAGCAATTGGCAACGTTGGTCGGAGAAAGAGCCGCAAAGGCTATAATCTCCATATTAAACTGTGAAAGAAGAAGAACTTAGCGCGCTCGCATAAGAAGTTATTATTGTACTTGTGTCCGTCTCCACGCCCAGGAAGGAAGTCCGGCCGGAGAAGACCTACAGCAACTCTTCCACATCGTCGGCGACCGCCATACATCGAATTATATCGTCCAATCTCACACTAAGAGGTATTTTGTTAGGACCTTTGTAAACTCTCTCTCCCGCAACGGCAATAGGCTTAGCTCATAGCCACCTGTTTGTTTAGAACTTGTAGAGCTTTATATCTACTTGCATATAACCGCATAGTATCGTAGAATAGTTTGTAATCGTCTTGTATGTTATTCTAGTTATTCAATAAATGTTTTATTTGTTAACCTGTCTCCTGTTAATCCAAGACGCCTGTCGACTTACCGACGACCTCCCCACTCACTTTTTGCCCTCCTAGCCATCCGAAACGACAAAGAGATCGGGTTTTGCCAACCCGTGCAGTGTAAGTGGTCAGCGAGGATAAACCCCTGACCCTCTGCTTAACTCACATTAACATCTTAAAAGGAAAGTAAGGAATTATTTTCTTTTTTTAAACAACAATTTTCTAATAAAGAATGTATGGACATTCTTTCTTAGAATTAAAATCAAATAAACTGCCTGATAACCGAAGAGATTAAGGCGTCAGCCTACCTCTATCATCAGACATGTGCGCTATGTTAAAGAATTACCGGCGTAACACCCTATAAGCACTAATATTTGAAAAACACTTATTACTTTCTTGACTGTTACATATATATAATAGGAAGTATGGTGATTGGTCAAACAATGACAACAAGATTTTTACAATTTTGAACTCAGGAGACCTTGAAACGTCGAGAAATGAAGAAAAATTTAAGTTTTTTTCTGTTTGGATGGTAGTGTGGAGCACAATTTTGTTTACCTAATTTGAAGTTCAATAACGCCTGAGTTTTTCATCAAACATTTCTGAAATTTTGCAGGGAGATTTGTGTATTAGAGTGATTGGTGATTGGTTTGTGTATCAGAGTGTTTGTGTATTAGAGTGATGGTGTTAAATATTGATGGTTAAAGATTAAAAGATATGGGGGTGGTCGTATGTTGTATCTCGAGTGTGGTCGGACTTAAAATTTTACTTGTTATTAGCATTGACAAATTTTAATAAAACTTATTTCTACCATGAAAATTAAGCTTCTTGCCACTTTGTAATACTTAATTAATAAAAGTTTTTAATGAAATGTCACAAGAGATGGCGCCATCACAATATTAAATTATTTTACTGGGAAAGTTACGAACCTCGTTACTGGAGTTTTTAAAAAAGTAATAAACTGTACAATAAACTGCCAACTACAACAACTACTGCTACTACTCCCATATTAAGTGATATTTCCATTTTCAAAATTGCTCGAGAAGTTTAAAATCAAACTTAATGTTTATGACTAAGTTGTTTTATGATTTTGTTTTTGACTTTCTCTTCATATGTATAGGGGAAGGTGGGGAATGATGAGGACATTAAGGTTTGAAAAGTCATAAGATGGCAACCATTTTAATGAGAACAATAAATTTTTTATTCTCAGCAACTACATTTTGTAATATATAATACCGAATTTAATTTTTGAAAAACGTTTTTAAAAACTGAGAAATTTAATATATTAAAACTATATGTAAATGCACCATCTTGCCCCACCCATGGGGTAAGATGGGGATATTATTTTTATATACGAGAAGGACAAATTAAAATGGTTAAACTGTCGTTTTCTTCAATATTGGCACAATGAAATTGTGTTCATTTATCACAACGGCTGCATTTTTTATTATTTTCCGAATAAATAAATATAAAAGTTTGAACTTTTATTTACTCGTATTTACTTTACCAGACGATATAGTCACTTCGCGCATGCTCAGTTTCGCTATTTTGTAAACAGACGATATTTTTTTGGTGGAAAAAAATGTTTATTTCGATTGTTATCTCACATTTTATTTCTTGTTAAGATAGTATTTAAATTAAAAAATATTTTCATAAATAAAATAAAACGTTAAAACATAAATAATAAAGTAATACGGTATATACTGTATAAATTTATTACAGTTAGATATGATTTAAAAGTGGAATATTTCATTTTCTATGAAAAGATCATTTTTAAAATTATTATTTTATATATTCGAAAAGGTGATATAGAATTATCAATGACAACGAATTTAAAACTGGTTCACTGCACTATATTGCAGTGCCTCTAGCCAGCAGCAGAATTGGTGGCCGACCTTGGGCAAGATGGAGTACCCCATTTTGCCCCAACGTGCACTTTTCATACTGACTGCAAACACAGGCCAACTTTATTTCAAAACTAAACAATTTCAGTTTTAAAGGTTACTTCGAATACCATAATATCTTCATATAAAAGGTAATGTAAAAGTTCACAACAATACTTATTTTGTAGAAACTTTGTAGCGGGCGTAAAATTACATGAAGTATTGCTGAAACATGGACTGTCTTACTTTCAAACAAAGAGAGTGATTCGGACGTTCTCTCGTACCGTGATTCCTTTTGAAATTGACATTTACTTTCCCAAATAACAGCTAGATGAAAGCACGTTAACCACGAATAAACAGACGCCCCATCTTACCCCATGGCCCCATCGTACACCACCTTCTCCTATATGTATGCTAGAAAACAAATTTCAGAACACTTGTGCATTTAAAGTAGTTAATTAAACAGCAATTTCTTTTCAATATATTATTTATTACTACTAAATATAAATAGAAAGTAATAAAATTTCAATTAAAGAACTTTCAAAAATAATATTCCATCTAACATATTCCTCTGGAGAAAGTTTAGGACCAGATTATGAAATTGCAACGAAATTAATTTTATTTATAAACTCTCCATACGAAGAGACTTTGCATAAACAAGAGGACACTGAGCTGCCATTGTTAATTCATACGCACTTCCTGAACCAGGTTTTAATTTTTCATCAGTTGACAATTTATTCCACACATGGATCAATACACTATTATTTATTTGCTGTAAAATGTATTTTGCCGAAGAAGGTAAAAAAATACTCCTTCCATCTATCGTAATATACAGGAAAAGCTGTTATTGGGTCGAAAACTGTAAGATTGCAATCGAGCTGTTTTGGCATGTTATCTGTAATTTCTTGGTGGCAGAATGAAGAGATTTCTTTTGTAAATAATAACGGACCGATGCAGGCAAAACAATTACTATCGTATGATTGCTTGATGTATTCCATACACTTATAAAGTATAGTGTGGTTATGCTCCATTCCGAAAATACCATTACACAGTTGATTACTACTTTCTTTAATCACGAAATTCTTATAAGACGGGAAAGTTTTCAGTATGACAATGTCTAGTATGACAACTAGGTCCAAGTATATTCCACCTATTTCCAAATTAAAGCGTATCGAGTGGCATCATTTAGATGATATATTTTATAACCACTTTGATTCTACTTTCTTTGAAGATACCTTTGGAACAATGGCGTATTTTAAAATAATTTTTCGAATCTTTCCCGCTGTATTATTACATTAGGTAGTATTTCAAAATTAATATTTGTTTGAATGTGAAGTAAACATTAATACTTTAATAAGGAATGAAGGATGATGTCTTGCAGTTGATTCGACTTCACATGCTTGACGAATATTCAACGAAGCAGAACCTGAAGTTCCTATGAAAAATATATTGTACGCTTCATGTTTGTATTCTGAAAAATAAGGAAAATACTTGTTATTTTATAATTCTGCAAATTAACCCAAAATTAATGGGTTTACTAATTTATTCAAGATGTAACAAAATGAAACGGTTATAAGTTAATTCAATTATTATTCAATTGTTCATTAAAGATGATCAGAAATATAACTTTGGTGCTTTAGTGCGCATATATGGTCTAGTTTCTCCCCAGTTGTGGAACAGTTCAAATATATTATTGGGGGATTTCTATTTCGTCGAAGGGTGTTCTAGAACACAGTTAAGAAATAAATGGTGGACCCAAAAATTATTTTTTGAACAGACTACGTCTTCTTGAATCGACTAGGAAATACTTTTAATATTAAATAATTAAATAAATAAAATATTGTGTATGATAAATACCCGACAACAAAATACTTTTTTAAAAAAAAGTTACAGTAAAAACGTATCCTAATATTTTGTACAAGTGGGTTATATTTCAAAAATTATTAATTGCCAATTCATTTTCTGTATAAAACGAAATACAATAAATTAATGATTTTTTTAAGAAAAATTACAATATCAACCAATAATTTTTAACTTACATCCAGATTCCATTTACCATTAACTTACAACATCAAAGTCAACGTGAGTCTATCAATCATTATAATATGTTAGAAACTTCCGATTATAGTTTAGCAAAAATATTGTAATTAATAAATATTTGAAATTGTTATCTTTAGACATAAAAAATATGTACCCTAGTATAACAAAAAATAATATTGAAAAATCTTTACAGAAAATTAATGCACCAAATTGGATTATTAAATTGTGTTTGTTAGTAATGGAGAACAATCATTTCATGTATGGTGAAAACGTTTACAGACAAACTGATGGGATACCAATGAGAACACGCATTAGCCCAAGACTTGCCGAAATCTTTATGATAGATATAGATAAAAAATTAAAGATATAAAAGGAATAATATTTTATAATAGGTATGTAGACGATTGCATTATTTTATTTGATAGTAGAAAGACTAGTGAAGATTTAATTTTAAAACTTAATAGAAATAAACACAATTTGAAGTTGAAAAAGAATTTAATAATAGTATAAATTATTTAGATATAACCATCAATAGCACTGATAATAAATTAGAATACAAAAAATTTATAAAACCTATGCAAATACCAAGAGTACTTAATTATAAATCTAACGTTCTACAAGCTATGAAATTCGATATCTTCAAAACGTATACAGATAAAATTAAAAATAGAACGAGTAAGTTACAAGAGGAAACAATTTTAGAAAAATGGTTAAACTGGATTAATTGTAATAGCATTAAAAATAGAAATTTTGAAAAAAGATAAAAAATGTGTAAATTTAACATATAGGCCTATACCTAAAGTTTTTGAAAGAGTTAAAAATATATTAAACAGGAAAGTTAATCTAATACCGAAAAAAAATTTATTTAAATGCTATTTATATCACAGGTCTGCCAAAAAAATTGATTGAATGAAAGAAAAGAAAATAGTTTATTCATTTAATTGTAATTGTGATCCAGCAAAAACTTATATAGGAAAAACAAAAAGGACATTAGAAATTAGAATAAAAGAACACATACGCGCAATAAACGGGAATTATGCAAATTCTGCTGTTGCAGAAACTGTAATAATTACGGATGCTAAATTGATATAAATACAATAAAAATTAAAAAGAGTCTAATAATTACAAAAGGCATTATATTAATTATATGAACATATAAACATAAATAAAGAAACAAACAAAATAAATAACAATTTAGGAAGAATAATCCACCAATCATAGAAGACCATACTGGATGACGTTTACAAAAAGCAAGCAGTATAAATGATTGATAGTGTGAATAGCTGAGCCAGTGTAGCTAGTCGAGTGCGTCTAGTCTAGTGGAGGCCAAGCCAAGCAAGCTAGTGCCGTCTAAGCTAGTCTAGTGGATTCCAATCTAGTGCAGTAGTCTAGTCCAGACTAGTGCAGTGCAGTCCAGTCCAGACAGTACCAGAGCAGTACGAGACAGACAGACAGAGGCGGTCAGACAGAACCAGGACTGAGGAGAACCAGAAAGAGAAAAACATACAGAAAGACAGAAAAAAGAGAGAGTGAAACAGGATCAAGAGAGTGACCGATGTCTGAACAGACGAGAGAAGACATCTTGTTTACCTAGTATGTTGTGAGTCGCGTAGTTCAAATACCTCGTTAGGTACCCCCCTCGTTGTATAGATAAAGATAGTCAAATTTCCAAAAATCGGATTTGATAACTTTGTTCCGAACGTTCATTTTTTTTGTAATAAGTTCCCTTTAATTGATTATATGTGATTCTGCATTCTTTTTCCTGACAGGCTCATTCTTGGACTTCGGAGTGACTCACCCCTTACTCTTGCGCCTTAATCATTTATTTCGTCTCAATCGGCGGTGTGTCCGGTAAAACACACCTGGTGGCAGGACCCTACCCAAAACGTGCGTAATATTAAATTTTAACGGCCCCGAACCCCACAATAAACTCGCATTGACTTTGATGTTGTAAGTTAATGGTGAATGGAATCTCGATGTAAGTTAAAAATTATTGGTTGATATTGTAATTTTTTCTTAAAAAATCATTAATTTATTGTATAGTATTTCGTTTTATACGGGAAAAATGAATTTATGTAAATTGGTAATTAATAATTTTGAAAAGATAACCCACTTGTACAAGGTATTGTACAGTACATGTTTTCACTGTGTGTTTTTTTTTTTAAAAAAGTATTTTATTGTCGGGTATTTATTATGCACAATATTTTATTTAATTATTTTAGTGGTTTGTAGTAATACTGCTGACGAGAAGTATGTTTAGCCCGAAACACGTATAAGTGTACAGAAAAAAATTACTACAACTGGTGATATAATAAAGAGAATTTTTATTTTTCTGAACTCTCATACTGCTGTTTAAAATTTGACAAAATAATAAGTCCTACTAATGAGTAATGTCCAAGTAGACAATTAGAAATAAATTAGAAGTGAGGACGGTAAGGCATTTATAATTAATGAATATCATATATTGTCTAAGTTTGATACAGCGAATACAAGGGAGGCTGTAGCGCCCTGGTCCTCTCATTTACACAAAAAATTTGTTCGAACTTAAAACATTGACCCCTATGAATAAAAACGAAGAAAATGCTAATAAGCATAAGGTAGAAGTAAATGCATATACTCTATTTGGTATGAATAAGGATTACCTTACACTTCCGATCAAATGCTTTTGGTAAACGAGTAAAAGCTTTTCCACTGCAGGATATGATGCTCTATTTTATTAGTTCATTAAATTCATATTAGCCGTACCCATGTTTGGTCTTTACTTTTATATCTACACTAATTAAAAAATGTCAACGCTAGTGAATAAGCATCTGGCATCGCAAGTAGCTTGCATGTTTAATGTGGGTTTTCCTTTTTCGATTAATGTTCTCATCACCGTAAAATCTGTTTTCTTATTCCTATGTAGGTGCAGTCATTCACACAAATTGCAGTTGGAAGGCGATAATTATTTTGCCATAGTTGTTTTGCTTCCATGACAGAATGATCTGTTGTAGGATAAAATTTCCTACAACAGATCAACTATTTTCTCCGCAACATTGCTTACACTGTTGACTGCTCTATACCAAGTTCTTCTCCTATGTCTTTTTGGGATCCAGGACCAGCTAAATATCTTAAATATATTTTCATTTGTTTGTAAAGAAATTAGCGCATCATCACGTGATTCAGTCGTCACTCCTAAAAATCACGTACCAACCATTCAGCACGTTCTTCTTCGGACCTAAATAACGGCTTGAAATCACTGACTGTGGAGAGGAACGAAGTTTATAATATTTAACGTTCCTTAGATTATTTCAGCCATGGTTAAACATTAACAGAAAACAAACCTAGATAAAAGTCTACAGTTACATGCATCTAGTCAGACGAAGATTCAACTACGTTTTAAAGGATATGCATATAATTCGAAATAAATACTTACTTTCATTCGTACTAAAACAAAACCTACAGAAATTTCTTATTGATTATTCAAATATTTTTAATTTTTTAAGTTAGCTCTTTAGGATCTTCTGGATCAGCTGCTACTTAAATGTTCAATCATCGTAAATTGATTAAATTTAGTTGCATGCAAAAGTTATAGCACGTGATTTCATTATATTCCCTTCATTTAATACATTTGTTTTAAATTAAACAAAATAAATAATTTAAAGATAATAGTAAAAAGATTCAAATAAAAATTAAAAATTTGATTTCGAGCATACAAGGCTTACTAAGAGGATACAATTTAAGGGACGTTAACAAGTTTAAATTCGTTATTGATTAAAATTTGCATTGAAAAAGTAGTATTAAGTAGTGGAAAAAATAAATACTTTCAATTCTATTAGCCAATTTCAATAGATAAATTTTAATCAAGAATAGAAAAATTAAAAATGTTTTTCTTATAGTTACGTTGTCATTAGTTACTGATAATAGTTGGACGATTGGGAATGTGATCTTGGCTAAAAACTTCGTCACATGACATACTTCTCGAGTATGGTAATGTTTTACGGAAGATATTTTGTTTGATTTGTAATTGAAAGCTTATCGAATGACAAATAAGAACGATAGATGCTAAAACGTAGAGCAGGATGCAAAATAGTATAAACAAAGTACTGTATCTTCAAAAAGACTTAACTTGGTACCTGCAACATAGCGAGGCAACGTACTGTACTATGTACAGCTTTAGTTATTGAAATATTTCAGACGAAGAATTTTTATTCATTAAAATTTGTCTATTTTTAAGAATATGCTTTTTTTATACCTCAATGAATTTAATCATGGTATATAAATTTTTTTTATATACATTTATTATACAGCTAATACTGTATACATACAATAAACGTTCAGTATTTCACTTACACTAGTTAATCGGGATTCTACTGGATAATAAATATTTTGCAACCTCCTATCAAGTCATAACATGTATAAGCACTTTATGCTTTGTGTTCTTAATTTAAAATATTATATGAAGTAAATGCATTGTTTTCACGCGTAAATTATAAACAAACCTGAAGCACGAAGAAGTAATCATAACAACCTAGCTGATTGGTTGCATTGAGAAATTGTTCACGTTTTCTGTATATATATGTAAATTTTAAATATATTAATTTATTAAAAGATAATTTGAAATAGCATTCAGAAATGTAAATAGCACACTCAGTTGTATTCTAATAAAGAATTTGTTGATATAATCTTATAATTTATAATTTTGAAAGGTATTATGTATTCTAGAAATAAGTATCGCATAAAGGTTTTAAAGTATTACAGTAGATCAACAGCCATAAATCATTTGTCTCGTTGAAATTAATACACTTGGCTACATATGAACCGCTAAAGTACAAAAAAAAAAAATGTTTAAATAGACTACACTTTTACGTCAAAGTAACGTCATTAACACAGTTTCTTAAAGCAAACTGTAATAATGACGTTGAATTGACTTAATGGTGTATATTATTCGGAGAAAACGAACACACCTAACGTTATCTTATCGCAGCTGTGTAGTGAAATCTTGGGTACAACATTATCAATTGCAAATAATATATTTCAATGCAAAACTGAGAAATTTATTTTAATTTTCAGTTATAGTTTCTTGTAAGTCACATTCTTCAAGATCCTCGATTTATGTGCAAAGGGTGACGAAAGAAGACACGAATTAAATTCCTTATATAACATTTCGAATTAAAGACATTTTATCACTGTTTGTGAATTTGCAATTTTGTAGATTTTTTAAATAAAAGTTCGAATAATAATAATGCAATAAGAAGAAAGGTTAGAGACAGGAAATTACCAATAATTATGCAATGTCTAAATGCATTTATCATTCTTTTTATTAAAAAATTTGTATAAATTTTGCTAGATAATTGCATGATGCAAATTATCAAGTATAATTTTTTATTTAAGTTATGTCAGCAGATTAAATAAATTTTATTTCTATTAAAACCTGAGAAAATAGCATTATGCAACGTTTATCGAAACAATTGTTTGATTGTTAAATGGTTTTAACCTAAATTAGATAATTATAATGGGAGAAATATAGGGAATATATAAGGAAGTAATTATAATAATTTTATCTGAAAGTTGTGTATTTTGTTTATAATTACTATTATTTATCTACTTATCTGTGAATAAGAAAATATTATTTCTTAATGACGTCTGGATACTCGAGCTAGCAGTAAGTCAGTAATAATTTTTGTTATAATAATTAAATTTATTTTAGTAGAAGTTGTTAACCCGGCATTTATGGACCAGAGTTGGTTTACTTATCGAAAATGCCGGATTATCGGACTTTTTTTTCGCAAAATTCGATAAATTATATGCTTCCGATTTGTTTACACACGTTCTCCAACCAGTCTGAAGATAATACTGAGGCGCAAACTAGTGTTGGGCACAATCGGTTTTTTACAACCGATCGTGCCCAACACTAAATACCATATGACAATTCTCAAAAACTCATAGTCTGATGTGGAAGAAGATGAAACGCAGCCTCCGATGAGATATTACAGTAAAATGTATTCACTAGCAAACTAACAATGTTAAGCGTCAAAGACGAAGGAACGTTTGTTTCTTAATATCGCCTATGAGAGAACTTGCTAACGTACTCATGTGGCACAGGCAGTAGCACCTTCGACGCCGGAACACTATTTGGTGGGTTTATCTCAGCATTAGATTTTTCTTTTGTCTTGAAACCACTATTCTAGAACTTTCCGGATGTTTCCATTTGTGAATCGTCACCCACATTCTAAAATACACGATGGGCGTATGTAGGGTATATACAGTGACTAGCGTGCGAAACGCAATATCTTGGAGCACTAAACTGTGTCAACAAAAGAGAAAAACTGCCCTGCGTGTCATTGGAATCGCTAAGTTATCTGTCAATATCGGAAAAGAAACGCATGCAACTATGGAATACAGCAAGAATGGAGACTGCTTGCTGTGCAGACGAAGCAGATTGGCACTTCAGGCTTCCAAAATTTTGGTATACTCGGGGACAATATTAAATCAGACGAGAAAAGCATTTTCTGTCTCTAGATGATTGGCAGACCATCAGTCCTGAAAGCCATTTAGAGGATGAATTGGATTCCTACTGTATGCGAATGGATAAGAATTATTTTGGGCAGACTATGAACAACACGAAGAGAACGGCATTCCGACTGACAGGCCGAAAAAATGTGCCACATCTCTTTCCGCAAGAAATCTCACAAAATATATTTGCACGTTTTGTCGTAATGATTAGATAATTGGTTTTTCTGTTTTTATACATTTATAGTACTGCATACTTTGACGTGCCTAAATGGCATTTCTTTTGACGCTTGGAAAGTCCCAAATATCTTTCTTATGGTATTTTTATTACTGTTTACAGCACTGATTAAAAGAATTTCTTTTTTTATAAAAGTATTGTTAACTTTTCCAATTCAATAAATTTCGTTTTGCTATATTTGTACTAATTGCATTCTTCTCTTTCTTGATCTTCCAATCTGACCCGACCATACAATATTCGGTGCATCTAATATCGCCTAGTCGGCGGAAATCGGTTCCTCTGTCGGGCAAAAAATAAATACTATTTCTTTAGCACGCTAAACGTCACTGTTTTCACATCTTTACCACAAAAGAACAATGCTCTTTTCGTTATCTCATTTTTCTGCCTGCAGTATATGGCCCGGTGGTTGGTACTTCTTTTCGACTATGTTTGCTTTCTTGTTGTCCATTGCATTGTTTACAAGACCGCATAATAAAGTAGGCAAAATATGGTGTAGTTACCTTATTAAACATAAAATTAATATTTCTTATTTTTAATTATACACTTTCCATGTGAACAGCCTTTTCATAAACAAGAGGACAATGAGTTGCCATTGATAATTCATACGCACTACCCGAACCTGGTTTTAATTTTTCATTTGTTGACAATTTATTCCACACGTGGATCAATACACTATTACTTATTTGCTGTAAAACATTTTTTGCTGAAGAAGGCGAGAAATAATCCCTCCATCTATCGTAATATACAGGGAAAGCTGTTATTGGGTCGAAAACTGTAAGATTGCAATCGAGCTGTTTTGGCATGTCATCTATAATTTCTTGGTGGCAGAATGAAGAGATTTCTTTTGTAAATAATAACGGACCGATGCAGGCAAAACAATTACTATCGTATGATTGCTTGATGTATTCCATACACTTGTAAAGTATGGTGTGGTTACGCTCCATTCCGAAAATACCATTACATAGTCGATTACTACTTTCTTTAATCACGAAATTCTTATAAGACGGGAAAGTTTTCAGCATGACAATGTCTAGGTCCAAGTATATTCCGCCATATTTCCAAATTAAAGCGTATCGAGTGGCATCACTCAGATGAAATATTTCATAGCTACTGTTATTCCACTTTCCTTCAATATACCATTCCAACAATGGCGTATTTTCAAATACTTTTTCAAACGTTGTCCGTTGTATTCTGACATTAGGCAATAACGTAAAGTTTATATGTATGTCAGGATTTGACGTGAACATTAATACATTAATAAGAGATGAAGGATAATGTCTTGCAGTCGATTCGACTGCACATGCTTGACGAATGTTCAGCGACGAAGAATGTGATGTTTCAATGAAAAAAATATCGTGCTCTTCGGTGTTGTAATCTGAAATATAAATAAAAATATGCTAATATATATCATTTAAATCTTTCATAAATTAACTTATTATCAATGATAATATTGTGTGACATTTTTTAATTTTATTCAGGCTATAAAACAGCTAATTAATTATAGACGAGATTGGATTGGAAAAATACAACTCAACAAATTGTTAATCTGCCAAGTGGGTGCCTTCAGATAGGACGACTGTAGGAAATTGCTTACTATTTAGAAGTTACACACGTGAATAATAGCTGAAAAATTCCACATGCAGCGCCCAGTCTCTCTGTGTTTTCCGTAATGTTACTTTCCCGACTCCTGTTAAGTTGTGCCTAACTTGATTCAGGAAAGTAACATTATATAATATAATATAATATAAATAAAATAAATATTATATAATATTTCTACAACTTCATATATATTAGTATTTCCAATATTATATTGTTATTTTAGTAATAAAATATTTTTCATAACCAAACACTATTCGTTCTGCAATTTTTCTTGAATTTCACATAGCCTCTACATTTGTCTGGAAAAGTTCATTTATTTACAAAATTGTTTAAACATTTGAAAATTTTATTTAACCCATTCGGCACTTCTAACCCTAATACTTTTAATATTTATACTGTACACACCATAGATTTTGAATACCATACTATAAAATCTGTTACGCAGAGTGGTATGCTATAAAATATTTCATAATATTGCTTAAAGATAAGCGGTTAAGCCGCCATCTTGTATTAAATTTATAATTTTGTAATAAATTAACGCCTTAATCGTCTCGGCCATCTCATCCGGCTGTTTATTTAAACAAGAAGTTATCACTGGATAGGCCTATATGAATTGTACAATACATTCGGTTATGTTACCGTAACCAAATTTTTGCCGATACCACTACATCATTGCAGATATCCGAGTGGGTTAAGCTAGTATTAGATACTTCTAATAATTATGTGATAATTTGTATAATTTAATAATAACTCTTTATTACCTAAAAGAGAACAAGGTGATTTAAATGATTTCAAACCGTAAAACGACGATAATGATAACGAAACGAATAGCAGGCAGATAAGTATTAACTTCTTTCTACTCTGAAAGAGAATATAAATAATATTTATATTAAATATATGTGTATGTTTGTGTATTACACAATTAACTTTACATATTTAAAAGATTTGTTAATATATAATAATATAATAGAACATAAAAATTTGCAATCGATATATAGGTTTAATTTGATAGGATACGGCAACGCAACACGGGTAATGTGCTTTGGAGAGATGCTTCTGAAGAGCACTCTCTGGGAAAAACTGGCCCAAATTTAAGTGTTAGACACGTGAACAAAATCTGGAAAAGTATACATGACCAGCCTGTTGGTCAGCGCAACACGCCATTAACTAATAGTAAAATACCAGGGTTCAATGCTTTTATCCACTCTACCACTGATGGGCACATCGAATTATCAATTTCTTACACTGCTGGATGAGGGATCCAGCAATTGCAATCCCTAGTTGCAACACTAACCCAACGAAAATTCTCCAAATAAAATAAGTTATTATTGTAAAATCACCGAATAGTAAATAATTAATGCAAAATGCAAATTTGAACTTTCTTACTTATTTATTCCAATACATGTTTTGTTATTGTACGAAGAAATGGTTAATGGTCCTAATCAGTGATTTTATAGAAAGTTTCGTGGGCATGGAAAATTTGAATATTTAAATATTACTTTCGTGAATTATTCAAATAAAAATCGAATGTATATTATTGTGTCATGGTCACAACGTCTGGCTGCAATACAGTATTTTATCATCGTTTTATTTGAAAAATCACGTTACGTCTAGTCCAGTGTTCCGCAAAGTGTGTGCCGCGGCACACTGGTGTACCGTGGTCAATAGTTGGTGTGCCGCGGAAAAATGCCAAGTTTTGTGAAGGTAATGCACCTACACATAGCTGAGAGTTATGCGAGCGAAGCGCTTCGTTGCACGAGGAGCGGGACAGCCCACCCGCGCGCCGCACGCATGCGCGTGTCAATGTGATATTGTAACGCTGCGCCCCGCTTAGTCATCGTTGTCACGCGCTTTTGTAAACTGAAACAAATCGCTTTTCGCCAGTAACTAGCCGCTAGTTTGTGAATGTGTCGTCGCGAACGTAATTGACTTTTTTTATTACAAATAAATAGACCCTAATACATGTATGTGTATATAATGGTGTATATATGTATGTGTATATAAATTCCTTAAACCTACCGCAAGTTCGTCAAGTGAAACTAATGATTCCCAAGAAGCAGAGTCAACGAAGAAAAAACCTAAGCTTGTTAATCGAAAATATGATGAGAGCTATGTACGTACGTTATGGCTTTATATATTGCGGAGACGAATCATGCCCAATCCCAAAATGGAGAAACTTTGGGTAATAATTCGATGGTGCCCAGTAAACTTTTACGACATTTAACTACTAAACACCCATCAGTGGCTCAAAAAGACAAAGCCGTTTTTCAACGTTTGAAAGACCAGTCTAAGAAACAGGTAACTCTTATGAGTTCGTCTTTCAAAACATCAGACAAAGCGCAGAAAGCAAGCTACGTGATCGCTAATATGCTTGTTAAATCCAAGAAGCCTCATTCTCTCGCTGAAACTTTAATTTTACCTGTCTGCAAAGAAGTTGTCAAGATTATGATTAGCCAAGAAGCCGCTAAGGAAATCGAAAAAATACCTGCGTCAGCAGATACGATCTCACGTCGAATTAATGATATTTCTAGCGACATTCAATCAACGTTAATTGAAAAATTAAGGCTTAGTGGAGTTTTTGCGCTACAAGTCGACGAGGCTACTGATATCAGTGGTCACGCGCATCTCGTATCAAATGTGAGGTACACTGACGAATATGAAATAAAAGAGGACTTTTTATTTTGTCTGCCACTACCTGGTTATACCACTGCAGAAGAAATATTCAAAGTAACAGACCAGTACTTCAGTGAGTATAATTTGGAATGGCACAACTGCATAAGCATTTGCACGGACAGAACAGCAGCTATGACGGGAAAAATTAGGGGATTTATAACCAGGGCTTCTGAAAAAAACCCTAATATTAAAAATGTACATTGCTTTTTACACAGGGAAGCACTGATGGCGAAGTCTCTGCCTGATGAATTGTTGTCTGTCCTACAAGAAGTCGTCAAAATTGTCAATTACATCAAGTCGCGACCGCTGAACTCTCGTCTGTTTAATGCAGTGTGTCAGGAAATGGGAGCAGATCATCAGTCACTTCTGTTTCATACAGAAGTACGATGGCTTTCTCGCGGAAAAGTGCTTTCTCGAATTTACGAGCTAAAAAATGAGACCCAGACGTTTTTAGAGGCCTAGGGTTCAGATTTTACTTTTCTGTTTAAAAGAGAAGAATGGGTAGCAAAACTTGCATATCTGGCGGATATATTCGCCAATTTAAATGAGCTCAACAAAAAACTGCAAGGCAGGAATTCTAATATTTTAACGTTATCGGACAAGATTGAAAGCTTTCGCGCTAAGTTGGTGTTATGGATCAGCCACGCTACCGATGGTAGTAATGAAATGTTCCCAAATGTCATGGCTGCCGATTCAGAAAAAAAGTGCAGGCTTTGATAGTGAAACACTTGGAGCTATTAGGAGAAAAAATGAACTCTTATTTTCCTAAGTGTGACCTGCAACTTATGGACTGGGTACGAAATCCATTTTCAGATAGCATTTCCATTGGACACCTACCGATAAACGAGCAGGAAGAATTCATGGATCTAAAAACTGATCGGACATTAAAACTAAAATTTTCCGAAACAGAGCTAGCACATTTTTGGCTGCATATAAAAAATGAGTATCCACTGCTTTCAAAGCGTGCTATTGCAATTCTCTTACCATTTGCCACGACCTACTTATGCGAATTGGGGTTTTCAACTCTCACTACGATTAAATCAAGAAAAAGAGAACGCCTGAGGACGATCGACCAAGAGATGAGAGCAGCCTTATCAACGATTGTTCCAAATTTTGATCGCTTGTGCTCAGTTAAGCAGGCTCACATTTCTCATTAAACATTGTACTGAATTTTATAAATAAATAAATATTAAATAAACATTGGTTTTTCCTTTGGTGTACCTCTAAAATTTCTTGATTTGGTAGATGTACCTTGAACACAAAAAGTTTGCGGAACACTGGTCTAGTCCATACCAAGAGTTCGTATATATTTGATCGTTGCTTACGGCGCCTAAAATTTATATTTGTTCTAGATTTACATTTATCTAACTCTGTTTTCCAGATTAACGAAGGACATTTTACAATTTACATTTACCAAAGATTAGAAGGCCTCCACCAATAGATATAGCCTTGGAAAGAGAAATATGAAGAGTTATAGAAGTTAGAAGAATGAAGAAAAGAAAATAATGACAAGAAAGTGTGAAATATGAGACTAAAGTGTGCCACCCGAGATCCAATTGTATAACATCAATGAATACAAATTACAAACATATAGTTGTGTACAGAATGACTGCCTCTACAACTTGAGGCATTAGGAGCCCCATAACGGCTAACTTGCCTTGGTGCTCAACACACAAAACGCGTATGAACAGCCCTTTGGGGGAAAAACAGACAAAGCCCTCCATGGCTTAGGAGGTAACATAATAAAATAAAACAAAACAAATTAATACAGTTGCGTGTGTACACAAGACAAGGCCTCCATGGCTTTGGAGGTAACAAAAAAAAAGCGTGTGTACAATACAGCCAGTATATGAGAAGAGGCCCCCAACAGCTGTCTTGCCATGGGGCCAAAGCAAATGTGTATGTACCGCATAGCTGTTATACTTTAGAGTGTCCGTTGCTCTGATGAAAGTTTCAAAAGCCTGTAGGGTCTTTTGACTGGTGAAAAAGGCTTTCAACTGGCATAGCCAGTGAAAACCATGATCAGACAGAGTGCTCGCTAAAATTCGTCTTTCGTGTTTGTATTTAGTGCACAAAAAGATGATATGCTGCACATCTTGATCGTCAGCTAGGGCACAAGGGCATTTCCCATTCCCTTTGTTCAGGAAACGTTTCAGGTATGCCTTGAAGTTCCCGTGTCCTGTAACGATTTGGGTGGTAATGAAGTTTGGATGGTAAAAAGACATGTGCCTCCTGTCCTGGATGCTTGGAAAAAATTTGAAGGCAAGTCTGCCTGTTTTTTCTGCTTCCCACCTCTGTTGCCAGAGTTGAGTCATGATGTTGTCTAGTTGGGACTTGACCAGGCTCGATGGAAGGGTGTTGAGAGAGATGGGTATGTCCGCCTTAGCCGCCTTTTTTGCAAGTAGGTCGGCTCGTTCGTTTCCGGTTATCCCAGAATGCCCTTTGACCCAGTTTAAGAGGATTTTTATCCCTTTTCCTCTAAGTAGCATCAGAAGGTTGATAGTTTCTTGAACTATTGTTAACTTTGTGCGTAGTTTCATGATTTGGGCTAGGCCGTTTTACTATCGCTGTTGATACGTATTGTCTTATTTCTGAACATCGGCTTGTCTCTGATATATTGCAACGCCTTAAAAATAGCCAAACTTTCGGCTTGGTTGTTTTAGCATTGCATTCCTAGCTTGAAGCAGGCCTGGTAAATTGATTTTACGGAAGTGTTATTAACAACTAATGCACACCCAACTCCCTCGGCAGATTTCGACCTGTCAGTAAACACATTGTACGTTTTGTCATTTATTGCTGGTGCCTCGGTAATTTCCGGGTTTGGTTCAGCAGGGTGAACTATGTTAGCCTTTTGCTGTGCGTCCAGGCCGTAGTTATGGATGTCTTTTATAAGTTCCTGCATAGAAGCATGGACAATGGGAGTTTGAATGCTGTTTGCCCTTTGACCTAAAAGTTGGTATTTCCAATATAATTTTAAAACTTTTAGGTCTAGTGGTAGAATGTTTGAAATTACTTGCAATGCGTTCGTCGGGCTTGTTCTGTATGCTTTAGCTATCGATATTAAACTCATTCGTTGGATAGAGTTAAGGCGTTTCTTAATGTTTTGCTTGTTGGCGGCTTCTCCCCAGATCTCCGCCCCATAAGTAATGGCCGGTTCGATTGCACATTTATAGATTGTCTGGCTAGTCTTAGAATTTATTCCTCACGTGCTCCGGGAGATGCAGCGTAGGGAGTGGGCCATCGTAACTGCCTTGTTGTGGATGTGGCTGACGTGTGATTTCCATGTTAAAGTCTCGTCAATCTTCAGACCTAAGTATTTGATGTCTGAGTTATGTTTAATCCTATGCCCAGGCAGTTCAATTGCTGGTTTCTTTTTAAGAGGGTGATGCCGTGAGAAAAGTATATTTGCGCATTTAGCTGGGTTGATTATCAGTTTTTTCTTTTCTGCCCACAAGTTTACGATTTTTAGAAGTTTGTTCATCTGATTCTGTAAGACTTTTTGGTTTTTGTGTGACATCAGTATCATCGTATCGTCAGCAAATCCTAATATATCGATAGTAGTGTCCACTAAGGAATTTTCTTGGAGTTTGAAAATATCATTATATTGTGTCACAGTATTGGCCCAGACCTAGAGCCCTGTGGGCACCCTCTGTCTATATCTCTCGTAATGACTTTGGAGCCGAGCATTATGCTTGCCTTTCTTTCCATAAGAAAACTCTTATAGACCCCGTAGATGTTTTTAGGGCAATTTGTGTCTTTTAGTGCCGAGAGGATAGCCGGCCACCACGCTTGGTCGAATGCCCCTTGAAAATCGATCTATACTGCTAATGTTTGTCTGTCGTTTTGTTTTGCGTTCCTTATCACTTCGATCATTTGGTGTAGTGCCGTAATCGTACTCTTGTTTTTACGGAATCCGTGCTGGTTGGTGTGGAGAAAATTTGTCTTTTCCATTTTAAATTCCAGTCTTTTACATATTAAGGCATCGAGGATTTTTCCAAAAATTGGTAGTAGGGATATAGAGCGAAACTCCATCACGAAGAACAGACGGGCGGACAGACGACAGAAGAAATATATAATCTGAAAGTGTAATCTGAAAGTTGCTGCCCAAATTTATATTATAATTTGACGATACACAAAATTTTAATACCAAAACGCCACATTGTCCGTAATTCTCAGGAATATGTCTTTTAGCTAAAGCTGTTAGAAAATGTATTATTATTTTTTAATAACAATAAAAGTATATTATTCATTAAGAAATGCAATCGTGCCAAATTAATCCACAAAAAAATCTTACCATACAGAATAGTTTTTAAAATTTTTGTAAATAATATATTCGTAGTTTCCCTCAATCCTCTCAAGTGTTGTGAATTAATTTAGGAAAAATGTGCGATTACAGTATTGCAGAAAATGGTGGTAAAAAGTGCATTCAAAAAAGTTACTTGCAATAAATTAGTACATTCCACACGTGCCCATGACATGGTACTGTACTGTACATACTCTGTACTTGATTTCGATCCATATACGAGCCCACGTGACAGGATTCAAACTTGTTAATGGCATTCACGAATGTTGCAGCCCAATATATATTATAGCATACATTATACTATTATAATAACATTACACATATCATTGCATACATATATATTGTAGCATACACGCAATTCTGCACATATTCCCAAAGAAAAAATGTTCAAAAACGATGTCATGTGATTTAGAGCCAAGAAACCGTGCGTGCTGCCTCGATCAATCCGGATATCTGGATCACGCGGCAGCGATGACCCTTTCAACAGTGTGTATGAAACTTGAAAGTATAAGCAAGTGACAAAATGATTACAATAAGCGAATTCCATTGTATTTATATGTAATTTATCCAGTAAAATAATTATATTAGCTCTAGTGTAAAAGAAAATTCTTTTACATTAATCACTACCTATTAATAATATATAATACAGTAATTTCAATAGTTTCTATTAAATAATTCTATTTATATATTTAATTACGTGTAATGGAATTTAATAGAAAATTAAACTTACTTTATATAAGCGACATGAGAACATAAAATGATCTTTGGCACTGTATGTTGTTCAGTTCTGATATAAAATAAAAGAATTATGAGAAATTGTATCAATAACAATTTGAATGAAATTAAATTTTTAAATATCTAAAATGAGATTTTTAAACAGATAACAATTCAAATTTATCATTGAATACATAGTATATTTATCTAGAAAAGATGCAAATATCAGAAATATTTTAATTGAAAACCTTAGTGCAAAAAGTGCACAAGTCACACATTACACAAATTGAGTAAAACACGAAATATGTCAAAGTTGTCCTGAAATATCACTAACATTTTGGCGGGCAAAATTATATTAATTAATGTATAGTTATAGAATAATCCAATCCATCACCATTATTTTCAGTTTAATTCATCAATATAATGATTTTTTTTAAATAAGAAGTGTGGACTTGTACACTTCTTAACATAATACTTTAAAATGTTTACAGATCCTGATCTTGTATTTAAAAAACTCATTTTCAAGTTAATAGGCATAAACATATGGATATAAAAATAAACAAGCTTTTCATAAACAAAACAAAACAATGATTGGTTATGTTTGGCCATTCTCTTAGTTCCGTTTATTGTCAATTCTCTTTCTTCTTATTATCTGTTAGGTTTTAATAGACTTGACATTTTGCTACCTTATTATCAACATACTAAAGAAGCATAGTTTGAATTTTTTCATGAGCAAGCTTATTCTTAAATTTAAGATCCGTGTTCGATAAGAATGTTCAGATTATTCATGACTCCTAACATCTTGTAAGATGCCTGAATGATTGAATCATCCTTATGAATTTTTGTGTGCGACATGACGAAAATCACAGACTATATACAGATATTTCTTGTAAAACATAGTACTTCTACAACACGGTTTGAAAATTGGAAATATCCCCCGTAGAACACGACTTCTGGTTTCGCTCTAACACGGTTTGAGAAATTTTCCGTACAAAATTTCACAATTTTTATTTCGTCATTCATATAAAAATTTTATGATAAAAATAAAAAAAAAAAAATATGAAAATGTTGCTGATACTTTTAACCAAGATCAACAAAAAAGCTGAGGTGACGAAGATAGTTTGAAAAAAGAAAACGCCTTGGTTTAACTAAAATTAATATTAACACGTAATATAGTACTTTCAATTGTGCTTGTTAATTAATTAATTATTGATTGGAAATAAATTATCCATTGCTTTAATAAACATATTTCTTTTAGTAACGAAAAAGAATAGTAAACTTTCGCTAAATTCTGGAACCTAATCCTATGTTTTGCATTATTTCTTTGTTTTTCATAGCACAGATTCGCATAACACGACATTTTTTCGGAACGTAACTACCGTGTTTTGCGATGAATACCTGCATATAACTGAATAGCAGTTTTGCTCACGCGCGTCACTTATGTCACCCACTCTAGTAGCAACGTACAATAAGAAATTCTAAGTTATATAAACAATACATGAGTTAAATGATGAAAATTTTAAATGCTACTTACGATTATTATCAGCAACTTTAATAGACATTAAATTGTATTCATAACACAAAGTACGCATTCTAATTTCCTTACAGTATGGTCGGTTGTTAAAGGTTACTGATTAATCGATTCAGAAATAATTTTTAGTTGTGTTAATATTTGATTGGTATAAAGAATCACGTGAACAGCTTTTCTAAAGTGTTGGAATGATTTATAAAAAATGTTTTGTTTGACTTACAATTGAAATCTTATCTATTGATAAATTACAAAGATTGATATTAGATTTCAAAATATAAAATGTTTCAACGCTTTTAAATTAATGTCTCTCTAATTTGGCTACATATAACCAGTATAAAATTGATATTCATTCTACACTTTATACATTTTCTATAGATTCTTAATACATTAAAATCTGTATTAACCGGAAACATGTGTACTCAATTATTTCTGTTTCGATAGATCAGGTTCTGTTTTAGGCAGGTTTCACTCTATATACTTATTTCAAATATTTTAAAATTTATTACAAAAACAGCTAAACTGCTTTTAAATATAACACTACTGCAGTATTTTATAGCAATATTTGTTGAGATAATCTTATCATTTCTAATGTAATCTTTAGAATGTATCACATAGGAGTTATAATTTTAAAATACTTTAACCAAATTAAAACATGCTGATAGACAAATTTTTATTTAAAACAATTTAATAAAAGTTTATGTCATTAACAATAATTTAAATTACTTAATTGATAATGTAAACAACATAGTAAAAGTCTTTTTTTATTTTGTAAAAAAGAATTCTCTTAAGATTAGTATCATTGTTATCTGAAATATTTTGGAAAGGACTTCTTAATATGTAAAAATGTTGGACTTTTATTATTTGGAGTGTCTTTATACCGCTTCACCTTTACTG
The DNA here is from genome assembly GCF_030686945.1 of Centruroides vittatus. Classification (NCBI taxonomy): domain Eukaryota; kingdom Metazoa; phylum Arthropoda; class Arachnida; order Scorpiones; family Buthidae; genus Centruroides; species Centruroides vittatus. Next base: position 63,745 of record NW_027122666.1, on the reverse strand, counting down.
TGATGATGTTTACGCAATTAGAAAAGCTATTCATATCTCGTATAATCTTAAATTTGTATTTGATAAGTAATAAGTTTCACATATTACCTCCGGCATATCTTAGAAGATATCTCATTTACAACTACGTGAATAACACAACTGACAGGTTCGCATCTAATGAACCGGTTGTACTGTACATGTGCAGTTTTCCGGATTTTCTTTACGTGCCCAGTACCTAAATATCTATTAGTTTCCCATAGTCCTCTAGGTATGTCCTGTTCTTGGCAGATTGCCATGTGTTGGGTTGCCAATTCCATCAATCAAATTTTATCTTACTCACTTTTTTATACTTTCCTATATTTTATTCGTGTTCAGTATATATAACCTGTTCCAATAAAATGTATTAAACATGGCTGTATGGTCACTCAAGTAGAAAGAGTACACGGAATCGATATATTCATTTCCCATAAGCATCGTGCCTATAGTAGCCAAGTGGATAAAACTACATCGTTGTCGTAGATTCGTGCCTGACCAATGTTCTGGCCAGATGGAGTTTTTCCGGGTTTTCTTCTCGTGTGTAACACCTAAATAGAGTTCAGTTTTCCATAAAAAGTTCTCGTAAGAGAAACATTTCGCCTTGCAGATCGCCCAAGCCCAAGTGTTACATTGCCATATTGCATTAATTCCATTTTATACTATCCTATCCTGTCCATAAGCATATATTCGTTTACACAGCCTTACGTGTTATGTGTAACGCAAAATACATATAATTTCCGAATGAAACAATGAATAAAACAGCAGACTTACGCGACGGTATAATTTTTTAAAATATTTTACATTTATAAAATGATTTAATGCGTAAAATGTATGAAAATTTTACACTTTTTCCTATTAATTTCTCCAGCGTAATATAGCCCAAAATTTTTTCCTTAGACAAAGGGTTTTAGTATATTAAAAAATTCTATGATAAAGAGTTTGATAAGTAAGAACACATTCCTAAATTCTATAGTAATTGTTATTATTATCTCTTGTAAATGTTATTGTTATGGGGGTTATTAAGATTCTGATCTCTTGAAGCTTTGAATCAAATATATAAACAAAATATAATATAATTTTTCAGAGATGCCAGGGAAATCGAGTCATCTCTGAATCCAATATTAAGTTACTTAATATTGGATTTAGCACGTTTTGGAAATCCTACAATTACGAAAATTCATTTATTATTTTTCTGGAACAGTCTTATTTTGCACTGTGAATAATTTACCATTAAATATAACTTTTTTCTATTTTTACTGTTTATATTTTAATTCTGATTGTAATCCTTTTAAATAAGCACGCGATCTCCAGCATATGGCTTTAACAAATATAATTCTTTTTAAGGGAAAATGTATTTTCAAAATTATTCGGAAAACGGAAACAGATATAACCAAACAATTTTCGGCGTTAGAATAATGTTTAATTCTTATATTAACCACTAAATCTCTAACTGAACTTACTATAAGAAACAAAAATACCCAAATAGCCTTTAAAATGCAGTCCAATTTATTTACGTAGGCCTACCAAACTTTGTTCGATCCTGACGAAGGCCAGTTAATTTGACCGAAAACGTTTGGTACGTAAATAAATTGGACTGCATTTTAAAAGCTACTAGCTGACCCGGCCACGCGTTGTTGTAGTCAAAATGTATCTATTATAAATGTATAACACTTCCCCCGTGGGGGAATTTCAAAAAATCCCTTCCTAGTGTACATTCTCTTGACGTACCCTATTAAAACGCAAAAAAACCACATGTAAAATAGTATAAATAGAAGCCGAGTTCTTCACAGTAAGCCTTAATCCTGTCCCTTTTCCCCGCTGGGAAATATCGAAAAATCCCTTTTTAGTGTATATTCTGTTGACGTAACCTATTAAAACGCAATTTAAAAAACGCAAAAAACCACATGTAAAATAGTATAATAGAAGCCGAGTTCTTCACGGTAAGCCTTAATCCTGTCCGTCTCCCCAAGTGGAGGAATTTTGACATGTATATTATATAAAAACACGTTGCGTATTTGAATGCAACGTGGTGTCAAAATTTCAAGGAATCGGTAGGAACAAACGAACGTTATATTTATTTATATAGATAGACTAGCTGACCCGGCCACGCGTTGTTGTGGCTCAAAATGTATCTATTATAAATGTGTAACACTTCCCCCGTGGGGGAAATTTCAAAAAATTCCTTCTTAGTGTATATTCTTTTGACGTACCCTATTAAAACGCAATCAAAAACGCATCTAAAATAGTATAATAAAAGCCGAGTTCTTCACAGTAAGCCTTAATCCCGTCACTTTTCCCGCTGGGGAATATCGAAAAATCCCTTTTTAGTGTATATTCTGTTGACGTAACCTATTAAAACGCAATTAAAAACGCAAAAAACGCATGTAAAATAGTATAATAGAAGCCGAGTTCTTCACGGTAAGCCTTAATCCCGTCCATCTCCCCCCACTGGGGGGAATTTCGACATGTATATTATATAAAAACACGTGCGTATTCGAATGCAACGTTGTGTCAAAATTTCAAAGGAATCGGTAGGAACAAACGAACGTTATATTTTATTTATATTAATATTTATATTAAGTAATAATTTTAATAAAATAGGAATAATTAATAGTTATTCTCCTAACCTCACTCAGACTCTATTACACTGTAAGACAACAACACCTTGATGCTGAGAACCTTTAACTTTAATCATAAACAAACGTTTTCGGCCCATTCCATGGCCATCGTCAGGCTAACAACATTCGAATACTGTTCCGAATAACCAATTTCAAATTTAAATAAAATACAAAAGAACTCACGCGCGATGCTAAACAACGTAAACTAAAACTAATATAAACAACATAGAAAAGAACAAACGAACGTTATATATTATTTATATAGATAGATAGAAAATGATCTGCTTCAGTCCATTCTCACAGAAAAGCATAATGCCTGACAGAAAAGCAAACTTAGTTCGTCGGAAGGTAGCGCCATCTGTTGGACATAAAAGCCTTAATTTATATATAAATATATTTTTGAAAGGGGGGAGATGGTGTAGGGGTATGAAAAATAGATAGTAGCCGATTCTCAGACCTACTGAATATGCATATCAAATTTGGTAAAAATCGGTAAAGCCGTTTCGGAGGAGTACGGTAACTAACATTGTGACACGAGAATTTTATATATAAGATAGAAAATGATCTGCTTTAGTCCATTCTCACAGAAAAGCAAACTTAGGTCGTCGGAAGTTAGAGCCATCTGTTGGACACAAAAGCCTTAATCTATATATAAATATATTTTTGAAAGGGGGGAAATGGCGGTCTTCACATATGCCAGAAACCTTTGCGGGAATGTATTAAACAACTTCCCGAAGTTTCATGGAATCGGATAAATGGTGTGGTAATGCATGAAGGACAAACACACACACACAGACGTACATTCATTTTTATATATATAGATTTGGGTATTTTGGTTTCTTATATTAACGTACAGATTATAATTTTGAAAATCGACTTCTTTAATCTTCTATGAACTTTAAAAGAGTTGAAAATTTACAGAAAGCAACAAATTGTATTTTTAAAATTTTGAATCTAGGTTATAGAAGAATTAAATAAGACTCGAACCCGAAAAACTGTTTGGTTCCATCTCTTTCTATTATGAATTTTGGAAAAAGATTTTTTTTATAGATGCATATTAAATTTTTAACGTCAAGTGCAGAAGATCGTGTGCATAACCAAACAAGTTACATCATAATTTTTTTATTTTATTTAATTTCCTTACTTCACTAACGAAATATCGTTTAAAAATGCTATCCTAAATTATTTTACATTACATTAAATATAAATCTATATATATGAATAAGGAAGTTTGTTTCTTTGTTCGCTATGCACGCCTATGCCGTTCGACCAATTGCTATGAAACTCAGCAGTTACGTTCATACACTTCTAACTTAAATAATATCGTATATCACACCCCAGATTAATTGATTGCATTTGTATGTGTCGATTAATTTCTATCTACATTTGATAGGCTGTCTTTACAGGTAGTGCCATCTATTTAAAAACATTAACAAAATAATTAACTAAATATAGGCCTAGTTCTTACAAAAAGGATATCATTTAAAAAAATGTATATTATATTTAACCGAATTACTACCATAATGATATAGCGCGAAATAGATGTGTCATTACGACATTTCTGGGACAGGTAGCACATAGCACTTGCCTGCCTGAAGTGTAATAGTGTTTTGCCCCCGTACATTATATTTTTCAAAATTTTTGAATTGAAAGAAACAGAGGACGTCTAAAACATTCCGTTCGGAGCAAAATTTTTTGAATTGAAATAACGTGACTCGCGGTACAAATCGGAAGTTTATATATTGTTAATCTGGTCCTCTTTCTCTTACGATATTTATGTCTGGTGTAGACTCCAGACATGAAAATCTACAGATTTGCTCTAGATTTAGGGAATTTAGTTGCGTAGATATTGGGAAATTTGGGGAAATTTTGAAAGAGATGTATCTCATACAATTTTTTTGCGACTTCTATTAAAATTCATTCATGATCATAAAATATTTTATGGTTCTTTTAATATGTGCTCTCTTTGATAGCCATTAATGTTGATAACATTAAAACACCGTTAATTATTACATCACGTACAGATTATTGTATTCTATAAATTACTATTATATTTAAACTAATATTTATTATTCTTTTGCTTCTAGATAATAATTAAAATTACATATAATCTTTTTTTAACTCTTTCAGCCCTGTGGAAACAAAAAGAGGATTTCTTTTTAGCTGTTTTGAATCTAACAAATTCAAATGGACAATCATCCGAAAAATTCTTAGGGTTTACGACTCATCTGAACTCGTTCTCGGGTCTTATGCAGTGGTAGATGTAACCTTAAACACTACGCTTATACAAATGGCCTTTTCTAATACAATTTGTATCAGCCTCTACCATTATGCAATCAATAGAAAAATGTAAGAAAAATATATAAAATTTCACTTGGCAACAATAGCTTTGATACGCCAATATCTATTTTGACCATCCAGAGGACGTCTAAAACATACGAGTTGGGTCACGTGCTGTCTTACCAAGGCCAGTTTTTATTTTAAAATAAGGAAATTATCGATATTGCATTAAAATCTACAATTATATTTTTAATTTTCGCATATTGTTTTCTTTCTAATGGTGAAAATGCGGTTTATTTTCATTGATGTTCATGTATACATAACAAGCAAAGTATTGGAATTTTGTCAAATTTGACTTTTCGAGTTATTTGCAAATTTCCACATTTTCAGAACCATGAACCAAAAAAGTCAAAAAAAGGAAAATATCCATATGAGGTTGTGTAATACGAATTCCTCTTTCAATTTTTCAAAACACAAGATAACATTAGAATGAATGAATTCACTTGACATCTGGGAATTTCATTTGTATAATTCTATTTATTAGAAAAATAGATAAATTTTAATTTTTAAAGTGAAATAATTCGACTCGACAAATGTCATGACGTAACGCGTCAGGTAATTGTCGAAAGTAACCAATTATTACAATGCATTGTTAGATAATTCCATTGTTGGCGCCGTTTTGTTGGAGGAGAAAATACTGAATCGCGAAGAAAAGACGAAGAATCGTTAACGTTAAACATATGTTATTCAAACGTGAGTTAGGACGAATGAAATTGCACAAGTGATGTTAATCACGTGTGGAGTTGCATTCTTTCCAACTCTCAGTGGAACTATGACGTAGCCACCTCCCGGTAGTGAGTTCTGGGTTGCCATTCGTTTGGAACTAACGAAGGGTAAGCGAAGAGTTGCGTGTTTTTCGTTTATTTTATTATTATAAGATGGGATGAAAATAAGCCAATACACGTAGGAATAATAACAGAAGTAAAAAGAAGTTATTGTCCCTGTACATCGTCATTTTTCTGTTAACAATAGAATTAATTTGAATGCCGGTCATCTATCTAAATAAATGACCAACATTCACTGGAAAAGATTTGAATTGAAGTAGTCTGATTTCGGAAGTTCATATATAGTTAATGGGGCCTCCATTCCCGAAGTTTTTCATATCTGCTTTCGACTTACATGTATCTAATTCTAGAAACTAAAGGAGGACACAGAAGGTAGACGGATGCCAGAGAGAAATTATATGTATATTTAAATCACGATTATGGATTTTGAATCACTCATTTAGCTTTATAGTAACAAATAACAGTCAATTTATTAAATTAATATAAAAAATTACGTTTATCACATGAAGCGTGTTGTACCAACCGAATGTACCCTACATGTAGGCCGACATTTAACAACCGTGACGATGTGATAGTGTTGTACTGTACTTGTTTTATGTACTGTACGTGTGTCAATAAATTATGGAAATTAATTTTTAAGGCTCTTCAACACGACCCTTCGCATTGTCATTGCTGTTCAGTAATAATCCGACAAGACAAACAGAACGTATAGAAAGAAAACTACAGTCTACACAAGGGGTACTCGGGTTCGTATTGGGTACACGACTATAAGTTTGAGGACCACATTACTACAAAAGTCGTAAAATACAGAATCAATTTTAACCAATAAATAAATATATACTGTATTTATATATATTTTATAATACAATTTTCATCCACAACGCGTCGCGTATCATTCTCAGCCGTTAAAAAGTTTATTTAAAAAATAACTTTTATATCCTTAATCATAATAAATAAAATTGTGTTATGAGATTTTATTACAATTTTTTTTTTATATTATTAATTATTAACACAATGGTAAAAAGTGTAATTTTGAGGGTAGGAAATGAGTTGTAAATGCTAATAACGGAAATCTTCATTAAGTCCGACTCCTTTAGATAACGTAAAACTTTGTTATTTCGAAACTTAAGGAAGCAAAAAAACACGACTTTGAATTAACCAACTTTTTTTGTAATTCTTGAATAAAATTATGACATTATCTTCATTTTATTCGAGAATTACAGAAAACTTCGATCCGAAAAAGGGAAATAAGACAGATCAGGCACATTTTAACAGTGTGTTAGCATATGATGACGGCAATTCAAATTCGACTATCGTCTGATGTCACCGTTTGTTAGAAATAATTAGGTTTTACATCTCTTTATATGAATTTTTTGCCCGATTATTTATCCAAGTATTTTATTAATTTGCATTTGCATTTGCATATTAAAACACATACATACACACATTTTTCAGGTAATTTCATCATGTCCAAGCCGATAAAAATCGATGGGTAGTAGGAGCACCCGTACAGTACATTAGGACACTTGGGCCACGGCTACCCTTCGTCGTCGGGATGCCCTTTTCTTAATCCCTAAGGGAGCTCTAAAATTTTATTTTATTTTAAATTAGTTACCTATTTTTATTACGAAAAAACATTTTTTTGTTGGTAACAAAACAAAAAATATTTCTATTAACCGAAAATAATTCCAGCAAATCGTTATTGTTTGGTCGAATGCCGAATTACCGTTGTGTTTGATTAACGCGATAGCATCGAGAAATTAATTAACTGCGTTAACAAATGGAAGGAACAATTTGTTGTTTAAAATTTGTTTTTGTATACTAGTACATTCTATATATTAACAGGACTTATTATACTGGAAAACTATGGATGCAGATATTTAGTCATACAGATCAAAAATAATGTTCTTTATTTAGGTTCACCTGAACACATACATTTTAAACATGTGTTTCGGACTTGTTCGTCCCTCCTCAGCAGGCCTTTAAACGACACTTTCTATAATTAACAATAATCATTAAATAAAGAACATTATTTTTGATCTGTATGACTAAATATCTGCATCCATAGTTTTCCAGTATAATAAGTCCTGTTAATATATAGAATGTACTAGTATACAAAAACAAATTTTAAATAGTGTTAGAAAGGACAAAAAGGCATAATAATTAGACAAATTTGTTGTGTTTAGTTATGACATCGCAACACTTTGGATAATCCTGCCTAGAGGGATGTCTTTCGGGAGATTCTTTTAAGGGAAACTGGTCCGTATTTAGACGTTACAGGACGTGGGGGAAACCCGAAAAACCCCACGTGGTCAGACCGTCGGAACGAGACGCGAACTCACAGTGTTCAGAGTACGAAGACCGCTTGGCCACTGGTGGGCCTACGGAAGTGAGTATTTATAGGTCTCCCATTTTTTCAAATTGCAGTTCAATAATTATCCTTCATTAAGCGAGTGGATAAAACCTCCGAACACTGGTAGTCGGTCGTAGGTCGGATTGGCTTCTGAGTTTTCTTCTCTCCGAGCACTTAAGAAGTGAAGGAAAATAATCAAGTTCTAAAAAAACGTCAGCAGATGGTTTGACAACCATCTGCTGACGTTTTTTAGGATTTTCATGCAAATGCGTACGCAAATCACTGCTGCTGCTAAAGCTGTCTAAGCATAGATACAAATAATTGTCATTTTCTTCAGTTGAAACGATAGTGTCTCGACAAGGAACATCGTTGAGAGAACGTCGTGTCGGCAATACTTGTAAATTGCGAGTTTGCGTGGCACTGTGGTGATAATCTGGCTACGGAATACAAGAAACAAAGATAGAAGCACTTCTATAGGCACTAGAATAGTAATGCAAACGTGAGACGGAGTGCTTCCTTTGTTGTCATTTGTGAAGAAATCCTTCACAAATGGTGAAGGATTTGTGAAGACGACCCATGATAGAAGAACAAATCGTTCTTCTATCATGGGTCGTGTATCGGTGCTTTCTGGAGACTTGTCTACTTATCACTATTTCACTTATTTACATTCATATAACAATTCCATCTATCGTCTAACTGTATGACATCATTGTAATTTCTCAAAATTCAATTGTTTAATTTAGTTATTGTGACATGTTCAGATATTTTTGTTTGGCTGCGAAAAGTTGTCGATCTGTACATTTTCACTGTCGTCCGTCAGTCTATCTTCCTTAATTTCGAGAATGAAGTTAGATAGACGAGCGTAGAAACCAGCTGCAGAAATTTTAAAAACAAGTCTCGAATAACTATACGCGAACATCCGATGATAACCGGAATGTTATTTCAATTCAAAAATTTTCCCCTAAAAGGTGTTAGATAAATGACCGGCACGATTCTATTGTTAAAGAAGAAGTGTAACGTACAGGTGCAATTCACGCTACTAATCGTCTCGCGGAATAACTACTAATTTAATGTGGAGAGCATATATTTTTAGTTAAATAAACTAAAAATATGGTTAAAACTTGCAGCCCGGCATTTTGAAGATATGTGAAGTCACAATAAATAATTTCTCGTTTTAAAATATTTTCCTGTTTCTTTTACGTAGTTTGTGGAGTTATTGCAATTACATTCGAATTCATATAGAGACTCCCAACATCTTCTTTTGTCCTGTTTCCTAATTTTACTTATGTGAGATCGTAATCGGGGGCAGAACAGGTTAGAACAACCTTCTGTCACTTAATCGAATACAAATCCTAAGATTTGTTCTCGTTCGTCATACCCAATGGCTTCCGTAAAACTTGAGATATACAAAAGTCTGTAAAGATCTCCTGTACGTTGCTTTTTCCTGACACCAGTTAACCAATCCTTTTTAGCGGGTTAACGCGCTATTAATCGTCTCGCGGAATAACGAGTGGGAGGGATCGCGAGTACGTCGGAAAGGTGGAAAGCGGCGGTTGAGTCAAGGAATACTCCATCTTAACAATAACAATTTAAAATTTAATTGAATCGATAAAATAAATGAAAATACAAAATAAATGGATTAGAATTGAACTATCTTAATTCTAAACCTAATGCACGAGAGAGAGAGAACTTACATAATTATCCCGTAGTTCATAATACCTTATCAAATTAGCAGATTCGATGTCTTTAGATGTCTTCTATTTAAAGTTCATAACTTTCTTGTATTGGCACAATTATGTAAATTTTTAGTCTTCTACTTCAAGATATAAGACAATGGAGTCCCTTTTGTTCACTCCTTCTCACGATGAAGCTTCTAGGCAAACTCCCCGATTTAGGCGCGAATTTCGATAATATTCTTCTGTTTTACCTAATCAAAATAAAGGATTTTCTTTACGTAAATGGGAATTTTGGGGTAAAATCTGGGGAACAGTCTTGGATGACGTCGAACTTGTATGATGGAAGTGGTGATAAAAGTTGACAAACATCATCTTTAACGGAAAGGGGGGGGTATTTCCTCCTTTCTTACAATAGAAAAAGTTAGTTAATTTAGCCTTTTTCGTACATAATTCTTACAATCCCTAGATTATACAATTAATTTCACGCATGATGATATTAATCAAAATACATTTTCTTTAATGACTATATTAGAATAAACATTGTTTTTAAAGATGGAGATGAGAAAATGGAATATTAGTAAGTTCTGTTTTTCGTTGTTAAGGAAGTTCCAAACGGAAGCATCCTTGTTACATCGTAAAGTTGCGTTTAATATTTAGAAATATTATTTAAATTTAATTAAAATTTTTAATAAATTAAAGGGGGATAAGGCTCCATTTTCACACTTATATTCAGAGCCCTTACATTTAATAAATGTAGAGATCCTCGTTATGCTGTAAATCGAGATGGGTTGATGATGATGATGATAACAAACGCAGAGCCCAAACGGTTAGGAGTTGAAAGTTGAAATTTGGTACACAGGGTACATCATGAGAACGTACACTAAGAAGGGATTTTTCGAAATTCCCCATCCACGGAAAAGAGGGAAAAAATTAAGGCTTACTCTGAAGAACTGTACTATTTTAGATGCGGTTTTTCGCGTTTTTGCAGAAAATCGAGCACATTTTAAGACCATCTAAAAATTCTTTAATTACTCTCGAAAGAGGGAGACCTAATTCTTGCACCCGACGAAACGGGTAAGATCGGCTATAATCTAATAATCTTAATCTTCGCTATCGTTACTTTTTTCTCGAGCAACTCCGGGCTCATCTGCTAGTATTTTAATAATTTATATTTAAAAAAAAAATTGAATTTTTCATTACGCGTTTGCTATACTGTATTGGCAGTCTGAAAACGGAGTATTTTCGTTATGAGTTTTAATGTGCATTATTTAGTTTTAGTTTTTGATTTAAAATTTGTGAAGAAAATATGTTTCTTCGTATGTCTATTAACCAATTTTGTGGAATAAACTCAAATTATAAAAAATCAAATGCGAAGAAATCGCCACTTTTCTAGGATATGCGGTTATTCGGATATATCCGTAATTATGGACTTTTTATCCATAATCAATTGATTCTGTTTTTATTTTTGCCACTTACATCATATAGGCACTATGAAGGGTTTTAACATCCATCATGGGCTCGAACCTGCCTAGGACGGGAGCAATCGGTTGATGACTGTTGGGACCTGATATATCCTGTACAGATCGCCCATGAAAAATTCCTCCAGTTTTTCGACTTGTCAAAATCGATGCAAGGTCTTCCATTTCGGTAAATTGACGTATAAATGGACTCCTCCATCCTAATACTATAAACAAAAAGTTTGGAAATATTTCTAATATTTTGTAAATAAGCCAGGGTGTGTATCATTTGTATAGATACTTTCTTTACGATTTTCTCTTAAACCAACTTTGAAAAGTTTAGGATATTTTTCCATATTATGTTTATACGACCATATAAACAACTTGAATGTTCGAATTAAATTTAGACGAAAAATTTCGAATTGGAAGTCGAACTTTAGTACATCTGTTGTACAAAGTCATTTCAAATAGATGCAGCAATCGTACAAAACTCCTTTCTGCTGCAGGTCTTGTAAGAATCTTAAGACACGTAATGACACAAAAAAGAGATATCATCAATAGCAGGAAATATTTGCATACGGAAAAGGAAATAATAGCTTACTCAGATATGTCCTAACGTGGTCATCTAGGTTTGTGTATTAGGGGATTCGTGCATTAAATTTTCGTGATGGTTCGAGGGGTGGGGAGAAAAGGGGGTCGTGTGTATCTCCAGTAGGGGTCGGATTTATAGACGTTATTAGCATTTAAAATTTATTATAAAATACAACCCTATCCAGAAAATTAAGGGTTTTGCCATTTTATAATAGTTAAACATATAAAAAGTTTTTAAATAAAGTATAACAGATAGCGCTCTCAAATATTGTCGGAAAAGTCAAGAAACTCGTTGCTGGATTTTTTTAAGGATGTGGCTATTTATACATACAGTACGCATACTCAATTGGCTATTTATACATACAGTATGTATACTCAATTGGCTATTTATATATACAGTATGTATACTCAATTGGCTATTTATACATACAGTATGTATACTCGATTGACTATTTAACCCTTTTAAAGCCATGACGTAAAAATGACAGTTTTAATGTTATTTATAATTTAGGATATCCTAAATTTCGATTATCGATATCCTAATTATATTCGATTATATAATTCATTTCCGTGAGTAACTCTGCACGAACGGCCATTTTGTATGTACATTTTGATCAAAACAAACTCAAACACTTTTTTGACACAAAGAAATATAGGTTAATGTTACCTATGGTAGCGAACATGGCGGCTCGTCTCTGAAACAGTGGGGACGCACGTTCTAACCTAACTTAACCATTCTAATAATTTGGCAATAATTATGGTAATTTATTAGAATAGGTTAGGTTAGGTTAGAACGTGCGTCCCCATTGTTTCAGAGACGAGCCGCCATGTTCGCTACCATAGGTAACATTAACCGAAATGTATAATAATATATGTATAAATAGAATGTATAGTATAGTATGTGTGTATGTATGTATATAAATATGTTTTCTACCAGAATGATCTAGTAGCAATTCATTAACTGTGGCTGCATCCGATAATGATGCTTTGGACTTATTGGACTTAGTGAATATTAATTAATTATACAAGTTGTGATGCTGCACCCAAAAACGTCTTTTTGGATGCATCCTTGTTGGCGAGAAAATGTCAGTTAATCCAGCAAATTGTATGTTGAAATCTGGATCGTCTTTCGTGTTTGCAATGAACTGTTTGCTATTTGTGGTTAACGAAAATTAAAAACTAGAAAAAATTAAAAACAGTTTTTTTTAACTAAATTTCTAGTAACAGCTGACAAAAATGGAGCCTGCTGCAATCGTCTGACATAGAATGTATAGTAGAAATATATAGTAGAATAAAGTAGAATATGTATAGTAGAAATATATGTATAAATAGCCAATTGCATATACATACTGTATGTATAAATAGCCACATCCTTTTTTTTAATATACCACTGCTTAAATTATATTTAATTGCATTAAGTATAAATCTTCGATATATGTGATAACCAAACAGTTTCCTAACCGATAAATTGTATTTTGCTACCATAGGAATTAGAGATGTAGAGATATAGTAGCCTATATCTCTACATCTCTAATTCCTATGGTAGACTGTCTCCGCATTAGATTTTAATGTTTGTTTAATTTTTTCATTAAAAAATAATAAAAATAAAGGCCAACAATGTTGCCAGAAATTTATCGGCCTTTGTTTTATGCAACAAATAAAAATTTAAAAAAATCAAAAAGTTATTGTCTTGTAAAATTGTAAGTAATTGTGGAAAAATGTGTGTACTGACTCGCCATTCAATAAATGTAAGGCCTACTTCTTCCATTATAATGAATAGATATTTTATTTTTAATTACGTGTCATTCTGTCCTTTAAGCAAAAAGAGGGTCATGTTTCTTTTTTACCATCGAATTTTAACACAGTAATATTTTTACAGTATTATGTAATAAAACAGCATTTTGAACAATATTTTTAATAATCTGATGCAACCATAAGTAAATTTTCATTATAAATCTGTCGTCCCCTCAAGAAAAATGTAATCACTTTTCAATTTATAAATTGCAAACGAATCAGTATGTAGCCAAAGCAATTACTCAGGATGCCATATTCGAATCGATATATTAAACGTAAAATTAATAGTTGTAAGTTTAATTATAAACTTTCCATGTGAACAGCCTTTTCATAAACAAGAGGACAATGAGTTGCCATTGATAATTCATACGCACTACCCGAACCTGGTTTTAATTTTTCATTTGTTGACAATTTATTCCACACGTGGATCAATACACTATTATTTATTTGCTGTAAAACATTTTCTGCTGAAGAAGGCGAGAAATAATCTCTCCATCTAGTGTAATATACAGGGAAAGCTGTTATTGGGTCGAAAACTGTAAGATTGCAACCGAGCTGTTTTGGCATGTCATCTATAATTTCTTGGTGGCAGAATGAAGAGATTTCTTTTGTAAATAATAACGGACCGATGCAGGCAAAACAATTACTATCGTATGATTGCTTGATGTATTCCATACACTTGTAAAGTATGGTGTGGTTACGCTCCATTCCGAAAATACCATTACACAGTTGATTACTACTTTCTTTAATCACGAAATTCTTATAAGACGGGAAAGTTTTCAGCATGACAATGTCTAGGTCCAAGTATATTCCGCCATATTTCCAAATTAAAGCGTATCGAGTGGCATCACTCAGATGAAATATTTCATAGCTACTTTTATTCCACTTTCCTTCAATATACCATTCCAACAATGGCGTATTTTCAAATACTTTTTCAAACGTTGTCCGTTGTATTCTGACATTAGGCAATAACGTAAAGTTTATATGTATGTCAGGATTTGACGTGAACATTAATACATTAATAAGAGATGAAGGATAATGTCTTGCAGTCGATTCGACTGCACATGCTTGACGAATGTTCAGCGACGAAGAATGTGATGTTTCAATGAAAAAAATATTGTGATCTTCGGTTTTGTAAACTGAAATATAAATAAAAATATGTTAATATATATCATTTAAATCTTTCATAAATTAACTTATTATCAATGATAATATTGTGTGACATTTTTTAATTTTATTCAGCTATAAAACAGCTAATTAATTATAGACGAGATTGGATTGGAAAAATACAACTCAACAAATGGGCAATCTGCAAAGTAAATGCTGATCTTGAGCACTTTTACAGAAAATTACTCCACATTTAGGAAATCGGGTTATGCACGTGGAGTTTTCGTGGAGCGAAAACTCCACGTGCATAACCCGATCTATTTTCCCCGAATGTTAGTTTTCCGACTCGTCTTATGTCGTATCTCACTTGACAGAAGTAGTAAAAATATTTATATTTATATACAGAAGTAGTAAAAATATTATATAACTATTTTAGTAGTTTCCATGTTTGCTTTTGTTATTTTAGTAATAATAAAATAAATTCTTTACAATCAAAACTAATCGCAATGCAATTTCGCTAGAATTTTACAGCATATGTATGCAAACTATATTTTCTCTATCGTAACAGAGGAAGAGTTACGGTTTCGTCCACAGATCATTCCTTCTCTGTCTGTAAAAAGTGAGGTTTATAAACAAATGTATGGAAATTAAGTTAAAAAATATGTAGCTTATTTTTTATAGTTCTATTTTACGCAGTTGGGGGCTAAAAATCAATTAAGTTTAAATTAATTAAACAGCGAGTTAAATATGTTTGAATACCATTTACATTTTTTAAAAATTTAACTTTCTGCCCTGCGAGAAGTGAGTTTTAAAGCTCGGTCGTTTTTCTTGATCATTGTGGATTCGTCCGGGTGGTAAGGGACGATGCTTATCCAGGACAGACCACCAATGAAAATTTCCTGGGAAATTGCTCGCTCGGATCCAATTTCGTATTCCTTAAACCAGGGTAGTTAACGTTCTCGGATTTCCTGCTGTCTTGCTCTTTATTTGAACAAATGGTTATCACTAGATATGCCTATATGCATTGTACAATACATTTTGTGAGGCCTACCATTTTCAAAAAGTTTAAATGTCATTATAACTGATATATGTTATTTAATTATTATTTGCATTATTTTGTATAACTTTAATTTTAATCAATTTATCTTAAGTTAATAATGTAATCTCTTGATAAGTTGGAAATTTCATTTGGATATTTTAAACTATATATATATATATATATATATAATATCTATATTAGGATAAACAAAGTCTATCCTCGGAACTTAGCCTATTTCTTTACTATTAAATCTAGAGATATCTAGAGGGAGGTAATCCAAAATTTGCAACTCACAACTCACTAGGAAAAGAGTTGTCTTCTTTTCACCTTCTGTCTTCTCTTCGGTTCCTTTTTCGTTTTACTTATCCTTTTCTCTTATCTCCTTGTCTTTTGTACTAATATATATTGTACTAATATATATATATTTATATACGTATTCTACATTTTTTTTTGTTCTGTCTGTATATCAAACAATTGTTATCTACCGGACAAGACCCCCTTTGCACCGACACGTCGTACGTATGTGAATGTACACCGTGGTTGTTTACGTTGTCAAGTAGTGTTGTAGTAATTTTGCTTATTATCCCATTTTTTAGGGGACTCTCTCTTAAAATTTTTTAGCAATACAGATAAAAATATAATCAAATGAAACGAAAATTATTTTAATTGTGATTAACCTCACAATACTTGATGGAAAAGACGAAAAGTATCGTCGTTTCCCCTTTTCAACTAGCGTTAAGTGACAGTTGTTAACGTAGACACATTTAATTCATACTACAAAAGAGAGAAAGAGGAATAAAAATAACCAATTAAGTTTATTTCTCATTATATCAACTACCGCCGAAATTGGTGAGAAAAAAATAAAACAAAAGAGAACACCGAGAAAAAGGGAGAGGAGAGGAGAATGAACAAGAATCAAGAAAAACAGTCAATTCAGAGAAAGGAGAGTCAACAATACAGAAAGGAATCAGACCAGAGAAGACCGTCAAATTTGGAAGGGAGAGAGTCAGCAAAGAGGGAGATAAGGAGAGAAAAGGATAAGGTACAAAAGATAAGGAATAAGAGAAAAAGATAAGTAAAACGAAAAAGGAACCGAAGAGAAGACAGAAGGTGAAAAGAAGACAACTCTTTTCCTAGTGAGTTGTGAGTTGCAAATTTTGGATTACCTCCCTCTAGATATCTCTAGATTTAATAGTAAAGAAATAGGCTAAGTTCCGAGGATAGACTTTGTTTATCCTAATATAGATATAATGTTATCGACAGACTTTGTTTTTAATATTAATTTTAAACTTAATTTTAATGTTATGTTTTGTTTTTGTAATAAATTTTCCTTTTTTTTTAATTCTTAAGTTGGTTTAGTTGATTTTACATCATTCATCTGAGAAGCCAATTCGTTCACTTCGGAGTGAATCTTTCCCTTGCACCTTACGTATTTCAATCTTATCTAAAGTCTAAATGAGAGTTGTATCCGAATACACACCTGGTAGCAGTATTCCGCCCAAAAACTTCGAATCTCGATTTTGACGGCTCCCAAGGTCCCACAATTCTATTATTTAACTAAATACTCTATATACCAATACACGAAACTCCACTCAACATCAAAGACAGCAGAGGTGAATAGCTGTTGCCTAACGGCTTGGACTACCGTAGCGTTTTTCCTTCTCAACATATTAATGTTATACTTCATATATTAATCTATAAACATATATAGGTAACAGTTAATTGATGTAACCTAATGTCAAACACAGGAACTTTTTATCCAGTAATTAATTGCTAAATATGCTTAAAAAGGTGCCAAATTAATGCTATTTTTTACATCCCAAGACTTTTGGCACTTTCCATTGTTATGGTTTGTATAGTTTGATCGTTTTGACTCTACAGTACAGTTTGTAGAAAGTTTTGTGTGACAAATCACTGCTGTACAACAATATTTTTATGTAATATTAATAAACTGTAAACATTACATCTTTATTTAATACAGTAATACAACGAAATAAACATGATACATGATTCTCGTTCGTTCAGGTATGTAAATCTTTTTTGGCCTTTTTGTTTTGTTTCCCTGGAACTATGTTTCGTAACAGTTCATTTGTAGTTTTATCTTGTCATTAATAAGTGAACGCTATTAGACATTAGTCGCAAACTGCTACATGCTTCTGAAGACAAATATTGTAATCTAGTAGCTGTACCTTGACATTTTGTTTACCATGTATAATGATATTAATAAATTTTGATGCGTAAACATCACACAGGTGATACCTAAAATTTTTTGCTAATCCAGAAGGGCCTAGGATTGTAGCATTTTCATAGTGCTTCATTTTCAAGAGAATATCTCCAGGATCACTCAAAGGTTCTTGGGTGCCAATGCTCTTTGATCGTGCATGAGGTACTCTGCTAACAGCCCAAAGCAACATAGCACCTTGTATTTTGATCATTCAAGGATACATTCTCAAAAATTACCATGGATTCTCCTTTTCCTGTTGCTGGTGATGAGTTCACTATCAAACACGACTTTGGAATGCAAACATCAGGTGGAACGAATAGTTCCACCTAATGTTTGCATTCCATGAAGTTATCGAGATCTATCTCACAGCTGCCTGCATGCGATGGCTGTAGTTCATCATAACGGTTTTCATGACCGTCCGAAATTCACTTGCATCACGGTTGTAATTGTTACCAGTTCTAAGGCGAACAATAGAGAACAAGTTATTTATGCAGTTCTGAGTAAGCTGTCTCTTGAGGAGAAATTTAAAATAATATTTTTCCTTAATTCTCGCCACAATAAATGCATGGCACTTATGTTTTCCAGCCATCAAATACAGGTATGCTTAGTGTTCTCTGCTACTTGTTCAAAACCTCACGTATCTAGAAAAATGATGTCATTTTATTCACAGTTTCCAGAGTGGTAAATCCTCTCTGAATTCCAAATAGAAAAAAAGCTCACAAGACATCATATTCCTCGTAAGCCACAAAAGAAAAGCACGTCTCAGAGATTGCACTAAACCAGACTGGGCAATGATGTCGCTTTTAAGCGCCCAACGGAAGAGTTTCGTGTATCGGTTTGTAGAGTAACATTATTTGATTAAACCACGACCAAATTTCATCCAATCATCACATTTTTGCAATTCTACGAGTGATAGACTGGTAATACACACTTTTAATTATTCAGAATTTTATTGGTTACAATAAGACCATGATAACAATTATTATAACATAATATAAAATTATTTATTACCTGAAAAATAACGATGCAATTTGAATGATTTCAAATCGTTAAACGACAATATTATTAATGAAACGACTATCAGGCAGATGATTGTAAGTGTTAACTTCCTTTTATTCTGAAAGAAAAAATAAAAATATCATTATACATATTACACAATTTAAAGGATTTTTTAACAACCAACGCTATAACGAAACAAAAATTTGCAATCAATATATAGGTTTGGTTTAATTTGATAGGATACGACAATGCAACATATGGATAATCTGCCGCGGAGAGATGACTCCCGAGAGCAATTTCTATGGGAAAAACTGGTCCCGATTTAAGTGTTAACAAATGAGGAAGAAATCGGAAGTAACGTACTATAACTTATCGATCAATGGCTGATGCTCATTGGTTAATATTCAAGTTGATTCTTTCCATAGACAGACTATAGAACTTTCTTTTCCATGAAAAATTTACATTCTCATTTAATTGTGTAAATACTCGACGTATTTCTCTTACAATTTACAATTCCTCCAAGATTTTCTCACTTATAATTTCTTGAATTTTACAAATAAAATATATACAATTACGTAATAATACAAAATTTTAATACCAAGACGCCAGTAATTCTCACAAATATGGTTTCCAACAGTAGCTGTTAAAATAAATCATTTATTATTATTTTTAATAACAGTAATGGAATAAAATAACAACGTCAAATATAAGAAGTTTATTCTTAAAAATATCTACCCAATAAAATAAAAAAATCGAAAACATAAAACAGCAATGTTTATTTATTTTTAATTAAAATATATTATACATTATTTAATGTAATCATGCTAACTTATTCCTCAAAAAACATTAAAATATAGAAAAAATTTAAAAAAAATTATTATTAATGTACCGGTACAGGCTATTTTCCTCGAAACTTCCTAGTTTTGTAGATTAATTTTAATTTTGAAAAAAAAATACATGATTACAATACTGCAGAAAATGGTAACTTCCATTAAATTAGCACATTTCCACACGTGCTCATGACGTGGCACGTACTCTATACATGATTTAGGTCCATATCCGAGTCAAAAAATTAATATTCAAACTTGTTAGTGGCATCCTCGATTCTTGTTGGCTGATACTTTCGTAGTATACACGCGATTCTTCACATATCCCAAAACGTACAAAGAGGGTAATGTCGGTTATCGGAGGAGCCAAAGAATGGAAGTCACCTCGACCTATACGGATATTTACATCTGCCATTTCAAATGTATGTACAGTACTGATATATGAAACTTGCCGCCATTTTTTGGCATATATCAATTATCTCCACACATGGATTTTACAGAAAAAGTTAAAACTACAGAGGTTTGAGAGAACATCCTGTGCTAGAATTGGAATTTTAACCAGAATAAGACCAGAATTTCTACTAACTGTAGTCTTATTTACTGTACACAATGTTAATAGTCGGTTTTTATCAGTATAAGAAGTATCTTCTTATACTGATTACAATAAGCGAATTCTGTTGCATTATACATAATTTATCCAGTAAAATAATTATTATCTCTAGTCTAATAGCAAATTATTTTATATTAATTATTAATAATATCCACTAATGTGTAATTTAAAATATATAATCCACTAATTTCAACAGTTCCTATTAAACCATTATAAATATACTTATCAAAATATGCGTTATGGAATTTGAAAATTAAACTTACTTTACATGAGCAACTTGAGGACATTAAATGACCTTTAGCCTGTATTTTGTTCAGTTCTGATATAAAATTAAAGAAAAATTTATGAGAGTTCCGGTCAATAACAATTTCAAAGAAATTACATTTTTAAATATCTAAGATGTGATATTTTAAACAGATAACAATTCAAATTCAGCTTTAAATATATATTTATCTACCAAACTTGCAAATATCAAAAATGTTTTAATTAATACTAACTGATGACACTTCATGACATAATTCGAAAGATCGTTCAGGTGCTGAAGGAATTAGATTTATCAGTAAAGAAGTGTAATTTACATATCTTTACATCTTAATAATTCGAGTCTGAAGTGTAAAAAATACACATAATTATAACATGGAATGTAAGGACAAGGAAAGAGTGAGAGCATGATAAGATAACGTCATATATGATTCGAATAAAAATTTCAGAATAAGCGAGCTGGATGATCTGAAATTGATTTTTGCTTAAAACAGAAGTTTTTATTCTGGATCTGTGTTTCCAACCTTTCTCTAACAGTGGCACCAGATCGGTAATGTTTCCTTGTGGCATTTCTATCTCCTGATCTATATTTCCCGAAATGTAAAACTTTAAGGACATCTTTGTTCCTGTTTTGGGGTCTCTATCCTAAAGGCTGACCTAAAGAACTATTAAGACATAAACCAACAAAGGATTCGAGGAACTAGCTTTCAATATGTCGCTATAAATAAATTTTATCAAACCTCAGAGAGTCCTCTGCTGAGTTTCGGCATTGTAAACCCTGATAAATTTTGAAATTTTACTAATTTCAGGAGCATTTTCAGATATATGTAACGAGTGTTAGATCATATTCTACGATTAGTATTGTGATCCTGAAGTTCATTAGTTTCATAGCAGGTCTGACGCTCCTTTCATTACTTTTAGTATTACAAGTAAAATAAGTTATGGAACTACTCTGCACTATATTTCGCGAAATCTGAACGCGCGAGGTGCCTAGTGCTTAAACTTGTACTTGGTCGCGGGTTGGCGTCTTAGAAATGGCCACATGGAGTTTAACGGATTTTCTTCTCTTGTGTAACAGCTAAGTAGGGGACAGCTCCTCATTGATTCCCCCGTCACTCCCCCTCTGACAGAAGGCCGAAGTGTTGTGTTATGTTCTTCCAGAAATCGATTTTTCGGAATCACGAAGTAATCTTGTGAAATCTAGTGTGTAAGGCTGGTACTGTTGAAAACCACTACTCTGATTAAGCATTTATTGCAGAAAACATGTAGCTATGATAGTCGGAAAATTAATAAATATTAAGTTAAAATCGAAAAAAAGAACAATTTAATAATACTTCATCTATTCATATTTAAAATTATTTTTATCAACTCTTAATCGTAGATCATTGGCATCTATACAATAGTGAAAACATTTGATGATTGGTTAACGGGATTAAGCAATTGAACACTTGGAAGTTATAGAAAGTGTGTCTTTCCGGAGAACTTTCTGTGTTACAGGCTCCTATTAAGATGTTAATTTGATACTTCTAGTAATTCATGACAGCAATATGTATAGCCCAATATGTTTATATCGTTAATGTATTTTATTATGGGTTTGTGTTCGAATTGAAGCATAACAATTTATGTATACCTATGTAAACGGTACTTGCTATTTTATAGGAATCGTTTAGCATCTCCATGCACTGCCCATGCGCTGATATTTAATTTATGAAAATTTAATACTATAATAGACAAAACTTGGTTACTTATTTTAAAAGAATGAATAAGTAAAATATTTTAATTTTATTCGATTTTATTTTTATTTTTATATTTTATTTTTATGAGTCTGCCGTCACTCAATAGGCTTCTGGGTTAATGCAAAACGAATGGTCCAGTCACAGTATTTTATATGTATTTTAATTTCATTTACATTTTTCGTGTTATTTTAATTTTTGTTATTTATTATTTAATTTCATTTACATTTTTCGTGTTATTTTAATTTTTGTTATTTATTATTTTGTACTATGCTTGTTCTATTGGTTTAATTTAAACGTATGTTCTATTTTGGTTTTATTTTGAATGTGTTCGATTTTGTATCGGAATCGAACAGCTGTTACCTGAAGATGGCCCATAAATTGGGCCGAAAACGTTAGTTTTATGTAATAAATTGTTTGTTCTCAGCGATAAGGTGTATTGTATGTTTCTACTGTATTCATTAAGAAGCTGAGTCTGAGCAGAAGATTTATTTTTATATTTATTATTTTAAAAACTTATATTCTAAAAAATTCATGCTTGTGTATTAAGAATAAGTTTTTATACATAATCATGAATAAATTTTTATTCCTATGTATTCTACAACGTTTTACTTAACTCTCACAGTATATTAAAAATATGATTGCAACACGAAGTTTATCTCTATTATATAAATTTGATAAATTCTTTACATTATCTACAATCAGTTCAATCAGTACAAATTCTATATTTATTGATTAAATTTAATTGTTTAGTCCATATAATTGTTTTCATCATATCCTGTAAATTTAACTTATTAAACTTATTATTTTTAGTCAAAATTAAAGATAAAACAAGCGATTCAGAGAAACAAAGATTGAGAAAAAGCAAATAATAATTAAAATGGAATTTCGAAAAAAATGAATAAAAAAATTATACAGGGTTCCTCATGAACACGCACCATAGGCAAACTATAATGTAATGTGTTTTTCCGTTTCAAGACAATATTGGTGCAAGATTATTACATTGGAATCATTCTAGTGGGCAATGACAGGTCTAGCAATATAACAGTGAGGTAGGAGGAGAAGGGTTCAACCACCAGGGGCGAATTCTCTGGGCTTGCTTAGCATGCGCCTCATGCTTAAGAGAAAGTTTAACTGTCAGTATACTTTTATATGAGAACAAGTATGCCAATAATAATTTATTCTAACGTGTAAATTCTTTTATCATTTGTGTTTCCTTTTACACTGGCAGCTTGCAGCTAGCCGTTTTTGGAGTCGTCCATAAACTACATAACGGCGATTTTGCACCAATTTCGCATACCACTATGGGACAACTGATTGCAAACTTTAAGGAAATTGATACATTAAAACTGATTTGTGATCCTTGACACCTTGAAAGGTATGTAAATGATTCGATCATCCGTCTGGATTTCTATGTAAATCACGACTGCAATCACATCGAACACATAATCTGAACAGCTAGTTTGCCCGTGGTACGTGATTTAAACTATGCGAATCCTTCTAGGAGTAATGTAAGTAGTTCTAAGTTCTTTAAATAATATGCGAGTTAATGACGAAATTTTAAATAGTACTTACGACTATATTGACGAACTTCAATAGACATCAAATTCTATTTAAAGTAGAACATGTCATTTCTAATTTTCTTACTGGATGATCCAGTCGGTTAGTTACTGATGCGAAGTAATCGTCTTAGAAGTAATCATTTTTTGCTTGTTAACATTTCATTGGTGTAAATCATCACGTGATCAGTTTTTTCAAGTGTTGAAGTGATTTATGAACAGTATTATCTTTGATTTAGAATCAAAAGCTTATCTATTGGGTAAGCTTTTGATTCGAAATTAATAGATAAATTACGAAGATTGATGCTATAGGCCTATATCAAAATATAAAAGGTAGAGTGGAAGGAACTATATGATATACGCAAACGATATAATTGTAATTTTCATGACATAAGAACGCATTGGTTTGATACAATTATAATGAATTTATTCGCAAATAAAGATATTCAGACCCACTTTCAATATAGATTCGCTCTTTGTTTCAACGCTTAGAATACGTCTGTCTGCCTTATCTATATATTTTACAAATACCTTGTAAAAGTTGTTTATTTTAAACTTATATATTTTTTTGCACATTTTTAACACAATAAAACTTGTGAAAATTAGTTTTTCCGTTTTGGCAGGTTTCCGTTTCACTCAGGTTTCATTGTCAACTGGTTTTATTATATTTAAAACTTTCAGGTATGTTAAAATTTATTACCTCCAAACACGATAATATTTTGTTTTATTTCTTAAATCACACAGTTTGATAAACTTCGATAAAATATCTGAATGACTCATTTCCGGAACATTTTTCTTTTTTAATACTAATTAATGAAAGTGTAATGTGAAGGGTCGTATGCAGAGTATTAAAGTAAAATTATAAAATAAGAGTGAAAAGGTTTTATCTAGAAGGATCGTTTAAATCTTTCAATAAAATTAAAAGATAAAATTACAACATACTTATATTAACAATTTAAATAACTAAAACAATCTACACATGTGAAACCATTGCCAAACTTAAAATAATTAATTAATACTTCCAATACTTCCTGTGATAAAGAAAGACCACTTCTCGACCAATCAACGACAGGATTACTTATTCAGAAGTTAGTGGCACCGAGATTGCATTGCGTCACGATATGAATCATCGATGACGTTGCTATTTAAATTACATTTTAATGCGCATGCGGGAAAGGTACTATTTCCGTTTTTCGGTACGCGCCGAAGTTGAATTTAAGTCAAATTAATTAATAAAAACCGCGTTAATTGACATTGACGTAATATAAAGGGCTTTTAAGTATCCGTGTTTAAATATCCTTAAGTTAAATTAAATGACAAAAATTTATTAATGTAGTAAATATTACTATTATAATCAGGGGCGGACTAAGGCCTAGGCAACCTAGGCAGTGCCTAGGGCCCGTAATTTTTGGAGCCCGAAAATTAGGTTTTTAATTTTTTAATTTTTATAATTAATTTTTATTTTTATTTAACAGAAAAACGTGATATTCATAATTATTGCTGAAACGTATCCAAATTATGCCGAATCGTTGATTGATAAAGTCGACAAGTGTGGACGAGCGTTCCCGTGCTTATGCATCCACGCCCGCGAGTGTCGATGTGTGTAAATACGATCGAGCCTCGCGCCTATCGAGCCTTTACTATGCACGTGTTTAAAAAGTCAAACGTAGCTATTTAAAATCAGTGTCTCCTGAAGGAATGTTCAGGAGACACTGATTTTGATGTTCTCCTGAACTTGTCTCCTGATGTTACTTGTCTCCTGAACTTGTCTCCTGAACTCACTGATGTTCTCCTAAACGTGTCTCCTGAACATACGTTCAGGAGACACGTTCAGGAGAACATACGTTCAGTGCATCTTATGTGAGTTGTGATTGAAAATTGTGCAATTAAGACTTAAGTACCTAGACTTGATTGCAAATAGATTGTTTTAGATTTATAGTTAATACTTTCTGGAATTCCTAAAATAAAAATGTAAGTTTTTATAAAAGTATTACATTATTTAATTAAAATAATATATAATATAAAATACCACAAATTGTGATTTTGTTTGTGATTGTGATATTGAGTAAAAATAAATTTAATTGAAGATCATTTTCTTCTTTCTTTTTAGTACGTGGTCTTTAAAATGAGTTCCTATAAACATTTAAGTGGAAGTGAAGAAAGAAAACGAAAAGCAGATCGAGATAAAGTGGCAAAACAAATGAAAAGATCGTTGGACAAATTTTTAACTGTAGATGGAGAACAATTACAACAATCGTCATCATTTTCACAAATTTCACCTGCTCAAACTCCAGAAACATCATTTGTGTCCGAAACTATTCTGCAAAAAGACCAGCAGGAGAAACCAAGCAATTCCGTTTGTGAAGATGAAACAAAAGGAGAAAATATAAATTTAAAATCATCTCAAAGTAATGATGAAACTAAGAGTTTTGTAAACGATATTGCATTATGGCCAGAATACTTAACAGACGCCATGCAAGAGTATTATATAAAAAATCCATCAAAATGAATAATCAATGGATCTTTCGAATCATCTTCTATTCGATGCAACAAAGGGTCAAAACAAATCACAAGAAAATTAAGTATTGTCTCCTTCTTCAGAACTATTAATAGCGGGGAAAAAGTTAAAAGAGATTGGTTGGCTTTTACTGAAACAAACAACTTATTGTACTGTTACGTCTGTAAATTATTTTCCAAGCAAACAACGCTAATGACAAAAGGGAGGAATGATTGGAAAAATGTACATAAAAAATTGTCAGAGCACGAAAACTCCAGTGACCACATTAACTCCATTTTAATTTTTATAACAAGATCTAAAATTACCGGACGCATTGACACTGAACTGGAAAAACAAATTATAAATGAAAAAAAAAATATTGGAGGGAAGTACTTAAACGTGTGGTAGCGACAATCAAATTTATTTCTTCATACTCTTCAGCGTTTCGTGGTAAAAATGAAGTGTTTTTTAGTGAAAATAATGGTAATTATATAGGTGCTTTGGAATATTTATCCGAGTTCGATCCATTTTTGCGGGAACACATGAAAAAATATGCAAACTGCGGCACCGGTACTATAAACTATTTGTCGTCTACAATATGTGATGAATTTATTTCTATTATATCGAAAGATTTACAACTCACAATAGTGAACGAAATAAAAGAAGCCAAATTTTACTCTCTAATTATTCATTCAACACCTGATATATCTCACGTAGATCAGCTGACCGTCATTATTTGCTATGTTCTTCCAAGTGGTATAAAAGAAAGATTTTTGGGATTTCTACCTATATTTTCTCATACGGGTGAAAAGTTGAAGAAAGTTATTTTAGAATTTTTAAATAATATAGATTTGGACATCACTAACTGTCGGGGACAGAGTTATGATAATGCGTTTAATATGTCAAGTAAATATAAGGGACTCCAATCCAGAATAAAACAACATATTTTCTCTGCCCATTTTATACCATGCGCAAATCATTCATTAAATTTAATTGGAAACGCTGCTGCCGAAAGTTACATGGAAATGACCACTTTTTTCAATATCGTTCAGGAATTGTACGTATTTTTTTTTTTTTTTCAAGTTCTACACATAGGTGGAATGCATTACAAAAATTTTGTAAGAGCAAACACTTGAGTATTAAACCTATTTGTAACACCAGGTGGTCTGCTCGTTCCGATGCTGTGAAATCCTTAAAGGAAAATTATGAAGAAATTAAACATTATTTACGTCATTTTTCCTCAAACAAAGATGAAAAACCATTAACAAGATCCGAAGCTGCCGATTTACATAAAAAAACTTGATACATTTGAGTATGTACTGTTACTTACTATATGGGAAAAGATTTTAGAGAGAATAGATGCTTCAAACAAGACTCTTCAACAAAAAGACGAATACCTAAATACAGCAGTTTTAATATATGATTCATTGATAGATTTCATACAAACTGTTAGAGATGATTTTGACAATTTAGAAAAAGAAGCAGAAAAAGTTAAAGATATTGCATATACTAATGATAACAAACGGCAGAAAATACGAAAACTATTTCATGATGAAATTCCAGAACATGAAATAAGATTCAGTGGCAAAGAACATTTTAAAGTTAATATTTTTTTTTGTTGTATGCTATTCTTTAATTAGCAACATTGGACAGTGCTGGCTGCTGGCGTGTTTTTTCTTCGAGTTACTGTTTCGAACTACAATTTATTGTCTTCTATTAATTGACTTTATAGAAGATGTCTTTTTCTACTGTGATACTTTCTATTTTAATTTTGTTCTTTTTGCTTGTTATTGGAGGAGTCGAACTTAACCCAGGCCCAATGTCTCGTACACCACCTTCTTCACCTCGCAATAAAGCTTCGACGTCCGCCGGCAACGCCGCCGATCTCCAAGCGAACCAACGCTGAAATCATCTCGATTGGAGGACTATTTTGCATCGCAGGATATTTCTTCTCAACTACCTCAGAAGATTCTATGTCTCCTCGAGGAACGTTTTGATACTATTCTATCGAAACTGGAGGAATTGTCGTCGAAATTTGACTGGCTGTCTAATTTACATAAGGAATACGACGAACGTCTGTCTCGCCTGGAAGGAGAAATTGCTGAACTTTCGTCCTTTAAAACTGTATGTATGGATAAACTTTCTCTTCAAAATTATTATATAGACTCGGTTCATAACGATTCGAAGAAGGATAATATCATTGTTTCTGGTTTGAGTGGCGATGACGAGGAAATAGTTAACAATGCTAATCGCTTTATTGAATTATTTAAAAGACAGAGCGGGGAGTCTATTCCTGTAGTTAATAGTTATCGAATATCGGGTACTCGACTTTTTTTGTTTAAACTCTGTAGTCAAGATGACAAAAGAGCTATCTTTAAAAACTTAAAGAAAATTCAAGCGTCGCCGTCATTCTCGCGCATTAGAGTCTTTGACGATTTGTCATACAGATCGAGATTAAGGCGTAAAAAACTGTTGCCTTTTTTGCGGAAGCAAAATCTTTGAAAAAAAAAGTATTTTTGAAAGCCGATTGCCTGACTGTCGATGGTGACAGATTTACTTTTAATTTGGATACGAATGAACTACAGAAGATCGATACTTTTTTAGACAAACCCAGCCAAAAAGGTTAAGTGGAACAACTGCTAACGAGACAAATAAAACTTTAGAAATGAGGATACTGTCTTGGAATTGCCAAGGAACGCTGGACTTATCAGTGAATGACCAAGAGTTCATTTATATATTGCAAAATTATGATTTAGTTGCTTTAACTGAGACATGGTTAACTAAGCATTTCAAACCGGTTCTCTCTATGTTGAACTCAGATTTGTTTCTATACGAACAACTTGCTAAAAAGCCAATTGGTCCCGGTCGTCCTTATGGCGGTCTTATTCTTGCAGTTTCCCAGAAATTGGGTTCCTCGGAAATGTTGTTTAACTCCGATAATCTTATGGTGATTAAATTAAACTATGGAAGATTTTCTTGTTCACTTAGTCAAAGCTTGATTATTGTTCTTGTTTATATGAGAATAGATCTTTATGATTTTCTGTTAAAAAAAATGGAAGACTTGTTGATGAATTTCCCTGACGACGATATAGTTATTTTAGGTGACATGAATGCCAGAATAGGTGAGGAACTAGATAATTTTTATGCTGGGAGTAATATTAATGTTCTAAATTCCCGAAGATCTAATGACTTAACATTGAACCAAAGAGGAAAAAGTTTTTTACAACTGATTAAGTCGCACGGATTATATATTTTAAATGGTCGATGTGCCTCAGACAATCCGGCTAAATTCACTTTTCTTTCAACAGTTGGTCTATCTGTTATAGATCTAATAACAGTAAATGTTTATTTACTAGATAGATTATTGGATTTTAGAGTTCTTGATATTTTTAATTCTGATCACTTTCCAATCTCAATTTCATTTGAATTTACGACGGATAGCGTACGGACTCTGAAACTCCCAAAAATTCGCTACGTATGGAAACAAGATAGATCGGATGACTATTTATCTTTGGTTAGCTCGCTGTATACCTCGATTAAGACCACTTTTTCGCTGGATGCGCAGAGTTACTATGATGAATTATTAAACATTTTGTTGACTTCGGCTTTACGATGTGGGATGGTCAAGAAGAACATTTCCTTGTTATCATTTGAGAAGCAATGGTTTGATTTACAGTGTCTACGTCTAAAGAAATCTAAGAACCGAATACTACGAATGTTTCGAAGAAACAAAAGTAGAAACCTCTTGGACGAATATTGTAAATTAAATAAAAGCTACAAGTCGCTATGTAAGGCGAAGAAAAAGATCTTTTTGGCTAAAATAAATTCACTATTATTGAAGACAAAAAATACTAGAGATTTTTGGTCACTAGTCAATAAGTTTCGAATTAAGAAACCGTGTGAAAATGCTATATCTCCCTCGGATTGGTTAAAATATTTGCAAGAGTATTTCGCTGGACCAGATACAGTAATTTATATCGATGTAAGTCTTAATAATACTGTGCCTCTTTTGGATGACTTTATTACCCTGAGCGAATTAGAAGTTGTAATCAGAAAATTAAGATCATCTAAGGCCCCAGGTCCTGACAATATAAGGAATGAAATGATAAAATGCCTTTCTACAGAAATACTAATGGATATATTAGATATGTTTAATTCCTTTTGGTCTAGGCGCTCCTTTCCACTATCTTGGAAACAAATTGCTTTGAGAATGATATATAAGAAGGGATGTAGGCAGACGCCAACTAATTATAGACCAATCGCTTTAATTAATGTATTTAGAAAGGTCTTTTCAACTATTGTTGCAAATCGACTCCGGATTTGGATGAACGAATTTAATATTGTTACACCTGTTCAAGGAGCATTTGTTAAAAATAGAGGTGTTGAATATAATTTGTTTATTTTGACCGGTCTTATTCAAATATCACTATCGAGGAAACGAGGGAAATTATATACCGCATTTATTGACCTCAAGAAAGCTTTCGACACAGTTGATCATGATTTGTTATGGTATAAGCTTAGAAGCATTGGTCTTTCTTCGTTTTTTGTCAACTTACTTAAGAGTCTCTTCTCCAATACTAGATATTTTATAGAAACTTTTTCATTAAGCACTGATTATGTTGAGTCCAATAGAGGGCTACCTCAAGGAGAACCACTGAGTCCTATCCTTTTTGTTTTGTTTTTGAATGATCTCCCGGGGCTTCTGAGAGGTAAAAGTTCTATGATACCTTTATCTTCTCATGTTGAAATTAACTGTCTTCTTTATGCTGATGATATCCTTCTCTTGGCTAATTCGGCTTCTTCGCTTAGAGAAAGACTTAATCTTACTTGGAAATACTGTGAAGATAATCGATTGACAATTAATTTGGAAAAGACAAAGCTTATGATCTTTCGTAGAGGTGGAAAACTTAAAAAAACAGATAGTTTTAGTTTAGAAAACCATAGATTTGAAATTGCGTCTAACTTTAAATATCTGGGTATTTATTTCTCTTCACATGGTACATTCTCCTATCATTTAAACAAGGTGTTACCTGCTGCAAGATCTAGGATCTCCAATCTCGTCTCGTTACTTATTAAAATCAAAGCGTCTTCATTAAATAACTACTTTAAACTATTTGATTCTTTGATTGGACCAAGTATGTTTTATGCTTTCCCGGTTTGGGGCGGTGTTTTAGTGGACAAGTTTGAACCGATACAATTATTCTACTTTAAGCGGGTGTTTCATATTAACAGATCTGTCTCGGGGTCTGCATTGAGAATGGAATTGGGAAGACCTCCCCTCGCAATTGGATTGGTGATAAAATTGTTTAGATTTTGGAGGAAACTAGTTGACCTACCGGAAGACGATTATCGAAAATTGACATATACAAGACTTTCAAAGATGGATGGTAATTCTTTTTTGAAGCCATGGCCAGCTATCGCTAAAGGATTATTAAATAATATAGGATTGTCAAATAGCTATATGTGTTTAAGTGAGAGTCAGTTCTTTCTGGACTGTGATCGACGATTGAGAGACCTGTATTGGTTTAGGGATGTTCAATATTTGACTGAAAGAGGCTGGAACAGTGAAATCTTCCTTAATGGAAAGTGGAGTCCAATGCCTTATTTATTGTCTGATTTGAGTTATAAACTAAAGTCATTTGGTGCACAGTTTAGACTAAATAGGTTCTCCATAAACCTAAATGGCAAATCAATTAATATCTCGGACGATTCAGAATGTTCTTTTTGTGGATCAGTAGTGATGGATATGAGAAAACACCTTCTCGATTCTTGTAACTTCTTTTTGGATACCCGAGCTGTTACTTTGCCATCTGATTTTTGTTATCAAATTATACTCGGTAATAATTTTTCTAAGCTAACTTTGTATAAATTATACAATTTCTTTGTTCATGTAGCTACCTGTAAACAATAATGTTCTTTTAACCCCCTTTGTAATAACGAAAGTTATATCAAATAATAAAGATTGATTGATTGATTGATTGATAATTAGCAACATTAAAAAAAGATCTGAGGGATATAAAACTATTAACAATAAATTCAAAACAATTTTTCATGATAGTGATGTTAGTGACTTCAATAGAGGAATTAAAATGTTATGAACAAGATTTAAACCTAGCAGAACAGAAAAATGAAGTATTACAATTTAAGACTTTTATAAGTAAAGAAAATATTATTTCGCCTGTATCCATGTGGTCATTTATTCAGGAAAATATTATTATTTCAACATTCCCTAATTTAAACATAATTCTGAGAATTCATTTAACCCTTCCAATAAGCAATGCAAGCGGTGAAAGATCATTCTCAGTAATGGCCAGAATAAAAAATTTTTTAAGATCCACATTAGGCCAACAAAAATTAAATAGTTTATCATTACTTTATATAGAAAAAGAGTTATTAAATAACTCTATTAATTATGACAAACTAATTGACGAGTTTGCAGAATTAAAAGTGAGAAAAAAGGCAATATAACTAATCAATCTGGGTATATTTGTTTCAGTATTATTGTTTGTTTTAATAAATTATGTTTATTTAATTTTTGTACATGTATATTATTTTTTTTCCTTTTTTTTCTTGGAATCCGATAATTAAATAGAACTACATACTATATGCTTTAAAACCAAACTACCAAACGCAAAGTATGTGTCATGACTGAAAAATAGGCCCGGAATTACAATGTTGCCTAGGGCCCGCTTTAGCCTTAGTCCGCCGCTGATTATAATACAGTGGTGCCTTGTATAACGTACGCCTCGAATAACGGACGCTGAGAACAACGGACTTTCTATTTTGCCGTTACGTGACTCGAGCAACGGACTGGCTGCAAACAACGGACTTTCCGGCATAATTGGTGACTGTTCCATGGGTGCGTTCTTTAATAGCAGTCGCTCTGCGTCTCCGCTACTACGGGAGTGCGCTGCTGTTTGTAGGCATTTAGGAACGACGGTGAAAGAAAAAAAGATGGCAGCGCCCGCACTATCGATAGTATCGTGATGAAGGAATCTATAATTCTAAAATATGAGCTTTTAAAGGCAAAAGAAGGGTTCCAATTGTAAAATTTAACCATAAAATGGATTATTTGTTGAAAGAACATTCAAAATAGCCACGAAAAAAATTTGAATGCCGGCTACCATTCGAAAAAAATTCGTAAAGACACATCACCGCGTGCGCTACTCGCGCTTTTACAATTTCTAAATTTTCGTTCATAAACCACATAATGGACCGGAAACGAAACTATCTGAGCCACGGAGGACGCCATGTTGCTTTCCACCGTAAACTACTGCTACAAGCGGCCGTTTTTGCCGTTTGACAGTGCGCGCTCCCACCGGAATTTAGGAACACGTTCTGCAGGAATTTTTAAACGGATGTCGCTCGCGCAGAGTTAAGCGGAGGAATAAAAGAACGCACCCCATGTTCATTTTTTTATGATACAGTACGGTTATTTTATGCTGCGGAACGAATTAGATGTTCTAACATGTATTTCTATGGGAAAATGCGTTTCGTATAACGGACGTTTCACTTAACGGACGTGCACCTGGAACGGATTAAGTACGTTATATGAGGCACCACTGTATATTAATATAATAATATGTATTAATACTAGGTAGCCAGTTAATTAAAATTAAAAATAATAAAATAATGAGCAATTATTTCTTCTGACATCGTCCAATGCCGGGCTTCAATTTTTAATCATATTTTTCATCTATTTAATTTAAAATATATGCTCTCCACCTCAAATTCGTAGTGGCTTGCCCCTGTACATCATACTTTTCCTTTAACAAATAGAGACGTGCCGTTATCTAGCTAATACCTTTCGGGAAAAATTTGTGAATTGAAATAACATGACTTCTGGTTTGCATCGGATGATTCTATATAGTTAATCTGGGTCTTTTGCAGCTAAGGTTTCCGTATTTAGTCTCCACTTTTACGTATCTAACTCGATTTCGAGATAAAGGAAAGGCAGAAGGACGGACAAACAAAAAGGTAAAAAAAGGTTTTGTTTTGGGGGTCGGGAACGGATTAATCCATTTTATATTGTTTCTTATGGAAACTTTTCTTCGGTTTGAGAATAAATCGAGTTTCGGATAACTTTTAGGAATGAATTAAGTTCGAAACCAAAGGGTTGACTGTATTTATAAAAAGTGAAAAACTAGTAGCGTAAAATAACGTAAATTAATTGAAAAAAATTAAAAACAGTAAACTTTTTATAATTAAAACTTAATAAAATGAACAGAAAATTAAAGCAAACAAATATTTATTTACCAGCGTAAAATATCACATTTATGGAATTAAAAACAGATAAATCACTAACTCATAAAATGATAATACTTTATAATTTAAAATTAAGTAAAATTGAATGTAAAAATTGTAAAAGGGATACATAAAACCACTATGACTTTTTACGTACTTCCACCAAAATAAGAAAAAGCCACGGTATTGTGTAAGTGTTAAAAAATGGTTTTCATTGATGAACTCTTTCAATTATAGTAACGCATGTTGACAAATCGCACTCAAAATTAATTTTCAAATTTCTTGAAATTTTTGTGATTTTTCTCTTTTAATAAGATCTGAAATACTATTTAGTAAGATTTGCCATCCTGTATTGACACAGTGGATAGTGACTTCAACAATTATATTTTATTGCGCGTATATGTTGTCTAACCTTGATTTTTACCTGCCTTTCTAGTTCTCAAACATAATGAGAGTGGTTGACAACTGCAAGAAAATTTATATACTACAATATCACTTAAAAAATCTGTATCTTTATCATTTCTGGTATTATGTAAATTATTATTTCACTGCTTAATTTTATATAAATACGATGTTTTTTATTGAGTAAGATAGCATTACAGACAAATAATTCTTTACAATTTAGTAAATATAAAATATAATTACAACATACAAAGATAAAAAACTTTGCTTTTGTCTTTCCTTATCGCCGTTGTAATTATATTTGTAATTATATTTTATATTTACTAAATGTAATTAACGCCGGCCACGTACTTTTTATTAATTCTTTACTTTAAAAGTGTAATATTATGAATGTGGCGATAACACCAGATGACGCTGTTACCTGATTTTACATTTGTTCTGAGGAGGCTGTAGCCTCAAAAAAAAGGTCGTCTCCGAGATTATGTGAATCGTCTAAGGACTGCCGATGGAGTGAACGGCGATAAGGAAAGACAAAAGCAAAGTTTTTTATCTTTGTATGTTGTAGAATTATGACTTTTATATTTACTAAATGTAATTAACGCCGGCCACGTACTTTTTATTAATTCTAAATTCTTTACAAGTTTTCTAGACATAATACAACGATGAACATTGTTGTAGATTATCAGATTTGTAAGAATTTTCATACAATTTCTGAGTTAATTTATTTAAACCACGCAATTAGTGATGTGCTTATCCACTCATTATTACATATTGTGATTTCAAATTCCATATTAAACCATAAATAGATCTAGATTTGCGAAAATAATTTTATTTATTAAATATATTAAATATTTAAAAGTAAATTATTATATAAAATTTATTATAATTCTTTACAAAGTTTACTTTTTGTTAATATTGGAAAATAAAATGTAAATTGTGAAATTTATATTATATTATATATATAGTTAATACAATATATACC
The DNA here is from genome assembly GCF_030686945.1 of Centruroides vittatus. Classification (NCBI taxonomy): domain Eukaryota; kingdom Metazoa; phylum Arthropoda; class Arachnida; order Scorpiones; family Buthidae; genus Centruroides; species Centruroides vittatus. The sequence continues at coordinate 27,632 of NW_027122666.1, read as the reverse complement.
ATATTATATATATATATATGTTACAGTCAAAACCCGTTTTTAGTTAGAACGCATTTTAACTAGTTGAAACTAGTTTATACTGGACGTCTTTGTTTAAAACCCGTTTTGTCTAGTTAAAACTAGTTTTAACTCAAATTCATTTTTGACTAGCAGTAAATTCTAGTTTTATCTAGACAAACCGGGTTTTGTCTAGTTAATTTACTGCTGTACATGTTTTGATTTTAGATAAAACTAGTTTTAACTTTTAACATTAGTTAAAACTAATTTTAGCTACATAAATATGTTTGGGGGAAATAAATAAAGTTATGTATAGTGATTCTGGGGAAGATGCCTAACATTATGCTTATAAAGGAAATTATAGCGATAATTTGGGTTTTGAAGGCCTCTAACCAATATATCATATTCTGAGCATGTTTTTCAAATAAAACTTTGGAGTACATGAAAAATAATTTTATATTGTGTTTGCAATGACGACTTTTTTACTGTCTGGCATTTTAGGCATTTTACCCCAAGTATCCGGGTGAGATGCCAAATGCCATTTGGGTAAGATAACAAATATAATTGCATAAAATAAATTTTCGAATATCTTAACCAAATCTAATTTATTGCATATGTAGTACAAAGTACTTCATAGAGCGGCCGGATGGCCCAGCGGTCAAGGTTAGCAGCCTGCCGCCCTGGGGGACCCGGGATCGAATCCAGACGGATCGAGAAATTTCCAGGAATTTTTCGGGGGGTGGTCTGTCTGGATATGTCGGTCCCTGTCCCTCACCACCCGGCCGCCTCATTGTGGGCCTGGCCGAACCCATAATGGGCTTGCTATAAGAGGCCCTCTTAGTGCCCACTAGGCGGAAAGAGTTACAAAAACAAAGTACTTCATAGTAAGTATAACAGCACAGTATAAGTACTGTTAAGTTTCCGCCCGTTCTAACGTGCTCTATAGCTAGCTGAAAGCTCTTTTCAGTCCAAAAACCTTTTTGAGAAGTCCTTATATAATTTCTATGCATATCCTGCAATAAAACGAGAAAACAAAAATTTATTAAAAATAGGCATATTGGAATTCAATTAACAAAAAATAGGCATGTTACCCCATGAAAAATGTGGCATATTTCCCATTTGTCAGGGTAAGATGCTTACGTTGTACATGTTCTATCATGTCTGATCGGGATCGGCGGTAGCTCAGAATAGAAACTTTAGAACCTTAACTACATCATACATTAATTCCGCAATTTTTAATAAATTCTATTTTAACTTTTAGTTTTAAAATGATTCTATAAACATTTCACGACAAAAACTTCGTTCTTATCTTGCTTTTATTCTTCTCAGATGTAGAAAATGAGGTAACGGTAGCCAACTACAGGTTTCCGCACTCGATATTAACCCAACGATTCATAATACAAACACATGACAATATCTGACGTCACCGTTTGAAAATATCAAAAAGTAGGCATCTTCCCCGCTTACCATCTTACCCCGAATCACTCTATATGTTGCAGTCAAAACCAGTTTTTAGTTAGGAATGAGTTTTAACTACTTTATACTGGATGTCTTTGTTAAAACCCGTTTTGTCTTGTTAAAACTAGAATTTACTGCTAGTCAAAAATGAATTTGAGTTAAAACTAGTTAAAACTAGTTTTAACTCAAATTCATTTCAACTTGACAAAATAATCTGAAAAATTATTTACTCGACAATTTTGTGATCGAAATAATTATTCACTTAACAAGGTAAATCTAAAAATTATTTAGGTTAAAATAAATTCAAAAACTTAAATTGGCCAACTTACTTGACAAAATAATCTGAAAAATTATTTACTCGACAATTTTGTGATCGAAATAATTATTACTTAACAAGGTAAATCTAAAAATTATTTAGGTAAAAATAAATTCAAACACTTAAATTGGCCAACTTACTTGACAAAATAATCTGAAAAATTATTTACTCGACAATTTTGTGATCGAAATAATTATTCACTTAACAAGGTAAATCTAAAAATTATTTAGGTTAAAATAAATTCTAACAAACTTAAATTAACAATTGTGACAATTTTGTGGTACTCATACACGTTATCGCATGTGATTCGTTCGAAAAATTATTTACTTGACAATTTTATGATCAATAAAAATTATTTATGAAAGGTGTTTAATATTTATAAAGGGTAAGTCTAAAAATTATTTACTTGTCAATTATTTATAAAAATTATTTAGATTAAAATAAATTCAAACACTTAAATTGGCCAACTTACTTGACAAAATAATCTGAAAAATTATTTACTCGACAATTTTGTGATCAAAACAATTATTCACTTAACAAGGTAAATCTAAAAATTATTTAGGTTAAAATAAATTCAAACACTTAAATTGGCCAACTTACTTGACAAAATAATCTGAAAAATTATTTACTCGACAATTTTGTGATCGAAATAATTATTCACTTAACAAGGTAAATCTAAAAATTATTTAGGTTAAAATAAATTCTAACAAACTTAAATTAACAATTGTGACAATTTTGTGGTACTCATACACGTTATCGCATGTGATTCGTTCGAAAAATTATTTACTTGACAATTTTATGATCAATAAAAATTATTTATGAAAGGTGTTTAATATTTATAAAGGGTAAGTCTAAAAATTATTTACTTGTCAATTATTTATAAAAATTATTTAGATTAAAATAAATTCAAACACTTAAATTGGCCAACTTACTTGACAAAATAATCTGAAAAATTATTTACTCGACAATTTTGTGATCAAAACAATTATTCACTTAACAAGGTAAATCTAAAAATTATTTAGGTTAAAATAAATTCAAACACTTAAATTGGCCAACTTACTTGACAAAATAATCTGAAAAATTATTTACTCGACAATTTTGTGATCGAAATAATTATTACTTAACAAGGTAAATCTAAAAATTATTTAGGTAAAAATAAATTCAAACACTTAAATTGGCCAACTTACTTGACAAAATAATCTGAAAAATTATTTACTCGACAATTTTGTGATCAAAACAATTATTCACTTAACAAGGTAAATCTAAAAATTATTTAGGTTAAAATAAATTCTAAAACACTTAAATTGGCCAACAATTGTACAATTTTGTGGTACTCATACACGTTATCGCATGTGATTCGTTCAAAAAATTATTTACTTGACAATTTTATGATCAATAAAAATTATTTATGAAAGGTGTTTAATATTTATAAAGGGTAAGTCTAAAAATTATTTACTTGTCAATTATTTATAAAAATTATTTAGATTAAAATAAATTCAAACACTTAAATTGGCCAACTTACTTGACAAAATAATCTGAAAAATTATTTACTCGACAATTTTGTGATCAAAACAATTATTCACTTAACAAGGTAAATCTAAAAATTATTTAGGTAAAAATAAATTCAAACACTTAAATTGGCCAACTTACTTGACAAAATAATCTGAAAAATTATTTACTCGACAATTTTGTGATCAAAACAATTATTCACTTAACAAGGTAAATCTAAAAATTATTTAGGTTAAAATAAATTATAACAAACTTAAATTAACAATTGTGACAATTTTGTGGTACTCATACACGTTATCGCATGTGATTCGTTCGAAAAATTATTTACTTGACAATTTTATGATCAATAAAAATTATTTATGAAAGGTGTTTAATATTTATAAAGGGTAAGTCTAAAAATTATTTACTTGTCAATTATTTATAAAAATTATTTAGATTAAAATAAATTCAAACACTTAAATTGGCCAACTTACTTGACAAAATAATCTGAAAAATTATTTACTCGACAATTTTGTGATCAAAACAATTATTCACTTAACAAGGTAAATCTAAAAATTATTTAGGTTAAAATAAATTCAAACACTTAAATTGGCCAACTTACTTGACAAAATAATCTGAAAAATTATTTACTCGACAATTTTGTGATCAGAAATAATTATTGACTTAACAAGGTAAATCTAAAAATTATTTAGGTTAAAATAAATTCAAACACTTAAATTGGCCAACTTACTTGACAAAATAATCTGAAAAATTATTTACTCGACAATTTTGTGATCAAAATAATTATTCACTTAACAAGGTAAATCTAAAAATTATTTAGGTTAAAATAAATTCAAACACTTAAATTGGCCAACTTACTTGACAAAATAATCTGAAAAATTATTTACTCGACAATTTTGTGATCAAAACAATTATTCACTTAACAAGGTAAATCTAACAATTATTTAGGTAAAAATAAATTCAAACACTTAAATTGGCCAACTTACTTGACAAAATAATCTGAAAAATTATTTACTCGACAATTTTGTGATAGAAATAATTATTGACTTAACAAGGTAAATCTAAAAATTATTTAGGTTAAAATAAATTCAAACACTTAAATTGGCCAACTTACTTGACAAAATAATCTGAAAAATTATTTACTCGACAATTTTGTGATCGAAATAATTATTCACTTAACAAGGTAAATCTAAAAATTATTTAGGTTAAAATAAATTCAAACACTTAAATTGGCCAACTTACTTGACAAAATAATCTGAAAAATTATTTACTCGACAATTTTGTGATCGAAACAATTATTCACTTAACAAGGTAAATCTAAAAATTATTTAGGTTAAAATAAATTCTAACAAACTTAAATTAACAATTGTGACAATTTTGTGGTACTCATACACGTTATCGCATGTGATTCGTTCAAAAAATTATTTACTTGACAATTTTATGATCAATAAAAATTATTTATGAAAGGTGTTTAATATTTATAAAGGGTAAGTCTAAAAATTATTTACTTGTCAATTATTTATAAAAATTATTTAGATTAAAATAAATTCAAACACTTAAATTGGCCAACTTACTTGACAAAATAATCTGAAAAATTATTTACTCGACAATTTTGTGATCAAAACAATTATTCACTTAACAAGGTAAATCTAAAAATTATTTAGGTAAAAATAAATTCAAACACTTAAATTGGCCAACTTACTTGACAAAATAATCTGAAAAATTATTTACTCGACAATTTTGTGATCGAAATAATTATTCACTTAACAAGGTAAATCTAAAAATTATTTAGGTTAAAATAAATTCTAACAAACTTAAATTAACAATTGTGACAATTTTGTGGTACTCATACACGTTATCGCATGTGATTCGTTCGAAAAATTATTTACTTGACAATTTTATGATCAATAAAAATTATTTATGAAAGGTGTTTAATATTTATAAAGGGTAAGTCTAAAAATTATTTACTTGTCAATTATTTATAAAAATTATTTAGATTAAAATAAATTCAAACACTTAAATTGGCCAACTTACTTGACAAAATAATCTGAAAAATTATTTACTCGACAATTTTGTGATCAAAATAATTATTCACTTAACAAGGTAAATCTAAAAATTATTTAGGTAAAAATAAATTCAAACACTTAAATTGGCCAACTTACTTGACAAAATAATCTGAAAAATTATTTACTCGACAATTTTGTGATCAGAAATAATTATTGACTTAACAAGGTAAATCTAAAAATTATTTAGGTTAAAATAAATTCAAACACTTAAATTGGCCAACTTACTTGACAAAATAATCTGAAAAATTATTTACTCGACAATTTTGTGATCAAAACAATTATTCACTTAACAAGGTAAATCTAAAAATTATTTAGGTTAAAATAAATTCAAACACTTAAATTGGCCAACTTACTTGACAAAATAATCTGAAAAATTATTTACTCGACAATTTTGTGATCAAAACAATTATTCACTTAACAAGGTAAATCTAAAAATTATTTAGGTAAAAATAAATTCAAACACTTAAATTGGCCAACTTACTTGACAAAATAATCTGAAAAATTATTTACTCGACAATTTTGTGATCAAAACAATTATTCACTTAACAAGGTAAATCTAAAAATTATTTAGGTTAAAATAAATTCAAACACTTAAATTGGCCAACTTACTTGACAAAATAATCTGAAAAATTATTTACTCGACAATTTTGTGATCGAAATAATTATTCACTTAACAAGGTAAATCTAAAAATTATTTAGGTAAAAATAAATTCAAACACTTAAATTGGCCAACTTACTTGACAAAATAATCTGAAAAATTATTTACTCGACAATTTTGTGATCAAAACAATTATTCACTTAACAAGGTAAATCTAAAAATTATTTAGGTTAAAATAAATTATAACAAACTTAAATTAACAATTGTGACAATTTTGTGGTACTCATACACGTTATCGCATGTGATTCGTTCAAAAAATTATTTACTTGACAATTTTATGATCAATAAAAATTATTTATGAAAGGTGTTTAATATTTATAAAGGGTAAGTCTAAAAATTATTTACTTGTCAATTATTTATAAAAATTATTTAGATTAAAATAAATTCAAACACTTAAATTGGCCAACTTACTTGACAAAATAATCTGAAAAATTATTTACTCGACAATTTTGTGATCAAAACAATTATTCACTTAACAAGGTAAATCTAAAAATTATTTAGGTAAAAATAAATTCAAACACTTAAATTGGCCAACTTACTTGACAAAATAATCTGAAAAATTATTTACTCGACAATTTTGTGATCGAAATAATTATTACTTAACAAGGTAAATCTAAAAATTATTTAGGTTAAAATAAATTCAAACACTTAAATTGGCCAACTTACTTGACAAAATAATCTGAAAAATTATTTACTCGACAATTTTGTGATCAAAACAATTATTCACTTAACAAGGTAAATCTAAAAATTATTTAGGTTAAAATAAATTCAAACACTTAAATTGGCCAACTTACTTGACAAAATAATCTGAAAAATTATTTACTCGACAATTTTGTGATCAAAACAATTATTCACTTAACAAGGTAAATCTAAAAATTATTTAGGTAAAAATAAATTCAAACACTTAAATTGGCCAACTTACTTGACAAAATAATCTGAAAAATTATTTACTCGACAATTTTGTGATCAGAAATAATTATTCACTTAACAAGGTAAATCTAAAAATTATTTAGGTAAAAATAAATTCAAACACTTAAATTGGCCAACTTACTTGACAAAATAATCTGAAAAATTATTTACTCGACAATTTTGTGATCAAAATAATTATTCACTTAACAAGGTAAATCTAAAAATTATTTAGGTTAAAATAAATTCAAACACTTAAATTGGCCAACTTACTTGACAAAATAATCTGAAAAATTATTTACTCGACAATTTTGTGATCAAAACAATTATTCACTTAACAAGGTAAATCTAAAAATTATTTAGGTTAAAATAAATTCTAACAAACTTAAATTAACAATTGTGACAATTTTGTGGTACTCATACACGTTATCGCATGTGATTCGTTCGAAAAATTATTTACTTGACAATTTTATGATCAATAAAAATTATTTATGAAAGGTGTTTAATATTTATAAAGGGTAAGTCTAAAAATTATTTACTTGTCAATTATTTATAAAAATTATTTAGATTAAAATAAATTCAAACACTTAAATTGGCCAACTTACTTGACAAAATAATCTGAAAAATTATTTACTCGACAATTTTGTGATCAAAATAATTATTCACTTAACAAGGTAAATCTAAAAATTATTTAGGTAAAAATAAATTCAAACACTTAAATTGGCCAACTTACTTGACAAAATAATCTGAAAAATTATTTACTCGACAATTTTGTGATCGAAATAATTATTCACTTAACAAGGTAAATCTAAAAATTATTTAGGTTAAAATAAATTCTAACAAACTTAAATTAACAATTGTGACAATTTTGTGGTACTCATACACGTTATCGCATGTGATTCGTTCGAAAAATTATTTACTTGACAATTTTATGATCAATAAAAATTATTTATGAAAGGTGTTTAATATTTATAAAGGGTAAGTCTAAAAATTATTTACTTGTCAATTATTTATAAAAATTATTTAGATTAAAATAAATTCAAACACTTAAATTGGCCAACTTACTTGACAAAATAATCTGAAAAATTATTTACTCGACAATTTTGTGATCAAAACAATTATTCACTTAACAAGGTAAATCTAAAAATTATTTAGGTTAAAATAAATTCAAACACTTAAATTGGCCAACTTACTTGACAAAATAATCTGAAAAATTATTTACTCGACAATTTTGTGATCGAAATAATTATTACTTAACAAGGTAAATCTAAAAATTATTTAGGTAAAAATAAATTCAAACACTTAAATTGGCCAACTTACTTGACAAAATAATCTGAAAAATTATTTACTCGACAATTTTGTGATCGAAACAATTATTCACTTAACAAGGTAAATCTAAAAATTATTTAGGTTAAAATAAATTCAAACACTTAAATTGGCCAACTTACTTGACAAAATAATCTGAAAAATTATTTACTCGACAATTTTGTGATCAAAACAATTATTCACTTAACAAGGTAAATCTAACAATTATTTAGGTAAAAATAAATTCAAACACTTAAATTGGCCAACTTACTTGACAAAATAATCTGAAAAATTATTTACTCGACAATTTTGTGATAGAAATAATTATTACTTAACAAGGTAAATCTAAAAATTATTTAGGTTAAAATAAATTCAAACACTTAAATTGGCCAACTTACTTGACAAAATAATCTGAAAAATTATTTACTCGACAATTTTGTGATCAAAACAATTATTCACTTAACAAGGTAAATCTAAAAATTATTTAGGTAAAAATAAATTCAAACACTTAAATTGGCCAACTTACTTGACAAAATAATCTGAAAAATTATTTACTCGACAATTTTGTGATCAAAACAATTATTCACTTAACAAGGTAAATCTAAAAATTATTTAGGTTAAAATAAATTCATAACAAACTTAAATTAACAATTGTGACAATTTTGTGGTACTCATACACGTTATCGCATGTGATTCGTTCGAAAAATTATTTACTTGACAATTTTATGATCAATAAAAATTATTTATGAAAGGTGTTTAATATTTATAAAGGGTAAGTCTAAAAATTATTTACTTGTCAATTATTTATAAAAATTATTTAGATTAAAATAAATTCAAACACTTAAATTGGCCAACTTACTTGACAAAATAATCTGAAAAATTATTTACTCGACAATTTTGTGATCGAAACAATTATTCACTTAACAAGGTAAATCTAAAAATTATTTAGGTAAAAATAAATTCAAACACTTAAATTGGCCAACTTACTTGACAAAATAATCTGAAAAATTATTTACTCGACAATTTTGTGATCGAAATAATTATTCATTTAACAAGGTAAATCATCTAAAAATAACTGGGTTTCTCTAATCTTTAAAGTGATAAACGGTTTTGGCTGTGCGATTGAACCATTTATGTTCCCGTCGGATTTTGAAGAAGAAGTATATCAACAACTGATTTGGAACGTTCTTGTTATCTCTCATTCGCGAGACATAGAAGACACTCGTTTAAGAATATCACAAACCAGCTATAGTACGATATTATTGTTTCCAAGTAATAATAGTTATCTATTCTCTAATTTGCCGTTTAAAATGAAAAGACTTTTTATTCAACTCCGACTTAATTCTAATTCCCTAATGTTTGATAATAGATTGTATATATACGAGAATACTTCTTGCCCAAGATGTTGCGCGTCCTTTTCCAAATTCCATCTGATTTGTAAATGTGAGAAAAGCCTTGAGTTAAGGCAAAAATATAATCTTATCAGTCTACATGAATGTGATTCGGTAGAAGCTATGTATAAAATATTTCATCGGGCAACATATCGTTTTGTCTGCAATTTATACAATTATGTTTTAAAGTTTTTTGATACTTAATTGTTTTTGTATTATTCGTTGTGTTGCTTGTTAGCTGCACAACTCCCTTTGTAACAGGCTGAGGCGTTGACTAATAAAATTGATTTGATTGATTGAATTAACAAGGTAAATCTAAAAATTATTTAGGTTAAAATAAATTCTAACACACTTAAATTAATAATTGTGACAATTTTGTGGTACTCATACACGTTATCGCATGTGATTCGTGCGAAAAATTATTTACTTGTCAATTATTTATAAAAATTATTTAGGTTAAAATAAATTCTAACACACTTAAATTAATATGGACCGACAAAATTATTTTGTGATTAGAATGTGTCATACATTATATCGAATGGGAATGTGATTAGAATGGCCCATACATGTTATCCTATAAGAATTTTGTGATTAGAGTGGCCCAAATGACTACTACTCTTATCATATTTTTCCAGCATTTTTTACAAATAGATATATTATATATTATATACAAATATGTATTATTACCTTTATTCTAAGAGAAACACATTACAATTGTGAGCTTAATAAATAATGTACAAGAGAATTATATCTATTTGTAAAAAATGCTGGAAAAATATGATAAGAGTAGTAGTCATTTGGGCCACTCTAATCACAAAATTCTTATAGGATAACATGTATGGGCCATTCTAATCACATTCCCATTCGATATAATGTATGACACATTCTAATCACAAAATAATTTTGTCGGTCCATATTAATTTAAGTGTGTTAGAATTTATTTTAACCTAAATAATTTTTATAAATAATTGACAAGTAAATAATTTTTCGCACGAATCACATGCGATAACGTGTATGAGTACCACAAAATTGTCACAATTATTAATTTAAGTGTGTTAGAATTTATTTTAACCTAAATAATTTTTAGATTTACCTTGTTAATTCAATCAATCAAATCAATTTTATTAGTCAACGCCTCAGCCTGTTACAAAGGGAGTTGTGCAGCTAACAAGCAACACAACGAATAATACAAAAACAATTAAGTATCAAAAAACTTTAAAACATAATTGTATAAATTGCAGACAAAACGATATGTTGCCCGATGAAATATTTTATACATAGCTTCTACCGAATCACATTCATGTAGACTGATAAGATTATATTTTTGCCTTAACTCAAGGCTTTTCTCACATTTACAAATCAGATGGAATTTGGAAAAGGACGCGCAACATCTTGGGCAAGAAGTATTCTCGTATATATACAATCTATTATCAAACATTAGGGAATTAGAATTAAGTCGGAGTTGAATAAAAAGTCTTTTCATTTTAAACGGCAAATTAGAGAATAGATAACTATTATTACTTGGAAACAATAATATCGTACTATAGCTGGTTTGTGATATTCTTAAACGAGTGTCTTCTATGTCTCGCGAATGAGAGATAACAAGAACGTTCCAAATCAGTTGTTGATATACTTCTTCTTCAAAATCCGACGGGAACATAAATGGTTCAATCGCACAGCCAAAACCGTTTATCACTTTAAAGATTAGAGAAACCCAGTTATTTTTAGATGATTTACCTTGTTAAATGAATAATTATTTCGATCACAAAATTGTCGAGTAAATAATTTTTCAGATTATTTTGTCAAGTAAGTTGGCCAATTTAAGTGTTTGAATTTATTTTAATCTAAATAATTTTTATAAATAATTGACAAGTAAATAATTTTTAGACTTACCCTTTATAAATATTAAACACTTTTCATAAATAATTTTTATTGATCATAAAATTGTCAAGTAAATAATTTTTCGCACGAATCACATACAATAATATGTAAGTCGGTCGATATTAATTTAAGTGTGTTAGAATTTATTTTATAATTTTTAGACTTAGCTTGTCAAGTAAATAATTTTTCAGATCATTTACCTTTTTCAGATTGTCAAGTAAATAATTTTTTTAGATCGCTGTTTATAATATGGGTAAATAATTTTTCGCACGAATCACATACGATAACATGTATGAGTATCACAAAATTGTCAAATAAATAATTTTTCAGATTATTTTGTTAAAATAATATTCATTTTATTAAATTTTATACATTTAAAAAGTATAAAAAACTAAATGTTTTACAAGTAAGTTTTCTAGATAAATAAGAGTTTTTTAAATATGAAAACTGAATTAATAAAAGTTTTATGAACTTAATATGAGTTTAATAATGTGAAACTAAATCTTACAGATGAGTCGCAAAACGAATTTAGTGACTCCAAATATTATTTTGTAATGGTAATGTTCGCAATTATTTTGTACCCAATTACTATATGTCAGGGGTGGCCAACTTTTGTGTACATAAGATCTACTTTCTATCTTAAAAATGTGTCGCGATCGACTTGTTGTCGTAGGCATAGTCTAAGTGGCGAGGGGTGTGTGAAATACATACTAGGTTTATACACTGTGCTTCAGTACGAGGTACTGTACACTCCCGCGATCTATGGGTAGATAAGGAAAATACATGTTCAAAACTATTTTTTATTTATTAAATCACTTATTAAGTTTTCAAGATATCAGCTCATAAAGAAAATAAATTTCCAGACCCAGCTTTTGATATTTGCAGTTACGAGTTCATTCCGTACAGGCGGCACCTAAAAAAATCGATTTTTCGACACTTTCAAGATAGATTTTTATTAACTTAAAATATAATTTAATTTTTTTTTATCAATTACAATGTATAAATTATGGTACTATTTGTTCGTAAACTTGAAAAAGTTGTTATAAAACTGCACAGTACGGCTGATAATTTGATTATAAGATTTTACTTTTGCGATTTTTTTTTGGGCGAGGAAAATTTATCATGGAAGAATGATATAAGATTTTTAGACGTATTTTTTGCTAATCTATCAATAGCTCGCAGGAGTGCTCTTTGTACTGAAACACCCTGTATTTAACGGGCCAAAAAACTCACGTCCAGGGGAATTAAAACAACACGAGTAATTATTAACAATATTTATTAATTTAAATTAGCTACTGATAAAGACAGATTTAGAATTTATTTTATTACGTTACATTAATGGGAGGACTGAGTTTGCACGTCTCCTTACCAAGGAAACATAATTAGGTGTATATCCTGACAAAGATAATAATAATGATTCTTCAGCATGAGAATCAGTCAGGACAGAATGTTTAGTCTTCGTTAACTTTAAGTATGAAAATGCTAATTCACACAGGTATGTAGTTCCGAAACAGGAATAAATATATTTGCTACATTTGTTGATACTGGGATATTTTTCTCAATTGACGTATTTCCAAAAATCCAAAAATATAGAGGTCTGTTGCCGAAAACGCTTACTTATCAAGTAAATAGATAGGTAAGAAAAGCCATAATTTAATTTAAAACATAAAGAACAGGTACTTACATTTTAAACAAATGAAAAATTGAAACTCAACGTTGTCACCGTGGATAAATAATATTGATTAATAATAATACAGTAGAGAGTCGAAAATCGGCACCCTGGTAATCGGAATCGCCCGATAATCGGCACGATTTTCAGTCGGACTGTGTCGTGCTGATTCGAACGTTTTTGATACTAGATTTACTTCTAAAGTATAATTTTCATGTTTTTATATTCTTCAATATATTTATTTTGTTTGTACAAAATAAAGAAATAATTTTTAACGATACGATAGCTTCGATTATTATTATAAAAATTTTCGTTAGGCTTAAAATTGACGAAAATTCAACGCGAAGCGACACGCAACGAAGAAAAATTTGAACATCGGACAGGTTAATATATTTTTTCGTACATAATCGGTAATCGGAACAAATCCCTAATCTGAACAACCCCAGTCCCCAATTGATGCCGATTTTCGACTCTCTACTGTAATATTGTTAATACTAAAGAAAAGAAGCTACCGCATGACAGTATCAAATATTCAAGCTAAATGGCTGTGTTTTCTACGAGTCCAGTGATAACTGCATGCATATTGTTGCTTTTGCGCGTTACGTTCACGAGTTGCGTTCAGTTACAAGTGTAACACATTAAGTCAAGACATCGCGAGCGATCGACCAAAATTGGCATCGCGATCGACCGATCGATCGCGATCGACTTGTTGGCCACCCCTGCTATATGTACCAAATAATATTTTAATGAACTCAAATATTATTAAATATATATTCAAATTAAACAGCACATAATATTTATTTGTAGATAAAGAACCACCCCCAATCGACTGGAAAATTTTCTCATCTTTGTCTGTAAATGAAGACACAATAATACAATTTCAAGACCATCTTCACTGGGACACAATTAGTCGACAACGCGATTTATCTCTCCAATTTTTTCGGATTATGCAAAAAATTAAATTGGATGCACATATGGAAAAATTATAAATTTTCAATCACATTTATTTCAACTCATCTTGATTACACAAAATAGGATTTAATTTGCCAATATCAACAATTAGATGACCTTTTCGTAACAAATTTTTTGAACCATCTTAATTGGAATAAAGTCTCTGAATTTCAAACTCTCTCGGATAATTTTATTATCCTCTTCATACATAAATTTGATATAAAAAAAACTATTAAAAAATCAACAATTAAAAACATCAACAATTAAAAACATCAACTTTACGTGAAATTGAAAGGCACCTAAACTTTGGAATTTTGTTTCTTGTTATCAAAAACTTGACCGTGACTTTATCAATACATTTCAAACTAAATTATTTTGGTGTCACAAGTAGTAGTGATTTGAGTAGCACTGATTACAAAATTAATTTTCTAATTACAAATTTGAATTAAATTAATTTTATTTTAACATTAAAGCAAAGTTTCTGTATTAATTATTAAATGTTTTAATATCTGAGAAAATTAAAACATGACAATTGTATGAAATAATATAACACCAAAACAAATTTTTTTTTATTTTATTTAAGCTTTTCCAGTGTTTTCATTCACTTTATCTAAAACATGACACATTTCTGCAAGTAAGTGGAGTAATAAATTTTGGTGATTGTTGACAATATATTCCCGGTCTATTTTCTGATATTTTAAGATGTAACACCAAGAAAGTTCATTTTGGAAGTCGTCAATAAATTGCTGGTCAAGTATTTGGTAACGAGAAACATAATTCCAATTTAGATAATCTTTTAATACGCGTAAAGTCATAGTTTTTAATCGTTGGTATTTTAAAATTTTTTTTATATCAAACTTATGTATGTATTGCCTAATAAAATTATCTGAAAGAATTTGAAATTCAGCGACTTTATTCCAATCAAGATATTGTGAAAAGTTGGTTAAGAATGATTCATCTAACACCTGATACTCACAAATTAAATCCCATTTTGCATATTTAATATGTTTTTCAATAATGAAGTAGAAAATATATAGTTTTTCCATAGGATTTCCCAGTTTAACTTATCAGCAAATTCAGAAATGAATGTGAGAGATAAATCGTTTCGTTGACTGATGATATCCCAGTCAATATAATTTCATATATGACGAATATTATTTTTTTCTAATGGCGAAAATGAAGAATCCCCCCAATCAATTAGCAGTTGAGTATTGTCTATAAAGAAACAAAATTGTTTTTTGTTAGGAAATATTTATTTAATTAATTACATAATACGATATATTATTGATATTAATAACATTTTATTATATGGATATCACAATAGAATACATTATTATTCAAATTGAATACATATTTAAATGGATAACATTATTCAAATTGAGTACATATATTAGCAGATACAAAATTATTTATTACATTTCATACAGTCACATCTTGTAAAATATTTGTCATATATTGGTAATGTTATTTTATCATTTATTACAAAAAATTTACATTCATATGTTTTATTCTTAGACAGTTTTAATGATGCTGCTTTATTACATGCTTGCTTTAAACATACATAAGTTTTATTACAAACACTATGTATTACATAACTATGTTTTCGTTTGCGTACTATTAAAAATCCGTATTGTGAAGATGATGATGATGATGATGATATCCAAAAATCTGTAAGAATCAAAAGTAGAAGCTGTAATGACTGAACGATACCACATCTATTCCATTATCTTGAATGAATTTTTCATCATAAAATGGAGAAAGTGAAATTTTGTTTTGCAGGTACGTTGTTACTACATGATTTTTGCTTTTAATCCCATATTGCTTATGTCTTAATAGCTCTGTGTTGAATAAAACTTCTTTATATTTATCGTGATTAAATGTTTTTATAACAGATTTTTTAATACCTTTAGCGGTTTTTTTATTTTGTTTATCAAAAATATAAGAATACATTTTTGGTTTTAAAGAACAAAACTCAATTATTGATTTTGACAGCGTCTCATCTTTAAAATATCCTAATTTATTTTTGTTCATTTCATTATATAATTCGTGAGTTTTAGGATAGTTACTAAAATCAAAAATATCAGGGAACGTTTTAAAATCCTCATAAATATCATTTGTATAAATTTGAAGTGTTAATGAATCTGTGTCAGTATATAATAAATGTACGTTTTCACCATATCTGTTTTTAAATATTTTATAAAATGTTTCATATATATGTAATTTGCTTAATTCTAATACACAAAAACCTATGTAAATAGGTTTGTCTAAGCATAAATTAGGCTTCTTTATTTTAAAAATTGTAAGATTATCATTTATAATTTGAAATTGTTCTACAGACGGTTTAGATAGATATCGGCGATATTGATTTAATGTTGTGGCTGCTTTTAAGTTCATACGCTTTCTCGCATTTTGACATGTTTTGCCAAAAAAACTATTATTCATTAATTTAAAAAATGATTTGTCAAAATCATTAGTTGATTCTTGTCTTTTTTTATTATTAAAATATGTATATTTTTTAAGCCACGCACTTTGATAAAATGCCAATACTCTATGAATTTTAGTTACTATCAGGCCCTCTTCTAGATAAAATTTTAAATTTCTATAATGAACCACATAGTTTGTTTTATCAAAAAGAGTAGGAATTAATTTTTTACTATTAGTATATTTTAAATTTAATTTATTTAATACTGTTTTTTGATAATTAGATAATAAATCATACAGAATAGCAGTGTGTCCAACGGCTAGCGGTAAATTATCGTGTCGGTCATGAATATATTCAGGATATTTTAAATCAACTTCTAAGATATATCTGCTATTTTTATCAGATATATTAGCTATGTCTAAAGCATTTATTTCATCTTTGTGCAGCCATCTAAAATTATTTACAGGTAAGTATGCGCTCATTACAAACCCATAAAGATTATTTGCATCTATTGGCAGAATATAATTATGAGGTTGATTTTTATCATATGTTTCGGGTATTAATGGATTATTAGCTTGCGCAAATCTTTTCCCCGCTAAACTTACTCCTCCCCTCATTCCACTTTCAATAAATAAATACATATGAAAATCATTAAATAATTCTAATTGAATTTTTGTCATTTTTACACCACAATTCCATGTTAAATCAGGTGTTGTTATAAAATATACAGGATCTAAATTATAATATGTTACACTTAATTTTCTAAAATTTTGGAATATATCTGCTAATAATATGGTATCGACATATTGATATAATTTTAAATAGACCTTGAAAGTTCCGGAAATTTTTCCAAACTAATTGAGCATGATTATAATCATCATCTGTAATATTTTCTCCTGATAATTCGTTATAAAAACATTTTTTGGGGGTAGCTGTATTTCATCTAATATTTCTTTGTTTTTAAAATTGGAATATGGAAAAATTCCTTTTCTTTTTAATAATTCTCTATATTTGTAATGACGAAAAAAATGATTAAAATTGAAAAATTATAATTCGCATTTTTTAAATTATCAGTTAAAACAGAGAGAGAAGAATTTAAAAAAATGATAACTGTCAATAAATTTAAAACAATCTAATGAAAATGTTGTAAATTTTTCTGAATTTCTGATATCATGGAAACTAAAAACTCAAAAGGAGCATCCAAAACAAAACGAGGGGAATGCTGACGAGAGGAGTGTGCTTGTTGCACGATAACGCCTTAGTCACCAAGGCGCTCTTGGACTCATTTGGTTGGGATGTTTTGAACATTCCTTCGTATTTTCCTGACTTGGAGCCTTCAGATTATCATCTTTTTACCTCTCTGAAGGCACACATGGGTGGAATTATATTTTCAACCGACGAGCAGGTGCAGAAAGAGGTTCTGAAGTGGGGGAAGGAGTTTGCGAGAGAGTTCTTCATAAAGAAGTTTGTGCCACGGCTCACCACATGCATTGAACTGAATGGCGATTATGTGGAAAAATAGTCAACAAGTGTATCAACAATATCCTGTAATTTTTTTCAAATACACTTTTTCTTAAAAAATGTAAAAATCTAGTACACTT
Organism: Centruroides vittatus; assembly: GCF_030686945.1. Classification (NCBI taxonomy): domain Eukaryota; kingdom Metazoa; phylum Arthropoda; class Arachnida; order Scorpiones; family Buthidae; genus Centruroides; species Centruroides vittatus. The sequence continues at coordinate 9,502 of NW_027122666.1, read as the reverse complement.
ACTTTCTGAACATGCTTCGTATATATATCTCAGTATTAAAATGTAGAAAATTTATGACCATATGAGGAAATGTCAAATTTAACAAAAGAAAAAAAAGTAGTTCTCATATTGTAACAATAAAATAATAAAGATTAGCTAATTTCGATTGGGATCGAATTGACAGTCGATTCTGACTCATCCCGCGAATCTGGATTACGAACTCGTTACATTCAGTAACGAATGACAACCAATTAGAAAGCGGAGATGAGTAAAAACATCCAATCGAAATGGTCGATCTGGAACCAAAATAAGTGATAAAAATCGGGATTCCAAGGACACAGAGTTTCTTGACCTGCCTTGGCCATTGTGTACATCATTCTTAAAACAAAAGGAGATATTCGATGTCATCGACCCTACTTCGGACTCTTATCTCTCGCTCCAGCTGCAGTTCGCCACCGAACTACGTCCCTGAGGCCTCAACGTCCAGAAGACTAGAGGACGCAAATCCGTTCACAGGTGGAAAAGTTTGTAATTGTAAGCTTTTTGTTTTGTTTTTTTTTTTTTTTTGTACAATGAAATAGGTTAACTGTAACTGTGGAGTTTGTCTCTGTACCAAACGCATCCACATACGATTCGGCACTATTCGGACATTCTGCCGTTACGCGCGGTTCGGCGACCTCACACATTTCTTTACGTAAACTATCGTCAATTTCTATTATTTTATGTAAGTATGATCAATACAATATTTGTAAAATATAAACGACAGTTTTACAATACGTTTCCTTCTATATTTTCTAATAACAAATGGAGAAAAATGCTTATTTCACTATTAATTTTAAAATGAAGACGTCTCGTAAGATAAGAAACCCATACCATTGGCCGAGCAGATAAAACCATCATAATTGATAGTTGGTCGTAGGTTCCGGCCTTCCTAACAGGCTGGCCACGTGGAGTTTTCCTGGTTTTTTCATAAGGGTCAGCTTCCGTATAGAAAGTCATCCCAGGAAGAATCGCCCAAATGTCGCGTAATGTAACGTGATTATATTACAAATTTATTTATTTCATTAATTAATGATTCTTTTCTTAATTAGTTATATTATTATTCATATTTTATATACATATATGAAATTATTTCTTAAAAGTTATTAATATAAATTACTTATAGTTAAAATGATTCATACTCGTACCCAGCAGAATTAAATAAAAAACTTAAATCAACACTTTAATGTTTGCTGAGAAATTTTTTAATTTAACGAACGTTTTCGGCCTCATCTATAGGCCATCATCAGGTCGAAATACAAAAATTGGAACGCTTACGTTCCATACATAGAATACAAAATTCAAACTAAACATTTTTTTAAAAAATGGAACTAATTCACGGCTAAATAAATAAACATATAGTAAGAAACTAGAAAAACAAAAATAATAATAACAAACGAACATAATATCCTAACTATAAATAATTCAATTTAAAATATAACTAAGTTCATGCGCCTCCTATAAGTTTTTAAGGGCATATTTCCAAGTTGAAGGAAGACCCTTCGCGTCCCTTGCATTAATACATTTATCTTTTAGCTTACTTCTGTAAATTTCCATCTGTAAGCTAAAAGATAAATGTATTAATGCAAGGGACGCGGAGGGTCTTCCTTCGGCTTGGAAATATGCCCTTAAAAACTTATAGGAGGCGCATGAACTTAGTTATATTTTAAATTGAATTATTTATAGTTAGGATAGGTAATATTGATATTATGTTCGTTTGTTATTATTATTTTTGTTTTTCTAGTTTCTTACTATATGTTTATTTATTTAGCCGTTAATTAGTTCCATTTTTTAAAAAAATGTTTAGTTTGAATTTCGTATTCTATGTATGGAACGTAAGCGTTCCAATTTTTGTATTTCGACCTGATGATGGCCTATAGATGAGGCCGAAAACGTTCGTTAAATTAAAAAATTTCTCAGCAAACATTAAGTAAAAAACTTAAATCAACACCTTATAGTTAATTAGTATGTAGTATACTAGCAGCTAAGCCCGGCGTTGCCTGGGCAAAAAATAAGTACAAACATTAAGATGTTGTATTCTTCAATAGTTTTTTGTTAAACGTACACTTATTCAATATTATGTAGTATCCATTGAGAAAGTTTGTTGTTTTAATGTTAAATTATTATCAGTGTGAATCATTTTCGGAAGGTTGTCTCTCAACTTCCGCCTCCGTTCACTTCCCGCGAGTCCCCATATACGACTGCTCGTGCGTGCCAGTTTCCTCTATCTCCAAAGAGAATAGAAATACAGATGGTGCCAGAGCGTCGTGACACGGAGACACTACAGTTGAATTTTGACAAAAATATATAACACATAGATTTTTTTCCTAAAACTTGTATTGTTGTGTACAGAATCCATTTAGGATAGCTTCTGCTGTATATTATACGAACTTGTGGTTTGTAAATGCCGAAACATGTCATAGATACAACGAAAGCTTAAATTCTGTACTACTTTACACGAATTCATATTAGCAGGTGATGTGAAAATTCGAATCCGCCGGAACAAAAATCTAGCAATAAAAATGTTTTATTGTATGTTTCCTACGGAGTCAGGAATGAATCACAAGGAACTGCATCCAAAATGTGGTGGTTGGTAAAGAGGAGTTACGTGACCAAGAAGATAAAAGGGGGAACAGAGAGAAAAGGGACGCCGATTACGCAGTGTCCGTCCAATCTTAACGAGTCCCGTTATGCAGTGTTCGTCCCGAAGGAAGCCGACACCGGCGACGAAGACCGAGCCGAGAATATTCTTTCGAATTTCGTACGAGGACCCATTCACTCAAAAGACGAGGTATGATCCCCCAATCCTTGTGAACTCTCTCTTCGGGTACCCTAGAAATAGGCGAAGTGATGTATGTCACTCATACTTGTCGATGTAAATTCTAGTCTGTTAATAAGTTGTTTTTGTCTATTCAATTGATGTCAATTATTCGAATATCGCCGTCGCTCTGTCGTCAGACCCATTCTCTTCCTCCACTCGCGTAACACGTAACAAACTCAAACCGCCATATTGACCGGGGGCAGGTCTCACCGACCTGTTAACCCAAAAAAGGAGGTACGACTCCGTCTACCTCCCGGTGATCCCACAGTTACTTTCGTAGTTGCAGATATAATGCGTAAAAATGCATTATATTTCTATTAATATAATGCATACACTCTCTATAATGTAGAATAGAGAGTATGATAATCAAATTAAACGTATACACTAATATAAACGTTCAATTTGATTTATTTTCATCCATCTTTTCATCAATAACGACAATAACATGTTTATTTTCTTATATAAAAGTATATGAGTCACATTTTGAAGAACTGCTTTTATTTTCTGTAAAATATATAAATCCAGTGAAATGAGGTTTGTTTTGATTTTTTGTAAAAATGCTTTACTATAATTTGTGTCAAATGAAAAGATCATCTAACATCTGAGTTATATAAAATCAATATGTAAATTGCACGCTATTATTACATGCATTCATTATATTATAGAAGAAATGATAGATGAATGCTATCTCGATTAAATTAAGTGGACATAACGGTGATATGATTTGACGTACTTAAATCAAAATATATTGAAATTGATTTTTGTAAAAATAAATCGTGTGCATAGGAATTAATCTGTCAATTCTAACAGCATGGATGGCGCACGACATCATTCTTGACTACGACTTTGTAATGCATGTACTTGTATAAGGGCAACAAACTTATAACTGCTCAGCTGGCATTCACTTTGCTGTACATATATTACATATATTGCAGTCTACAATTCATTTTATGTATAGCACACGTAACCACGACTAATTACTTTTGATTTAATTATTATTATTTATATTCAAATTAATAGTTGTAATTCAGAAATATGTTAAGGATTTTTGTACCTGTAAGGCCGACAGAGAAAGAGATATGTTTGCGATGTTTATTGTCTACATTTACATCAATGTCGATGGTATACGGATGGGACTTTTTTATGCCTTGCTGTTGCATCGTAAAACGCAATACTTACTCGCTCAAATTTTTAAACTTTTACATTTCCTTAATTGAAATTTTACATTGGATGCATTCCTTTCTCGTCCTTTGTATGGCAATTCCGTACGTATCGGTCGTCACGCCTTGCTTCGCCTGGTATTCGCTGGTCAAAAATGACCTATACCTCAGAGTAGCCATTGCCACAATCACCGTAGTTACATCTATAATGTTCAGTATTGTAAAAAGAGTCAAATTGAGTTCAAAGATAAAATTATGTAAGTCATATTGTTTTTTTACCGATCAACTATATGCAACTATCAAGAATGTAAGACTTCTTACTGCGATTTCTTCTGTGGGCTTTACAGTAATGGTGGAATCTGTAATCGTCTTAATATTTTATCCAGTTTTGGAGAAAGGGAAGACCTATAAATATGAGCCACTTTTCTGCTGCGTCGAAGTTGGTATCGCCACTATTTTACTCGTTGGCGACGTAATACATTTTTGCTTGTTTCTCGCATTGCTTCTGCATACTTTAATGAATGCATTCGAGAAAGTATCGCAAGATTTGTATCTATTGAAAAAGTACAGTCTTAATTTGAAATCACAATTGGAAGAAATTATGGTACAACATGACGCACTTTGGAATTTTACAAATCAACTCAACGGTTTATTAAATTACGTATTGACAATTTCGTACGGCTCGATTTTAGCGGAAACCGGTCTACTTTACTTTGTCTCGACCTTCACGACAATGAAGTTTGAGTACAGAATTTTATTTTCTTCATTCTGTGGTGGGATTACTTTCTACTGCATTGTAATAGGATTTTTGTTCTCTGCTTCACATCTACTGTAATGTATTTTTATCGCAAGTTAGAAAATTTACATTTACGGGTTCTGTGTAATCTGTTATTTTTCTATTTCAGATGCAAACGTCTTTTCAAGATGTCAGAAAATTCGCTGATTGCGATTTTAAACTGGAAGAAAATTGAAGGTTCAAAAGTTTAAATGTGTTGCTTTTCCAGCAAAACCTTTATTATACTTTTGTGTGAATTGTAATATTATAATACAAATTTATTGTTGTGTAGATTCTGGATTTTATGAAGAGATTTGAAAAAGAATCTCTGTGTTTGACGTGTAGCGATTTCTTCAAAATTACTAAAAAGTTTCCAATTAAAGTAAGTTTTTCAAGATAATTTTATAATATAATTTTAATATTCATATGTACATTTAGTTCAATTTTTAAAACTTTCAGATGGGAAGTTCTCTAAATTCTATATTTTCTGGACTTTTAAATATAAAGGATGCTTCGACAAATAAAAATTAATGATTCCAGCGAGGATTTCAATTTGCAGTTATAACTGAAATGACAATTATTTATTAAACTGATTTTGCAATGATGCAAAAGCATAAAACGTAAGATTGTTTTTCTGTCAACGTTTAATAATAAAGATTATTTCTGCTATCACATGCAATCTACAGTAGAGTTGTGCAGTGTATAAAACTGCGAAATAAAATTGCACCATTGTACTTGTATAAATAAATTTATAATATTTTCTATGTTGTTTATATTAGTTTTAGTTTACGTTATCCAGCGTAGCGCGTGAGTTCTTTTTTTGTAGTTTATTTCAATTTGAAATTGCTTGTTCGAAATTGTATTCGAATGTAGTTAGCCTGACGATGGCTCATGGAGTGGGCCGAAAACGTTTGTTTTTTGATTAAATTTAAACGTTCTCAGCATCAAGGTGTTTTTTGTCTTACAATTTATAATATTTATTGAAGAAACTCGGTCATGATTAGCATCTAATATTTTACTTTTTTGGCTGATGTATATAACAAAGGGAGAATGTGGCGATCGGTCAAAAAATGGACCTCCTCAAGGCTTTTACATGTTTGGACTAAGAGGACGTTGATACGTCGAGAAATGCCAAAAAAATCGAGTTTTTTCTTGTATTTATGGTTGTTAGTGTGTTTTGTTTTTTGGGGGTGGCACGATTTTGTTTATCCTGTTTGAAGCTTAACAACTTCTATGCTTTTTGTCAAAAATTTCTGAAATATTTTTTGGTTTCTTTATTAGAGAGATTGAATCTATTAAATTTTGGTAATTGAAGGTCGAAGTGATGGGGAGATAAAAAGAGTGTATTGTGTATACTCACTGAGGTTGGAATTAATGAAAAGCTTGCTCGTTATTAGCATTCAGTGACTCTTTTATTATACAATAAAAGAGTCTCTCATATTGGTATAACGAAAAATATATAAAAAGATATATAATTATAGTCATTAATCAAACTTTAAAAAGCCGGGCATCTGCAAATTATGGGCCCTAGACATTTGTCTTATTTGTTTATTGGTTAATAGACTGAATAATATAGATTTTATTAAAAATTAAATCTTGTAATATAATCGAGATGGGTTGGTAATAATAATAATAAGCGCAGAGCCCAAACGGTTAGAAGCTGAAATTTGGTACACAGTTAGGGTACGTCACGAGAACCTACACTAAGAAGGATTTTTTGGAAATTCCCTTCCGCGGTGGTAAGGGAAAGAATTAAGGCTTATACTAAAGAACTCGGTTTCTACTGTACTTTTTTAGATGGAAATTTTTGTTTTTAGCTACGTTTTAGTAGGGTACGACGTGGGGATGAAAGAAGCATATTCCTTTACAATGGAAATGTCAACAATGGAAGTGTTAAGAATGGAAGTGTTGAGTAACAATGGAAGTGTTATGAGAAAGCAGCGTGCAAGATTTACAGGCGCAGATGCAGTTTTTTTTTTTTTGTATTTTTGCGGGAAATCGAACATATTTTTAGACACATCTAAAAATTTTCTAATTAGTCTGGAAAGAGGGGGGGCTAATACTTGCATTCTGTGAAAACGGGTAAGATTGGCTATAATGTAATATCTTAATCTTCGCTATCGTTACTTTTTGCCCGGGCAACGCCGGGCTTATCTCTAGTTATTTATATAAATGAGATAAATTATAGACTTATATTGTTACCTACGACAGTAAAACTAAAAGTTTAAATAACGTGAATGTTTTCAAAATCGTTGCAAGTTAAATGTCTGTATGACAACGACCATACATAAAATATCTATCTTGATGTCATTGAAAATAGAAAAGAGAAAGCAATTTTCTGTACTCACATCCTATAATTTTCGTTCTATTATTAAATTACGTTTATAATTATGACGAAAAAGTCGTTAAAATTTTCACTATTAAACAGCATAAAACGTGCATCTATTGTTCCCAGTTCTTAGAGGATATTTCAGAAATACAAGTATTAGACCTACAAGTATTTTTGCGGAAAATACAGCAGTATCGGTTCGCCACCCATTAAAATTTTCATGCCACCTAATATTGGGTCGTGTTCTATAGTTTGAGAAACGTTGATCTATTCCAATGTGCCATCAGCAATTAGGTTGGTTCCCCACAGTGAAAACCTATCAATTTCAGTTCTCTTATGCACAGAGTTGTGGAAGATGAAGAATCTTCAAACAGTAAAATTCCTGAATATAAGCTGTCAACAGTTTACGACACGGAATAGCAGTGTGACAAAAAAGACATTGCTGTTGTTTGCATTGTTCAGGAGAGCTAAGTAGTATTACCTGATTTAAATTTGAATAAAGAAAGTAGAGATATTGAGGAGAAAAACTCCTGACCAAAATACACAAAGAATTCATTTATCGAAATTGTCATAAACATTTTTAAAGTATTTCACATGTGCTTCTCTGTTATCTACGCAGAAACACATGTTACTGCCTTAATGAACGAATTCGGAATAATTCACATATAGTCAATGAATAGAGATTGTTCAATGACCAAATTTAAAAGATACATTGCTTCAGAACCGCAATATTTTATTATCTGTCTTTTTATTTCATGCTGTTGGTTTCACAGAAACATATAAAATAATGTCTGCTTTCTTAAAGGCTACACGTTATGATGGATATGGATGATAATCTGTGACAATTTCACGGTTATATAATTGTTTAAAGGATTACAAGAAGGGTATAGGAAGATTCATTGCTTTTTGTGTGTGGAATATTCGGGAAACAACAACTTTTGTTACAGTTGAGGAAAACAGGTAAAAATATATAATTGAGCAGAGAAATGTAAAATATGTGCCGCTGTCATTAATCCAAGTTTGAGTCTAACAAACTTGGATTAATGAAAAACTTTGCGAAGCTGTATAATAGACAGAAGTGTTACTTTCCCTTCAAGGAGTTTTTCTGAATCTAAAAATACGGAGGTTAAAGGAAGGTATCTTTGTGAAATCTGAAATAAGAAAACTCCTTAAAGACTAAGAAAGAAAAAAATCTTTGATTCAGAGTTGAAACTTGTAAAATTAGATGCTTGGCGTTTATCTGAAGCACTAGTGCAAGAGTGGCCAACATGGCCGGATTGAAAAAAAAAATTCTTTCACGGCCGGACAAAATATTAAAATTAAATCATGTTAAATAACAGAAGTTCCTGACGCATGCGCAATGTCATTTTACAATGTGAAGAAACGTACAAGCAAAAAAAAAAAGGTCGACAGACAGGCGGAATGGCAGATGAGTTTCAGTGAGTGTGGGGTCTTTCATTCTTCAAATAGTGTAAATTTATAACGGACAAATGCAAAAGTTGTAAATCTCTACAATGGAATTTTTTTAAAACATGAAGTATCGCGAATCCATTCCACTAACTATTGGAAGTTAAGTAGCTAATTTTGAAAAATTAATCGCGGGCCGGATAAAACCATTACGCGGGCCGTATGTTGGCCACCCCTGCACTGGTGAGAAAATTTCTGGAACAGAGACAAGAAGAGAACTATGGATTTATAGTGTCAGCGCTAGTGAGGTGTTACAAAGTAGTGGATTGCCATATGCTCTAAGTATTCATTTTAACCTCGACTTATTTTAATAAAATTTGGGTGATGAAGACGGGAAACGGTTTCATCGAGATATTTCTGAAAAAGAACGCCGAAACCAGGGATAGTGAGAGCCAGCCATGCTGGACTCTCGAGCAAAACAGTGACAGTATATATAAGAAACAATCATTAAAAAGGGGATCTCTTTGACATGTATTTATTTTATGCACCGTTTTTTATTATACTTGTAATAATCTTTGTAATAAACTTTGTTTCATGATCTTTGATAAGTAGTTTACATTAATTTTATCGTTCACTAGCAGACCCGGCCACGCGTTGTTGTGGCTCAAAATGTATCTATTATAAATGTATAACACTTCCCCTGTGGGAGAATTTCAAAAAATCGCTTCTTAGTGTACCTCCTTTTTGATGTACCCTATTAAAACGCAATCAAAAACGCAAAAAACTGCATCTAAAATAGTTTAATAGAAGCCGAGTTCTTCACGGTAAGCCTTAATCCTTCCATCTTCCACCAGTGGAGGGAATTTCGACATGCATCTATACTAATATTATAAAGAGGTAAGTAAGTTTGGATGTAGCAGGTAATCTCCAAAACTACTCATCCGATTTCAAAAATTCTTTCACCAATATTTAGAATGAACCTTTAGGGTGCG